>NC_090935.1:552738696-553988696 GCF_040938575.1 Ambystoma mexicanum | reverse complement strand
AGGGTTTTAAAGAGTCAAGTGATGCAAGTGTAGCAATGAAAAACAGACTGCAGCTCCTCTCAGGCAGCAATGGAGACAAGTAGAAACAAGAGACTCTGCAACCCGACTCCGCCGCCCGCTCCGCGGCCGGGTCAGGGTTTTAAAGAGTCAGTTGATGCAAGTGTAGCAATGAAAAACAGATTGCAGCTCCTCTCAGGCAGCAATGGAGACAAGTAGAGACAAGAGACTCTGCAACCCAACATCTTCAGCTTTGGTAAGCATGTAAAGTGGCAGTATGCCCAAGAAGAGCCGCAGAACAGGAGAACAATAGTTACAGGTAAGTAACTTGTTCCTTCTCCAGCATGGGGTCTGGCATGGATTCGCATGCTCATGAATAACGAATACATAGCAGTACAACAGCAGTACAACATTACACAACCACGGGAGGTGTCAAGGCTCAACAGAAGCAATCAACTCTGACCTCTGGAACAGACTCACCTGAAGGGAACAGGTTGCATAGCACTGCTTGGCCGAATCTGGACTCCCTGTTGACGCAGTCGAATTTCGTGAAGTGTGCATGGACCTCCACGTATGCGTCCTGCAGATGTCCAGCAGGGGCACACCAGACAGGAACGTGTCATCGCAGCAATTGCTCTGGTGGACTGTGCTCTCCGACGGCCGGGCAGCGGTCGGTTCGCCAACCGATGGCAGTGCATGAAGCCAGAGAGCCACCATGAGATGGAAGCCAGGGCAAGGCCTTCCCATGGTTCACAGGACCAAAGTTCACGAACGGTTGAGAAGTCTTCCGAAAACTCTTGGTGCGCCTCACGTAGAACTTCAGAGCACGAGCAACGTCTAACGAGTGCAAGGCCCTTTCAGCCGGTGACGAAACCTTCAGGAAAAAAACAGGTAACACCAAAGGCTTGTTGAAGTGGAATTCGGACGAAACCTTCGGCATAAAAGAGGGGTGTGTCCGCGCACCACCCTCGATTTGTGGAAAGTGAAGTATGGCTGTTTGCAAGGCAGGGCCTGTATTTGACCTACCCTCCTGGCAGAGGTGATGGCCACAAGGAAAGCCATTTTCCATGAAAGGGAGCCTGATGCATAGGCTTGAATGGGGCCTCCATGAGCCTCATCAGCACCACAGTAAGTTCCCACACCGGGGCAGGGGCCTTCAACAGTGGGAAGGATCCAAACAATCCCTTGAGGAACTCCTTGACGAGTCGATGAGACCAAAGTGAAGATCTTCCTGGAAACCTGGTGCAGCGGGAGATAGCCGCCAGATGTACCTTGATAGAGGCGTGCGCAAGTCTGGCCTTGGCCAAGTATAGCAAGTATGGAAGAATCTGTGGGGCTGTGATCCTCAGAGGGGTAATCTTCTGAGACAGGCACCACATAGCAAAACGCTTCCACTTGTGACCGTGGTACTTCCGTCAACGATGCCTTGGCTTTGGCGAGGACGTCACTACAGTCCGCAGGCAAGTCATATCCTCCAAACTCTAGGGCTGCAGGAGCTTAGCCCTCCGGTTCAGTGATCCTGGGTCGAGGTTAAGGATTGCACCTCCTTCTCTGGTGAGAAGATCCGGAACCACTGGCAGCTTGACATGCAACGCTGACATGCTGAGAAGGTCCGGGTACCAAATCTGCCACGGCCATGTCGGGCGTTGTGGAACATCCTGCATTGGCACTGTCTGAGTGCAATGATGACTCATATCAGAAAAGGCAACGGAGGAAATGTGTACAGAAACAGGTCTTCTCTGAGGAAGGAGAACACGTCCCCCATGCTCGTCAGTTGGTGGAATCTGCTGGCAAACCTCTGGCATTTGGAGTTCACCACCGTTGCAAGCATATCAATCTGGGGCCTGCCCAACTTGACGTAGATGCGGTCCACCTGATCCTGCTAAATCACTCATGCCAGGAGCGCAATTCCCTGGTGAGGGAGTCTCCGATGGTGTTCTTGACTCCCGCTAGGTGAAGAGGAACGAGGAACATCTCCTGTCCAATGGCACAGCGCCACAAGTCCTGCGCTTCCTTGGAGAGCGATGGAGATCGAGTGTGTACAGACGCCAGAGGGGGGTGTCTGTACTTCCGTTCTCTATATGGTAGAGGAGAGGCACAGAGGACCCCAGCCAAGATTCTCAATTATTGGTAACGTAGTCAAGCAATCAAGGTCTAGCTTCTCAGGAGGTGATGCAGGCTGGTTCTTAAGTACAGTGTAGTCCCCAAGCCCCCACAAAGGAATGTCCACACACTGTATTGGTTAAAACACAGTCTTTATACAATTAATATTCGAGGTTTTTGCTCAGAAAATCAACAATGGTAAATATATACAGTTCTAAAGTGGTACCACAAATATTATCAGATCTCATTAAAGTGCATACGGTCAGAATGACACACAGATCAAAATAAAGAGGAAATCAGCAGTAGAGAGAGGAAGGAAAGCAAGATGGTTGAACAACTGGCAAAATACTGGTCACTACTGTTAAACAAGGTTTTGTGTGGAGATCCCCCCCACCTGGGCAACCTGTAGACTAAAGGTACAAGCCCAGTCCATATATTGTTCTCAACTGACTTCCCAATAGTTCTGCAACCCCAAAGTACCTGGTGTTGTAGCGTTCCTCGTCGGGGAATCGACGGCCCTTCTTGAGTGCCCTCCCATTAAGGCAGGAGTCACGGGTTGTCGAACGTCTGACAGAGAACAGGTCGCGCTACAACGGTGAAGTGGCCGCTTCGTTCCTAGCGGTGCTCATTGACGAGGAAGCGTAAATGTCCGGCAAGGGAAGAGGCATGCGGGGCACCTAGGTGTCGATAGTTCTGGACCGCAAAGAGTTTGAACTGTAGCCCGGCAAGGGCATCAAGTCGTCGGGATCTCTGTGGTCTTTGGGTGGCGGGAAACCCACCGGTGGATGCTCCTCGGTGCGTCGACGATCAGGCTTTCTCCATCAGGATACAGCAGCGACGATGCGGACGAGATCTTCCGGGGATTTGAAAGTTCTTAGGCAAACGGGAGCACGGCGGCTCCGGTCAGCAACGGCGGTCGTCGACAGTGGCGGACAACAGTCCGGGCACTTTTCCTTGGAGTTCTGCAGCAGTCCCCATCTCGGGTCGCCAGCCTGTCGAAGGTCTGTCTACCAGGGAGCTTTGGCAACGATCAGCTGGTGCACGATGGTCCCTCGAAGCTCGGGAAGAGGGCGCCTTACCAGGTCCTCTCTGGGTCAGTCCTTGGAGGCACAGAAGTTTTCAGATTGTGAAGGAGAGCAACAGCAATTCGTCTCGTCCAGCAGGGCTTCAAGGTCAAGCTTCAGTTACTCCAGTTACTCGTTGTAGTGGACTTCAGCTTCTGAACACGATTCCTAGCAGTGAGAGGTCCCCAGATATACTGTTGATCTCCCATTCATTCTGCTTGGTCACACTCAAGCATCCAATCACGACTAAGGGCATTCATGCAGGCAGGCAGCCAATCAGGCACACAAGGTATTCAGGCCATTCACTTCTCTCCAGACACTCACAACAAGTTATGTGTATTGGGACAAGTACCCAGCCATTCAACACTCCACACTGCATTCATACCGGTTTCGGGCAGGGCTGTCTCAGTCATTGGCCCTCATTACAACTCAGGCGGTAAGGGGTTTACGGCGCCGTAAACAGCGCCGACCCTTACCGCCTGAGTACGAGGTCCCTTAGCGCCATGGCGGATTTAACACCTGCTTTTAGCAGGTGTTAAAATCCATGGCGCTAAGGGCCCATGGAGTTAATTACGCCACCGTAATTTACGGTGGCGTAATTAACGCCTTCCCCACTCCCATTATGCTCTATGGGGCAAAAATGGGAATGGGGAAGGGTAAACGGGGATTGGGGACTTACCGCCCCGCCAAGGTCGGAATGGGGCGGTAAGTCCGCCAACCACCATGGCGTAAACATAGTTTACGCCATGGTGGTAAAGTCACGGCCCAGGCGGTAACTTACCGCCTGGGTCGTAATGAGGCCCATTGTGTCAAACACCAGATACTAGACACCCACAACACAGAATGCGTATTCGTCACACACTCCATTCACCCAGGTCCCACCCGCAGGCGTACCCACAACCTACGGTCGTTGAGAAGGCTCCAGCCAGTCTGGTCAGCACTTCCCCACACTACCATATATGGAACTTCCACCCAACAGCCAGTCAGGGGGAAGGGACAGAGGCAGGGCTTCCCGGGACTTCGGGAAGATCAAGGTAACAGGCGATGGATGGCAAGAGGCCACGGGGGCCATCTTGTCTCCATCAGGAATCTACTGATTCCAATGACAGGGCCTGGGCCTCCCAAAATGGAGGACGCTCAGGGCACCAGTCAATTTAGCACAGAGCTGCCACCAGCCGTACCCTGCTCTGTGGGCCATACACAGGTGCCCAAAAACATAAACTAGGGGCACAGGGTTGTACCTCCACCCATGGGTGCCATAAGGGTATCCCATGGGTCTGTTCACCAAACCAAAAGAGAGAGCTGCACCGCTAGGAGTCCGTCCCACATGTACTACTGCGCGGAAAACACGACAGAACACACGATAAAAAGCAGTAAAGGACAAGGACACGGAGGCCCTGTCCCTCTGATGCATTTCCAGCATCACAGAGTGCCCCCCCCGCTTCCTGCTGTAGAACATTGTGGTGGTGTTGTCTGTGAAGATCTTCATCACCTTAGACGGGAGGAATGACTTGGTGGCCCAGAACAATGCACGTAGCTCTAGGGTGTTGATATGGTGATCGTTCTCCTCCAGCAGCCACAGGCCTCTGGCGTGCAGTTGCCTGGTGTGCGTTCCCCAATCTTCCAGGGAAGCATCCTTGGTGAACATCTCCTGGTATGGGGGGGTTTTGCAACCCCGTGCCCCGGGCGATGTTGGAGCGGACGCTCCACCACCTTATCCCTCAACGGAACTCCTCGTCGATCTTGTCCGCGAAGCTTCCGGACACCTGTATCCAGCGAGCGTCCAGGAACTCCTGAAAAGGTTGCATCTGTAACCTGCAGAACCGAATTGCTGAGCAATGACTTGATGGTTTGCACCGTGGCGATCTTCATCGACAACAGCCGCTGCACTTTCCCTTGAATGGCCGCTACCCTCTCATCTGAGGGTGACGGCAGGCAGGACACCGTATTGAGTCTGGCTCCCAGTAATAGAGCGTTCTGCGATGGTGTCAAGTAGGACTTTAGATATTTGATGGAGAATCCCAGAACCGTCAGCAGCTGGACAGATGCCTCTGTGTGTCCGACGGCCAACTCTCGTGAGTGGGCCAGGTTGAGCCAGTCGTCGAGGTACAGGTATACGTGTATCCCCCTGTAGATGCAGATGGCCGCCACCGCTGCCAAGTACTTCGTGAACACTCTGGGGGCCGACTCCAATCCAAAAGGTAGGGCCGTGAACTCGCAGTGCTGGCCCTGCACTACAAAGCATAGAAACATTAGGTGTTTCCTGTGAATGGGGATGTGGAAGTAAGCGTCCTCCAGGTCCAGCAACGTCAAGAAGTCTCCTTTTTCCAGTTGGCCGAGCAAGTGCTGCAATATGACAAGCCTGAATTTTTGGGACTTGAGGTATTTGTTCAACATTTCAGGTCTAGAATGGGCCTCCAGACCCCAGTCTTCTTTCTGACAAAAAAGTATTTGGAATAGACTCCGGTGCCCCAGAGTCACTAGGGAACTATCCCTATCGCCCCTTTTCGCAGCATGGCCCGTACCTCCTCCAAGAGCCGAAGGATGTGTTGCTCCTGAATGGCCACCAGAAGGATCCACGGACACCTGCACTGAAACTCCAGGGTATGTCCGAGGGCGAGAGCGTCCAGCACCCATCTGTCTGTGGTGATCTTTTTCCACTGGCTGACAACTCTCGTCAGCTGGTCTCCCACCGGGGAGCACGGGTGAGGGGCCGACGTCCTGGCCGCTTCAGACTTGCTTCGGCACCGGGGTCCTGCCTTGCGGGCGACGGCGACACTGTCCTCCTCCACCGAAGACCTGTGAACGGCCTCTGTATGCTTCCTGAGTCGTGGATCTGTAAGGCTGACGGTACGATGAGGAGAAACGTTTTGACGACCTGCTCGTCTTTCCTCTGGAGAAGCGAAAAGAAGAGCAGTGTTGCTGGAAGGTGCCCAGGAAATGGGGCATCTCTGTATCCGCCTTGATGGACTGTAAGAACTCATCAACAAGCTTCCCGAAAAAAAGGTAATCTCCGTCGAAAGGCAAGTCTAGTACCTTCACTTGGACCTCCTAACAGAAAGTCGTGGCCTTCATCCAGCCTTGGTGACGAAAGCAGACACTGCTCCCCATCACCGGAACCCTGTGTCAGCAATGTCCAGCGTCACTGTGATGCCGTGATCCGACGCCAGCTCCCCTTCCTGGAAGAGAGCGATTGCCTCCATCTTCTTGTAGTCAGGGAGGAACTCCAAAAACGGCTCCAGCTTGTGTCACAGCTCCCTGTCGTACCGGACTACGATCGGCAGTGCGTTGGCCGCCTTGATGGTGGACGCCATGGTGTAATTCACCTTCCTTCCCATGGCGTCCATCTTCTTCCCCTCGCTGTCAGGAGGGACTGAAGTCAACGAGCAAGGGTTAGCCGACCGTTTTCTCGTGGCCGCTGAAACCACCGAATCCAGCGATGGTTGTGACCTCAGGCGTTTGGGTGCGGATTCCGGCACCTGGTACTTCTTTTCCAGCCTATCCGTTTGGCCGGAGCCTTGCAAGGGTTCTTCAAGAGGGCCAGACCCTGCTCCCACAAGTTGCCCAGAAAAGGCACCACCATGATTTTCTTCCTCTTGGCCTCACGCCTCTGGTACAGGAAACCCTTCTTCCTGGTTTCTTCGTGCATAAGCTACGATAGCTCGGAGGCTCTGGCGATAATGGAATGAAATTACCCCACCTCATCCGGTAGGGACGCCCTGGGCTGCGGGGACCCGCCGCCCGCTGCGACAAAATCGTCATTGTCGTTGGTCGTCGTATCCGTCCCTGTGTCTGGGTCTGCTGACGCTTCTTCTTTATCAGGGGCCTGTGGAATCCTCTTCTGGATCTCCAACACCAAGGTGTGGAGGGTCGACAGGATGTCCAGCGAGACATCACTCTGCTGAGATGGCGTTATTGGAACACTAGGCCTTGCGCCGTCGTCGTCCTCTTTCACATCTTCGTGGACCACATGTAAGGACTCCATGTCCTCGTCATCCGTGGATGAAACTTCCATGTTTTGGGCCACGCCTGAGACTGATCCGGGGCTTCCTCCCCACCCCCCCCTTTTTCCATCTTGAGGGTCCGGAACCGGGTTCTGAGACGGTGTCCACCTTCTCTGGTGTGCCAGCAGACTTTGCCAAAGTCACTGCTGTGGTTTCGCGTCTCGAAGGCAGGGATACCTTCTGTGCTGCGACGGGTTACCTTCACCGCGTTAGTCCCCTTAGCCTTCGTGAGAGCAGCCGCCACCAAATCTATCGTCGACAAAGACTTATCAGGTACTGATTGGGCCTTCTTGGGCATTTCGTCCTTCTCTTCCATTCGCAGCTTCTCAGGCTTCTCCCGCAGTTTAGCTGGGTTGGACGATTTCCTTTTTCGAGGAGGAGGTGCTCAATTGCTGGCTGGCAATGGAGGCGGAGGGTGCAATTGATCGCGCCCTGTCCACCGCGTGACCCGCTTCTGCAGCGACCCTGGTAGTACCAGACTTGCGGTTCTTGGCCTTTACATGGGCCCTCACAGATGAGGCACCCTCAAAGGACTTAGAAGCCCGCTGTTAGGCAGAATCCTATGCAGTTGCCTTAGGGAGCACTACAGAACATTAAGACTACAGGTATATGCAATAAAACCCCTTTGGTATCAGTCTGTACCACAAAGATTTAGTTGGTAGCTGTGGCTAAGCAGTCAGACCTATCTCAAGAGGGAGATGAGCAGTATTCAGGGTGTACACAATAGGGCTACAATACCATGGAACAAGGAAACACTGACCAAAGCTTTGTATCAAAAAGAATATATATATTTATTTTACACACTCTTAGGTTCACACACAAATCACTATCATTAAAGTAAGTTGAAACAGTCAGGAAAAGTATACACAACTCCCTTTTTAAATTGTAGACAAGTTCGAGCAAGAGTGAAAACTGAGCAAAACGGCACAGTGTAGACCAAGCACAAATGACACTCTACCAATTTCTTCAGAGGGAGGAAAAGGACACGTTATACAGGGTTAGACTCCTAAATACACCAGCAACACTTCCCAATTGGATTGTGAACAAGTTAGGCAAGGCAATACTTTAGTATAAGCAATACTTTGGTGAAAACCAAGCAAAATGGCACTTCAGCAATATAGACAGGGGAAGGAAAGGTGGTTATAAGAGGTTAGGTGCACCAACGCATGTCTTAGTGAAAAGCAATCAAGAGAAGGCAGTTGTAACAGATTTAGCCAGAGTCAAGAGCCCTGTGCCAGAGTCAAGTAAGTAAAGGATTTAAAACACCTTTAACAGTACACAACGAAACGGGAGGCCTGGCGGAACAATGTACCTTGAAAGTGGAAGAGAATCCTGCGGTGGCGGTAGTTCCTGGCAGTTCCTGCAGTTCGGTAGATCCAGCAGAGGAAGAGAGACTCTCGTCGTGGAGGAAGGTTCGAGTTACTGCACTGCCCAGGGATGAAGCCAGCCGCGGTGATGCCAAGACGAAATGAAAGGTACTCTCCTTTAAATCGCAGTCATGGTGGACGGGTGCCTGGCTATCCGGTCTCCTAATGCTGGACACTGGCGATTCGACCAAGGCAGGTCCTGGAAGGCGATTGGCGAACTGGTTGGCCCCACCAGCTCAAGGGAAGAAGACTCTTGCAGGTGAAGATCTTCTCGAGTCGTTGGAGAAAAGTGGTGAGGATCTGCAGCAGGGCTTCACCGGTGGTTCAGTCGTTGCAGATGTCTTCAGCTTCTCTAATCTTTGGGTTTCTTAGTTCCAGTGGCGACGTCTTGTCCTCAGAGCCCTGCTTTTGTGCAGAAAAACCCCCATTCATACAGCCTAGCTGTCACTCACACAGCGGGGTGGCTATCCTGGCGGGATTACCCCCCAGCCTATCAGGGCAGAGTGCGACTTGGGTTGCCTAAGTAACCCTGTGCAGGGTGCCTATTCCCCCTCCCACACATCCTGTCTACCCCAGACTCAGTGGCGCAGAGAGGAGGGCTTCTGTGTAGAAGCCCGCAAAAATGACGAACAAAGGATACCCGACCTGGGTTAGGATTTCAGAGAAAGACACGAGAAAGAAATATTATCAAAGATCTGGTAATAAAAACCTACCAGAGTAAAGTTAATATTAAAATAAACCGGCGGTATGTTAGAGGCTGTCAGTAAAAGTGGTAGCCTCAAACAATGGGAAAATCCCATTGGGAAATATTTGCGGTCAAATAATATTTACGGTAGTAACCACTGCCACCAGCCAGAAACTTTGGAGAGAGGGACTGGACGGTACCCTCTCGAAAATGAACACCAGAGAAAAACTATTAACCCTGTCCAGTACCTCCATAGTAAGATGGGTTGTACTGGTTTTGTTCATAACTATTGACTAGTAAAGTCAATGGGGACTTTACATGCCCTGGGAGACAGTAGTCAGTCCCAGGATATGGACTCTATACTTGGGGGTAGATATGACACCCTTGTGTTACTGCACTGAGGGTGCTGTGTAACACACATGTAAAAAGATGATACCTATGAGGGTGAGAAAAACCCCATAGACCATAAGCACACAAAATAGCCTAAAACACACATCAGCAACATGTCTAAGAGTGGGAAAAAGAGTCTCACTCTTAGCAGGAGAAAAAAATAAACCCTTCAAATCCAGCAAAGCTTCTGGGGGACTCAATAGGTAAGGGAAATTAGCCTTAGAAGAGAATTCTCCCTAACACCCGGTCGTCGGACCGGCTGGCCGGTCCTGGGTGAGGCATGACTCTGCTTGGAGCACGAGGCAGAGGCCTTGGTATTCAGCCACGCCGCCAGTCTCCTGTGCCTATCCTTCGTCGTCTTCTTGGAGAAATCGAGGCATATCTCGCATTCTTCTTCCTCGTGGTCTGGATGCAAGGAGTAGAGGCATGGCAGGTGCTTGTCTTCAACACAAACATTCCGAAGCCCTTCTTCTCCTCTGTCATGGTCGGAGGGCGCGAAGTAGGGCCGATGGCTTTCTGGAAAGTTTGACGATCTTCGCCCTTGAGCGGTGCTGAAATTCACAGACAACGGATCCCCTGCTGCATTTGAAAATCTGACATCATATGTCCTGTCCTGGTTTGATAGCTCAAAGGGAGTGTTTGCTACATGGTTAGTAGGCCAGTGCCGAGTTCTGTCCTCTCAGTGGAAAATTATTGCAAAACAGTACCCAATTATGGACTGCAAAACCTTTTCATTGGGTAAACCCAGGGTATTGATATGATATGATATGGCATTTATAACGCGCCTACACCCAAGTGTTTCATGGTAGCTTGCAAGTGTCCCTATAAACTACCCAAGCTCCATCTCTGTGCTGCAGGTTGCAAGGACCGCGGACCCGAGAATGGTGCCATGATAGCTATGCGGAACACTCTCAATCTGGTTTATACACGCAGGACGGAATTGTGGTGTTATTGTCAAGCACGAATGCAGTGTGCATGCGCATGATTTAATTAGCACAATTTCAAATGCAGTGCAAATAGATTTGCACAAGCTCAGTGTAGACCACTAAAATAGATTTCCCCATGGCACTATTTATGTCGTGGTAGCAAAGTTCCAAATAGTTTGCATGTATAGATTGTGTGCATGTGTGGTTAGATATTTTAAGTTTGGTGATTTTGCACCGCATATGCACACTCCAGTAAAAAGGAACAGGGCCATTCCCGATCCCTTTCGTCCACTCTCTGTAGTGACACAGCGGCACACACGTGCACAATGGACACAACACTGGTTTACTCTGCAAAATGGGGATTTTTCTATCCTTTTCGTATAAACAATAGTTTCCTCACTGCCCGTTCATTACATTACATTTAGTTTTCTTTCACATCTCTATTTTTAAACTTGTGTGCACACATGTATCACACACAGGTGACAGCTGTGATGCAGGTATATTCTCCCGCCAGACAAAACATCACCTGGAGCAGCTCCAATTTAGAGGAACTAGGACAGCTCAGGCGCAACGTGTTTGTTTTGGATGCAAGACAATGCAGAACAACACAGTTTTGAAACCTGCCTCCAGAGTCATTGATTAATACATTATATAAAAAACAGGGTTTATCTGAGTCCCCCGAGGAATATTAAAACAATAACAGGGGTCACTTACCGGATTATATCGGTATTCCCAGAAAACCAGAATCCCTATTTATAAGATGCTTTGCATAATGTGTTTCACTACCTAGTTTTCTAAATTGGCTATTCTATGACATATTTACACCTTGAATTACTTATTCCACTGTGGCATCTATTTGTTTGGTGAATTACAAGGCATACATTAGTTTTCAAAAATTGATTAGCATGCCAATAAAATAAAAGTTCAAAAAAATAAATTAGCAGAATTTTCTCATTAAAATGTTTTTCTTGATAAGCAAACAGACCCATTTGTTTACCAATGTTGTACTAATATTGTTAATGTCACCAGAAGTTACCCAAGACATGAAATGAGCAACAATACAGCAGATTTGTATACCGCTGAAATAAGACATTACTGAGAGGAGTCGTGCCTTGCAAATCCTATCCGACCTAAGAGAAATGAACTCAACCCATAGCAACGGATGACAACAAATTTAAATGTGATTTCTGTAAAATGGTGCATGTCACTACAAACCCGCTTTATGTTTGGCACACAGCTGCCACCCATGCACAGTGAAACCTTTGACATTCACTGCAAACATTCACTGCAAACAAAGTAAATGTTAAATAAAACATCACTTGCAAACGGTATTCGCCCTTCATAAAACCTACTTGACTATGCGAGTGGGCGGAAAGACTTTGCAAGCCCTGAATGAGTGTCTGTAAAATGTAAAAGGTTCGCTGCGTGATTTAGAGATTTTCTCTGCTCTAGACATAGCCATTGTATCATGCAGAAAAGTTCAGTCTAGTAGGCATAATAGTACAAAAGCACTGAGAACTTTAATATAATGTGGATATGTGGTTTAAAGTAATGAGTTGTTTTTGGCCAATTAATGAGGTACATCACAGGCAGTACCTCTATTGCCAGACTATTCACAGGCATATCTAAAACGATCACTATGTGTGCATATGCACCTAGATACTTACAGAGATGTTAACAAAAATGTGAATTAAAAAAGAGGAACAGAAATTATAACAATTGAAAGCACATTTGCCCTGCCCCTTTACTGTTTGCACTGTAACACATTCCATTTATAACAATTTGTCCAGTGTATTGTCTTTTGATGTATTTTTTTAATGTATAGTTTTACACAAAATGAGGAGCGTAATGAAGTATGCGTGAATTAAGTATGAGTGAGAATGAATAGTAGAAATGGTACAACAACAAATGTATTTTAACATAAAATGAATGTAATAAATATTTTTCTACCATTTTTAATTAGCACTGCAGTCATTGACTGGTTTCTTAAGATATATTAGAGAAGCGGACTAGCCAGGAGTTTTTTTTGTGTAGGCAACATTGACCTCATAAGAGGCATAAGTTAGTAATATTAGGAGTAACATATAAAGGTTGCCATACATTGAATTAGTGTTGGTTTCATATAGCCGTATGAACGGACACAAATAAATAGATATGATAAAAATGCTCTGAAGAAGTTCGGCCAGCTGTCTCCTGCAGATGCTAATATATAATTCAATAATAATCATAAAGTAAAGCAAGCTCCGAAGGCTAACTACAGTGTATGGTAGTGCAGGAGATCTGTAGATGTACAGGCTGGATGGAACAATTGATCACTACTTTGCACAAAAATCTGGTTAGCTTTGTGAAATTATTATGAAAAAGGAAAGAAAGAGACTAAGCAGAGTAGATGGTGTAGCAAGCAGAGAACTGGGAAAACTAGGTGGACTATTGCAGTGTGAGGTCATCTCCCTTTTCATGGTAGCTGGTATAAAGCAACAGGATGACAATATAGAATATCAAGGAGTATGGGATCGCTCATGGGTTGAGCACCAGTTGCACAAATGTAGCAACCAGCAAGTTACACAGCTAGGTTTAAAGTCAAAAGCATTTGATCGTGTGATCATATACATTTTCATAAATGTTCTCTAGTCAATATGATGCATCTTGCCCAACAAGATGAAATATAGTTGACACTGAGATTTAGAAACACTAACCTAAGTTTTACGGGAGAGCATGGAAATGATGCAGTGTTTTACAGTATCAATACTGTAAGTATGGATTATGTAACAATGTACATTTTAGGAATGGAATTGCATGACTGTCTTTTAAAAAATATATAAAGTTAACACATATTGGTCTTTGCCAGACAGGATATAGAAAGCTTAATAAAAGTATCACTAAAGTATTGTAGTAAGGGGTCCACCAAATTAGATCATAAAAAACACATACTAAAAAAGTAGAGCAAACACCGGGCAAGAAGCAACGCTGTTTATTACAGCTCGGTAAGCGCAAATCAAACAGGACAGTGGATAAGCTCTGATCGAGAAGGCTGACATCTGAATGGAATACAAACAGCGGTTTTATACCAAACAATACAATGGTCGGAAATCCACTGAAACAACTGCAATTCATAGAGTTCACTTTTTCAATGCTTCCAAGGGATTTCATTGGTGTTAGTTACCTCCTCAGAGTTTACGTTAATTAGTGAAGCGTATTTGAAGCAAACAGTTAAACAGTTTCCCATTACATTACCTTCCCATGTGGTACCACATTTATATACAACCTACCCCGGAACAACTTGTTATTAATGAAGTAACATTTGTGGTGACCGCAGGAACTTTTATACACATCCATTGGTCAGAACCATTGAGAACTGAACACGAGACACCCTGCAGCTGGTGGGAAAGGGGACATTCACACAACACCTTTTAGATGATAACCTTCGTAAGCCCTGTAGTAGATACTTTGGAGGCTGTCCACTTCCCAAGAGATCAGAAACGTACCACGTGATTGGTTCTCCCAGGAACGCCACTCTGTCCAGTGCTCTTTTCCCACAGCCAAATGCCAATGGGCATTAGCAGTCATTTGACCAGCACACTAGTACAGAGCCATTTCCCTACCGCCTTGTAGGACAGCAAGCTTGGCTGACTGCTCTGTAATTACATCACGCAGTTCTAGCTATGTTGGCTTCCTCGTGACAAGTATCTTGGGCCCCACCCCCTTTTTTCTGCAGATCCCTGCCATACTGGTCACGTGCTTCAGATCGAGGTTTCCGAGGCCCAGCTGGCTGTGAGAAACCAAAGGGTATCTCACTCGCTAGTCCTCACGGACTTCCAGGTGGCCAGGACACTGCCATCACTTTTTGATCCAGTTCCTGGGGGAGGACCATTGCGGGAGGATCACCTGGGTGAGTGGTCTTCAGGGAGTGGGGGTGAGATAGCTGATGGTGAGACGCGGTATTCCCCCCTTTTTGTTCATCTAGCCCATCCTATTTCTTAGGAATTTCCGAAGTCCCAACTCCCCCCACCCCCTTTTACAAAAACACTGGGCAGAGGAAGAGGGTGACAGAGTAACCAAACTAGTCTCTCACATCGTACTGGACATGTCCCGTTAATCGGGTCAGGCAAAGTCAAGAACTTTACCCTAAGTGCATACACCTAATACCATTAGCTCTCCACACACAAAGGCAGAACACGAGAACAAGTAGACCTACTGGAGCAGAGCAACAGACCAAGGGATGAGAGCTGCGGGCCGAAAATCCCACGGCTTCTCTACTGGAGGTTGTTGCCCTCGACAGACCATGAAAGACACGTGGAGAAAGCCAGATCCCACAAGTGAAGATTGCATTGTGTTTCAAGGATGCCAGTGACCCTCCCGAGTGAACGGCAGAGTTGGGGAGGCAAGGCCAAGTCTGTGGTACTAACCTTGACTCGAAAATCGCAAAAAAAGAAAGTACCGCACACAGCCGGTGAGTTGGCAAGTGACCTGAGAGACTGGTGAGTGTTAGTAGTGAATGAAGTAGCAACATCATATCACAAGTGAAGGCTGAACGCGTGTGGATGAGATGTGAAAAAAGGCGCAGACCCGTGAATGAACTTTAAAGTAAAATACAGCTGCAAGATCAGCGATACTAAGTAACGAAGTGATCCAGTGAAAGGAAGTAAAGCATTCGAAAGTCTCTCTGAAAGGTGCATTGTTTGAAGCCAAAGGGCAAACAAACTGCAAGAGTGAAAGTAAATAGTGAACGCTGAGTCGAAGTTGTCCTGAGGTGGTCTGCAACAAAACCCACATACATTCGAAAGACTTTTGAAAGTGGTCCAAGCCCGACTGAGGGAGACCCAAAGTGTATTAAACTTGGGGAATGGAGCTTCTGCGTGTGTGAACTTTATCATGAAAGGTCTGAGCCCGGCACAGGGGGACTGTTGTGAACGTTTTGGTTGAAATATTATTTTGGAAGTCAAAGAAAGGAACTTTACACGTGTAAGGCCAGGCAGGCCTTGATCCACGGTTTTGTAATGTGTTGGAAGCCGAACCAGTGTGTCATCCTGCCTACAAGGTTCGCCTTACGCCATGAGGCCCAACGTGGGGAGGAGAGCTGGTTCTGCCACAATATCATTTGAACACATACATTTTCTCCTTTTTACACTTTTTGTACAAGAGATAGGGCAGGCATTAGGTTTTTGATAGCATAAGCCGTTTTTATTTGATAAATTCCAGTAGGAATGTTTTGGTTATCGTTTGATGCCTGAAACGAATCCCATCTAAGTTATAGGGTAGAATAGGAGTTTCTCCAACACCAACATTTTAAATAAAGGTTTTACAAATTGTATCCATTGTGTCAGTGTCAATACTTGTGATACCATGCCTTCCCTACACTGCCCAGAGGGATTTCCCACTATGCGCGTTTATGATGGCGCTATTTCTGCCCTCACCTTCTTGGGCTGTCTATATACCCAATGTCTACCGTTCTCAGTGCTAAGAATACCTGTGTTATTTTCGTTTAGCTGCCCCACCGCTACCCTTCTTTACTCTCACAGGTTGTAGATGCGCCCCCGTCTGGCGCTGAATTAGCACTTTTAACACAGTATCATCCCTATTACTTCAGATTTGCACTTATTTGAAAAAGAAAAAGAAATTCTTGCCTAACACTCCCACACAAGCCTTTGGCACTTAAGTGGAGGAGATCATTACTGCTGCACTTTCCATTAGCACTTGAATTGAACAGAGAAACGAGGGTGAAGAGAGCCCCCAGGGCAAGAGAGGAATGCAGGGCGAGCTGTGCTTTCATTGAACAGGACAACTTAAATAGCTAGCTTTGCTACACAAGTGTGAATTTGATTAGCAAGCCTACAGAATTGCATAGCAAATTGCTAGGCGACACTGCTTATGTTATGCCTTACAATTATATAACATGGTGAGTTGATCAAATAATTTCCGCCCACCACTCCCTGCATATCCCCTTCCTGGTCTTTCGCCCCACACTTTTTCCCCCACCATTTCTCTGTATATTATACAACTTTGGTTTGAAAATCTCTCTATAAATGTTTTACTCATTTTTTAAAAATCATTTTTTGTATTTTTCATGTACATATCCATTAGTCTGGTTAAGCAATATGAATGCAGAGATTCCATCCAAGGCAGCCATGTTTTTGTCTTTTAAGGTTCTAGTCCATCTCCATACACTTGCAATACAGCCCCCAGTGTGTCATCCATATTTGCATTAGACCTAATGGCCTCATTACAACACCGGCGCTAAACCATGGCGCTATTAGCACCATGGTTGCTGCCGGTATTGTAACCAGTCCGCCATGGTGAAATGGGGAAGTACCATCCCATTCCAAGGGTGGCGGGGCGGTACTTCCCCATTTCACCATGGCCCTTCCCCATTCCCATTTTTGCCCCTTAGGGCATAATGGGAATGGGGAAGGCGGTAATTACGGTACCGCAAATTGCGGTACCGTAATTACCTCGAAAGTCCCTTTGCGGGTTCCTTCCTTAACGGCTGGTAAAACCAGCCGTTAAGTTCGGGACCCGCAAAGGGACCTCGTAATTAGGCGGTAAGGGTTTAACGCCGCCGACACCTTTTACGGCGCCGTTAGCCCCTTATCGCCTGGGTCGTAATGAGGCACAATGAATTCAAATGCTATGGGTTATAGTAGCAAAGAGGAATTTAAACTAATTTATTTGGTTGCAGCAAAGCTGTAACGAGGGATATGGAGAGAGTCCCAATGAGTACCACACTTTAAACCATGACAATTCATTTTTGGAAATTGGGAACATTTGAAAAGTTATTAAGGTGCTTTTGAAGGTATGTGGGTATTAATTTCCCCACTGCAGGTAATAGATGAACACACAAATAAGTCAGATTTGTAAAACATTTAATTTAATGATCATGTTCTACCGTTCTACTACCCCTTCCACCTTTAATCGGACACAATATGAAGAGTTTCGACTTCATGTTGATTCCCCTGATGAATGTCCAAGTACTGAAAGCAACAGGACAGAACCATGTGCATGTTGGAATGTTGGATGGTTTAATGGATAAGTGATATGTACATCCTTCAGAGTTGTACTATCGTTATGAAATCATAGCAGAGATTGTTCCCACGTGTGGGTTAGCAAATATTATCCATTGGTGTTTTGTTTTAAATGGTGGATGTCTACACATATGTATGGTTGGAAACATGAGACATCAAGTACCCTAGTTACAATTTTGAAGAAATATTTTGAATTGTATGAATTCATTCAAATAGGGTATGATTATAGGTATTTTGTACTATTTTTGTAAATGGTGCTTTTTACAACAGAAGAAATGTATTATAAAAATATTTTCAATTACTATTTTGTACTAATGCTAATCAAATAATGTGAAAATGAATTTGGGAATTTCAATTGGATTTATGATGGTCTTATTTCTGTGTGTAAATTATAGGCTGATGGCCAAATAGAGTGGTAGTATTTGCACCTACAGTAATCGCCTTATTTGTATATTGTCGTACATGTTAGCCATTTTGTCCCAGTGCTGGTCTAGTTTTCATCATCTGCTTTATCTATATTATTCATTGGTGTTTGCCCCTGCAGTGTTCAGGCTTCCTTCTCCAGTATTGAGGATGCACCTCTACGAGCAGTCATCTTTTGAATCTCAGGTAAAGAGGACCTTGCGTTTCATTTAGGATGGATCCCCCTTGCATTTGAAGGTTTTGAAAACTGTTTGTCTCATTCTCTCACTTTTTATTTTAACAAGTGTTTTCCTTTTTTTACAGACTCAAATAGCTTTCCAACTCCAGCGATTATTTTCAGTAAGCCCCCTACATTGTTGCATAGTTCTAACTTTTCAGTTTCAAAATGTGTTTTGGCCCCCTTTTCCCCATATGCCAACCTCATAGTATTGTGAAAATTGAAAATAGACTTGAAGAATTGCTTCCATTTGTTTCATTAGTGCCCCCAATGTTTACTATTCACTGTTACTATATTATAGTTTTTCCCATAGGTCCGGGTCTATACTTGTGATAACCCAGGGAACACATTTGTTACATTTGTTAGGTCAAATATTTACTCGTATATGGGGTAAGTAGGAGAACTATTTGTAGTTTCTCATATTTTTTAAATTAGCAGTTGTTGATGACAATATTAGCAATATATTAACTATTTTTCTTGCTTGACCCTTTTCTTTCTGTTTTATGCTTTGATACATTGGTTTTCCAACCTATCAACACAAACCTATATCTGCTCCTGAAAAAGTTCCAATACTTTGTCAAGGGCTGAAACATGAAGTGTTGTATGTGCAGCAGTGTAGTTATAAAAGTGTTTTTCAAATTACATGTATGTGAATGGTTAGTCAGTATAATTATTTATATTATTCCTACATTTGTTGTTAAAGTGGTGTGGAATTTTGACATTCACTGACATTTATTTGTGGGGGCCCATCATTTGTAAATTTCAAGAGATTTTGGAAATGCCTTTCACTTTCTTCTTCTCTAAACACTGCTCAACAGATTCTTTAATTGTCTTACTTATGGGTTAATTTACTAACTCGTAGCACCCATGGTTCACTGACAGTCAGCGGGTAAGATAGCTCACCAGGTTGAGTACTTGTTGCTGTGATCTGTGTTGATCTACAGGTCGCAGGTTCGAATCCCGGCAAAGGTAAACACAGCCTTTCATTCTTCCAATGTCGATGAAGTGAGCACCAATTTCAATTGGGTAATAATAATATATGTAAATATGATCTATGTAAAGCGCTTTGGATAAAAGTGCTATATAAATAACAAATTATTGTTCACCCACTGAAAAGGTATTTTGTTTCCTGACAAGCTGTAATTGCCAGTGTTCCTTTATAGATCAGCTGGACTTCAGTTGTTCAATATTGGAAATAGTTCTGAGAAGTTATCCTTCCTTTTGTGGACCTACTTTATATAGTCTGTTTGCTTTTTCAATGAGGTTGCCACTTATGAAGGTTTGAAGGCATTCCATCTCACGTCCTCTTTGGAATGTTCATTGTATGTACTTCCCTAGCATACTGCTGCATTATAATTTTGAGTAGGTACTACAAACTGCCATGTTTCTTGCCTGTGCAATGTGAGGTTTTAGGCTTTACTATGCAATGAAGACTCTTCGCCTAGGGTGTAGCTATGCTCGCCTCCACATCTCTTGCTTCTGACGTATTTTCTTGACGTGTTTCCATATGCAAGTGTGTTTTAGGCTCCCGTTTTCTTAGAAAAAGTGGCTTTAGTAGACAGAAGTCATCATACTGTAAGCATGCTTGCCTGCCAGAACGTGTGTGAATGTGTGAGTATATTCAGCTCAACAAAATGTCTCACTTTATGCTGTCCTTCCTGATAATACCATTTTACATGTAAGAACGCCTCTTGCAACAAAGACTTGAGGGGCTTTGTTCCCTGCTTGTAACATTGTTTCAGTATGATTCCTTGCTCTGACTGGACCTCCCCTTCATCGAAATGCATGTGTTCCTTTGGGCATTAGAGAACGGTACAGTAGACGGAGGGGGTTCTCACTTGCGTCTAAGTCAGGCACTGTTGTTTGGTTTTGTCCTGTTTGCTTCTTACTAATACATCGTTCACCAATCCACCGGAATAATCAGTGGTCATTTTTCCATGACACAGGGTATCAATTTCCAAATCTTCGTCCTCTTCTCAGCCATCCCACCCTCTATGTGACAGCTAGAAAAAAATGTGGTCTGACAGAATAATTTGTCTGCATCTGAACTCCCAGAATGATACCCAATTCTTTCTTCCACTAGGACAAAATATAAATGGGAGTCGCTTCTGTGCACATGGGAATAGAAAGGAAATCTCTAGTTATGGGGTTGTCTTGCTATCACACAATCATGCTTCCACTCATTCTAGTACTTCTTCCATGGTACCTAAAAAGACCATCTCATTTCTCTAAGCGCCATAAGAAATTCTTTGGAGGCCCGATTGCAACTCCAACGGTCTCCCCCAGAACTAGCCATAGTTTTATCCATATCATATTCCATAAAGAACTACAAAATTGTATTTTAGATCTCCAAGCGTAGGCCCTCACTATCAGCGGAGTATATCGATGACAAATGATACCTTTAAAGCTGTTATTTGGTGGTGTGACATTTGCGTAATAAATTATGCAGAGTTATTGAAAGGAAATAGCAGCTTCCTCTAAACAGGTCAGACACATTTATCTCATAGGGAATTTGATGCTAAATCCAAAAATAAAAACCATAGTCACATCAAATGTCTGGGGGGAAATGTAAATCACCCTTTTGTATGGAACTTTCACATTTACTAAAGCAACTTGTATAGGTCTTAATGCCTATTGTTTAAGGGGACAGCAGTTGACTTTATTGGTGTGTGCCACCTTTCAGGGGACCAATAAGTCTCACGCCAGCTCTTATGTTTACAGTGTGACCACAAGTGTCTTCATTATTTAGCATAACCTCTTCTATGCTTTTCATGGGTTTATTGACTCATTTGTACTCTACGCTCCATTGCATGTCTTTGGCTATGGATGTCTGTTATTACAGCATCATTTAAATGTGGCATACTCACGGCATACGGCTTACAGGAGATTGGTTGTGTTGACATGGTGTGTAAATTATGCCAATTCACCTGCTCCAAATTTCCCACAGCTTGCATCAATGAATTTACCCTCATGGAGAGGCTATGCATGGTTGGCTCTTGTAGATTTCTTCGTACTTAAGTCTTCCATTTTCCAATTTTTGTTCCCAGTAATTATATTTTTACACAATCGATCCTTGGCTCGATCACTTTTGACAATTTAATTGTAATTCCCAGATTACATACCTGGGATTTGCAACATGCACCTAAAAAACACTACCTGGCAATTCTGTCCTCTATACTTCAAGAGGGCATCTATACTCACACTAATTCTAGTACTTCCATGGTGCCTGGGAAATGCTCATTACCAAGAGTTTTCCTATGTCATCTCTTTCTAGATAAGCATTCTGTCTGATACACTGCCTACCATTACACACAAACCCCTACTCATACAATCATATTCTCTCTCCCACCCACTACCTTCCATCGGATCTTCCCAATTTGTTAGTTCTGTGCATCTCTATTCTATTCCTGTTTCTACCTGTACCCACTTCCTTACCTGTTTGTCTTTCTTTTTCCTCCACAGACTATGTTCTGGTTATCCTGGTCGGAATATGCCATTTTGTTCTCAGACAAGGTACCAGTGCCATAAGACCACTATGGTAGTGATTGGCACAGTACAAACACTTATAGCATAACCATATAACCATATTGCAATCCCCTATGTCTATTAAGGGACCTTTAGCTGCCTCCTGCTACCCGGGAAGACAATCTGTAAAGTGTTTGGGCTTTTTCAGAGCATATATACCGTGGTAATCATAAGTGACTCTCCATTAACTGAGTCCTTTAACATGAGATATAATCCCTCCTTATGAGAAATGTGTCCCGATAGAACTAAGGGGAAATCCCTCATTAACAATATCCCCACTCCTCATGTACTGTCCCCACGGGTGGAAGAAAAAAGGGCAGATAAGCATAGAAGAAACATTAACATTATCAGATCTTAGCAGATGTGTCTCCTCTATACAGGCCACATCCTTATCGGCCCGAGCGAAGAGAGAGCGGATAGCGAGAGCTCCGGCCCATTATCCCCCATTCCAGGGGCTATAACGGGATTAACGCCATTAGCACCCTGGGTTGCCAAAGCGGTAATACAGGGTGCTTAAAAAAAAGGATTTTCCTTCCTACAAGAGGACGTGTGCGGCATCCCGCTGTATGAAGAAAAATCATTTTACAAGATGGCTGCCATATGGAGCCCCGCTTTCACTTTCCATGGCGGCCTGCGGGAGGCAAAGGGAAGGAGCCAATGCGGATGCGGAACCCACCGAAATAAGCTAAGTAGGTGGGTGAGGGGTGAAAAATAAAAATGGGACAGAGGGTGGCAGGAAGATGGCAGCGGGGGAGACGGCCGTTAGGTGGTTTGGAACGCGGGCTTGTACCGGTGGTTCAAGCATGCGTTCCCAGCCATTGGATTGGTTGGCTCCCCCCGCCCAGGTGCTAATGAGAGCTAATACCGGCGAAGTACCGGCTGTTGGGCTGTTATCTATGCTCCTGCGACTCGCATCTGATGGACTTTGATGCTTTGCCGCTTTGAACGCTGCCATGCGTGAGGAGAAGCGACTGCCTTCCTGGAAACATGCTCGTGTGGACTGTCTTGACTAACCAACCTGCTTCATTGTTTGGTCCGGACTTGATCCCACCCACTTGCCCAGAATCCCTTATTGCTAAATTGCGCGCGCACAAGCACGCGCGCACCAGAAGTACCGCCGAAGTACCGGATGTTGGGCCGTTATCTATGCGACTCGCATCTGATGGGCTTCGATGCTTTGCCGCTTTGAACACTGCCATGCGTGAGGAGAAGCGACTGCCTTCCTGGAAACACGCTCGTGTGGACTGTCTTGACTAACCAAGTAATTACTTGCTGGACACTATCTTTGAGTCAAGGATTACAATCCTTAGTCTAATCTTTCAGTGAAAGACCCACAATCCTTAGTCTAGTCACTCACCTCATTAGTAGCATTTTCTTACGCCTTGTTTATTTTCCCTTCCACAGCCTGCTTCATTGTTTGGTCCGGACTTGATCCCACCCACTTGCCCAGAATCCCTTATTGCTATAGTGCGCGCGCACCAGCCCGCGCGCACCAGAAGTACCGCCGAAGTACCGGCTGTTGGGCTGTTCGGGTGGCGGGTAACAGGTATAAGGGGAATTACTTGCCTAGTATTTTCCTGTTTTGAGGTGAGTTGCTTAAGAATAATTGTGCTTTAGCACATGCTCCAAATTCCAGCGTGCTTGGTCTTTATGTTGATAGAGACGTAGTGAAATCTTAAAACAAAAAATCGACCTTTCACGTTTTGCTTAAAATAACATGTCTACTCGGTTATGCAATGGCCATATCGCAACCAAAATGATGCCAAAAAAACGTAATATCGAAGCCACTATGGCGAAACTTAATTCAATGTACGGGGCTTCAAAGGGTATGGCTCATGATCATATGAATACACCAACCACGAGCGAAGTCTCTCATCTAACTCATGCTGTAGCTTCCAATCTATGGAAAAGTTTTCTAAGTGCGCCCGAACCCGAGACTAATCATGATTTAGGCTCCATTGAAGACGCCAATTTAGGGCCATCCTCAGACATATCGATTTTAGCACCTGCAGTGCTAATGGAGCTAGAAAAACAAGTAATTCTCTCGGATGGCCCGTCAACACCTGTTGTCAACACCTGTTACAGTTCGCCCAATCGGAAAACACACTATGATGCACTATGATGTTCTACGTATACCACTATTAGAACCTGTGGCACCCTTTGCTGATCGCGAAAAGTCACCTAATAAACACATGAATCTAGATTCCTATAACAAAGAAACTGCACAAACAAAAGAGGGTGTAGTGTGTTCATCTCCTGAATCTCAAATCTTCACTCACCCAAGACCGATTAATGTTGAGACCAATTTGGATTTTCAATCCAAGCCAACTTCACTAGTGGAGGACCTACAAATATTTGAATCATCATACCCTGTAATGTCGAGGATTCTCAATCTCCTCGACAAAGGTCATGACTATACCCACTATGAACTCCATGATATTAAATCTGCACTTAACGAGATTTCCTCTAAGCTTAACAAACTTGAGGGATATATTTTTGCCGAAAATTATAAGAATCAAAAAGGCTGTCTTTCTCCAACCGTGCCTGTAATTCCCGCTTTGAATACTGCATCACAAACAGAGGGTGAATTGAAGGAGATCGAGGGTGTACAAAAAAAGAGTGTGGGTTGTCCAATTTATGGATTTGCCTCAACTTTTGCTCAGACTGTCAAAGCACCTTATAATGTGGAACACATTCAAATCTACACTCACGCCCAGTTGTGCCAAATGGTATTTTACCATGCCGAGAAAATTGATCAGCTCCTATTCTTTGACTTGCCAAATGATTTGGAAGTTCCTTCCAAAGAAGTGAACAAAGAGCTCCCTCACTCTAATTCGGTTACTGATACTTCTGATAGTCCATCTGAATTGATTGCAGTAATCAATGATGAGAGCAAGAAGACAGTCGCAAAGTTGGATTCCCCACAACTAGAAGGACCCTCTGATCTAGGTGAACAAAAACATTTTATATCACGCAAGCAAAAAAGATTACACATGCGTGCACTGAATAGATTGAATTTACGGAACGCAAAGTTATCGGAATCACATGAAAAAAAATCAAAATAAAATAAAATTACTTACTGAAACACAAAATATCAATCCTGATTTAAAATCTAATGGCAACTTAAAATAATCCCTCTTACTCAACTTAATAATGATCTGGGGATTAATGTTGAGAAGCTTTCATTTGAAAGTCGACTTGCCCTGCAGCTGCAGTCAAATTTGGCTGGCGGCAGGAAAAAAAAGCATATGTCTGCAGTAGAGAAATCTATAATTGATAAACAAAAACAATTCTCAGCCTCGTTGTCATCCTCCCAACAATCTCTGCTCTCTGCTTTTTACAAACCAATTCCTAATTAAAAAAAACTGAAAGGCCGAACTTGGAACAGGAAGTCACCCTAGACCTGGGGAAACAGCCCCGAAGGTGCAAGAGGAAAACCCAGCACTGCAACCATCTTTAGATCCAGAGCGCAAAAATAATGCTCCGCAGAATTATGAGCAATGACCCAATTCACCACAAAAGTTGAACTTACTGCCCACTGAAAAGAAGGAGACTCCAAACTGCATCATGGTCCCTACTCCTCCTGTAAACAACATAAATCATCCAACCCAGAATGAGGACCCCATGATTAATTCTGCATGTGAGCCCATGGTTATCAAAGATCGGCTTAACACCGACTTAATAGATGATCCCACGCACTGTACTTCCATGTCGAGTATACTGGGATGGATTAGTGCCCCGGAAATAAATGGGGATCAAGATCTAAATCGATCATTTATGCTCCAAACGTTTACAAAAATTCCTGCACTCAGAACGCTGGTATCCAGCGACATCATCTGGATTACTCTTCCATCTATAAAAAAACCATAGGATGGTATTTGAATTGCAATCCCCAATAATTACTGAACTAATATGGAATCACAAAAGAGAGTTGAAAATGTTGGGACTATCGATCACTCAAATTCAAACGATTGAAGAAGCAAAAATCTTCAACGAAACTCCTCCCCCAACTGCACTAATCACAAATACACAAACATCAGGACCTACTACACCGCACTCTTCGGAGGCTGCAGTATTGGCCCAGTTGGTGGCCATATCTGCCGTTTCCAAGGATTAGACTTGGTTATCAGCATTGTTGGGGTCCCAGAAGGACGCTACAAAAAGTGAACCCTCATAGTAGCAAAGATGTACTAAGGGTAATGTCATGGAACTCATGTGGAGCAAAAAATCTAAAATTGTGGGTAACTAGGTATGCCCCTCATGAAATTGTAGACATAGTGTTGTGCCAAGAAGCAATGTCTGTCAATCAACTTGAAATCAAAGGATTTGCATCTTATTCCACCCTTGCTACTCAACCGTCTAAAGGTAGACCTTCGGGTGGAACCACTATTTTGGTGAACACAGGGCTTGCATTCACCTTGTTATTGACTCATTCAACATATTCCTTTATTGCTATTGTAATTGAACTAGGAACTTGCAAAACAGATTACATTTTAATTATCGCAATATATTTTAACCCTTTGGTCATTGCTTTTAATAAATTGTTCGATGATCTTGATCTTCTGTTCGATGAGATCCTATGTAAATGGCCCAATGTTAAAGTAATTTTAGGAGGTGATCTTAATTCCAACTGCCTCCAAACTCCGCTTACCGAATTAAAACCTCTATTACAAAATCAAACATCTACCACAAGGAAAAGAGGGGTTTTATTTCAGCTCTTCTTTGAGCGCTGGAACATTGTTTTTCTTCCCTTTCTTTTTAAAGAGAATGTTTATACATGGTCTCAAAGTAACAGAAAATCATGCACCGACTACATCGCAGTAAATGAGGAAATATCTTCTAGCTGCACGGGGGTGGAAACTGTTATGTCTGAATTGAGTGATCATTGTATTTTATACGTAGAAATTCAACTAACCATCTTAGTTTTGGCACAAGATCGACTCAATACTCTTCTTATATATGACCGACCTGGTGCATCTCTAAGGTGGAATATGAAGTTGTGTAGAAAATTAAACTTGATCATAAAAGTGATTACACTAAATGTTATGAATTGTAATGATGCAACTACTAAAGGCACTTTAACAACTTTACAAAACACAACCATAATCAGAACAGCACTTATATACCTCGTTATACTTAACTCAAAAGAAAAAAAACTACTGCAAGTGGTCGACTTACTTGCCGCCAGAATTAAAACTCTAAAAAAGCAAAAATTATCAGGAGATTGTGCAGTTAGCCAAACTAGGATTATCTAACCTTGAATTTCAATCCACGAAAAGAAAAGTACTTAACAAATATTTCAATAACATAAACAATTATAGAATCTCCCTTTATCACCCAACAAATCAAGCAATGATCGCATCCTTATGTTGTAATGACAGACGTTCCACTTGGGCCATTCTAAGGGGTAACGACTTCTCACGCAGTGGTGAACAATCTTCTAACATTACTGCAGAAGGATGGATGTGTTTCTATAAAGATAAATTCGCATTACCTGAAAGATTCTCTGAACTGAGGAATAAGTTCAAGCAGTACTCACTAGAGGGATTTAAGGGCTGGTCTCTTGAAGATATTATCTGGGCCCTGGGAAAATTAAATAAATCAAAGGCTCCTGGCCTGGACTGTATCCCTCCATGTGTCCTAAAAGAAATGTCCAATTATGGGCCCCTGTACTAAACCTGCAATTTGATGAGATCATTAGAACATCTTCCATTCCTGCATCTTGGGTACAATCGGTTATAGTCCCTATTCATAAGAAAGGCGCTAAAACAAATCCTGAAAACTTTCAACCTATTGCCTTGATTGATGCGAGTGCGAAGACCTTTGCCATTTTGATTCTGCAGCAACTAAAAGATGTCATAAACCATCTTGCAATTCTTTCACCATGTCAAATCGGCTTTCGTGCCAGAATGGGTACTGCCCTGAATGCAACCGTCCTGGCTCATTTGGTTGCCCAAACGAAAGTTCCTAATACGGGTGCCTTATATATGGCATCCGTTGATTTATCTGCTGCGTTTGACTGCGTGATTAGGAACTTTCTTTGGGAAAAGCTTGATTCAAAGGGGATTCTGCATTACCTAATTGCTATGCTAGCCAAACTGCAACAGGAAACTTCATATTTGGTCCATGTCAACAATTCTGGTGCAACACCAATGCCTATTCCAACTGAGGTGGGGGTTAAGCAGGGCTGCAATTTGGCGGCTACCCTGTTTAACCTCTACCTCTCAAATATTGAACAAATATGGACATCGGAGATCACATTTCCAGCAATAATGGGGCATTTGCGGATCCAGTGGATTGCATTTGCAGATGATGTATTAATCTTCGATCGTACACCATATGGCTTACAAAAAAAGCTTGTAATTTTTTCTGAGTATCTATACAAGCACAACTTAACATGTAATGTGGAAAAATCAAGCATCTTTATACTAAAAAACATGAAAAGGAAAATATCTACAATGAAATGGTCTATACATTCGATTGCTATCAACCTAAATATGAGATAGTAGAACAAGGTGGTCCAGAAGGCCACTAAGAACGACCAGCGCTAATGCCAATTGTTATGAATATAAAAGGCAGCGTTCAACATGAAGTTTTTGAGGGTACCTAGACCAAGAGCCCTCAGTAAGAAACAAGGTAAATGTGATCAGTGAACTGCGCCAATTTGCAAATAATACATCAAACAGTTGAGTTATATTTTTAATTCCATTCCACAGCCTGACACGTGTTTCGAGCAGAGCTCTTCTTCAAAGGCTGTGTATCAAATTACAATTTAAAACCATTAACATGTTCACCATTGTATACGCATCATACCAATTGGGCAAACACATAGGGGTTAAAAAGGGGGAAATGGCCAAAAACATGAATGTGTGATACATAACAGCATTGTTTAAATCATTACAGTGTTACAGAATCAATATGATTGGATAACCATAAATGATAAAGAAAAAATTAAAAATTGGTTAATGAATTACCGTTTCCAAAAGACATCCATCCGGTTCCGAAACCAATAAGAAGGATGACAAAACAACATGATAAGAAAATAAGTGCGGTGCGGTGACTAAGCAACCCTGGATAATATAATTGGCTGAACTACCAATAATAATTCTAAAATATCAAGGTATATTTACCGATGATCCTTTTCCAAGACGAATAATCTGTGCAACAAGAATTAATGCCCAAAGTCACAACTATTGCAAAATGCCATGATTGTTTCCAAAGATAAATGTGACAAAAGCCGAAAACCCAATATTGCCAATGTATTGCACTTACCAATAGTGCGGTTAACTCTAGGGAACAATTCCAGAACTAGACAGGATTAAATTAAATATAACAATAAGTGTTAAAGCACATAACCCATTCAAAAAGTTTTTAAATTTTTTAAAATTTTTACGCAACACATTATGTGATGGAAGTAGAAGAATTACCTTAATGTTAATTGCAATTGCAATGACTAATAATAGCAGACCGCAAAAATCCACGAAGGAGGGGGGAATGTTGCCCAGGAAGATACAATATATCAGCCAATTCAAAGTAGCCCAGATAGTCCGATGTCAGTTGACAATTGAGCAATTAGCAGAAAAAGAAAAAGAACCGAAGCACGGAGTTAGGTGAATGAATGGAGAACGAACATAATTAAGTGGCAGGGACCGTGTCGAAGGAGCAGCATCTCACTTACCAGCCTTCCGGCAACAACTGTATCCAAGGGAGAGCGCCCGCGCGCGAGATGCAACTAGTGTGCTTAAACAAGAAAGCTAGGTCACGAGAGCAATACCGTAACAAAACATCCAGCGGCGGCCATGTTGGGTGAGGAAACCCCTGGCTGCCAATCAACCCTCAATGAAGACAGACTAATGAGCCTGAATTGGCAATCGGACCTACACGCAATTACATATAGTGTTAATGTTGTATTAGGAATTAGAAATAACGCACTGGAAATGTCGTGCATCCTGGTTGTGTAATCTAACGCACACACTTGTGAACTCATCATGACACATAGATCACGGTAAAATTACCTCCCATTGAGCGCAAAGTAATAATAAGTAGCATTAAGAACAAAGTAATGGTGTGTAGCCACCTGCGGTGTCAGAGGCACTAGCAACCAACCTACTAATAGCATCAAATATAAGGATATATATAATAGCTAAAAGGATTTTGAAAACCAATTATACAAGGGCCAGCTATACATGGACCTAAAATTGAGTCGGTGACTATATAAAACCTCATTTAAGTCAAAAATAATTTTAGTTGAAACAAAGTAGTAACATATAAAGTTAGAAATTAACTGAAATACAGATTGAATCATGAGAAAACAGAAATTGTCTGAAATACAAGTTGAATCATGAGAAAACATGAAATTCATGATCAGAGTTGAGTCCACGAATGACCAGTCTATGTTTACAGATAAGCCTCGCTTCCAATTGTCTGAGCCTGAGTTCCGTATTGCCACCTCTTTTGGAAGGACGAATCTGAGCCAAACCAATAAATCTTAAATCCTTGAAATCATCCAATTGATGTAGTCTGCCAATGCAGTGCCAAAGGATATTTAGCATCCTGTTTGTTCAAAGAGGCCAAATGTTCGCGAATCCTAATTTTAAGTGGCCTAATGGTACTCCCAATATAGAATAGACCACACACACAAATAATACAGTACACTACAAACTTTGTATTGCAATTAATGAATGAATTAATTACATGCTTGCCTGTGGACCCAAAATCTAGAGATTCAAACTCAAATGTGTGTGAACACATATTGCAACTCCCGCATTTGTGAAAACCATTCAGCCGCCCTTGGTCTAACCATGTTTTAGCAATGGGTGCTTGTGCCATAAAGGACGGGCATAAAAGATTTTTAAGAGTAGGGGCTCTACTGAATACTATTGATGGATGTGGTTCAAGTAGTTTAGTTAGATCATTGTCGAGATGGAGCAAGTGCCAATGACGTTTGAGTATAGCATACACACCATTACTATCACTGTTGTACCGAGTGATCAGTCTAATTTTGTTGAAAGGCATATTAGCTGAAGGTGATCTAGTTTTGGGTTTCAGTAAGACAGCGCTCTCCATACTAGACACTTCACGTTCAACCTTGGTAAGCAGATTTGGTTGATACCCACGTTGTACAAATTGGTCATGTATAAATGATTTTTCCGCATCAAAGTCAGCATTAAGAGAACAATTCCTTTTTGCTCGAATATATTCACCTTTCGGAATATTATTGATAACAGGACGTTTATGAGAGCTGGATGAATGTAAAACTGTATTAACCGAATTAGGTTTGCGAAACGTTTTAGTAATAAAACCAGTAGGGGACACGGAGATGTTCAAATCAAGAAAGTCTACAGAATCATTAGAGTAATGATGTATAAATTGCAAACCCCAGTTGCTAACATTCAGAAAATTAACAAACCCTCTTAATTTTACTTCATTGCCAGTCCAAATCATAAAAACATTGTCAATGTATCTCTTCCAAAGATATATAAAGTGAAAAAAATCCTTGTTCTGAAACACATACTGTTCTTCAAATTGGTGCATGAATATATTCGCCACAGATGGAGCAAAACTAGCTCCCATTGCAATCCCAATCAGTTGTTGGTAATATGTATCATTAAAAAGGAAAACATTGTTTGCAGAGCACAGAAAAGAAATTCTTTGATCATTTCAATATGAAGATGATATGATGCTGATTTGTGTCGGAAAATATAGGTAATACTGTCAATTGCTTTCTGATGATCAATAGAAGTATATAGAGATTTGACATCGAGTGTGACCAATAATACTTCACAGATATATGGCAATTGTGCAAGAATGTCAAGAATATGCATGGTATCACGTATATATGTAGGTGTGGAGTGAACCAGTGGTGAGATACATTCATTACCATAGATTGAAATTGGTTCCAAGATTCCACCCTGGCCACTAATGATGGGTCTGCCTTCCGGTATCTTATCAAACAGCTTGTGAATCTTGGGCAGAAAATAGGCGGTTGGCATTGTTGGTTTGTCAGAGAACAGAAAACATTTTTCCACATCGGTAATAATACCTAGTTTATACCATTTGTCAATTAGAGAATTAACTTTATTACGAATGTGTGAAATAGGATTTTTTTCAAAATGGCATAACACCCAGGAGAATTCAAATGATCCAGTGCCATAGAGATGTAATCTGCTTTATCCATAATTACAACGTTACCACCTTTATCAGCTTCCTTGATCACAAGTGAGTCATTAGATGCTAGCTTGTGAAGGGCGAGACGCTGTGCTGATGTTAGATTAGAATATGTATGATGAGAACGGGAAGAACAACGATCAAACAATGTATGAATATCATTAGTCACAACCCGATGAAAAGTATCTATAACATCATCTGAAAAAATGGGAGTGAATTTCGATTTGTTTGCAAATTCTTTAATTGTCAAATTGCAATGCTGTATATCTAATTCTTTCATAGTATCAAGGAGATTAGACTCACTATCAGGCATTGACTCATCAATAGACATAAGTATGTGTGTACTCATCATTGTTTGCAATGTTAGTTCTGATAATTCGGCGACAGGCGTCATAGGAGAATATTGTTTAACCTGTGTGGCAAAAAACTTTTTTAACTTTAGCTTTCTGATAAACTTGAATAAATCAATCTGTATCTGCACACAATCATTCTTACAGGATGGAGCAAATGATAAACCTTTATTTAATAGTGAGTGTTCTTCTGGAGAGAGCTGATATTGACTTAAATTATGTATTAAATCTATCTGAACTGATTTGGATCGATCTGATTCTGCATGGATTTCTGATAAGAAGCTCTGGTTAGCCTTTGACCTAATGGAGCGGCGTTGACGCCGCCTGTTTTGGCCGCCCCTTGAGCCCCTTGGTTGGGCCCGAGCATTGCGGTATTGGCAACGGGTGGTGAGCGAAACCTGACCTGTTTTCTGATGGCCTCTTGTCTGTTGCCCTTTTTGAATCTTCTCATCTGTTCTAAAAAAGGTGCCGGAGCCAAAGTAGGTTGTTCAGGAAATTCAGCAGAGTCAGCATCCTCTTCATCCTGAGCCTCATCCTCAGGTGGGCTAGTCCGTAATAGTAGTGCTGCCTCATCCCCTGCCAGCTCTGATGTGGCACAAGCACCCATTGCTAAAACATGGTTAGACCAAGGGCGGCTGAATGGTTTTCACAAATGCGGGAGTTGCAATATGAGTTCACACACATTTGAGTCTGAATCTCTAGATTTTGGGTCCACAGGCAAGCATGTAATTAATTCATTCATTAATTGCAATACAAAGTTTGTAGTGTACTGTATTATTTGTGTGTGTGGTCTATTCTATATTGGGAGTACCATTAGGCCACTTAAAAATAGGATTCGCGAACATTTGGCCTCTTTGAACAAACAGGATGCTAAATATCCTTTGGCACTGCATTGGCAGACTCTACATCAATTGGATGATTTCAAGGATTTAAGATTTATTGGTTTGGCTCAGATTCGTCCTTCCAAAAGAGGTGGCAATACGGAACTCAGGCTCAGACAATTGGAAGCGAGGCTTATCTGTAAACATAGACTGGTCATTCGTGGACTCAACTCTGATCATGAATTTCATGTTTTCTTATGATTCAACTTGTATTTCAGACAATTTCTGTTTTCTCATGATTCAATCTGTATTTCAGATAATTTCTAACTTTATATGTTACTAATTTGTTTCAACTAAAATTATTTTTGACTTAAATGAGGTTTTATATAGTCACCGACTCAACTTTAGGTCCATGTATAGCTGGCCCTTGTATAATTGGTTTTCAAAATCCTTTTAGCTATTATATATATGCTTATATTTGGTGCTATTAGTAGGTTGGTTGCTAGTGCCTCTGACACCGCAGGTGGCTACACACCATTACTTTGTTCTTAATGCTACTTATTATTACTTTGCGCTCAATGGGAGGTAATTTTACCGTGATCTATGTGTCATGATGAGTTCACAAGTGTGTGCGTTAGATTACACAACCAGGATGCACGACATTTCCAGTGCGTTATTTCTAATTCCTAATACAACATTAACACTATATGTAATTGCGTGTAGGTCCGATTGCCAATTCAGGCTCATTAGTCTGTCTTCATTGAGGGTTGATTGGCAGCCAGGGGTTTCCTCACCCAACATGGCCGCCGCGGGATGTTTTGTTACCGTATTGCTCTCGCGACCTAGCTTTCTTGTTTAACCACACTAGCTGCATCTCGCGCGTGCGCTCTCCCTTGGATACAGTTGTTTCCGGAAGGCTGGTAAGTGAGATGCTGCTCCTTCGACACGGTCCCTGCCACTTAATTATGTTCGTTCTCCATTCATTCACCTAACTCCGTGCCTCGGTTCTTTTTCTTTTTCTGCTAATTGCTCAATTGTCAACTGACATCGGACTATCTGGGCTACTTTGAATTGGCTGATATATTGTATCTTCGTGGGCAACATTCCCCCCTCCTTCGTGGATTTTTGCGGTCTGCTATTATTAGTCATTGCAATTGCAATTAACATTAAGGTAATTCTTCTACTTCCATCACATAATGTGTTGCGTAAAAATTTTAAAAAATTTAAAAACTTTTTGAATGGGTTATGTGCTTTAACACTTATTGTTATATTTAATTTAATCCTGTCTAGTTCTGGAATTGTTCCCTAGAGTTAACCGCACTATTGGTAAGTGCAATACATTGGCAATATTGGGTTTTCGGCTTTTGTCACATTTATCTTTGGAAACAATCATGGCATTTTGCAATAATTGTGACTTTGGGCATTAATTCTTGTTGCACAGATTATTCGTCTTGGACAAGGATCATTGGTAAATATACCTTGATATTTTAGAATTATTATTGGTAGTTCAGCCAATTATATTATCCAGGGTTGCTTAGTCACCGCACCGCACTTATTTTCTTATCATGTTGTTTTGTCATCCTTCTTATTGGTTTCGGAACCGGATGGATGTCTTTTGGAAACGGTAATTCATTAACCAATTTTTAATTTTTTCTTTATCATTTATGGTTATCCAATCATATTGATTCTGTAACACTGTAATGATTTAAACAATGCTGTTATGTATCACACATTCATGTTTTTGGCCATTTCCCCCTTTTCAACCCCTATGTGTTTGCCCAATTGGTATGATGCGTATAGATTGGTGAACATGTTAATGGTTTTAAATTGTAATTTGATGCACAGCCTTTGAAGAAGAGCTCTGCTCGAAACACGTGTCAGGCTGTGGAATGGAATTAAAAATATAACTCAACTGTTTGATGTATTATTTGCAAATTGGCGCAGTTCACTGATCACATTTACCTAAATATGAGATACTTGGGTTATGATGTGACAGATTCCTCCTTAAAAAAAACCTGGGTATTAAACTTGAATGCTAAAAAAGCGGTTTTGGGGACGCAAATGCGGATAGTCTTCAAGAAGTATTGCAAGTTCTCCTTAACACCTGTCTTGCAATTTTACATGTTGAAAGTGGAAGCTATCTTATTATATGGACTTGATCTGTGTTTATGTAATATCGATGAAATCCTTGATCAAATTCAAGGTCAACTATGGAAAGCTACATCGAGATTGCCAAATTCGTTCCTAATTGTATATTGCGACAGGAGCTAGGTATTTCAGCTTTATCAGCGAGATATCATTGGTGACAGTTAACTCATTATTGAAAAATGTTGTTTCCACCACATAAATCGCTCTACGAGGAATTCTCAATTATGATCAAAAAACGATTTCCCCCTTCTGTGGTTGCCTTCTCAAACTTGATGATTAAAAAATTGGACGAATGTGGTTTAAAACCAATCGATTTGGAACATCGCTCGGCTTATGTAAAAAAACCTTTATATGAGCATGATTGGCTAATCACATTAAATGAGATGCACTTAAAAAAAACTATATTCTGAAGCAGCCAAATTTGCTACCCTTAGAATCCCTCGTAGAGCTTACCTAATCAAATTTCCTACTAACAACTATCATGATTTATATCTAAGATTTAAGCTTAACCAACTACACACTTTTGAAAAAATAGTGACCTGGTATGACCACACCTCTATGAACAAAACTGCATGGTGTAGATTTTGCTATGGGAATATCTGCATTGAAACTTTAAAACGCCTAACCATGTACTGTGTACATTTTGAAGCTTCACGTTATTCGCTTATTGGTCCAAATGTATTAGGTATGACCCTAGAAGCAAGAGAATGGTGCTGGAAGAAATTTATGTGGGGATATATTTGTTTAAAGCAATAATTTTATTGTGCACATTTCTTGAGAGTTTGGTGTCTGAACTAGAAAAGAAACAAAATGATTCTTTACTACACCAATGATTTGGTTTTACAATACTACTAAATGTATGATCTTTGGAAGTATGCTTTTTAATTTTTCTATTTATGAACTTATGAATGAACAACTATACTTACATTATGTATAATGAAACTAGTAATGAATGTGATCTGTTTCTTATTTTCGATGTTGTAAAAGTTTGTTAATCAAACTAATAAAACAACTTTTATTAAAAACAAAATACCACCCTGCCACTTCCTGAATTATTTGCTAATTACAACAGGGAGTAAAATATAGATAACCAGCAATTATGTCTATAGTTGTTCCATACTAGCATCCACATTCTACAAGGAGAATGCGGCAAAAGATCTACAGATCTTGAAATAATTATTAAACATTGTTAGCCAAGTTTCATAGTAGGTGGAGAGTTACTACAGTTTGCATTTCTTAGCAGACTTCTTCTTCTGGGTCTTCTGGATTGTCAAGCTCAAGGCAATCTTGCTGGGCATCTAAATGCCAGTTTTTCTTCAGAGGAGTCCATTTCTAATTTGCATGCTGTCTCCTCCACATGTGTGACTGCATGTTTTGTTGTGCTAGGTGAAGATGAGACTCAATGGAAAGGTCTATCAATAGTGGGCATCTTCTGCCCTTTACTTTTGTCTGAGAGGACCTCTAGGAAAATCTTTTCTTTTTGCAGGTGCTTTCCCATCTCTTTCAATAAGTACCCCAACATATCTGCAGACTGTTTGTGTATGGTGGACAGATTTTGGCAATGAGATCTTTGTTAATCTCAATCACTCATTTTGAGGGATTAAACAGTCCTTAAGGCTACCAATGTGGGGAACACTGTCCACCATTTATGAATATAGTAAAGCACTAATACATCCCATAAGGGGTGCCTATTCTCACCATTCCTTTAACCATTTGGAAATATTTGTACCCCTAAAAGAGCTCAGAAGGGCTGGTGGCAGTGATACCTTTATTGTTGACCTTTTTGGGTGTACTCCTGTGTACCGTGTGATGAATCTGATGATCTCATCACTCCTTTCCCGGTGGTAGCCTCTCCCCCTGTGGCCAGGGGACGGCAGCTGCTACCTGATCCTGGGGGCGGTTACATGTCAGAGGGACAGTGAGGACAGTGAGAACGTCAACATGACCATTGAACCAGCAGGCTCCGGAGGAAGACAGAAGACTGCAGAGGGTGGTTCACCATGCGACAAACGCAAGAGGGAAGGAAGAAGAAACTTCCTAACGGCCTCTGGAACCTGGAAACAGCCTCACCGTCACCCGAAACTGGTGCGAGAGCCCAGAGGAAAGCGGGAGCCGCGAAGGACATGGAAGCTGTTCAGTGAAGCTGGGGAGCACGCAAGTTGAAGGCAGGACATCGCAGTGCGAGGGAACCGAAGGACGCCACAGGAAACCGGTGAGTCCTAGAGAGAGAGAATGGTACACTGGGGCGCTTGGCAATGCTGCCAAAGAAAGACAAAAGTGTATGAAGCGAATGAGACAGAATATGAAATCCAGTATTACCCAAAAAGGGTTTACAGACGAATGGGAGAGAAAAGCTTTGGCGACAGATGATTTTTGAGACGTCTCTTGATTTCCACTTGAAATTTCAGCTGGCAGATGCTCAATGGAGTGCTAAGATGATGAGAAGTAACAGGAAGCTGAGACTCCTGGAATCATGATATATGAGTATATATTGATACTCTGTGGATTACTGCAACTGGAAGATTGTGCCAGATTTATCTACAGTTACATTAAGCTGTGCAGGCCAGAAGAGATTTCATCGGCTCTGCAGTTTTGGGACATTGGCCGAAATTTGTTGTGCTACCCCCAAGATTTGTATTTGGAAATGATGTCTCTCACTCCGTCTTCCCAGAAGCCAGGTGTAGTGTGCAGATAGCTTCCATCCTGATGAAGGTTGGGTCAACATAAGGCTGCAAATTGAAAGCCTGATATAACCGACCGAAACACATGTCAACCAAAACACTGTCTCTGGGTTACACAGATAGACACACCTATAATGGAGAAGGGTGTTAGATATAATTTGTAAATATTTTGTGTCAGATGGTTATATGTATTAGGAAACCATGTATTAACATAGAGACATAGGGTTCTTGTGTGAATGGATGAGTGCGTGTGAGCGATGGAGGAATTGAAAGGGAGCATGTAATTGAACATATCAAACATATGATGTGAGAACAAACTATTTTGCTTCTTGTACCGTACATTATATGATGAAATAAGTGTCATATGAAAGCAGCAAGTGATTAGTATGTTGTCATCCTCTATCTAACGGTCTATTGTGCTTATACATGGTTTATTCTCACCTGGAGGACCGTAGATTATTCCAGGTACCCCTTTATTTTCAGAAATTGTTAGTTGATCATCCAATGCGCCTATGCATGAGTATTTAAAGCACGGCCACGCTAGGGAAGGGAGACAGAGGGAGTACAGGACAGACAGACTTGCAAGGCCTCCAACATTCAAGGTCAAGTACGTGCAAGTGCGCACAACAGGAAGTGCGAGGGAGGGGAAGGGGGCAAGTGCGCCCAGTTCAGCAGGGGCCTGTGTTAAATACAGAATGGGTGCCCCTCTCATGGAGCATATTGCAGTAGTGCCAGGCAGAGGGCGGAAGCCTGGAGGCAAGTGCAGGACTGGTGGGGGAGCCTGGGACCTGTGAGGCTCTGGAGGTGCACCAGGCGACCAGTCAGCTAACTGAGCAGGTTGGGAAGAGAAGGAAGGAGGGAAAGAAGCAAGGAGAAAGGAGGTTAGCAGTGGAGAGGGAGAGAGAAGGAGGCAGAGAAGAGGTAGGCCTTGATGAGTTTCTGGAACTTAAGGAGGTCCGGCTCAAGATGGAGAGAGGTAGGTAGGCTGTTCCAGGGGGGGCACCTGCAGATGATAAGGCTCTACCATCAAATCTCCGTTTGGAAAAGCGGCTCAACCGTAGAGAGTTGAAGGAGGCTGAGCTGAGGGCTCTAGAAGGAGAGTATTTGCAAAGAGAGCATTGTAGATAGCAAGGGCCCCAGTCCCAGAAAGCCTTGTGGACTATGCAGAGGGACTTGGAACTTGATCCTTGCAGCCACAGGGAGCCAGTGTAGAGATTTCAGCGTCTGAGAGATGCAGTCCCTGGGCTTGAGGCCAAGGATAAGTCTTGTGCTTCTGTTCTGGATAAGTTGCAGAGGTCGGAAAGTAGAAGTAGGAAGATTAAGAAAGAGACTGTTGCAGTAGTCCAATCTGGAGAGAACCAAGACTCTGGAGACAGTGAGCCTCTGAGGGAAGGTGAGAAAAGGTAGAATACCTCTGCAGCTGTAGAAGTTGTGGAGTGTACTTATACTGCACAAATAGACATAAATTCCAGTAATCAATACTTAAAGTACCATTTCAGAATCCATAACAACATCAGAGAATATATATAGACGAAGCCATCGGATATGTGCAAGGTGATTTATTCTAAGCACAGCCGACACGTGTTTCGACCATTCGGTCGTTCTCAAGACAGTCAAATAATTCTGGGCATGGTCCTCTAGTAAATCTTAAGTAGAGTTTCTTGGGTGAGATAAGTAGATATTGCGCTGCAAAATGGTTCCTCTATCAAAAACCACTGTTTTGTGTCATCTGACTTCGTGGCTTGATTGCCTCAGTGGAAGTTTTGGCTCACTACAGGCAATCACTTGGGATCTACCCCTGCAACTTTGATCCAAAGGTATTGAAACCTTTTTTTTTTTTTTAAACCAATTTTATTGATTTTATTTCAACAAATAACAAATAACCAAACTTGCAGTGCATATAACAATATTTCAGTTTTGTGCAACTCAAACAATGTCTACTGCGTCCACCGTTCCCTCCTCCCCATCCGGGCCTACACTACTTCGCTATCTGTTTCTTCGTCTTGCAGAGGGCTCCCCTATCCTGTATTCTCTGCTGGGTCCTGGTCGCTCGACCAGTCCTGAGTGGGCCAAAACAGAGTGGCTATTAAATGTTTCCAAGCTGTCAGGGTTTCTGCTTCTTCATCCCCTCCAGTGTTGCTAGCTTCCTGCCATACTGCAGTTTCGGCTTCTGCCCATTTCTCAAGGTCTTTCCACCATATGTCTATCCTTGGTCTGTGGCATGCCTTCCATCCCATAGAAATTCTACGCTTCGCAAGCCTATATGCCAGATTCTTTATTAATTTACTTACGTGTTTAAGTTTGCGTGGTCTGGGAAACCCCCCTAGCAGACATGCTCATGCTATTTCAACAGTTATCTTAATCCCTTTTTCTTCTAATCTGTGGACTACTTCTCCCCAAAATTTCTCAATTTCTGGGCATGCCCAGAACATATGCATCATCCCAGCGTTTTCCTCGCCGCATTTGGGGCATGTTTGTCGTTCTGCATTTTTAAATTTAGCTATCCTCTGGGGTGTCATGTAAGCCCTGTGGGTTATATACAATTGTATTTGCTGTAGCCTCGCATTCCTTGACACTTTCTTGTGGTACCCTTGGGCCCGCTGCCACATCCCATCACTCATAGGGGCACCCACTTCTTCCTCCCAGTCCTGTCTCAGTTGTACCACTTCCTTCCCCACTTTGGATATTACCAGCTCATATATCCTGGATACCTCGTGCCCTCCTGCTATATCATACATCACTTCTATGGCGGCGTCCGGTTGTTCCTCTAGTACTATTTCGGACCATGTCGCTTTGATTTGCCGCACCATCCTATGGAATGTAATATATTGTCCCGTATGAAACCCCGTTTCCTCCACCAGCATCCCAAATTCTTTCATCCTCCCCTCTTGCCATATGTCTCCCACTGTTGCTATCCCTACCGGTTCCCAGTGCTTCCTGATCGTCTTCATTAATTGACCTTCTTTTCCCGTCAATACCACAAGTGGCATTTGGGGGGAATACGGGGTTGGGTTCTCCATTACCCGACAGGCCCTATGCCATATTTTCCATCCCAATATCATCATCTCTGGGCGCTCTTTGATGTCTGATTTGGGCAGCCATATCATTTCTTTCAGGAAGAATGGGGCACATTCTAGTCTAAACAACCTAGATTCTGAGGTTGGGTCCTCCGATAGCCACTTTGCCACACATTGTAGTTGGCTTGCTAGCTAGTAGATCTCGTAGTTTGGCAGTTTTATACCCCCCTTATCATACGAATTTTGTAACTTCCAAAGGGCAATTCTGTTTCTCGTCCCATGCCAGAGAAATTCCCTACATATGCTATGTATCCTAGCAAAAAATCGCCTTGGTATCAGATATGGTATGTTCTCGAAACAATGCAACAATCTCAGCAGAACTACCATTTACAGCATTGCTCCTCTTCCCATCATCACCAAGGGGAGCTTTACCCAGAACTTCATGCTATTTTCGATGCACCTGACCGCTTTCTCTGTGTTATGTTGGCGCTCTGCCTCCACCGTATTGTAAATGTTTATCCCCAGATATCTAAACATGCTGACCTCTCATAGTATTTGTAGAACTGGTAATTGATCTCGTGGGATTCCTACATACCTACCCAGCGGAAATATACATGATTTTTTGGGGTTCACCGCTATACCCGATAGCGACGCAAATCGCTCCATCACTTCCAAAACATATTGAAGGTTTTCTTCAGAGTATCTTAAATACAAGAGCATATCGTCTGCGTACAAGGAGATCAATTGCGGCTCCCCTTTTATGTTTATCCCTATTATGTCATGTTGCTGCCTTAGATATATCGCCTGGGGCTCTAGTGCTAAGATATACAGCATACTGGACCACGGCCATCCTTGTCCAGTACCCCTACTAAGTTGCCACCTCTCCAATATTATTGCTCCCGTTTTGACCCTGGCCAGCGGTGCGCTTATATAACAGTTTAACCCATTTAAGGTACCCAGGCCCTATCCCATAACTAGACAGGGCTGCAATCAGCCAAAGCCATTTGACTGAATCAAAGGCTTTTATTGCATCCAACGATACGATTGCAATTTCGCCCACGTCATTTTTCGTGTACTCTATCACTCGTGGAGTCGCCTGAGGTTATTGGATATATTCCTGTGTGGCACATATCCGGTCTGATCGGGGTGTATTAATTTGTTAATAATCCGTCTCATTCTGTTTGCCAGGACCGCCGTGAGCATTTTACTATCTTGATTAAGCATTGACAGAAGTCTGAATGATCTGCAATCATTGCCAGGCTTATTGGGTTTAGGGAGTGGTATAATCGCTTCTCTCAGGGACTCTGGCAAACTTCCTGTTTCATATGCCTCATTTAGCATTGCTAAAAGTGGGGGAAGCACCTCCTTTCTATACATTATATAGAATTCACTAGGGATTCCATCGGCCCCTTTAGTCTTGCTGGTGGGTAGCTGCACTACCACCTCTTCTAATTCCTCCAAGATAATCGGGGCTTCTAAATCCTCTCGCTTCTCCGCGCTAATTAGCGCCATGCCTATGTCTTCCAGAGTTTCCCTTGCTTCTCTGCAGTCACTTCCTCCTTCAGCCCCATACAGTTGTTGATAGTATCTTAGAAATTCCTGATTCACGCCCTTTTGGGTGTCCACTATACGCCCATCCTCCTTCATTATTGCTCTGATTGTTGGTCTGGGGGGTCTCGCTTTTATATAACCATGCCAGCATCCTCCTTGGTTTATTTCCACTGGCATGTTGTCTCTCTACATACTTTTTATAGTTTAGATTGCACAGTCTCTCCCAGTGTTCTGCGCATTTCTGTTGCAGCCCGAGTATGGTTTCAGTAACTTCCTTGGTGTTACCCTCTTTGCTCAACACTGTTTCTAACTCTTTTTCCGCCTCCTGTAATTCTATTAATAACCCTTTTGTAGTCCCTTGGACTTAGCTATGGCTATCCCCCTCATTACCACTTTGAAGGCTTCCCACAGCGTGCCAGCTGACTCGAAACTACCAGTATTGGTCTCAAAGTAACTTGTTATTTCTTCTCTTAAATCCTCCCTGAACATTGTGTCTTTTAGTGCCACACCCCTGAGGCACCACGTTGGTATCCTTGCTCTTGGGGGTTGGCATTGCCATATTAGGACCAATGGCGATAGGACCCTTGCTTTGTATTCTGTCTGTACTGTTTCTGCCATTAGCTCCTGTGTGACAAACATGTAATCTAGCCTGGTGTGCACATTTTGTGGGGCTGAGTAAAGTGAATACTGTCTGTCCTGCGGGTGTCACACCCTCCATGCATCCTCAAACTGAAAGTCAGTCAACAATGACTGCAACGCCCTGGCAGCTGGGGTGGGTCTGTCTATTTTGTTATCCGATCTGTCTATTTTCGGGTTTAGTGTGCAGTTAAAGTCACCTCCCCAGATCACTGCCCCCCCTACGTACATGCTCATTTTGGTGTACAGAGTCTTAAAATATGCCGCAGTGTCCTGGTTTGGGGCATATGTATTTATGATGCATATTTGTTTATTTTCCACCAGCCCTCTTATTGCAACCATCCTCCCATCTGCTTCCACTGTGGACTGTAGTAACTGGAATGGGACATGCCCAGGTGATCACCCCTCTTGCGTAAGCTGAATTAGTTTCACCGACAACAGTCCCCTTCCACTTTTTCTGGATCACCTCTAATCTTTCTTTTGTGAGGTGAGTCTCTTGTATCAGGGCTACATCTATTTTCTGTCTGCGCAGATACATCACAACCTTATTCCTTTTTAGGGTAGCTTTTGAGCCCCCTAATATTCCAAGTAATTACTTTAAGGTCCCCCATGATTCAATAACTTCTCGCTCCTCCTCCCCTCTACCTTCCTCTGGCATATTGGTTTATAGATATAGGCTCAGTCCCCAACTAACAATGTCACACCCAACTCCCCAACTCCCTTCCCGCCCCAACTTAGTCTGCAACCCACTACTGCTCCCCTACCTCCATGCCCCAACTCCCCAACCCATCCCCACCCGTCCATCCCCCCTCCCCTTTCCCAACACCCCAACTTATGCCCAGCTCCATCCCTGGATCTCAGGCTATCCCGCATCTTGCACTTTTCTCGGCTACTGTCGATACTAGGTGCACAGCAGGTGGAGATCGCCCTATCAGCGGTCTGACTATTCTAACTATTGTGGGTAGGCCTGCTCCGACTGTGAGCCTCCTGATGTGTAATATCTCTTCGCGGTCCAAGTCTACTCAGTTAAATATTTAAGCAACTATATTCTAGTCCATACATGTCTTTATATTACAATGTCAATCACTCGTCCTGCTTGTTAATGGCAACCCCATCTATTAGCATTACATTTCTCGCTGCCTTCCCTCTTAAGGTCAGAGTTACTGTTATTACGGCGATTCACTTATCCTGTTCATGACGCTCTGGCCTCTTTGTCTCGTCCGGGCAGCCTTGGGCATTCAGCCAATTTGTTGCTTCCTCTGGATCGTCAAAAAAGTGTGCTTTGCCCTTATGCAATATCTTTAGCTTCGCGGGATATAGCAGCATGTATTTATATCCCGCTTCTCTTAGTCGCCGCTTCACTGCCACATAGCTAAATCGTTGTCTTTGCACCAGCACGGTGTAGTCCGGGTACACTGTGACCATAGCCGCAGCTCGGGTTATTGTACCCCCCTTCCGTAAGAACTCCAGGACCGGTTGCGGTCTCCTCATTAGAGCTCTGTGTGCCCGTTCCACCGCAAATTCTTGGGAGAGTTTGCCAGCCCCGATTTCTTGGATCAACATGTTTTCGACGTAGACCGTGGGGTCTGGTCCCTCTTCTCCTTCCGGCAATCCCACCACACGGATGTTGTTGCGTCTCGCCTGCCCTTCTGCCTCTTCCGCTCGGTTCTCTAAGTTGTGCACTTGTTTCAGAATGTGGACCTCCTCAGCGTTGGTAGTGCTGACTTCTGTATTGTTTTTCACCGAGCTCTCGAGGGAGCCTGTGCGCTCTGCCAGCTTTCTGACATCCTGTTTTAGAAGGTTTAGGTCCACTCCTAGTGCATCGATCTTGCATTCTAGCATCGCCTTGAGATCCGCTATCGTGGAAGACCACGAGGATTTCATGTCCGTGATGGCATTTAGGATCAACTGATCTTCCTGTGGTGGGGTCAGCGTATCCTGTGGGCCCATGGTCGTTTGCGCTGTTGTGACGTTTTCGTAAAGATATCCATCGTTGGTTGCTTGGCCTTGGTTTTGCCACCCTTCTGCGCCATAGTCTCTACAGCCCGCCAGTTGGCTTGTACCGCTGGGTCGTATGTCCTTAGTGTGCTGCTGTCTTTATGGTGGGCTATGGGTACCTTACTGCTATTATTCGTAGCTTCTTGAAGATCCGTTCTGTCTGCTTAATCTTTCCCTTTCCAGGGGGGGCGGAGGGGTTGTTCCTTAGTGTGTGGCTATCTGTTGCTTTATTCCAGCTGGTTTGCAGATCTGTGTCCCTTTGTGAGGGTTCCCAGGGAAGTCTTCTTCCACTTGTAGGGTGACAACGTGCAGCATGCTATGGCACGCCTACCAGTGCACTCTCAGGTTGGGGCGGTTCATTGATTGCCCACACTTGTCAGAGGTAGTATTGCCTGTGCTCTTGTTGTCAGGTGTTCCCTTGCAAAGTGTTGCGGCTGGCAGGGGACTCACTCTGTCCTCTGGCACCGTCTTGTGTGTCCTGTGTAGTCAGCCCAGCTGTTGGCTACCTGCGGCCTGCTACTTCCCTGTTGCACCTCCTGTACTGTGCTGTTCGAACTCCGGGCTTGCCTCTTGTAGTGCAGTACTGTGTGCCTGGATCCCGGGGGGGAGGGGCCCTACACCACTCCTTTCCCTCCGGTGCCCGACGCTGATCCCTGTTCTTTCTTGTATCCGGCTTTCAGGCTTATTATTTCTACCTGCCCTAGCCTGTAGCAGGCAGCACTAGCTACTGGTCTTGTGCACCTCTGTTCGGTGCTGTTTGCCGGCTAGCAGGCCTCTGTTTCAGGCAAATTCGTCTCGGGCCTTCCTTCTTTGTTCGGGCAGTTGTTATTGCTCCGCACCACCAATCGGGTGCCCTTTCAGTTGTTAGATTTTCAATCTGGTGTTAATCCTCACCGCATGCCTCTCGGTGCCATCCTATTTTCTTTTTTCCATTGTGCGCCCCCCTTCCAGGTCAGTGCCCCCCTCGGTCATCGGCTTTTATTTTAGGTCCGTTTGCCACATGAACCTTTGTATTCGCTACCTGCAGGCCCTCTCAGTCTCAGGAGTCGCTGTGTAGGCTTTGTAGTGCACAGTGTCTTATTTGAGAGAAAGAAAAAAAAAGGGGGTGAATGCCAAATCAATGCGCCTATTTTCCACAATGTTCAGCCATGTTATATAGGCGCTTATTTTCCATAGCACCCTCTTTGCATGTGCCTTGGGGGAACATTCACTCCTACAGGCCTCCGCCCTGAGCCTCCGTTGGCAAACCGCATTCCCCTCATCATGGAGCATACGAATCGTGCGGCCCCTTCACGTTCTGTGCCTTTTCACTTATATACGTCGGCCCGGGGTACACAGACCTTCAGTTGTCTATGTTCCGTCACTGCCGAGCGTTCCCAATCGTTTTGACCTCCTTCTCACTTCTCCCTTAGCAGGGGGCGCATCACGGCTCCAGCGCTTTTCCTCCAGCTGCCGAATGTTGCAGTCACGGGCCGGCCGGCCTGACTCTTAATCACTATGTTGCCCCATGATGTGCAGAGGGCGGTCAACATCAATTGCTATCTCGGGGATGTTCTCTGCTTGCAGCTGTTACTGGTCACCTGCCCAATCCTTTGTTCACAGGCTGCCATTTTGACGCCGTATCGGAGTCCGGGTTGGCTCTCTTTAAATGCCATATCTTGTGATTTACTCGTCTGTTTCGCGCGCGGGAGTGTCAACACAAGCCCTCAACATTCCGACGTCCGCATTTCTCTTTTGTTTGTGTTTCCATCTGCTTAATATTACGTCCGCGCCAGGATCGATGCCAAGTGTACGGGAGCTCCCAGAGGATCAGCTCTATTCCATGGCTGTTTAAGCCACACCCCAAAGGTATTGAAACCTTAATATAGAATGAGGATTCGGTGATATAGACTGGCCACTGCACCCTACCAAAACTTCCACTAAGGCAATCAAGCCACAAACTCAGATGACACAAAACAGTGGTTTTTGATAGAGGAACCATTTTGCAGCGCAGTATCTACTTATCTCACATAAGAAACTCTACTTAAGATTTAATAGGGGACCATGCCCAGAATTATTTGACTGCCTTGAGAACGACCGAATGGTCAAAACATGTGGTGGCTGTGCTTAGAATAAATCACCTTACATGTACATATCCAAAAGCTTCATCTATATATATTCTCTGATGTTGTTATGGATTCTGAAATGGAACTTTAAGAATTGATTACTGTAATTTAGGTCTATTTGCGCAGTATAAGTACACTGCACAACTTCTACTGTCTATTACCTTTGAGGTATGTTAGGCAGACTCCATTGCAGTTCCCTTAGGGAGCACTACACCAGATTAGAACTACAGGTGAGAGCAATAAATCCCCTTTGGTATCAGTCTTTACCACAAAGATTTAGTTGGTAGCTGTAGCTGAGCAGTCAGACTTATCTCAAGAGGTAGATGAGCTGTATTCAGGGTTTACACATTGGGCCGAGTAGACTATGGAACAAGGAAACACTGACCAAAGCTTTGTATTTAAAAAGTAGATATATATTTATTGTATACACTTCTAATAAAACACATGTATCACTGTCATCAAGCAAGTTAAGTCCAAGGAAAAATATACACACTCCCAAAATGAATTGTAGACCAAGTGAACCACAGTGAAAACTGAGCAAAACGGCACAGTGACAACTACACACAAGAGATCCTCTACCAATTCCTCACAATGGAGGGAAAGCACGAGTTATATAGGAACAACTTCTTACACACCCTAGCAACACTTCCCATCTGTTTGTGAACCAGTTTAAGCAAGGCAGTGAATCAGTACAAGCAATACTTAAATGAAAACTGATCAAAATAGCATTTCACAAGGTTTAAAAAAGGGAAGGAAAGGGCAGTTGTAAGAAATAGGTGCACCACACAGTTCTAGATGAGAATCAATCTAAAGAAAGCAGATCTGACAAATGTGACCAGAGTCAGTAGGCCTGTGCCAGAGTCAGGGGTACAGGGCAAGGGCCCAGGAGCATGAATGTTCTTGTAGCTGCAGTCAAGCCTTTGGTTAACGAATTTGAAAAGGTGGTTACAGAAGTTTAAAAGACAAAGGGCCTCATTACACGGTACGCGGTAAAAAACGGAATTTACCAGCATGGCGCTATTAACGTGTACGCCCTCACAAGAGGGTGGCAATAGCGTACCATTACGAGTTTGCGGACACGAGCATAGCGCCATGCCGGTAAACCCCCTAACGCCATGGCGCTAAAGACCCAATAAAGTCACCTACTGCCCTCGACCAATGTGCTGATTGCACCTCCGCCCTCCTGCTGCATGGAAATATCGGTCACCGCTATTAGCGGTGACCGTTATTTTGCGGAACCGGAAATAGCGTCATCGCACAGGAACGGGAAATAGCACGGCGGCCATCTTCAAAAACACAATCCATTGCCATCCTCTGACCCCTGGACCTGTTACGAGTTGCTCAGAGTTGGAAATCATCCTGTACACCTGCATCATGCCCAAGGCCTTCAAAAAAAGCGCTGACAGACAGCGCAAGGAGAAATTCACTCCTGAAGAATTGAACATGCTCACACAGACCCTGGCAGAGAATGCTGATGTCGTCTTTGCTAATGACATGTGGCGGCCCACAATACTGAAGAAGAAAGCCATCTGGGAACAAGTGGCTGTAAAAGTCAGTGCAGTCGGCACCAGCAACCGCACAGTGCGTGAGTGCCGGAAAAGGTGGGACGACCTCAGGCTGCGGGTGAGGGGCATCCTTGCGAAGAACCACCGGATTGCCAGTGAAGGAGGAGCTGGTTCACCCATCTGACTCAAAGAATGGGAGGAGACATGTGGGAACCTCATTGCAGTTGAATCCATCGAGGGAGTAGGCAGCATGGAGGTCGGCGTGGGTACCACTTCGGATGCAGGTGAGTGTACACATGACAGAATGCGATGTGAATGTACTGTGTGACCCATATGTCAGCACAGACTCCTCTCATACATGGACACACATCCACACATTCATCCATCCCTCCCCATGTCAGTGTCAGACCCAAACACACACACATGCGCACATCACCAGTCACAAGTCCCAAATACAACCATGCATGGATGAGGCACTGAACTGGCACATCACCTGCATCCACAAGTACTAAGTCCCAATGGCCACAACTGCATCATTGATGTTAACTGCATAAAGTATATTGAAAATCAACCAATGCCATCCCCCTTCTTGTCCCTGACAGGCTCACACACAGATGGCGAGGATGCCGCTGAAGCATCCCTGTCACCAGCGACTAGAAAGAGGCCAAGGGCCCAGGAATCGGAGGACACCGCCACAACTTCCAGGGGCAAGGGGGGAAGGTCACACCTGATGACCATAAAACACTGACGAAGTGCCACTGTCAGGGCAGCAGTAGCTATACCACAAACTGCAGCCACACCACTGGAGGAGATCCCACAGGCACCAATAGCAGCCACCGAGGGCCCACCATCAGCTGCGGCAAGCTCCGCTGGTGAGGCAGCTGCCACTGCCCCCCTGTCTGATCCAGAGGACACATAGTTGACCCAATGGGGATGCACACCCCAAGCCCCCCTAGTACCGCAGAGCCTGCACCATTCCAGACCCCAGGGTCTGATGTGACTGTTGAAGAGAACAATCCTGCATCGTGTCCCCCATGGTGGCTTCACCAGCTGCAGTGGCTGCTTCTGAGGGCACTGCATCCAGTGCACAATCACCCAGCACTGCCCTCCAACTGACCACCATCCTGGAGCGTCAACGAGAATTGACTGTGCTGGTTGGGCAGCATGTTGAGGAGGTTGCCCATCTCAGGGAAAACATTACGGAGACGGCGAGGCACTCCACTGACAGGATGGACGCCAACACTGATAGGCTGTGTACTGAGATTTCAAGGCTCAGGGAGGTCCTATCTCGCATGGCTGACGCCATGGACCGTCACTTCTTGCAACAAGGACAGTCTGCCCCATCATCATCATCAGGATCAAGACAGACAAGCCCCCTCCGGCGCTCAACACGCACCACCAGGCGCTCGTCTGCACATTCTCAAAATGCTGCCACAGACAATGACAAATAGGGGGTTGATGGAAATTCCACTGCATGCATGGCCAAATGCATACATGGCAGGCACATGAGTAACTGTTGTGGGGGGTGGGGGGAAGGGTGTTATGGGTGTGTTGTGGGGGATGGGGGGAAGGGTGTTATGGGTGTGTTGTGGGGGGTGGGGGGAAGGGTGTCATGGGTGTGTTGTGGGGGGTGGGGGGAAGGGTGTTATGGGTGTGTTGTGGGGGGTGGGGGGAAGGGTGTTGGGATGTTCAGGGACTTGCACTTTTTCACCTTTTCATTACTCAATACACTGGTTTATGTTCAAAACACAGGCCTGGACATCCTCATTGTGTCTGTGTACTTTATTGGCAACAGGGTCCATTGCGTGCTCACAAACATACACCAGTGCATTACTAACAATATTCATGTGACAGTACGAAAACATATTCCTCAGAATATTTGGTTAATCAGATGCTGTCTCACAGCACGTCCCTCCTACCCATCCCCTCTTGCAAGACCTGCAGCCCCTCCGTCCTCATCACCATCATCATCCTCATCAGGTGCTTCTATTTCAATGTCAGGGGCAGTGGCACATTCCGTCTGATACACATATTGTGCAACATGACACATGCCATGGTGATCTTGGACACCTTCTCATGTCCATACAGGAGAGCGCCACCAGACCTGCTAATGCACCTAAAACGTGACTTCAGAAGGCCAAAGGTCTGCTCGATCACGATGCGGGTACGTGCACGGTTGTATTCCTCCTCGTGCCTGTTCTGTGGGTTCAGTACAGATGTGAGGAGCCAGCTCTTCAGGGATAGCCCGCATCACCTGTATGGGGGAGGGAACGGGGTCCTGTCACTGTTCACCTCAAGAGCGGCCTGTTCAAATGACACAAATTGGCATTGCATTGTGATTCACGTACACAATTGACAGCATACATGCATATGGTCTGTGTGACAGCAATGTGCAAGGGGGAGCTACACCCTGCAACTGGACATGCCCCATCAATGCCTCAAGCATTAATTGACAGGTCCTGGGTGAGGCGAGGTCTCTGGTGTCCCTGGGGCCAGGCAGATGTAGTTCTGCACTGCTGGTGTACTGCCATACCAACATTGATATTGCCATGCGGAGAGGCATCGCTTCAGTGGTGTTATAGGTGCGTGGTGAAATGCTATGGCTAGGGTTGATCCATTTGCATGCACACCCAGTTGGAGTATGTATCTCCCTCCCCCCCAATACACACCCAGTTGGAGTATGTATCTCTCCCCCCCAAAAACACACCCAGTTGCAGTATGTATCTCTCCCCCCCAATACACACCCAGTTGGAGTATGTATCTCTCCCCCCCAATACACACCCAATTGGAGTATGTATCTCTCCCCCCCAATCACACTGCCATGTGCTTGCCCTGCTAGTCACCAAGTAGCCACGAACGTTGTGCGGTTTGTCGCTCCATGTAGCGTGGGATAGTTGAGTTCTGCAGGACCATGGAATCATGGGTTGATCCGGGAAATCGGGCACAGCAATGTGTGATTAGCTTGTTGGCGTCACATACCATTTGGACATTGATGGAGTGGAATTGCTTCCTGTTTCGTTAGACTACTTCATTGTGATGTGGGACCACCAATTCCACATGTGTACAGTCGATGGCCCCGATGCAACTTGGTATGCCTGCCAGTGAATAGAAACCAACTTTTGTGTTTGCAATCTCCTGTGCAGTCCGTGGCATGGTTATGAGTTCAGGTGCATGCATCAGGAGGGCATTGAGTACCTGGTTCAGCGTGTGGGAGAATACTGGTTGTGAGATGCCATGCATCTGTCCCACTGTATGCTGGTAGGTGCCTGTGGCCAGGAAGTGGAGCACACTCACCACCTTCAGTAGCGGGGGGATGGCAAGTCTGATGTCTATGAGGCTCGCAATGTCGTTGTGTATCATGTCCACGATGCTGGTGATGGTATCCCGGTCCAGACGGTACAGGGTGTGTATCTGCTCAGGGGTTAGGTTAAATGGACTGGCTCTGATCCTGGGGTTTGGTGGGTGCCTCTGTGGTATGATTAAGTGCAATGGTTGTGATTGCTGTGCCTGTCTTGCCCTCCTCCTGCTCCTCCTCCTCCTCCTGCGTCTCCTTTGTGCTGCCTGTTGTTGTTGCAGCTGCGCTGCAATGAGGTACTCCAGGCCATGTAATGCTGCCAGTATTGGAACCATCTTGGTGTGGGAAGGGGTGTGGTGTGCTCAGGGCTTTAAGTGGGCCGGGGCCTGCCGGGGCTGGGCCCCGGCAGTCTCCAAAAAGTGGGACTGAGCCGGGGCCCTGCCGGGGCCCCCGTCCCACCACACGCAACATTGGCGGGATATGCGCCTGCCATGAAGTCAGGCGATCTGACAGAAGTGGCAGCCAACCACAGCGATGCTGTGCCTGGCTGCCACTTCTGATAATCATAGTAACTGCCTCTGGTGACCTCTCGCGCGAGGGGTCACCAGAGGCAGTTACTGTCCCTTTGTTTCCCCAGGTCGCCGAGGCGTCTTTAACCCTCGGCGAACCTGGGGATTCCTTGACATTTTTCGAGGTTTATGAAAGATGGCTTGAAAAGTACACAATTCAAGCCATCTTTTATAAAGCTTTGCCGACGGACAATTTTGTCCGTAGTCAAAGCTTTATAAAAGATGGCTTGAATTGTGTACTTTCAAAGCCATCTTTTATAAAACCGAAATGTTTTTTTTAAAAAATGGCCTGAAAAGTAGGCAAACCGTAAGGTATGCACACACACATATATATGCATGTTATATATCTGTGTGCGTACCTTACTATGGTTTGTGTACTTTGCAAGCCATCTTTTCTAAACATAGAAATACATATTTCTATGTTTAGAAAAGATGGCTTGCAAAGTACACAAACCATAGTAAGGTACGCACACAGATATATAACATGCATATATATGTGTGTGCATACCTTACGATTTGCGTACGTTTTAGGCCACGCCCCCCACAAGCCATGCCCCCAAATGAGGGCCCCCCCTCGATTTCTTACCCCACTTAAAGCCCTGGGTGTGCTCCTTTTGAGCTGCCACAGTCTCCATTGCCTCCACCTGTGCTGATTGTGTCCACCTGTGGCAGGTGGGAACACTGCTCAGTTCTCTTAACGGGTGGTTCACGATGCCGGTATTAGCACCATGGGGGTAAGGGGTTTTGGGGGCTTTACCATGCCGCTATTGGCATGTCCACTAGCCTTGTGATGCTGTGCTAATAGCGGAATGGCGTCATTTACGGGATGGAGGATCGCGCGCACGCAGCCTGCCCACTATTAGTGGCACCGTAATTAGCGATGCCGCTAATAGCGGTGAGCCGGGTCGTAATCCGCATGGGGATTTAACGTTACCGGTATTCTGTTACCAGTAACGTTAAGTCCATAGCGCCTACCGTGTAATGAGGCCCAAAGTTAAGCGAAAGGGAGCGGCCGACCCAACAGGTGGTAAAGGATTTAAAACACCTTTAGTGCTACCGCGAAGAAAGGGCGGCCTGGCGGAACAATGTACCTATAAATGAAGAAGTGGCTCCTGCGGTGGCGGTTGTTCCTGGTAGTTCCTGCAGTTCGGGTGATCCAGCAGAGGAAGAGAGACTCTTGTCGTGGAGGAAGGTTCGAACTACTGCACTACCCAGGGAAGAAACCAGCCGCGGTGCTGCCCGACGAATAAAAGGTACGCTCCTTTAAATCGCGGTCCGGGTGGACTGGTGCCTGGCTATCCGGCCTCCGAGTACAGGGTACGGGAGATTCGACCAAGGCAGGTCTGGGAATGCGATTGGCAAACTGGTTGGCCCCACCAGCTCAAGGGAAGAAGGCTCTTGCAGGTGAAGATCTTCTCTCGTCGTGTGGAGAAATGTGGTGAGACGCTGCAGCAGGGCTTCACCGGTGGTTCAGTCGTTGCAGATGTATTTGGCTTCTCTCCTCTTCGGCTTCTTAGTTCCAGTGGCGACGTCTTGCTATTCCAGTCCTCAGGACCCTGCTTTTATGCAAAAAGACCCCCATTCATACAGCCTAGCTGACACTCACACAGTGGAGTGGTCATCTTGGCGGAAGACCCTCCAGCCTATCAGGATAGAGTACAACATGGGTTGCGGAGGCAACCCTGTCCAGAGGTCCTACTCCCCCTCCCACACAATGGACCCACCCTAGACCCAGTGGCGCCGAAAGGAGGGCTTCTCGGGTGAAGCTCGCCAAAAGAGCGAACAAAGGATCCCCGACCTGGGTTAGGAGTTTAGAGAAAGACACGAGAAAGAAGTTATATTAAAGCTCTGGCAAATAAAACCTACCGGAGTCAAGTTAATATTAAAATGCACCGGCGGTATGTTAGAGGCTGTCAGATAAAGTGGTAGCCTCGAACAATGGGAAAATCCCATAGAGAAATATTCACGGGCAAATATTTATGGTAGTAACCACTGCCATTAGCCAGAAATTTTTGAGAGAGGGACTGTAGGGTACCCTCTCGAAAATGAACATAGGGGAAAAACTATTAACCCCTTCCAGTACCTCCATAGTAAGATGGGTTGTACTGGTTTAGTTCATAGGATATGACTAGTAAAGTCAATGAGGGCTTTACATGCCCTGGGAGACAGTAGTCAGTCCCAGGGTATGGAGTCTATGTTTGGGGGTCGCTACAACACCCCTGTGTCACTGCACTGAGGGTGCTGTGTAACACATGTGGATAAAGATGGTTCCTATGGGGTTGAGAGAGATCCCATTGGCATTAAACACAAAAATAGCCTAGAATTCACATAGCAAAAATGCCTAAGAGTGGGAAAAAGAGTCTCACTTTTAGCAGGTAAAAAGAAACAAACCCTTCAAATCTAGCAAAGCTGCTGGGGGATTCTATAGGTAAGGGAAATTAGCCATAAAATGAGAATTCTCCCTAACAAGGTATCAAGGGGAACCTCATGTGTACTTTCTGCTGTATTTTGACGAGACTCCAGGAAGCTGAGCGCACCACACACAGTTATCCCCCCACACTTTGTTATTTACCTCTGCAGCTGGTAGTGATACTTTTTGGACATGTCCAAGATTTGAGAAGAGAAGGAGAGAGTAGAGTCGGAGAAGAACCCCAAGTTTTTTGCACCCATGGTGGGTGGGGGCACTGGACTAAGGGAGGCCGGCCAGAGTGAGAGTGGAAAAGTGGGAGCAGGGGTCCCAATGAGGACGATCTCTGTCTTGCTGGCATTAAGGCACAGATCTTTAGCAGCACACCAAGACGGATCCTTCATCCTTTCTGCCTGCAGACCTTGTGCACTGCTCATCGTGCCAGAGTGTCCTCAGGCTCTTTCAACATCGATGAAGACATCGATGAAGTCATTGCAGAGGCCTTCCGACAGCTTCTGCCAAGTCCAGCCAGGTGCTGTTTTATTCCTAAAAGGTTGCCAGCAGAGACACAGATATACAAATTGCTGGACCCAGCTGTCTTAGTTGTCATTTTAGAATCACTCTGCAACTGCTACCCCTGGACAACTAGCACCAGAGCTAATGGGGATAGCAGTTGTCCTAAACAGCCCTCACTTATTTGGGCTCATCATTTGTCTTGCTAAAATTTCAAAGGGACGGTTTGCTTACCAGTTTTTACCCCACACTGTAAACCCCCTTACTTTCAGGTACCCAAGCCTAGCTTTTGGTGGCAGAGCATGGGCCAGGCATCCTGTCTGGGGTCACCCTGGAGACTGGGATAGGTAGCTGCCCCTTCACTACATGGGAAACATGACTTTGTAATCATACCAAATATTGTAATTACTCTTATTAGTACTATCACTACACTGAGCACCCTTACTTTCAAATGTGGTTACTGTGAACTTTGGCAAACTCTGTTCCTATGACAGGGTTAGGACCCATTAGTAATGAGGGATGGTGTTGCCTATTTACATTATGAGGCATATTTTATATTCTCTAATATATTTTCCGCCGACTTTGTTATTGTTAGAGTGTTGCTATTGAAACTATTAATTCTAACTTTTGCGTGCCCTATTTTGTTTAGCAAACAGATTGTATATGGGGATATATCTGTTTTAATTAACTTTTAGTATCTTTGACTTAATGTACATGTGTTGCTGAAAAGTGTAATTCTGTACTTCTCTGTGGGACCAACTATTATTTGACAAGCTCTTATGTTTGTCAATTGTACTTTACAGCAAACCCCTGAACTCCTTAGTCTTTACCTCCATGGTCACCCTTGTTATCAAGAGATAGTTGTGTACAGACGCATGTGTGCAACACAGGTAGTGGTCTGAAAAACCTAACAATGGAAAAAAGTTATTTTCTTTCGGCGAGTGACAGGGCCTATGTCCTGCATCCTGTACAAGGCTTGGCCTTTAAGGAGACTTTATACATGCCTTGAGCCTTTCATCAGAGCTTATCCTTCCCGACATATGTGTAGAACTTCATTACCATATCCCTTGGCAAAGCGCTTTCATCCTGTTGAAAAAGTCCAACTCTGTGAGCTCTAGCTTAAAGAATGCTTGCAGAGTGAGACACTGGGTCAATATGGGATAAGAGCTGCTAAATTGGGCTTCTATGTTGGCTTCTTCGGGTCCCTCAATCAAGCCATTCAAACACAGTTTCTTGCGTGTGTGATGAAGTCCTCAATCCTATTCACTGCCAAGTCCCATGACAGTTAGTGTTCCGACAGCTTCACGTTTGCCTTCTCTGGATCTTATTGCTGTTCATTAATGCCATTTATATTGGTTATGTGTCTTTATCCCACTCTTTTGCATCCCATGTCATCATCGCAAGGCAAAATAGCAAGTCCTGTTCTATGAGCAGTTTTGATACAGAGCCATGCACTGGGTGCAATGAAGCTTCTGCAACTCTGGATTTGCAGTTGCTGTGGTGGATCTCATTGTACTGGCTATTACTCATTGCACCTGGTGTGTTTTGATGAAAGCTCCAAATTTGTGAAAGCATAGTTTTCTTTGTTAAAAAAATAGAGTTTTTTAATATTGAGATTCATGCCAGAGTCCAGCATTTAAGCACAGGGACGGGTTTCCAACATGTTCTGCTATGAAGTGTCTTCTTCCCAAAACAAATGCCTTGCCTCTGAGCTATCCTCCAGGCCTATGATCTATCCTTTGTACCACCCACCTTCCTCTCATCAGGATGCGGAATGATGGTGAACAGCCAGTGTTTCACTGTACGAAGGAGGGTTTCAATTAGGATTGAAGGATGGTGCTCCGCTCCAATGTTCCATTCCCCCCCTCCCTCCTTGTGACAAGGCCGATATCTATTATTGTCGAGATAGTCAATCTAATATACTTGGCTCGGTTCAAACTTTAGAAAATGCAGAATATCTCACATCTGACACTGACATATACTGAGAAGAGGAAGATGATCAGGAGTTCAAGGATCACTATGGAGAAACAGAATGAACATTTTAGCTTCTTAAGGGCTGAGAAGATTGCTATCATGAAGCAGAATGAGCGCTCTAGTTTTCCAGAAAACATGATTGGGCCAAAGTTACTGACCATATTCGCCCTCTGACAAGCAGGTGATAGCTATTCGCAGCATCCCAGGTTGCCGATAGTTTAATTTTGGTTTTTATTTTTAAATGGGAGTTGGGTTTTGTGCGCATTGTGTGAGCCCCATCTCCAGTAAGAAACAAAAACCAGATGTCCACCGCCAAATGTCCACCGCCATGGCGGCCAGCAGTGAGACAAGTGCCGAGACCAGAGCACAAATCTCCTATCCAGCAGATAAGTGGGGAGGGAGAGAGGAGTTGGGGAAAGGGAGTGAAATGTGTTTAGGGTGGTGGAGGAGGGCAGAGACATGGGAAGGCAACAGGGAGAGGCTCCACAATCAAGATAGCGCCACTGTGTTCTCGACCGGCATTTCCAGTCACCTGATTGGCTGAGTGCCCTTCCCTGGGCAAGAAGTATGTTTAATTGAGGGACTATCATGATTCATGAGAGTACCAGAATGACTTGCTTTGTAATACTTTGCAAAATGCCTGATGCATCTTACTGATACACTGTTTTGTAAAACATTACTAGTCTGCTTTAAACCAAAGAAAATGTTTATTGACCTTGTACCAAGTAATCCCCCATACACCAGTTATAATGGGTCCTTTTAGGTATGCGGTGTTAATAACGAAAAATAAATAACAACAAACATCTTCAGTGACACCTGAATAATGACAAAAATGTCGGATTTTTTTGTTAAAGTATATGTGGGCGTGGGGTAAGGGATTCAAAGGAGTGACGGTTGTTGGGGGGAGGGTAAATAAGCATTAGAAACGGGGGGTTTTGGGGAAACTTCCCTAAATTAAAAAGAATTGTTATTAAAGTGTTACTGAGAATGTATGTCGTTATTTTGGTTGTTGTTATAAACAAATGGAACCATCATTTTACTGAACAGATTGAGTGCATCAGCTTTAGTTCCAAATTATCCTAACCAGTTGTGAGCAGAGAAAGTCAAAGTGGCATTACTATGAAGGCTCTTGCAGCCCAGACTATGCACAATGAAATAGTACCTATTCAAAATCTCCCCTTCAAAAGCCATAATACTGAAAGGTTTGAAAACAGGCAAACGCACATGAGATGGTAAGAGCAGGGCAAAGTTTTAATTTTCTGTCATATGACCTTTCCATATGTCTGGCAATACAAGCCTTTGAATTCAATAAATGAAATGGAAGCTTCCTATTGTTAATTTGCAACGACCTATTAAGTCTTTATTTTCATTTTACAAATCCCACTTTTGTGTCCCTCTGGCATCTATGTACACCCTTAGTACACATTGTGCAGAAATCCGACAAAAACAGCAGAAAATGTATTTGAAAATGTATTTTCTCTCCCACACATTCTGCCATGTGCAACATTCCCGATTCGCAAACATGGGATTGCACAAATCATTCATCGTTTACATGTGGGAGCAAAAAGCAGACGGAATCCATGCAACATGGCAGAGGTAACGGTAAAGCGGTCACAGTGGTGCCTGATGGCCACATTTGTGCACAACTGGATCACAACATGCATGTGGGGAATCATTGTTCCATCTCAATCATGTGCATAGGCAGGTCACATGAAGTTATACATTTAAGTGTGGATCTTATGTTTGAAAGAAAATGTTAGCGGTCTAATTTCCATGAATACAGAATTCGAAAGCAAGAAATGTTCAACAGAATTGGATAGACAAAAAGTACCTCTTTGCATCTCGAGTTAAAAGCTGTTTCAAGTTTTTTTCTTGTTTCAGGGACAAGGCACTTCTTTATGGTGGGATAATAATGAGGATACTGCAGGGTAACTTTATATGTGTTGCATTCTGTCTTTTCCAAACTGTCAATAAAGTCAGATGGAACACCTTCTGTAAGATAATGATGATTAGAAATGATCACATATTATTAAATGCATTTTCTTAGCTTCTAAAATAGTTGAGTAGTACATTATTGTGAAATAAATGAACTAAATCACTAGTATTTAAATAACCAAGCTTTAGAAAACAGTGAGAATCATACATTTCTTTACCTATTAGCATAAATAAACACTTTAGAAGACGTCAAAAGAAATTCATGTTTGTACACATCTCTGAATAACCCATCCACAGAAATATACCATCATCCCCATTCCACAATTTACTTTTCCTAACCCATTGAGGATGGGCATTCGTGTTGCCCACTTCGATATCTCTATTAATCTTCTTTGCCTATGTCCTTTATATTTATTTTTCATTCTTGCTAAGGATGTGCAGCTTTAGAACAGATAGGGGCTGGTGGTCAAATACAAGAGAGTTATTAAACACAGTGGATGTCAAGCTCAAGAAGAGAGAGGAAGAAGAATCCAAGCTCAGTGCAGAAGAGCCAAAGGAAAAAGAGGAGAAGCCAAAGGATATAATTAACTGCACCCATCACTGAGGAGAGGTGAACCACTGGATTCTTCATAAACAGAAACACGTTATCAGCATAGAAGGAGCAGCCCATCAAAGTGCTGTTCAAATATTTCCTTTTGTAAATGGATCCTGTCTGTGAAGGGAGAACATTCTGACTCCCCTGAGATAGGTTGCAATCATCAACAAATAAGGTTCCCATAAATCAGTATTTGGTTCAAGTATTGGCCAAACAAGGCAATCATGACATAATGTTGGCTACAAAGGACAAATATTTTTGTCTAAAGCCCAATGATAAAAAAACAGATTCTTTTGTATTGTTTCCTCGTCAATTCCTTCCTGACTGCATACATAATCTGGATGTTGAGTCCCCGATGAGTATATACCAACTCTACAATAAGCAAATAACAAGTTTAACAATGTTAAGAGGTAGTGTAAATTCAAACCTAACGCCAGAAAAAGAAGGTCTTTCCTCAAGAGAAGCTCAAGAAAATCTCTGCTAGACATGAGAGGCAGACCGGAACATTCTGAACCATTTTATTTTCCCTACTAAGTCTGAACTGCTGAAGAACACAATAAATCATAGGCACAGGAGGAAAGGCATAAAATATATATCTGTCCAATTCAGAAAAAAGGCATTGTCTATCAAATTCAGAATTTTCCCATCGAAGACACGTAGTACTGACAGTTTGGGCATCTTTATGAATGCAGCAGTAGCAATAAAAACGTGTTTTCTAATGACCACCTAATTATGATGTAGGATCAAATGAGATTACCCAATGAGGAACATGGACATTACTACATTGGGTAAATGACCCATAGACATCTTATTTAAAATGCACATTTTCGAGACCACTAGGAGGCGCAAACAGCAATGGCTGCCTGAAGCAAAGCTCCACAAGCTGATGTGGCTAATCTGATGAAAAAGAGCGATTCCCAAAGATAAAAAGCAGCTGAAGCGGAGGTCGATACGCCAGAGGGACCCAAGAAGACGCAGTACTCTCCAAAGTGAGAGGAATCCCAGACAAAGATAGTACAAACCACAGTGGAGAGGAGCCCCCGCTGCGGCCTTGCCAACACCAACGGGCCGTAGCAGGCGGGAACCAAAGAGAAGGTGGGGAAGAGCGGCATCCCGGAGCATGGCGCGAGGATCCTGGCAACAAGAAGGAAACTCATTCACCAAAGCCTGTGGGGAGGGCAAAGGTGTAGAGCGGTGTCGGGAGGACATGCTGCGCTCCGGGGAGAAACACAATACCGAGGAGAGCCAGTGGAGGCCCAGTTAAAAATTGCCAGCGCCACAAGAGAACCATCCTCAGGCAGAAAACGAAGCAGAGGTGGGGGAAACAAGGCATACATGAGGTCAGTGCTGGCAAGCCAAGGCATGCAACCCCATCAGTGGTTGAGGGAAAGTGAAAGAAACAAGGTCCCTTATGAGAGATCCCCCAACTGCCGTCCCGCATTGGGGGAGAAAGAGCGTGAAGGGACAGCCTCTGAGGGAGCCAATAGGAGGAGCGGACAACGTGAGCCAGCACTGCAGGAAGGTGATAGTCCCCCGATGTCCCTAGCCTCATAGAGCACAGCAGGCGCAGGGGGTGCGGCGCCAACCTCCATTCAGCCCCCCCATTGCACTATAACCAAGGGGCTGTGCGAGCCGGGGACAGGATGGTGAGCCCCAAAAAAGGTCTCCCACTTCATAGAGCACACCAAATCACTGTGGGCATTAAAGAAGGTGAAGAAAGAAAGCCTGCCCCCCCTGCAAAACATCAAAAATCAGAATGCTCTCACGCAACCCGGCAGGGCCGGCTCCTTGAGCCCAGCATCTGAGAAGGGACACAGCCTCCCCCAAGGCCCAACTTAAACAGCAGAGCCCACCTCAAAGGGGAACATCACAGGGCGAATACAACAGCAAGACCGCTGGGGGTCCAGAAGCAATCAAGCCCCCAGTCCAGAAGGTGGGAGAGCCAGGAAAGAGGCCCACTCGGAGAGCCCACTGGCAAAATAAAAGGAGTGGTGGGGAGGAGCAGAGAGACGAACAACCAAGGAGGGTGGAGGACCCCCGCTAGCCGACAGACCCCCCCGCAAAGCAACCTCCCGCCCCCCCCCACACCAGACCCATCTTTAGCAGCAACAGGGACGCCAAGAGCAGAGGGACAGCACACAGGCCACCAGGAAAAACCACGCCACGGAAGAACCCATACAGAGTAACGCTACATGGGGAACACCAAGGGGAGAGTTCCAGACCGCCCCACCCAAAGGGCAAAAGACAGCGCCCACTGAAGCAGCGCAACAGGGGACAGGCACCGACCTACAACAGAGTTCTTGGAACGGGACAAGCAAAGCCCCACCATAGGCTCACAAGAAGGAGAGTGAAGGCTGAGGCCAGGCCCCCGCCACAAGAGGACTGGAAGCACTGCAACAATACAGAAGGGAAGAGGCCCACCACATGAGGGACACTCCCAACTTGGTTCCAAAAATGGGCGACACACCCATAAAAGAGGACACAGCGGGAGTAATGGCAGAAATAAGAGCCCTGCGCATGGACATTCAAACATCCATTATGGAGCTATGAGGAAAGGTGGAGAAAATGGAGGGACAGATGGAAAACCTTGAACACAACCAGAACAATGTAGACCTGGTGGAGATGAAACTAAATGCCCGACTGACAGACATTGAGTTAAGGGAGGAGGAGTTCATCCTGAAATTAGACTACCTAGAAAACAGAGAATGTAAAACAAACGTATAGATAATTGACCTGGAAGAAACAGACGGGGAAACACTGGCTCAAGTGGAGAAGAAAGTGCAGGACATTGTGAACTTCCTCTATCAAGCAGAAGGAAGGAAAAAAGTACAGATCGAAAGAGCCCACAGAGGAGGAAGAGTGTTCAGCGGCGGTCCATGCTCCATAGTAGTGAAATACCGGCAATACAAAGAAAAAGCAGAAGTCCTCCTCATGACGAAACAGGCACAAGAAACCGATTATCAGGGATCTAAGGTCAAAATATATCGGGATCTGTCGGGCCTCACCTTGGGACGTAGGAGAGAATGCAAGTCGCTCACCACATGGCTCACGGACAAAGGAATACGGTACAGGTTGGGGTGCCCCTTCGCACTGCTGTGTGAGTTCAAGGGAAAAGAATACAAAGTCACCACAGCAGAGGAAGCAAAACAAGTCCTGCAACATCTAACAGAGAGCACGGAAACAAGAGCCCCGACAGGTCTGCCAGGGGCTCACTCTCCAAGGACAATGCAAGGTGAAATAAGGCCCCACATGCGCAAAAGTAGGAAAGTGGGAAGAAAGTACGTGAAACTAAGCTCCCCATCACCGTCAAAGCCGTCATGAACCAGAAAGGAGCACTGAGGCGTTTTAAAAAAAAAGAAAAACTCAGGAGGTAAACAGGGAAGGCGAAGTGAACAAATAGAAAGACCCTAGGCATTGGGGAATTCCTAACCTAGTGGCCCTCAGTTGAAAGAGGGCATCTCAATACAGGGTAACACAGTTTGGGTACACAATTGTTGGAATTCTTTTTTAGTTATGTTACCAGTTGTCAGGGGGGTGAGAACGGGGACACAGATGGGGTCGAGACGAAGAAAAAGTGAGGGGCTGTAGCAATACAGATGGGGAAATGGAGGGCATACAGCACAAGGTCACAACCGAGAAGAGGTAGCCCTGGAATGGAAGGAAAATTACTGGGTGCAAATGGAAACAGCCTCCTGAAGGTTGGAACACTAAATGTCAAGGGAATGGACTCTCCCACCAAAAGGTCCCTGGTAGAACGAGAATTTGAGAGGGCCTTGGTTGATGTTCTCTTCATTTAAGAGACCAGGCTGAAAGCCAGGGAGGAAAGGTGACTGAGAGGAAAGGGCCTCAGCCACGCAGAAAAAAGGAGGGGTATGTTTGATACTACACAGGCGGGTCCGGCTGCTAAGCCCCGGGGTTCACTCACTGATGGGAAGCAGGCTTTTGCTAGTCCAGGGGACTAGGGTAACCCTAGCTGGAGTATACACTCCCAACCAGTGCCAGGACACCTTTAACAAAGAGGCCCTTAACACCACACTGACCAGGAGTAGGGGGGTAGTCATAATGGTAGTCATAATTGGAGGAGACTTTAACACATGAGCTGACCCAATAATGGACAGACAAGCGACGAGAGTGGAACATAGGGGGCTGCCAGAGGGAGGGGGGAGACAAATTTAGAAAAGGCCTGGAAAGCAAAGCCCTTCTAGACTTCTGGAGGACCCAACACCCGGACAGAAAGGGTTACACATTCCTATCGAAGGTCCTGAATGCGACCTTCACTAGAACTGATTATTTGCTTTTAAGCAGGGAGCATACATCACAAATAAGAAATAGCCCAATCCGCTAGGATGGACCTCGAGATGGAGGGCATACGCATGTGTGTTTCCAAGTGGTGCAGCAACAAGTACCTGTGGCGAGATAAGCTTTTCACCCAGGAGCTCACCACTGTGATAGAGGAATATTTCCAGATTAATGACAATGGGGAAGTAGAGGAGACAACACTCTAGGAGGCAGGAAAGGCTACATGGGGGGGCCCTAATAAGAGAAGGAGCCAGGAAGAAACGGGAGCGAAGGTTGCAGGAGGAGAAACTGGGCAAGGAAATAAAAAATCTAGAGGGCAAACTACATTCCCATGGGATCTACCGAGATGAAGACTTGAGAGCACTAAAACAAAAAAGGGCTGAATTGAACGGGCTGGGAGTAGGGAACACAGTACGGAAATTAAAATTCTTAAAACAAACATTTTACAAAAAGGGAGACAAGGCGGACAGGATGTTGGCCGCCAGGTTGAGGGCTCAGAGAGCAGAGAGATGGGTGGAACAAGTCCAGGGAGAAGACGGATACTGCGCATCTTCCCCGGAAGATATAGCGAACCACTTTGCCAAATACTATGAAAAGCTTTTTAAAAGTGAAGGCTCCGGAGATAGATCAGAGATGCACGAATATATCACCGGGGCAGGGCTGACAGAACTGACCCCAACGGAAAGAGAAATTCAAGAGTCCCCATTCAACCCCAAAGAAATAAAGGCAGCGATTAATAGGCTGCCGTCGGGAGAAGCGCCAGGGGAAGACGGCTACACAATGGGATTTCATAAGAAATTTGCAGGAACCCTAGCCCCCCCACATGACCATATTATTTAATCATATAGGAGACTCCGGTCAGGCCCCACCCTCCTTCACAAAAGCACACAGTGGTCATCCCCAAAAAAGGCAAAGACCCCACCAATTGTAAGTCATACCGCCCAATATCCCTCTTGAATAAAGGTGCGAAGGTCTATACCAGAGCCCTGGCCACCCAAATGGAGGGAATCCTGCCCCGCCTAATTCGCCCTGACCAAGTGGGCTTTATAAAATGCAGACAAGGAGCTGACGCCATGCGCAAAACCCTAGACATTATGGCGCGCTTGAGGAGGGAGGGGAGAAATCGTGCTTTGCTCAGTTTAGAAACAGACAAAACTTTCGATCGGTTGGAGTGGGAGTTCCTCTGTGCCACACTGGAGAGCTGGGGATTTGGCGAGCGGTTCATGGCAGGGATTTGAGCGATATAAAATGCCCCATCTAGGCTGAGCGGGTGAATGCGGGCTCTGCAATCCACCTGGTAAGTGCCTCCTTGCGTAATTTGCTTTGTTTGTGCTTTTAAATTGTTGCCCATGTCCACCACTTAATTGTTCCCTCTGTAGTTCCCTTCTGCTTTTTCCCCTTCATCCCGCCCGCCTCCCAGCCCGCCCACCCCCCGATGGCTACTCTCTTTGTCCGTGGTGAGGTGTAGCGAGCCGCTGCACACCCCGCTCGTCATTCCATCTAGGCTGAGCGGGTGACTGCAGGCTCTACAATCCACCTGCTGAGTACCCCCTTGGGCAATTCGCTTTGTTTCTGCTTTTAAATTGGTGCCCCTGTCCCCTGTTTCATTGTTACCTCTGTGGTTCCCTTCCACTTCTTCCCCTCCTTCCCAGGACAGCCCTCTGCCCAGCAGCTCCTGCAGCAAAGGGCCACAAGGCAAAGGGCGGCTCCACAGAGGCGGCTCCTGGCTGTGTCTGGAGGTGTCTGCAGGGGAAGCCAGTTGCCAGCCGTCAACCAGGTTTAGACCCTCACGCTACCGTGCATACCCCTGTCCACATAGCAGATCCTCGGCTTGGGTGTGTTTTTCCTCCTGTTTTTTTTTAAAAATTGCATTGTCAAAGTATTTAAAATTGCATTGTGAAACCTAGGCCTTTTCCCCTCTATTCAGGACTCTCAAACTTAGGTGTGTTTTTCCTCCTGTTTTTAAACAATTGCATTGTGATAGCCTTTAAAATCGAAGTGTCAGTCGTCTTGTCCAATTGTCAACTTGTCTCGCCTGTCTCTGTCTCGTCTGCTTGCACCTTGCCCTGTGTCCTTCCCTAGTGTTCTCCCCTTCCCTTTCCTTCCTCTTCTCTCCTCTCCGTACCTACTCTATGGTGCACTCTGTCTCTCCTCTCTTCTCTAACTGCTTCTCTATCTACTATCCTGCTCTCCTCACTAAATCTGGTAGGAAGAAGTTTAAAAAGGACATCCTGGTCTCCAACCCAGGCCTCGCTATTGCCGACACCTATACCAGTGCCTCCTCCAGGCAAACTTTCACCGACATCCTCTTTGTCGTTCCCATCTTGGTCAAAGACCCTCACGCCAACTTTCTCCTCTTCGATAGACGCTTCCCGCGCCTCATCAATTTCCTTTCTTCTCCTGCTGTCCTCTCTCCCCCTCCTCTTTGCCCTCTCCTCCTTCCTTTTCTGCCCCCCCTCAGGCTTCTTCTACACCTCAGCTGGGCGTACCTCCGATTGCCCCCCACCCTCTGAAGTCTTTCAAGGATGGCAACCTTCTCTATATTGTCACTCTAAACTCTCGCTCAGCTGTCAAACACTCCTCTGACATCTGCCACCTTCTGGAGGAACTTTACCTCAATGTCCTTGGTCTCACTGAGACATGGTTCACGGCCAGCTCTGTCACAAGCTTTGATACTCTCCTCCCCGACGGCTACAAGATCCTCTCTGCGCCCAGGTCCAACCGTTCTGGAGGGGGTGTAGCCCTGATCTTCCCTGAGTGAAATCCTGCCTCTGTCATTCCTACGCAGGCCTACACCTCTTTCAAATGCCTCGTCTGCAGGCTCGCTCTCTCTCTCCTAGCCAATCCGTTACGGTGGCTACTATCTATCGGCCACCTGGTCAGATCTACTACTTCCTCTCTGAGTGGGCGGACCGCTCCTCTTCCCTCCTGGTCTCGAACACTCAACTCCTCCTTCTTGGAGACTTCAACATCCACGTGGATGCTTCTTGTCTTTTCTCTAGATTCTTTCGCAACCTCCGAGACTCTCTCTCACTCTCTATTCTCCCCTCTGGCCCGACTCACTCTGCAGGGCACACTCTGGATGTTCTGATCTCCGCAGACCTTCTCCTTTCTATCCCCCTCACCACTCCTCTCCCCTGGAGTGATCACTTTCTCCTTTACTCCCAGCTCCCCCTCTCTACCCCTAAGGCCAAGCCAACTCCAGCACTGCCATCCACTTCTCGGTCATCCAACCCATGAAGTGTGTGTCAGTTGAGGCTTTCGCCGCCACTTTCTCTTCCCTGCCTCCCCTTTGGCTAACTCACACCCTGACACAGCCCTTTCCATGCTCCACTCTGCTATTTCTGATACTCTTGTTGTTCTTGCCCCTGTCATGAGGATCCACCTGAAGCCCAAAGCCAAGTGCAACTCCTGGTACGACTCGGACCTCGTCACCCTCAAACGCAAGTACAGGGTGGCTGAGAGGAAATGGTGTGCTTCTGGTACATCCTCTTGACAAACCGGCCTGCCGCCTGCTCCAAAGGCAATACCGGTTCTCTGTCCTCACCAAGAAAAGAGCTTAAATTCAAACCCGCATCTGTGCGGCATCTAACAACTCGACTGAACTCTTTAAAATCTGCAAGGAACTGGCCAATCCTGCTGCAGTCTCTACCTCTCCTGTTCCTTCCCAGGACCTCTGCACGGCACTGGCTTCTCATTTCATCCCTAAAACTCAGGACATCCTGTCCTTTCTCTCCTCCTCTTCCCTTCCACCCTCTACCCCCTGCTCTTCCTCTGGCCCTTCTTCGGCCACCTCTCTTCCCTCCTTCTCTGCCCTTTCCCTGTTCTCCCCAGATGATGTTTCTAGACAAGTCCGATCTATGAAAGTCTCGTTAAAACAGGTTCATCCCTGTTCCTCCAATACCACCAAGGACCACATTGACTCCCTGGCTCCTGCTTTGGCCAACTTCTGCAACCACTCCTTCGCCACTGGAGTCTTCCCTTCCCTCATGAAGCACTCCATTGTGCACCCTCTTTTTAAGAAACCCTCGGCCGACCCATCCTGCCCAGCTAACTATCGCCCAATCTCCATCACCCCTTTCCTGGGCAAACTCCTGGAAAAGCTGGCCATCTCCCAGCTCAATCTTCACACTGAATCTGTTGGTTGTCTCCATGATCATCAGTCTTGCTTCAGAGCTGCCAGAAACACAGAAACTGCTCTCCTGAACATCCGTGAAGACATGCTCTCCAACCTTGATTCCAACACACTGTGTCCTCATCTTACTGGATCTCTCTTCTGCCTTTCACACGGTCAACCATGCCATCCTGCTCAACCGTCTCTGTGATAACCTGGGTATCACCGGTCAGTGACTTCTTTCCTCCAAGGTTCAACTTGGGTCCTTCCTCTCCTCTATCTTCATCTCTACCTGTGGTGTTCGCCAGGGGTCTAACCTCTCTCCCTGGCTGTTCAACCAATACCTGGCACTTCTTGCCCACCGCATTGCCACTCTCTGCCCCAACTTCCAGTGCTATGCGGATGACACTCAGCTCATTTTCAGGCTACCTTCAGCCACCTCTTCTCCCTCTCTCATCTCCGACTGTCTGTCCGCCATCCAGGAGTGGTGTGCCGCCAATGATCTCTGCCTTAGTGCCAGAAAGACTGCCAGAAAGACAGATTCTCCTCATCAGCACACCCTTTTCTGTCACTCTCTGGCTGGCCTCTCTTGGCCCTCTTCCTGCTCCCACCTGTGAGGCTAAAAACCTTGGGGTCATCTTCGACTCACACTCTCCTTCTCTCCTCACATCTTTGATGTCTCTAAGAAGTCACACTACCAGCTGCACCTCCCAGAGCTCTGGTTCTCTCTAGGCTGGACTATTACAACAACCTCTTTCTAAATCTGCCTGCTAATACTCTCCGCCCTCTGCAACTCATCCAGAACAGGACTGTGAGACTTGTCCTTGACCTCAAGCCCAGGGATCTTATCTCTCCAGGACTGAAATCCCTCACTGGCTCCCAGTGGCTGCAAGGATTTTGTTCAAAACCCTCTGCATTGTCCACAAGGCCTTCTGGGGGCTGGGGCCTCAATACCTTCAACTCTCTCTTCCTAAATAACTTCCTTCTCGAACTCTTCGCTCATCTGCCTCCAACTCCCTCAGGGTCAGTCGCTTCTCCAAGCAACGAGTTGATGGTAGATCTCTTTCTTCGGCTGGGGCCTCCCTCTGGAACAGCCTCCCTGCCTCCCTGAAACTTGAGGAGAATCATCTCCGGTTCCGGATGCAGCTCAAAACCTTTCTCTTTGCTTCTGCTTTCTCTCCTCCTACCCCCTGGTGAATTTCCTGGCTGAAACTGAAACTGGTTACCTTGCCACCCTCTGATCTCGTGCCCAGGTCCCCTCCCTCGCTAGTCTCACACCTGCACTGCCTCCTAGCAACTCCCACACTTGGGGACTGTTTTCTGTATCGCTACAGTCCCACTACCAGCACTTGACACCTGTGGACACCTGATGTCTGCACTTACCCTGGCACTTGCCACCAGCTGGCCGTACATTTACTTATTGTTATTTATTCTATTATCCCATGTACTGCACTGTCCTCTCCTCGCCCCCGCACTTTTCCCCTTCCCATGCACTTGTGCGATCTGTATGACACCTTGCCTAGTAGGATCGTTGTCTCAGTCTTCCCTCTGTTGCCCCTCCCTTGTCTCGTCGCACCTTGGAACACTTGTGTATAGGCGCATTATAAATGCCATATCATATCATATCATACAGCAAGGGTGGTAGTCAATGGGAAAACCTCCAAAGAATGTAATTTCAGAAGGGGAACGTACAGGGTTTCCCGCTCTCACCCCTCATGTAGGCCCTCTCTATAGAATCCCTAGGGAACATGGTCAGGAAGGAACCCTCCATAGAAGGAATCAGGATGGGGGAATCGAGAATATAAGCTGGGAATGTTTGCTGACGATATGCTCGTTTACATGGCCAAGCCGAACTCCTCCATACTGAAAGTCCTTCAGACCATAAGCGAATACGGTCGATGGGCGGGATTGAAGGTCAATGTAGAGAAATCCATTGTTTTCCCGTACAACAACCCAAGGGACATTGTGGAGGAGGATTTATCCAGACTGGGAATCCTGATGGCCCCGAAAACGCTTAAATACTTGGAATTAACATCACAAAAGACACAAGGGACTTCTATGAGGCAAACCTTCCCCCGCTCATGTCAGAGCTAAGCGCCGAGCTGGATAAGTGAGCAAAACTGACAATTCTTGGCTAGGTCGCCTCAATGCAATTAAAATAGGGATACTCCCCAGAGTCCTCTATCACTACCAGATGCTCCCAATAGAAATATCAGGGGACCACTTTACTAAACTGAAAAGCAAAATCAGCAAGTTCCTATGGCAAGGGAAGAAGCAGAGGAAATCATACTATACTCTGATTCAGGGCAAGGGGGGGGGGGAGTAGGCCTCCCAGACTTTTTAAACATACTAACGCTCAGCCCAGTTCCGGGTTCTGGTGCCACATCTCAGGGGAGACAAAGACAAGTAGTGGGTTGAAATAGAAAACTATTTACTGAGGCCAGTGACACTGGGAGAATGACTCTGGGTGCTGAAATCAGCATACCCAAATAAGGCCATAAACCACAGGATACTAGGCACACTTCTAAAACTGTGGTGGAACAAAGGCAAAATGAAGGGTCACACAACATGGCCCTCTCCCATGACCCACATCTGGGCCCCTCCTGATCAGGAATGAGATTCAAGAACTGCAGCGCTTCCAAGAATGGTATAAAGCAGGCCTGGAAAGAGTGGGTCAGACGATAAAAGGCAAATCATGCCTCTCCCCTAAAGAACTAGAAGGACTAAAAATCAAACCCATACCGACCTTCCACTTCTTCCAACTGAAGGGGGTACGGACGTCCCCAAAATGGAAGGACAAATTGCAAAGAGACCTGTTTCCGTTGGAAAAGATACTGAATGAAACCACTTAATTGAGGGGCCTCATCTCTCAAATATACAAAACCCTTTTGAGCAAGGAAACAAACACAAATATAGCCCTCAGGAAAAGGTGGGAAAAGGACCTAGGTGACTCGATCCACAAAGACCTTTGGAAACGCCTCTGTAAGAACGCTCATAAAACTTCCATCTCATGCCAATACAAACTGCATGGATTGAAACTTCTCCACAGGTGGCAATATGACCCCAAGCGCCGCTCCAAGAAGTTCAGAGGGTCAAGCCCACTTTGCTGGAGAGGATGTGGCGAACAAAAGAACTACTGGCATGTGTGGTGGTCGCTCCCTAAAGCGCAGGCATTCTGGAAGGAAGTTCTGGTGTGGATAAAAAGCATAGACGGGGTCGAACACAGCCACAACTCCTGCCTAGTCCTATTTGGGCTGGAAGATAACTCTTTGAACAAGACACATGCAGAATCAACATTATACGTTTCTATAATTGTCCAAGTTCTCTCATGTGCTGGCGGGAAGTGGGACATTCGATTAATTATATTTTTACTGATGTGCTTTGTTAACCTCATAAAATGCTTAATAAAGTAAGAATAAAAAAATAAATCCAAATGTTCTACTTTGACCATAATTATCCATAATGAGGCCCTTTGTGTTCTGCCTGTTTGAGGAAGAGCCCACTGTATGAATAGGTCCTGAGCCACCTTGGGGTTCTGTTTCCCATCATTGAGGAGAAAGATTTAGACGACTCAGCTGGTCTACCTCTAGGTGGATCACAACTAGGACACAAACCAAAACATAAAGAATACGGTTACCAATGGACAGCAGCAGATCAGAAATGGTTCAGACACAATGGTAGCAAGTTCAGAAGAAACATTGGCGTAGGGTAGTCTTTATGTATTTGCATGCCTTTGTCTCAGAAAACAGGAACAAAAGCCTCCATGGCTAAAAACAAAGATTTCCAACTAGAGGACATGCAGATGTTTTCCAACAGGAGGACATTTTGGGAAATAAAAAGCTCAGGAGTCTTATGTGCGAGGTTGCATAAACAATTTAGTAAACAACATACAATCTCTGACCTCTAGCTGCTCAAGATAACCGCTTTTGAGCTCCAAAAGGTTGCGCTGGGGTTACTCTTAAATGTCATAAAGGCGATAAATAAGGAATCCTCAGAGAGTAACCAGCTTTCACAATGTTCAGCACCAAGCTTTCATTGGCAATCTCTGGACACTGATCTACAAATTGCCTGATCTTGCCTTTTGCTGTTGAGGATAGACGCTTAAAACAACAGGAGGATTGGAAATCAATCCATGGACTAGGCGGTCAGGTTGGATGATGAAAATGAAAGGATGATGAAAATAGGTTTAGATGTTAATGTAGTCAAAGTTTAGACCATGAGCAAATACCAGTTCCTCTGTGTTGCATCTTGTGTCTTCGGGGCAACAACGATTTTCCACCATTAGGCAGGGCCATAACCTTTTCCTGGATATCCAAATTAGAATTAGAATCCGTAAATCACACCTCATCACAACACCCTGAGACACTTAGCATGCCACCATGACAACAAGGTCTTTTATAATTTACACTTAGTAATCAGCCTCCTTTGAAGTTGAAAGACTATGGGTCTCATTACGAGGTTGGAGGTAGCCTTGCCGGTTTCACCGGCAAAGCTAACCCCAAACTCGCATCCGGCTCCGGCACCTGCGAAAGGAGAATCACCGGGCCATTCCGACCTTGACGGGCCCGGTAATTCCCCTTGCGCCGGTGCCGGAGCCGGTACGTCCCCATTCCCATTTGAGCCCCCATAGGGCTTCATGGGAATGGGGAGGATTTAGCAGCGGTACCGTTTATAATGGTACCACTGCTACCATCATGATCTGCTCGCGGATGCCGGCACGGCCACCTGGTCAGACCAGGTGGCTGAAAGGGCACCCGTGAGCAGAAGTCCTAGTATGGCGGTACGGTAGCAATGGCGTCGGTAGCGATACCCCACAGGCACCAGCCTTCACCCTAGGTTTAATAAATACTGTGGGACAACATCCCACCTTTTAGTCCAATGCATTTCACTAGATCCAACGAGAATGATAGGACTTTCTGGATTCGGGTCCATTAGTAAACATCACATTGCCATAGAAAGGTGAACAAATCTACCTCCTTCTATTCTGAGTACATCAGGGTCCTTTACAACGGCCCTTAATCAGCTATCGTTTTGGCCTATGCACACAGTATCAAGTCTCCATGGAGATCACGCAGTGACATCACTGTACTCATCCGACGGCACACTACATGAGTCTTGGCCCCATTACCATTACTACCACAGCAACGCAGAGCCTGCTATTGTACAGATGCACTCGCGCTGGCACACTTCTCAGAACTCTAGAGCATACAGACACTAAAGGAATAAGGTAAGGACTTCATCGATTCACCTAACATTTCGACCGGCTTACTACGGGCACACGACAAACTTGCTCTAGTAATGCGGTTGCCATATCATATGATATGAGGAACAAGTTACTTAGCTGTAACTATTGTTCTCCAGCATGGGTCTGGCATGGATTCACATGCTCATGAATATTCCCCGTCACCAGGCTGAGAATCCTCAGTAAAAAAAAAAAAACAGTTTCACTTTCACTTACAAAACTGTATTCCTCCCATAAACCAATCACTGTCCTCTGGGTCATACTGTCCCCAGCCAATGACAGCCCTCTTCCTAAGTCCCTCCTCTGGCAGCCATCTTCAGATTTGGTAAGCATGTAAAGTGGCAGAATGACCAAGAAGAGCCGCAGAGGGGAAGGATGGAGGGTTCGCATGTGAATCCATGCCAGACCCATGCTAGAGAGAAAAATAGTTACAGGTAAGTAACTTGTTCCTTCTAACAGTTTGTGTAGCACTGATTGGCCGACTCTGGACTCCTCCCTGGAATCCCTGTCGACGCAGTAGAACTTCGTGAAGGTGTGTGTGGACCTCCATATAGAAGCCCTGCAGATGTCTAGTAGGGGCACACCAGCCAGGAACGTGGTCGTTGCAGCAAGCGATCTGGTGGAATGTTCTCTCGGACGGCCGGGCAGCGGTCGGTTCACCAACTGATGACAGTGCATGATGCAGCCGGAAAGCCACCTTGGAATGGAAGCCTTGGACAAAGCCTTCCCATGGTTACCAGGACTAAAGTTCATGAACAGCTGTGAAGTCTTTCGAAAACTCTTCTTGCATGCCACGTAGAACTTCAGGGCACAAGCTCCAGCGAGTGCAAGGCCCTCTCCGCCGGAGACAAAGGTTTTGGGAAAAAATAGGTAACATCAAAGATTCGTTGAGGTGGAATTCCGATGGAATCTTCGGCATGAAAGAGGGGTGTGTCCGCAGCACCACCCTCGATTCGTGGAAAGTCAGGTATGGCTATTTGCAGGACAGGGTCTGTATCTCACCCACCCTCCTGGAGGAGATGATGGCCATGAGGAAGGCCATTTTGCACGAGAGAAACTTGAGAGGGGCTTGATGCATAGGCTCGAAGGGGGTCCCCCATGAGCCTTGTCAGAACCATGTTGCGTTCCCACGATTGGGCAGGTGCTTTCACCGGCAGGAAATATCAAAAAAGTCCTTTGAGGATCTCCCTGACGAGCCGATGAGACCAAAGTGAAGACCTTCCTGGAGACCTGGTGTAGCGGGCGATAGCCACCAGATGTACTTTGATCGAGGCGTATGGCAGTCCAGCCTTGGCCAAGGATAGCAAGTATGGAAGAATTTGCAGGGCCATGACCCTCAGAGGGGTAATCTTCTGCAACCGGCAGCACATATCGAAACGCTTCCACTTCTGACAATAGCACTTCAGAGTCAACGATGCCCTGGCCTTGGCAAGGACCTCCCTGCAGTCCGTTAGCAACCCATATCCTGCAAACTCTAGGGCTTGGCGTTCGCAGCCATGGCAAATAGGTCAATCTGGGGCCTGCCCCACTTGGTGAAGATGTGGTCCACTTGGTCTTGCCAAAGTTCCCACTCATGGCAGGAGTGCAACTCCCTGCTGAGTGAGTCTGTGATGGTGTTCTTGACTCCTGCTAGGTGAAGAGGGATGAGAAACATTTCTTGTCCGACGGGCCAGTGACACAGTTCCTGCGTTTCCTTGGAGAGGGCGGGGGAGTCAGTGCCCCCTTGTTTCCTGATGTAGGACATTGTGGTGGTGTTATCCGTGAAGATCCTCACCACCTTTCCCTTCAGAGACGAAAGGAACAACTTGAGGGCTCAGAAGACCGTCCGCAGCTCCAGGATGTTGATACGGAAATCCTTCTCCTCCGGCAGCCACAAGCCTCTGATGCAAAGATGTCCAGGGAAGCGCCCTTCGTGACTATCTCCAGGAAAGGAAGGTGCTGAAACACTGTGCTACGGGCGATGTTGGAGCGGTCGGTCCAACCACCTTATCGGCCAACGGAACTCGTCGTCCAGCGTGATCTTGTCCGCAAAGTTTCCATCACCTGCACCCAGCGAGCATCCAGGAACTCCTGAAGAGATTACATCTGTAACCTGCAGAGCCGGATGAGGTAGATGCAGGACGACATCATGCCGAGCAACGACTTGATGGTCCACACTATGGCCATCTTCATCGGCAAAAGCCGCTTCAGCTTCCTCTGAATGGCCGCTACCAGCCCCCCCGCCCCCGAGAGGCGAAGCAAGGCAGGACACGTATCATGTCTGGCTCCCAGGAACAGCGCATTCTGCGATGGTGTCAAACAGGACTTTAGATAATTTATGGAGAATCTCAGATCCATCAGCAGCTTGAAGGCCGCCTCTGTGTGTCCGACGGCCAACTCCAGCGAGCATGGCCGGATGAGCCAGTCGCCAAGGTATGGGCAAACGTGAATCCCTGTAGACGCAGATGGGCCGCCACCCATCTAGGTCCTTGAACTGGTAGTGCTGTACTTGCACTACGAAGCGTAGAAACTTGCAGTATTTCCTGTGAATAGAGACATGGAAGTTGGCATCCTCCAGGTCCAGTGACGTCAAGAAACCCCATCTTTCCAGTTGGCCCGAGCACGTGCTGCAACGTGACCATCCTGAATTTGAGACTTGAGGTACTTGTTTAGGCGTTGCAGGTCTAGAATGAGCCTCTAGCCCCCCCATCTTCTTTCTTACCAAGAAGTATCTGGAGTAGACTCCGGAGCCCCGCAGTCGCTGGGGAACTATCGCCCCTATTCGCAGCATGGCTCGTGCTTCCTCCAAGAGCTGAGGAACATGCTGCTCCTGACGGCCCACCAGCGGGATCCGCGGACACCAGCGCTGAAATTCCAGGGTATGTCCTTGAGCGAGAGCACCCAGCACCCATCTGTCGATGGTGATCTTTGCCCACTTGCTGATGTACATCATCAGCCGGCCTCCCACCAGGGTACACAAGTGGGGGCCCTGACGCCTTGGCCGGATCAGGCTTACTTCAGCATCTGCATCCTGCCTTGCTGCAATCACAATGCTGACCTCCTCCTACGTAGGCCTGGGACCGGCCTCTGTGGGCTTCCTGGGTCGTGGATCTGGAAGGCTGACGGTACAAGGAGGCGAAAACTTTCGATAACCTGCCCGACTTTCCTCTGGAAGAATGAAAGGAAGAGAGGTGCTGTTGGAGTATGCCCAGGGCATGGGCCACCTCCGTATCCGCCTTGATGGCCGGTAGGGACTCATCGACGGCCTTTCTGAAAAGGTTATCTCCATCGAAAGGCATGTCCAGTACCTTCATTTGGACCTCCTGATGAAAATTTGTGGCCTTCATCCAGCCTTGGCAACAAAGGTAGACACTGTTCCTCATCTGGCAGAACCCTGTTTCGGCAACGTCCAGCACCACTGTGATGGCGTGATTCTACGCCATCTCTCCCTCCTGGAAGAGGATGATCACCTCCATCCTCTTGTCATCAGGAAGGAACTCCAGAATAGGCCTCAGCTTGTACCACAGCTCCCTGTCGTACCTGTCTAAGATCGCCAGTGCGTTTGCCACCTTGATAGTGGATGCTGCGGTGTAGATTACCTTCCTCCCCATGGCGTCCAACTTCTTGCCCTCGCTGATCCGGAGGGACTGAACATGACGATGACGGGTTAGATGACTGCTTCCTCGTGGTCACCGAAACCATCAAATCCGGCGATGGTTGCGATCTCAGGCACTTAGGTGCGGATTCCAGTACCCAGTACTTCTCCAGCCGATCCCGCTTGGCTGGAGCCATGCAAGGCTTCTTCAAGAGGGCTTGGCCCTCCTCCCACACATTGTCCAGGAGGGATACCGCCATGATTGTCTTCCTCTTGGCCTTACACCTCTGGTACAGGAAACCCTCCTTCCTGGTCTGCTCGGAGGCTTTGGCGATCATAGAATGGAACAATCCCACCTCGTCTGGTGGGGACGACCTAGGCTGCGGGAAACCGCTGGCCGCTCCGACGATATCGTTATCGCTGTATCCGTCCCTGTACCTGTGTCCGGGCACGCTGGGGGAGATGGGACCCAACGCGGTTGTGGAAGTTGATAATGGGCCGTCGGATGGTGCTTTCTTTTCTTCATCAGCGGTTGATCAGGGGTCTGGGGGACTGTTGGAACAGGCCCTTGTGGCATCCTCATCTGGATCACCAACACCAAGGTGTGGACGGTTGATAGGATGTCCAGAGACGCATCCCTCGGTGGAACTGGCGTGATCAGGACACTGGGCCCTGTCCCCTCGTAGCCATCACCCTTGTCGTCGCCGTCGTCGTCCTCTTCCATGTTCTTGTGGACCGTGTGCAGGGACTCCATATCCTGCGACTGATCCAGGGCCTCCCTGCCCCCCCCCCTTTTTCCACACTGAGGGCCTGAAACCAGGTTCTGAAGGGGGTGTCCCCTTCTTCGGCGTGCCAGCAGGCCATGTCAAAGTCACCACTGTGGCTTCTCGCCGCAGAGGGGGGATTCCTTCTGCGCTGTAGGGGCTACCCTTAAAGGCTCAGCCCCTTTAGCTTTCAAAAGGGCAGCCGCCACCAGCTCTATCGTCGACAAAGACTTTTCTTGTGCCGCCTGGGCCTTCTTGTGAAACTCAGCCTTCTCCTCCATCCGCGGCTTCTCCCGCAGCTTGGTCAGGTTGGACGATTTTTCTCTTTGAGGCGGAGCTCGATTGGCAGCTGGCAATGGAGGCGGAGGGTGATGTCGATTGCGCCCTGCCTGCCGTGCGACCCGCTTCCGCAGCGACTGCGTGTCCTGGCCAAATACGTTCCAGAGCCCACACTTGGTGCAGGGCTTGAAAAAGGATCCTCCTTCTTTCTTCTCCTCCGTCATACCGGAGGGCGTGAAGTAGGCCCGATAGAATTCTGGAAACTTCGACGATCTTCGCCCTTGAGGAGCACTGAACTTCACCGACAATGGATCCCCGATGTCGGCAGATGGAGAGAAGAGCACACAGGCTCTTTTGGAACAAACACAAAAAACCTAGAAGTAGCTCGCAGAGCAAAACTCAAGGACTCCCCTAACACTCAAGCGTGCAGTAAAAATCTGAAGATAGCTGCTGGAGGAGGGGCTTAGCTGTCATTAGCTGGGGGAAGTAGGACACAGTGATTGGTTTAAGGGAGAAATACAGTTTTGTAAGGGAAAGTGAAACTGTTTTTTCTTTTATTGAGGATTCCTAGCCTGACGATGGGGAATTTTCATGAGCATGTGAATCCATGCCAGACCCCTTGCTGGAGAACAACAGTTACAGGTAAGTAACTTGTTCCTTTTGTACCAATGTTTATTCATACATATTAAAAAGGTTCAAACAAATTGTGAGCAGAACGTAAATCCAAGGAACAGCAACCTTGGAATATTCAAGAATGGTTTAAGAACAAAAAGAATGCCTGGAAAATTCAGAAGTAGTAGACCCGAGAGGTGTAGCGGCCTCGTTTGGGCACAAACTAGTTAGAACCAGAGAGCCCAAAAGTTATAGGGTTAAAATGTGGGAAAAGAATGACTAAAAGAAAATAAATGCATTGCTTCAAAGGTAGTGTCTACATAAGTCATGTTAATTATGTCAATACGAGGAAACAAATATCAACCAAATAAATCAGTTTAGGAAATCTTATTTGATTATTTGTTCATACATAAAGACATTTTTCTAATGATATTTGATCTTTTGAGCATTTAAGTAGGTGCTGGATATTTAATTTTCCAGTTCTAACATATTGTTGGGTCTGCCAACGTGTGCGTAGAATCACAGGGATGTCTGGGTGATCCAATTGTGTGTCTTATAGGATGGAGGCCCCAGTCTTCCACGTTTCGGCGGCAATGAGTCCAATTAAGCCGCCTCCGCCAGGGCTGGTTTCGGGACCCTGCAGAAATGTGTGTACTTGTCATACCATATAGATGACCTGAAATTAATTTGGCCTCTATGTTGCCCTGGAGGGCTTACCCTTATAGAGAACTCTGGGTAAGAGTGGCAGTAGGCATGGTGTGTCAATCTGATGGTAAATACAGCGTCCCCAATCTGTCGGGGATACAATTAAAACAAAACAAAAGCAAGAGATTTAGTGTAGCGCTGGATGGGTCTATTGTACCCGCGCATTTTGTTAAACAGATAATCTAAGAATTACAAGTGGAGCAGACCAGGATTGCGCCCAGCGCTCATATATATCGCAGGCGCTGGATCTGGTGTGGTCTGTTGAGATTATTTCATCAGTGTATCTAGTTTATAGAATCCATTTGATGGCTGGTATTTGAATTGTAAGGAAAAACAAATAAGGGTTGCATGTGTCCAACCTCTAAAGCTGCAGTGTCCAGGTGAGCCAGTGTGTGGAACCCAGCTAACAAACCACATATTGCTTGTGACTGAACGGATCGACAAATAATCGGTGAATGCATAGCGAAATTACTATTAAATGAAACCGGGTGAGGCATGGGAATAAATACATGACTGGCATGCATACTGTACGTGTGAAGCCCGTGCAAGTCGTGAGAGACTCTACTTGGTGGGATTGGTTTACCTTTGTTTGTAAAAAGCTTGGTTCCAGATTCAGTGTGTAGGTATAGATTTATGGTTGCAATGTGAGCCATGGAAACGGTTAACGTTGCATTTAATGCGGAAACTGGTGAGGAAAGAAAGAATATATGGCTTTCTTGGGCCAGGGAGTGCACTACATCCAATGCTCTCTTCCAAAATACCTTCCTTCTCGAGGCCTTCGCTCATCTACCTTCAAATTTCTAAGGGTTAGAAGCTTCTCCGGGCCAAGAGTGGGCGGTAGGTCTCTCTCCTCTTCAGGTGCCTCCCTCTGGAATGGCCTCCCTGCCCCTTTCAAACTTGAGCCGGACCACCAGAAGTTCCGGAAGCAGCTCAAAACTTTCCTCTTCTCTTCTGCTTTCTCTCTCTCCCTCCCATGCAGACCTACCTGACCAACCTGTCTGCTGTACCGACTGGTTGCTTGGCAACCCTCAGAGTCTCACTGGGTACCAGGCTCTTTCTTGATCAGCCACCCTTGCACTGCCTCTGGAACTACCACGCACTTAGGGGCTGTAACTGTAACCCTACAGTTCCTTGTTCTCCTTGCACTACCCAGAGCTGCGCTGCAAGGAGCTCTGCGAGGAAAGCTGTCTTCCAAGAAAGGAACTTGAGAGGAGCTTGATGCATAGGCTCGAAGGGGGCCCCCACAAGCCTAGTCAGCACCACGTGGAGTTCCCACGCCGGGTGGGAATGATCGGAACAGTCCTTTAATGAACTCCTTGACTAGACGATGTGACCAAAGAGAAGACCGTCCCGGAGACCTGGTGTAGCAGTAGATAGCCGCCAGATGCACTTTGCTGGAGGTAACTGCAAAAAGTACGGAAGGACTTGAGGGGGCCGTGACCCTCAAAGGATCAATCTTCTGCGACCGGCACCAAGTCGCGAAATGTTTCCATTTGTGCATGTAGCACTTAAGAGTCAACGACCACCTGGCCCTGGAGAGGACCTCCCTGCAGTCTGCCAGCAGCTCGTAACCACCAAACTCTAATGCTGCAGGAGCCAGGCCTTCAGGTTCAGCGAACCTGGGTCATGGTGCAAGATTGCACCTCCCTCCCTGTCGAGTAGATCCGAGAACACTGGCAGCCTGACTGTAGGTGATGCTGACATGCTGTGAAGGTCTGGGTACAAGATCTGCCTCGGCCACGCTGGTGCGATGAGGATCATCCTGCACCGGCACTGTCCGAGTTGACTGATGACTCGTAGTAGTAGAGGCAACCGAGGGAACGTGTACAGGAACAGGCCTTCCCACAGGAAGGAGAATGCATACCCCATGCTCCCTGGCTGGGGGGGAACCTGCTGGCGAATCTCTAGCACTTGGTGTTCGTCGCCGACGCAAATAGTCGATGTGGGGTCTGCCCCACTTGCGGAGGAGGCTGTTCACTTGATTCTGCCGAAGCTCCCACTTGTGGCAAGAGCGCAGCTCCCTGCTGAGAAAGTCAGCGACAGTGTTCTTTACTCCCGCCAAGTGAAAAGGGACGAGAAAAATCCCCTGGGCGACGGCCCAGTGCCACAGATCCTGCGCCTCTCTGGAGAGTGCTGGGGACCTGGTGCCCCTTGCTTCCTGATGTAAAACATTGTGGTGGTATTGTCTGTGAAGACCCTCACCACTTTGCCCTTGAGGGACGGAAGCAATGACTTGAGGGTCCAAAACACTGCCCGCAGTTTCAAGACGTTGATGTGTAGCTCCTTCTCCTTCGGCAGCCACAGGCCTCTGGCATGGCGACATCCGGTGTGGGCTACCCAGACCTCCAGGGAAGCATCCGTCGTGACCTTCTCCTGGTACAGGGGGTTCTGGAAGTCTGTGCCTCTGGCGATGTTGGAGCGCACGCCCCACCACCTTATCGCTCGACGGAACTCCTCATTGAGCACAATCCTGTCCTTGAAACTTTCGGACACTTGGATCCAACGGGCATCCAGGAATTCCTGGAGGGGTCCCATCCGCAACCTGCAGAGCCTGATCAGATAGAAGATACACAACAACATAATGCTGAGTAGCGACTTGATGGTCCTCACCGTGGCGATCTTGAGTGCTAACAGCCGTTGCACTTTTCCCAGAATGGCTGCTACCCTCTCTTCCGAGGTGGCCGCCAAGCAGGACACCATGTTGAGCCTGGCTCCCAGGAACAGCGCGTCTTGCGATGGAAAACAAGCAGGACTTTGGAAAGTTCACAGACAACCCCAGATCAGTCAGCAGCCGGACGGTCCTCTCTGTGTGATTGACAGCGATGTCGCTTGACTAGGCCCGATGAGCCAATCGAGGTATGGGTACATGTATTCCCTGTAGGTGCAGATGGGCCGCCAGCGGAGCCAGGAACTTCGTAAAGACTCTGGGCACCGACTTCAGTCCGAAGGGGAGAGTCTTGAACTGGTAATGTTTCCCTTGTACGACGAAGCGCAGGAACTTGCAATGTTTTTCGTCAATAGGGACGTAGAAGTACGCTTCTTCTAGATCCAGCGACGACAGGAACATGACCATCCTGAATTTGTGGGACTTAATGTACTTGTTGAGTCCCCGTAGATCGAGAATGGGCCTCTAGGCCCCAGTCTTCATTCTTGCTAACAAGTATCTGGAGTAAACTCTGGAGGCCTGGAGTCGTTGGGAACCAGCTCTATTGCTCCTTTTTTTAACATGGCCCGAACCTTCAGCCGCAGCGGAGGGATGTGCTGTTCCTGCAGGGCCACCGGTCGAATCCGCTGACACTTTTGCTGAAACTCCAAAGTGTGTCTGTGGGAGAGAGCGTCCAGCACCAAGCGATCAGTGTTTTCCCGCACGCTGACGAAGTGCCACCTTGGGAGCCTTGCCGAAGACAGCGGCCATCTCCAAAGGCCTTGGAGCGGCCCCTGTAGGCTTACTGGGCCTAGGAGCGGGAGGTCTGGCGGTAAGAGGACGATCCTTCACCGAAACCCTTCGAAGATCTGCCCGACTTGCCTGCGGAATGAAAGGACGAACGGTGCTGTTGCAGCGTGCCCAGGGCACAGGATGTCTCTCTGTCGGTCTTGATTACCTGAAGGAATTCATCTACGGCCTTTCCGAAGAGATTGTCCCTGTCGAACGGCATGTCCCGGACCCTCATCTGAACCTCTTGTCTAAAGTTGGTGGCCTTCGGCCAGCCACGATGACAGAGGCAAACCCTGTTTCCCATCTGGCGGAAACCGTGTCCACAATGTCCAGGGCCACGGTGATGATGTGGTCCGACGCCACCTTGCCTTCCTGAAGAAACTCCATCGCCTCGACCCGTTTGTCCTCGGAGAGGAAGTCCAGTATCGGGGCCATCTTGTACCAGAACTCCTGGTCGTACCTGGCCAGGATAGCTAAGGCATTCGCCGCGTTGACCATCGTTGCCGCTGAGTAGATGACCTTTCTACCCAAGGCATCCAACTTCTTTCCCTCGCTGTCTGGGGGAACGGAGGCTGAGGATGACGGGTTGGAAGATTTCTTCAGCGCAGCTGCCGAGACCACTGAGTCCAGATCACAGACACTTGGGTGCAGACTCCGGCACCCAGTATTTCTTCTCTAACCGGTTTTCTGCTGGGGCTGAGGCAGGGTTCTTCAGCGGCGCCAGATCCTCATCCCAGACGTTGTCCAGGAGGGGCACTGATAGAATGGTCTTTCTTTTTGCCTCCAAGCTTTGATAAAGAAAGCCTTCCTTCTTCGTCTCCTCTGGGGTGAGTTGGAAGACTTCCGATGTGCGGGAAGGAGCCCACTTCGTCCGGGGAAGACGCTCTTGGAGGCGGAGAGATGACGCTGTCGGCCTCTGTTGTCGCTGTGTCTGTCCCCGTATCCCTGGGGGCCAGAGAACTGGAGGCTGAAGGGGAAGCGTAGGATAACTCTTCCTTTTCTTCAGCGGTAGTGGTTCCAGTGATATCGTTGGTGGCGCCGTTGGCATCCTCTTCTGTATCTTCGACACGAGCGTGTGGAGGGTCGAGAGAATGTCCTCTGACAGATCTCTGGGAGGTGCCTTGGGAGTAGGGTCGCTGGGCCCAGCGCGTACGTCGTCTCCGCCGTCGTCGTCATCGCCCCCTCCAGGGGGACCACCTCCTTGACGTTCCCGCCAGCGTCATCCCCAATGTCTTCCGGGATGGTGTGGACGGTACCCTCGTCTTCCCCTGAAGAAGAAATATCCGTGCCCTCGAGCTCCTCCACCCCATCCCCTCTTTTGGGCCCTGAATGGTCGGTCTCGAGCTAAGGGATAGCATCCTCTTTTACTGGGTCTTTTCCACTGGTTTGGCTGAAGCCTCCCGCATGGAGGGGTTGGGGGGGAGCCACCCTGGATGCCATAGGGGTACCCTGGACCGGGTCAGTCCCTTTCGATTTGGCTTGTATGACCTGGGCCTTCACGGGAAGGTCGGGCATCTTGTCCTGCTGTCTGGATTCTCCTGCAGCTTCCCCGGGTAGCTAACTTTCTCTTTGACGAAGAACTGGAGCAATGGCTGGAGATTGAGGCCGAAGGAGGTGATGATCGCGCCCTGGCCGTTGCAGGACTCGCTTGTGCGGCGACCCCAACGGAAACAGACTTACAGTGCTTGGCCTTGTCTTGGGCCCCGACGGATGGTGCACCCTCAAAGGACTTAGAAGTCCGCTCTGACTGGCTGGTTCCGGCTGAGGTATGCCCCTGTGAACCACACGGGGTAGGGGCCTTGGCTTTGAGCCACGTCGCCAGTCTGGAGTGTCGATCATTCACAGTGCGCTTGGTAAAGCCACGACAGCTCTCGCAATCCTCTTCCTTGTGAGACGGGTGAAGACAATAAAGGCACTGGGAATGCTTGTCCTCCATGCAAACATTCTGCAAACCGCAACTGGTGCAGAGCTTAAAGAGGGAAACTCTGTCTTTCTTCTCCTCCGACATGGTCCGTTGTGCGGTATAAGCCTTCTGGAAGTTTCACAGAAGAAACAGTCGACGATTCTGCCCTTGAGTGGCGAAGAAAGATGCCGAAACATTTATTCCCATTAGTCGGATGAAGGAACAATAGAGCACACAGGCCCGATCGAGCAATAATAGGATTTTCCTAGCAAAAAAGCACGAAAACACAGAAAGCTCTAAGAGTGAAACACGAGGACTCCCAACACTTGAACGTGTGGTAAAAATCTGAAGATGGCTACCTGAGGAGGGGCTTAGGAAGAGGGCAGTGATTGGCTGGGGCAGTATGACCCCGAGCTCAGTGATAGGTTTATAGGAGAAAGACTGTAAACGAAAGTGAAACGACGGGGAATATTCATGAGCATGTGAATCCATCCCAGACCCCATGCTGGAGAATAAATATTATTAAAAATAAACCTCTTTGGTGGTTCATACCAGATTGATGATCAGTGGGTAACTCTTTAAGAGCCCCTACATAATGAATAAGGTTTAATTGAAAGTTAGAAATGATTTCCAGTGGAAGATCTCGCTAATACGTTTCACCCGAGCTTCCACCAATAGCAGGTGTACGCCCTACCTTTCGCTGGTCCTGTGGTGCCACCATAGTCTTTTCAGAATATTTGGTCAAACCTTGCTCAACCCGAAGGCAGGTGACACCTGCATGGAGCTGGGTCAAAATCTTAGAAACTGGGAAAAGGGTCTCCGGGATTGAAGAATTGGTGGTAGCAGCCTGCATATCAATAGCCCAAATTAGCAGTTGTGTGCCGGATAGTGCTTTATATTCCAGAGTCTGTGATCCCTGAACATGCCACAGAAAGTGCAACATGTGGGGTGGTGACTTTCTACCCAGTACTGAGAAACACGCCATTTGCTCACCACCGAGTCCAGTAGAGATTTACCTTACCCGTGACCCAGCGCCCCCAATTGAGGATGAAGTCCACTGTCATTTTTGGAACTGGGCTACTTTGTTGCGATTAGCGCCGAGAAGGTGAAAGACTGAATCGGAAAGAGATTTCCCAAGCATGTGATGCTGGTTCCGATGGGACAAGTTAAGAAGGGAAGCATGCACTAGGATACATGCCTTTGCATCTATAGAATGTTGCATATGACACTGCATAGTAAAGGGGCAACGTTTAAAATAAGGATCAAACCAAATAGAATTTTAAAAACTTTACATAACCAAAAATAAAGCAGTCCTGTTTTTCCATATTAGCTCAAGGAACTACTCAACATGCACTGCTGTTTTAAGTTTTTTTTGTCTTTTCTTTTTTAGTTAAACTTTCAATTTAATTTCTTGGAAAGGATTTCTTTATTTTTGTTTTAAGAAAACTTTAAAAGAGGTGGAAATTAAGTAGTTCCTTGAGCTGATATGGAAAAACAGGGCTGCTGGTGGTTGGATTCCTTAGGCTTTATTTATACGTTGAGGGAGGATCCTGGGCATGAAAGGTTACTTTTGTATGGGACAGAAGGGCGTGGGCTTCCTAAGTTCTTAGGCTGCAGTTTTACATTACACAGATCGGTTTTGCAGCCTCATTTGCTGCAGAAGCAGGGTTCCCAAAACAATGAGTAGGGGGAATAGCGTAGGCCGTACGATTTATAACAATACCAACGTAGTCATTCTCAACCAACCAGATTAAACCACACTATTCAACTACCTTTGGCTCACACCTTTAATAAAAGAAAGTGTTAAAATAAATTAAATACATTCTGGTGCATTCATTCATTCATTCAAGAACTGACTGAACATGTCGGTCCTAAGTATCACTGACTACAGTATTTGATATTGTAAAGCAAAGTTAGGTAAATCTGAAAGAGTACATTATATTATATCAAATATTCTCAATGAAATGATACCTCTTAAAAAATACTTACCAAGTTCATCCTTTGAGAAGGTAAGGAATGTATTTTCATCATTGAGATTTTTGTTAAAGTCTATGCACAGTTCACTAATTTTTTTCTTTATTGATGTAATTTCCTGTACAAAAGTAATGTGAAAGAGAAAAACAGACATGGTGAGAAACTATATGCATACAGATATAAGTATTTCATATTGCTCATTTATTTGAATGTAAACACTTAGGGGCCGATTCATGGAACAAACGTGCGCCGAAAATCTTCGCGCAAGCAGGCGCAAGCAGAAAAAAAAAGGTGCACGCGCACGCGTGCAATTCATGGAAGTCCCTGCGCATGTACACCTCGGGATGTGCGCCAAACCCGTGCATGGCGCACAAGTCACTGCAACATCCCGAAAGGCGTGCGCGACGTGCACAGTGAAAGCGCACAACCTCAGCGCATACACCAGAAAGTGGGCGGGACACGGGGCGTAACGCGCTGAATGGGGAACAATGCGCGAAAATAAGGGCGTAACTGGGGATGTACTGCAGGGAAGCAGACGGAACGCCCACACGCACTCGAACCACACGTATTCATAGAATCGAATAGGGCAAAGCCACGCACAGCCAAAGACACGCACAAGCAGAAACACGTCCGCCGCACAAAGGCAGGCGGTAGAGTCCCAGCGCATCACAAAAGTGGCAACATACAGCAATTGGGCCTGTGCGAGCGGGGTACGTGTATTTCGGGGGCGCGCGGGAAGTTACACACGCGATTGAGCGGGGTACGTGTATTTCGGGGGCGCGCGAGAAGTTACACACGCGATTGAGCGGGGTACGTGTATTTTGGGGGCGCGCGGGAAGTTACACACGCGATTGAGCGGGGTACGTGTATTTCGGGGGCGCGTGGGAAGTTACACACGCGATTGAGCGGGGTATGTGTATTTCTGGGGTGCGCGGGAAGTCACACACGCGATTGAGCGGGGTACGTGTATTTCGGGGGCGCGCGGGAAGTTCCACACGCGATTTCCGCAGGGTATGTGTATTTCAGGGGTGCGCGAGAAGTTCCACACGCGATTTCAGCAGGGTACGTGTATTTCAGGGTACGGGGGACGTTCCACACGCAATTTCAGCATGGTACGTGCATTTCAGGGGTGCGGGGGAATTACCACACACGATTGGGCCCATGCGAGCAGGGTACGCGTATCTCAGGGGTGCGCAGGAAGTGCCACACGTGATTTCAGCAGGCTACGTGTATTACAGGGGTGCGCGGGGAGCACCACACGTGAATTGCACAGGGGCCTACCCTGCACATGTCCTGCAGGCACCCCATCCACCATGGCCATGCCCCCCAGCCAACCCACATGTCAACTTGCACTACTGCCCACCAACGCATGTCCCCCTGCACCCCCAGCCACCAGGGGCACCCTCCACCAGGCCCCCACCCATGTCTCCCACCACCCCCACCCCCCAGCAGTACAGGGGCACCCTCCACCAGGCCCCCACCCATGTCCAACTCATGTTCCCCACCCCCCCACCCCCCAGCACTGTGGGACACCTGCCAGCAGGCCCCCACCCATGTCCAACTCATGTTCCCCACCACCCCCACCCCCCAGCACTGTGGGGCACCTGCCACCAGGCCCCCACCCATGTGCAACTCATGTTCCCCACCACCCCCAACCCCCAGCACTGTGGGGCACCTGCCACCAGGCCCCCACCCATGTCTCCCACCCCACCACCCCCCAGCACTGTGGGGCACCTGCCAGCAGGCCCCCACCCATGTCTCCCACCACCCCCACACCCCCAGTCACCAGGGGCAGCCTCCACCAGGCCCCCACCCATGTCTCCCACCACCCCCACCCCCCAGCAGTGCAGGGGCACCCACCACCAGGCCCCCACCCATGTCTCCCACCACCCCCACCCCCCCAGTCACCAGGGGCAGCCTCCACCAGGCCCACACCCATGTCTCCCACCCCCCCCACCCCCCCCAGTCAGCAGGGGCAGCCTCCACCAGGCCCCCAAAGATGTCTCCCACCCCCCCCCCCACCCCCCAGCACTGTGGGGCACCTGCCACCAGGCCCCCACCCATGTCCAACGCATGTTACCCACCACCCCCACCCCCCAGCAGTGCAGGGGCAGCCACCACCAGGCCCCCACCCATGTCTCCCACCACCCCCACCCCCCCAGTCACCAGGGGCAGCCTCCACCAGGCCCCCACCCATGTCTCCCACCCCCCCACCCCCCAGCACTGTGGGGCACCTGCCACCAGGCCCCCACCCATGTCCAACGCATGTTCCCCACCACCCCCACCCCCCAGCAGTGCAGGGGCAGCCACCACCAGGCCCCCACCCATGTCTCCCAGCACCCCCACCCCCCAGCCACCAGGGGCAGCCTCCACCAGGCCCCCACCCATGTCCAACTCATGTTCCCCACCACCCCCACCCCCAGCACTGTGGGCCACCTGCCACCAGGCCCCCACCCATGTCCAACTCATGTTCCCCACCATCCCCACCCCCCAGCACTGTGGGGCACCTGCCACCAGGCCCCCACCCATGTCCAACGCATGTTCTCCACCACCCCCACCCCCCAGCAGTAGAGGGGCAGCCACCACCAGGCCCCCACCCATGTCTCCCAGCACCCCCACCCCCCAGCCACCAGGGGCAGCCTCCACCAGGCCCCCACCCATGTCTCCCACCCCCCCACACCCCAGCACTGTGGGGCACCTGCCAGCAGGCCCCCACCCATGTGCAACTCATGTTCCCCACCACCCCCACCCCCCAGCACTGTGAGGCACCTGCCACCAGGCCCCCACCCATGTTTCCCAGCACCCCCACCCCCCAGCCACCAGGGGCAGCCTCCACCAGCCTCCCACCCATGTCTCCCACCCCCCCTGCCCCCCAGCACTGTGGGGCACCTGCCAGCAGGCCCCCACCCATGTCTCCCAGCACCCCCACCCCCCAGCCACCAGGGGCAGCCTCCACCAGGCCCCCACCCATGTCTCCACCCACCCCCATCCCCCCCAGTCACCAGCGGCAGCCTCCACCAGGCCCCCACCCATGTCTCCCACCCCCCCCCAGCACTGTGGGGCACCTGCCACCAGGCCCCCACCCATGTCCAACGCATGTTCCCCACCACCCCCACCCCCCAGCAGTGCAGGGGCAGCCACCACCAGGCCCCCACCCATGTCTCCCAGCACCCCCACCCCCCAGCCACCAGGGTCAGCCTCCACCAGGCCCCACCCATGTCCAACCCATGTTCCCCACCACCCCCACCCCCCAGCACTGTGGGGCACCTGCCAGCAGGCCCCCACCCATGTCCAACTCATGTTCCCCACCACCCCCACCCCCCAGCACTGTGGGGCACCTGCCAGCAGGCCCCCACCCATGTCCAACTCATGTTCTCATGTTCCCCACCACCCCCACCCCCCAGCACTGTGGGGCACCTGCCACCAGGCCCCCACCCATGTCCAACGCATGTTCCCCACCACCCCCACCCCCCCGCAGTGCAGGGGCAGCCACCACCAGGCCCCCACCCATGTCTCCCACCACCCCCACCCCCCCAGTCACCAGGGGCAGCCTCCACCAGGCCCCCACCCATGTCGACCACCCCCCCACCCCCCAGCACTGTGGGGCACCTGCCACCAGGCCCCCACCCATGTCCAACGCATGTTCCCCACCACCCCCACCCCCCAGCAGTGCAGGGGCAGCCACCACCAGGCCCCCACCCATGTCTCCCAGCACCCCCACCCCCCAGCCACCAGGGGCAGCCTCCACCAGGCCCCCACCCATGTCCAACTCATGTTCCCCACCACCCCCACCCCCAGCACTGTGGGCCACCTGCCACCAGGCCCCCACCCATGTGCAACTCATGTCTCCCACCACCCCCACCCCCAGCCACCAGGGGTACCCTCCACCAGGCCCCCACCCATGTCTCCCACCCCCCCTCCGCACCCCCCAGCACTGTGGGGCACCTGCCAGCAGGCCCCCACCCATGTCCAACTCATGTTCCCCACTACCCCCACCCCCCAGCACTGTGGGGCACCTGCCAGCAGGCCCCCACCCATGTCCAACTCATGTTCCCCACCACCCCCACCCCCCAGCACTGTGGGGCACCTGCCACCAGGCCCCCACCCATGTCCAACGCATGTTCCCCACCACCCCCACCCCCCAGCACTGTGGGGCACCTGCCAGCAGGCCCCCACCCATGTGCAACTCATGTTCCCCAGCCAACATGTCATCACAATCTAGATCCCTGGTCCCTATGGTCAGCCTCCAAATGCAAAACACCCACCCGAGTATTGCATCCACCCACTCATAATTTGCAATTACATCACAGAACACCAATTGCAAGTTCCGAAACAAACACATTTCCCTCACATACACCCAATGGGTGTCAGTGAATCTCAAAACACATATCATGAAATGCATGAAACCAATGAGATACCACACATTGAAGTTCACCAAAAAAAATATGTATTAAAGGAAACATAAATAGGATAAAAAATGAACAGAAACGTGAATGTACAAAAATGAAAAGAAGCATGTCCGTTAAAAAAAGCAAAACCAAAAATAAAATTCCAAAGTAATGTTGTCCAAAGTCAATGTCCACAAAACAAAATCCAATGGGAAATAAAAAAGAAAGCCATTGCTCCATGGTTAAAAAGTGAAAAAAAAATACAATCCAAATGTGAACTATGTACATGGGAACAAGCCAGGGTCCATTATCCCAACAAAATAAAGGAAACCTATCTAACGACACTAACTAATAAAATAAACTATATACAAAAATGTGGCCAATGTCCGAAAGGTCCAAATAAAATAAAAACAAAAATGAAACCTAACACTACCTACATAACTATGTACAAGGGCAGCGGGCTAGTTTCACGGCTCACTTGTGGATGTCCCGGGCCAGGGCATCATCGAACTCCCCCTCAATGTCCCGGAGGCGGTCCTCCTCCATGGCCCCGAGGGTCCGCAGGGCCGTCGACGTCTCCACCTATAAACCCCTGCGGATTGCCTCGAGGCACTCGGCCCGCCTCAGGGCCCTCCGCATGGAGTTCTCCGCCCTGACCATTGTGAGCCGTGCCTCTTCCGCCCGCTGCCGCTCCGCATCTATGGCATGGCCCAACCGCTGCCACACGGAAGACACTCTCTGTCCTGGCTCCTCCTGCCCTCCGGCCGATGCCTGCCCCTCCGATGTTGAAGGCCCCGAGCCTTCATGGCTCCCACCACGTTGCTGCTGCTGCTGTGCCTCTGCCCGTGCACTGCCTCCTGCTGCCTGCACATCCTCCGCCGGCTGGGGTGCAGTCGTTGATGTGGCCACCCCTGCTGGACGTCCGACTCCCGACTGTGGCAGGGATGCCTCCTCCACCAGCCTGGCCGCACTGTCAGAGGCAGCTCCACAGGGCACCCAGGTGACTGATGGGTGGGAAGATGGCACAGAGGACGACTGGCGCGTAGGGGGTCCAGTTGAGGAGGGGGTCGGTGCAAGCCCCATCAGACGGAGGAATCCGGCCTGGGTGACCTGTCCCAGCAGGCTGACGTGGTCAACGAGCCATTCGAGATGACGTGCAATCTCTTCATGAAAAGACTGCAGGTCACCTCGCATGGCCCGTTGACGCAACGCCACACCAACCAGGACAGGCTCAACCCGGACCTGGATAGCCACGTCCGCAGGCAGAGGAAGGCCAGTTGACGTGAGCTCATCCCCTGCCTGAAAACGGGTCTGGACGTAGGCATCCCTGCTGGTGCAAGATGATGCAGGGACAGGATCAGGGACAGGATTGCACACAGGCACCTACGCGGCGGCCTGTGCTGCCTCCTGTCCCTGGTCCTGCACTGCACCACTAGCACCAGTGGGATCCCCACCTCCAGACCCCGTCTCTGGTGCTTGCACGGCCTCCTCCTCCACCAAACCCCCCACCAACCTGGATGACTCCGTGCCATCTTCCCCTGTTGGGCCCTGTGGGGTCCCAGCTGCCCCTTCTGCTGCCGAGGAGTCCAACTCCAACCTCCGCCTCTTGGACCTCCCCCCGGCAGCTGCGGCCTGGGACGCGGCACCGGACTCCTCACTCCCCGACGAGATGACAACATGGGAGGGGAGCCGGGCCTTGCGTCTCCGGCAAATGGTGGGATCACCGCCGCTGTGCTCCACAGCACCTTCTCCGCCCTCTTCATCAGTTGACGCTGCAGACAGGGAGAAACAAAACACAGGCATCAGGGCACTGTACAATGGACACATACACACATGACAGTTGTATATGAGTGGCATTGGCAAACCTCAGACATGTCATCACAATCCCCAACACACATGTCATTACAACTCGCACACATGAGCCATACCACAGCCATATCGCAACTGCCACCACCATCCATACACATACAACAGCATGAGCAGCCAAAGGTGAGCCAGACATCACATGCAACACAGGAAGTGCACCACACATGTACACACACCACCACACTTGCATGCATGTGTACACCTCTGCCAAGTGTCGCAGTGTTCAGACGGGCATCCATGTCACATCTGCCAATCAGTCTTCCACATACCGCTGTCACATGCATCCATGTTGCTTCACTGTTGCACCCTTGTCAAATACACACACATGCACATGTACACAGTGCTGATACATGCAGCCAAAAACAACATACATGCGTGACATCACGGACATGTCTACTTACATACACATTCATCCAAACATGTGTTCCCACACAACTGCATTTGGCATGCAAGCCTACACACACAAGCACCATCCATGACTCACACATTACAGCCCTCGCATGTGTCAGCCCCACGGCCCTGTACACCCCCACCCATACTCGACCCCATACAAACAGATGTGCAACCTGCACACTACTGAATAATCACCACACGCACTGCTCACAATCAGGATGCATGTACACTCACCGCTCGACTCCAGACGGGTCTGCTTTTCAAGGACCTGGATGTGGAGCGCTGGGGATATGCGTTCCAGGACCCTCATCTGTTCTTCCGACAAGTGGCCCCAGCGCCCCTTGGCATCCGCTGCCTTCAAGAGGCGCCGGGCCTTGTTCAGGATCCTGGACCTGAAGTCCTCCCAGCGCTTCTTGACATGTTGTAAGTCGCGGACTGCCACCCCCTCCGCGTTGATGGCAGTCACGATGTCAGTCCAGATCCGAGTCCGTCCTTCCTTGTCGGCGCGGGAACTTCCGAAGAGGGCATCATACTGCCCCAGGACTTGCTCCACCAGGACACCAACTTCGGTGGCACTGAAGCTGGTGCCCCTCTGCCTCTCTGGCCGGGGGTTGTCAGTGGTCCCAGATGGTGTTTGCCCCGACATGACAACCCCAGAGGCAGGAGTGGGTGGGCAACTGGGTCCTGGGGCTGGGCTGTGGAGCGATGGAATCCCAGTCGGGAGTCTTCGGTTCCAGCAGGGGTGGTCACAGCAACAGCACCCCTGGCTGATGTGCAGGCAGCAAATGGCAAGGCACGTGGGCAGCAGGAAGTCAGGCAGCAGCAGATGGCAGGTGGGAGCGTGCTCGGGGCTCTGGGGGGCAGTAGTTCGGCCTTCTGGGCAGGAGCGTGGTCTTCCGTGTGCTTACGCGTGGCCAGCTTGATACGGAGTGATTTGGCACGTGAAAAATCTGCACGTCAGCGTGTAATTCGAGGAAAGGCCCTTAGCGCGTAAGCGCGTCTGCACGCATACGCATTTTCATTGGACCGAAGGCCCCTAGCGCGTGAGCGCCCCTGTGACGTGACGCGTACAGACGTGCATGGGCATTTTAGCGCGCGTGAAAAACTGCACATCCGCGTGTAATACGAGGAAAGGAACCATGCGCGTAAGCGCGCGTGAAAAACTGCACGTCCGCGTGTAATACGAGGAAAGGGCCCATGCGCGTAAGCGCGCGTGAAAAACTGCACGTCCGCGTGTAATACGAGGAAAGGGCCCATGCGCGTAAGTGACGTGACGCACGCGTGCATTTCCCTCAGCACGGGTTAAAGGTGAGCGGGCCCAGCAGTTTGCTGTACGTGCCTTTCATGGAGACCGACGTGTGTTGTTGCTTCCTGTTGTTTCGCGCGCCATCACAACTTCACAGCTATCAAGGACGTATCTCTTCTTTTGGCGGGGGTATTGGCTACGCGTGTTTTTCTGCATCGCGCTAGTCAGACGGTGAGTCGCACACGCTCTTTTTCCCACTGCGGGTGCCCCTGTGCATCGCACCCATTTTCGATGTCATAGTAGCCTGCGTGTCCCACGCGTACGCGTTATTCGTGTTACTGGGTGCCCCCGCGTACTGCGGGAGGTTGAATCCACGCACGTTGGCTGCAGGGTTGCGTGCACGGTTTTACTGCAGTTTTGGGGTGCCTGAGCGTTGCGTGACCCGTCACCACATCACCGGGGTCACATACAGCCTTGCAGGTGCATGGGGGCTGTTAACATCTTGCTTCCCACCCCCTTCACCCCAATTGCCCAGGTCAATTGTGGTGTACACCTCCCATTGGCACCACTCCATCTGTGCCAGCACTACTACATCTGTGCCATGGTTGGGAGGCCACCAAAGGTGAGGGGCGCCTCAGCTGGGCGTACTCCTCGTGGCGGGCGTGGTCGGGGACGTGGCCGTGGTGACCAGGGAGTAGGGGGACTCCAGGGTGTCCAGGGCAGCCACAGAGGGGGAAGAGGCAGGGGTGCGCCACTTGAGCACAATGTTGTGCCATGTGTCGGTGCAGCCATGCCACCACCCCCTGTGGTTCCGGGGGATGCAGCTCCTGCATCTGGCACTGGCACCCATATGACCCGGCAGTCCGTTCCATCGACTGCCACGGGCCCAAGGGTAGTGGTAGCTGCAGGTGCAGCTGTGGACACCACCACCCAGGCTCAGGGTCTGCCAGCGCAGGCTGCATTGGCATTTGAAGAGCCCTTGGTAGATCTCCAACAGGCCAGGGGGGAAACCATAGGGGCAGGCCGGGCTGCTCAGACCAAGACACGTGTCCCTGGGGCAGTCATGTCATCTGCTGCCCCGAACAGCCGGGTGTTGGCAAGTGCAGGGGCAGATGCACCCAACAGCACCCCGGTTGTGAGTCTGCCAACCAGGACCGTTGTGGTCAAAGACCCTGCCACAGCTGATGTTGCTGCGCAGGGTCCATTAGTGGGCACCCAGCTGCCACTGACACAAGTCAGGCCTTTGGTCATCCCTCCACCTGCCACTCCCTTGGCTCAATCCACCGAACCCACTGGCCATACTGGTCAGGGCGGCATTAGCCAGCCAGGGTCTGCGCCACAGTCCAAGAGGAGGAAGGTTGCACCTGCAGCACAGGCTGGGACCCGACACACAGCCACGACCTCCTGCACGTCGAGGAAGAAGCCTTTCTGTAAGCAGGAACTGGACTTCCTCGTGGACTATGTGCGGGGCCACAGCCGTGACATGCTAGTGGGTGCCAATAGTCAGACTACGGCTGCCCAACGTGACACCCACTGGAAGCATGTTGCGGAACATGTCAGTTCATTCGGCCATGAGGTGCGCACGGCGCAGGAGTGCAAAAAGCGTTGGAATGACATCAAGCGCAGCACTAAGGCCAAGCGTGCCTCAAATTACAACTTGACTCTGGTGACTGGCGGTGGGCCTGCACCAGAGGAGGAAGAACTCACTCCGCATGAGGCTCTCGTTGCGGAGTTCATACCACCTGAATTGGTCGAAGGAGTGGGAGAGAAGCTGGTCTTTGATGCCCAGTCCAGTGAGTGTTGATGCGTGTTTGTTGAGGACGTGTGTGTTGCACTTGTGGGATGTGTTGTGCATGATTGCTGCTACATGTGACGTGTACACGGTTCTGATGTGTAAGTAATGCAATGCTACCGTCATGCATGTCTCCTCTGCCTGCATGCGGGACTCCATGTAGGCATGCTCCCTTGCCCCTCCTCCGCCACTCTGCACCCCAGTTCCACCTTTGCACTGGTCTGCTTCAATCTTGCCAATGTGTACTTTCTTGTTCATGTGTCCTGCGTAGATGCTAACTTCCAGCGTAGAATCTGCCAGACATATGCCGTGTGGTACAGCCTTAGTACTCGATGCAGGGTATCTCACTTGTGCTGTGCATGGGTCAGATGTCCCGCAGGGACATGAGTGCCCATTCATGCTCCATGTGCATTGCACGCATGCCCCTATGTGTCCTTGACTGGATGATCACTGTAATATAAGTCCTTGGTTACATACATTGCGTGCCATCTCATCAGCTTTCCCATGTCAACTGTGGCTCAGTCCTGCGTTGCACACATGTTTACGCTCTGACAATCTGTGTGGCTCACAGGCCTCAGCCTGTTCAATGGCCAATGACTCTGTCCAACTCTTGTTGTGTCTACTTCACACGTGGGCGGCCTCCGGTGTTTCCATCATGTGTCCTGCCCACTGTCCCAGCATCATTTGCAGTGTTGTAATTTGAATCACATTAAGCTGTTGATGCCAGTCAACACTGCCTGTCAATACACAGGTGTATGGTCAGCCTTTTGATACCATGCTAGGCATCCCTGCTTTGGTACTGGGGTGGAGGGGTGCTTGGCTTCTAGACATGGTACACATTGAATGCACAATGCACGTGATGTCTGAATTTGACATTGCACTGCCTTCACATTTCCTGGCACACACCATGTAGTGCTTGTACATGTAGGTAGTGAGTGGCGTACACATTTTCTGCACTGCATAGACCCACTTCCATGGAAACTGCCACCTTTCAACAGGTCTGATCACAGAAGCTATTCAAAGTATACCCAGCATGCATGCCAGGTCATATGTTGTATGTCACATGTCTCCCGGATGCCTTTGCTGTCGGTGTGTGTGTGTGTCGTGTGCTTCTGACATGTGTATTGACCTTTTTCTCTCTATTTGTCAGGTGATGACGCAATGGAGGCGGAGGATGGTGTTGTCATGCCAGACACAGGGTTGGTAACACCACATCAACCCAGCACTAGTGGGGGTCGTGGGGTGGTAGGCCACGAAAACCCCCAAGTGCTGCAGTCCATCTTGTCTCTGGCTGCCTATGAGTCCAGCCTTGATGACGACTCTGACGTCCATGTTGAGTTGGATGAGCATCAAGTCCATGTGTCAGGGGTGAGTGATTCTGATGTGGACAATCCTCTGTCTGCGACACCTGCACTGAGGGATCAGACAGTCTTGGTTCCTCCGCCCGTGGTGGATCGGGGCGCAGGGTCACCCTCCACACCAGTCACTGATGTGCCTGGGACATCACGTCGACGGGGGTATGTAGCCGTGCAGCCGCAGGCGGTGCCAACACAGCGAGGACCTCCGGTCCTTGGGTCCCGCAGGGGTCAAGCCCGGCAACGCGGTCGCAGCGCGCAACCGCTGTATACTGAGAGGGAGCAAGACATGACTGCCAATTCCGAACGGCAGGGGGCAGCAATGGAGAACATCGCTGAGAGCATGGAGCGTGTGGCCCGATCTGTGCTCCCCACTGCTAGGCAGGTGCTTCTCCAGCAGCAGGCGGCACGGTCCACGGCCCGCTCGCTCAGGCTGGGCATGGCGGCCTCAGACAGGGCACACCAGGCTGAAATGTCGTCTCTGCGTCAAGCAATTGCTGCTCACGCAGAGGCGCACATGGATGCCCTGAGGGAGGAGTATGCTTCCCTCAGATCCACTCTGGGTGTCCTTATGATGTCCCAGAGGCAGCAGGCAGAGGAGAGGTTTGCACAGCTTGAGCGTACCATCTCGGCTGAGCTACAGGCTTGCCGGGAGGTGCAGCGGTTGTCCAGCCAGGCCTTGCAGGAGGAACTCTGTGTTACACGTGCTACCTTGCAAGAGGAAGCACGTGTATCACGTGAGGTTCTGCATGCAGACCTACGTCACATCGCCACACAGAACCAGGCTCACCCGTCCGGCAGACTTGCTGCTGACGAGGGGCAAGCTGCGGCTAGGCGTGGCCAGGCTACTGTGCCACGTCCTCCTTTCCAGGATGAGCCAGACTCGGATGACCATCTATCTCCCACATAGCTCGTGCTGTGCAGGCGTTGAGCCCATGGAGGATTTTTTTTTGGCTCAGCATCATCGCATGTGGATGTTGAGCAGCACCCTGTACCTCCCCCCTCCTGGGTGCCTCCCCTCCCCCCCCGGGTCGTATGTGGCCATTTTTGATTTTTCTTTTAGTTTAGTTAGGTAAGTTTCTGTTTGATAGTTAGTTTAAATAGATAATGTAGGTTTTCCATAGTTAGTGTAATTAGTTAATAGTTGATTTAGTTTAAAATTGCTAGTCTATTGTGCTTTCATGTGACGGTGCGGTGCTTTGTGGCTTTTGAAGGCATCCACTGTCTGTTCCAGCTGGGCCCTTCATGGTTGTCTTGTGTATGTGTTTGCTGCTTGGGGTCCTTTACTCACATATGCCACTCCTGCCTCCCTTATCCATGGGCTTGCAAGGATGGTTCGGTGTTACAGCATTTTACACAAGGGCATTGGACTGTCATATCTGTGGCATGTCTGGTGCTGTGTGACTTGTGTTGACACCCCTAGTGGGGATGATTTAGGTGTCAATGTCCACTGTTCAGCTTTTGCTAGATGGGGTGTGTCATGATTAATGTGGACATTGGTTGATATGCATTGTGTAGTATGTTTCATATCTTTCCTGTACATGTGCTTGTTGCAATTCATGCTGTAGAGAGTGTTCCACACTTTGGAGGTGAAAGACGGACTGATGGTGTGATTTGTGATGTGACTCTCTGACATGGTCAAGTAATGAGATGCCTGATGAGACACACACAGATGACTTTGAAGCATTAATCATGTGTTTCATGCCCTTTCTGCAGGGGGATGAGCCTCCAGAGCACCTTTGCCAGCAGACATGGCCCATTGGACGACGGAATTCTGGACCCGTTTGTTGGTGCCCACATGCACATGTGTGCACAAGCAGAGGCACAGTGATTGCAGACCCATATCCTAGAACTGCTGACATGTTCCAAGGAACTCCAGGCAAGGTGAGCATCACAGGGGGGCCACGACACAGCAAAGCTTGCACCAGGCGAGTTGCACATGCAGGCTTAGTCACAGCACTGAGGGTGAGCTTAGACGAATATTGGTGTTGAATCACACAATGCAACTCAGATGTGTTTGTGGACTGATGGCTGTTGATAGTAGGGTTGTCTGGGACACATGCAGGGGCAGTGGCACATACCCTCCGGTACACCAAGGTCCATTGAGGCACTTGTATCAACCATGTAGCCTTCCGAGACATGGAAAGGGGCAGCTCACAGGGACATACAGCAAGGGACACACTCGGGTGCAGTGCATGTCTTTTCCACGTACTTCATGATAAATGCACTGCCAACTTTGTTCCGGTCATGGTGGTACGCAACTTGCTCTGTAGTCATGGCTTGCTACATGGGTCTGTCTGCTTACCCAGGGAACATTACATGTTGTGTGAATTGTGACACATTGGTGTTCCATTTGCCACGCACCCACCAGCGGCTGCCTTAATGCATTGACTGTGTATGACCCGTCACATGGGTGATGTTATATATGGGTATGAAGCATCAACCACAGATTGTCTGTTTGTAGAGTAGTTTGTTGCTATGGGGCATGTTTGGTGTTGTGTTTTTGTGTAATTGGCACGCACAGGTTGTTGACTGTGGCTCTCTTTGCAGCATTGCAGTGCTCCTGTAACCGGACCTGAGAGTGCGCAGGCAGGAGGCCAGGACTCAAAACCAGAGCTAAGTGTCTTGTTGTTTTTCTTACGAACTGCTCTGCATAGGCTTGCTGGGGAGAGTACTGATGCATGGATGTCTGTGTGGTTCAATTTGGTATGTTTTTTTTCTCCCTAATCACCCGTGATCCTATGCAATTTTGAAACCTGTACCCTCTACCCGGTGTTCCTGCTTCCCGTGCCTATCCAAGCAACGTTCCCTGACCCTCTTTCCCCACTGGGGTTGCGGATGCCTGTGTAAGCCCTGAGCTTGCAGGCGCCAAAACCCTAGAGGGGGTGGTTGGTTCGTACCACTCCTAAGCCTGGACTACAGAAGGCCATGACAATGATGTCCAAGTTTGTTTGGATTGTGTATGTGTTCATGCAGGTTGTACATTTTCGTGCATTCCCTAGTTTCATGTGTCATTCCTCCTCCCCTCTCCTGCCACTCATTCCAGTCATCCAATGTGTCAACACCTGTCCCGACTGCATATCCCTGAACCTCATTCCTCACCAGGGTCTCAGGGGCCTGTGTGAGTTTGACCTTGCAGGCATCCGGGACATGGTGGGGGTGGTTGTTTTGTGACACTCCCGCGCCTGTACAGGGGACCTGTGACAGTACATATCCATTCATGGTGCATCATCCTATGTCATGTACCACACATGTCTCACATCCTGTCGTGACATTGTTTTGCTGTGCTACCTTGGTTGTTGCATCATTGTGGTAGTACTTGGCCTTTGTGAGGTACTGCTACATCAAGTCATCTACTGGAGGGTGTTCGGGTTCGTTTTTATGCCTTGTATTTTGTGATTTTGGAAATGAGTGTGGATTCCGAGGGTTCAGGCATCTTTTACACACAAGGTGGGAGATGGTGACGAAGGGTAAGGGTGATCCTGTGGCCAGGTGGAATTGAGGTTTGGAGGCTCCATGACCCAGGTGCAGTTGTTCAGTGGGTCATGGTCATTTGTGAGGGAGGGGGGGTTGTTGTTGATAGTTGCCTTGCCCTGCAGTGTGATGGGAACTCCGACATAGTAATGGTGGTATCCTATGTACATGTTGTGTTCTGCTGATCAATGCCTGTTCATGTGTTGTGTTTTCCTTTCAGGTGCGAGGGGATAGTTGTGGTTTGACATGCTGGGGTGTACACATGGTGGATGTTCACATGTGATGTGTAGGGAACACTGATGGTCACTTGAGTGCACATGCATATGTGGAGTGCATGTCCTTGCAGAACCACACACTTGCACTCTGATGCACTACATGTACTCCCACCCTTGCATATCCACGTGTACACTGCTTGCCTTCTGGTGCCCACTGTGTCCCGGCAGCACATGTTCCGTGACCGATCATGGATCCAGTACATGCCTAATTTGATGTTTGACGTGGTCTGTCACTTAGATGTGATGCTCAGGGTGTGCATCACACACAATGGCTGTTCACTGTGCTGTGCGCTGAGCAGTGTGATGCAGGAGTAGGACACTGCACACATGAGCTGCAGTGTTGATTTTGCAATGCATAATGTGCATGTAGACAGGCATTCATTGTGATGTTATGTCTACGACTGTTGTAATGCATTTGGAAATGACTTATTTTGGGTGGGAGATTTTGTTTATCTGTCATTTCATCTGATTCCAGGTCAGGCAGCAGTGTCTGATGCCATTGTACATTTAGGACATGGCAATGTGTACCTTATCGTTACGGCATTGGTGTATGGGTATTGCTTGCCATGTCATGTTGATGTTTGGGAGGGTTTGAGTGACATGACAGTGATGGCCATGGCCTGTTTTGCAGGTGTGTGTGATGCACACCTTGCATGTCCGGGTCATCCGCTTCTCAGAGCAACTAGCTGGGGGTAGATTTCTCTCCGCAGCAGGGCCCTCCCCCTGGAACAGACTTCCGGCCTGACTTGAACTTGAGGGGTACCATCTCCAGTTCTGGAAGCACCTCAAGACCTCCCTCTTTGCTTCTGCGTACTGTCTGCCTCTCCCTTGCAGAATTATCCACTGGAACTGCACAGGAGCTGCAACTGGGCCACTCTCACTGACCTCGGTCCCTGGCCCAGCCACTCTCCACTTGCACTGCCTCCCTGGCAACCCATGCACTGCAGTACTGTCTCTCTATCCCTACAGCCCTCCCTTCCCAGCAGTTGTCTGCACTTACCTTTGTAGTTGCCACCAGGCGACCTATGTATTATTTTTTTGGGCTACTTCCCCTGTACTGGACTCCCCCCCCACCCTTCCCCTTGCACTTTTCCCATTCCCCCTACCCCTGCACTTGCACGATCTCAATGACACCTGGCCTAGTAGTACCGTTCTCTGTGTTCCCTTGTTCCCCCCTCCCTGCCTCATTGCGCCTTGGAATACTTGTGTATGGCCCATATCATGTCATATGTCATATGTGTGCCTTTTGGTCACACAGGATAGCTTGTGTTTAAGTAGCTAGGGATGCAGACAATGTGGCACTTCCATGGCAACTATCTCAGGGTGGTAGGGTTGTGAAGTTGACTGTCTCTTTGTCATCATCGATTGTCACCTGGTATGTGCCAGGCCTGTGTGCACTCCGCAGGGGTGGGAGTTTAGGTGAAAAATGTGGCCACAAGCTGGGTCCGGGCTTCCTCGCCACGTGCCCTGTCCCCTCCCATGGGCAGCGCCTGTGCCTGTGGTTGGGGATGTGGGGGCACCACCATGTCCACCGGGACGCCCTGCCGTGTTGCAACATTGTGCAGGACACATGCTGCCACAATGATCCTGCACACTACTGGTGGTGCATAGAGTAGTTGCCCACCAGAGCGGTCAAGGGAGCGGAAACGTGACTTGAGCACTCCGAATGTGCGCTCCACTATGCCCCTGGTTGCAATATGGGCGGCGTTGTATCTTACCTGGAGTGGTGTGGTGGGGTTCCGGATTGGCGTCATCATGTGGTTGCTCAGAGGGTAGGCACTGTCCCCTGGGGAGGTGATAATAGTTGAGATTATTAGGGTTTGGATATTTGTCTGTGTGTGACTTGCATGCATGTGCAAGGGCATTTGTACTGACCTAGGAGCCATGTGTCGCCATGCTGCCCAGCTTCCAGGGCCCGGCTCAGGGCGGACATTCTGTATATGAAACTGTCATGGGTGGAGCCAGGGTAGTTTGCATAGACAGAGGTGATGATTCACTTTGCATCACATACCACCTGTACATTGATGGAATGCCAGTGCTTGCTGTTTCGGTAGATGTGCTCAATGGCCCTAGGTGGACGTAGAGCCACATGGGCGCAATCTATGGCACCGAGCACTTTGGGGAAGTGTGCCACCCTGAAAAAATCCAGGACAACGGCCTGCCTTTCTGCGAGTGTTCTGGGCATGTATATGTGCCTGCGGACTGAGGGGCGGGCTGTCATGATTGCCAGTACCTGGTGTAGGCAGCGTGACTGCGTGGCCTGTGAGACCCCCCCCACTATGGCAGTGGTCCGCTGAAATGACCCAGTGGCCAAAAAAGCAGGACATTGAGCAGCTTCTCCAAGGGGCTCAATGCTTGGGAGCAAAGGGTGGGGGATGTGAGGTCATCTTCCCACTCCCTGACCAGGTCTAGGATGATATGGGGTGGAAACCTATACCTGCCATAGACCTGGTCGTCAGGCATCCCAAAAAGGCTTGTCCGTGGTGCGAAAATGCGTGCCCTGGCTATTCTCCTCCTCCTGCGGTGTCCCACGATCAGTGCAGCGACAAATGGGGCATTCATCGTAGCTGTATATACGCGTTTGTTGTTTGCGCGCACTTTTATGCTGTGCGCGGGGACGGCTCCGCCTGCCTTCGTGTGGGCGGACGCCTTGACGCCTGTGCACGTCTTTTGCCGTGCGCGGGTTTCCCGTATTCGGATACGGTCCGAGTGTCATCGCGTGTGTTCGGAGGGGAGTGAGCGTACACGTAACTGGCCTGGGTACGTGTGTTTCGGGGTGCGCAGGAAGTTCCACACACGATTAGCCTGGGTACGTATGTTCCGGGGTGCCGGGAACTTTCACACGCGATTGGTGGAAATCCACGTGTGTTCTGTCATCACGTGCAATGAGGGAAACACCTGCGCGCGTCACGTCACAGATGCGCTCACGCGCTAGGGGCCTTTGGTCCAATGAAAATGCGTATGCGTGCAGACGCGCTTACGCGCTAAGGGCCTTTCCTCGAAATTACACGCTGACGTGCAGATTTTTCACGTGCCAAATCACTCCGTATCAAGCTGGCCACGCGTAAGCACACGGAAGACCACGCTCCTGCCCAGAAGGCCGAACTACTGCCCCCCAGAGCCCCGAGCACGCTCCCACCTGCCATCTGCTGCTGCCTGACTGCCTGCTGCCCACGTGCCTTGCCATTTGCTGCCTGCACATCAGCCAGGGGTGCTGTTGCTGTGACCACCCCTGCTGGAACCGAAGACTCCCGACTGGGATTCCATCGCTCCACAGCCCAGCCCCAGGACCCAGTTGCCCACCCACTCCTGCCTCTGGGGTTGTCATGTCGGGGCACACAACATCTGGGACCACTGACAACCCCCGGCCAGAGAGGCAGAGGGGCACCAGCTTCAGTGCCACCGAAGTTGGTGTCCTGGTGGAGCAAGTCCTGGGGCAGTATGATGCCCTCTTCGGAAGTTCCCGCGCCGACAAGGAAGGACGGACTCGGATCTGGACTGACATCGTGACTGCCATCAACGCGGGGGCAGTCCGCGACTTACAACATGTCAAGAAGCGCTGGGAGGACTTCAGGTCCAGGACCCTGAACAAGGCCCGGCGCCTCTTGAAGGCAGCGGCTGCCAAGGAGCGCTGGAGCCACTTGTCGGAAGAACAGATGAGGGTCCTGGATCGCTTATCCCCAGCGCTCCACGTCCAGGTCCTTGAGAAGCAGACCCGTCTGGAGTGGAGCGGTGAGTGTACATGCATCCTGATTGTGAGCAGTGCGTGTGGTGATTATTCAGTAGTGTGCAGGTTGCACATCTGTTTGTATGGGGTCGAGTATGGGTGGGGGTGTACAGGGCCGTGGGGCTGACACATGCGAGGGCTGTAATGTGTGAGTCATGGATGGTGCTTCTGTGTGTAGGCTTGCATGCCAAATGCAGTTGTGTGGGCACACATGTTTGGATGAATGTGTATGTAAGTAGACATGTCCGTGATGTCACGCATGTATCTTGTTTTTGGCTGCATGTATCAGCACTGTGTACATGTGCATGTGTGTGTATTTGACAAGGGTGCAACAGTGACGCAACATGGATGCATGTGACAGCGGTATGTGGTAGCCTGATTGGCAGATGTGACATGGATGCCCGTCTGAACACTGCGACACTTGGCAGAGGTGTACACATGCATGCAAGTGTGGTGGTGTGTGTACATGTGTGGTGCACTTCCTGTGTTGCATGTGATGCCTGGCTCACCTTTGGCTGCTCATGCTGTTGTATGTGTATGGATGGTGGTGGCAGTTGCGATATGGCTGTGGTATGGCTCATGTGTGCGAGTTGTAATGACATGTGTGTTGGGGATTGTGATGACATGTCTGAGGTTTGCCAATGCCACTCATGTACAACTGTCATGTGTGTATGTGTCCATTGTACAGTGCCCTGATGCCTGTGTTTTGTTTCTCCCTGTCTGCAGCGTCAACTGATGAAGAGGGCGGAGAAGGTGCTGTGAAGCACAGCGGCGGGGATCCCACCGCCAGCCGGAGACGCAAGGCCCGGCTCCCCTCCCATGTTGTCATCTCGTCGGGGAGTGAAGAGTCCGGTGCCGCGTCCCAGGCCGCAGCTGCCGGGGGGAGGTCCAAGAGGCGGAGTTTGGAGTTGGACTCCTCGGCAGCAGAAGGGGCAGCTGGGACCCCACAGGGCCCAACAGGGGAAGATGGCACGGAGTCATCCAGGTTGGTGGGGGTTTGGTGGAGGAGGAGGCCGTGCAAGCACCGGAGACGGGGTCTGGAGGTGGGGATCCCACTGGTGCTAGTGGTGCAGTGCAGGACCAGGGACAGGAGGCAGCACAGGTCGCCGCGGAGGTGCCTGTGTGCAATCCTGTCCCTGATCCTGTCCCTGCATCATCTTGCACCAGCAGGGATGCCTACGTCCAGACCCGTTTTCAGGCAGGGGATGAGCTCACGTCAACTGGCCTTCCTCTGCCTGCGGACGTGGCTATCCAGGTCCGGGTTGAGCTTGTCCTGGCTGGTGTGGCGTTGCGTCAACGGGCCATGCGAGGTGACCTGCAGTCTTTTCATGAAGAGACTGCACGTCATCTCGAATGGCTCGTTGACCACGTCAGCCTGCTGGGACAGGTCACCCAGGCCGGATTCCTCCGTCTGATGGGGCTTGCTCCGACCCCCTCCTCAACTGGACCCACTACTCGCCAGTCGTCCTCTGTGCCATCTTCCCACCCATCAGTCACCTGGGTGCCCTGTGGAGCTGCCTCTGACGGTGCGGCCAGGCTGGTGGAGGAGGCATCCCTGCCACAGTCGGGAGTCGGACGTCCAGCAGGGGTGGCTACATCAACAACTGCACCCCAGCCGGCGGAGGATGTGCAGGCAGCAGGAGGCAGTGCACGGGCAGAGGCACAGCAGCAGTAGCAACGTGGTGGGAGCCATGAAGGCTCGGGACCTTCAACATCGGAGGGGCAGGCATCGGCCGGAGGGCAGGAGGACCCAGGACAGAGAGTGTCTTCCGTGTGGCAGCGGTTGGGCCACGCCATAGATGCGGAGCGGCAGCGGGCGGAAGAGGCACGGCTCACAATGGTCAGGGCGGAGAACTCCATGCGGAGGGCCCTGAGGCGGGCCGAGTGCCTCGAGGCAATCCGCAGGGGTTTGGAGGTGGAGACGTCGATGGCCCTGCGGACCCTCGGGGCCATGGAGGAGGACCTCCTCCGGGACATTGAGGAGGAGTTCGATGATGCCCTGGCCCGGGACATCCACAAGTGAGCCGTGAGACTAGACCGCTGCCCTTGTACATAGTTATGTAGGTAGTGTTAGATTTAATTTTTGTTTTTATTTTATTTGGACCTTTCGGACATTGGCCACATTTTTGTATATAGTTTATTTTATTAGTTAGTGTAGTTAGATAGGTCTCCTTTATTTTGTTGGGATGATGGACCCTGGCTTGTTCCCATGTACATAGTTCACAGTTGGATTGTATTATTTTTTTCACTTTTTAACCATGGAGCAATGGCTTTCTTTTTTGTTTCCCATTTTGTTTTGTGGACATTGACTTTGGACAACATTACTTTGGAATTTTATTTTTGGTTTTGCTTTTTTTAACGGACATGCTTCTTTTCATTTTTGTACATTCACGTTTCTGTTTCTTCATTTTTTATTCTATTTATGTTTCCTTTAATACATATTTTTTTTTGGTGAACTTCAATGTGTGGTATCTCATTGATTTCATGCATTTCATGATATGTGTTTTGAGATTCACTGACACCCATTGGGTGTATGTGAGGGAAATGTGTTTGTTTCGGAACTTGCAATTGGTGTTCTGTGATGTAATTGCAAATTATGAGTGGGTGGATGCAATACTCGGGTGGGTGTTTTGCATTTGGAGGCTGACCATAGGGACCAGGGATCTAGATTGTGATGACATGTTGGCTGGGGAACACGAGTTGAACATGGGTGGGGGCCTGCTGGCAGGTGCCCCACAGTGCTGGGGGGTGGGGAACATGAGTTGGACATGGGTGGGGGCCTGCTGGCAGGTGCCCCACAGTGCTGGGGGGTGGGGGTGCTGGGAGACATGGGTGGGGGCCTGGTGGAGGCTGCCCCTGGTGGCTGGGGCGTGGGGGTGGTGGGAGACATGGGTGGGGGCCTGGTGGTGGGTGCCCCTGGTGACTGGGGGTGCTGGGGGTGCTGGGTGACATGGGTGGTGGCCTGGTGGTGGGTGCCCCTGCACTGCTGGGGGGTGGGAGACATGGGTGGGGGCCTGGTGGCAGGTGCCCCACAGTGCTGGGGGGTGGGGGTGCTGGGAGACATGGGTGGGGGCCTGGTGGAGGCTGCCCCTGGTGACTGGGGGGGTGGGGGTGGTGGGAGACATGGGTGGGGGCCTGGTCGCAGGTGCCCCACAGTGCTGGGGGGTGGGGGTGGTGGGGAACATGAGTTGGACATGGGTGGGGGCCTGCTGGCAGGTGCCCCACAGTGCTGGGGGGTGGGGGTGGTGGGAGACATGGGTGGGGGCCTGGTGGAGGCTGCCCCTGGTGGCTGGGGGGTGGGGGTGGTGGGAGACATGGGTGGGGGCCTGGTGGAGGCTGCCCCTGCACTGCTGGGGGGTGGGGGTGCTGGGAGACATGGGTGGGGGCCTGGTGGAGGGTGCCCCTGGTGGCTGGGGGTGGGGGTGGTGTGAGACATGGGTGGGGGCCTGGTGGAGGCTGCCCCTGCTGACTGGGAGGGTGGGGGTGCTGGGAGACATGGGTGGGGGCCTGCTGGCAGGTGCCCCACAGTGCCGGGGGGTGGGGGTGGTGGGAGACATGGGTGGGGGCCTGGTGGAGGGTGACCCTGGTGGCTGGGGGGTGGGGGTGCTGGGAGACATGGGTGGGGGCCTGGTGGAGGCTCCCCCTGGTGACTGGGGGGGTGAGGGTGCTGGGAGACATGGGTGGGGGCCTGGTGGAGGGTGCCCCTGGTGGCTGGGGGTGGGGGTGGTGGGAGACATGGGTGGGGGCCTGGTGGAGGCTGCCCCTGGTGACTGGGGGGGGTGGGGGTGCTGGGAGACATGGGTGGGGGTCTGGTGGAGGCTGCCCCTGCACTGCTGGGGGGTGGGGGTGCTGGGAGACATGGGTGGGGGCCTGGTGGAGGCTGCCCCTGGTGGCTGGGGGGTGGGGGTGCTGGGAGACATGGGTGGGGGCCTGGTGGTGGGTGCCCCTGCACTGCTGGGGGGTGGGGGTGGTGGGAGACATGGGTGGGGGCCTGGGTGGGGGCCTGGTGGAGGCTGCCCCTGCACTGCTGGGGGGTGGGGGTGGTAGGAGACATGGGTGGGGGCCTGGTGGAGGCTGCCCCTGGTGGCTGGGGGGTGGGGGTGCTGGGAGACATGGGTGAGGGCCTGGTGGTGGGTGCCCCTGCACTGCTGGGGGGTGGGGGTGGTGGGGGCCTGGTGGAGGCTGCCCCTGGTGACTGGGGGGGTGGGAGACATGGGTGGGGGCCTGGTCGCAGGTGCCCCACAGTGCTGGGGGGTGGGGGTGGTGGGGAACATGAGTTGGACATGGGTGGGGGCCTGCTGGCAGGTGCCCCACAGTGCTTTTGGGGAACATGAGTTGGACATGGGTGGGGGCCTGGTGGTGGGTGCCCCTGCACTGCTGGGGGGAGGGGTGGTGGGAGACATGGGTGGGGGCCTGGTGGAGGCTGCCCCACAGTGCTGGGGGGTGGGGGTGGTGGGGAACATGAGTTGGACATGGGTGGGGGCCTGCTGGCAGGTGCCCCACAGTGCTGGGGGGTGGGGGTGGTGGGAGACATGGGTGGGGGCCTGGTGGAGGCTGCCCCTGGTGGCTGGGGGATGGGGGGTGGTGGGAGACATGGGTGGGGGCCTGGTGGAGGCTGCCCCTGCACTGCTGGGGGGTGGGGGTGCTGGGAGACATGGGTGGGGGCCTGGTGGAGGGTGCCCCTGGTGGCTGGGGGTGGGGGTGGTGTGAGACATGGGTGGGGGCCTGGTGGAGGCTGCCCCTGCTGACTGGGGGGGTGGGGGTGCTGGGAGACATGGGTGGGGGCCTGGTGGAGGGTGCCCCTGGTGGCTGGGGGTGGGGGTGGTGGGAGACATGAGTTGGACATGGGTGGGGGCCTGCTGGCAGGTGGCCCACAGCGCTGGGGGGTGGGGGGGTGGGGAACATGAGTTGGACATAGGTGGGGGCCTGGTGGAGGGTGCCCCTGTACTGCTGGGTGGTGAGGGTGGTGGGAGACATGGGTGGGAGCCTGGTGGAGGGTGCCCCTGGTGGCTGGGGGTGCAGGGGGACATGCGTTGGTGGGCAGTAGTGCAAGTTGACATGTGGGTTGGCTGGGGGGCATGGCCATGGTGGATGGGGTGCCTGCAGGACATGTGCAGGGTAGGCCCCTGTGCAATTCACGTGTGGTGCTCCCCGCGCACCCCTGTAATGCATGTAGCCTGATGGAATCGCGTGTGGAACTTCCCGCGCACCCCTGAAATACACGTACCCTGCTCGCACGGGCCCAATTGCGTGTGGAAATTCCCGCGCACCCCTGAAATACACCTACCCTGATGGAATCGCATGTGGAACTTCACGCGCACCCCTGGAATACATGTACCCTGCGGAAATCGCGTGTGAAACTTCCCCTGCACCTTGGAATACACGTACCCTGCTGTAATCGCGTGTGTAACTTCCCTTGCACCCTGAAATACACGTACCCTGCTGATATCGCGTGTGGAACTTCATGCGCACCCCTGAAATACACGTACCCTGCGGAAATTGCGTGTGTAACTTCCCATGCACCCTTAACCTTATTAGTTAGTGTAGTTAGATAGGTTTCCTTTATTTTGTTGGGATGATGGACCCTGGCTTGTTCCCATGTACATAGTTCACAGTTGGATTGTATTATTTTTTTCACTTTTTAACCATGGAGCAATGGCTTTCTTTTTTGTTTCCCATTTTGTTTTGTGGACATTGACTTTGGACAACATTACTTTGGAATTTTATTTTTGGTTTTGCTTTTTTTAACGGACATGCTTCTTTTCATTTTTGTACATTCACGTTTCTGTTTCTTCATTTTTTATTCTATTTATGTTTCCTTTAACACATATTTTTTTTGGTGAACTTCAATGTGTGGTATCTCATTGGTTTCATGCATTTCATGATATGTGTTTTGAGATTCACTGACACCCATTGGGTGTATGTGAGGGAAATGTGTTTGTTTCGGAACTTACAATTGGTGTTCTGTGATGTAATTGCAAATTATGAGTGGGTGGATGCAATACTCGGGTGGGTGTTTTGCATTTGGAGGCTGACCATAGGGACCAGGGATCTAGATTGTGATGACATGTTGGCTGGGGAACATGAGTTGCACATGGGTGGGGGCCTGCTGGCAGGTGCCCCACAGTGCTGGGGGGTGGGGAACATGAGTTGGACATGGGTGGGGGCCTGCTGGCAGGTGCCCCACAGTGCTGGGGGGTGGGGGTGCTGGGAGACATGGGTGGGGGCCTGGTGGAGGCTGCCCCTGCACTGCTGGGGGGTGGGGGTGCTGGGAGACATGGGTGGGGGCCTGGTGGAGGGTGCCCCTGGTGGCTGGGGGTGGGGGTGGTGTGAGACATGGGTGGGGGCCTGGTGGAGGCTGCCCCTGCTGACTGGGGGGGGTGGGGGTGCTGGGAGACATGGGTGGGGGCCTGCTGGCAGGTGCCCCACAGTGCCGGGGGGTGGGGGTGGTGGGAGACATGGGTGGGGGCCTGGTGGAGGGTGCCCCTGGTGGCTGGGGGGTGGGGGTGCTGGGAGACATGGGTGGGGGCCTGGTGGAGGCTCCCCCTGGTGACTGGGGGGGTGAGGGTGCTGGGAGACATGGGTGGGGGCCTGGTGGAGGGTGCCCCTGGTGGCTGGGGGTGGGGGTGGTGGGAGACATGGGTGGGGGCCTGGTGGAGGCTGCCCCTGGTGACTGGGGGGGGTGGGGGTGCTGGGAGACATGGGTGGGGGCCTGGTGGAGGCTGCCCCTGCACTGCTGGGGGGTGGGGGTGCTGGGAGACATGGGTGGGGGCCTGGTGGAGGCTGCCCCTGGTGGCTGGGGGTGCTGGGAGACATGGGTGGGGGCCTGGTGGTGGGTGCCCCTGCACTGCTGGGGGGTGGGGGTGGTGGGAGACATGGGTGGGGGCCTGGGTGGGGGCCTGGTGGAGGCTGCCCCTGCACTGCTGGGGGGTGGGGGTGGTGGGAGACATGGGTGGGGGCCTGGTGGAGGCTGCCCCTGGTGGCTGGGGGGTGGGGGTGCTGGGAGACATGGGTGAGGGCCTGGTGGTGGGTGCCCCTGCACTGCTGGGGGGTGGGGGTGGTGGGAGACATGGGTGGGGGCCTGGTGGAGGCTGCCCCTGGTGACTGGGGGGGTGGGGGTGGTGGGAGACATGGGTGGGGGCCTGGTCGCAGGTGCCCCACAGTGCTGGGGGTGGGGATGGTGGGGAACATGAGTTGGACATGGGTGGGGGCCGGCTGGCAGGTGCCCCACAGTGCTGGGGAGTGGGGGTGGTGGGAGACATGGGTGGGGGCCTGGTCGCAGGTGCCCCACAGTGCTGGGGGGTGGGGGTGGTGGGGAACATGAGTTGGACATGGGTGGGGGCCTGCTGGCAGGTGCCCCACAGTGCTGGGGGGTGGGGGTGGTGGGAGACATGGGTGGGGGCCTGGTGGAGGCTGCCCCTGGTGGCTGGGGGGTGGGGGTGGTGGGAGACATGGGTGGGGGCCTGGTGGAGGCTGCCCCTGCACTGCTGGGGGTTGGGGGTGCTGGGAGACATGGGTGGGGGCCTGGTGGAGGGTGCCCCTGGTGGCTGGGGGGTGGGGGTGGTGGGAGACATGGGTGGGGGCCTGGTGGAGGCTGCCCCTGGTGTCTGGGGGGGGTGGGGGTGCTGGGAGACATGGGTGGGGGCCTGGTGGAGGGTGCCCCTGGTGGCTGGGGGTGGGGGTGGTGGGAGAAATGAGTTGGACATGGGTGGGGGCCTGCTGGCAGGTGCCCCACAGTGCTGGGGGGTGGGGGGGTGGGGAACATGAGTTGGACATGGGTGGGGGCCTGGTGGTGAGTGCCCCTGCACTGCTGGGGGGTGGGGGTGGTGGGAGACATGGGTGGGGGCCTGGTGGAGGCTGCCCCACAGTGCTGGGGGGTGGGGGTGGTGGGGAACATGAGTTGGACATGGGTGGGGGCCTGCTGGCAGGTGCCCCACAGTGCTGGGGGGTGGGGTTGGTGGGAGACATGGGTGGGGGCCTGGTGGAGGCTGCCCCTGGTGGCTGGGGGGTGGGGCGGGTGGGAGACATGGGTGGGGGCCTGGTGGAGGCTGCCCCTGCACTGCTGGGGGGTGGGGGTGCTGGGAGACATGGGTGGGGGCCTGGTGGAGGGTGCCCCTGGTGGCTGGGGGTGGGGGTGGTGGGAGACATGGGTGGGGGCCTGGTGGAGGCTGCCCCTGGTGACTGGGGGGGTGGGGGTGCTGGGAGACATGGGTGGGGGTCTGGTGGAGGCTGCCCCTGCACTGCTGGGGGGTGGGGGTGCTGGGAGACATGGGTGGGGGCCTGGTGGAGGCTGCCCCTGGTGGCTGGGGGGTGGGGGTGCTGGGAGACATGGGTGGGGGCCTGGTGGTGGGTGCCCCTGCACTGCTAGGGGGTGGGGGTGGTGGGAGACATGGGTGGGGGCCTGGGTGGGGGCCTGGTGGAGGCTGCCCCTGCACTGCTGGGGGGTGGGGGTGGTGGGAGACATGGGTGGGGGCCTGGTGGAGGCTGCCCCTGGTGGCTGGGGGGTGGGGGTGCTGGGAGACATGGGTGAGGGCCTGGTGGTGGGTGCCCCTGCACTGCTGGGGGGTGGGGGTGGTGGGGGCCTGGTGGAGGCTGCCCCTGGTGACTGGGGGGGTGGGGGTGGTGGGAGACATGGGTGGGGGCCTGGTCGCAGGTGCCCCACAGTGCTGGGGGGTGGGGGTGGTGGGGAACATGAGTTGGACATGGGTGGGGGCCTGCTGGCAGGTGCCCCACAGTGCTGGGGGGTGGGGGGGTGGGGAACATGAGTTGGACATGGGTGGGGGCCTGGTGGTGGGTGCCCCTGCGCTGCTGGGGGGAGGGGTGGTGGGAGACATGGGTGGGGGCCTGGTGGAGGCTGCCCCACAGTGCTGGGGGGTGGGGGTGGTGGGGAACATGAGTTGGACATGGGTGGGGGCCTGCTGGCAGGTGCCCCACAGTGCTGGGGGGTGGGGGTGGTGGGAGACATGAGTGGGGGCCTGGTGGAGGCTGCCCCTGGTGGCTGGGGGATGGGGGGTGGTGGGAGACATGGGTGGGGGCCTGGTGGAGGCTGCCCCTGCACTGCTGGGGGGTGGGGGTGCTGGGAGACATGGGTGGGGGCCTGGTGGAGGGTGCCCCTGGTGGCTGGGGGTGGGTGTGGTGTGAGACATGGGTGGGGGCCTGGTGGAGGCTGCCCCTGCTGACTGGGGGGGTGGGGGTGCTGGGAGACATGGATGGGGGCCTGGTGGAGGGTGCCCCTGGTGGCTGGGGGTGGGGGTGGTGGGAGACATGAGTTGGACATGGGTGGGGGCCTGCTGGCAGGTGGCCCACAGCGCTGGGGGGTGGGGGGGTGGGGAACATGAGTTGGACATAGGTGGGGGCCTGGTGGAGGGTGCCCCTGTACTGCTGGGTGGTGAGGGTGGTGGGAGACATGGGTGGGGGCCTGGTGGAGGGTGCCCCTGGTGGCTGGGGGTGCAGGGGGACATGCGTTGGTGGGCAGTAGTGCAAGTTGACATGTGGGTTGGCTGGGGGGCATGGCCATGGTGGATGGGGTGCCTGCAGGACATGTGCAGGGTAGGCCCCTGTGCAATTCACGTGTGGTGCTCCCCGCGCACCCCTGTAATGCATGTAGCCTGATGGAATCGCGTGTGGAACTTCCCGCGCACCCCTGAAATACACGTACCCTGCTCGCACGGGCCCAATTGCGTGTGGAAATTCCCGCGCACCCCTGAAATACACGTACCCTGATGGAATCGCGTGTGGAACTTCACGCGCACCCCTGGAATACATGTACCCTGCGGAAATCGCGTGTGAAACTTCCCCTGCACCCTGGAATACACGTACCCTGCTGTAATCGCGTGTGTAACTTCCCTTGCACCCTGAAATACACGTACCCTGCTGATATCGCGTGTGGAACTTCATGCGCACCCCTGAAATACACGTACCCTGCGGAAATCGCGTGTGTAACTTCCCATGCACCCTTAACCTTATTAGTTAGTGTAGTTAGATAGGTTTCCTTTATTTTGTTGGGATGATGGACCCTGGCTTGTTCCCATGTACATAGTTCACAGTTGGATTGTATTATTTTTTTCACTTTTTAACCATGGAGCAATGGCTTTCTTTTTTGTTTCCCATTTTGTTTTGTGGACATTGACTTTGGACAACATTACTTTGGAATTTTATTTTTGGTTTTGCTTTTTTTAACGGACATGCTTCTTTTCATTTTTGTACATTCACGTTTCTGTTTCTTCATTTTTTATTCTATTTATGTTTCCTTTAATACATATTTTTTTTGGTGAACTTCAATGTGTGGTATCTCATTGGTTTCATGCATTTCATGATATGTGTTTTGAGATTCACTGACACCCATTGGGTGTATGTGAGGGAAATGTGTTTGTTTCGGAACTTGCAATTGGTGTTCTGTGATGTAATTGCAAATTATGAGTGGGTGGATGCAATACTCGGGTGGGTGTTTTGCATTTGGAGGCTGACCATAGGGACCAGGGATCTAGATTGTGATGACATGTTGGCTGGGGAACATGAGTTGCACATGGGTGGGGGCCTGCTGGCAGGTGCCCCACAGTGCTGGGGGGTGGGGAACATGAGTTGGACATGGGTGGGGGCCTGCTGGCAGGTGCCCCACAGTGCTGGGGGGTGGGGGTGCTGGGAGACATGGGTGGGGGCCTGGTGGAGGCTGCCCCTGGTGGCTGGGGCGTGGGGGTGGTGGGAGACATGGGTGGGGGCCTGGTGGAGGCTGCCCCTGCACTGCTGGGGGGTGGGGGTGCTGGGAGACATGGGTGGGGACCTGGTGGAGGGTGCCCCTGGTGGCTGGGGGTGGGGGTGGTGTGAGACATGGGTGGGGGCCTGGTGGAGGCTGCCCCTGCTGACTGGGGGGGGTGGGGGTGCTGGGAGACATGGGTGGGGGCCTGCTGGCAGGTGCCCCACAGTGCCGGGGGGTGGGGGTGGTGGGAGACATGGGTGGGGGCCTGGTGGAGGGTGCCCCTGGTGGCTGGGGGGTGGGGGTGCTGGGAGACATGGGTGGGGGCCTGGTGGAGGCTCCCCCTGGTGACTGGGGGGGTGAGGGTGCTGGGAGACATGGGTGGGGGCCTGGTGGAGGGTGCCCCTGGTGGCTGGGGGTGGGGGTGGTGGGAGACATGGGTGGGGGCCTGGTGGAGGCTGCCCCTGGTGACTGGGGGGGGTGGGGGTGCTGGGAGACATGGGTGGGGGCCTGGTGGAGGCTGCCCCTGCACTGCTGGGGGGTGGGGGTGCTGGGAGACATGGGTGGGGGCCTGGTGGAGGCTGCCCCTGGTGGCTGGGGGTGCTGGGAGACATGGGTGGGGGCCTGGTGGTGGGTGCCCCTGCACTGCTGGGGGGTGGGGGTGGTGGGAGACATGGGTGGGGGCCTGGGTGGGGGCCTGGTGGAGGCTTCCCCTGCACTGCTGGGGGGTGGGGGTGGTGGGAGACATGGGTGGGGGCCTGGTGGAGGCTGCCCCTGGTGGCTGGGGGGTGGGGGTGCTGGGAGACATGGGTGAGGGCCTGGTGGTGGGTGCCCCTGCACTGCTGGGGGGTGGGGGTGGTGGGAGACATGGGTGGGGGCCTGGTGGAGGCTGCCCCTGGTGACTGGGGGGGTGGGGGTGGTGGGAGACATGGGTGGGGGCCTGGTCGCAGGTGCCCCACAGTGCTGGGGGGTGGGGGTGGTGGGGAACATGAGTTGGACATGGGTGGGGGCCGGCTGGCAGGTGCCCCACAGTGCTGGGGGGTGGGGGTGGTGGGAGACATGGGTGGGGGCCTGGTCGCAGGTGCCCCACAGTGCTGGGGGGTGGGGGTGGTGGGGAACATGAGTTGGACATGGGTGGGGGCCTGCTGGCAGGTGCCCCACAGTGCTGGGGGGTGGGGGTGGTGGGAGACATGGGTGGGGGCCTGGTGGAGGCTGCCCCTGGTGGCTGGGGGGTGGGGGTGGTGGGAGACATGGGTGGGGGCCTGGTGGAGGCTGCCCCTGCACTGCTGGGGGTTGGGGGTGCTGGGAGACATGGGTGGGGGCCTGGTGGAGGGTGCCCCTGGTGGCTGGGGGGTGGGGGTGGTGGGAGACATGGGTGGGGGCCTGGTGGAGGCTGCCCCTGGTGTCTGGGGGGGGTGGGGGTGCTGGGAGACATGGGTGGGGGCCTGGTGGAGGGTGCCCCTGGTGGCTGGGGGTGGGGGTGGTGGGAGAAATGAGTTGGACATGGGTGGGGGCCTGCTGGCAGGTGCCCCACAGTGCTGGGGGGTGGGGGGGTGGGGAACATGAGTTGGACATGGGTGGGGGCCTGGTGGTGAGTGCCCCTGCACTGCTGGGGGGTGGGGGTGGTGGGAGACATGGGTGGGGGCCTGGTGGAGGCTGCCCCACAGTGCTGGGGGGTGGGGGTGGTGGGGAACATGAGTTGGACATGGGTGGGGGCCTGCTGGCAGGTGCCCCACAGTGCTGGGGGGTGGGGGTGGTGGGAGACATGGGTGGGGGCCTGGTGGAGGCTGCCCCTGGTGGCTGGGGGGTGGGGGGGTGGGAGACATGGGTGGGGGCCTGGTGGAGGCTGCCCCTGCACTGCTGGGGGGTGGGGGTGCTGGGAGACATGGGTGGGGGCCTGGTGGAGGGTGCCACTGGTGGCTGGGGGTGGGGGTGGTGTGAGACATGGGTGGGGCCTGGTGGAGGCTGCCCCTGCTGACTGGGGGGGTGGGGGTGCTGGGAGACATGGGTGGGGGCCTGGTGGAGGGTGCCCCTGGTGGCTGGGGGTGGGGGTGGTGGGAGACATGAGTTGGACATGGGTGGGGGCCTGGTGGAGGGTGCCCCTGTACTGCTGGGTGGTGAGGGTGGTGGGAGACATGGGTGGGGGCCTGGTGGAGGGTGCCCCTGGTGGCTGGGGGTGCAGGGGGACATGCGTTGGTGGGCAGTAGTGCAAGTTGACATGTGGGTTGGCTGGGGGGCATGGCCATGGTGGATGGGGTGCCTGCAGGACATGTGCAGGGTAGGCCCCTGTGCAATTCACGTGTGGTGCTCCCCGCGCACCCCTGTAATGCATGTAGCCTGATGGAATCGCGTGTGGAACTTCCCGCGCACCCCTGAAATACACGTACCCTGATGGAATCGCGTGTGGAACTTCACGCGCACCCCTGGAATACACGTACCCTGCGGAAATCGCGTGTGAAACTTCCCCTGCACCCTGGAATACACGTACCCTGCTGTAATCGCGTGTGTAACTTCCCCTGCACCCTGAAATACACGTACCCTGCTGATATCGCGTGTGGAACTTCATGCGCACCCCTGAAATACACGTACCCTGCGGAAATCGCGTGTGTAACTTCCCATGCACCCTGAAATACACGTACCCTGCTGATATCGCGTGTGGAACTTCACGCGCACCCCGAAATACACATACCCTGATGGAATCGCGTGTGTAACTTCCCACGCACCCCTGGAATACACGTACCCTGCTGTAATTGCGTGTAACTTCCCCTGCACCCTGAAATACACGTACCCTGCTGATATCGCGTGTGGAACTTCACGCGCACCCCGAAATACACGTACCCTGATGGAATCGCGTGTGGAACTTCACGCGCACCCCGAAATACACGTACCCTGATGGAATCGCGTGTGTAACTTCCCGCGCACCCCTGGAATACACGTACCCTGCTGTAATCGCGTGTGTAACTTCCCCTGCACCCTGAAATACACGTACCCTGCTGATATCGCGTGTGGAACTTCACGCGCACCCCTGAAATACACGTACCCTGCGGAAATCGCGTGTGTAACTTCCCATGCACCCTGAAATACACGTACCCTGCTGATATCGCGTGTGGAACTTCACGCGCACCCCGAAATACACGTACCCTGCGGAAATCGCGTGTTTAACTTCCCATGCACCCTGAAATACACGTACCCTGCTGATATCGCGTGTGGAACTTCACGCGCACCCCTGAAATACACGTACCCTGCGGAAATCGCGTGTGTAACTTCCCATGCACCCTGAAATACACCTATCCTGCTGATATCGCGTGTGGAACTTCACGCGCACCCCGAAATACACGTACCCTGATGGAATCGCGTGAGGTACTTCCCGCGCACCCCAGTGATACACGTAGCCCGCTTGCTGTGCTGGTACAGGGTTAGCGCAGCCCTTTGCGCTGGATTGGGTATATTGATGGCTTTTCCCTGCGCGAGAGGCGTTCTTGGGGGCGTAACTGGCGCTGCTGCAGGGTCGCTGCGCCACTGTGCGCCACGGCTGGTTTTGGTGGCTGGAATCCATGAATACGCTGTGCGCGGAATTGGATTTTAGCGCACGCGGCTGGCGCAGGGATTCGCACGCGCACACTGTGCGCCAGCCGCGTGCGCCACTTGTGCGCTGGATTCTATGAATTACCCCCTTAATCCAAAGTGCTATACAAAACATGAAAACACAGTACAAAGCACACCAACATCACAAAATGCTTCTGAAGGGTGAACAAATGGAGATGCTTTAGTTGTTGAAACCAGGGGAGAAAAGCCATGTTTTCAATTTGAAGCCAAACAAAGGGAGGGTAAGAATGGTTTTGAGAGAGGGTGGGGGTGTGATAAATAGAGGCCAACAACCCCATAGGTACAGCCTCCCCTGAGGACGAAATGGAAAAGTAGCAATGTCAGGAGAAGCTGATCGGAAGAGCAGAGGGAGCACACAGAGACTCTTCTGCCTTGTAGAATTTAGGACTGATATTACGGATGAGTCAAAAGACAGTGCAAAAGGGTCTTAAAGAGTACTTGCTGTTTAAGGCAATGTCAATGAAATTTGATTAGGAAAGAGGAAATGGGAGTAGTTCGGAAAAGACTGAAGATAAAATGAGCAGCCGCATTTTGTATGACCTGCAGACGTTTAATAGAGCGTGCGGAACAGGCAAGATACAGAGAGTATAATTAAAAGGTGAAATTCAACAAGGGCAGAGTAGGCGAGGTAGGGGACGATTTGGCAAATGACACAGAGATAGAAGTGGCAGAAATTAGAGACCTGGGTCTTTATAGGATAGAGGGTGAGGGTACAGTGGAACTTAGCATGTAGGTTCTTAATGATGTATACAGGGAAAGGGAAACCACCATATATTCGGACATACGGTCATCAGAGCCCCCTGAGGCTTCATAAAACACATATTTCTGTTTTTATCAGAGTTGGAAAGAGTTGCTGTGCATTGTGGAGGATCAATAGAAAGGACACTGAGGCTGTGAAGACATTTTAAGCATGATATTTATTCTAAAGTAAAATAAGGCATATCTCTTCCTATTATCTAAGGGGTGTTCCCTACCTATTTTACTAACTAAGGTGCTTGTCAGTCGGCATGAATGTCCAAAAACAAGTCCATCCACTGTCCAAATCTAACCTATCTGACCCTACCACTAATATAACTAAGGACAGGCAAATGACTTCCTTCTCCTGGTTGCTGTGTTCCTGGTTGCTATTTGTTGTCACAGGGTTTTCTATATTCTTTCGTCCGTTCAATAGACCATACGCCAATAGTCTCTTGTTATTCTTTGGATTAAGTTCTGTAACACTTATAGCAGACTGATGGTTGTCCTCTCGCCTTTTAGGCAAACTATCTTACTTTTGTATATAAGTTCCTTCTCTATTTCTTGTCAGATTCTAGCCTCCCTTCCAAGAATGCTGTTCGATGTATGAGCTTTGTCTTTCTGGTCTCCTGTGCATTTATTCCCCAAATGTCTTTATTTGTTATATATATTCTCTTTCTCATCTTCGGGATCTGGGCTGACTTTTGCAAAGGCAAGGGGTATTCAAATCTACTCCTCTCCAACTTTGGGTATTTCATGTAGCTCTGCTTTTCATGAACATGATTCTCATTCCTCTGCTTATATCCAGTACTTTTCTCTATTATATTCTCTTTTTCTCCTCTTCGGGACTGGGGATGGCTTTTCCCTTTTCCCAAGGCAACAAGTTTTTAACTCTACTCCACTCCCACTTTGTGTATTTCATGTAGCTCTGTCTTTCATGAACCTGGCTCTCATTCGTCAGCTTATTTCCAATACGTTTGTCATTAGTACTGGGATGAGTTTTATTCAAGTTATATTGAGTCCCTCTTAACTGTCCAGTAAACCCGTTGCCCGTACTACCTTCTATTCCAAGGGGTAACGGCACTGGTAAGGTCATGGAATCTCTTTTTGCTTCTTCTTGGTCCCATGGCTCACTTGTCGCATGTTTGTTGCACGTGCATTTTGTTCTTGTCTTCTGAATTGAACTTGCGCTATATCTCGGGTCGGGAGTGGTTTTCTCCCGTCACTGGTATCAGCGCTGTTCTGCGGGCAGGCTGCCCAAGACCGCTGCTGTGTGGTCAAGCAACCATCAAACTCTCTTTTCAATCCCGTTGTGCTTTCGTCCGTTCTCATACACCAGTCTCCCAGCATCTTTGGCTCTGTGTCGGAGCTCGACTGACTTACAAAGGGTCTGTGTGATGTTAGAGCGCCGCCTACTAAAGCTCTGATATGCACAGCGGGCATCCCCTGGTTGACTCTGCTTTCTGGCTTCTCTCTGCTTCTCCACCTCTCTCGTTGTCTCTCTTGCACATCTTGCCTTTTCCCCTTCTCTCTTGTCAGATCATCCCTTTTCAGCATCCTCTGCACTGCCCATTGGAGGGACAGATTTAAAGGGATAGTCTTAGTTTTCTGTTGTTGATAGCATAGGTTCACTTCATATTCACGTAATTGATAAGGTTCAGTTATGTCAGACAAATCCATATAAGCCATCACTTTGAGGGCATCAGGGAGTTCCTCACGGGGACGGTAATCCTTGTACCAACGGGGATGGGAGAGAATCTCTCCCGGTGAGGTACCCTTCGCCTCGACACCTAGGGAGGGTGCTGCGGAACAGGCTCACCTCCCTAGCCTCACAGGGGGTGGCTCCCCCTTGGGGAGAAGGGATGAATTCCCTCAATCCGTCACACCATCCAAGAAGGGGTACTGACATATAGTTTGAGGCAGCACAGCCCAGGTACCCCTCCAGATGGATGAGACGAGTATTGTCAGCCTAACAGAAAAGGAAAATCCATAAGCAGTGATAAAAAAGGCAAGTGGTTGGACATAAAGGTTAAAGAGGAAGAGAGCAAAATCCTGGTGAACCCAAGGGAGGGTGCATGAGGCAAAAGAGAAAGGAGGGATGGCAATAGATTATGAGTGGTTAGACATGAAGGAAGAGTAGTGCCAATGATGCCACATTCAAGGAGGCAGGACCCTGTGGTCCATGGTGTTGAAGGTCTCCAAGTGATCTAGGGCCAAGCCCACAACACACTGTCTGCCTCAATTGTATCAAAAGACAACTCGAAGTTCAGAGTATCGGGGGCAAAAAGAATACTTTTACAAAGTAAAGTTGCCAAGGAAGCTAAAACTTAAAACAGGATAGTGGCGTGTATGGAACTAAAAAAATAAAAAAACAATGGTAAGCACATTTCTCTTCCTTAAGGACTATAGTCCGTCAGTACTTTCTGCTCTTTTCTTTGGCTTCACAGCCGACCGTCAAATAAGTCTTGAGGATTTGAGGGCCCGACACTTATTTCTTGGCTTTCATAGATGCAGCCTTCGTCTTTCATTGCAATCGTTAAGATGTCCCTCTCCCTTGCAGTATTTTTCAATACCTCTGGATTGGTGGCCGTCAGGCCAAGGACCGACTCGCTAGTTTGAGGATATTGTTGCAGACCGTTCTGGGCCCGGAAATGCAAAAGCTCAGACCCCTTGATGCTGTTGGCAGACTCTGCCTCTGTCTCGCACCACGTGTGTTCAGTAGGCTTTCTGACATTTTGGGAAAATCTCCCAAAACGTATTATCTGTGGTGAATTCCTGGCCAGTAGAACAGACTCAAGACACATTCCTCGGTTTGTGTTCAGCTTTGATGTCTCACAGTGAGCTGGGAAGAGGTCAACTCTAGGACAGCATGGTTATGAGCCCTCAGTACTAGTATCTGATCTTCTGGTCTCATCCGCTATGGCATTATTTTTGGCGCTATACAATAAGCCTGTTCTCAGTGAAGTTTGGTTGTTGTTTTGAGGGGGCTTCTTCCCGTATGACTACCTTCTCAAAGACATGGTATAGAGACAAGTCCTTCCCTGGAACTTCAACACATGGATAGGGCCAGCCCATTGGGCCCTCAAGAAAGGGGAAAACGTATCTCTTACTCCTCCTTATTCTCCTACTCCTGGAAAGCACTGGAGTGGGTAGAGCTAAGCCATTTCATACCACTGTCTGTTTGCCCAAATCTTAGTACTTCTTCCACTTCTGGGAGGTACATTTTTTCCCAAATACACTGAGCTATTGAATCCAGTTTTATGTTAGCAAAGGAATTGATGCTTGGTGGATGAGTAGAACCAGAACCTTCACCATGTAATCTCAATCGATTTCATGGTGTGCAGCCAATCCTGACTTGGGAGCAATTCGTCCATTAGTACCCCCAGTAAGACAAATCCAAAGCCCATTAGAAACTACGGTCATATCTCCAGGAGGAGTGACCATATCATATAAGGTTGATATCATATATGAACCTAATGGTGAGCAAAATCCACTTTTAGACTGTAGTCCATCCAACCTTCTTTGTCTTCCCTTTGGTTCTGCGAGCTGGCAGTCAAACAAAGTCTCCCACAGTCTTTGGGGTTTGAGTGCCAATACACTTCTTTCTTGCAATTTTTCTTTCGGCCCATTTGTCCAAATGTTGCTCTCCTTTGCTGAATTTTCCACACTTGTGGGTTGTGAGGCCTTTGGGTCATCAAGCTTTCATATTGGATCAGACTGCTCTGGGTCTGGGAATGGCCAAGTTCAAACACTCGGATGACATTGACAGACTCTGACATAGTCTTCAACAAAAAAAGGGTAGTAGGCTTTTTACCGAACTGTTGCCAATGGCCTTGGGCACCTTCTGGCTTTTCTTGCCATTTCATCATGCCTCTGCTGACTTACTTTGCTCTTCCCTCCTCAACCATAAGCAATATTCTGGCCCTCTTGTTTGCCTTTTAGCATTCCTCTTCTCCACCGTGTTGTACTGTCTGCCTCTATCCCTGGTGGTACTTCCTTCTTCCTCTCTGACCGACTTCTCCCCTCCTTCTCCCACTTCAATTCCTCCTCAGGGCATCACCTTACTAACCTCTGGATCACCTTTCTACTACTTTAGCTCCTCCCATCTGCTGGTTATCTCTGCTCCTTTTGCTGGTGGCTCGTTTCTTTCTTCTGAATTATTACTCTCCTCCATCACCTCCTTTACTTCACCTTCTTCTAATATTCTTGATGTAGATTCCTGCAACTCTCCAATGTAGCCTCTCCCCAGATTCTTTTTCTCATCCTCCTCCCAGTCTTTATTCTGCTCTGCCACCTCCGAGTCTCTTCCAACCTTCTTGACGCATCCCAGAATTCCTCTCTCTTCACTCTCCCTGCTCCCCTCAATCATCTCTCTGGACCTCCAAGCTCTAACTCCAACGCCTCCTTCCCACCGAGCATGGGGACTGGTTTGCTTGATTCAAAACGACTCATCAGCTGATCTTGGTTGTTTTCCACATTCATGTGTAACTCTCTGGACTGATACTTCATTAGGGCATCCATTTTGGATCTTCATTGTCTGTTGGTGTGGCTTTGTTGTAGACCTGAAGCTCTTGGAGCACATACAACTCCCTGCCGCAGATCTGAGCCTGTGAGCACTGTAGTTCCTTGATCACTGGTGCTTTTGTGGGTGGGGCCTGTGGTCTTGCATCTTCTTTTGGCAAAGCATTGTTGAGGCAGACCGCATGGGTGTTTGTAGGGACCCCTGGTACATTGTTAGGAGACCTGGCTTTGGATTTTCCCAGGGGGTGCCGGTGGACACATTTTTAGGATGTCCTATTGAAGGTATAGGGAATTTTAGTACAGATGGCTTTTTCTGGGGGGGGTGCCTGGACACCGGAGCACCCACATATGTGGCACTCCTATTGTCTGTGAGTGAGCGACAAATGTAGTTCTATTGGTAAAGCCTTTGTCAGGTCGGCAGGTTTCTAATGACATAGTGACCAAAATGAGCAACGGTCACCGGTTTGATATAAACACATAATCAGCAACAAGGGATACGTTATTTTCTACTATTGAATGGACTTAGGGTGTGGTTAAAGGATCTCTAAAATTCAAAAAGGAGGTTGCTGGAAACTACAGATTTCCTTATACATAAAAGTTCAAGGATGGTCTTCAGCGTCCTCAATTTACCTTCTCTGTCCCTTCTCTACAGAGGATGATGGTCTCGAGTCTCCATGCGTTTTCTAGTTCCAGCCTCTCATCTATAACCTAAGTCTGCATCATATGTGAGAAACCTGAGGGTATCTTCACTCCTACTTCCCCTGAATCCTCTTCTTAGGTGGCCAGGGAAAGGCCGTTGCTTTTGGATCCTCCACCTGGGTGGAGGGTCCTTGGAGATTGGGAGTAGGGAGCCCACGGGGGAGACATGGTATCCCCTTTTCCCTGTTAAAAACCAACCTAACCCTTTCCAACCTTTATGGACTACTGTAGAACAGCTCCCCTCCTTTTCCCATATTCAACCTCTGACAGTACTGGGACGAGGAATAGGCGACTAAAAGTAATGAACACTGAACTTTATTTTACCACTCTAGTACTTGTACAAGGAAGATGCCTGTTGCCTGTAGAGTACTGTGAGGGTCAGGCATGTCCCTTTAACTATGCTCAGGTAGGGCTAATTGTGAATCCACACCTGCAACCTGTTGAGTGGTTGCAGGTGTATAAAGGGAGACCAGTGAAACAGCATAGAGACCAACAGGGAGACCTGTGTGGAAGCAACCAGCGAGGACCTATGTTGTGAGGAGGCCGCCGTGGTGGGGCTTGCTAGGAAGCCAGGAAGCTGGCAGATGTCCAGAAGGTCTATGGAACCCCAGGCAAGTTGAGCCGCTAGGCTACTACAGGTGTGGGAGCCTCCGTGTGAGAAGCAAGTAGCGGCACCTGCGAGCGAGCAGGAAGAAAGAAGGGACACCATCCATGCAGAGGAGGCAGAGCCGCCGGGGTGTGCAGGAGAACACCCGGAGTGCGAGCGGGGCTGCAGAAGTCAGCCCGTCGGCAGGAGAAGCAGGACGAAGGCAGCAGGAGCAGCTGGAGAGGACGCGGAGGACCGGTGAGTGTCGGCGAAATAACTCAAAGCCGGGGCACTTCTAGAGGGCTGCGTATGAGTAACACCACGCCATATGATGCTTACTGAATGCTAAACGGAATGAAAACTCGAAACAAAGCTAAAGTATGCATATTGAATAGTGAGTTGAGTGAAAACTTGTAACAACGTTGAAATATACATACTGAACACCGAACTGAATGAAAACTTGAAATAAAGCCAAATTATGCATATTGAATATAAAACTAAATAAAACCTTTATGGGCAAAGCGAATGGATAAAACCCAAGAGGGAAAGTGCCCATTTAAAAGCAGCCTACAGAAAAGAGCGCAAGTGTGAAACAGTGTAACCAAAAAGGTGAGTTATGAACGAGACCACCACAAGGTGAACTTTATAAATGTATACATGCTGTGAGCATTTCTTATCTGTGTGACAGTCGGAAGCGTCTGTTCCTTTGAGCGTACTAGTTCAGTGCGGCTTGACGGCCCGTAACGTTTCTGTGAGGTCCTTTCCTCGAAAACCTGGAGCCGTGCTGCTATTGCTATTGCTATTGAAGCGGCATGTTGGTTCACTGAAGCGGCACTGAAGTGGCACAAGCTGGCACAAGTCGAAAACGGCAGAAGTTGAAGCGAAAAAAGAACCTCACCGTGGCCGCTTCTGTGAAGCGCTGCATGCTGGTGTTCGTGGAGATTGTGACAGCAACTGTGCCACGAGGTGTGAGTAACCCAGTAACCCAGCAATTCACAGCATGTGTCTCAGTTGGGGAGTGAACCGGGTGTCTGCCTCCTCTTTTCCCTCTCGCCTCCATCCTCCGCCCTCCCTTCCACACTCCCCTGAGGCACCTGAGGTAGGGTGCAGTGTGTGAGCCCAGGTGAGCCCAGGTCACCGAGGGGGGTTAGTGAGGCAGTGGTGTGTGGTTGTGGGTTACTTGTTTCTGCTGCTTTCGGGCATTTGATCCAGCTGTTCTTGGACTTTGGACCCTGGTGAAGGCGGGTGGATAACCACTAGCATGGGGAGAAAATCCTAGGCACCCTTAATGGAGACCCCCTGTCCGCTGCTTCCCACGATTCAGATCGCCAATTTCACGCTACCTCTGAAAATACCTTGCAACTATTTCCTGATGCACCCCCTTCTGACCTCGCCTTGGGGTGCGTTGCCTCGGACGTAGAGGCAACCTTGTCTGTTACTGGCGACCCTCTCGCCGTGGTAAGCCCCTTGTTTGAGGACCCGTCAACCTTGGGCGGGTGCGAAGGATCAAACGGAGGTGGGCAAAGCATAGTCTCAAACCATAGCTCCCCCGAAAGACGTACCTCATACATCCTCAATGGATTCAAGGCACTCTTAGCCCGAGGAGACATAGGGACCTCAGAGGGGCGAATCAGCCCAGCAAAGTGAAGAGGAGATCATTGTGAGAGCAGATATCACTCCCTCCTTGGACATATTTACTTTTGGTTCCGCCCCACGCTGTAGGCATCAGTTGCCATACCAATATAAAGTAGACCAGGGGTGGAAACTCTATGGTATCACGCCTTCACTTAACCAGCAAAACTTTAGTTATGGCTTGTCTTAAAAAAAACAAAGGAAGCCACAAAAGATAGTATAGTTCAACGGGGGGGTCCAAATAATCAAAACAGCCCTGAATTGCCTAGTTTTTCCCCCAGGGGGTGTCCGAGGGCTCGACCTTGGTACATAATCCCTCGAGTAGGTCTACACAACAAAAGGGACATCAACAGCGACAGGGTAACCCTTTTAACAGGGCCCCTACAGCCTCAAGACAGCAACAAGCCCCCTTTTCCAGCAAACCTCAATGAAGGGTTCCTCCATCGTCAGATGAAGACCTTTTGATGGACATGGCAGCTACACAAGTGGAGGAAAGAGCAAAAAACTGAGCCCTCAATTGATGCAAGTATGATCTTGGCTTTTGCAATTACAGTGGCCCCTTTTATGAAACTGATTGAATCCCAGATGGACCAGCTTCGAGACCAAACAACGGTCATCCCAATGTTGCATTCAAGGTTAATCTATGTTGAAGGCTTTATTACAGCACTACAAGCCAACTTGGATAAAAACTCGGATCATATCACACATATTTTTAAGAGCATTCTTGACCCTAATATCCTAGAAAAGGAAAAAAGGCGAGAGGATAGGCTAAGCTGCTCAAATTTTACCAAGGCAGGTTCACAGGTAGCCTCCTTACGTAGACAGCACACAGCTCTAATTTCCTCACCAGAGATTCTCCCTGCCTTTGTAGAGCCTCCTGTAGTGAGCAAGATCCACCAAACAGAAGACAAATCTACGTCTACAGAGGAAATTCCAGACAAGGGTAACAGTCAGGCTATAGCGGTTCCGTTACCTAACATGACAACAGTTCCAACGGAACCCCCTAATGCTATACAACCCTTGGAGTTGTCAAGGCCATTAGAGGTCACAGAAAGTGGAGGCTCTAATCCACCACTCAAAGTATTTGCCATGTTTAAAAAGCATCAAGGCAGCCACCCTAAAACACTTGGAGAAACACTGGTGGCGAACAAAAAGGGTACCGCCTCCTACTCAAGGTCTAGAGCCCCTCCCTCGGGTAACCTTTTTAAAAGAGACAAACCAAGCAACAGCCATATGGGACAGGAGGAAGTAGCCCTCCGGAGCAAATTCTGCTAGGAATCAGAGGGGGCACGGCAATAGGAGGACCAGATCTTGTGAAAAGGCAAGAGTGGTATCAACATTGGCGGCTATGACAATAATAGCACAAAGGTGGAAAAGTACAGAGGTCCCTATGTTGCAGGACTGGCTGCGGAAAATATGGGAAATCATAGCCCTGGAATGGGCGACCTATGCCACGGACAACAAACTATGCAATTTTGCAGGAGACTGGGGAGAAACTTTGGCCTTTCTCAGAGATGATGTTCGAGTTGGGTGGTGTCCCCAGCGCCTAATACTTCTGGACCTACAATGAAGCATGGTGTACCTTCCGCGAAATGAAGCGAACGAAGAAGGCCTAGGAGCCGCCCTCGGGGGACGGGAGAAGGGGTTGGGGTAGGGGATCCAGTTGGGGAATTGTTTAACATGTTGTAAAACCAATAAAAAGAGTTTTAAAAAAAAGAGATAAACCTAGCCTGACCAACACTGAACAAAAAGACACAACTCGTACTAGCAATTCTGGCTTACCTCGAAACATCTTGAGGCCAGAAAAGCCAGCAGTATTCAGAAGACAAAGGTTGAACTGTAGCGTCTCCCGAGATCCAGCAAGGATGGAATCTAGTGTGGCAAGTGATGACAACCCTGACGGCGACACAGCCCATGAGTGCTCAGCTAACTCCTTAATGAACTTATCCACCTATTCAGACGGAGTTGACATGGAAGAGTCCGACAGAGCAAATGTTGGACACAATGAAAATTGTTGTCCAGGCACAAATGAACAGCTGAACACAAGCTGTAAAGCTAGAAATTATGTTGCACCTACAAACTACAAGGAGGGGGTCAGCCTCAAGAAGGCTACGCAGCACTTAGTTTCGGGTCCCTCACGAAAAGTGGCTAATATGGGCCAGATCTGGAAATCAAGAGTCCACCAGAACACAGAGGACTTGGTTTCGTCTTCAGAGTCTGAAGATCAAGTATTTTTGACATTGGAACAAAGGAGGTACGTCTTAAAACCAACAAAGGTGGAAGACGTAGAGGCAACTAGCTTAGAGATGCCGTATATATCCAACTCAGATGGGGCATCAAGAAGATTCGTCTCATGGGCAGACAAAGTCCAAACAGAAAAAGGCGATCTGACAAAGAGGACAGCAAACTCCTTCTCCAAAGTTGGAGCGACCAAGGATACGTTTAGATTATCTCTGAAAAGAACACTGGCCCTTAAGGACAATCTAATAATGAGTAGGACCACCATAATAAGACTGCTGTCAAGCGTTCCATCTTTTGCTCAGGTCACTTCCAAGAACATCGACTTAATCGAATTTCCAACTGAAGCCTGCTTCGATAGTGTTATTCTCTTGGATAATCAAGAGCCTTCATATGAAAGAGGGGCACAAGTTGAATACCCATGGCTTTGTTTTGGAGGAGCTGGCTTCTGAAACAAAAGGTTCAGACTGCACTACACTTGAGGAAGAGGGTGAAAAGAAAGGAGTTCCTCATCACCCAAGAAAGCAGAACGGAGTGGCTAGGGAAGACTTTTCAATTGGTGTGCAGAGCGGAAAGAGATCAGTTCACTTGAAGAAATGCAACAACACCTCTGCGGGTAGTTGTGTAGATTTGAGCTGGTTGGCGGGTTCGCTGGCTACAAAATCATAATGCCAGCTGCGCTCCCCAGATCCCCAAAATGAGTTGTTCTTAGCTAGCTGGAACACGAGGGGGTTTTCCCACCTATCTGGCAACAGTGCGATTAATATGTCGAAGTACAATTTGTTCTGTCTTCAGGAGTCCTGGCTGAGAGAACTACCACTTATGAAAGGGTATGAAATAGTTATAAATCCAGCCTTAAAGGGGTTTAAAGGCCGCCCTGCAGTAGACCTGTTAACGGGGATTAAACGATCAAGTGGTTTGGTTCTAATATCATCCATAAACCCAAACCCATGGATTCAATTAACTACCGTTCAAACCAATAGGGCCTCTAATCGTTCAGACTACTGGAAGCTGCTTATCTGTAACATATACTAGAGGTCTGGCCAGGGGTCGGGACAAAGCTTCAGCAACTCAATATTAAGGCATATTGACAATGCAAGGGCGGAATGAGTCAACCTGGAGGTCCTCCTGTGTGAGGACATAAACATGGAGTGCTTCGACAAACAAGGTCGCAAATTACTATCATTACCCCTAAATGCGCCTGATAATGCAAAAAGAGGCCTTGACTTCGAAGAAGAAGTTTCGGAGAGAAACATCCATAGGGCAAACGGCAACATCGAGGGTGACGAACCGGCAGTTAAAACATGCATGGCAACGGGGGGCCCAAGGGAGTATACTGGACTATATCTTTGCCACTGAAGGACTGTTTGGAAACCTCTTAACTTTAAAAGTTAAAAATACAGATATAAGCGATCACAACCTATTAGAGCTCAAAGGTCACTCCGGCAGGTAACCGCTTAAGAATAAGACCAAGAGATACACAACCTTTAATGAACTCCTTGATGGAGTTGAGCTTGGTGAACTCAATCAATAGAGGGGGCATCCTTAATTATCCCAAAACACTTCTCGCATTTAAGGAGAGAGGCCAGCACATTAAAAGGCTTGAATTTAAAGCCAAGCATGCCTTCAATGAACAAATAGCAACCAAAAAAAAGCTGTAACTAAACAAAGAAGACTGGTAAAAAAAAAATCAGACACCAGAGAATTTAGCTAAATTAAAAAGTCTGAAAATCTAGAGCAAAAACTGGTTGCGTCAACATAGGCACCTAGTTTACCAAAAAGACAGCAAAAGAATGTTGTTTCTAGTATCTAAGAAGAACACTGCTGGAGTGTGGAAACTGATGAATGATCTAAACACCCCTTAGGATTCAAGAACTGTCAACCCAGTCTCAGCTATGCAGTGGGAGGACCACTTCAGAAAATTGTATGAGATCAGTGCCCCGGGTCCGAGTGAGTCCTACATCGCTCCTAGTGCTTGTTGGGAGTTTGAATTTGACAAACAGGACATTCTAGACCTCATAAACAAATCTAATGTGTCAAGGGCAGCAGGGCCGGACGTCCTGACCAATGAAATTCTAAGAAAAGATCCAGACAAATGGGCAACCTTTATGGTACAATTATTCAACACCATCAGGAAGGAAAAAAGAACCCACCTTCTTGGTCTCGATCAATTGTCGTTCCAATCTTCAAGGAGGGCGATAGGTCTAACCCTAAGAACTATAGGCCTATCGCCCTTCTTGATGTGGTTGGAAAGATCTTCAGGTCTAACCCTAAGAACTATAGGCCTATCGCCCTTCTTGATGTGGTTGGAAAGATCTTCGCGGCAGTGAACCTGAGGCATTTGAACGCATGGAGTCTGGCACCTGGTCATCAGGACACTTGGCAGGCAGGATTCCGTAAGGGGATCGGCACAGCCCTCAACATCTTCATCATTAGTTTGCTGAAATGTATGGTAAAAAGGAGAACCATCAAAACCATTTACATCGCATCGATCGACCTAGAACAGGCCTTCGATTCAGTTGACTAGAGAATTCTCTGGAATAAACTAAAAAGGTGGGGGAGTCCTCCAGACTTGAGAGAAGTAATGGAAGCCCTACATAACAACACCTCACTGAAAAACAGGCTGGACAGAAGGGGCACGCTGTCCAATGGAATTTAATCTGAGAATGGGTTGAAGCAGGGCTGTAGCAGTGCACCTGCTGTCTTCTGCCTCTTCATACCAGATATGGAAGAGGCTTTTGAGCTATTGGGATGCTTTCCGCCGAGAATCGCAGGGACAGCAGTTGGTCGTCTACTCTTTGCAGACGATCTTCTGTTATTGGATCAAACCGAAATAGGCCTCCAGAGGCAGTTGGCGGCACTTGAAACTTATGTAAAAAAAACCTCAGTAAAGATCAACACAAAGAAATCAAAAGTCTTAACTCTGGGGGACGGTTGCAGGTCCAGAAAGTCCAAAACATTCCACTGGAAGTTGAACAGTGATTTAATCCCTGTGGTTTTATCAATGGTGAACCTGGGGATAACCCTGAACGACAGCTGGAACAACGCTCCTGGTGTGGCCCAGTTGAGAAGCAAAGCAAAAAACGTGGCCTTTCAGGCATTATTGATCAAACACAAGTTCTGTACATTTTCATGGTTGCCGTTAATTGACTTTATAAAATGAAAGTGGCCCCCATCCTCACTTACGCAGCGGAAGCCAACCTTTTTATCAGTCCAAAGGTGAGGCGTGCCTGGAGGGGATATTTTGGAAGAGAGTGATGCAGTTACCAAATTCACTCCCAATAGTATTCATAAAGAGAGAACTTGGCCTTTCATCCTTGTATTCTTTGATGGTGTGGAAATCACTGTGCCTTTATTGGAAATGTCAGGACCCGCCCGGGAAATGTGGCTTCACAACGCTTAAAATGTCAATCGAGGGCAAAGCAGTACCAACTTTAAACATCTGGTGAGGAACGTGCCTTTCCATACTAAAAAACATTGCACAGTCTGAAGATCTACTACTGGCCAATCCAACTGGTGTCAAGACAAAGCTATTGGATATGGACTGGGTCCTTACGAAGGACAAATTAGACAAAGAGGAACAGTTCCACTATATTTGGAGAGGTTTCTATCACAGGTGGATAGGTAGAACTTTCTGAGACTCCGCTTAAATCTATTCCCTACTAGGGAGATTGTCGAAAGAAGAAAGAAGGTCAGGGAGGACAGGATCTTTACGTATCGTATTTGCGGAAAAGGTGTGCAAACTTTGAAGCACTTAATCATGTTCTGTGACCCACTAACATACATGAGAGCTAGGTTCCTGGGAAAATTCTTTGAAGAATCAACCACCAGATCCCTGGAAGAATGGTGGACAATCTTAAGGTGGGGTGATCGGCTGTCTCTGACGTTGACGCTCCTGAATTTGGTGAAGGTGATCTTTGGTATTCTGGAGCAAATGGACTCAACATCGATTAAAAAAAGACAGCTTTAGACTCTGAATTTTCTATTCTCCTAAACTCCGGAATAGTGAAATTCTACTTCTTAACTGCAACTCTTTTTTCTTTCTTTTTTAATAATTTGATTCATTTGATGGTTTTTGAACTTGAATTTGTATGTGATTGTTTCTTGCATCTAAGGTTTTGCTTTAAATCAATTGATGCTATAATAAAGAAAAAAATGGATACAATGCAGCAAAGAAAAAAAGACCTGCAAGTGATGTGTGACATTTTGTGGCCAAGCCAAGAGGCTAACTTGGAGAAACCAGAAAAGTGGGAAACTGCCCATAAAGTCAATAGGCTGAGCTAAGTGAAAGAGAATCTGTACACAGGGGCAAGTACAGATTAACCTGTGTTGGCTGGAGAGCCTAGGGATCCTGATTTCGTGACCTGTGATGGGTGGACTGTATGGTCAGACAACTGCCCCTAGACCAGTGAGCACTAATTTGTGAAAGCCCAAAGACATTGTGGACTAAACTAAGGAGAAGCACTGTAGGCGAACTGGTGATGCCATTCAAAAGGAGGATCAGGTTGAACAAAAGTTGTGCTAAACTTAGAAAAAATGAAACCGATACCAGGTGTTACGTTGAAGTCTTGGGGAAGGAAACCCTGTGACTTGATGAACTGAAAATGCTGTCTTGAGGACGGAGCCTCAAGACCGCTTTTCTGTTGAATTGTGTTGCCTGAAAGTTGGGTAAGGGAGCCCCAAGGATTATGTGGAACTATATTGCATAAAACTTGGGAAAGGTAATTTTGACACTTTTTATGGAACTTTCATGAACTTCTAACAAGGGGAGGTGAAAAGGAAGATATGAGCTGGACGAAGCTCAGAACATTAGGTTAATCACCATTTCTTTCATTATTGACATCCCTACACATTGATTAGCTTTAGTTGTGAGGGCAAGAATATGTTTTGGACACAGACAGACTAAAGTTGAACTCTTTGACTCAGACTCTCCCTAGTTTTGTTCAGGTAGGGAAATCCTACCTTAGTACAGGGAAAGTTAGGCCTTCTACCATCCTGAAATTTCATGTAATAAACCATTCAGTTTTGAACTTTGAATCAGTTGTCTGTGTCTTGCTTCATGATACCTTCACACATAGTAGCCACCCATTATCATCAAGGGTGGCGAGAAGTACCAATATGGTGCGCAAACAGGAGAAACCCAGCCGGGTATCAGTGCTTAAAACAGGATTGTTCAATAAAAGTTGAAAAGTGATGACAAATTACAGATTTTACCTGGGGCAAGGAAAAGTGAAATTAGGCAAACATTGGCGGGGAAAAAAGGGGTTCAAAAGAGGGCTTTTTGTGAAGGAGGCTGGGAATACCAATTTTGAGGAAAGATACAGCTGAGTCCGAGGATACTAAGAGATTGTTAAGGAGAACAAGAGAATCAAATATAGGTGAGTGGCAGAGTTTTAAAAAAGTTTTTTGACAAGGCAAGAGTTGAAAGTGGAGCCAGAATTGAGTTTGAAGAAGTGAAGGGAGAGATTGTTCTATGGTAAAAGAATGAAGGAATCAAGTATGTAAATCAATAGGAGATGGGTGGCGTCTGCAGAATGTGATGAATTTGAGGATTTCATCACTCCTTTCCTGGAGGTAGCTTCTCCTCCCCATGTGGCATGGGGTTGGCAGCCACTACCTGATACTGATCCTGGTATGGCTATATGAGGGAGGATCCCATGGGGGGAGGCGACCCTCGGGTGGGATGACATGACATCATTGGAGGAAGTTACATAACCCCATTCGCTTTTAAGGGTGTTCCTGCCATTCCTTGTGTACTGATCGCATATTGTAATGCTCTCCCTCAACCAGTTACTAGATCTACTTCAAGTATTCCCCGACATCACACAAGAAACAGCATGGCAACAACTGGGACGAAAAAGAGGGACGGAGCAATGAAGATGACTAAGACTGGGAAACCAACCCATCGGTCTAGTCTTTGGAAGTTGTTCAATCTTGCCGGTAAACAAACCGGCCGCAGCTGACAGACAGCGGGGAGAGCTGCAGAGGCTGAGTTGTACCACGACCTGTGCTGACACTGGTCAGAATGCTGAGAGGAAGCACACCGTAGGAAGTGGTGTGGAGGAGAATCCAGGCAGCAGAAAGAAGCCGGAATGCCTGCCGCCCAAAAAAGCGAGAAAGGAGGAACTGGGCATAGTAGAGACGCAGCGACGGCGCTGCAGCTAACGGGACGTACAGTGAGCCAGCAATGTGAAAAGAACAGAAACAGAGAAAAGCGAGACGCACTTAAAGTGACCGGTAAACCCAGGGAAGACGAATTGGTTTCCGGGGTGCCTGAATGTGTGTGCCGTTTCATGAAAGTAATGCAAGAGACGCAGAGTGAAACCTGGGAAGAAATTAATACATTTGTGAACCATATTATGAACGGGTCGCTGAACCCATACCACAGGAGAGAAAACAAAGTAAATGTGAATGGTCCAGGAAAAAAGGCAGAAACCCAATGTGTGAGAGAAGAAGCAAATATTGAAACAAACTTTAACAAATTAGGCTCGATAAGCCAACACTGCAAATATCATTTCATGGATAAAAGGAAAAGTAACTGCAAACAAATCCTGGCAGAGGAGTATACCAGGCAAAGCTAAACATTCAAAAGTAATTTCATAAACCTCCTGGCAGGAGGGTATATCAGTCAAAGATGCGCTCTGAGGCCTAAGGGTGTGTAGCGCTTTACAAGAATTTAACTAAATAAATAAATACGGCCAATTGTCCGAAAGATAAGTGTTTGAAAGATTGTATAGAAGTCCTGGCGGGATACCAGGCAAAGTCAAGCGTGTGTAATAGGTTACGGGAAGAGAAGAACCACAAGGAAGATCCATTCCCTTGAAGGTTTGAATTATTGTAAATCTGGAAAAGGGCCTTGCAGGGGAGTATACCAGGAGACCTGCAAGTCTGGAACCTGCACCCAAATTGGAATACAGTGAAAAGAGAATCCCAAGGAGGAGACATGCCCTAAGGATTTTGAATCGTGTTGAATGTAAAAGGAATCTGGGGCAAATAATTCCAAGGAGGAGAATTCCAATACCCTTGGTATTTTTAATTGTTTTCAATGTGAAGAGAAACTTAGGGAATGGGACCCTGAGAACTGTGAACAGCCCAGGAGAAGGGAGTTAGCCTCTTGCGGTTACAAGAAAATTGGTTATTCTTTGTTTGAACATTTTCGTATGGCTAAAAAGGAATCTGGGGAAGGGAGCCATTCCCTGGAACTGTGACCATTGTCCAATTGGAACTTTTTGGTTGGATTTTTTACCTTTGTTTTGGATTGGAACATTTCTGCACTTTGAACACCAGAGACAATACCCTTTGCACCTTAGAGTTATTTTTAGAGTGTGAGGGACAGTATAGGATTTCATACACAGGACATATTTTTGCTCTGGACATCTTAACAAAGGACAGACCCCTTTGTTTTTGGTTGAGGTAGGGAAATACCTCCTAGATTAGGGTTAGTGAGCCATGTTTCAACTACCTTTTTGATTTAACACAGGTTTGTGACCACAATCATAAGCTCTCTGTGTGCGTGTCTCATTCCTGGCTCCTCACAGGGGGGAAGAGAAGAGAGAGGGAAGAATGTGACAAGGAGCAATCGGTGAGTGTATATGTTGGACCTTCACAACAGAGGTAGAAAGGCTTATGCAAAGGTCAAGAGACTGGGTGACAGAAGTGGAGGTCACAGAATAATGAGACTTTGTGAATGAGTAAAACATACTTTTGGGGGTTATGTTTGTCAAACTTCATATTGTATGGAAGGGACAACTGACTTTTGTCTTTTGCACCACGAAGTGCAAGAATGCATTTTAAACCTGCCAAAAATAGGGCAAAATGCTGTTTCTGCACTTTTTAGTGCAAACCAGTGAACTGCTTCCCGCAATTTACGTTTTCATAAGGATTTTAAAATGGATTTTTGTGGAATATGCTTGCTTTTAGCAAGTGCTAAAAAAAAGGTGGATTCCATAGGAATACAGTGTTTTACACCCAATAAGAAAATGAAATGCTGGCAGAAAACTAATTGTTCTGTGCAGGTAGAGCGGTAATGGCAGGCAGAACCACTAATCCCCTTTACGCGCCCCCTGCTAAAACCTAGAATTTCTGCCAAAGAACAAAAAGTGACACTAAAGTAGGCCTAAACTACTTTTTATTTAGTTTTAAACTTGCAAAATGAGCCCCTTACTAGTGTTAGTATTTGTATTTGTATTTTTGTATTTTACTATTTATTGAGCGCTGTATGCCAAAGCACTCTGCATATTATAGAAACACAGTACAATTAAAAGAAGAATGACATAAACAACAAAAATGTTACTAGAATAGAGGAGCTTTAAGGGCATATCGGAAAAGAGGATTTAAAGAGACAGAGTGAAGAGAAAGTGGGAACACTTTCCAGTGAAGAGGGGCCAGAAGGGAAAACGAGCAAAAGCGGAACTGAGCACAGGGTGGGCGAGGAAGAGTTAGGAGAAAAAGAGACTAAGGGCCTCATCACGAGTTAGGCGCTAACCCCGTCGGTATTAGCACCGGGGCTATTAGCACTACCACCAAACCCCGCGGCGCCATTAGCACCAGATCACGGGTTTGTCGGAACGGTAAGTCCCCATTTCCCATTGAGCCCATTTGTGAATTTCTCATTCCCCATTGGGCCCAACGGGGAATGTTCGGCGCTATTACCACCGGCGCTATTACGGCCGGCAGTAATAGCGCCGAAAATTGGCAAAATCGCAGCAGATTTGCCCTGTTAGGGAGAATTCTCTTCTAAGGCTAATTTCCCTTACATATAGAGTCCCCCAGCAGCTTTGCCGGATTTGAAGGGTTTATTTTCTTCTCCTGCTAAGAGTGAGACCCTTTTTTCCCCCCACTCTTAGACATATTGCTAGTGTGTGTTTTAGGCTATCTTGTGTGCTTCTGGGCTATGGGGTTTCTCACCCTCATAGGAATCATCTTTTTAACATGTGTGGTACACAGCACCCTCCGTGCCGTACCACAGGGGTGTCGTAGCGACCTCTAAACATAGACTCCATACCCTGGGACTGACTACTGTCTCCCCAGGCATGTAAAATCCCCATTGACTTTACTAGTCAATTGTTATGAACAAAACCAGTACAACCCATCTTACTATGGAAGAACTGGGAAGGGTTAATAGTTTTTCACTAATGTTCATTTTCGAGGGGGTACCGTACAGTGCCTCTCTCAAAAGTTTCTGGCTGGTGGCAGTGGTTACTACCATAAATATTCGACCGCAAATATTTCCCTATGGGATTTTCCCATTGTTCGAGGCTACCACTTTTACTGACAGCCTCTAACATACTGCCTGTTTATTTTGATATTAACTTTACTCCAGTAGGTTTTTATTGCCAGAACTTTGATAATATTTCTTTCTCGTGTCTTTCTCTATAATCCTAACCGAGGTCGGGGATCCTTTGTTTGTCCTTTTGGCGGGCTTCTGCACAGAAGCCCATCTCTCAGCGCCACTGAGTCTGGGGTAGACAGGATGTGTGGGAGGGGGAATAGGCACCCTGGACAGGGTTGCCTACGCAACCCAAGTCACACTCTGCCCTGATAGGCTGGGGGGTTCTCCCCCCAGGATAGCCACCCAACTGTGTGAGTGACATCTAGGCTGTATGAATGGGGGTTTTTCTGCATAACAGCAGGGCTCTGAGGACTGGGGGACAATACGTCACCACTGGAACTAAGAAACCAAAGAGGCGAGAAGCTGAATACATCTGCAACGACTGAACCACCGGTGAAGCCCTGCTGCAGATCCTCACCACTTTTCTCCAACGACTTGAGAAGATCTTCCTCGGAAAGAGTCTTCTTCCCTTGAGATGGTGGGGACAACCAGTTCGCCAATCGCCGTCCCGGACCTGCCTTGGTCGAATCGCCAGTGCCAAGCACCAGGAGACCGGATAGCCAGGCACCCGTCCACCCGGACTGCGATTTAAAGGAGCGTACCTTTTATTCGTTTGGCAGCACCGCGGCTGGTTTCCTCCCTGGGCAGTGCAGTAACTCGAACCTTCCTCCACGACGAGAGCCTCTCCTCCTCTGCTGGATCTTCCAAACTGCAGGAACTGCCAGGAACTACCGCCACCGGAGGAGCCTCTTCTACTTTAAAGGTACATTGTTCTGCCAGGCCTCCCGTTTCGTTGGGTTTCGCTAAAGGTGTTTTAAACCCTTTACTTACCTACTGGGTTGGCCCCCCTCTTGTCTAACATTGTCTTTCACCCTCTGCAACCACCTTTTCGAATCGTTAAACAATGACTTGACTGCAGCTACTAGAACATTTTGATCCTTGGCACCTTGCCTTGTACCATTGACACTGGCACAGGCCTATTGACTCTGGCTAAATCTGTTACAACTGCCTTCTCTACATTTATTCTCACCTAGAAATGTGTTGGTGCACCTAACTCTTATAACCACCTTTTCCTTCCCTCTTTTTAAACTTGTGAAGTGCCATTTTGCTTGGTTTTCACCTCAGTATTGCATATGCTAAAGTACTGCCTTGCCTAACTTGTTCACAATCTACTTGGGAAGTGTTGCTTGTGTGTTAAAGAGTCTGAGCAAATTTGAAAATTGATTTGCGACCGCATTTGCCCGAGCATGCACTAAAAATAGTGCTTTCTGCAAGAATAGCTGTTATTTTTCATTTATTCGCCTTTCTCTCGGCGCCTCCATTGCAACCCACAAGGCAATCTACCTTCCAAAATGGCCGTCGTCACCCTGCTACTGCTACACAGCCCCCATCTGGCCTGAACAGATTGGATTGGCTGACCCTCCATACTTTTGCCCAATAGGATTGCCGGCAGGCGATAGCCGGCCCAACCCACAAAGGCCACCCAACAAGGCTGCATGTCTGGAGCCTGTCGGAGCCAGGGGCCACAAACGCTGCCCTATTCTCCCGACTTCGCCCTCAGTGTCGTAACTTCGTCCACAGTTACATCTGGGTAAGTGCCTGCATTGTGTCCAGCAGACTCCTTTCACCCTCTTTGATACTCGAGCGCTACCCGCTGTACCTAGTAAGCATCCGCCACGACATTTGACTTGTACCGCTGTGCCTACGACCCTAAATACAAGCTTTCCACATTGCGTATTACTGCCCTGTAGCTCGCCCAAACTACCCATTGTTTCCACTTGGTGAGTGATTCAATACTCCCCCTCCCATTTGCTGCTGTTTACATTTAACAAATTTCGTTCCTATGTTTTGCTTCTCAGCACTGCTTGTACTGCATGTAAAACGGATTAATTGATGAGATTCATTGGATTCAACGGATTCATTGATTCCTATGTAATGTACTGCCGGTAGAACAGACGTTTAGCATTCCCATATTATGCACAGACTTTTAGTCACTATGTACTACGTGTCTAACTAACCCGCTGCATATTGTAAACCCCAGTATTCTGTTTGTGCCTCCTGCACACAAAGCTGTAGCTCCTATCCTCTCCTGTGGACCTGTACCGCCCATTTACTGCACATACCCAGGTCGCCTCTCTACCCCTTCCCATGCCAATCTCGTGTATTGCACTGCCCATTCTTTGTACAGCCTAGGTAATTTTGTGTCCGTTATTTATGTTCTTTGCTAGGTACTTCTAGTCATTGTGCCTTCTATGTCACCACATGTCGATTATTGGTCTCTGCTAGGTAGGCATCAGCATTCATTGTTCCGCCTTTGTCATTATATACCTATTATCATTGCTAGACCTGTGTTAACTCACTATGCCTCCTAAGTCACCATATTCTTATGGTTACTGCTAGACTCGTGCTGACTCATTGTGCCTCCTATGCCAGTACAGGCCTGATGTGCATAGTCACCACTAGGTAGACAGCTATACACACTGTGCCTCACATATCATACTTATGGTTACTGCAAGGCCTCAGTCGACTCATAGTGTCGCGATAGACTGTCAATTGGGCCCGAATGCAATTCTCTCTGACTAGTACGTTGAAGTGCATAACCTACATTATTTACTAAAAATGTATTGTTCCCCCAGCACACACCCGCATCACGCAGCCTCAGACCCTAGCACCTTAAAGTACGCATATCTGCCTACCTTGCACCTTGCCCTTTACGCACTGCTCACCACTTCAGCCTTATCTGCACCTCAGCTCGACCCCACCATGCCCAACACCACACACCTGCCTCTACAATGGGCACTAATCCTCCTTGCATACTACCTCCCTCATGCACTATGACAGCACTTAACCCACATATAAATGCGCCAGCCCTCTGGTTACAACATTTCACCTCCAAACCAACGCCTAACCAACCCTGCCCTATGCACATCAGGAATGCTAGGCTTGGTTCTCGCCTGTACCACCTACCAGGCATCCACACTACACGACCCAAATCAGACACCCGTCACCGCGTTATGCCTGACCCAGGGATACTGAATCCCGCCACGAATAAACCCACACTGCCCCCCTGACTAGCTGCTCATATCCTAATCTACCAAGTCACCCATGTGCCTCTGTAGTCAGAAACCAAAGACTAGCAGCAGGATGTCAACACTGGTCCTACCACATGAACAGCCCTAGTATAGAAAAAACTGTTTCCAACCCCAACAAGAAAAACGCCACTGCCCTCACAGTCCCAATATCTGATGAGGCCCCCACAGCCAATAACTCCAACACCTCGACCAAACTTAAAGGTGCGCTGATTAACACACGCTCTGTCCCTGCTCGCGCTTTAGACATTGCTGATTTCATCGTGACACAAAACCTTGACTTTCTGGCTATCACAGAAACATGGTTGCAGGCTTCCTCAGGTCCCGCCCTGACTCTAGCCATCCCCAATAGCTACTCTATCATCAGGTGCGACAGGAACACTAATCAAACCAAGGGGGTGGATTAGCATTCATATTTAAGAGCTCCCTTAATCTCAAAGTTGCCAACACCCTACAGCTGGCTGGTTCGCCCACATATTTTTATTTTATTTCAAAGATAAATAGGTAATATTAAAAAAAAAAACTATTGCCATTTTTTTTTGAAGTCCCTATGTAAAGTTTTGAGCAATTCAAGCTCAAAGATAGCACATGGGGGCATCCATTTTGTGAAATGGATGCCCGCCGTTGTGCTCGCTTTGTCTTTTGCGGCACTAATGAAGGAAAAGCCAGCCAGCTGTAGTAAACAAAAGCTACCACTGGGTGGCTTTTCCTTCATTGGTGCTGTACGCGGAGGGCGAGGACCGGAGACTACAGGCAGAAAAGCTGCAGCTGCATCTCGGTAAGTGCTATTTTTTTTAATAAAAATAAGCACTAGCTGCAGTTTTTTTTCTAAGTTTTCGGGCTAGAGGAGCCCGGAAAACTTAGAAATAAAACCGCAGCTTTAAAAACGTTGTATTTATGCTTGCAGTAGCTTTTGAAGCGACCGCAAACATAAAAACAACATTATTGTCTTTGAGCTTGAATTGCTCAAGATTTTACATAGGGACTTCGAAAAAAAAATGCCAATCGTATTTTTAAATATTGCCTATCTATTTTTGAAATAAAACATTTTGGGCAAACCATTCTTTCACCTAACCATACCGCTTCAGTGCATCTCATCTACAGGCCACCCGGACCCTCTTCCACATTTGTGAAGGATATATCCATCCTAGCCTCTAGCACTAAGCCTAAATCTCAAATCATCATACTTGGTGACCTCAATTTAGGATATCAGGATATGAATGATGCCAAAGCCAATGACGTAGCCAGTGTACTGACCGACTTCGGCTTCACCCAACATGTTAGTGAACCCACCCACATCAAGGGCCGCAACATTGACTGGGTCTCAGACCTGAACTGTGCATTAAATGTAATCTCTGTGTCACCATGTGCGTGGTCTGATCATCACAAAATAATATTCACCATCAACTCTAGTCCTCCCATAGACAAACCCAACATGGCCCCACCCACCTATGCACGCAACAAGAAGGACATTACAGTCGAGAAACTACTCCCACTTATCCTACCGCTACTGAACACGGCCTCCTCCACCTGCTCAGACCCTAACGTCCTAGTTGATACTTACAACCGCGTCATGTTAAAAGCTCTCAAGACCATTGCCCCTATCAAACTGCGTAAACAAAAACCTTGAAACCACCTTAATTCGTGGTTCACCCCACACTTACGTGAACTTCGCAAGGAAAAAAGAAAAGCTGAGTCACATTGGAAAAATTCACCTACACCAGCCAATAAAATTAACCCTACAACCGCCTCTCTCACCTATAAAGAAGTGATCCTAGCGGCTAAAAAAGAAGTGTACAACATTAGGATCATACAAGCACAATCCAACACTAAGGAACTCTTTAAGATCCTCAAGGAACTAGAGTCCCCTGTCGCCCCTCTTATCACGTGCATCCCTGACGCTGAATGGTGTTCCAATATACAAAAAGCACTATTAAACAAAATTGCCTTGCTCCAAGCTAAAATTAACACTAAAAAAAGCCATCTCTCGGACTCAGCGGGCAACCCCCATCCCTACAATACTGCCTCTCCTAAGTATTCCTTCAAACCTTTTAGCTTTTCACCTCTTACCATTAAGGAAGTTGAAAACATCATCATGAAGCTAAAGCCCTCCAACTGTCAAGGTGGCGCTTGCCCTGCCCTGGCCGTAAAGGAAGCGGCGCATGATCTCGCCCCTTTCATCACTTCCTTTATCAACTCCTCTTTCAAATTGGGTACAGTACCAGATAACCTAATCTTGACCCTAGCAATCCCACCAATTACAAGCCCATCACCACGGTGCCTTACCTATTCAAAATTCTGGATCGCGCAGCTTATATCCAAATCCAACATTACCTTGACACCAACAACCTATTAGGGCTCAGACAATTGGGCTTCCGTCCAAGGCACGGCACAGAGACAGCCCTGATCGACTTAAAAACCCAAATCGAGGACTTAAAAGACAAGGGCAAACAAGCGCTCCTACTCCTCCTCGACCTCTCTGCTGCATTCGACTTGGTCGACCACCAAATCCTTTGCCAGCACCTTAAGACTGCCTCCCATTTCTCTGACGCAGCTACTTCTTGGATCCGCTACTTTCTGGCAAATAGATCCATGAGGGTCTTCTCTCCCTTAGCCACCGCTGACCCAGCACATGTCCCTTGCGGAGTCCCACAAGGCTCATGTGTGTCACCTACGCTCTACAATGTGTTCACTAAACCGCTCTTTGATATTCTTGACCATCTGGGTGTCCCCTACACTAATTATGCGGATGACACCCAGATACTCATCCCTATCACTGGCGATTATGTAACCGATGTTAAAGCACTCAATACAGTCTACACTGTCATCCAGGCCTGGATGGCACACGACGGGCTCTGCCTCAATGATGAGAAAACTGAGTTACTCATCCTAGGCTCTCAATCTAAACTCACAAAACTTGACCCCAAATACGATTCCTTCATCATCGATGGCAATGTCATCAAAGTCACCAACGTCACCAAAACTCTCGGAATTTACTTAGATTCCACTCTCTCTCTCAATAGACAAACTAACTCAGTAATCTCAGCATCAAAACTCATCACAGCCTGTCGCCCCTTCTTGGCAATGGACAACAACCTGATCCTCGCCAGAACCCTTATCATGCCCAAAATTGACTATTGCAACGCCCTTTACCTAGGGATGAGTCAAAGAAACATTGATAAACTTCAGGTCACCCAGAATAATGCCATCAGGGCCGCTCTCAACATACCTAGGCGTGCCCACATCTCATCTACCAGGCGCAACCTACATTGGCTTTCCATTACACAGAGCATCTCCCTTAAAGCACTTGTCCTAACCTACAAGGCACAGAACAATGCTGCACCTGCCTACTTGTCCACGCGCTTCACTCAACATACAGCATCCAGACCCCTAAGATCCGCACAGGCGCACACACTAATCATTCCCAGTTTCAAGCTTCAGACAGAAAGAGGTTCCAGCTTCCAGTCCTTGCGGCTAAGCTTTGGAACTCCCTACCCAACCATTTTAGGAATATCCCATCCATCCGTTCCTTCAAAAATCAAACCAAACGGTGGCTTCACGAACAGGTTGCCTTGGCCTCCGCTTTGTAATTCCGGCATCTCCTACTCGCTAACTGGCTACTCACTGTCTGTATACTCTGTATATGTAAATCGCTTTGCCATCTTGTGTATTGTGCTATGGCATGTTCTTATTCTTACTGTAAATACTTGTATATATATGTATAATGTAACTTGTACCTACCTATGTAACTTCTACCTGTAACCACCTTTCTAAACATGCGCCCTGATGCCTTTGGGCAGGTTGCGCAATACAAATAAAAAAATACAAATACAAATAAACCTATATAACTTGTCCTTTCCCTCCCTTTTGAGAAATTGTTAGAGTGCCATTTCTGCTTGGTTTTCACTGTGCCGTTTTGCTCAGTTTTCACTCTTGCTCAAACTTGTCTACAATTTAAATAGGGAGTTGTGCATACTTTTCTTGACTGATTTAACTTGCTTTCATAATAGTGATTTGTGTGTGAACATCAGAGTGTGTAAAATACACATATATATTCTTTTTGATACCAAGCTTTGGTCAGTGTTTCCTTGTTCCATAGTACTGTAGTCCTAATGTGTAAACCCTGAATACTGCTCATCTCCCTCTTGAGATAAGTCTGACTGCTTAGCCACAGCTACCAACTAAATCTTTGTGGTACAGACTGATACCAAAGGGGATTTTCTTGCATATACCTGTAGTCTTAATCTTCTGTAGTGCTCCCCAAATGAACTGCACAGGATAAAAAAAATAAAAAATGTTAACCAGAGAAAAAAATATAAGAGGGAGAAAGATTATGAAGGGATTTGAAAAACATACAGAGAAGTTCAATTTAAGTCAAGAGTATGAGGGGAGCCATCGAAGAGAAGAAGACAGAGCAGAAGAGATGGAATCCCGAGGAGAGAGGGAACAGAGGAGACGAATAGAGGAGTTAAAATAGGCTTTAGAGGACTATGACGAGAGGCAGGGAGGCCAAAGAGGAGGCAGGAGCAGTAAAAAATTAAGAAAAGATAAGATAAGAGATTAATAACTTAGATACCTGGAAGGTCAGAAAGGACCTCGCCGTACAAAATGTTAAAAAGGTGGGCCCTGCTAACACGAGAACACAAAGAGAAATGGAGAGAGAAGGCAAGAGAGGAATCTAAGTGTATGCCAAGATTGTAGGAAGAGAAATATGAAGAAGGGAGGGGGAGTGGGGAAATAGACGCAGAAGGGAGGGGTGAATGGAAGAAGCAGGTAAGAAAAATACTTCGGTTTTTGAAGAGTTAAAAAAGAGATAGTGATCGGACATCCAGGATTTGATGACCAGGAGACACAAAGTTAAAGTAGAGTCTATAGAAGAGGAGAAAGACGAAAAGGATAGGAAAAGTGGGTGTCGTCAGCATAGAGGTGGTGGGACAGCCCAAAAAAAGAGATAATTGAGGCGAGAGGAGAAGTGTAGAGGGAAAAGAGAAAGGGAAATGGGTACTGAGCCTTGGGGGACACTGTGCTAGCAGCTATAAGGAGTTTGAGTTGGTGACTATAGTCTCTGCATTAGCGGTAACAGGGAGAAGCAGCGCCACCAGCGCGGATCAGTGGCTTTTGTGGCAGTTTCAAGAGTAGAGAGAGTTCAGGGGTCCCATTTAGGGCGGCACAGGAGATATTTGCATACAAATGTTTTGTAGAGGATAAATAGGTTGAGGGCAGAGATGTGCCAGTCGGTAGGGGACCACATGATGCAGCCGGGCTGAATGGACATGCCTCAGAGCTCCCACTCAAGATCTGTCAACACCAAACTGAACCAATAACTTCTCAGAGCGTAATATACAATGTACCCCATAGCAGACTTCCAAACACCTCTTTCCCATAAAGATGGAAAGCTGGGCAAATAAAATACACTGGATGGAAGATTTTACGCTGGTGAAGCTGCCCCCTACTAGCTGAACACCATGGCAGAGCACTGGGAGCACAGGATGGTGGAGCACCAATGTCCCTGGGGGCAAATCTTAAAGAAGAGAAACATAAACAAGACATACTTGTGACTAAAGTGGATACCATAGGGCTCAACCTGGAGCTCATGCAGCAACAAGAGGAGGTAATGAGGTGGCTCTTGGCAACAGAATGCCGGACCGGAAATGTGGAAGACAGAGTGAATGCACTGGAGGAGAGGATGCAGCAGCTGGCAACAGCAATAGGATCCCTGAAGATGATATATGAATACCAAGAGCACAGGGCATGATGAGGTGACGTCTGCATCTAAGGGCACTGAAATCAACGGCTAGTGAGCAGAAAGAGAATTTGTAGATACTCATTAAAGTAGCACTTCAAAAGGGTCACTATCAAAACACTTCCCGATAGAACTAGCTCATCATTTGGTAGGACCCAAAACACATTCAGGAGGAGCACTGCAGCCCACCACACCTAATCCCTTTAACTACTTACCCCTGGTAATGTTCTTTCGACTGGATGTTCCTCCAACGTATTCCTCACCTTTGACATGTAGTGTGCAGCTTTGGCTGCTTCAGAGATTTTTCGGCAGAGGGCACCCTCCGTCAATGGCGATGAGTCGATGTCTCTTTAAGACCTCTGTCGAGGGTAACGTCATCGGATGTTATAAGTAGCATGCACGGCGCCTGTTGCATCAGTTCTGTTTTTCCCTCCTCGTGTAGCAGAGATACCCATAAAGCGGGGCTGATCGTACTCAGTCTTGTTAGAACGAAAGCTGTAATAGCAAGGGAAATTCTACAAAGGGGTAGGTTGGGGAGGGCGATGAGGAATACGTTGACGGAACATCCAGACAAAATAACGTTATCAGGGCTAAGTAGCTTGTTCTTCGAATTAATTGTGTCCTCCAACGTATTCCTCATCTTTGACAGACTCCCAAAGCAGTATCCACGATTGGAGGAGGGTGAAGAATTTTAGATATTTGCTTTAAAGGGCAGAGTAAAGTACTGCCGTACCAAAAGCAACATCCTGAGCATGGAAAGTATCCAGGGAATAATGCTTAGTAAACGTGTGTATGGATGACCATGTTGCAGGATCACAGATTTTTTAATAGGGACACCACTTTGCAGGGATGTCGAAGTAGACATGCCTCTAGTGGAATGAGCACGCATGAGGGCTTCCTCGGGAGGGTCCTTGTCGGCCAATCTATAACATTTAGAAATGGTGAGGATGATCTACCTAGACAAGGTCTGTTTAGAAACAGTTTGGCCTAGCTTGTGTCCTATATACCCCACAAAGAGCTGGTTGTCCACCCTCACTTTGGACATTCTGGAAATATAAAAGCATAAAGCTCTCTTAGGGTCAAACCTATGGATGGGGGATTCTGGGGGGAGGTAGCTCAACTCATGACAGATGCAGACATTGGCCCTCATTACAATACCGGCGCTAAACCATGGCGCTATTAGCACCATGGTTGGTGCCGGTGTTGTAACAGGTCCGCCATGGTTCAATGGGGAATTACCACCCCATTCCAAGGTTGGCCGGGCCGTAATTTCCCATTGAAATATGGCCCTTCCCCATTCCCATTTTCGCCCCATAGGGCTCTATGGGAATGGGGAAGGCGCTAAGTACGGTACCGCAAATTGCGGTACCGTACTTGGCACCAAGGTCCCTTTGCGGGGCCCTACTTTAATGGCTGGTCTAGACCAGCCATTCAGGTCGGGTCCCGCAAAGGGACCTCGTAGTAAGGCGCTAAGTGTTTAACGGCGCCGCAGCCTTTTACGGCGCCGTTAAACACTTAGCGCCAGGGTCCTAATGAGGCCCATTAACTTTAACGTGAGCACCCCCTGGGCATGCCTCCTAGGGGGGTTCCCTAGACTGCGCAGAGCCAAACACATAAGTAAATTAAAAGACCTGGCATATATTTTAGCCAGGCGCAGAATTTCAATGAGTTGGAAAGCCTGTGTAAGACTGTCGGCCTTCGCCTGGTGGCAAGACTTAAAGAAATGAGCGAACGCGGAAACAACAGTGTGGCAAAAGGCGTCGAAAGAGGAGGGGAAAGGAGGTGCAGTATCATTGGCCGCTTGGAGACAATTAGTAGGGGCCCCATCTATGCCACACCGGGACGACCCAGAGGCCGCAAGTGAGGAGAAATAACGGCGCAGAATGCTGAGAGGATGAAGGGGGTGAGAGCGATGCGGGATGTAGGCCGAGCGAGGGGGGAGTTGGAAGTTGGAGGGCGGGAAAAAACAGTAAAAGAAGTTTGACTGGAAGAGCAATACAAACTGTGTAACGATGTAAATGTGATGCAAGGTGATATGTCAAAACGAATAAAAATGATTAAAAAAAAAACCTATGGAGCCTTTCTTCTTCCTTACTAGGATGCAGAGAAGGATAGAAGGCTTAGAAAGCTGGTAGCACAATTTTCTGACTTAAGTGAAAGTCGAAACTACCTTAGGTAGGAAGAAGGATCTGACCCTCAAAACCACCCTGTCCTTGTGGAATATAGTAAAGGGTAGCTTGGAAGAAAGTGCCTGCAACTCACTCGCACACTCTACATGCAGGTGTAATAGCAAACAATAGTATAGTCTTAAAGGTCAACAACCTCAATGGACATGAGTGCAATGGTTCAAATGGAGCACCCATCAGAAACTTTAAGACGAAGTTAAGGTCCCAAACCGGAACCTGAAAAGGCGATGGCTGCAACACATTTATGAGCCCTTTCAGAATCTGAGTAACCAGTGGAATCTTGAAATTCCTCAGACAAGCGCTTAAAGATACAGAGTGCTGCTAGGTAACCTTTAGTGGTTTCCACCTGAAGACCCTTGTGTGCTAATGAAAGTAAAAAGGATAGAACATCCGGAGTCGAACACTGAAAAGGATTAACACTCTTTTCTCTGCATCAGTCGCAAAACATATTCCAACTGCAACGGTACAGAAACTTAGTTGCTGGCCGCCTTGCCGGAAGCAACAACTCCATCACGTCATCCGGGAGGTCCCAATCCTTATATCTCAAACTTTCAGAAACCATGCGTGAAGGTTGATAGTTTTGACCTCTGGATGGAGAACCCGACCTTCCTCTCGCAAGAGAAGACCCTCTCTTTGTGGAAGATGTATCGGAGGACAGATGGACATGTCCAGAAGGTCCGGCTACCACGGTCTCCTGGCCCAATCCGGAACAATGAGGATCATGTGGGTCCCGAACTGTCTTAACCTCATGAGAACTTGAGGAATAATGGGGATTGGAGGAAACGCATACAGGAGCAGAAATTCACAATCCACCACGAACGCCTCTCCTAGAGCTCTTCTCGGGGGAAATTCCCTTGAGCAGTACCGCTCACACTTCCGGTTGTCACCAGTCGCGAACAGATCCACTTAAGGGGTTCCCAAAAGCCTCGGAGATCTCTTGAAGGACTTCCTGAGCTAGTTCCCACTCGTGGGAGACTGCACCGTGCCTGCTCAGAGCATCCGCCGCCGTGTTCTCCTCTCCGGCCAGGTGAACTGCCACCAGGGAGATTCCTTCGTGAATTGCCCAGTACCAGAGCTGCATTGCCTCTCTGCACAGTGGTAGTGACCCTACGCCTCCTCTCTTGTTGAGGTAATGCATGGCCACCATGTTGTCTGTTATTATCAGGACATTCTTTCCCTGTACAGATGGCAGAAAAGCCCTCAGAGCTAGCCTGATTGCTTGCAGCTCCAAAAGATTGATGTGCAGTTTAAACTTCGATGGAGACCAACGACCACGGACAGTTGGCATGAGCGCCCCACCCTATGAGTGAGGCGTCCGTCACTACAGCTATCTCCAGCCATGGTTGCCAAAAGTGTTCTCCCTTCAGTAGATTGTCCTCACAGGCCCACCACAGAAGATCCTGTGAGACTCAGACCGGAATCTGAATAAGATCCAACATCTTCCCCCGAGAATTGGGACCATTGTGTTCTGAGAGCCCATTGAAGGGATCTCATCCTCGGGCTTGCCTTAGGCACCAGAAAAATGCAGGAAGCCATGAGGCCGAGCAACCTCAAGAATTCGAAGGCCAAAAGACTGTGGATTCCGGAACTTGATTACCATCTGTAGAATGTCTTGAGACCTCACCCTAGGTGGCAAGCACTTTCCCAAGGATGTGTCTAACACAGCCTCGATGTACTGGAGCTGTTGGGAAGGTGTCATATAGGACTTCTTGAAATTGAGGGAGAAGCCCAGTCTGTGGAAGGTGTGGTAGGTAACGCTGAGATGATCCACAGCTTGTTCGGGAGAACGCACCCTGATCAGCCAATCGTCCAGATAGGGGTAGACATGAATCCCCCCTCTCCTGAGATGAGATGCCACCACCACCATCAGTTTGGTGAAAACCCTCAGGACGGAGATCAACCCGAACGGCAGGACTCAAAACCTCAGGTATTTCCTGTGCTTCAAATGGATTGGCACATGAAAATAAGCCCCTGAAGGTCCAGAGACACCAACCAATCTTGATGTTGGAGGGCCTGAAGGATCTGAAAAAGAGTGACCATTTTGAATTTGTCCTTTCTGAGGAACTTGTTCAAGTCCAAGATAGGTCTCAGTCCACCGTTCTTTTTGGAAATCAAAAATATATGGGGAATACCAACCCTTGTTCCACTCCGCTACAAGCACTGGCTCTATAGCGCCTTTCTCTAGTGTTAGGCAGAATCCTGTGCAGTGCCCTTAGGGACCACTACACACAATTAAGACTACAAGTGTAATAAAAGGTCACCTTTGGTACAAGCCTGTACTACACTGTTAAAGTGGTAGCAGTAGCGGAGCAGCCAGACTTATCTCAAGAGAAAATGAGCAGTAGTAGAAATTACACAAAGGACCACAATTACTGTGACTCAAGCAAACACTGACTCAAGGTTTTTGGTTGAAAAGTAAAAGTACATTTATTTCTAGACCATCTGTTTGCAAAACACTTCACTTGTATTAAATTAAAACCACAAGTAAAATACACTACACACAACCAATTCACTTTGTGCAGCACAATTCAAGGTAAGTACCTTTAGTTTTGACAGACCGGTGTTGTGAAACAAAGACGTTACCGGGGGGACAGATGCGATCACTTTTTGACAGAAATGACAGTTCGGTCTTACTAAAGATACGCGTACCACCGGAAAGAAATGTCACCAGAGTTAAAACACACTTAGCACATGAATCAACACAAGAGAGTTGGAGATAAAAATCATAGGCAATACTTTTGTCAAGGCAGATAGAATCCGAGGGCACTTCCCTACAAGTGAATAAAAGTCAATAGGCCTGCACCAGTGTCAAGTGGAACAGGGTTCCTGTTGTCGAGGATCACCCGGTTAGTACAGTTCACGATTCGAGATTGCCAGGAGTACTTGGATATTGTCACAAGAGGAAGCAAAAGTTATAAGAGGGAAGGAAGATAAGGACAAGCCTTTGGTGAGGAGAAAAGGGATTCACCCTAGTTCCTTGAGGTCGGAAACAGTACCTTATTCAAGTGAAGAAGAGCTGGTGCCATGGCAGTTGCTCCTGGTAGTTCCTGCAGACTCACGGTTCCTGTGACTTCAGCCATGGGGACAAGAAGGAGGACGTCTGGAGTGTTCTGCACTAAATAGGGATGAGGCCAACAGCAGCAAAAGAAACAGTGAATAAAAGGTGCGCGCCTTTAAAACAGAAGAGGCTCTTCAGGTGGCTATCCGGACCATTACAGCTGTGTGCAGCGATTTCAACCAAGAAGAGGATCCTCTGCCTGTGGAAGATGAGTTGGTTAATCCCACCAAGCTCAAGGGAAGAAGACTCCGGACTGAATCTTCTCTTGTCGTCGAAGGGTAGATAGCTCAGGACTGCAGCAGGGCTCCACTGGGACTCGGTAGTTGCAGCAGCCATCTTCTTCTCCGCTTCTCTTCGGTTCCTTGCAGTTCCAGTGGCGACTCTGACTTCCAGCCCAAGAGTCCTGCCTTTTATGCGAAAATCCCCCATTCACACAGCCTGGCTGTCAATTACCCAGCATGGGGGTTGTCTGGGCCAGACAACCACCTTAGCCATTCAGGACAAAGTGCGACTTGGGTTTCCAAGGATACCCTGTGAAAGGGTTGACTGCACCCCTCCCTCACATTCAGCCCACCTAGACACCCAGGTGCCAAAAGGGGGGCTTCTTGAGAGAAGCCTGCCAAAAGACGGTGAACAAAGAAGGCAAACCTGGTTTGTCGCGCAAAGTAAAACACAAGAAGGATTTTAACAAAAAGAAATGGCGAATAAACACGACCGGAGCCAAAAGAAAGATTATTTGGTCAAGCGGGTTTATGTTCGAGGCTAATATGATAGCCTGGAGCGGTACCAAGTTGTAGAAAGGTTAGGGTAGATCAGGGGCGTTGCTAGGGAGGGCTAAGGGGGCTATACCCCCTGATCTTTTGGTTGTATCCCCGGATAGAATCTCAGGAGCTGCAGCCAAAAGACCAGCTAGCCCCCAGTCCCAACAGTTCCGATATCAGCTTAGCCCCGGGTCTTTTCCAGACCTAGCAACTCCCCAGCCAAGTCTAAATGTTAAAAGAGCAAAACAAAGCTCAGAGAGGCACAGAAAAAAAGGGATAGGAGTTACCCCTTTCCAGTACTCCATGTAAGATGGGGTGTACTGGGTCTGTAGTTTTAAATGACTATGTAAAGTAAATGGCAACTTTACCTGTTTTCTGGGGTACAGTAGTCAGCCCCAGAAAATGGAGTCAGGGGGAAGTCCCAAAGACAACCCCGTGTTACTGCATGGAAGGTGCTGTGTAACACACATAAAAAGTGGGGTTCATGGAGTGGTGTCCTCCAGAGCCCACTATCACACAAACAGTAAAAACACACATGGCAAAACACATGTAAGAGTGGGAAAAAGGCTCACACTCTTACCAAGTGGAAAAAATAAACTCCAGAAATCCAGTAAAGCTGCAGGGGGACTCACTAGGCGAGGGAAATTAGCCATAGAATGAAAATTCTCCCTAACACTCGCCCGCCCTCACCAGACTAAGGGACAGGAGGATTTAATCCACTCCTGGATGGATCTCATACCTCTAGTCAGTTATAAACATCTTAGAGAGACCATAAGCGTTTTGGTGGTGACTTCCTGCTCTCTGCTCAATGGAAAAATCAAACCCTTGCAGGCAGATTGACCATCTGAGTAGTTTGGGGGTTTCCCCTTTCATTTGAATCAGCCATCTCAAGGGTTGGTGGTCAGTGTGAATAATGAAGGTAGAACCATACAAGTATGGTCTAAACCTCTTCAATGACCCCACAATAGCAAAACATTCACGTTCTATTGTTGCCCACCTTGTCTCAGGATCCTTTAACTTCCTGCTGATGAAACAAATGGGGTGTTCCCTACCTTTATCATCCAGTTGACTAAGGACTGCACCTATACCTACATTAGAAGCATCAGTTTGTACAATGAAGGGTTGGTGGTAGTCAGGACCTCTTATGACTGGTGCTTGACAAAGGGCTTTCTTCAGGCCTTCAAAGGCTTGATTGCACTCCTCATTCCACCTGACCTTCTTAGGAAATGTGGGAGAGGAGATGACATTCAAGGGAGAAGCTATGGTTCCATAGTTCTCTATGAAGTTCCTGCAATACCCAGTGAGACCTAGGAAGGCTCTCACTTGGGTTTGAGTAGTAGGGGTGGCCCAGTTTTGTATAGCTTGTAGTTTGCTAGGCAATGGCCATATTTCACCTCCTCCTACCTCATGTCCAAGGTAGACCACTGTGCTCTGACCAATTTGACATTTACTTGCTTTTATGGTCAGATGGGCCTGTTCAAGAGCCTGCAACACATATCCTAGGTGATCAATATGTTCTTTCCATGTAGGACTGAACACTGCAATGTCATCCAATTATGCCATGCAGAAGTCCTCCATCCCATTCAGAACTTGATTGACCATCCTCTTAAATGTAGCAGGTGCATTCTTTAGTCCAAAAGGCATTACCTTAAATTGGTAGAGACCAGCTGGGGTGGAGAATGCAGCTTTCTCCTTGGCATGGTCTGTCAGGGCTATTTGCCAATAGCCTGATGTTAGGTCAAATGTGCTGAGGTACTTGGTTGCATCAAGTTGTCCACCAGCTCATCTGTCCTAGGTAAAGGATGGGCATGAGTCTTAGTGACTGCATTTAGAGGTCTATACTCCACGCAGAATCTCAACTCCTTGGATCCTGCCTTTGGTACAAGCACAACTGGGCTAGACCACGGACTAGTAGAGGGGTCTATAACCCCGAGATCAAGTATCTTGTTGACCTCATTCCTTATATGGGTTCTTACATTGTTTGACATTCTGTACCCCCTGCTTTTCACAGGCAAACAGTCACCAGTGAGGATATCATGCTGGCCCCAAGGGGTCAAGCCCGGTGAAAGTGAGAAAACGGAGGCAAACTGATTTAACAGTAATTTGCACTCATCCTGCTGGTCAGATGTGAGACTGGAAGAGAGCTGAAGTTAGGAGCAATGCTTCCATGTCAGGTCTAGAGACATAAGCCTTTAAACGGTTGGTGTGAAAGACTCTAGGAGCTAACTTAGGATTGCCTAAGTCCACCAGATAGTTCACCTCTCCAACTTTGAAGGGTCCAATCCATGTGTCCTGTAAGGCCCTCTGACTTGTAGGTACCATAACTAGAACAAGCTGGTCTTGAGTAAACTCAATCATGTTAGCCTTCTGGTCATGCCAATGCTTGACCAGAGCTTGACCAGCTTTCAAGTTATCACTTGCCTCTGCCATCATGTGTGACATTCTCCTCCAGATACCTATCACATAGTCAGTCACTCTGACTGGCTTGGGGGAAGGAGCACTCTCCAACCCCTCCTTATTTCAGGGCCAATGGACCTCTGACTGGGTGGCCATAGAGAAGTTCAAAGGGACTGTAACCTTCTCCCTCCTGAGGAACTTCTCTATATGCAAAGAGAAGGCATGGCAGTAGAAGGTCCTACTTTCTTTTAAGGGGTTCTTCTAAAGCACCTATCATGCTATTCATAGTTCTGTTAAACCTCTCTACCATCCCATTGGTTTGAGGATGGTAGGCAGTAGAGAACTTGTAGGTGACTCCACAGGTTTCCCACATGGCTTGCATGTAGTGGGACATACAATTTGATCCCCACCTCCTTAGGAAAACCTACTCTGGTAAAAAATACCAAGTAGGGCCTTAGCCACAGCCTGAGCCGTAACAGTCCTCATAGGTATTGCTTCAGGATACCTAGTAGCATTGTCTACTACAACCAGAATAAACCTGTTACCTGAAGATGTGGGAGGATGAAGAGGACCAACCATGTCAATCCCGACCCTCTCAAAAGGAACTCTCACCACTGGGAGAGGCAACAAGGGTGCCACATTCTTAGTTCCACTCTTGCCAGAGGTTTGGCAAGTGTGACAGCTCCTACAGAATTAGTCTACTTCTGAAGCCATCTTAGGCCAGTAGAAGTAGAGAGAGAGCCTTTCCTTGGTCTTCTTAAAACTTAATTGACCAGCCAAAGGTATCTCGTAGGCTAACTGTAGGAACTGGAGTCGGTTCACTAGAGGTACTACAAGTCTTTTGCAGTCTCCAGGGGTTGACTCAGTCGGTTCACTGTAGAAGAGGCCATCTTCCCAGTGCAACCTATACTTTCCAGGCTCAGTCCCATTGAGCTGAGAAGCTGCCTGTAGGTGGAGACCTTCAAGAGTAGGACACTCCCTTTGTCCTCTGCTGAAGTCTGCCCTGTTGGGTCCACCTTCTGCCAGTAAAGACTGCAGCTGAGGATGTTCAACAGGGTCAAGATCTCCAACCAGAGTAAGATCTTCTTCTAGATCTGATTCCTCAGTATCTAGTTGAACCATACAGGGATGAACCTCACACTCAGCCTCAGCTGGTGGAAGAGTCACAGGTGTGACTTTGGACAGTCTTGGAGATGTCCTTCTGGGCACAGTGCTGCTTGCTTGTTTCTTGCTGGCAGACTTGGGTTTCCCCTTTGTCTCTTTCTGTCCTGCAATAGCAGTAAGTAAGTCCTGTGGACTTGGAGTGATAGTTTCCTCTATCAAGTCCCCAGGAGAGCCTCTCAAGGTTCTCTTCCTAGCAGACCTTGTGAGCTCCTGCTTCCTTTTGCTGGGAGGCCTGGGGGTACTAGACACAACTCCAAGAGTTTTAAGGTCATTACCCAACAGGACTCTCCAAGGTACGTTATTTTACACACGTACAGGTATTCTGACAGTCATGTCATTGCACTGGATGAGAGCTGGTAACTGGGGAATCATTTGCACAGGGCCTCCAGCTAACTTGGTTAGGTGTTTGGGTGCCTTAGCAACATCCTCCACTTTGAAAAAACATTCATCAACCACAGTTATGCTGGCTCCAGTGTCTCTGATGGCAGGGGTCTCCTGACCATCCACAAGAACACTATCTTTATAATACTCTTTATTATTATCTGGGATTGAGTTATAGACATCTAAGTTCTGTTGTTCCCAAAGACCCAAGGACACTAAAGAAACACTAGATGAGACTTCCATGGGCTCATCAGCTAGTAACTGAAAGTTTCAACTGGCTATAGGTAGTTCATCCACGTGGGAGAAGGCTAAGGAGACAGTGTGGACCCCTGAAGGTTTACCCTTGCCTCTGGGAACCCCTTTCACATAGTCAGTTGACCCACAAGCAAAACATTTTCCAAATGCTTTAATGAATGGGGGTTTGTTCTGACCTCCATCTGGTTTGGGACCAGATGGTACATTAACCTGATTCGGTTTCCTTTGTGGCTTACCCTGATTATGTTTGGGGCCCTCTTTTGGATTGGAATTATTGGAATTCTCTTTGGTGTCTTATTTTGACTGCTTTCCCTCATCCTTCTTCTGAGTTGACCCAGAATCCTTGTGAGTAGCCCTGTTGGCAACCCGCAAGTCAGCAGCCTTAGCTAACTTCTTAGGATGTATCTCCTTCAAATCAGCCAAGTGCTGTCTAAGCTCAGGAGAGCAGGCATCATAGACTGACTCCAACATCACAAGATTCCTCAAACCTTCATAAGTGTTCACTTCGTAACCCTTAACCCAACCATCTAAGTTTTTCAAACATTCACACACCCAGGTAGCCCAATGGGTACCATCATACTTTTGAGGGTCTTAAACCTCTTAAGGTACTGGGAAGCGGTCTTCCCAAATCTAGCTATCAAAGATAGCTTCACACACTCATAATCCTGATTATCTTCCTCCCCCAACTCCATTACAGCATCACTTGCAACAGGGGGAAGCCTAGAGAAAAGCAAGGAATCAACTGATTCTCTGAGATACCCTGAATCCCATGATTATATTCAAACATTGCTAACCAATCCAAAACATCAAGTTTAGTCTCATACATACCAATCATTTCCTTTGGCATACGGGGTTCTCTTAAGGCTGGAAGACCTAGAAGACTCTGAGAGAGAAGCATTTTCCAAAGACAATTTCTTCATTTCTAGAGCATGAGCCATCTCCATTTCTCTGAGTCTTAATTCTTGATGTTTCATGGCAGTTTGTGCCTCAATACGTTTCACTTCTAATTCAAGTCTCATTTTCTCTAGTGCAATAAACTCAGGAGTGAGTGTAGGACCTGTGTGGGTCCCTGTGGACAGAGGTTGTGCTTTCCGAGCAGGCAAGGGAGTTGTAGGGTTTCCTAACAAGGACTTGTCTACTTCTTCTAATCCAACACTCTCAGAATCAGAAACATCAGTATCCACATTTGCTGGGTAAGTCCTTCTGACCCACTCTCCAGACTTTGTTTTCCCAACAATTTGGCAACCGGTTCAGATTTCTTTCCTTTACCAGAGAGGCTCCTCTCTCTACCCATGGTTCTCAGAACCTCAGCAGTATAGTTTAAGAGACTCTCTTCACTGTAGTTTTCCATATTTGACATGATTTTTCAGTTAACAGAATAAATGGTGTTTAGCCTTGTGGTTAGTTGACCCAAGGTAATAGAAGCACTCTAAGTGTTATCTCTAATACTCTATACTCTATCCTCACCGCTGTACACCAGTGTTAGGCAGGATCCTGTGCAGTGCCCTTAGGGACCACTACACACAATTAAGACTACAAGTGGTAATACAAATTCACCTTTGGTACAAGCCTGTACTAGTGGTAGCAGTAGCGGAGCAGCCAGACTTTTCTCAAGAGCAAATGAGCAGTAGTAGAAATTACACAAAGGACCACAATTACTGTGACTCAAGCAAACACTGACTCAAGGTTTTTGGTTGAAAAGTAAAAGTATATTTATTTGTAGACCATCTGTTTGCAAAACACTTCACTTCTATTAAATTAAAGCCACACGTAAAATACACTACACACAACCAATTCACTTTGTGCAGCACAATTCAAGGTAAGTACCTTTGGTTTTGACAGACCGGTGTTGTGAAACAAAGACGTTACTGGGGGGACAGATGCAATCACTTTTTGACAGTAATGACAGTTCGGTCTTACTAAAGATACGCGTACCCACAGAATGAAATGTCACCGGAGTTAAAACACCCTTAGCACATGAATCAACACAAGAGAGTTGGGGATAAAAATCATAGGCAATATTTTTGTCAAGGCAGATAGAATCCGAGGGCTCTTCCCTACAAGTGAATAAAAGTCAATAGGCCTGCGCCAATGTCAAATGGAACAGGGTTCCTGTTGTCGAGGATCACATGGTTAGTACAGTTCACGATTCGAGATTGCCAGGAGTACTTGGATATTGTCACAAGAGGAAGCAAAAGTTATAATAGGGAAGGAAGATAAGGACAAGCCTTTGGTGAGGAGAAAAGGGATTCACCTTAGTTCCCTGAGGTCGGAAACCGTACCTTATTCAAGTGAAGAAGAGCTGTTGCCATGGCAGTTGTTCCTGGTAGTTCCTGCAGACTCAAGGTTCCTGTGACTTCAGTCGTGCAGACAGGAAGGAGGACGTCTGGAGCGATCTGCACTACCCAGAGATGAGGCCAGCAGCAGCAAAAGCAACGGTGAATAAAATGTGCACTCCTTTAAAACAGGAGAGGCTCTTCAGGTGGCTATCCGGACCACTACAGCTGTGTGCACCGATTTCGACCAAGAAGAGGTTCCTCTGCCTGTGGAAGATGAGCTGGTTCATCCCACCAAGCTCAAGGGAAGAATACTCCGGACTGGATCTTCTCTTGTCGTCGAAGGGTAGATAGCTCAGGACTGCAGCAGGGCTCCACCGGGACTCGGTAGTTGCAGCAGCCGTCTTTTTCTCCGCTTCTCTTCTGTTCCTTGCAGTTCCAGTGGCGACTCTGACTTCCAGCACAAGACCTGCCTTTTATGCAAAAGATCCCCCATTCACACAGCCTGGCTGTCAATCACCCAGCAGGGGGGTTGTCCGGCCCGGACAACCACCTTAGCCAATCAGGACAAAGTACGACTTGGGTTTCCAAGGATACCCTGTGCAGGGGGTGACTACACCCCTCCCTCACATTCAGCCCACCTAGATACCCAGGCGCCAAAAGGGGGGCTTCTTGAGAGAAGCCCACCAAAAGAGGGTGAACAAAGAAGGCAAACCTGGTTTACCGCGCAAAGTAAAACACAAGAAAGACTTTAACAAAAAGAAATGGCAAATAAACCTGACCAAAGCCAAAAGAAAGAGTATTTGGTCAAGCGGTTTTATGTTCGAGGCTAATATGATAGCCTGGAAAAGTACCATGTTTACATAATATAATCGCCATAGAAAGTTTAGTGTAGATACCACTGCTACCAGCCAAGTGTAAATGTTAAAAGAGGAAAACAAAGCTCAGAGAGGCACAGACAAAAAGGGATAGGAGTTAACCCTTTCCAGTATTCTATGAAAGATGGGGTGTACTGGGTCTGTAGTTTTAAATGACTATGTAAAGTAAATGGCAACTTTACCTGTTTTCTGGGGGACAGTAGTCAGCCCCAGAAAATGGAGTCAGGGGGAAGTCTCCAAGACAACCATGTGTTACTGCACGGAAGGTGCTGTGTAACACACATAAAAAGTGGGGTTCATGGAGTGGTGTCCTCCAGAGCCCACTATCACACAAACAGTAAAAACACACATGGCAAAACACATGTAAGGTGGGAAAAAGGTTCACACTCTTACCAAGTAGCAAAAATAAACTCGAGAAATCCAGCAAAGCAGGTGAGGGAAATTGGCCACAGAATGAGAATTCTCCCTAACACCTAGCAGGGTCAATATTTCCTGCACAAGGAGCGGATCCGGAATCCTCAAAGAGGGATTCCCCGGTGGATTGTTCTGAAGCATCGTTCTAAAAGGAAGGCAGTAACCATGGGCTGAAGTAATGCCTCACCATTCTTCGAGATGCCGAGACAGGCTGCCCCCCACTGGTGAGCTGTGACACAAGGCCTCAGAGCGGTTTTGAAGTTGCTGCTGCAGAGGCCGATAGCAAAGAGGCTGATGCTTGAGCTGGCTTGGCTCCTCTCCCTCGTCCACCACGAGGAAACATATGTTGGCTTCTTTGACTGGCCATTCCTTTCGCCCTTCCAAATGAGGAGTAGTAGCGAAAAGAACTACCCCTCCACTACTGTGCAATAGGACAAAAAGGCTGAGGTTGTCGAACAGCTGCGCCCAAAGACTTGGCGTCTCCTTTAGAGGTCTGCAACTTCTCAAGGCTCTCATCACCCTTGCTGCCAAAAAGATGAGACCTGTCAAATGGCTTGTTCAGAAGCCTAGCCTGCACATCAGGTGCAAACCCAGACTTCCGCAGCCACGCAAACCTGCTTAACATGGTGCTCGTAGCCATGGATCTGCTTATGCTATCCGCAGAATCCAACCCAGACTGAAGGGACTCACACATGGCTTCCTTGCCATCCTTAAAAATAGCCAGGAAGCTGTCCCTTTCTTCCCCTTTGGGAATATGCTGTGCCGCCATAGATATGCACTCCCACAGAGTGTACGAAAATGTAGCCAAGGCACAAGTGGAGTTGGCCGACTTCAACGTCTTACTCTCAGCTGAAAATGCCTTACGTGCCCATCCATCCATGTGCTTATCGTCCCTATCAGGAGGGATGGTAGGGTACGCTGCCTGTTTTGGGGTAGCAGTGGCTGCCTGGACCACTAGACTCTCGGGAGTTGACAGGTAGCCAGGGTAGCTACTGGAGGGGTGGTATTTTCTTGTAAGCGACTTGTTCACCACAGGATTCGTCTCTGGGGTCTCCCAATTCCTGGCCACCCTTTTTATAAGAGTCACATGGAACGGTAACACAGGATCTGTAAGTGGACCCTTGTCCAAAATGTCCGTAAGATCATCCTGATCATAATGCACAGGAGGCCTCGACCAGCCCAGATATTCCACAACTCTTGACATAAGTTGCCTGTAAGAGGAATCAGCGTGCTCCCCTGGGTCGGATTTGCCGAACTCCAGCTCAGGAGAAGTGTCTATACCACTAGCATTATGCAAGGACTCACAGAGATCCTGCATCCTACTCTCCTCACTCAGGTACATTAGGTGTCCAAAACTGGAGACCAAAAGGGGTATCATCCTCATCCAAACATTCCTCCTCCTCAAAAATGGAAGTGAGGGACTTAAATCCTTCTTGGGTAGAGGGGTACACCTTTTCTCAGGTGTAGTACCCAGAGGCTGCACAGTCATCGACTTAGACTTAGTAACCGCCTTTTTCGGAGTTTCCACAGTCACAGGAAACTGTGCCGGTAAAAATGGCACAGACAGTGCTGATGGTTTCAGTGCCGGCGTCGACAACGGTGTCGAAGGCATCAATGGTCAGACCAGGGTAGAGGACCCGATAGTCACTATCGACTGATGTGGCGCCGATGTCGTTGATGGCGCCAATGGCGCCGAGGGCTTCCAAGGTTTCTATGGTGTCGAAGACCTTGACCTCTCTCCACGCCTCAAATGATCCTTTGTCCGAACAGGACTGCAAGGGTACCCGATGTGGATTATGCCGTTGGCTCGAGGGCATGCGAGTATCCGGCCGAGACTGCTCCCTGCCAGCGAAGGCGTGGACAGAGCTTTGCCCTGTTTTTCAAAAGTCTTAAGCATCTCCACACGGAATGCTTCCCATTCTGCTGGCGTCGATTTCATGGACAGGCATTTCACCCTCTAGGGGGTGCCGCCTGAAGAAGACGACGAGGAAGGCGACCGGCGGTGCTTTTGCCTCGAACGCTTCGATGAAGACGAGTGGCGAGAACCACTCCTGGACTTTGAGCGCTTGGCCGTCTTCCTCTGAGGAGAGTCGCCTCTCGACTCATCGATCCAAGGCCCAGCTTGTCGGGGCTTATGGGGCTTGGACACCTTGTCTACCTTGTGCTTCCCCTTTCGTTCCCACAAGGCCTTCCCGGTCATAGACTGACACTTGGAGCAGGTATCTGTGCCATGGCCATCGCTGAGGCACCACAGGCAGACTTGATGCAGGTCCGTGATAGACATCTTGGAGCCGCAGTCCTGGCATTTCTTGAATCCGGACCGAGGAGTCGTCGGTGTTGAAGACAAAGACATAGTTAACAGCAAATACTTCAGAAGTACGAGGCACACAGAGTTTCAGGAAGCAAACACGTTCACGAAAAAACAGAACTGAGCCAACGGGCGAGGTGCATGCTACTTATAAAATCCAATGACATCACCCTCGACGGAGGCCTTCGAGGGACATCGACTCAACACCATCGACGCAGGTCACCCTCTGCCGAAAAATTTCCAAAGCAGCCAAAGCTGGACACTACATATCAAAGATGTGGAATACGTTGGAGGACACAATCCATTCGAAACATGAAACATGAACACTATATTGAAAATGGCAAGGGACCTTTGCACTGTGACATACAATGGAGCCAGTTTTTATCCAGACCTCACCAGCGCAGAAGGCAAGGAAACAATTGGTACAAGTGAAAGCGACTCATTATATCAAATGCGGTATGTTACACCGAGCAAGGTTTCATATCATTCATAAGGACACAGCACACTTTCACAGCGATGCTGAGGCGGCTATGAACTTTGTTGAGAATCATTCCAGTGTGCCACCGGGGTCTGGAAGTTCATCAATCACTTCGCCGAGACACAACAAGGTGAGATTATTGCCTTGTGGTGTTCCCACTGGTAGAATGTGAGGTGGGCCAAGAATTACTTAAATGGGAACTTTGCAGCTAAATGAGGATTTCGAATTGTAGAACTGGGCCAGGAGGCTGCACACCCGGCGAGACTGAGAGGGTAGTAATACACTGGGGGAGGGGAACCCACAGAGTTTATGAATGACATAATTAGTGGCAGAATAGTTGGCACACACCCATTTCATCTCAGGTTTGTGCACTCTTAAGAGTGGCTGTGCCCACTGCATGGCCATCGGGAAAGGAAGGGGACTCATGGTCGGCCATGCTGTGGGAAGGGAGCGCTCGAAGCTCACTCACCACCTTCTCCAGTTACTGCTAGCTAGTTCATGCAAACCAAGTAAATCTAAGCAGATTCACACACCTCAGAAGACAAAATTATTAACTAGTATCACATGCGCCCACCCAGCCTTCCCCATACTGGGCCTGAGGCTTGGTATAAAAAAAACAGTTGCACTCACGCATTTACACAAACATCATAACAGAAAATAAACAATAATAGAGCGCTTCAACGCATGAAGAATCTTGGCTCCCTGTACATGCAAGATAGGGATAGTGTGATAGGAATACTCCTGTACACGCCTACAAGATGTCTGAGCAAACCAATAGCTGGCAGCCCAAGAAAAGCATGTCATTCTAAGCAGATATAAGGCACATAAAGATGATTACTGGGTAAGTCATGTGTGGTAGGTCAGAATCAGGAGATGGACAAGATAACATGATCACAACTCTTTTCTTCTTTTAGTAAAGGCCTAATAATTCCCTACACCTGTGATTCTAAGCCCTACTCAGAAACAGAAAAAGAAGTGTGCTCATCAGGATGTTAAGAGTATAAACATAAATAAAGCGTTCTGTCTGGAAATTGTAGTCTAACCGAGTTTCCTTCCATATCTAAAAAGTAAAATACAAAACAGCCAAGGCATGTTTTGGGGAATTGCTCAAGGAAAGGGATGGCTGATGGCGCCTGACCCTCTCACCCCTTTAACACTTTACCATAGACCCTTACCCATGTTCACAGTTCCAGTCTATATATTTCGTGGAGTGCTAAAATGCTGTCCCAGGCACAAGCCAGGTCTCTCTATTCCTGTTCAAACGTAGAAGTCTCACATTCTTCCTCCCTTCGGGAGGCTGTCGTCTTACTTGTTTCCTCACTCTGGGGTTTTCTTGGCCTCATCCTCCCCACTCTGGGGGTCTGCTCCTTCTGATTTCCCACTCTGGGGTTCTTGCTCCTTTTGCCAACTCTGGGGCTTTCCTCCTCCCCATGCCCTACTCTGCGGTTCCTTCTTTCTCTCCACACTCTTGGCCAGGCTTCTTTCTCTGCCTCCACTCCAGGGTTTCTCGAGTCTCTCCCCACTCTGGGGCTTCTGCGAGACCTTCCCACTCTGGAGCTTCAGTGCCCTCCCCACTCTGGGGCTTCTCAGTGCTCTGCCCACTCTGGGGCTTCTCAGTGCTCTCGCTACTCTGGAGCTACTCAGTGCTCTCCCCACTCTGGAGCTTCACTGTATGCTCACCACACTGGGGCTTTACTGTATTCTCCCCACCATGGGGTCAGATTCCTTCTCTCTCCCCACTCTGAGACTTACCTGGTCTTTCCCAGCTTTGGAATCCTACTTCTTCCTCCTTGTCTCGCCACCCGCCTCTCGGTTCCCTAGAGTCACTGCGTTCCTGTTTCTCCTGAGCGGGGCTCCTCGGGAGGGGTGTGAAGTCAGTACAACATGAAGCCGCTTACCTGACTCATCAACTGGGTTCCACCTTAGCTGTAGATGTTTCTCCATTCCCGCACGCTTCGGGAGGGGCAGGGAGTAAATCTTCTCCTCAGATCTCTGCTTTTGTGCTCTGAGGTTCCTCTTCATTTGCTATACTGGGCTCTTCCGGTTCGTCATTCAGTGATCCTCTCTGCGCTCCCACAAAGTAGAACGTTGGCCAGGGCGCCACATCCAGCGTTCATTCTCTCTGACCAGCCACATTTCCTCTGAGTCTTCCAGGTCAACTGAATTCTTCCTCTTCACCAAGCTGCTCCTCTCATTGGTTCTCTACATGGCGCTCGTCCAGGGGCTTGTTCACCTCTCTGCTGCTTTCCAGGAGAAATGGGGATGCTTGAAGCCAGAAGCAGAATCAGCCATTACAAAGGGGGTTATAGGCTTATCATATACCTGAGCTCCCACATATTCCAAAAAGGTGTTGGGGTCTTGAGGGAGTGGGTGGTAACCTGTTCCCCTCTCTGGGGTTTTCCTGTCCCTGAAGGGGCTGGGGCTCAGCTCCAGAGGGATCCTCCGAACCCTGTGCCCTAGGGGTGCCATAGCAGGCTCTCTTCCCTAGCCCCAAAGGGGGTAGTTCCCCCTTCGGGAGAGGTGACTATCTCCTTGGAATCATCACCCATGTCGTCATATTTTGTCTTGTGCCTGGTCTGTGTGCCACTTTGTTCATATTCTCATAAACTGACTCTAAGCTTGTTCTAATCTTTGAGCTATTGTACAAGGCACCCTTCTGGGAATGCCTTTGCCACCTTTAATATGTTATTGTGAGTCATTTCTGATCGACATTGACATCCACGCTCTTCAAATAAATACAAATATCTTTCTTCACCTACCCTTCTCTAACTGCCTTCCTTGTTAATGCTTGATCACTCCTTAAACATGCCCACTTCATTACCTCTTACTCATCATACCTCATCATTATGATCATCCAATCCTGATATAGCATTTGCTATCCCCTCTCCCTACAAAATACACAAGTGCTGGCATTGGAATTAACTTTTTTTCGAGTGATGCAGAAAACTCAAAAAGGTGAACATTCAAGTATGCAGTCACAGAAGTGGGAACATTTGATTAATAAGTTGACATACTTACCCCCTCCCCCATTTAATCAGATCCCCATGTGTGAGACAACAGTAGTAATAATTAAGACAATTAACATGTGAAGTGTTGGCCTGATGGAGGATGTAGTACATTAGCTTTAAATTGATACAACAGGTGTAAGATGGAACCGTAGTACCACAGCAGAATGGTTAAGGTTGAATGTTATTTAGAATAATATCAAAACATTTTGGTTTAAGAGGTGGTAGATTTATGGAAATGATTGAGATGCATACAGGTAGGGGAGCCAAAGCTATTCCAGATGCTTTATGCATTTATGTAAATGCAGAAAATGTTGTGTCACAATTCTTGAGCAATGCTTTTTGTATATGAAAATGTTTAATAAAGAGCTGTTAAAAAACAAAAACTTCTGTGGCGTTCTCCGTGTTCATACGCCACTTCCACAGGCCTCCTTCACTTTACTGTTTCCTTAGTAGATGTCCACCACCCCCTGGCCCTGCCACTACCAACACAGATTTGTCATCTCTTCCTCTCACCATCTGGACATAGGCGGTTTTAATGTATGGGCCGACTGTGCACTTCTTTCTGCTGTTCACTTTCATCTTGAGAACAATGTCATTTCACAATCTCACCTAGTTGGTCTCAGATCCTACCCACGTAGTTGGCCACTCCTAGCAGCACTTGGTATTTAGCACACCCAACCTTGTAGACATATGCCCTCTCTCCCTCTCATCTGGACTGCCATCCCCTTCATGATTTCTCTGTCTTCTCTACGCCAACCCATCTCCGCTTCCACCCATACTATTTTGTAACTTAGTTTTAAGGATTGGCGTTTAGATTAGGCGTTTTTCACACCCCTTATACAGTTTAATGGACACCCTTGAACTGCGATCACTTGTGTCTGTCTTTACTGTTGCCACCATGAGTTCCTTACATATGCAAGCTGTCAGTCCCAAACATCACAATATTTCCAATTGTTTGGAAGGAAGAAGTAGTGAAACACTACTGTGAAGAGATATATAAAATAACTCGGCAATAAACAAACTGCCTAGATAGATAACAAAAAATACAAAAGATATTCAAAGAAGAATGAATGAAACAAAAATCCTTAAAATTAGTAACACATCACAATGAGAAGTTCACCTTCTTCTCAAGGTGACAAAATTGTACAAAGATAGGCTTATCGTCTTATTCACAAACCCTGGGTCGACGTAGGATAACGTTTCACGTTTCAGCATATAGAAAGTTAACCGCCTTCTTCATGGTCATAATATTTTCAGACCCTGTATATATAAAAATATAACTACATAAAGATCTATAATTGGTTGAATAATTGATCAATATTTAAGAATGCCTTGACATAATAGTAGCAATTAGGGCTCCACATTTATTTCATATTGAGTACAACGGTTATTATTGTTCAGTTGGATGAATAATATCAAACATTTACATCCATAGTCCAGATCAGGGGATACTGGCAATTAAGCCAGCTCAATTATAGAACTTACAATGTGGGTAATAGACTTAAATTCAAAAAGTAGAAACTTGAAGGCAGAAACATAACTGAATATTTTCAAGTAAGCATCTATTTCAGAAACTTAGTAAGGAAAGGTATCACATACAATATTGTTATGTACACAACTGTGGAAGTATAAAAAGGTATGGTATATGTAAGAAAAGTGAAAGCTCACGTAGATACTCACGGTGGTGGCCCCGCCAGAACATACTTGTGTGCCCTTGTGGTACTGTGCCCTCTCCCGCCACATTTCGCAGGCCTAGCTCCTATGGGTCCTGAATGAGGAGGGCGCCTAATGATGCACGCATCTGTGATTCCAGCGTCACTACCTGTTGGTGACAGTCGCTGTAGGTGTCTTGCTGACCTTCTCAACTGTGCCCTGAAGCCTGCTGCACCGGAATTCTCTTTGTATCTCTCCGGAAGCTGAGAAAGGGCAACTCTTGGCAGAGGAGATCCAAGATGGCCGCTGACACAAGGTGACGTGTCCACTGCAGCTCCGCAGCCCCGGCCAAGCTATCGGAGGTTCCACCTTCCCACAACCCCATGAGAGCAAGCGACCCGCACATGGAGTGAGGCAGTCATAGGGGTGTACCTGCCACAAGGCAAGCCGGCCAGCGGGCGAAGTAGCGCCGAGCTGGGAGCTGAGACCTGCCAGACGGAGGGAGCCGAGAAAGGAAACAGGGCCAATGCAGAAGAGCCTAAGCCGGACCAGCACCAGCGAGGGCTGGCGAGACTGGCCGCACTTAACTGGCGAGGGCGAGGGATGCCCCCAGAAACGGCATCAGCACAATCAGGAGAGCAGGAGCTAGATGGCCGCCTTGGCGGGGAGAAGCGGATCGCTTTGGTGTAGGAGAGCGCCAGCGGAGGAGCAGCGTCTACCATAGACATCAGGGGATAGAAACCAGGCTTGGTGAGACAGCGGCGCAGCCCGAAGAGAGCAGTGCCTGACTGTGGAGAGGTGAACCGGGAGATGCTGGAGCCATACGCCAGGAGCGAAACACCCCCAGGAAGAGGCCACCCAGGAAAGCGTGCGGCACATTCCCTGGGGAGAGAGGTCGAGCGGGCCCAGGACACAGAACAACACCGGAGGAGAGGCTCCCCCAAAACCCCCCACCAGCGCCAATGGAGAACGGGCTGGCAGAGTGTGGCAGGAGTACAGCCCGGAGGAAGCAGACCCTCAGAGCAGGGAGGTGAGCAAGAAGACGTGGGACCAGCACACGGTGAGCAGGTGCAGGGCACTCCCAGCGGAAGCACTGGGACCTGCAGGGGGGCCCGGGTGAATAAAGCAGCTGGAAAAAGCTGGTGGGCCAGGGGACCGGAAAGGGGGAGAGGCCTTGGAAAGGGAGCAAGGACGCAAGGGATAGGAAACTCGAGGCACCTGCGAGGACAGCAATAAGCAGCCCTGGTCGGGGCGAGCATTTAAATTTGGGATACAACAGCAACCCAAGCAAAGCGCGCAACACTGGCAGACGAAAGGGCCCTGGGCAAGGCCCCCTGAATACTATGGGCATGGGAAGGCCCCCGGGCTCAGAATAAAAGGAGAGCTTGGGTGAGGAGGGCAGGCAAGCCCGTGGCATAATCTTCTGAGGCACAGAACTCCGCACAGGGGATTGGCACGGGAGCTGGGACCCTGCCATTAACGACTTATACACTGGTGCATGGGGAGAGGAAAGGAGGTGGGGGCCCCCAGCGAGAAGGGGACCGGGGCAGGACCGGTGGTCCCTGGCAGCCCGGCTTGGATCGGCCAAAATGGTGAACACCATCTTCAAAGGAAGACCCAGCAGACCGCCCCTGATAGAAGAGCGCAGGCTAGCAAGGGCATGCCATGGTGGGGTGAATGATGGCCAAGGCGAAAGGCAGAGGCACGAAAGTGCCCCCCACAATGAGAGACACACCTGGCGCCCTTCCCTACGCTGTGGACGGCCCTGGAACCCAGGGATCAGGGAGGAAACATCCAGGTCCATGGGGAGCACAGCAAGGAATCAACAATGGGAGAGACACCAACACCTATGACAAGATAAGACTTTCATGGAGAGATGCTATCCCTCCAGGAGACCGAAACCAAAACATTTCAGGAGTAGTTTCAGCTGTTATGCTCTGACCTCAACTCAGCACTGGCAGAAATGAGGCAAGACGTCGGCCAGGCATTGGGGCAAGGGGAGCACAACATGTTGGAACCAGTAAGAGCAGATAAGTCCGGGGGTGGGGGGAGGGGTGGGACGCTCATCCCCAAGTTGGGGCTGGGGGGAATGAGGGGGCAGCCTCAAAGAGTCAGGGGAGGAGGAGAATACAGAAGGGGGCACGTGAGGAAAGGGCAACCGAACAACAAAGGGGCAGGTCTCAAAGGAGGCAGGGGGCAGGAGCCATTGAGGGAAGGAAGAGACAGCAGCCTTTGGTGAGGGGGGGGGGTAAAATGGAGGCTCCTGTAAGCGTCACCCGAACACAGTCACTTTCAAATGGGTAACCCATAATGTGAGAGGGCTCAACACGCCTCTCAAAAGGAAGAAGTTGGAGAGGTTTACAAGGGAAGCAGGACCAGATGCTATGGTATTACAGGAAACCCACTTCTTGAGAAAAGATATGGGACGACTGAAACTAAGAGGCTTCTCCCAGATATATTGTGCCTCTGGCCCAACTAAAACAGGGGGAGTCGCATTGGCCATCAAAACGAGTGCGGATTTTAGAGTCTCGGAGATCAACAGGGATAGGAATGGGATATATATACTAGTGAAAGGGGCACTCAAAGAAAGGATATACACTATGGCATCACTATATGCTCCCAACACTGGCCAGGAAAGCTTTCTGAGGGATTTATTGGAAGTAGTATTGGAGGTTTTCGCAAAGGGGAATATAATCCTTATGGGGGACCTCAAAGTAGCCTGGCACAAGATGCGGGACTGGACAGCCCAGGGAAGCCCGGGAGGGGGGAGTAGTAGCATCACCCCGGCTACGGGATAGGTTTGAGGACGCAGAACTAAGGGGTGTGTGGAGGGCTCTGAAAGTTGAAAAGGAGGTGTACACATTCCTCTCTGAGGTTCATGGATCACAATCGAAAATTGATTATATATGGGTGTCAGCGAACCTAGTGGGGGGAGTGGAGGTGGAATTCGGCCCACTAGGGATAGCGGATTACAAGATTGTCTCAATGAGAATAGTTCCGCAGGGTCGGACTCAGGGCCTCTGGAGATGGACCAGACACTAAGGGACCCAGTGACACAGGAAGATATAGGGAAGAAAATGAAGGGATTCTTTGAGCTTAACAAGAGGTCAGACACTGGGGAAAGTACTCGGTGGGATGTGTTTAAAGCAACTATGAGGGGGGAACTCATTGCGGAAAAGGCGCAAAGGTGAAACAGACGAAGGCCCGAAGGTTCAACTAGAGGGAGAGGTGGAGGAGGCAAGGAAAAGGGTGGCCGAGACCCCTACTAGGAAGTTGCTGAGGGAGTACAGGTTGCAGTGGGGCAACTGGGTGTACTCAGAACGGAAAAAGCACAGGGGGCCTTGTTCTTCGTTAGGGCTGCTGCCCTGTTGGCACGCCTATTGCGGGGAGCAAGGGACAAGTATACAATCATAGCAATAAAGGATGAACAGGGTGCCCGTCGGATGCGCACGGAGGAGGTACAGGAGCAGTTGGCTAGGTACTATGACTACCTGTATTCCTCCCAAGGCCCATTGAGCCAGAAACAGATAAACTTCCTAGGAAAAATACAGCTCCCCAGGCTGGATCCTGGGGCTCAAGACGCACTAGGTTGGGAAATCTCGGAGGAGGAGGTTAGAGTGACAATAGCAAAACCTCACCTGAATAAAGCCCCGGGACCGAACTGCTATGCAGCTGTCTTTTTTCCGAAACTTACGGTCACTTCTGGTCCCTCATTTAACACAATTATTGAATACTTTCAGGATTACAGGATGAATTACGCCCTCCAGGGAGGAAGCTGAGATTACTCTCACACCCAAACACAATAAGGACTGCTCTGAGTGTTCCTCCTACAGACCCATAGCTCTCATGAACGTGGATGTTAAAATCTACACGAACATATTGGCTAATAGGCTAGCGAGATTTGTCATGGGGAGGCAGGCGGCAGATAACATAAGCAGGGTGGCACACTTAGTGGAGAAAGTGGGCAAGACGGCCACTCCATTGGTCCTGCTCTCACTTGATGCGGAAAAGACATTCAACCGAGTGGAGTGGGCCTTCCTATTTCATGGAGAAAATGGGCTAAGGGGGAGGTTTTTTTAAAATGGTTCAAGCCAACTACAACACACCGACGGTCAGAGTAATGGTGAACGGGTGTATGTCACGGGCGATAAGATTGGGAAGGGAAACCAAGCATGGGTGTCCGCTCTCCCCATTGCTGTACGCAATTTATCTTGAGCCATTACTGCAAGCAATACGGGAGGCGGAGTGGTATTCCCTTTGGAGGAACCTGTCATGGTGCATGCCCCCAAAACCCTCAAACCCGCGAGCCCAGCCCAGACTCTGGCTTCCTTTGGGTCTTCCCAGGCCCCAGCTAGGCTCACCTGGGCTCAGTCCTGGCACCGCTGGCGCCAGGCTCATGGTAAGCGTTAAATACATGGTCCATTTATTTGGCTCTGAGATGCTGAGCCATTCAGTACAGGGTGTGGCCTGGGACTACTTTTCGTGAGAGGCAGGATACGATGAAGGGGACTATTCTCCTGGAACTACTTGCAGAGTTATTTAAACCGCACCTTGCAAACTGAACACGCTTCGCGTTAATCTGCACTCCTGCAGCGTAACGCTCACCGTGTCAGTTCTTGCTTCCTTTCTGCCACGCCCGTCCAGAGTCTTCTATCCATCGGCACCTGTGAAAATAGAAGAACCTGAGTTATTCACGCACTGAAGGCCTTACCTGCAGAACATCCGGACCTCGCCTTCACGCTTATCCAAGGGCCGCCGCATCTGTGGAAGATCAGAACAGAAGGTACCCTCTCGGGTTGCGACGCTCCTGACTCGGCCTCCTCCAGGAACTCCAGCGAGCAGTTCTCCATCATTTTGCATCGCGCTGCATCTCGACACCGTCAGTAGAACCTTCCATCTTCTTCCTGGAAAAGCGCCGCACCTGCCGAACAGAAAAGACAAAGTAGGTTAGTCGCACACAAGAAGGCTAAAATAAAGCAAACTATTAGCGCATCTCGCACAGCGCTCTACTTACCGGCAATAATCCTGCACATCATTGTCAGGAGAGTCATCCATCATCCGAAAAACCGCTTTTGTGCCGCACCTGAACGACAAAAAAACGAACATTAGATATCTTTCATGCAAGGACTTAAGGCAGCTATTTCAAGGAGTTATTGGAATAGAGACTTACCTGCTTACTCCGGTCCATCCACTTCAGAAACCTCCATCGGATAAGTGAAGTAACTTGATCCTGGAACTACTGAGTAACCGCGCCCCTGCCAGAGAGTGAGCAGGAAGGAGAGCTCACCCATATAATAGACAAGGTGAGCCAGGGAAAGAGAAGGATAACACGGAAGGAGGTGAAAACCAAAACCAGCTCCACACAGTTGGCTAATATCTTGTTTCAACTTGCAGACAAACATCTCCTGAGGAAAGACAGAAGGGAAGACGCAAGCAGGCCCTCATTAAGCAGAACAACACCAGTGCAGACATCATCCTTCGCACACGAGCACGCCCCAGTGGAGACCAGGTAAGCGTGACAAAACCCAACACAAGGTGGCCGCATTCGCTGAGGACATGCCCCTTACGGGAGACTCCATAAGAGCATGCAGGGATCTGTTGGGGAGGTTCTGGGAAGCATCAGGCTTGCCGATTTACCTCAATAAATCTGAGCTGCTAAACCTAACGCTGGGGGGAGGGGAGGAAAAAGCGGAGGAGTTAAGAAAATCAACCCCTTTCATATGGAGCACAGGGAGGATCACATACCTTGGGGTTAAAATAACATCAGCACTGCCGGGTGGTATGGAGCCAACTACCCACCCATACTACAGGCGATAAAGAAGTATCACGGATGGGAAGGATGGCTGCGGTAAAGATGGTTACGCTTCGCTGATTGCTTTACTTGATCCAGACAATCCCGTTGGCTATACCTCCCAACTTCTTTGGAGAACTGGAGAAGGTTATGAGAGAATTTATCTGGGAGGGGAAGAGGCCACAAATCAGCCGACACTTACTAATGGCACCAAGGAGGGAGAGGGAATGGCTCTCCCCAATTTTCAGCAAAACTTTGAGGCAGCGCAATAACAGGTGGTATGGGAGTGGTTCACTTGGGCCGAGGGGAAGCACTGGGTCAAAATGGACAGGGCAGTAGCTCAACATGACTTGAGGGAGGTTCTCTAATTGCCAAAACAACATAGGCCAAAACATCTGTACATGAATGCCATAATCAAGCTCCTCGCGGATATCTGGGACACACTGGTGAAAAATAAGGAAATCACCACATTGCCCTCGCCATTCACGGCGATCTTCAACAATGGGGATTTCTCCCTGGGAAAGGAGCAAGGGGTCTTTAGAAAAATGGCGGGAGGGGGGCTGTAGGTGTATTCAGGATATGTTTCAGGACAAGCAGGTTCGATCCTTCGTGGGATGTAAACAGGACTTTGGGGTAGAGGTGACAGAGACATAGATACTTCCAACTGCGGCACTGAGTGATGTATGGGGAGATTAGAGCAGTGGCTACTCGACAATTCACCCCATTTGAGAAATTTCTGTTAATGCGGAATAGTTCAAAAGGCCTCATCTCCAACCTATAGATCATTGGATGACGCCTCCCCTCGGGTTCAGTGGCCATACATGGCACAATGGGAACAGATGGGACAGGGGATTGACAAATAGGTGGAGAGCCTCTGGAGGAAAATTCCCAAGATAGCAAGGGCAACCCAGCTACAAGAAATCTGGTATAAGGTTATGTATGGGTGGCACTATACCCCGCCCGCTGGCATAGCATATATCTGGACACATCTAAAGACTGCTGGAGGGGATGTGGGGAAGAGGGGACAGCATCCCATATTTGGCGGAATTTCCCCAGAATCATTCCCCTCTGGAAGGAGGTTGTAATAATGTGACTTCTGACGCTTCTGTAGCTTCTTAACATAGACTTTATTATGAGTTACTTTAAGCTAAAAGATAAGAAACCACTGGGTCCCAGCACCCAGACTCAACTGACATGAGCTGGAACCTTCACATTACATTCATCACCAAACATTCCACATGACATCACCAGCTCTTACATACAGGGACAAGCACGCTGTAACACATCTCCTTCCTTTCCAATAACACACAAACACATGAAGCATGCCACATACAAGTACGACTCGCTTCACAAATGGAAAAGCATTTCAGTATCTTGTTACATAAAATACCAAAATACCTGCTAATCTATGCATTTCTAATAGTCCATGCCTCCTTCTTGCAGCCAAACTTTGCTTTATAGTGCATACCTAAAAGTCCATGCCGACTTCTTGCAGCCTAAGACCTGCAAATCCTAGAATATAAGTTACATCTACAGGACATTGTTAACTTCACATGGTATACTCTACGGTTCTCACACACAGACCTCACGGATTGCATTCATCCACTTAAAAAAAAAACGCAAGCAAACACCCTTCTGAATGCCCGTCATCTTACTTTGTTTCATCGAACCATTCTTCCACACAGAACACCAAGCAACTTTACTTATTGCTCTACGTAACATCAAAAGGATATTAATCTCCTTGCAGGCCTCTCCTTCATGTGCAAGCAACTTTACTAATTGCTTTCCACTGTCAGTGTAAAGGATACCCATACAATGCTCTGTTACACTTTGACAGTCCATCAATCATAACGCAGCCTTCAGACTCCCCGCAGAGGCGACGTTACTTGAACTGCTGCCACGTTTACTTTACCGATCAATAGCATTTCTTGCCACACACGTTCTTCACTTGGTATTGGCTCCGCATGGACATCCTCATACGTGACGTCTCTCATCCGGCCGCACAACGCAAGTTACACAGTTCCTTATGGGCTATACCTGACTTCCTAGGCACGTCAGGTCACGCTGTAGGGTCCATTACTCAATACTACAATACGGCCGCACTCTTCTCCTCTTACATAACTGTATCGGCCTGGCCATGTAAGTCAACGGATTAAGAATGCGACTCTTCTCCGCATTATATTCAGTCACCATTCCCTACTGTTATGCTTGATTTATGCTTGATCCAAAATGGCGCGGGTGCGCGATGCATTCTGGGCGCGCTCAGAGCCATGTTGGATATTTACTTCATACCGCAGTGAAATGCTGCACACATTTTGCTGAGTGTTAGATTCATAGTGCTGAGACAAACATGCTTTTCCAAACCTGGTATGCGGTCAAGGCCATTTCTTCTGGGAAAGCTAACATTGTTATGGCTTGCTACTGTTCTCCGTGGAGCATGTTTTTAGAGAAGGGAGGCACTGCGCTTCTTGGGGGGCGCTCTCGATTGACCCAGCTGGCAACCGACGGCTGTTCCTCAACTGCGCAAGTGCAATTTCCAGAATGTTCGAGAATTAACTCCCCTTTGTGGAGTGTGTATATATGCGGAAGCCCGGAGGGGGTCAGGTGAAACTTCAGCCAGAGAAGGACGCTTATGTCTGGCCTTCCTGTGAGCTGTGGTACTCTCGGCCTGGCTGTTCCCAGGGTCTTCCAGCCGCTTCTGGACGAGATGAGGAATTCTGTTATACTCACGGTGATGTATTTCTTTTTGACTTCTTTGCTTTTGCAGTGATCTATATCCTTATTATTTTTATGAGTTATTTTTATGTATTTGTAATCTTTGAATAAATAGCCGTAAAGAGCTGATTATCTTCTAAAGAGTGTGTGGCTGTGAGTTATTGTGTCTGTCTGTTTTTGGGGTTGAAGTATTTGCTCTATAATTGCATTGGTGATTTATAGTTGTTCCGTGCACTTTTTCGGGAAGAGCAATACACCTACACACTGCCAGTGACATCATCACTTTAACAGCGCCATTCGAGCCCTGCTGAACTCCACTGCATCAACTGTCAGACCAGTTCCAGCACCCAGTAAACACACACGGTACATCTCGCCTCACTTTAACCTTATGGCCTCCTCTTCTCTATAGTTCGTATGCTGCTTCCACCTCTGCGCTAGGCATTTCCACGCCATCCTGGGCAGCGCTGGAGCTCACTTCACTTGGAGCTCACTTCACTGCACTCCCCCCTGCACATGACTGCCCATTCTTCTTCCAATATCGGCCTTTGGGGGCTGCTTCATACTTTCAGCGTTGTGCCTTTACTTCAAACCACTGCTTTTTGGGGCTTAACTTCACTTCCTCTTTTTCTCTGCTTCGTCCCCTGTCTCTGTGCAAGTGCTTTCCTTCACTCTTTTTTATTTTTCCCACTGCTTCAAACTTCTGCCTTTGGGGCGGCTTTACTTCACCTTTGGGGCTTAATTTCACTTCCCCATTCACTTTACTTCTGCTTTAAAATTTTACTTTTGGGATCCTGCTTCACTCTTGGGGCCCACTTAACTCTTGGGCCTCCGCTTCAAACATTTACTTTTGGGGCCCGCTTCACTCTAAGGGCTTCACTTTTGGGGTTTACTACACTTCACTTGCCCCTCTGCTTTGCTTCTGCTTACTTCATATTTTTGGCCCCATATCTGCTTCTCCCCTTTCTTCTCCCCCTGGGTGATGGGACTTACTTCTTGTTCTCTGGTGGGCAGTGGTTCCTCCTCTTCTTCTGCTGCTCCCCCCCCACCCACCCCCAGCAGACTTCTTCTTCCTCTTTGCGCAGGTTCTTAGTTTCAATGATCCACGTCGCCAGTGTAGTAATGTGACTTCTGATGCTTCTGTAGCTTCTTAACATAGACTTTATTATAAGTTACTTTAAGCTAACAGATAAGAAACCACTGGGTCCCATCACCCAGGCTCAACTGGCATGAGCTGGAACCTTCACACTGCATTCATCACCAATCATTCCACATGACATCACCAGCTCTTACATACAGGGACAAGCACGATATAACACAGGTGTTACAGGCGCAAACCCACGTTTTGGTGGAAAGGCCCGGAAGAAACCGGGAAAGGGTTTTGTTGGGGTTGACAGGGGAAAAGATAGAAGGGGATAGCAGGAGCCGGGAGAAGGTGGGGGTGACCATGACCCTGGCAGCAATGCTTTTGATAGCCCAAAGGTGGAAAGGAGCAACTGTCCCGACGATGCAAGAGTGGCTTCATAAAATCTGGGAACTGGTGACTCTGGAATGGGCCACTTTTGCAATGAACAATAATTTTGAGGAATTTGCTAGGGAATGGGGTGGGATAATGGAGTTTTTGAAAGCCGATTTTAGGGGTCAGTGGTGCCCCCAACGACTGAAACACCTGGACCTGCACTGAAGGAACCTCCATGAGAACGGACTGTAAGAGGACGAGGCTGCCAAACCAGGAGAGGGGGACACACAGGGGGAGGGGGAGTGTTTGAATTATTGCTTAATTTATTGTAAAATCAATAAAGAGAAGTTAAAAAAAAGAAAAAGCAACTGTCCCATTACGGGCGATCATTCGATCCCACAGCCGCGGAGAGGTCGAGCGCTGCGAAACTACAGGAACCGAACCTACTAGCGACCTCGACTAAACTGGCAAAGTTTGGTCCGGACTGTGCCAAGGGTCGCTGAGTACTTGCATCACTTACCGGTGGCCCCCTGGCACAACCAATCTCTTTTACGCATGAATATCCCTGAAAAGGTATTCACTTTTGGCTGGGTTATCCTGCACTCACTAGCTATTCTCACCTTTTGAAAAATGCTCTGCTGCCAAGGGCAGACCCTACTCAAATAGTGGGAACCAATTCTTCATCGCCTCATGCCCCTTTCTGACTTGCTACAGCTCTCCCAAGAAGACCCACTTTTTGTTCTGTCTGCGCGATTGTGCGTTTTTCCGCACAACTGTACTGTTCAGCACAAGGCTCACCACTTCTTAGGGCTGGACTCGAAAGTTAGGGAACGACTCAGAAGAATTGTCTAATGCTACTTTATAGTATGTTAACTCACTCTTCTCTTTACAGGTTGTGGCTGTGTTTAACTCCTTTGTCGCATTAGGAAACGTATTGTATATACGTTTTACAGTAGAGTATTTGTGTGCTAACTTGTTTTCCTATAACTAAAGTTTACTTGTGTCAATTGGTCCGGCCGACAAATGTATAGATATTATTCATATAAGAGTAATTTGTTGTTCGTTACTGTGTGTGCGCATTGTGGTTTTACGATCACCCTGACCCCTCCTGAGGCATAGGGCCTCATTACGGGTCGGGCGGTCCGGAATTAACAGTGGCAGTAAACCCGCTGCCACTGTTAATTCCGAACCGCCCGATACCGACCCCTGCAGGCAGAAGGTGATCTTCCCGGCAGGTCTGACCTATGGGACTCAATTGGAATGGGGATTAACACCATTCCGCCTCCGCGACTCCCGGGACACCGGGGCTGTAATGCCTTGGTAATTCCGGGAGTCACGGAGGCGGAATGGTAATACGAGTCTGGCGGTTTTACCACCGCGGTTACCGCCAGACTCGTAATGAGGCCCTTAGTCTTGACTGCCTGCCAAGATAGCTAGATTGGTCTGGTTTGTCAGGAAGGTTCCCCTGTTTCACTAAAACGAGGGTGGCCTCCTAAACCTCTGCCCACCACGGTAGAATTTAGAAATCCTTTTTAACAGCGAGCAAGCACATTATATAACCAGTGAAGTGCACTTGACTGCCTTATATAGTCCACAAAGTCACGGAGCGCAGTGTGCTTACATGCAGCGATTACAATGGTAAGGAGACTTCAGCCGCCAGCCAGTTCCAGGCTCACATCTCTCCCCTGCCCCCCAGCCCACGCCACCCACCAGCTGGGGTCAGTAACTAATGCACCATCAGAGGCTTGGCGGCTTAGACACCACCCCCGGGAACCGTTCCAGTAATCAAAGAAGGGAGACCAAACGCTTTGGAATTTGTCCTTCTTCTCCTGGTGTAGTGCTATGATTTTCTCCCCAACCGCTATGTCCCAGCATTTCACCCACCACATAGTTATAGCAGGTGCCTCTGGGTTCTTACAGAGGCGTGCTATAGTGATCTTCGCCGCTGTAAGATGATGTGTAATTGACTCTGCCATAGGACCTTAGAGGAGAAAAGGCCCATCTCATGTGTCATCCACTATCCCCGGATGGTTCCATGTGTTAAAATCGCAGCGAAAATGCCAGGGGACACAAAATATCGCAGCAAAAAGGCTGTGGTTTTGCCGCTGCAATCCATGTAAACCCCTGCTCCCCTTAAATGGTGTAATAGGGTACACCTTTAACGGGTCAAACCACAGCATTTTTGTCGCGGTTTTTTGTACAGGTGACGTTTTTGCCATGATTTTATCACTGCATAACCCCCGGATACCAAGGGAGTGCCAACCCAGTAATCTGCTTAATTTGTGCCAGAACTTCCTTCCAGAATCGGCTGACTTCCCGCAAGAGCATACAAGGTGGAACAGCAATCCCATTTCCGAGTACCCCTCCAGTACAATGGGGACAGGGAAGGATTGCTCTAGTGAAGGATTTCAGGCGTAAAGTACCATCCATAGCACACCTTCACTGCCCCTTCCCTGTTTGTGATGCATCTGGAGCATTTGAACGTGCAAGCCCAAATTCGGTTCCACTCGTCCGTCCCCAGCTCTCTCCACAGTTCCTGTTCCCATTTAGTCATATAGCTTTCCTTCTGGGAGGGGTCTGACGTCCAACAGTTTGTAGAAGGTTGAAACCTTGCCCCCAGGTGCTGCAGCTGTCTGAGTTCTAGCACATTAAGCTCCCTGCCCCCCTGTGTTTTAGTGCGATGGTGCAACATCCAGTGCCGGAGTTGGGCATACCTGAATCTCTCTTCATCTGGGATCTGAAACGTACCCTTGCACTCCCGAAGGACAGGGGGACCTCATTGCAAAAGAAATCTTTCAGCTCATATAAGCTGCCCTCCCACCATATGCATAACTCCGCCTGGCCCCTTGCCCGGCGTGAACTCTGGGTTGCCCCCAGACTGGGGTGAGAGGAACCATAGAAGAGTTGACCTTACATTGTCTGACTGCCCTTTTCCAGCAGCAAACACTGTACTTGTTTGACGCTAATGGGCCTGCGCCCGAAACTTGCTGCTTCAGCGTGAGGTGGGGCAGTGCCGAGCGAGATGCCGGGGTCCAGTATTCCTTGATGCGTCACCAATTGGGTGATTCATCCAAGTCTTGTCATGCGAAAGCGGGGGATATCTGCGCTGCTAGGCAATACCTGGAAACATCTGGGACACCAAGGCCAACCCGACCACCCCCTAGGTTCCTCTAAGCATATCCCTCTTAGCCAGCCGTGGTTTTTTCCTACCCCAAATACAATTCAGCATCGCCCACTGTAACCTGCTCAAGTCCTTTTCCAGAATCTCAAGTGGCATGGTGAGGCAGTGGTAAAGGAGCCGTGGTAAAAGTTTCCTTTTAAGAGCTGCAATCCTCCTGAGACACTAGACCTCCTGCTTGTGCCAGTGGTCTAGGTCTTCTAGGAGGGTCCTGAATAACTGTGGGAAGTAGGCTTGGTAGACCCTATTCAGGATGTGGAGACCTAGGTAGGTGATGGCTTTACCCCAGGGAACCGGGCTACTGTTCATCATCAGCTCCAGCTGCATCCGCGGGATGTTCACCCCCATGGCGCTTTATTTAGACAAGTTAACTCTGAAGCCTGAGAATGCATCAAACCATGAGTCCAGGGGAAGAGCCCAGCTGTGTAAGGGAGAGCAGCACATTGTCTGCGTACAAGGAGATCCAATAGTTGTACCCTCCCACCTGGAATCCGTTTAATTGTGGGTTCAGCTGGATACAAGTAGCGATTGGTTCCACTGAAAAAGTAGGGGAGACGGGGCAGCCCTGCCGAGTGCCCTGTGAGATTTGTAGTTTAGGAGACCTCTGCCCGTTAATTCGAAGCACAGTGGTTGGCCGCTTATAATTGCCCAAGACCCATTTCCTGAAGTTCGGGCCAAACCCGTAACGGTGAAGGACCCTGTCTATGTATCCCCAGTCCACCAGGTCAAATGCTTTAAGGGCGTCCAGAGAAATGACACCCATTTCCACTCCCTACCTTGAATCGTTCTCGATAAGGTTCCGGATGCGCCTGATACTGTCGTGGGTTGTGCGTCCCGTGATGAAGCCTGTTGGTCCGGGTGTATCAGGTTTCGCAGAACACCAGAGAGTCTCGAGGCTAAGATCTTAGAAAAGATTTTCACATCATTGTTCGTCAGTGCAATGGGCCTATAAGAGGCACAGTCTTTCAGGTCCTGTCCCAGTTTCGGGATATCACTGTTAGAGACTCCTGAATGGACAGTGAGCTATGCCTCGAGACCAGGAAGGAGTTAAAGAGGGTGGTGATGTGGGGAGCCAAGATGTGGGCGTAGATTTTATTAAATCGGGTTGTGAAGCCATCAGGCCCCGGCGTTGTATGCTTCAGGGACCTGATTGTTGCAGCCACCTCCTCATGGGATATTGAGCTGTTCAAGGGGGTCCAACATTCCCAGCGGGACTTTAGGGGAGGGGACAGTGGCCAGATACTGCGTTTGCATGTCACTCTCAATCGGGTGCCAGCCATCACGCCCCTAGGGTGCTCCAGCATAACATTCAGTTTATCATCCTCTGCAACCTTTAGAGCTCCACCTGGCCCCCTCAATACCTGAATGTTATTATGTGTTTGTGCCTTTTTTTAATTTATACACCAACAGCCTTTATGCCTTGTTGCTGTTTATATAATAAAACTGCTTGGTGTATGATAGGGCTTGTGCGGATTTATTTGCTAAGTGCAGCTCCGGGAGGAATTTCACTTTTCTAAGGTCCTCCCAACTAATCACCTTCATGGCGTCCCAGACCGTTGAAGGAGAGCACTCAGCCGAGGAGTTCTCCACAAAATAGTTGGTCAAAGCAACGTATTTCCTACTGAAGTGATGTGTCCTGCAACAGGGACTCCTGCAGTTTCCAGGGCCTCAGGGGCAATGCTGGGAACTGAGTGGCTCGAATACGGGCTACCAACGGAGCATGGACTTAAATTACCCTTGGTAGGATGTTGACTTCCCAGAGCCAGGGGAAAGAAGCGCTGGACATAAGGATTGTGTCGATTGTCGAGAGACCCCTGTGGACGTGAGAAAAAATGTAGTAATGGCGAACCCCGTGATTAGATATCCACCAAGCATCCACCCCCACCTCCCCCCAACCTCCCTGAGGAACCTGGCAAACCCTGTGGCCTGTTTCTAATCTTCCTTAGTGGGCAGGAGAGTTTTATGAGCTATTGGGTCGGGGACCAAATTAATATCACCCCCCATTAGAGTCAAGACTTCAGCAAAAGTGATATCTGGGGCGATGGCTCGCAAGAACTTCTCTATTAGGACTCGTCCCAATACCTGGTTCCTTATGGCAGCGATGGAGACGAAGACATCTGAATGGAGACTTTACCCCCTCAAGATGGTGCTTCATTAACTGTACTTTTGACTCTCCTAGCAACGTTTTAGCCTTCACTCAAGATGGCCGCCGCCGCCGGCCATCACCATGGCGACAGTACGCGCGGTAACAGCTTAGAGAGCCGGGAGGTAAGCTTGTTGCGTTGCTTTGCCCCGCTAGGCTAGTTGCTGCGCCCCCCCTTGTTGTTCTGCCTTCCATTGCTTGGGCACCGGCTCTTCCGTCACACTTCCCTCTCTTACCTCCTCTGGTACCTGGCTTTGCTGGGTTGGGCTCATCCCTTCTTGCAGCCTTATTTTTCCTTGGGTCCCGGCTCCTCTGGTACCTGCATTCAAGTCTTCCTCGTTGTGTCCGGCTTCGCTGGGTCGGGCTCCTCCCTTCTCGCAGCCCGACATGCTACCTCCTTCTCTGTTTGGATTATGCCTTGGATTACGCTTCTCCCTTCTTGCTAGCCCTTTTTTCTGTCCTTCCCATTTCTTTTCTCTGGTCTATTCTCTCTTTGCTTCAGTCGCCTCAAATTATCGTCTCCTTCCTCTGCCTTTCTCCATCATCGTTACATCTTGTCAAGGACTGTCTACTCATCACAGGACTCAAAGATTTCAATAAAGAAACAGGACTAAAGAAACGGAACTGAGGGGGTGTTTTGCCACTGTGGTTTTCCCCTATTTCTGGGCTTGGCCTGGTGATTACTCTCCTTCTAGATTTCTCGTTCGGGAAGGGACTGTTTACCAAGACTCTGGGCCTCATTACAAGTTTGGGGGTAGCCATGCCCTTAGTAAGGGCATGGCTACCCCCAAACTCGGGTCCGGGTTCCCTGAATGGGGAAATACCGGGTCATTCCTACCTTGGAGAGCCCAGTATTTCCCCATTCAGGGAACCCGGACCCGGTCCATCCCCATTCGAGCCCCCATAGGGCTCAATGGGAATAGAAAGCATGCTAAGGCCGTCCGGTAAAACTAGGCGTCCTGAGCGGGTCCCGCGAGCGGACCTCGTAATGGGGCGGTAAGGGGTTAACGGCTCTGGCACCTTTACCGGCGCCGTTAACCCCTTACCGCCCTCCTCATAATGAGGCCCTTTGTCCTAAATCATCTCCCTGTGGACTCACGACTCGCCAGCTTCAGACCAAGTCTGTCTGTCTTCTCAAAGTCCTCACACGCTCCTGCTCACTGTTAGGGCAGCAGATGCTCAAACAGCCGCCTCTTCACTAGTATGTACCTACCCATCGGGTCCCGTTTGACCATGACTTCCATTAAAGGTACCTCTTTACTCAGCAGCAGCACTACTCCTCTCTTTTCCCCCTCTTTTCCCCCCAGATGTGGCGAAGTATGACCTAGTAAACTGGCAAGACCTGACATGCGTCTCGTCTGTGTCTAAGCGGTGCGTCTCTTGCAGGCAGACTATGTCTGCTGATAGTCACGATAGCCTGCGGGAGACTGACTTTAGCTTCTGGGGAAAATGTAAGACATGCACGTTTCATGTCACCATGACAAGTTCTTTTACCCTGCTGTCAGCCACGGTTCATCACCAGTATGATGTGTGCTGCCATTGGCTTGTGCCTACGGCTAAGGTACGCTGCAGGATATTCAGCCTGTCCCGTGATGGAATGCCTCACTCGTGGCACTGTGATATCAGTGGTTGCCCTAACAAGGTTCCCCTCTTCAACCACCCTCATCCCTCATTTCCCCCTCCCTACCCTCCCAACCCAACATGGCAACAATAAGTGAGCAAACCCCACATTCCCTTGGGTAACCAGCCCCACCCAGGCAACCAAGTCCTGGAAAACAATTAACACAATTTCTATTGAAAACAGCAAATTGCCTCTTGCAACCCCCCCCTCCTAACCGTGGCACTCGGCGGCATCCCATAACTTTTCAGGATCAGTGCAGTGACTCAACAGATAACATTTTACAGCAGTCACTCCTGCTCGCTCCCACCCAGAGTCCCCACCACAGTCCCCACCTATCAGGAGCCATATCGATGCCCCCCTGCGCCGTGCCAAAGCACTCCATCCCCCAACTTCAGAGCTCCCGGCCATCGTCGACAAACTTCACTGTATCAGCCCATGGAGCCCTTTTTGTTCTTACGGGTTGGACCATTGAGTTTCCTCCTTCTGCTCAGTCTGGCCCAGGACTCCCCAGCAGGGGCGGCGCCAAGCGCAGAGTCAGGAGTAGCCCCACTACCCAGGGCCTCCGGGATGGGTAGCTCTTCTGCACCCTTCATCGAGCGCACCTTCCATGGCTTGCCATCTACAACAAAAGTCATAACTGTAGGGAACCCCCAGCAATACGCAGCCATTCTGTAAGCGGTCTCAGGTTCCTCCTTTTCGCAAGCGTAATAGCTTCTAAATCCTGACATGGCGCGACTGAGGCATTCCTGAACTGGACCCGAGGTGAGTCCCTGGCAGCCCTCATAAATTAATAGTTACTCAACATAGTGACTAAGGTACTCTAAGTCCATAGTCCCATTTCCTCCATACTGCAAGGGCGTCCCTCACTAGGGATGGGAGACGGAACCTTTTTCAACAGAAAAACCTTCTTCCCCTTTAAATTTAGAGGAGCGCGGGGCGTAGCCCTGGGAGCATGCGCTCCCCTGACTCTGCCCACCGGCGCCACTCCTCAGTCCCCACTGACGCGTTGACATTATTCAACATTGCTTAATGACATCAGTATTAGGGGGGAGGATGGTGGGATGTATGGAGGAAAGGGGACTATGGACTAAGAGTATGTTATTCACTACGGTGAGTAACTTTTAATTACTCTTACGTCCCGTCACCTTTCCTCCATACTGCAAGGGCAATTCCAACTGAAAGTAGCCCCAGGGTGTAGAGGAGACCCTCCTTAAGAACACAGATTCCGTAGAACCACCTGTCCGAAAGCCGCGTCTGACTTAGAGCCGGTGTCCAAACAGTAGTGCTTAGAGAAAGCCGAAGGGGTGGCCCAGGTGGCCGCCCTGCTGATGACCTGCCACGACACTTTCCGCTGGAAGGCGATGGCCGTGAACTTGGCTCTGACAGCGTGGACGTGCATGTTAGATGGAAGTGGTTTGTGTTGCCCCTCATAGGCCTCCTTGATGGCCAAAACCATCCACCATGCAATAGTGGCATTAGATGCCTGATAACCCGGCAATGACCCCCCGAAGGTGACAAACAGAGCGTCCGACTTGTGGAAGCCCTTGGTCCAGTCCAGATAGATTTTCAGAGCGCGTCTGACATCCAGAAAGTGCAAGACCCTCTGAGCATCGTCCTTAGGGTCGTCAAAAAATGTAGGTAAGACTATCTCCTTGTTCAGATGGAAAGCGGAGGCTACCTTAGGTAGGAACGCGAGGTGTGTTTTCGGGACCACCTTATCCCTGTGAAATGTAGTATAGGGTTCTGAAGCTACCACAGCCTGGATATCGCCAACTCTGCAAGTAGAAGTGAGGCCCACCAATAGAGCTCTTTGAATGGTGACCAGCCTGATGTCCACGGGCGCCATTGGCTTGAACGGTTTGTGCGCCAAGGCGGCCAACACTATATTGAGGTCCCACACGGGGTGTGGTTTCTTGATTGGAGGGAGGAGCCTGGCTAGACCCACCAAATGTCACTTGACCACCGGGTTGGAAGAGGAGAAGACCTCCTCCTCCGAATTTCTGTAGGCCCCTATAGTTGCCAAATAGGCGCGGCATGTATCCACCTGCACGCCTGAGTGAGCAAGGTGTGCAGAGAAGGAGAGCACGTCATCCAATGTGCACGTCAGGGGGTCGATCTCCTTAGAGTCGGCCCAGTGACGGAACCTAGACCATTTACTCTTGTACTGGCACCTAGTAGCCTTTCTCCTAGCACCCTGAATGATTTCAATGTTGGCCTGTGAGAGACCCAGGTGTTTCAGCATGACCTGCTCAGGAACCACGCTGCAAGGGCTAACTTCTGTGGGGCAGGGTGGATGACCACGCCCCCTGTTGCGCCAGGAGATAAGCTGAGCCCAGCTGCAGGTGAATGGAAGGCCTGTCCGAGAGGCTGAGAAGCTCTGAGAACCACAGTCTTGCACGCCACCCTAGAGCTATCAGAATGATGCTGAGGTGACAATTCCTTTATCTTGCAGATCACCCTATGGATCAGGGGCGTAGGAGGGAAGGCATACACTGTCATGCTGCTCCACTGAATCTGGAAGGTGTCGCCCAGGGAGCCGGGGCCCTGCCCGTGCCAGGACGCAAACCGCTGGCACTTCTTGTTGTCCCAACAGGCGAAGAGATCCACCTGAGGATGCCCCCATCTGCTGAAGATCTCCAGCAGCACCTGACCATTCAATTGCCACTCTGTAAGTGTCCGCTCTCAGACTGCTGAGTCTGTCCGCTTCCAGGTTGGACTCCCCCGGAAAGTGGATGGCCCTCAGGTACATTTTCTCAAGGGCCCAGTCCCACCTGCTGACTTCTAAAATGCACAGCCGAGGGGACCTGGTACCACCCTGCTTGTTGACATAGTCCATGCTGGTGGAGTTGTCAGTCTGGATGAGGACGACCTTGCCCCCAATGAGCGAAAGGAAAGCTTTGAGAGCTGGCCAGATGGCTTTCAGCTCCAGCCAGTTGATATGAAGGTAGGAAGGAGGAGAGGGAGAGATAGGTTGGCGGTACCTCGTGGAAATTACAGACGATCCAGGAGAGGATCCAGGGGGCCGCAAACTTCTGATGCCAAACCTGTGAGAGAAGGGCACAGAGAAGGGCAAGCCTGCCCACCACTGGAGACACGTCATGCCTTCTTTCCCTCTGAGGCTGTTGCGGGGGAGGAGAACTGAAAAAAGCCCTTGCTTCCCCCCTTTTGTTGTTTGCACCGGTGTTGACTCTGCAAACGGTCAGGCTGTCTGGATCTCTTATCTTGGAAGCCGCGGAACCCTGCCAACATCCGCCCCTTGTCGGAGAGTTGATGTGACTGGGTGTACGCTTTGGACGTGGCCTTCATAAGGGAAGGCTAAAAACTTTGCAGTTTGCAAACAGTTTTTCTTTTGATCTAACTCCTCATCGGTGGTGGAGTGAAAGAGGTCTTCCCCCTCGAATGGAAGATCCAACATGCGTTTCCTGGACGTCTGGGTTAAATTTAGTAGCTTGAAGCCAGGGAGTCCTTCTCATGTTCGTGGCGATGCATATGGACCGGCCAGAGGTGTCTATGTGGACTACGCTGGACTCCATGATGTCTTGCGCCACCATTTTAGCTTCTGCCAGTCCTGCCTTGAAACGTGACTGGCTTCGCACCAGAGTTCTGGAAGGAAGTCGTCTATTTCCTGCCAAAGCCTCTGGTTAACGGCTGCCAGCATGGCATCCGCGTTGGATTGACGAAGATGCAGGGAAGTGTTGGAATATAGCTTCTTCCCGTACGGCTCCAAGATCTTTTCCTTCTTGCCTAGCAGCCCCGAGGACAAGGTGGCCAAGGACGACTGCGGCTTTGAATAGAGTGAGGCCGCAGCAATCACCGAAGAGTGTGGTTGAGGGTGGGCCGACAGCAAGAGTGGATCCCCCTCCATTTGCCTATACGTGGCGTCCAGGCGCCGATTGACAGGCTGGGCCGAATGGGGCTTGAGCCACCCCTTTATGGCCAAGGTGACAACGTCTTTCGGCATTGGGATCCAGTTCTACCCGCGGGGCGTAGAGTGAGGAGCTATGCATGTACCCCCACCTCTGGTTGTTCGACTTCGGGTTGAGGAAGGCCCAAGTACTCTGCCAGACCTGCGAGTCATTCGTGGAAGGCCTTGGCTGACGATGGTGTGTCAGGTTCTTCTTCCTCATCTGTGTCCACAAGGGTGTCCGGCTGGTCCGGAGCGGGTGGAGGTGTGCTGGGCGCCGAGGGCTGAGGTGTGGAGACCGGAGCCGGAGGCTGGTACAGAACCGCCTGAACTGTGGGAGGCAGGGGAACCGGAATCGAATGAGCTGGCATGGGCAGCAGGGGCTGCACTGTGGCCTGCGACGCTGGAGACATAGGAGGAATGACAATAGGCGCAAGCTGAGGGGCCGGAGAGAGCAGGTCCCTGATCACATCCCTAAGGATGGCCCCCATCTGAAGAGATTTCATGAGCGTTAGGAACTTTTCAAAGAACCTGTTCTTGCAGGCCGGTGGGGTCGCAGGGAATATTGACGCGGTAGCAGGCGGCTGCTGGGGCTGGTGCGTACTCTGTCTAACTGTTATCGCAGTATACCTGGCCTGCGCTGGTGGTTAAGCTGTAGGCCACGTCCCTGGTTGACACCAGTTCCACCTTGTAACTCGTTCTCCCACCTGCTCCATTCCTCGGGAGGTATCGGGCGAGCGGCCATCTTGTCTGGCACGGCGGCCATCTTATCGAGCTGCGTCCCACCTGCCGAGGTCGCGGTGCTTGGCTCACTGGGACCGGCCCCCTACAGGACTCTTGGCGATGGTGCATGAGACCTACCCTGCACCTCAGGCCGAGGCCTGGTAGGCGTGTCGCCCTCGGCAGAGTTGCCGGTAGTGCTACGTGCAGGCAGGCAGCCCCTCGGACATGTTGCCGGTACAAGGGCGTAGCCCCGGTAAAAGAACCTTGCGGTCCCTCAGCCTGTATCCGGAAGGATCTAAAGACCCCTCGGCCTGGTGGCCGATAGCTGAATTAGCCTCGGTACCCGTGCTGGTGCAAGAACCCGAGAGGTTCCTTCTGTCTTGGAAAGAATGCGCCCTTGTGGGGTTCGCTGGAAAGGAGCGGCCCTCCCTTGGGCCTTGACTTATGTCTGACGAAGCCTTCAAATCCTCTATAGGCAACTTCTTGAAGAGCTCCCTCCACCTAGCTAGTCTGTTCTTCAAAGCATGCAAAGAAAGTTCGTCGCACGCGGTGCAACCCTCCCATCCGAGGTCGGGGAAAAGACAGCGGAGACAAAGAGCGTGGGGATCTGATGTAGGGAAGAACCCCTCGTGGACACCTGCTGAAGCGCGCAGGGGCACAGCCCTGGGAGCATGCGCTCTCCTTACTCCGCCCACCGGCACCATTCGCCGGTGAGAAGCGTGGTGCCAGAGGACTGAGTACCTGAATGATAAAAGAAGAAAAAAAAGACAGAAGAAAGCCTACCAGTCTATCCGGGGAAGAGCACATGGTATTACATGCCCAAAGCCAAACCCAGGAGTGCTGGTGAAATCAGCCCGTTCCCGTCGATGTGGAAAAGGGGACTGGCGCGTGGTGCCGGTGGGCGGAGTAAGGAGAGCGCATGCTCCCAGGGCTGTGCCCCTGCGCGCTTCTAAATGTAAAGGGGAATAAGGTTTTTTCTGGTGAAAAAGGTTCTGTCTCCCGTCCCTAGCGAGGGACACCCTTGCAGTATAGAGGAAAGGGGACGAGACGTAAGAGTATGTCCTCGATGACCTTGTAACAGTGAACCCTCGCCAGGACGTCTGGAGGAGCGGCCTCTGCTTGTAGCCGTAGCCAGGTGCAATGCAGCACAAAGCGGTAGAGGTTCAGTACACATTCCTCTAGGTCTGTATTTGGGACCGATATTATTGCAGCGGGAGCTGGCCCCTTCGCTCACACAGGGCGGTCTCCATTTCCCCCGTTCTCCTCTCAATCTCCTCAACACGCTTGTCCAGGCTAGCGATCATTTTTAGGAGCTCCTCTGTACCTTTTTGATACTCCTTTGTCATGGCGGCCAGCAGGTCCTGCAGGTCATTCTTCACCACTGCCTGTGGGGAAGGCTGAAGGTCAGCCGGTGGGTCCTCCGTGTGAACCATGGCTTTAACCTGCTCCCCTGTCTAAGTTTCTCTTGGGCCCTTGCCAACAGGGCTGCAATATCAGCTTATTTTCCTGCCTTGTATTTTATTTCCATAGTCTCCTATGGTGGTGCTGCGCTGCCTCCATGGGGGACTGCCATGATCACTCACCGATTCTCGGCCTTCGTGTGGTGACGCAGCCTAATAAGATCATCTGTGCATACCCACCATGGCTGCTGTGTCAAATGCAGGTCTCACAGGGCCTCTGGATCCCACCACCTCCTGTGCAGTGATATCAGGCATTCAGACACAACCAGGAGCAAATGGTGGGGGGGCGTGGGGCTGGGCCAACAGGGCTGCCAAGTATTGTCACCCCACAGTAGCAGTGATAACAGTCCCCCAGCTGGCTGGCTGGTCCCCGGGAGGCCGGTGATCTCTCGACCCACGCACCTCCAGCTGACAACAGACCTGCCTTGCTTCTAAAGACTCACTCTTCAGGTGAGGGACCACAGCCTCATGTTCACGCAGGGAGGTGGCTTATTAGCACGTGTGGCGCTAGGAGCCCAAGTCCCCCACCCCAGGTGGCTCCCCCAGTCCTTCTCCGCAGTCTCTCTACACTCCAGCAATAACCCTGACACTCCAGCCAGGCGCTGCTAGCCGGGGCTCCACACCAGCAATACAACTCCTAAGCTGCAGTAGACATCTCCAACTACCCACATGGCAGTCTGTCAGACAGCTGGGGGAGCCACCGGAGCTCTGTTCATCTTTCACGCCAGTGGGGTATGCAGGCTCATTCTAATCGGGCGCCCCGTCAGGCCCCAATGGTGCTGATGCTAGATCTGTGAACCCACCACAGTGGCGACCACAAAAGGGACGGGGGGGTACCGCCCACAGGGACCCTCCCACTACACATCAGGTCCGACCAGCGTGGCGCCAGGGTGTGCCCTGAAGGCAAACCCGCAGGTCGGCGACATCCCGGAGTCCAGAGGCGCGAGGTGCCATAATGGATTCAGAGCCATTGGGGCAGCGAGGGAACAGGATCAATAACTCCCTAGTGAGCCGTCCTGCTCACCCCCTCTGTGCACCGGCTACACCCGCCCGCACTCCCTGTCTTGGCTGATCATCATTAAGCAGGATAAAGGACTCTACAACGCAGCCCAAGGCATCATGGCTGGGCCGAGCCAGGAACAATCACCAATCCATGCTTCACTCTTCGGCTCCAAGTCACGCCCCCAGCGCTCACTTTTCTTACATATACCATACCTTTTTATACTTCCACAGGTGTTTACATACCATCATTGTATGTGATACCTTTCCTTACTGAATTTCTGAAGAAGAGGCTTACTTGAAAATATTCAGGTATGTCTCTGCCTTCAAGTTTCTACTTTTTGAATGTATATCTATTATACACATTGTATGTTCTATAATTGCTTAAATTCCAGTAACCCCAAATCCTGACTATGGATGCAAATATTCGATATTATTCATCTAACTGAACAATATTAACCGGTGTACCAACAACGAGATAAATGGTGAGCCCTAATTTCTACTTTTCTTTTAAGGCCGTCTTAAACATTGGTAAATTAATTAACAAATACTAGATCATTTATGCAGTTATATTTTTCTATATACACAGTCCGAAGAGCTTATAGCCCTGAAGACGGCGGTTAACTTTTATGCTGAAACGTTATCCTATGTCGACCCTGTATTTGTAACTAGGATGATAAACCTACCTTTGTACGATTTTCTCACCTTGAGAAGAAATTCAACTTCTCACTGTGACGTGTTCTTAATTTATTTATTTTTTTAACAACTTTTTTTTAAACAATTTTATTGATTTTATTTCAACAAACAACACAAAGCAAACTTGCTGTGCATATAGTAACATTTTGAATATACATCGCTTCATCCATGTCCACTGCTTCTCCCATTCCCTCCCCCCTTCCGAGCCTACTCTCCTTCATGTTCTATTTCTTCGCCTTGCAATAGGGATTCCTCTTCCATGGTTTCTGTTGGATCCCGATCACTTGACCAATCTTGCGTGGGCCCAAATAACATAACTATTAGTTGTTTCCAGGCTATCAAGGTTTCAGCCTCCTCCTCCCCCCCCAAAATGACTTGCTTCTTGGCATACTGTAGTTTCAGCCTCGGCCCATTTATGTAGGTCTTTCCACCATACTTCAATCCTTGGTCTAAGGCATGCCTTCCACTCCATAGCGATTCTTCTCTTTGCAAGTACGTACGCTAGGTCTTTTAGTTTACTTACATGCTTGAGTTTATGTGGTCTAGGAAACCCTCCTATCAGGCAGGCCCACACTGTGTCCACCACTATCTTAATCTCTTTTTCTACCAGCCTATGTGCTACTTCTCCCCAAAATCTCTCAATTACTGGACATGACCAGAACATGTGCATCATTCCAGCGTTTTATTCGTCACATGTGGGGCATGATTGTCGTCCTGTGTTTTTGAATTTGGCTATCCTCTGGGGTGTCATATACGCCCTGTGGGTTTTATATAATTGTATCTGTTGTAGCCTTGCATTTCTTGATACTTTTTTGTGGTAACCTAGGGCTCGTTCCCACATCCCATCACTCATTGGGGCGCCCACTTCCTCTTCCCAGTCCTGTCTCAGTTGTACCACTTCCTTCCCGACTTTGGTCATCATCAGCTCATATATTCTAGATGGGAGTAGTTTCTTACCTGTAACTCCATTTCTCCAGCGTTGGTATCTTTCATGGATTCACATGTTTAGAATATTCCCCGTCGTCAGACTGGGAACCCTCGGTACACATATATAGTCGTTTCCTATAGGAAAAAACTTCCGACCCTTGTGTGTCCTATCCACATCTACGTCCTCCCCGGGAACGTCCATGCACGCCCCATAGGATGTAATGGTATATAAGCCCCGCCAGATTTCGACCCCTCCAAAGAAGAAAGGGGGGAACCTGTTTATACACATATCCTGCACATTGCATTCCGGGGAGGCTGGTGGGCGCAAGTGAATCCATGAAAGATACCAACGCTGGAGAAATGGAGTTACAGGTAAGAAACTACTCCCTTCTCCAGCATTGGATCTTTCATGGATTCACATGCTTAGAATAGATTGTATAGCAGTATCCTAAAAGAAGGAGGTGAGAATGCAATGCAACATACATTACAAACTTAAACCACTCCCAGTCCAAATATATATATATATATATATATATATATATATATATATATATATATATATATATATATGCACGTAAGCAGTAACGTATTTATATTAAGGCGATACATCAAGGAAAAAACCAAACATCGGCAAGGTAAAAGACAACGGTTTCACCATTTGGCTTACCTCATTGAAAAAGATGGCGCAGCACTGCCCTCCCCATCTGTACTTCATCCGCATGCTGCCTTTCCAGGCAGTAATGGTGTGTGAACGTGTGTGGGACAGACCACGCCGCCGCCTGGCAGATGTCTATCAGAGGAATTCCTGCCCACAGCGCCGCGGAGGAGGCTGTCGATCTCGTCGAATGGGCTCTAGGGTGCCCTTGTAGGGGTCTCCCGGCCTTGGAGTGACTAAAAGCAATTGCCGACGAGACCCATCGGGCCAGTCCTTGCTTGGAGATTGCCCTTCCTCTGGTCGACGGACCATATGCAATGAACAGCTGTCTGGTAGTTCTGAGTTCTTGCGTTCTTTGGAGATAAAACTTTAACGCTCTTTTCACATCGAGCGTATGAAGAGCCTTTTCCGCCGTCGACGACAGGGTCGCAAAGAAAGTAGGGAGAGCAATGGTCGAGTGCTTGTGATAGATCGTCGGTACTTTCGGGATGAAAGTAGGATTAGTTGATAGTATCACTTTATCTTTAAAGAATCTCATATATGGAGGGTCTATGACTAATGCCTGTAATTCCGACACTCTTCTAGCTGACATAATGGCAATTAAGAAAGCCAGCTTCCACGATAGGAACTGCATGGATGAAGAGGACATTGGTTCGAAAGGAGGTTTCATTAAAGCTGCCAACACCACATTTAGACTCCACGACGGTGGGAACCGCTTCGTAGGGGGAAAAATTCTAAAGAGACCCCTCATGAAATGTTTCACCAGTCTGTCACTGAATAATGGTGAAGACTGTCTCCTCCTCGTAAATTTTGAAATGGCCGCCAAGTTCACTTTGATGGACGACGATGACAGCCCACTCTCAGCTAGGTGAAGAAGATACGGAAGAATTTGTTCAGGGGTTACTTCTAACGGCTGAATTTCGTGCTGTGTTTGACACCACATACAGAACCTTCGCCATTTGCATATGTATGATTTGTTAGTCGAAGGGGCTCTAGCCGCCTGCAGAATTCTCCGGCAATCCGACGAGACTTTCAAGCTGCCGAACTCTGAAAAGTCAGGAGCCATGCTGTTAAATTGAGGCTGTCCGGATTGTGGTGCCACACCGTTCCCTTGTCCCTGGACAGTAGGTTCGGCACTTTCAGGAGAGTTATAGGCTGTTCCAACGACAGATGTAGGAGGTCGGAAAACGCTGGTTGTCTCGGCCAATATGGTGCCACTAGAATGACCCGGCATTTGTACCTGCGAATCCCCTGGATTGTCCTCCGTATAAGGGGGAGTGGAGGGAAAGCGTACAGGAATTTGTCCGTCCAAGGAAACAAGAACGCTTCCCCCAGGGATCCTTTTTGAGGCCATCTGCTCGCGAACTGTTCGCATTTCCTGTTTTCTTTCGTTGCGAAGAGGTCGATTGATGGGGTCCCCCACCTTTCGAAGATTATTTGTAGCTGACCGGTGTCCAGCTCCCACTCGTGTATTTGAGCCTTTGTCCTGCTCAGGGAATCCGCTTGCACATTCTTCACCCCCGGGAGATGGTAAGCCACTAAGGATATGTTGCGTTTCAACGCCCAGTGCCAGATCTTTTGAGCTTCTGCCGAAAGGGTCCTGGATCTGGTGCCGCCTTGCTTTATCAAGTAGAACATGGCTGTCGTGTTGTCTGTCAGCACTCTTACTTTTGATCCTTTGATATGTGGAAGGAATGATTTCAAGGCCCATCTCACTGCCCTCAGTTCCAGCACGTTGATGTGTAGGTGCGATTCGGTCGACGACCATCTGCCCTGGGTTTGATGATCGTTCATGTGTGCTCCCCAGCCCGTCAGGGAGGCGTCCGTGATGATGGTGTTCTGAAATTCCGGCTCTTGTAGAGGAACCCCTATGTCCAGGTTGTGAAAGATTTTCCACCATTGGAGGGATCTGATGACACCCTCGTCGTCGACGGTTATCCTGTCTGACCACCGGCCCGTGGCCTGCTTCCATCTGTCCGACAGGAACTCCTGTAGAGGCCTCATGAACAATCGGCAGTTTGCTACTAGGTGGATGCACGAAGCCATGGAACCCAGGATTGCCACATATTTCCTCACGGAAATTGTGCTCTGTAGGCGAAGTCGACTCGTCAGTTGTTCGATCTTCAATATTCTGTCTAGGGACGGTTTCACTATTCCCGAGTGGGTTTCGAATTGAGCACCCAAGAACTTCAAGCTCCTTGAGGGCTTTAGAGAAGACTTCTCGAAGTTCACTGCGAACCCCAGTCGTTGCAGGAGTTGTAAGGTGGCTTGTACGCTGTCGTTGGTCGACGCTGGGGAGGATCCCCTCACAAGCCAGTCGTCGAGGTACGGGTACACATGATGCCCTCCCTTTCGCAGCCAGGCTGCCACAGGTGCCAAACATTTTGTAAACGTTCTTGGGGAGGACTTTAGACCAAATGGGAGCACTGCGAATTGGTAGTGTGTCTGACCTACCATGAACCTCAGAAACCTCCTGTGTTTTTGACACACCGGAATGTGGAAGTACGCGTCCTGTAGATCTAGTGACGCCAAAAAATCGTCCCTTTGGACGGATCTGATCACCTCCTGCAGTGTAAGCATTTTGAATTTTTGACTCTGTAGGGTCTTGTTGAGGTCTCGCAGGTCGAGAATAGGGCGCCATTTTCCGTTTGGCTTCTTTACCACAAAACACAGTGAGTATACCCCTAGGCCTTTCTGCGATGCAGGGACTAATTCGATGGCGCCTTTCTGTAACATGAGTGTTACTTCCTGCCGCAAGATGTTTAGATGTGGCTGGGATAGGTGTATTGGTGGACATTTTGGAGGTTTGCATTTGAACAGTAGGGAGTGTCCGTACCTCACAGTGTCCAAAACCCACTGATCTGTTGTGATGGTCTCCCATTCCTCGATACAGCTTGACACTCTTCCTCCCAGAATGGTACGCTTCCCGTCATTGTTGGTCTTTCTGTTTGCTCGTCGACAACGAATAAGTTGGTCGTCTCTTGGAAGACTGGAAGTTTCTGCGCCGGCTTGAGGTCTGAGAGGCACGTCTATATCCTTGGGAAGGATACGCTGATCTACCAAAAGATCTATCCCTGGTTGCTGAGAATCTTGAGTTTCCAGATGCTCCTCTAAAGGGACGAAAAGAACGAAAGGGCTTACCACTCTGAAGAGCACCCAACGAGCGTGCTGTATCTGAGTCCTCCTTCATGCCCTTCAAGGCCTCGTCCACCTTTTCTCCGAAAAGAAGATCACCTTCGAAGGGCATGTCCAAAACTTTATACTGTACTTCGGGTCTGAAGTTGGTGCACTTAAGCCAAGCCTGGCGTCTTAGAACAACTCCGTTATTTATTTGTTTAAAGCCCGAATCTGCCAGGTCCACCACTATGTTAATAGCATGATTAGATGCTTCTTCGCCTTCTCGAACCAGGGACATCGCCGTTCTTCTATGTTCTTCCGGGAGGTGGTCCAGGATAGGTGCCAGTCTGTACCACATCTCCCTGTCATATCTGGCCACAATCGCCAGGGAGTTAGCCGCTTTCACCGTTGAGGCCCCCACAGACAGAACCTTCTTACCAAACACGTCTTGGCGCCTCGCCTCATTATCTGGAGGGGTAGAGCATTTATGTTGGGCCTTTGCTTTTCTCGTCGCCGCCGACGACACCACCGAGTCCGGTGTAGGCTGAGCCGAAAGACACTTCGGTGTAGAGCCTGGTACCTTAAATTTCTTTTCAATGCGGCCTTTGACAGCAGGCTCAGAAAATGGGTGACGCATGGTTTGAACACCTTCTTTCCAGACATGGTCTAAAATGGGTATTGAGAATATTGAGCGTCTACTCTTGCCCATATGGTCAAAAAGAAAACAGTCCTTTTATTCTTCCTGTTGGACCAGGCCAAACTTCTTGCACGCTTTTTCCATCATGGAATGAAAGGCACCTATATCGTCCGGTGGTGACGGGTGAGTGGGACTCTTTGGTGTTTCCATTTCCACATCCGACACCCAGGATGGATCCCTAGATGGTGAGAGGGATATATCTGAAGCTGACCCGTGGTCAGATAGGGAGTGCGAAAGCTCACCCTCCTCCTGGACTGCTGGAATAGTTGGAACCCCGATCGATCTGGTCGGGCGGTGTGAAGGGCCGGGCTCGTCGACGGGGGGTGTCGACGGTACAGGTGGAAGCCTTTCGTCCAGCGATTTCAGCAGCGAGTATAAGGAGGACAGTACCTCCATGGACAGGGTCGCCTGTGAGCTTGGAGGTTGGGTAAACACCTGAGAGCAGGTTGCTCCTGATGGGAACCTGGCTCGTAGACCGAGGTCCTCCGGGCTCACAATTCTGAAGCCGTCTTCTTTCGAGGCAATTGACGCTGCCTGTTCCTGTAGCAATGTGTCAGGCAACCCCATATCGAATACTTCTGGTCTCCAGGCCAGAACTTCCGTCGACGAGGACATCGTCGCCGAGGTCGTCGCTGGGTTGATGACCGGTAAAATCGACTGCGTCAGAGGCAGTGAGGACACCGACTGGTTCGTCGTCGTCGACGTTGGGCCTGCCCGTTGTTTTAGGCGGTCCCGCCTTCTCAGCGTTCTCCTGCGTTTATCCGAATCTCTACTCGTGGCTGATCTGTGTTGATCGCCCGAGGAGGATTTAGGCCTTTCCTTTCCTTTCTTCGACGAAGTTGACGAAGATGTCTTTCTTGCAGAGTCTTTAGAAGAGTCCTTAGAAGAGTGACTTTGTGGAACGTCCTTTTCCACAGGTCGTGACTTCTTAGCCGGAGGTTCCGACGAAGTTGAGCGTCGAGGGGCTCCTGATGTTTTCGCAGAGGCCACGCTGCGCACAGAGCCCACCTCTGACTGAGGGTACGCTCCCGCACCGTCATTTAACCAGGATACCAGCCGTCGATTTCGATCCTTCAGGGTTTTCTGGGAAAACCCTTTACATATTTCACACTGGTCTGCCGAGTGGTGAGGGTGGAGGCAATGAATACAGTCTAAATGGCCGTCCCCCTCGTAAACCTTCTTCAATCCGCACGTGGCACACGGGCGAAATAGAGGTTTTCCCGACATCCCGATAAAATTAACAAACTCACAGGATTTCGACAATTCGAAAATTCTAGCAGTAGAGACTACGCGAGGAGATCCCACTATCTTTGGAGACGGTTGAAATCTGACGGGACCCGCGGGGGCGGGGCTTATATACCATTACGTCCTATGGGGCGTGCGTGGACGTTCCCGGGGAGGACGTAGATGTGGATAGGACACACAAGTGTCGGAAGTTTTTTCCTATAGGAAACGACTATATATGTGTACCGAGGGTTCCCAGTCTGACGACGGGGAATATTCTAAGCATGTGAATCCATGAAAGATCCAATGCTGGAGAAATTTCGTGTCCCCCTTCTGCTATATCATATTTTGTATCTATGGTGGCGTCCGGTTCATCTTCTAGTACTACTTCGGACCATGTCTCCTTGATTCGCCGCACCACCCTATGGCATGTAATATACTGCCCGTATGTAACCCCGTTTCTTCCCCCAGCACCTCAAAATCCTTTATACTCCCCTCTTGCCATATATCGCCCATTGTTGCTATCCCGACCGGTTCCCAGTGTTTCCTGATCATCATTCTTGGTTACTTTTCTTTTCCTGCCAGCGCCACTAGTGGCACCTGCGGGGAACACGGGAATGGATTCTACATTACCTGACAGGCCCTACGCCATATCTCCCACCCAAGTATCATCATCATTGGGCGCCCTTCCATATCCGATCTGGGCAACCACATCATTTCTTTTAGGAAGAATGGGGCACAGTCCAGTCGGAACAGCCTGGACTCGGAGGTTAGTTCTTCAGAGAGCCATTTAGCTACATATTGCAGGTGGCTTTCTATGTAATAAATTTAATAATTTGGCAGTTTTATACCCCCTTTCTTGTGTGAGTTTTGTAGCTTCCATAGAGCCACTCTGTTCCTCATCCCATGCCAGAGGAACTCCCTGCATATGCTATTTATCCTAGCAAAGAATCGCCTTGATATCAGGTATGGGATGTTCCCAAAATAGTGCAAAAGTCTTGGCAGGACCACCATTTTCAGCATTGCCCCTCGCCCATCATCGCCAAGGGGAGCTTCACCCTGACCTTCATACTATTTTCGATATTCTTGATTGGTTTCTCAGTATTATGTTGGTGTTCTGCTTCCACCGTGTGATATATATCTATCCCAAGATATTGAAACGTGCTGACCTCCCATGGTATCTGTAGAACCGGTACCTGCTCTAACGGGATCCCTTTAAATCTACCCAGTGGAAATATACAGGATTTTTTTGGGTTCACTGCTATGCCAGACAGCCTTGCAAATCTCTCCATCACTTCCAGAACATACTGGAGCTTTTCATTCGGGTAACGTAGATACAACATATCGTCAGCGTACAAGGAAATTAAATGCAGTTCCCCTTTTATGGAGATGCCTATTATGTCATACTGTTGCCTCAGGTACATCGCCAGGGGCTCCAGGGCCAAAATGTACAGCCTGGGGGACCATGGGCATCCCTGCCTAGTGCCTCTACTGAATTGCCACCTTTCTGATTTACTGCTCCTGTTTTAACTCTGGCCAGCGGCGCGCTATATAACAATTTGGCCCATTTGATATAACCAGGTCCTATTCCATAGTTGGTCAAGGCCGCAATCAGCCATGGCCATTTGACTGAGTCAAAGGCCTTTATTGCGTCCAGCGATACTATTGTCATTTCACCCGCATCCTCGTTTGCGTACTCAATGACTCGGTGGAGTCGTCTGAGATTGTTGGATATGTTCCTATTTGCGACATAGCCGGTCTGGTCGGGGTGCATTAATTTATCAATGATCCTCCTCATTCTGTTTGCCAAGACAGCTGTTAATATTTTGCTGTCCTGATTCAGCATTGATAGGGGTCTGTATGAGCCGCAATCATAGCCAGGCTTATTGGGTTTGGGAAGTGGTATGATAATCGCCTCTCTCAGGGACTCTGGTAGCCTTCCCACTTCATATGCCTCATTTAGCATCTCTAAAAGCGGGGGGAGCACCTCATTTTTGTACATTTTATAATATTTGCTAGGGAGTCCATCAGCCCCCGGGGTCTTGCTGGTGGGTAGCTGCCTCACTACCTCTTCCAATTCCTCTACAGTAATCGGAGCGTCCAGCTCCACTCGCTCTCCTGCCTAATCTGCGGCAGTCCTATGTCCTCCAGTGTTTCTCTTATTTCCTTGCAATCACTTTCCTCTTCATCTCCGTACATGAGTCGGTATTAGTCTGCAAATTCCTGATTAATTCCTTCTTGGGTGTCCACTATGCGCCCAGCATCTTTCGTTATCATTCTGATTGTGTGTCTAGGGGTCTCGCTCTTATATAGCCATGCTAGGACTCTCCCTGGTTTGTCCCCTCATGCATGCTGTCTCTCTATGTACTTTTTATAGTTGAGATTGCACAATCCCTCCCAGTGCCCCGCGCATTTCTGTTGCAGCCTGAGTATTGCTTCATTATCTTCCTTGGTATTACCTCCCCTTCCTAATGCTATTTCTAGCTCCATCTCCGCGTCTTGTAGTTCGACTAAGATCCCTCCTTGTAGTCCCTTGGCCTTAGCTATAGCTATCCTGCTCATTACCACTTTACAGGCCTCCCAGAGCATGCCCGCTGTCTCAACACTGCCAGTGTTGAACTCAAAATAACTTATTATTTCCTCTCTCACGTCCTCCCTAAAAAAAGTATCTTTCAACGCCTTTGCTCTGAGGCGCCATGTCGGTATCTTTGCTCTCGGCGTCGGTATTGCCATACCAGTATCAGCGGCGAGTGGTCTGAAAGGACCCCCGCTTTATATTCTGTCTGCACTATCTCTGTTAATAACTCTTGTGTAACAAACACGTAGTCCAACCTGGTGTGTAAATTTTGTGGAGCTGAATAGTGCGAATATTGTCTCTCCTGTGGGTGGTGCGACCTCCATGCATCCTCAAACCCGAAATCCGTCAACAGTGACTGCAACGCCCTGGCAGCTGGGGTGGGTCTATCTATTTTACCATCTGATCTATCCATTCTCGGATTTAATGCGCAGTTATAGTCTCCTCCCCAGATCACTGCACCCCCTAAGCACATGCTGAGTTTGTTGTATAAGGTCCTACAGTATGCCGCTGTGTCCTGGTTCGGGGCGTATGTGGTTATAATGCTCATCTCCTTGTTTTCCACCAGCCATCTTATTATAATCATTCTCCCTTCTGCTTCGACTATAGACTGTAGTAGCTGGAATGGGACATGCGGCGCTACCCATGTAATCACCCCTCTAGCGTAGGCCGAATATGATGCGCCTACGACGGTCCCCCTCCACTTCTTCTGGATCATCTCCAACTTTTCTTGTGTGAGGTGAGTCTCCTGTAGCAGGGCTATGTCTATTTTCTGTCTACGCAGATATATCATAACCTTATTCCTCTTTAGATAGCTATTGAGCCCTCTGACATTCCAAGTAATTACTTTAAGGTCCCCCATGATGTGTTAGGATCCCACTCCTCCCTCCGCAAGTGCAGTCCATATCTAAGTGTATTCTTATTTCGTGTAGGGTCATTCCCCAACATAAACTTCCCCTAGCTATAAATACCTCAACTTCACCAACCACCCTCCATCCCTCATCCCTTCCCAACCCCAACACGCTTCCCCCTTGCTCCCAACCCAACTTATGCCCAGCTCCAGTGCCACCTTCAAGTCCACCATTGCAATCCCCCACGAGGATTTTTAAGTTCTGTGATAGCTGCAAGGATCAAATTATCTTCCCTTGATGAAGTCATCTCTCCCTGTGTTGCAGCCAAAGCCCGCGCAGGCGTGGTTGGGGACAGCTGGGGTTTCGCAAAGATAGCCATTGTTGGTTGTTTACCTTTGGCTTTGCCTCCTTTGAGAGCCATCGCCCTGGACGCGCCTATTCCAGCCAGGCTATTATCCAGGGACGCGTCCTTTCTGGTCTGCCCTTTTAACTTCACGTGTGCCAGGCTCCCGATGTCACTGTCTCCTGCGTACTCCTATTCCTTGGTATGTGGATTCACCATCCGTGGAGTCTATGTTCCCAGCCACTGGCTAGTCTATCCCATGTGGTCTTTATTGTTCAGTGTATGCTTTCGCGGAACACTGGGCCCGCACTCCAGCCCTGATCCAGTGCCCACACGGCGTGTTCGTCATATAGTCCACGGGTGCCCCCACCTCTACGGCGCAGCTGCGGGCCAGGTATTGCTTGTATTTCCTTTCGGCGTTCCCAAGCTGGGGTGCTAGTTCGTCATGGCAGGCTTGATGTCTGCCCAGGTACCACCTTTTCATTCCACGGGTCACGTTCACCCTGCTGTGGCCTGGCGCCTGCTCTAGGCTATCCAATGTTCTGCCTGCGCTTTGCAGGGGGCGATCCGCATATGAGCTTCGCAGGCCCCGGCTGCAACTTTCTGGCCTGCAGCTTTGGAGTTCCTTGTCTTTAGGCACACACCCTGCTCGTCACGGATGTGGTCATGTCCGTGGGCCTTGTGATTGGGACGATGAATCGTGTATTCAGCCTGTTGGCCTCCAACGGGTTTGCTTTACGTATGATTTGTCCGTTTATTCCAACTTTGAGCAATGTGCCCTCTTTCTTGTCCCTGTCTACGTGAGGGGCTCACTTGGGATGTGGCACCAGCCTTTGTTCCCGGCGGCGCTGTGTCTGGCCGGGAACGCGCACCCAGGGCTGTCCCTCACGGGTGTGTTAGTACCCTGGTCTTCTCTGTCACAGGGTCATTCTCTTTTCTGGGGACACGTGCCCACCCAGGTGCGCCACGGGGCTCGTCTGGGATCTTGATTGGCAAGTTTGTTTTGACTGAAACCTGAATGACAGCGTATTGGGCTGTTCCCTTGTTATTCAATGGGTCCTGCCCGTGTTTGAATTGTTAATATATTGGGTTTTGATCAAATCTTCATCCGGGCACCTTCATTTGCATCCCACCATCTTTTGCCCTTCTCACTCTGACGTTGTCAGTGGCACTTTTCATGTGCTCCTACTATAGGTCTGCCCTCCCATCCAGGGTTCTAGTGGTGTTGGCAGCTCATGTTGTCATTTGCCCATGAAAGCCACACGGAGCAGTCAACCCTGCTCTCGCATATATTCGGTCACGAGATACAATGTATCTTACTATTCAGCAGGTCAGTTCCGTACCTTTGGGAAGAACCAACTATCCTCCAGTGTTCGCCCAATACAGCTCGTGTCCTCGGAGCTCTGCACTCGAGCTCAGTGGTGCGTTCACCTTCCAATGTTTACCCGGCGGCTAGTAGACCATATTCAGTGGGTTGCTGGTGTGTCACCGTCAGTGGCTCCTCTGGGCAGGGGCTTATGTCCCGAACTTTGCAGCCATGCAGCGCTCGCCCCGCGGGTCCACAAACCTTCCAAGACTTCCTCGGCTGCACCCTCATGAGCTTCCCACATCCACAGGCGCCGCTGCATCGACGTCCACAATCGCTGTGTTATTGCTCCCAGCGAGGCGGGCACCGCAGCAATGTTCTTTATGTGCGCGCACCGCACTGTCCCGCTTCCGACGCTTCCTGGATGCAACCTTCGATGGAATCCTTCCTTTTTGTAGTTACTTCAGGCGGTCCCTTTGATGTCCGAGACCGCCATTTTGTATCCTTTGTTCGTCTCCGTGCACATCAGTTAAAGCGTCCAGACAGACAAATCTTCGCACCGAGGCACGGGCAAGTTTCAGTAATTGTGCAGCTAGCGTTCCGATGTCCAAATCTCCATTTATAGAGTTCTTGGGTGCATTTTAATGCGCATAAGCACAGATCAATTCCAGATCAACAAGAGACATCAAGAAACCATGTCCTACTCCATGGCTAGTTAGCCACGCCCCTTTTAACAACTTTATATTAAGGTTTTAAGCACAAATGGGTTCACAAAGAAAACAGCGGCAACGTCTACGCCTCATCATTTTCAGCAACTAAGAACCCCATCCCCCCCACTCCCATTCCCCTCCATAATGTCTGCACTTTCCATTGTCCATGATCCATATTCTCTCTCCCACTCCCCGACCCAGTCATCTCCCTCCCCTCTCACTGTTTCCCCAGATTTCCTCTATTTTTGTTCAACACATGGTCCCACCTCTTCACCACATCCATTCCTGATCTCCATGTTGCAATCGTCGGGGTTCTGGACTCATCCACTTCTCTGCTACAGCCCTTTTAGCCACAATGCATGCAATATTTAGGAAGCTTCTTTCATATCTCTCAGTTTCCTCCTCCTACCAGATCCCTGCTATTGCTCCCCTCGGATATGGGAATAGTGTCTATTCCAGGCCTCTTCAACCTCTTGTTGTACCTTCTCCCAGTACCTCGGTAACTTTGGGAATTGCCATATCATATGCCCATCTTTTTCAACCATTGCTTGGATCAGTAAATTCTGTGCAGATATTTGAATTTTTTTCAGCCTTAAGCGGGCTGCAATAGAACTTCCCTGGGGTACTGTAAAGCTGTCCTCCAGTCTTCCTTGTCTATGTGCCCCAGATCCTTTACCCATCTCGCCCTCAGGTCATTCCTCTGCACCGTCACTTGAGTGCTTAAAGCCCTATAATGGGTGGATATCTGCTTCCTCTCAATCTCACCGTCGAGTACACTGTGCTCAACTGGAGAGGCTCGAGGGATTTCATCAGGTCTGTAAGGGAGGTATGGTATCACAAGTATGACACTGACACAAGAGTTACAAGTTTCAAAACCTTTATCAGATTCTTGGGGTTTGGAAGAACTCCTACTTTGCCCTATAGCTATGATCGGAGTAGTCTCCACCATCAAATAAGAAAGCACAGTTGTTAGGGAGAATTCTCTGTAAAGGCTAATTTCCCAAACCTAGTGTGTCCCCCAGCAGCTTTGCTGGATTTTTGGGGTTTATTTTTTTCTCCTGCTAAGAGTGAGACTCTTTTACTCCCACTCTTAGACATGATTTGAGGTGTTCCTTTATCTTTCAATGTGTTTAATGGGCTATGGGGTCTTTTACTCTATAGGGTCTCATGTGTTTTTGATGTGGGTTACACAGCACCCTCCGTGCCGTAACCCAGGGGTGTCGTAGCGACCCCCCAACATAGACTCCATACCCTGAGACTGACTACTGTCTCCCAGGGCATGTAAAGTCAACATTGGCTTTACTAGACCCAAATTATGAACAGAAACCAGTACAAACCATCATATTGTGGACATACTGGTCGGGGCAATTCGATTGCCCTGGGGTCTGTTGTTCGAGGGGGCACGTCTCCGTCCCCCCTGATCGAGTTTTGGCTGGTGGCAGTGGATACTACTTTTTATATTCGACCGCGAATATATCTCTATGGGATTTTGCCATTGTTCGAGGCTCCCAACTTTAATTATTTAATTCTTATAGCCTCGAACATACCGCTAGTTTATTTATTTAATATTAATTCACCGGTTGGTATTTTTTGCCAGAACTCAATTCTAAAATGGCGTTTGTGTTCTCTTCTGTGACTCCAACCCAAGTCGAGCCCTTTGTTCCACTTTTTGGCGGGCTTCTCCACAGAAGCCTCCAAAAGTGGTGCCACTCTGTCTGGGTACCACAGGGGATGTGGGAGGGGGTTTAGGCACCCTGGACTGAGTTACCTTGGTAACTCAAGTCGCACCCTTGTGTGATTGGCCCAAGTGGTGAGCCGGCCGGCTCACCACTTAGCATGTGTGATTGACAGCTAGGCTGAACAAATGGGGGTTTTCTGCATAAAAGCAGGGCTTTGGGGACTGGAACTTCAGAAGTCGCCACAGGACCTAAGAATCCGAGGAGGGAGAAGCTGAGCCGACCTGCAACGACGATACCACCGGTGGAGCCCTGCTGAACCGTCTCACCACTTTTCCCGACGACAGAGGAGATCTCCAGTCCGGAGAGTCTTCTTCCTTTGACTGGTGGGGATAACCAGTTTTGCCTTCTTTTCACCTTCCTGGAGCATCTCGTGGCCGCCTTGCCCGTGCTAAGCACCCCGGCAACCGGAATACCACGACTTACCACTACCGTGAAGAGAAGGGTAGTACCTTTTAACCTAAAGAACTCTGCGGCTGGTTTCTTCCCTGGCAGTGCAATGACCTTCATCTTTCCTCCACGGCGAGACCTCCTCTTCCTCTGGACGAAACACCGACTTGCACCCGCTGCCAGGAACAACTGCCCCCTCTGGAGCTTCCTTCAAACTTAAGGTACTGTGTCCCGCCTGGCTTCCCTTGCGACAGATCGTTCGGGGTGACAGTAAAGCCTCGGCTTTCTAACCTGGGCTGGCCTCATACAACCTAGCTAACTTTTCCTGACTTTAATTTCATTCTTTGTGTGCAAACTATCTACAAGACTCTTTGGGCATAACCCCACTGTGTGAACCTGGACCCCTTCTGCTTGCTCTCTCCAAGAGTGGGCCTTGCAATTGACTTCCTTGCTCTCCAGTAGCACTCTGCCTATCCTGCCTTACTGTGGTTCTTTTAAAAGTATTGAAATTTGTGTGCTTCCATAACTCTGCCTTTTTCACTCCCTTTTTAATAACTTATTAGAGTGCCATCTTATGTTAAGCGCTCACCTCTGTCTGAAAATAAGTGGTGTTTCTCACTAAGACTTGTCTGATAAGTAATTAGGGTTGTATATATATAATAGTGACTGTGTGCTGAATTTACTTTTCTCTTTGTGCTAGTGTAATTTACAAGTGTGTCTTTAAATAAATAATTATATACTTTTACACCAAAGCTCTGGTCAGTGTTTGCTGGTGCTACTGTGTCTCTGTACCTATTGTGTATACTCTATATACTGCCTAACTCTTCTTGAGGGAGGTCTGACTGCTCAGCCACAGCTACCAAGTGAATCTGTGTGGTGCGGACTGCTACCAAGTGGGTTTACTGCCAAACACCTGTAGTCTTAAATCTTTTGCAGTGGTCCCTAAGGGAACTGCACAGGTTTCTGCCCAACAACAGTCCTAGTCGGTCCTTGTCAAATCAAAATGGCCTATACTAACAAAACCTAATGCCTGCCCTATCTCTCATACAAAAAGTGTGTAAAGGGGAATGTGTATGCAAAGGAAAGTCAGTGTTATAACACAAAGGATCAAAGTGGCTGAGTCTGCTCTCCTCCCCACGTTGAACAGCACAGAGTAGGGCGGCCCCCGTAAACAGGATGGCACACTCTGGCTCAGGTTATCAAAAGAAAGGCAGTTCAAAATGTGCGTCGAGGCCCATTTGGCCTTCCACAATAAAGTCAATTATTTCCAGTTCACCAACAGTTTTTTCCCAGTTCAACAAAAGTTCACGTAGGCCCCCCTCTGTCGGGCGCAGACCTCTTAAGGCATCAACAATTGACGTAGGTCTCCGTCAGTCAGGCTCGGCCCTCGCAATCACAGCACTTGCAGAGGTTCCCTTACCTAAGCTTTATTCACATTCGTTGGGGGGGTTCCCGTCCCCTAACTTATTCCATGTTCCCGGTCTCCCTCAGTCGGGTTCGGACATTTCACTGATATCGAAGACTTTTGAATGTGCAAGGCTTTTACTATAGACCTCTGCAGGACCACTTCGACTTTAACTTCAGCTCTTCCTTTGGTTATTTGCCCCAATGTCTCTTGGTCTTGGAAGTTAGATACCATAAGCACAAAAGTTCAAAGGAATCTTTCTCTTAAAGCATTCACCTTTTAACTTCCCCTTTTGCCTGGGTTAATCTTGACCATTGCGCATTTCAGAGTTCATTCACTTTGCTGCTTTATAACAAGATATTACACATTTCGCAGAGACTTTCAAGTGGGCTATTTCCTTTTGTCGCACCACTCCGCTACTCTGTATCACTGGCTTCAGAGTTTATCGGTAACTCAAAGTTAACTACTGATTTGCCTTCTTTCACATCTTATCAGCACACGCACAACCTTCAATTGTGAGATACACTCTTGTGGCTTCAATCTCTCCTTGACACAAACCGGCCTTTCATGTCTTCCACTAACTCACGGCTGTGTGCCACACTTTCTTGTCTTTGCGGATTTAATTCACGAGTCAAGGTCAATACCACAGGCTTGACCTCGCCTCCCCTCACTCACCCGGGAGGGTCGCTGGCATCCTTGAAACACAATGCAGGTTTCTTCTCATCTGGGACTTGGCTTTCTCCACGTATCCTTCACGGTTTCCTGGAGGCAACAGCCTCCTGCAGGGTTCATCAGGGTTTTCCTACCCTTTGCTCTAATCCCTCGATCGGTCATCCTGTTCCAGTAGGTTTGCCTTCGCCCCGGAAGATCTGCTCTTTCTCGTGTTCCACCTTGCTCAAAGTGTGCTTCTATGTTCCCGCTTTTATCCATGTGGGGAGAGCTAATGGTTATCAGATGTATGTGATTAAAGTCAAGTGCCTGACTTTGACTGACCCGATTAGCGGCACATGTCCAATGAGGTCTGTACATTTTAGCCTCTTTACTCGCAGTCGCCCTCTTCCGCGTCCTATTGTTTGTGTAGAAAGGGGCGGGGGGAGTTGGGACGTTGGAGGATCCTATTAAATAGGATGGGGCATGAGTACTGAAAAGGGGGGAATACTGCATCTCGCCATCGGTTGCCTCACCCCCACTCCCGAATACCCCTCACCCAGGTGATCCTCCTGCACTGGTCTACTCCAGGGTCTGAATCCAAAGGTGATGGCCGTGCCCTGGCCACCTGAGAGAGATATCCCTGGGGACTAGCAAGCGAGACACCCTTTGGTTTCTCACAGGTCTGACAAGTATGGTTGTAAAGCATGCCTAAACTGCAAATATTTATAGTAATCTTGTCTATCCAAACCTAGTTGTCCATCAATTCTTGAAATTACCTAATCCACCCTGATTCAAACACATCCCCCACCATCCTGATCCTCCTGTCTTTCCACACCCTTCCCCACTGCAGCATGGAGTCTCTTGACGAGCCTCTTCCCCCAGATTTTAGCTGCAAGCGTAAACTTTGTCCCGCACCCCAGATGTTTGTGGGCTTGCGCCCAAGCCCAACACACCGCTGGCATGAGGGGCAGGTCCCTTTGGGCCGGGTTGATCGATATAGTAGCCGCTCCCATCCCTCCCTGCCCATTCATCCTAGTTCTGTGTCCTCCAGGTTATCTCTTCTTCCTCGGTATGCCCATTCGTTTACTATGGCCAGCTGCGTCGCTCAGTAGTAGAGTTTCAAATTTGGTAGCCCCAGGCACCCTTCCCAACTAGAATTATGTAAAGTCTCTAGTTTCACATTTGGTGCCTTACATTACCACAGGAATCCCCTCAATATCCTGTTAATCCTGTTGAATTATCTTGCCTGCAGTCCGCTCGGGCATGCTGGATAATATATAGGATTCTGGGTAAAGCCACCATTTGATATACTCTGCCCATAAGGGAGATCAGAAGAGTCATTGAGTGGTTGGTGTTCTGCTCAAACCTTTTTATTGCTGGGGCAAGATTCAAATCCACAATGGACGACTCATCCTTGTGAATTTGTATCCATAGGTAACAAAAGCCTCCTGTCTCAGTTGTGGGTATCACCTCCGGCTTTCCTCCCCCCATTCCACCGGGTATTGGATGCATTTGTCGCAGTTGATGATCAACCCAGAATACAAGCCAAACTCCTCATGGATGGTCTTAATTCTCTGCACTGAATTCTCTGGATTAGTTACATAAAGCAGGATATCATCTGAAAGGCAGATGCTTCCTGACCCTGACCCTGGGGGGCGGTGTTAGCCGGAAGGATCACCTGCGAGGAGAAGGGCCCTAGGTAAATAGGAGGACTTTGTGGGATGAGACGCAGTATTTGTCTTCCCCAAGGAAGGGAATATCCCTAATGCCGGAATATGTAATGGCTTGGGCTTGCCGTCAGAGAGAGATTTTATTTTCGCAAACTGACTATCAGAATATAAATCACAAAAACCCTCTTAAAGTCCCTGGCATTTATAAACAGGAAAGCCCCTATGAATCCCAGGGAAATAAGGAAGAATCCCAGAGAAATAAGGAAGAAAAATCTTTTAATATTACCACTCTAAATCCTCAGAAACCATATTCTTCTGTAAAGTCAAATAGTTAATGGAATCCTTATAGTACTCTGAGGAATAGTTATAAGATGAATAGTGAACATGGTAATGATAATTTCACTAAGAAAGCTGAATTTCCTATTGTGGACTTCAAGTCCCACAATTCCCAAAGTACTACGAAGAAGAGGGATGCAGAGGCACAAGACTGCAGGTTGCAGTCAAGTAGGAATAATGACCCACACTTGAGGAGAACTGGGAGGCATAAAAAGCCCCCTCAGTTGCAGGACATGAGAAGGAGCAGTAGTAGAAGGTGGAATACTTTTCCTACCTCCAGGTGGCAGCAGAAGCAGAGCTTGCGTGTGAGCATAGATGCCGAACCACGGTCGCGTGTGAAGTAGATGCCGGTCCCGAGAGGGTGTTTTGTGCTCAAGACCGTAACTGCAGAACTGGTGCAGCAGAAAGCGTTGGGAGTGACAACTCTCCCTCTGAGGAACGCAGCTGCAGAGGTCGCACAGCCGAAAGTTCCCCTTTTGATAATGTACCCCCTTGTTTGACAAGAACTGGTGTGCTGTGGGAGCCAGAAGAGCTGTGCTGTTGACTGATGCGAGTTGCGGAAGACAGTGGAGGAGACATTCGGACCGCAATGGGAAACCGAAACAGAGGAACTGCAGATGGCGAGGCGAATGGACATGCACGCCAGACCCGGCGAGCTCGCTGTTAGATAGTGACCCCTGAGAACTCCGTAAAACAAGTGAAGAAAAAACATTTTGGATACCCAAACAATCGAAAGCACGTTAATTTGTCTATTATCAACCAAGCTGATTTAAAAGGGCAAAGATGGCAAATTAAGAATTTGATTACCATACCAGAAGAGCGTGATTGTGACATTGTGGGGCAAAATAAAACCCTGCCACAAAAAGGGGCAATATCTACAAGAGAAAAGATAAACAATCATTGAATTGCCAAAGTCAAAAGAGAAACATATCAAGGCAATTAAGAAAGAACCAGAATTGCCAAAGCCAGAAGAGGGTAGTTGATACTTTCAGTGTTGGTAAAAAGTAATGCCAATATGAAACGGAGGTCCTAAGAGAGAATGGCTTGAACCCACATTGCCAAAGCCAAAGAAGTGTGAAGTTAAAACAAAAGCCTTATCAGCAGTTGATTTAGTGGAAATTGGGAGAAACAAGAGTGGCACGAAAGCTTCCGTTCTGAGGGAAGACGTTCAGAAGGAATGGAGCATCACCTGCAAACAGCACCAGTGTGGTTCTTGTTTCCCTCTAAATGTTTCTTATATTTGATTTTGTGGAGCAAAATACATTGCTAACCTGTTTGAGTTTAACCTTTACCACAGAAGTACTTGCAAATAGTAGATTGTTCCGTCAGGAGATTACACCAGGTCAGAGAATGTTGTAGTATTTTTATCTGTTCTGGCAGGAGAGTACACCAGAGAAAAGCATTTTGTCTTATTAAACCTGGCAGGGGAGTATACCAGGTGGAAGCCATTGAAGTACTGTGGTATGGTTAAAAATCTTGAAGAAGTGGAAGAACCACTTAAATGTTTTTGTGGATTAAAGCAGAATCATCCTAACAAATTTATATCATTGAAACAAGTGCTGTGTGAACTGCTGCAGAAGTATTTAATATTGTCAAACAAGTGGTTTTGTTAACGGGTGCAGAAATATCCTGACAAAAACCTTTTTGTTGAAACCAATGAAGTAAGGACATATTCTAAGTTGCTGAACAGAAAGTGTTTCAAGAACCTTGAAGCAACTAAAAAGAGGAAAAACATTGTAGAACACTGTCATGATCTCTGCTTCCAAAAGGTCAGGGTTTTCCCAACTCCCTTGGAAGCAGATTCATAACCCAGGTTCCGAGTGCCAACCAGTCCCAATTGGGACCTTTTGGACCCAGTCCTGGCGCCAGTGGCACCAGGCTCATAAATATGCCAAGTCCCAGCGCTGGAAGCGCCGGGCTCATAATGCTTGGGTGGACTTACCTGCAGCAGACCATGCTGCTTACTTTCCTGCCAGTTGAGCCTCTGATCCTCTTCTGTTTGGAACTACTTTTCCTGTTGGGTGGGGCAGGAGCCACTCCCTAGGTACAGAACACTGGAACTCTTCTGGAAAGCAGGAACTCTTTTCTTACCTAGGCGTGGCTGTGGAAGGAGACACCTAAGCACTACAGGAGGCTATTTAAACCACACCCGATGGATGAATCTTGCTTTGCGTTATTCTGCATCCTCTGCAGCAGAACGCTCATCGTGTCTTCTGCATCTGATCCTGGGCCTAAGGAAAAAGGCTTACCATCCTGAATCCAGTCTTCAGCAACTCCTATAAAGACAAGAAAGAACAGGTTAGCTTTACGGTCTTCAGTGACAGCTCTTCACTTACCTGGGCCATCGGCTGTCACCAACGCCTCGCGCTGCATTCTGAAAGACAAAGGCTTACCTACTCTTCGTGCGCTCCGGAGGTCTTCACACTGCATTCCGGCATCTGAAAGACAAAACTTACCAACTCTTCGCACGCTCCGGAGGCCTTTGGCGCTGTATCCCGCATCTGAAAGACAAAACAAGGTGCGTTTAAAGACATTTGGGAACTATAATACTCACGTGCCATTACTCCTTTCCACATCTAACCCAGTGGGTATTCCGGCACCCTGCAGCCGCTCCGAACTTGTACCTGCAAAATAAAAAGACAGTTAGAGCGCATCGTGAAGCAGGCAACAAGCGCTTACTTACGTGCTTGCGGGCGCTTCTATTCATCACACGGGCTCCATCTTCAACTCACTTCAGCCCGTCATCCACCATCGCCGGAACCCTGCAAAACAAGAGACATTATTACTAAAGACTTTAATGACATTAGAATTACTCGAAACTTACCGTTCGTGCAGTAAACGACGGACAGCAGTCCTCTGAAGTCAAGAGGCCTGCTCCCCTTATCCAGTGAAGAAACTGGTTACAGCACCCTGCCCCGAGGCAGATGGAGAGCACGGCGTTCACTTACCTAAGGTGAGAGCGTTAACCTTTGGGGTTCTACAGGAGAAGAGAAAGGGAAGAAGAGAGAGACATTCAATAACCCAGTTCATTAATCCCATATTTTCTATCTGCAGACATCTTACCCTTCGAGTCAAACATACAGTGCACAGAGGTCCAGCCCAAAGAGCCAGCCGTGTGTTACACGTCACCTTTGAAGATACGGTATACGCCCAGTCAAGACCGGCGCCTCTACAGGAATCAGGTGAGCGTTACAGAACGCAAAGCCTACCACAAAACTCCCGTCCAGGCGCTATGGAAACCTCGGATACCGACCAACTAGCCCAGTTACTTGGGGAACTAAGGGCAGAAGTGCATGCAGCCCATCAGGAGAGGAACGCTCTAAGAAGGGAACTGATTATTTCCAAGGAGCGAACAGATGATCTCGCTAGACAATTGCTACAGTCACAAGCCGGACAGACCCCGTTACCCGCATCTGGGGGAAATCTTCCTTCTACATCCTCTATGAATCCAGTGCAGATCAACCTACCTGGGAATGTACCTCTGGCTCCGCCCGAACGATTGTGACCCAAAGAGGTTTGCAGTATTTATCAATCAGTGCCGGTTGCATTTCTTATGCCGGCCAGCAGCCTTTCCAACTGATCAAGCTAAAGTAGCTTTCGTGCTTTCGTACCTTAGTGGCAATGCGGCAGACTGGTCGATCCCTCTAGTAAATCAAGATGATCCGGTCCTCCATGATTTTCAAGCTTTTCAGCTCAGTATGGAAAAACTGTTCGCAAGACATTCACAGGGGCAGGCCTTGGACAATGAGCTTCTTTCGTTGCGACAAGGTAATCAAGACCTTTTGGTTTATATTGCGTCTTTCAACAGACTGATAGTGGAAACTCAATGGCCTGAGGACAAAAGGACTACGCTGTTTTATAGAGGTCTACGTGGAGAGCTCAAAGATGTGTTATCCCAAGTAGTGAATCCCCCACAAGATTGTTCGGACTATATAGACTTAGTCGTTCAAATAGATCACAGACTGCAGAACAGGAAGGCCGATCGTTCCAAGTTTGATGCTCGAGTATTTTCCAAACCGCCAACTCCTTCCAAAGGAGTAGACTCCGGGGAACCCATGCCAATAGGGGGTCTGAAAGGTCCTCTAACACAAAAGGAGCGGGAAAGGAGAAAACAGTTGCAATTATGCCTCTATTGCGGAAACTCAGGGCACTTTCTTCGAGACTGTCCGGTGAAACCTGCTAAGAAGGCAGTAGGAGCTGCAGTTACCAAAGTTACAAACTCTGAGCAGGGAAACGACCTCGCCCGACAAGAATAGAGGTCCTCTTGCCGAGCGTGAAAACCAGTTCCGTGACCTCGCATTTCGTGATACCTATGGTCCTCATTAGCCCTGATAATCCGGATCGATTACATGCAATTGAAGCTTACGTCGACAGGGGTGCCATCGGCAATTATGTGAATCATGAAATGGTTTTGAGGATGAATCTAACTCTTTGTCCCAAGGCTGTAAAGGACGTCATTACTACGGTGGATGGTACGGAGATAGCCTCCGGGCCAGTAACGCATACCACTCAAGAAGTGACGCTAATAAGTCAAGATGGACACCATGAGAAGATCGTGTTCGATGTGATCAAGGCCCCTCAGTTTCAGATTATTCTAGGAATACCTTGGTTAGAGAAACACAATCCTCTGATCGATTGGCGAGCAAGAACGGTCCAGTTTCCAGAATGTGTCTATACTTGTCACCCTCCACCTGGTGTTGCACTGGCAGCAATTTCTTCAGAGACTCCCCAGTTACCTCCCGAATACCTAGAATACCAAGATGTTTTCCGGAAGGATCAGGCTAACTCTCTACCTCCTCATAGGTCTTATGACTGCCAGATAGACCTGATACCTGGATCTACTCCTCCTTGTAGTAGAATTTATGCCCTCACCGAGCCTGAGAACCTTCACCTTCGACAATACCTGGATCAATACCTGGCAAATGGGTTTATTCGTCCTTCCAAGTCCCCTGCTTCTTCAGCTTTGTTCTTCGTTCCAAAAAAGGAAGGAGACCTTAGAACTTGTATAGATTATCGCTCCCTGAACCAGATCACTGTTAAGAATAGATATCCATTACCTTTGATCCCTGAACTCCTGGACCAAGTCAGAAAAGCATGCATATATACAAAGCTGGATCTTAGAGGAGCTTACCACTTGGTACGAGTAAAAGAGGGCGATGAATGGAAGACGGCCTTCCGCACCAAGTATGGGCTATTTGAATATCAGGTCATGCCCTTCGGACTTTGCAATGCCCCGGCCGCCTTTCAATATTTTATGAACGATGTCCTCAGAGAGCTCATAGATGTGTGTGTTGTTGTTTACATTGACGACATCCTTGTTTATTCTTCATCGGAATCTGAACATCGGAAACACGTGAAAATGGTCCTCGAAAGATTGCGTCAACACAAACTTTTCGCTAAGTTGGAAAAATGTGTTTTCAACGTGACTGAAGTTGAATTCTTGGGATTCATATTATCACCTGGCGGAGTGCGTATGGATTCAAAGAAGGTCGATGCAGTTCTCAAATGGCCATCACCATCCTCCGTAAAAGGTGTGCAAAGCATGTTAGGCTTCGCTAACTTTTACCGCAGGTTTATCCCCGAATTCTCTCGAATAGTCCAGCCCATCACTGCCTTGTTAAAGAAAAACAAATGTTTTGAATGGTCTACCGAGGCGGAACAAGCTTTCCAGGATTTGAAGACTAAATTTATCTCTGCACCAATCTTAAAACACCCTCGCCCCGAACTCCGCTACATCGTGGAAACTGATGCTTCAAGCCTTGCCATGGGGGCAGTTCTATCACAAAAGGACCCAGTAACCAATCAGTTGCATCCCGTGGCATTTTGGTCCCGCAAATTCTCGCCTCCTGAAATCAATTACACGATTACTGACAAGGAACTTCTGGCTATCAAGTCTGCCTTTAAGGCTTGGCGGCATTATCTGCTGGGGGCCCGACACACCGTTACTGTGATTACAGATCACCGAAACCTGCAATATTTGAAAACCGCAAAAGCCCAATCCTCTAGACAACTCCGTTGGGCATTATTCTTTGCCGAGTTTGACTTCATAATTACCTATCGACCTGGTACAAAAAACGGTAAAGCTGATGCCCTTTCTCAGATGGGAGTGGAAGAACACTTGATCAACCCTAAACCTGTACCAATCATTCCCGAACAAAGAATTCTGGGTGTAATCGCCACACAATCTATAGAGGAAGTTAAGGATAAAGCCAGGCAACTTGTAACTCCAGCAGACATACAGAATTGGCATCTGCAAGGAAAGGACTTTGCAGTAAAGGACAACTTATTGTATTTCCAAGAACGATTATACCTACCCAGCACAGATTTACAGAAAGAAGTAATCTCTTGTTATCACGATTCTTTAATGGAAGGACATCCCGGTATAGCCAAGACCTCAGAAAAGATCAAGCGCTACTTCTGGTGGCCGTCTTGGAAAAAAGATATCAGAGACTTTATAATGTCCTGTGGAGTATGCGCCCAAAACAAGAGTCAAAAGGAAAGACCAGCAGGCCTCTTACGCCGTATTGACATCCCACCTCGCCCTTGGCATACGCTTTCTATGGACTTCATCACCGATCTACCTCCATGCTCCGGATACAATACGATTCTAGTAATCGTGGACTTATTCTCCAAGATGGCGCATTTCATTCCACTCAAAAGGCTTGCCAACAGCAGCAACTCTGGCCCGAGAATTTCTCGAAAACATCGTCGGACTGCACGGTTTTCCTTCGGTTCTAATTTCGGATCGAGGTAGTCAATTTATTTCTCATTTTTGGCGAAGTTGCTGTCGGTCGGCTCAAATTGATGTGAGACTATCGACCAGTCACCACCCTCAGACCGACGGACAAACCGAGAGGACCAATCAAACTCTGGAACAGTATTGACGCTGCATGCTGCAACAAACTGAAAAAACTTGGAAAGACATCCTTTGGATAGCCGAATATGCCTACAATAACTCTGTCCATTCGGGAACTGGGAAAACCCCGTTTTTTCTTTTGTACGGCAGTCACCCTCGAACCTCGGAGTTGGACCCCCTCCAAGATCTTGAAACACCAGCAGTAGACTACCTGCATTCTACAATCACCCAAGCCTTTAAGGAAGCTGTTTCTCACCTTCAAAGGGCTAAAGAACAATACAAGAAAGGAGCAGATCAACATCGGAAGGAAGCCCCTCAATATCGAGTAGGGGATCAAGTCTGGATATCCACCAAATATCTACCTCTAAAAGGGCCACGCACATTCAACCCAAGATACCTTGGTCCCTATTCCATCACTACCATAGTAAATCCAGTAGCGGTCAAGTTGGACTTGCCCCCGCACATGAAGATACATCCGGTCTTCCACGTCTCTCTATTAAAACCTGTGCAACCTCAAACCCGACTAACTAAATCTCCAAAACCTATCCTAGTTGATGGGGAACTCGAGTTTGAAGTCAAAAGCATTCTGGACTGCAAGATCTCCAAATATAAACTATGTTACCTAATTGACTGGAAAGGCTACGGCCCCCAAGAGAGATCCTGGGAACCTGCTGAATATGTCCACGCTCCTCGCCTAATCAAAAGATTTCACCGAACATTTCCTGACAAGCCAAAACCCCCGGAGAAGCTCGGTTTGGGAGGGGCCTTGAGGGGGGGTACTGTCATGATCTCTGCTTCCAAAAGGTCAGGGTTTTCCCAACTCCCTTGGAAGCAGATTCATAACCCAGGTTCCAAGTGCCAACCAGTCCCAATTGGGACCTTTTGGACCCAGTCCTGGCGCCAGTGGCACCAGGCTCATAAATATGCCCAGTCCCAGCGCTGGAAGCGCCGGGCTCATAATGCTTGGGTGGACTTACCTGCAGCAGACCATGCTGCTTACTTGCCTGCCAGTTGAGCCTCTGATCCTCTTCTGTTTGGAACTACTTTTCCTGTTGGGTGGGGCAGTAGCCACTCCCTAGGTACAGAACACTGGAACTCTTCTGGAAAGCAGGAACTCTTTTCTTACCTAGGCGTGGCTGTGGAAGGAGACACCTAAGCACTATAGGAGGCTATTTAAACCACACCCGATGGATGAATCTTGCTTTGCGTTATTCTGCATCCTCTGCAGCAGAACGCTCATCGTGTCTTCTGCATCTGATCCTGGGCCTAAGGAAAAAGGCTTACCATCCTGAATCCAGTCTTCAGCAACTCCTATAAAGACAAGAAAGAACAGGTTAGCAATACGGTCTTCAGTGACAGCTCTTCACTTACCTGGGCCATCGGCTGTCACCAACGCCTCGCACTGCATTCTGAAAGACAAAGGCTTACCTACTCTTTGTGCGCTCCGGAGGTCTTCACACTGCATTCCGGCATCTGAAAGACAAAAACTTACCAACTCTTCGCACGCTCCGGAGGCCTTCGGCGCTGCATCCCGCATCTGAAAGACAAAACAAGGTGCGTTTAAAGACATTTGGGAACTTTAATACTCACGTGCCATTACTCCTTTCCACATCTAACCCAGTGGGTATTCCGGCACCCTGCAGCCGCTCCGAACTTGTACCTGCAAAATAAAAAGACAGTTAGAGCGCATCGTGAAGCAGGCAACAAGCGCTTACTTACGTGCTTCCGGGCGCTTCTATTCATCACACGGGCTCCATCTTCAACTCACTTCAGCCCGTCATCCACCATCGCCGGAACCCTGCAAAACAAGAGACATTATTACTAAAGACTTTAATGACATTAGAATTACTCGAAACTTACCGTTCGTGCAGTAAACGACGGACAGCAGTCCTCTGAAGTCAAGAGGCCTGCTCCCCTTATCCAGTGAAGAAACTGGTTACAGCACCCTGCCCCGAGGCAGATGGAGAGCACGGCGTTCACTTACCTAAGGTGAGAGCGTTAACCTTCGGGGTTCTACAGGAGAAGAGAAAGGGAAGAAGAGAGAGACATTCAATAACCCAGTTCATTAATCCCATATTTTCTATCTGCAGACATCTTACCCTTCGAGTCAAACATGTGCACAGAGGTCCAGCCCAAAGAGCCAGCCGTGTGTTACACGTCACCTTTGAAGATACGGTATACGCCCAGTCAAGACCGGCGCCTCTACGGGAATCAGGTGAGCGTTACAGACACTTACAAATTATTGGTTGAACGCAAGTTGAAACTTCGTGTCATCAAGTTGGAACTTTTGAGTTATCAAGTTGGAACCAAAAGAGAAATGAAGTGGAGCTTTGTTGTAATACAGTATTTCCTTAACCTTTTTAGAACTGTTGAACCAAATCCTGCTTAAAGCAGGGGAAGACAGACTAATCCTGGAAGACCCCATATCAGTGGAAGAAGTCGGGGCAGCAATAGGGGCATTAAAGGGTAATAAATCCCCAGGCCCGGACGGGTTAAGTAACGCGTACTATAAAACCTTCAGACCGATCTTGGTAGGCCCTCTAACAAATTTGTTCAATTCTATCAGGGACTCTGGGCGAATCTCAGGAGATATGGGCCAGGCCACCACGGTCCTCCTGCTAAAGCCGTATAGGGACCCCTTGGATTGCTCCAGTTATCGCCCCATCTCACTATTGAACGGGGATGCAAAAATCAGTTCAACTATATTGGCCAGTAGGTTAGCAAGAATCCTCCCCAAAATAATACACCCAGACCAGGCGGGCTTTATGAAAGGGCGGCATACTGTTACGCTCACCTGGCTCCCACAGAGGCGTCGATCTGGACTGGACTGCTGCGGTCTCCACCAATTTGACGCGTAGGGCCGAGATGACGGACTGGACTGGCCCACCTAGCTTTGTTTGCTTGGCCCGTAGGAATATTCTTCTGCAAATGGAGAAAGGGAATTAACCACCCGTGAAGTTGAGCGTAAATCCACCCACCCCGTTGTTCTCCCCACTGATCACCTTGGATGTCCCCTCTTATAGTCTCACCTGATGGTTTGAAAAGATGAGCTCTCCATCCTGCATTGAGAGCAGGGGCGCGCAGATAACCAGTTGCTTCACTGGCTCGAAGGAATTGGTGAGTTCCAGGACAATATTGACTCCGATATTCCCGGCAAGACGCCGTAAGTATGTAGTTCGTAAGAGTTCAAATGCCCGACTTTCACTATTGTCCGATTCCTTGCAGGTTGCAGCTTGACCCTACTGAAGAGTTCCTCGTGGCAACCGGTAATATTCTGGTAAGGATTTGTATTATCCAACACAGTTCGATAAAATAATGTCCATATGTAACCTGTTGCTTTCTCCCTTATTCAGGCACTGAGAGAAAGTATGAAGTCTCGGGGAATAATGCCTCCGGCGGTAAAATCAGGAAAGCTTTTGTGGTGAGGAGGGTTCCCCTTGTTAGTCCCTTTGTTTCACCTTGCTGTCCTTTTGTTTCCCCTTAGGGGCCGGGGTTCGGCTAGAATGCAGTGGAAGCTGCGCCGATCCGCGAAGAGGAATAGTACCACCGGTGGTAAAATCAGGTAAGCCTATGGGGGGTATTCCTCTGTGTATTCCCTTGGCTCACCTTGCTGTTCTTGTCTTCTCCTTAGGTGCTGGAGTGCGGTGGGAACATGCAGGAGGATGCGGTGAAATGTGAAGATGCTGCGAAGGCCGGTGAGTTCAGCGCGGCGCTGCAGTAGGCGAGGCGGCGTGCATAAAATAACTTCTTTCTTCCAGCTCGAAGGCGCAATGGATCGGGAATTCAGGTAAGGATCAAAGGTATTGCTCTTGTTCTAACCTTTTCTCCTTCTTTCTCCCTTTTTCTAGGAGCTCCAAACTCGAGGCGGGCGTGGCAGAAGACTGGATGCAGACTTGCAGGCACGGTGAGCGTTACACTGCTGGATGCAGAATAACGCGAAGCGTGTGCTGCTCTTCGGGTGTGGTTTAAATAGCCTCCAAAGTAGTCCAAGGTAAGTATTCCTCCCTAGCCCCACCCAAGTAAAAAATAGTCCCTAGGTAAAATAGTCCCTTCCAAGCCTCTTTTGGCTTGGAGCTCTTGCAGCATGGTCTGCATCAGGTAAGTTTGCAGCATGGTCTGCATCAGGTAAGTTTTAATCTATGAACCTGGCGCCTATGGCGCCAGGACTGACTCTCCATATGAGCCTGGCACCATAGGCGCCAGGACTGCACCTAAATAGCTCCTAGCAGGGGTTGTTGGGCTTGCTTGGGGTAACTTGATGCCTGCTTCCGGGGTTGCTGGACTTGGTCTGGGTCCCCAGGGGTAGGCATCATGACACATACATATGACAATATACGCAGGGCCGTGGATACAATAGAGTGGGGGCGGAGGACTGGGCAGAGATTCTCGTGTTGGCATTAGATGCCTCTAAGGCTTTTGACAGCTTGCACTGGGGATATCTGCAACTTGTCCTTGAAAGGTTTGGGTGCGGACCAGCATTCATACGCATGGTGATGGGCAATTTTGTGAACCCGTCGACACGGCTGATGATCAACGGACGGCTCACAGACAGCATTCCTATACGTAGAGGCACGAGGCAGGGCTGCCCATTGTCCCCGATGATCTTTGCCATGGCCATGGAGCCGCTGGCACAACAAATCCGGGCTGACCAGGGTATCCTAGGGGTGGAGGTTGGGACGGATGGTCCCCAGAAGGTGGCCCTCTACGCAGACGACATCCTCCTGTTCATGAAGGACACGACAAATTCCCTCCCGAGTTCTATAGAGTTGCTGGATAAATTTGCTGAAGTTTCAGGGTTTCACATTAACTACTCAAAATCTAAGGCACTTAATATTACATAGGCTGCCTAACAGGTGTCAGAGTGGGAGATCCGTTACCCCTTGAAATGGGAACAGAAAGCCATAAAATACTTAGGTGTCCATTTAACCCCCACTCACAATAGGTTATATGGGGCTAATATCCCAGGCCTTTTGAACTTCTTGTCGCAAGACCTTAAACGATGGGATTTGCAGGAACTGCCGTGGCTGGCACGTATAGCTGCGGTCAAGATGAACCTGCTTCCCAGGTTTTTGTACGTGATCGGTGCCCTGCCGATACGTATACCAAATCCAGCCAGCAATTAAAAAGCTGCAGGCAGATGTGATGTCCTTCATCTGGAAGGGGAAGAAACCGAGGGTTCCCAAGAAAGTCCTATTTAGACCGTCAGTCCTGGGGGGTCTGGGGGTTCCAGAATTCCGCAGGTATTTATGGGCAGCACAGGTGGCCCCCATGCTACAATGGCCACCTAGGGACAGTCAAAATAGGTGGATGATCTTGGAGAAAGCAGCCTCAAGGATGACTCTGGAACACTTGGGCTTCCTCGTAAGTCGACATAGAGAGAAAGGAGGCACATTATTGTAGTCTTCCAGGGCCACCTTGTGGTATTGGGATAAAGCACTACGGGGGAATAAGGTGGGGGTGGGAGGAGGCCCGCTCACCCCGGTAGCTCATAATCCAGATTTTACGCCAGGTTTGCAGAAAAATTTCTGGAAGCACTGGGGAGGGAAGGAACGGGCTCTGGTACTAGGGGACCTGTATTCGGATGGTGAGCCGTTAACTTTTGAAAGTTGTAAAGCTAAATTCCAGATACCAGAGACGGAACGTTTCCATTACGTCCAACTCCGACACTGGATCACCAATGGGAAGGTACGAGAGAGATCTGTAAGGGCTCCCACAGGGCTGGAGTTTACGATACAAGAGGGAAAGAACGAGAAAGGGGTGTCAATACTGTATAGGCTGATGGGGGGAGCGGACCCGGAGGAGATCCTTCCATACATGCAAAAATGGGCTGAAGACGTGGGGGGACCTATCTCGGGGGAGTCATGGGGCCGCATATGGCATCGCACTGCCAAGGGTTCCAAATGTACATCAATTAAAGAGGGGGCGTACAAGCTTTGCCTTCGTTGGTACATGACACCACAACAAATGCACTCCATCAATGCAGACTATTCCATCCTCTGTTGGAGGGGCTGTGGGCAACCCGGGGACTTAATCCATTTGTGGTGGAGATGCCCGGTGGTGGAGATCTATTGGAAGGAGGTTCTAAGTCATATAAAGGAGATAACCGGGACCCAATTGCCATTTGACCCGGTGGTCGTCCTGTTGGGTGATGCAGTGGAGGGGAGCTACGCTAACTCTGGATGCAGGGCTGGCCTCATCACTCACATGCTGAGCGCAGCAAGAATCACCATCGCGCAGGCGTGGAAGAATAAACAAGGGCCTGTGGTGGTCGCAGGGTGGGTTAGACTCTGGGGGGTGATGGCCATGGAGAAAGTGAACGCAATTGCTGAAGGCTCCTACTTGAAATACATCAATACCTGGGCACCGCTACATGAATTCATGGACGACAGGGATCAAATGTACTTTAAACCCAGGTTGCTTCGCAATGTCTCTATCCTGTAACCGGAGATGCCTGAGTAGCAAAAAGGTTTGGGGTTGGAGGGGGTTCTTCTAGGTGGTTGGTGGTTGATTGTAGATGCTATATTCCACACAAATGCTAAAGTGTTATTGAAGCGGTGGGGGGGGGGGGATCTTGGGGGGGAGAGGGAGTTGTATTGTTGTATTAGTTAAATCTCAGCACCAGATTGCATCCCTGATGGGGGTATTTGGCGAAAAGGACGTTGGCGACATCATTATTTGATACTCTTTTTGTTACATGATCACTTGTAATTTGCACTGAAAAATAAACGCAGTTGATAAAAAAATAAATTAAAAAAAAGCAGGGGAAGACAAATTAACCCAGATTAGAAGGAGAAACAGATGTTATGATGTGAATGTAACTGTTATGATTGTTGCTGTTGAACTGCCATATATTGCCTTGTTAAGATATGTATGTTTACGTGTGAGGGACGGAATCCTTTTGTTAGAGTGTTTCCTTTAATTTATTTTAGGCATGAAAATTCTCCTCATGGTAGGGATAGTGAGGCGTTTATCCAACCTTTTGAGTTGATAAAATGGCATCTTTTGAAAAACCTTCACAAAGTTGTCCAACTCTCATTTCTGACCCCTCAGAACGTTTCTCACATTAGCCCCCGAGACCTCCTCTTTTAACCTCAGCCAGAGTTCCAACAGGAAGCGATTGGGCCCAGCGGTTTTACCCGTCCCTAACTGAGTCATATCCTCCTGTATTTCCTTTACCCGTAAGTCTCCCTCCAGTGCATTTCTCTGTTCCTCTGACAGTTGAGTCACTGTCAGTTGTTCCAGGAAGCCCACAAGGTTCGCCTCCCTCTTAGTCAGTTGCGTTGCCGTAGATTTCACCGAATACAATTTCACCTAAGGAGAAGTGACTGAAATGTATTTGACTGAAAATGGTAGGTAATGTGATAATATATATATATATATATATATATATATAGTTGCCCTACGAAAAACCTGTGCACTTCACTAAAAAAAGAATGTTCGCCCTCCCCATTATGGTTCAAATTAAAACCGAAAAACCCCTGAAATTCACCAGTTAAGGCAGACTGAACCCCCATACTTGCCATCTCCACTGTGCACTGCTAGCACTAACACCCAGAACATGAAAGATGTCATCTCAAATGTCACTGATGACATCACATGTTTAGCCCCTTTATTATCTTTCCCTGCCATATATATATATATATATATATATATATATATATATATATATATATATATATACATTCAGTAAAAAAACTTTGTTGAAGGGATGTTATACTTCACAGTGAAAACAAAAAACACTGCACATTCCCTCATTATGGTAAGCTCAGCAACCATAACTCGCACCATCTACGTGCATTGCTAAGACTAACACCCAGGACATCAAAGATGACATCACCAATATCATTGATGACATCACTGATGACATCACATGTGAAAATAATGTTGATGAAAAGTCCCTTCATCTCTGCTCATGGAGTACTCGTAGTCACCTCCACCTTACAACGATGGGCGATGCAAATTTAGCCTCATTTGACATCATCTGCCTACAAGAGACTTGGCTGCGACAAACCCCGGCCATGGACGGCTACGACATCATCTTGGCCCCAGCCAATAAAGGGTTATTGGGCCGTCCGACATCGGGCCTTCTTATGGCCTGCCGGCAGGGAACAGGTCTGAAATTCAAGGCCACACTTCAAGCAAACCTCTCAATCCTGGCAGTGTTACTCGACTGGGTCGAAAAACCTCATTCCAGAACATCGCAAATAGCGATTGTTAACACCTACTGGAACCCAGCAGCCATAAATCAACAGACCTACCTATCCATGATGGAAAACCTGGTGGATGAAATCCAAGCGTCACACCAGGTCCTTTCTATTATAATTTGTGGGGACTTGAACACCCAATGCCTCGACGGACCTGCATAGCCGGATACAACTTTAAATATGACATCAGCCGCGTTGGTCCTCTCTAATGTCTTCAAGAAAATTGGAGAACTTGAACTCAGTCTTCCCAAAGGACCATCGTCTTCCAACTTGGGAACAAGGATTGCTCCACGCTACCATCAATTACATCTACGTATCCCGACACCTTCTGGGAAAGGTGAAAGACTTTGAAGTCCGCAAGACATCAGCCAGCGACCAAAACCAGCTCACGATGTCCCTGGACAACCACTTCAAACAGCCTGCACCGTACGTCATGGGGGTGGAATCAAATTCTCGTGGAAATCGTTTGAACTTGACAGCGCAAGCAGTCACAATTCTGCTGGCAAAATACGCTTGCGATGGGAGCGCCGAGGGAAATGAAACCTTGGATTACGTTCCTCTATTGGTCCAACACAGGGTGAAATCAAAACAGTCAGCTTCCACATTTATTCCACCCAGACACACCTTTGATGCTACACTGGTAGCAAAAAGACGTGAACTCCGCAGGCTGAAGAGGCAGCTGGGAAACCTTCCGCAAAACAAAGAACAACTAAAGTTGGCAATATCAACTTACAAAAACTGGGTGAAACACCATTGACACCAACTCTACCAGCAGGACGCAGAAACCATGCTAAAAGCCATATGTGGAAACAAAGTAAAAGAGTTTTGGTCCCTGTTAAAATCCTCGGTGCCCTCACACAACAACTCGACTATCAACGCCATGGCTGAGCAAAAATGGATAATCCATTTTACTTCTGTCTTTCAAGACCCCACATCATACGCCCCATTCGGAAAGAAACTGCTGGAGGCAGATTGGCTAAAACTGGAAGATCAAGTAGAAATCAGAGACCACATCAAAAAACGGAAGACTTCTAGAGCAGCGGACCCGGATGGAATCTCCAACATAGACCTGAAAGCAAACCAAGTAGAATGGGCCTTGCTGATCGCGTCTATCTTCAAGAAATGTTTCGACCAGAAATACCTGCCGCCTTCATGGACAAAATCTATTATCGTCCCGATTTACAAAAAGGGCGATATTACAGATCCACTAAACTATCGTCCCATAGCCCTCTTGGACTGCATTGGTAAAGTCTTTGGGAGTCTGCTTCTGAAACGATTCCAATCCTGGGCAGAGTCGGCCCCGTGTAACGACAAGTTTCAAACGGGCTTAAAAAAAAATATGGGCATGGCGGCAAACATTTTAACCATCAGCACCCTGAAAAGCAAGGTTTGGGAGGGAAAACCTCGGATTTACGTTGCTTTCATCGACCTCTCCCAGGCATTTGACCTAGTCGATAGGCACCGCCTGTGGCAAAAACTAGAGGGGTGGAGTTGCCCTCAGGAGATTCTACAGCCAATCAAAGCTTTACATTCGGGCACCACCCTCAGGGTCTGTCTGTCACAAAGAGGCAACCTATCAGGTGAAATTCAGACCGGGCGGGGGGTAAAACAAGGATCCCTCCATACCCAGCGCTGTTCCTCGCCTACATCGGCGACTAAGGGACCTCAGAAGATCTGGCATGCATCTTTCCACCGTCAGTCGCGACCTTCAAAATAAGCCACCTGCTGTATGCAGACGATCTCATCTTACTGGATCAGACTCAGATCGGCCTCCAGAGACAGTTATCTAATCTACTCACCTATACCGCGGAAAACAACTTAAAAATAAATAAAGAGAAAACTAAAATCATGATATTGGAAGCCGGACAGAAAAAAAGCACAGACAACTTTAAATGGTGCCTAGAGAAAAATGTGATCGAGAGGGTCACCGAATACAAATACTTGGGCGTTTCGTTAGACAGCTCGAAACACGAGACTTCCATGCAGGCAACCCTCCAAAACAAAATCAAGAAGTTGGCCTCTCAAGGAAAGGCAATTGACACAAAATTTGGAAAATTCTCATGCATCCCTGTGATAGAATTCTACAGGAAAAAAGTCATCCCCTCTATCACCTATGGTGCTGAAGCCATGCCGTCGATCCCAACCAAAATCTGGCAGAAACTAGAAAGCATGTTTGGAAGGCGGCTCTTTCTCTCCAAAAATCCACATCCATTGCTGCAATTCGTCGTGAGCTGAGTCTAGTGTCATTAAAGGCAACTGTAAACATCAATGCCCTCAGGTTATACAGAAAATGTATCATGGACGACAGCGAACAAATTTACGAGTTTACAAGAAACTGAAAGACTGGATCCAAACACAAGAGTCAGCAACTAACAACAAGCTGCTTCTTCACCTGCCCCCATTGTTCTGCAAACTCAATGAGCCGATGAAGTACCTCCGAGAATTCCCGAGCAGGGGGGCGCGAAATTCTCTTCTAAGGATCAGGCTGAACCTGCTTGAGACCAACGAAATCCGTGACATCAGAGGTCTTTCAGACTCAAGTACTTGTCGCTTGTGCGAGTCTGAGACCGAATCAATCAGACATCTGCTTTTGTCATGCCCGAAGACTTCAACCTTGAGATGGGCCTATCTCAAACATCTAATCGTGGACGATCGTGGGTGGGATGAAGAAATATGGTGGCCAAGACTGATCGGAGGAGACCGAACATCCTGGCTTCTAGCAACCACAAAAATTCTAGAACACACCATGATTATGCTAACAGGTCGAGGGCCCCACCCTGTGTAGTTACTGCGATTTTCAACATTTCAACTTTCTTTTGTAAAGTTCTCTTTTGAACACACACAAATAATAAAAAAAATTTAAAAAAGTCCCTACCTACAAGGGGTTCTTTCTATTATGTTGGTAGCAAGATGTCATGGGTGATTGTGTAATGTTAAACATGTAATAACTAGCTAATAACTCAAGACTTCAGGAAAACCCAATGCATATAAATCAGAGGCACATACAGGGAAACTCAAGTAAGGAAGAAAGAAACAGCATCATCAGAAAGTTTATATTCCTGTATACAAATTAATTGTGCGTTTGAGGTCTGCCATTGCCCCATGCATGTGCATCATGAGCTCAGACCAGACCCTAAGGAAAGTACTTTAAGAACACACGACAAGGTTAACGTTTTGATATACAGCACCTTTTCAATTTTTATATTGTGATTGTCAGTGAATAAAACCACCTGGCCTAGATTTTTCAATGCACCAAAATAAATGAGGCAGACATGGGATGTCATCAGTAATGTCATCAATGATATTTGTGATGTCATCTTTGATGTCCTGGGTGTTAGTCTTAGCAATGCACGTAGATGATGCGAGTTATGGTTGCTGAGCTTACCATAATGGGGGAATGTGCAGTGTTTTTTCACTGTGAAGTATAACATCCCATTAACAAAGTTTTTTTTACTGAATGTACATATATATGTATATGGCAGGGAACAAAAATAAAGGGGCTAAACATGTGATGGCGTCAGTGATGTCATCAGTGACATTTGAGATGACATCTTTCATGTTCTGTGTGTTGGTGTTAATTAACAAGGGGGGTCCTGGGAGTCCTTCTGCCAGACATTAGTCCTGGTTACGAGAGACTTACCCAGAGTCTTTAGCTCACTATCTTTCACAGAGAAGAAATATCCCAAACATATCAGTCTTTGTCCTGCCCTGGGGCAGTCCAGCACCGAAATGCTAGGCAATTCTCCTCTGAACAAGAGTACCAACAGAAACCCCAGACACGTGTTTCGGTCTGGTTGGACCTCATCAGTAGGGTGGATCTGTGCCTCTCTAAGAATAGTGAGCAAGGGGTCCACGTCTGGATTCCCCTAGTAACTTAGGGTGAGACCCAAAGCTTCTTAAATATGCAAATTAACAAGGGGGGTCCTGGGAGTCCCTCTGCCAGACATTAGTCCTGGTTACGAGAGACTTACCCAGAGTCTTTAGCTCACTATCTTTCACAGAGAAGAAATATCCCAAACATATCAGTCTTTGTCCTGCCCTGGGGCAGTCCAGCACCGAAATGCTAGGCAATTCTCCTCTGAACAAGAGTACCAACAGAAACCCCAGACACGTGTTTCGGTCTGGTTGGACCTCATCAGTAGGGTGAATCTGTGCCTCTCTAAGAATAGTGAGCAAGGGGTCCACGTCTGGATTCCCCTAGTAACTTAGGGTGAGACCCAAAGCTACTTAAATATGCAAATTAACAAGGGGGGTCCTGGGAGTCCCTCTGCCAGACATTAGTCCTGGTTACGAGAGACTTACCCAGAGTCTTTAGCTCACTATCTTTCACAGAGAAGAAATATCCCAAACATATCAGTCTTTGTCCTTCCCTGGGGCAGTCCAGCACCGAAATGCTAGGCAATTCTCCTCTGAACAAGAGTACCAACAGAAACCCCAGACACGTGTTTCGGTCTGGTTGGACCTCATCAGTAGGGTGGATCTGTGCCTCTCTAAGAATAGTGAGCAAGGGGTCCACGTCTGGATTCCCCTAGTAATTTAGGGTGAGACCCAAAGCTACTTAAATATGCAAATTAACAAGGGGGGTCCTGGGAGTCCCTCTGCCAGACATTAGTCCTGGTTACGAGAGACTTACCCAGAGTCTTTAGCTCACTATCTTTCACAGAGAAGAAATATCCCAAACATATCAGTCTTTGTCCTGCCCTGGGGCAGTCCAGCACCGAAATGCTAGGCAATTCTCCTCTGAACAAGAGTACCAACAGAAACCCCAGACACGTGTTTCGGTCTGGTTGGACCTCATCAGTAGGGTGGATCTGTGCCTCTCTAAGAATAGTGAGCAAGGGGTCCACGTCTGGATTCCCCTAGTAACTTAGGGTGAGACCCAAAGCTACTTAAATATGCAAATTAACAAGGGGGGTCCTGGGAGTCCCTCTGCCAGACATTAGTCCTGGTTACGAGAGACTTACCCAGAGTCTTTAGCTCACTATCTTTCACAGAGAAGAAATATCCCAAACATATCAGTCTTTGTCCTGCCCTGGGGCAGTCCAGCACCGAAATGCTAGGCAATTCTCCTCTGAACAAGAGTACCAACAGAAACCCCAGACACGTGTTTCGGTCTGGTTGGACCTCATCAGTAGGGTAGATCTGTGCCTCTCTAAGAATAGTGAGCAAGGGGTCCACGTCTGGATTCCCCTAGTAACTTAGGGTGAGACCCAAAGCTACTTAAATATGCAAATTAACAAGGGGGTCCTGGGAGTCCCTCTGCCAGACATTAGTCCTGGTTACGAGAGACTTACCCAGAGTCTTTAGCTCACTATCTTTCACAGAGAAGAAATATCCCAAACATATCAGTCTTTGTCCTGCCCTGGGGCAGTCCAGCACCGAAATGCTAGGCAAATCTGGGTGTTGGTGTTAGCAGTGTACAGTGGTGATGGCAAGTATGGAGGCTCAGTCTGCCATAACTGGCGAATTTCAGGGGTTTTACGGTTTTAATTTGAACCATAATGGGGAGGGCGACATTTTTTTTTGTGAAGTGCACAGGTTTTTCGTAGGGCAACTTAACCATAACATCCCTCAACAAAGTTTTTTTTGTAGTGAATTTTACAGGTTTTTGGGAGGGCAACATAACCATAACGTCCCTTTAACAAAGTTTTTTTAACTGAATGCCATAGCTTTTTAGTAGTGTAAATGCATCAACAGTACTTTAACAAACATTTTCTACTACATTTATCAGGGTTCTAATAGTAACACATAAGCATACTACTGTAAAGGAACATTTGAAGTAACTGCCCACCTTCCGAAGAATTCCACATTATCATATGCTGGCGCACAGCATGGGGGCGTGTTTGAAAAGTCATACACACTTCACAATGACATGTGTAACTGGTTGATAGTGCGGAAGTACATTGTATATTCTTGTACAAACTTGTAACTGCAAAATTTCCGGCCCAGAACTCCACAAGTCATCTGTGCAACACAATATAAGCAAGAGTCCATACCGACGTATCTGGATCATTAACCCCCATTCCTCCCCAAAGAGTGGGGGATGAATGCCATTAGCAATCGAGATTTTACAGCAGTAACCCGTGGTATCAAGAAAGAGGATTTTTTGTCTTCAACCGGAACGCCTCTGGCGTTCCCGGCTGAAGAAAACAAATCCTTTTCCAAGATGGCCACCATAGAAAGGGAAGACGGGTGTTGGATAGAAAGCCTTCTTCGCTTTCCATTGCAGGCTGCAGAAAGCAAAAATGAAACTGTGTGACCGTAAAGGCAGCGCCACATTTGTGTTCCTTGAGAAATGTGGGACTATGAGCAAGACCTTTACCAGAAAGGCAGTCCGTGGTGGACATGGCGACCTCAATGCAATGTTTTGTCCCTTTCAGTAATGGCCAGTAGCCACATCCCCGACATTGTGGCCACTAACCATACATAGAGGCTACCCCTCAGAGACGGAAGCTGTACCGTTGATTTGTTATATACATGACGACACTTGTTAAATAACAAAACACTATCACATGCACAACACAAAGCTTTTCAGTCGTTGTCAATGACCTTTACATACATGTGTTGTACATGTAGTAATTTTTTTCTGTAAAAATGTGCGTAAAAAACACAAAGGAGTACTCTACTTACATTTACATAAAATCCCAAACAAACTCTGTGATGGGAAGTGCAATGATGTCAGAAATACTGTAAGCAACACCATTACCACTCACCTTTCGACACATAATTTCATTATTGGCACAGTTCGAAAGGTGTACAGATATGTGTATTGGGAGGGTGTAACCATGTATTATTTTACAAACATGTCTGTGCAGAAAACACTTTCAGTGCACTTTACCTCATTTTTCCTCTTTTAAGAAGATACTAATCATTCTGAACTAATGTTGGTTAATAGGGCATCGGGGTGACAGAAATTGGCCTGACGGCACTAAAGCATATGAGATGGGCCTGACCCTCCCGTACCCAAAGCAAGTGGTATGCAGTACCTTTCTCCATAATGTTCCTTGGCAGCTTAAACAAATGAGTCCATACGGATGTACGTGCCGTGATGTAGCACCTACAAAAGAACACATTACGACCTGCAACGTAGCATGCCAGATTGTGAAAACAGAGAGTACATGTGTAAAAAAAACACTAACATTTAAGAATTAGTACAGTAGTTTTATTTCACAATAAACTGAGCGAAATCATCGCCTTATGCAATTAGTAAAGTAGTTGTGTTTCACAATGAACTGTGCGAAATGATCCCCCTATTCACATTTCCATAGAAGTAGTAAGTTTGTCTCTTTGGTCGACAATCAAAATGTTAATGGCCACGTTGTTTTTTTTTCACACACAGAAAGTAAGCGTTGCCGCCACAGTAGTCGTTTTCCTCCCACATTGATATGCAAGACGACGTCAACCGCTGTGATCTACACCACCAGAAAGGATGGAATGTTACTCCTTATGGCGACAGCAGCGTAAGAGCACAAAGGTCCGACACGGTCATCCCAGTGAATTATGACGCACAGACAACCGGTGATGAACAGTTGCATTTGACGGTTAAAAAAGCTGTCACTCGCCTGACTTCCCTGATGCTCCAGACACTTCCCCCGTCTTAGAGTATATTGTGGCCCCGCCCTCTTCTAGAAAAGTGATCTCTTCCCTGTATTGTCTGGTTCGGGGGATTGGGGGCTCTCCTTCTTCCTATAAGGCCAAATGGGAAGTTAGTATGGCTCGCTCATTACCTGACGATCAGTGGGAAGGCATACTTGCTCAGACTAAATCGATTTCCAGTAATAACAGATTTCGCCTGATTCATTTTAAATTCTTGCATCAACTATATTATTCTCCTCTGACTTTGCATAAATTGTTTCCCCTTCGGTCATCGGAGTGCAAGAGATGTCATCAGTCCCCTGCTGATTTTTACCATGTAGCTTGGTCCTGTTCCCATGTCCAGACTTTCTGGGGTGCTGTCGCTGAGGTGATGGGGCGGGTGTTGGAGATCTCATAGAAAACTGTTTGGGATGGCTTTGGTGGTCGCCAAGTCTCTAGTGGCATGTGCATGAGGGACTTCTAGGGCCTCGTCAATACATCAATGGGTGAACTGCATGTCGATGTATGAGCGTAGAGAGTCGCAATACAACCAAACGCTCCCTGTTAATAGCAGACCAAGGACTATTGGCACTCTTTTAGGAGCTATATGGCTCGTGAGTCAGACTCTGAGACTCTCGTCGCAGGACAATGTGGAAGGCACCCAAGAACGGAGTTGAAGATAATTGACTTTATAATTTGTTCAGTATCTTTGCCAGTTGCGGGCCTATTAGTATTTGGCTCATTGACTTTACGAAGATAGTCTAGGTCATTGTATCCTAGGTGAAGCTCTTGTCATTTGGATGTGTTCTGTTGCATGCATTGACGACCTGGTGGGAGATGAAGGGATGGGTGGGGGGAGGGGAGCAGGGGGGGATTTGTTCCCATATGGGAAGCTGTTGCCTGCCTTTTTCTTCTGTGTGTAAGGTTGTATTGACATTGCCCGATTATGTTTTTGTTATGTAACTGGAAAACGAATAAAGAGAGGTTTAAAAAAAAAAAGCCGTCACTCGACAACTGAAATCCGTGAGAATCACAATAGGGAAGGAAGTATCTGAGGGGGAAAGGGGAAATAAAACATGTATCAATACGCAACCTTTGGATAAACCAAAGTTGTAATGCATAACATTTTCAGTAAAAATGTAATTCAATAGGAGGAAATGTAGTGGGATCCTATGGACGGCGACAATGTGCAATGTCCAGAATGGGAAAAAAAAATGGAACGGCACAGAAAGCTGGAACATCTTTATTAATAATAACATTTGGAAGTAGCTGAGCGGTGAAAGGGGAAATAAAACGTGTATCAATACGCAACCTCTGCACAAAACAAAGTTGTAACATACTTTTTTTTACTAAATATTAATTTAATTTGGGGAAATGTAGTGGCACTCTACAAACGGCGACAATGTGCAATGTCCATAATGGGGAAAAAAAATTAAACGGCACAAAAACCTTGTAATTCATTAGGAAAAATATTTTTTGTTCCCCCAAAGTAAAAATGTAATGTCAATTCGGTATATAGGCGGCAAAAATACACTTCATGATGTGGACCGCCTCCATTGCGTTCGCTGCAGTCACACATTAGTGTATGTGGAAGAGTGCCTCTTCGGGAACTAATATTTCATGGTCGGTGGAAACGTTTTTGAAGCATAACCTTATCAAACAATATATTTTTCTAACTGTTACTCCCTGAATTCTTTCTGCTCTTTCCCTGTGCCTCAAGGTTAAAAAACAAGTGACCCTTATGGTCGTCGACAAATATGCGGCCGCACTGAGCTCGCATTGAAAAGAGAAAATGAAGTGGCCTTCACTCCGAATGCAAATACATTCTCATTTTGCAACAACATATCAGCGGCTATTCATGAGAACCGCTACACCCGTACAGGTGCAGATGTGCTGTGTGTACGAAATAGTGCAGGTGGCTGGCTTACATTTCAAACAGTAGGACGCCAGCCTGACCGCAGTAATGTTGTTTATGTATTGTAAAATGGACGCAGTAAGTTCATTTTGTACAAAGAGTAGCAAGTTCCACTGTACCGTATGACAGTGCTAAAAAGAATACTTCAATGTTTGACTTTCTACTACAACGTTTCATTAACGCTCACCTTTCGGAACAGTGTTGCATAAGTGTAACAAGTGCATTGGTGTCTTCTTCGTTTAGGTATGTTAACGGCGATGTCCGCGTTCAACAGAAATCGAAGTAAACATGGCGGACGTATCGAAAGATTACAACGCACTTCACGCTGTGCCACAACCAATCGGTGAAAGCGCAACATGGTCGTGGGCATCACGCCACGGAATAGCCAATTGCAATCTTCTCCACGGAGCGAACAGGGAAGTGTGATCGCGGAGCAGACATAGATATCACAGATTTTTAGAGACATTCTTTTTGATCGTTTTTAAGGGAACTACTGGATGGATTGTCACAAAATTTACAAAGCACGCTTTTGTGATGAAGCCCCTGCCACTGCCGCAAATTTGGTGCAAATCCGTCCAGCGGTGTGGCCTGTAGCCGTGCGCAAAGTTTTCCCCCATTCAGTCTATGGGAAAAAAACACATTTTGGGACCCACCCTATAACTTTGCCCCCCTGCACCAAATATCAGCAAACTTTGCAAAAAAAATTCAGGGTGGGCCATATACTATTTTTGCAATGTTTGGTGAGGATTCGTCCAGTGGGAGCAGAGTTATAAGCCGCCCAAAAAGTGCTCTTCCTATGGAAACAGCAACTTAACCATAACTACACAGCCACTACCATGGCTGTGTAAGAAATATATATATATATAGTATATATATATATATATATAGATATATATATATAGTGCATAATAGGTGGGCTAAGGGTATAAGTTAGGGTAGGGAGGGATAAAGGGGGTATCCCCCCGCATTATATATACAAAAAATAGAATAAGTAATTTTCGTTTTTAGGTTAAATAAATTCGGTCACTTCTCAATTAGGCAAAATATTTTCCAAAAAAATCACGTATTTCCCTCAGTTGTGTTGTGTACAGCTTCTGATAGTACGCTGCCAAGGCCTTTACTATCTCCCCAGGTTTCCTGGTCATTCCAATTCCAGTCCCATAAATTTTCTCATAAACTATCCTGCTTGCTTCCTCCCTACTTGCTAACCAGGCCAGGAGCTTCCTGGTCTTATCCCCCCATTCGTATATACGCCCCCCCCTTTACTGCCAGCCCATCCTCGCCCTTCCAGTGGACCTAGTCTAATCTCTTCCGTCATCTTTTGGAGTTCCCCTGCCGTCTCCTCTGAACTAGTCTGCCTCAGTCTCTCCTCTAGCTCAATAACCCTGGCCACGAAGTACTGTGAAGGCATCATGAAGTAAGACAAAGACAACAGACTTAAAGTTCCAAATAAAATACTTTATTAAATCAAATGTCAGGATGGTAGAAGGCCAAACTTGTCCTATGCTTTGGTGGGATTTCCTTACCTGAATGAAACTAAGGAAAGTCTGAATCAAAGAGTTCAACTTAAACGTCTGTCTGTGTCCAAAACCTATAGTTGCCCTAAACCATGTTTAGGGATGTCAATAATAAAAGAAATCTTGTTTAACTCAAAGTTCTGAGCTTCTTACAGCTCTCTTTCAGCTTCCCCTCCCCAAGTGTAAGAAAGCTCCACAAAAAAGTCTCAAGATTACTTTTCTACAGTTCACGGCAATACAGTTCCAAACAATCCTCAGGGTTCCCGTCCCCAAGTTTCAAGTAACACAGTTCAAAATCAAAAGATCTTGAAGCTTCCCTTCCCCAAGACTTTTTATTCTTCACTTATACTTGCTTTAGTCTTTTCAAAAGATTCCACACAACTGAAGGTATGCTTGACCCTTCTGGTTTGCCTCACCAGTTTATTTACAGTGCTTTCGTTGGTTTGTTTCACAATGTCTTTGGTTTTCAGCATTGAGGGCTCACTAGTCTAGGCGCAGTGATCAGACCACACGGTTCACCCATCATAGATTGCATAACCAGGATCCCTTTGTCAGTCTCTTGGCTCTGCCATCCCATGTCACACACCTCTTGCCAGTCTTTGGCCTTGTCGCAATGCATTCATTCATAAAAGTTCACTTTGGGGTATTTCGTTCCTGCCCCACACACTGGTGCCCTTTTCTGTCATTCACTTTCCCATAACAACAACCTACACAGCAGGCAGTCTGGTTTCCGCTCAGCTTATAGTAAAGAGGCCGCACTTCTGGACCTCCAGACCTACATGTAAGATATCATCTACAGTGGGAAAGCAGGGATGCTGATCCTTTTGGATCTATCGGCGGCATTCGATCTCGTCGATCATGAACGACTGTGGAGTGCTTGCGGCAGCAGGGGGGTTGCTCATGGAAGGTGGTTAACTGGATTAAGTCATTCTTGTCCAACCGGGTATCAAATGTACAATGGGGCGCAGCCACATTACCGGCTTCCCCTATAAAATATGGCGTCTCCCAAGGAGCATCAATATCTCCTCTCCTCTTCAATCTTTACATGCACGCCCTTTGCACACTGCTAGAGGATATAGGGGTCTTTTTTACCAACTACGCCGATGACACGCAATTTGTCATCGAGCCAAGTGGTAACTACCATCAAGACTCGCTTACATTAAAAAACCTCTATGATGCCATTGAAAAATGGATGTCATCGAATTGGCTCTGCCTGAACGGCAATAAGACCAAGCTACTCATATTTTGATCACCACCGGCCCAGGCTAAACTAGAGCATTCCTATACTCACTTCACGCTGCAAGGCAACAAGAACATAACACAATCCAAAGTGAAAACCCTGGGGGTGGTCTTGGAGGCCTCCCTGAATTCAGACTCTCGGGTACAAAACCTTCGAAAAACATGCAACTAGCACCTGAGGCTTCTTAGAACCATAAGACCTTTCAAACAACAAAAGGAATTCGGGGGCAATCGCCCGTGCCATGATTTTATCAAGATTAGGGGGGTAATTCATAGAATGCGGCTGGCGCACAGTATGTGCGTGCGACAGTCTGCGCCAGCCCCGTGCGCCAAAAACCATTTCCGCGCAAGGCATATTCATGGATTTTAACATCCATTACCAGCCGTGGCGCAGGGACCCTGCAGCAGCGCCAGTTACGCCCCCAACCCCTCCCCGTGCGCCATGTACAGCGCACAAATCCCGAACATGGCGCACAGGCCCCCAACCACGAAAACGCCTGTAAAACTCCCCGCGCACCCCTCCGAATACATGTACCCACACACGCGATTGGCCCAGTGCGAGCGGGATACGTGTATTGCTGGGGTGTGCGGGAAGTTTAACACGCGATTGGGCCTGTGCGAGCGGGGTACGTGTATTTCGGGGGTGCGTGGGAAGTTTCACACGCGATTGGCCCTTTGTGAGCAGGGTACGTGTATTACTGGGGTGCACGGGAAGTTTCACACGCGATTGGCCCTGTGCGAGCGGGGTACGTGTATCCTGTGAGGTGCGCGGGGAGTCCCACACATGAATTGGCAGTGTGGTTCCTCCCAGGTGTGCCCTCTAACCCCTCCACGGCCCCTGCAGGCAACCCACACCACAGGGGACTACCCTGCACCCCTGGTCAGGTCCTGCAGGCAGCCCATCCACCATGGGCATGCACCCCAGCCAGCCCACATGTCACCTTCCACTAGTGATCACCAACCCATGTTCCCCCAGCACCCCCACCCACCCAGCAGTGATGGGCACCTGCCAGCAGGCCCCGACTCATGTCCCCCAGCACCCCCAGCCCCCAGCAGTGAGGGGCACCTGCCAGCAGGCCCCGACTCATGTCCCCCAGCACCCCCACCCCCCAGCAGTGATGGGCACCTGCCAGCAGGCCCCGACTCATGTCCCCCAGCACCCCCACCCCCCAGCAGTGAGCCGCAGGCCCTGACTCATGTCCCCCAGCACGCCCACTCACCCAGCAGTGATGGGCACCTGCCAGCAGGCCCCAACTCATGTCCCCCACCACCCCCACCCACCCAGCAGTGAGGGGCACCTGCCAGCAGCCCCCGACTCATGTCCCCGAGCACCCCCACCCCCCAGCAGTGATGGGCACCTGCCAGCAGGCCCAGACTCATGTCCCCCAGCACCCCCACCCCCCAGCAGTGTGCTTCAGGCCCCGATTCATGTTCCCCAGCACCCCCACCCACCCAGCAGTGATGGGCACCTGCCAGCAGGTCCTGACTCATGTCCCCCAGCACCCCCAGCCACCCAGCAGTGATGGGCACCTGCCAGCAGGCCCGGACTCATTTCCCCCAGCACCCACACCCCCCAGCAGTGAGGGGCACCTGCCAGCAGGCCCTGACTCATGTCCTCCAGCGCCCCCACCCCCCTGCCAGCAGGCCCCGACTCATGTCCCCCAGCACCCCACCCACCCAGCAGTGAGGGGCACCTGCCAGCAGGCCCCGACTCATGTCCCCCAGCACCCCCACCCCCCAGCAGTGATGGGCACCTGCCAGCAGGCCCCGACTCATGTCCCCTAGCACCCCCACCCCCCAGCAGTGAGCCTCAGGCCCTGACACATGTCCCCTAGCACCCCCACCCACCCACCAGTGATGGGCACCTGCCAGCAGGCCCCGATGCATGTCCCCCAGCACCCCCACCCACCCAGCAGTGAGGGGCACCTGCTAGCAGGCCCGACTCATGTCCCCCAGCACCCCCACCCACCCAGCAGTGAGGGGCACCTGCCAGCAGGCCCCAACTCATGTCCCCCAGCACCCCCACCCCCCAGCAGTGAGCCTCAGGCCCTGACTCATGTCCCCCAGCACCCCCACCCACCCAGCAGTGAGCCTCAGGCCCGACTCATGTCCCCAAGCACCCCCAGCACTGATGCGCACCTGCCAGCAGGCCCGACTCATGTCCCCCAATGCCCCCACCCCCCAGCAGTGAGCCTCAGGCCCAGACTCATGTCCCACAGCACCCCCACCCACCCAGCAGTGATGGGCACCTGCCAGCAGGCCCCGACTCATGTCCCAACAAACATGTCCTAACAAAACAGACCCATGTCCCTAAAGCCAACCCTAATCCCCCTTGCCCCCAATCCAAGCATGCAACCATCCACAGAACCCACTCCCAAATTACCCATCCCTTGATAGTTGAAATGAACCACCATTCCCATGCAGGAATGCACAACGTAGCCACACAGTGGTAACACGTGACTGAGGAAATGTTCAATGAGACATGCACAAAACCAATTACAAAACACAACACCAATTCTGAAGTAATAAAAAATGTATTAAAAACATAAAGAACTGACTTGGAGGAATAGCAAAATGAAAATCAATGTACAATGACCGATGTAGAAAAAAATATTGTAAATCCAATGAAGTTAAAAAAAGAAAAATCACGTAGAATAAAAAAGTGGTCCATTGCCAATGTCCATAATAAAAACATAATCCAAATTTTTAAAAAACCACTGATCCATGGGAATATAGAAAAAGAAAGTATGTACAAGTCTGTAACTATATACAATGTAAGTCCAAATGGTCCATGATCCACAAACAAAAGGAAACCTACAAAAACGTCCTATGAAGAAAAAACTATATACACACGAAGTGGAGCAATGTCCATTAACTCCAAATTAAAAGAAAAACAAAGGAAACCTAACACTATCTAACTATATACAATGGCAGCGGGCAAGTCCTGCGGCTCACTCTATGATGTCCCGGGCCAGGGCATCATCGAACTCCATGTCGATGTCCCGGAGGCGGGCCTCTGCCCTGGCCCGAGGTCTCGCAGGGATGCACTCATGGCCTGTTCCAACTCCCTGCGAGTTGCCTAGAGGCACTCTGCCCGCCTCAACGCCCGACGCATGGAGAACTCCGCCTGACGCATGGAGAACTCCGCCCTGACGCATGGTGAGCCGCGCCTCTTCTGCCCGCCGCCGCTCCACATCTATGCACTGGCCCAACCGCAGCCACATGGAAGACACTCCCATTCCAGGGTTCTCCTGCCCTCTGGCCGATGCCTGCCTCTCTGATGTCGATGGCCTGAGCCATCATTGCTCCCACCTAGAGCCTGCTGCTGTTGCGGCTGTCCATGTGCCCTGTCCGATGCCTGCACATCATCCATCTGCTTGACTCCAGTTGTTGGGGTGTCCACCCCTGCTGGACCACAGACTCCCGACTGTGGCAGGGATGGGATCTCCACCAACCTGGCTGTGTTGGTCAGGCCAGGTTCACAGGGGGCCATGGTGGAATCTGGGCCGGAAGACGGTAGGGAGAACTACTGGCGCATAGTCTCCACTGAGGAGGAGAGGTCCGCCAGAGTGCGCGACACATGTAGGAACCCACCGACCAGGGCCCCTCCCAACAGTGCCACGTTGCGACGCTGCTGTTCGTGATGGCGTGCGTGCTCCGCCCAGGTAGCACGCAGGTCATCACGAATGTCACGCGTGCGCAACGCGACACCAACCAGGACGGAGCCCATACGGTCGTGGGACCCCTCGTCCGCAGGTAGTGGAGAGGCAGATGACGTGGCACTCCCCCCTACCTGCGGACGGGCCTAGGGACGGGGCATCCCGGCTGGTGCATGGTGGTGCAGTCACAGGGTCAAGGACAGCGACATGCGCAGGCCCCTCCGTGGTGACCTGTGCTGCCTCCTGACCCTGGCCCTGGACTGCACCACTTGCACCAGTGGTACTACCCCACCAGGCCCCATGTGCGGCTCAGTAGCGGCCTCCTCCTCCTCTGTGGAGAGCACCAACCTGGATGTCTCCACACCGTCTTCCGCCATTGCAAGTCCCTGTGGGAGCTCACCCGGCCCTTCCGCTACAGCCGTAGTGGCAGACGTGGCACCAGCCCCCTTGCTCACAGATGTTGGCAATTCCTGGGAGGGTGGCTGGGCCTTGCGTCGCCAGCCAGTGGAGGCATCCCCGCCGCTTGGCTCCACAGCACTGTCTCCGCCCTCTTCTTCACTTGACGCTGCGTAGAGGGAGACATAGAACACCAGCATCAGGGTACAGTACAATATTCCCCTAGACAGGAAGCAATAACACATGAGTGTCACTGTCAAATGTCACTTCCATCCTGTCCCTCCACAACACATGGGTGAATGCACGCAACACACATGCAGAAACAGTCCCGGCACCTACAATCAACATCAGCATCCATGTACAAGGGCCTCTGTTAACCAAAATGTTGCCTTCAAACTCACATGCATCATGGCTCACACTGATCCCATGCACACACATCAACGGAGGGTCATGCATCATGGCTTGTACACCACAGAGACAGTGGATAGACACAGTGGATACAACGCTGACGGCACTGCATGAGTGAATCTACACATCATCACGGACATGTGTCATGCATCCATGGCGTTTCAAAGTCACACACACACACACTTCTCAGACACACACACATGTGCACCATACATGTAAATGACAGCAGCACCCATCCCTCACACCCCCTCCATGTCCAAGAACAGAGACTGGCCTGCTTTCATGTGTGCATTCCACATACAGCTCCCCATGTTGCATTGGAACACATGCACCATCCATGTGGTTCACACTTTACTGGTCTGACATGCATGACCATGATGTCCCTGCACACACACATCCATACATGGCCTATGTCACACATGCAGGCAAGTATCAGACTACCAGCACACTGCAACATGCCCTGTCTCACACAGTAATGCTTGGCCACTTACCGCTCAACTCCATACGGGTCTGCCTCTGAAGGATCAGGACGTGGAGCGCTGGGGCTACGTGTTCCAGGACCCTCATCTGGATGTTGCTCATGCTGCCCCGGCCCCCCTCCGCGAGGTGCCGGGCCTTATAGAGGGTCCTGAACCTAAAGTCCTCCCATCGCTTCTTGACGTGCTTGATGTCGCGGGTTGCCACCTCCTCCACGTTGATGGCAGTCCTCCCAGATACTCGACCGTCCTTCCTTGTTGGCGCGTGATGTTCCGAAGAGGGCATCATAATGCCCCAGGACATGCTCCACCAGGACACCAACTTCCTTCTCACTGAAGCTAGTGGCCCTCTGCCTCTCTGACTGGGGGTCGCCAGTGGTCTCAGATGGTGTTTGCCCCGACATGGCGACCCCCGAGGCAGGCGTGGGTGGGCAACTGGGTCCTGGGGCTGGGCTGTGGAGCGATGGTATCCCAGTCGGGAGTCTTCTGTTCCAGCAGGGGTGGACACAGCAACTGGACCACTGCAGATGGCTGACGTGCAGGCACCAAATAGCAGGGCACGTGGGCAGCAGGCAGGCAGCAGCAGATGGCTGATGGGAGCATGCACGGGACTCTTGGGGGCAGGAAAATGGCCTTTTGGGCAGGAGCATGGTCTTCCGTGTGTATTCGCGTGGCCAGCTTGATACGGAGTGATTTGGCATGTGAAGAAATTGCACATCAGCGTGAAATCCGAGGTAAGGCCCTTAGCGCGTAAGCGCGTCAGTGACGTTACGCACGCAGGCGTTGCCCACAACACGGGTGCATAGTGAATCAGCACATGAGAAAACTGCACATCACCGTGCTATTGGAGGAAAGGGCCTTAGCGCATAGGCGTGTAAGTGATGTTTCACTTGTGGGCTGGCTTAAAAGGTACGAGTATCACGCTATTTCCTTGTACGTGCTTTTTGTGGAGAGCGAGCGGGTGTACTTCTTGTCGGTTCACACGTGATTGCTTCACAACGTTTCCAGTTCGTACTCCCTTTTTCCTCAGACTGCGTTCTTTTCTTCTTTTGGCGCAGGTGTTGCCAACGCGCACACGTGTGTCTTTTTCATGTTCTTTTTCAAGGCAGACGGTGAGTCGCGCACGTATTTTCCAACTGTGGTTGCCCCCGTGTGTCGCATACCCCTTCAGAGGTCATTGTAGGCTGCGTGTAACACGCGTACGCTTATTTTTGTATTGCTGGGTGCCACAGCGTAGTGCAGGTTTATTTTTCCACGCACGTGGTCTACCAGGGGTTGCGTGCACGTGTGCTTTTGTTTTTGGGGTGCCCTTGCGTTGTGTGACCCATCATCTTCCCCCAGGGGTCACATACAGCCTTGCCAGAGCACTAGGGTACAAATTCCATCTAGTACCCTAATCCTTTTCACCCCAATTGCCCAGGACAATGTTTACTGCAACTCCCATACACACAACATCATCAGTGCCATGGTTGGGAGGCGACCAAGCAGTAAGGGAGGCACAGGTGGCTGACCTCCAAACGGTGGGCGTGGTGGGCGCGGTAGGGGGCGTGGCCAGGATTTGCAGGGTGCCCCTAGAGCCCTGTGTGTGGAGGACCAATCGGGGACACCCATGCCCCCCCAATGGTTGTGGGAAATGTAGCTGACATCATCCCAGCTCAGCCCTTGTTGGACCGGCCCATTTTGGCACCTGAACCGGCACAGGATGACTCCCAGGCTGACTTCCAGGTCAGCAAGTCTAAGCCACGTGTGGCACTGAAAGTTGCTGTCACCAGGTCATGTGGATCTGGGGCAGCAATGTCATCTGCTGCCCCAAGTAGCCAAGGTGGGGAGGCTGCAGGGGCAGCTGCAGCTCAATCCACCCCTGCTCTGAGTCTCCCATGTGTCATGTATATGTATTGGACATGCCACTCACAGGCTAATGTGTGATGCCAGTGCTACCCAGCATGCAGCAAATGTGTTGCTTTTCCATCTTGGTGTCCTCAGTGTCTGCTTTTTGCCTCCCCTTCGAACTCATTGACAGTGCATGCATGCCATGGTTATAGTCATGTGGGACATGTGTAATTCATGTACTGGATCTCTGGCTTGTCAGGCCTATGTGTGTGCTATGGTGCTCATGCCTGTTTCCATTTGTTGTCTTTCATGTTTTTGCAGGTGATGACGCACTTAATGCTTTTGAGGTGGAGGAGATGGTGCAGACCCAGGAGGAACCTCATGCACGACCGGGTACCAGTGGTGCTGAATCAGATGATGAGATTTATGTGCTGTCGCAGGTGAGTGTTTCTGGCAGGGATTCTGTTCTGTCCAACCCACCTGCACCAGGGGTAGAACCCTCTATGGGGATGTCAGTGTTGGTAAGTCCGCCTTTGGCGGTTACGGATGCAGGCTCACACTCCACAACATCTGATCCTGTTCCTGGACCAGCAGATCAGAGGGGGAATGCAGTCCTGCAGCCTCAGGCAGTGCCAGCAAGGTGCAGATCGCCTTGCCCCAAACAGGTGTGGTGCCCGCCAACGCGGTGGCCATACGCCACCAGGCAATACTGTATGGGAAAACTCCATATACGGTATAGCAGCACAACAGGGAGCATCGGTTCAAATGATGGCTCAGGCAAAGGAGAGGGTGGCCACTTCCATTCTCCCCCCTGAAAGGCAGATGGAGCAACAACAGCAGGCAACAGACTATTTGCCAATCACAAAGGGAAGCCATGTTGGCGTCCAACAGGGACCGACGGGTGGCACTGGAGACTCTGCGGGAAGCCATTTCTGTACAGTCACAGGGCCACAGGGAAGCCCTGAGGTTAGAACTCCAGTTCCTCAGGCAGACTCTAAGTGAACTTGAGGCTCTGTGAAATTTAAGGTCAGAAACAGCAGCTGGAGCAGCTCACACGTTCGCTCTCAGCTGAGCTGCAGGCAACTCGGGAGGAGATCCGGCATCACGCGAGGCTATGCGTGCAGAAATGCAGGCAACCCGTGAGGTGCTGCATGGGGATTTCCGCACTATCATCCTTGTAAGGCTTGTCCTGTCTTTGGGTTCGATGCTTGGGTTCCAGACACACACACCCCTCCTGCTTCCCTTTCCATGGGCTTGAAAAGGATGTGACCAAGTGACAGTGACTTACACAGTGACATTGGGCTCCCATGAGCTGTGTGGGCAGTCTGTAGTCAAAACTGTGTGTACATCCCTAGTGGGGATTGTTGTTGTATTGAACACTGCATGGTGTATTGATATGTGCTTGTGCATCCATGTCTTCCTCCTTATTCTCAGGTACCTTCTTCATGTCTTCACAAGGCCATCTCCTTTGCAGATGCAGTTCATGTTGTGTGCAGTACACTGACACATTTGGCTGACAGCAACACTCTGCAGTTGGAAGAGATTGATGTGCTGGCTTATTCAGGTTGTAAGACTTGTACTACTTTGATTTTGTACTGTCATATTTTGGCAATGTTTCATCCTGTGTTGCTGTATAGTGTTGCTGGTAAGTATTTTGCCATGTGTGCGGTTTGTTATTGATTACTGGTAGCATATTGTCTGTGGCCTGTTTCCATTTGGGACAGTGCACTTTGTGACACTTGTGTCATATGTTGTGCATTCCTTTGTTTGCTTTCACATTGCATGACATGTCATGGTGTGTTGGGTAGCGGAGATGGGGAGGGGTTGGGTGACATGGGGCTATTTTCATGTTGTATTTTGTAAGTGGGTAGTCATTCATGCAGCATAAATGTGTGTCTTTTTGTGACACAGCATTGGTTGTCTTTCGGTAAGTAGGGATGCACACAATGTAACACTTCCAGGTGACCAATCTCAGGCTGGTATGGTTGTGACAGTTGACTGTCCCTTATGTCATCATCATTGATTGTCAGCTAGTATGTGCCAGGGCTGTGTGCACTCCACAGGGGTGTGATTTTAGGTGAAGTAATTAGCCACCAGCTGCGTAAGGGGCTGCCTCACCACGTGCCCTTTCCCCTCCCATGCGCAGCGGCCGTGCATGTGGTTGGAGATGTGGGGGCACCACCATGTCCACCAGCAGGCTCCGGTGGGTTGGAACGTTGTGGGGGACACATGCTGCCACTATGATCCTGCACACTACTGGGGGCGCGTATAGCAGCTGCCCACCAGAGCGGTCATGGGAGCGAAAGCATGACTTGAGCACTCCGAATGTGCGCTCCACTATGCCCCGGGTTGCAGTAGGGGCTGTGTTGTATCTTACCTCGGGTAGTGTGGTGGGGTTCCAAATTGCCGTCATCATGTGGGTGCTCAGAGGGTAGGCACTGTCCCCTGGGGAGGTGATGATGGGTATCATTAGTGAAGCTGTGACATTACTCAGTACCTGACATGCATGCATGTGCAGAGGCATTTATACTCACCACGCAGCCATGTATCGCCATGCCGCCCAGCTTTTAGGTCCCAGTTTAGGGGTGACATTCTGTAAATGAAACTGTCATGGGTGGACCCTGGATAGTTGGCATATACTAAGGTGATGATTCCCTTGGCATCACATACTACCTACACGTTGATGGAATGCCAGTGCTTGCGGTTTCTATAGATGTGCTCAGTTGCCCTGGGAGGACGTAGAGCCACATGGGTGCAATCAATGGCACCTAGCACTTTGGGGAAGTGAGCCACCCCATAAAAATCCTGGACGGTAGCCTGCCTTTCTGCAGGTGTTCTGGGCAGGTATATGTGCCTGCGGACTGAAGAGCGTGCAGTCATGATGGCCAACACCTGGTGTAGGCAGCGTGACTGCGTGGCCTGTGACACCCCCCTCCACTATGTCACTTGTCCGCTGAAATGAACCCGTGGCCTAGAAGTGCAGTACATTGAGCACCCTTTCCAAGGGGCTCAGTGCTTGGGAGCACAGGGTGGGTGATGTAAGGTCATCCTCCCACTCACTCACCAGGTCGAGTATTATGTGAGGTGGAAACCTGTATCTCCCATAAACTTGGTCATCAGGCATCCCAAAAAGGCTGGTCCTGGGTGTAAAAGTTCTGGGCCTGACTATCCTCCTCCTCCTGCGGTGTCCCACGACCACTGCTGCAAGGAACAGTATATGCATCGTAGCGTCTGAGCTTGTTTGTTGTTTGCGTGCACTTTTATGCTGCACAGGGCTGCGTACGCCTGCTTCCTGCTGGCGTACGTGTTTCCGGATTAGCGCATCTTTTTTGGCACACGCGTTTCCCCTGTTCGATTCCATGAATACGTGTTGTCGGCGCGCATGTGGGCGTTCCGCGCATTTAACTCCTGTACTTCCCCCGTAACGCCCAAATTTTCACGCGTTGTTCCCTATTCCACATGTTGCGGCCCGTGTTCCGCCCACTTTTGTTGTGTGCGCTGTGCTATGTGCGCTTTCGCTGTGCGTGTAGCGCACGCCGTTTGATGACGTGTGCGCCCGCGTGCGCCACGCAGGATTTTAGCGCACATCCCAGGATTTACACGCGCACGGATTTCCATGAATCGATGTGCGCGGCTTTCGCACGCTTACGCTGCGATTTTCGCACTTGCGCTGCGATTCGCACGCTTTCGCACGCTTGCGCGGAGATTTTTGGCGCACATTAATTCCATGAATCGGCCTGTAGATTACTGCAACATCCTATTGTGTGGAGCATCAAAGTCTAATCTACGAATATGTCAAATCATTGAAAATGATGCAGTCTGCATAGCAATGTCCATTCAAAGAACTCATATTACTAATACCAGGAGAGAATTGCACTACCAGTGCAGCAATGCATTAAGTTCAAAATAGGCTCACTAATCAATCGCTCGCTCCATGGAAAAGCCACGGAGTACCTCAAAACTATGATCTTGTCCTACAAGCCTGTCAGAGATCTGCGATCCTCTTGCCTCACCTTATTGCAGGGAATCAGAATTAAAAGAGCTAGAGGCCTAAGTAGATCTTTCTGGGCTCTAGCTCCATCTTTCTGGAACTCCCTCCCGATGTCCATCAGAGGGGTTTCAGATTGGAACCTTTCCAGAAAAACATTGAACCTCTTCAGTTAAACTTTTTGGTGCTTTGATCTTTCACCATTTCACTTAGGGCACTAGTTGCTCGTGTCCTGTTGCTATGTTTGTCTAGTTTGTGTCCATGCAAGCGCCCCGATAACTGCAGGTTTTCGGCGCTATGGAAATAAATAAATGAATGAAAAAAAAAATTGAAATGGGCACTTGGGTGTTTCTCTCTTATCTGCTTTGCCATAAGGTTTTGTTACATTTAATATTCAATGTGATTAGTTTCAAGGTTCCAATCAATTTGTTGTTCAATAAATTCAGTATTCAATATGCACTCATGTTGCTTGCTTTTAAGTTTCCATTAAGTTTGGGATTAAATGTGCATTTGTTTTACTTAATTTAAAGTTTCCTTTCATTTCGGCATTCCATATGTGTTTGTTTTGCTTAATTTAAAGTTTCCATTCAGTTCGGCATTCAATATGCATCTGTGTTACTTAATTTCGGAGACTGTTACTTAATTTTGGTCGAATAGGAGCGCCCCAGTTTTCGTCCGACACTCATCGGCTTCAGACGTCTCCTCTCGGCTCCTGCTGCTTCCTCTGCACTTCTGAGGCTGGGAAGTCCACCACTAGGAGCCCAGCTCATCTGACGGGTGCTCCCTCTGCACTCCGGCAACCTGAATGCCGCTTCAAGGATGTGGATGGCGTTCTTTCTTCTGCTGTAGTTCCCGCAGCTCCTGCTGCTCGCTCAGTATTATGGAGGCAATGGCATGGCCTGCTCTCTCAGGGTCCTGCAAGTCCCCTGGGATATATGCCAGTGTCCTGGCTCCTTCCACAGTCCCACCACAGCTGCCTCTTTTTCCAAGGGTCCCCTGCTGGTCTCTCCCCCATAGGCCTCCCTGTTGCTCCTTTTGGTGTTCTCTGTCTCTCATTTTATACACCTGCAACCACTTAGCAGGTTGCAGGTGTGCTCTCTCAATTGAGTCTGCCTGTCTTTGATTAAGGGGCCATGCCTGACTCTTGCAACACCCTGCAGGCATCTTCTTCGTCCCAGAACTAGAGTGGTGAAATGGTGTAGTGTTCACTACTCTTAGTTGCTTGTTCCACGTCTCAGTACTGACAAGTGTCGTATGTGGGGAAATGAGGGCGGACAGCTTTATAATAACCAATAAAGGTTGGGGGAGGGTTAGGTTGGTACTCTACAGGAAAAGAGGGATACCATGTCTCGCCTGTGTGTACTTCACTCACCATTCCCAAGGACCCTCCAGCCAGGTAATCCTCCCTTGCTTCTCCACCCCCAAGGTCGGGATCTAAGAGCAGTGGCCTTTCCCTGGCCACCTGAGCAGTGGAGGGGAGTAGGAGTGAGAATACCCTCAGGCTTCTCACAGTACCCTTTCCTTTTCCCTTCTTTTAGTTGTGAGCATGGCCATAGTTCTCCCCCATAATACCACCTTATACAATTCCATATTATTAAGAACAGTGCTACCCTGTTTCGTCCTTCAGTTCTTCCATAATCCCCTCATCCTGTACGTGGCAGGCTCCCAATCTCCATCCCCCTGATGACCGTCCCCCTATACTGATTCTCCACGTTAGTGGTGCATGATCCGAGATACCCCTGGGTAAATAACCCACCCCTTCCATCTTATCTGCGTGGATTTCCGAGTTAAAGACATGATCTATCCTAGAGAAGGACTGGTGGGCGGCCGAGAAGGAAAGTTCCCGTACATTTGGGTGCTCCGCCCTCCAGAAATCTTCTAACCCTATGGTATTCAGAAAGTTCTGCAGTTTTGTATCCTTATTCCCCCCCACACAGACCCCCCACCCATGCGATTCAACAATGGTGTGACCACTTTGTTAAAATCCCCTGCTACTGTAGTAAGACCTGGTTGTACCCCTAGCACCTTCCTCTGCATCTCCTCAAGTGTGTCCTGTTGCAACGTGGGAGGCGAATAAACAATGATGAAGGAGATAGCATTCTCTCGACCTTCCATGCCTACTACTCGGGCCCCCTCTATCTTTGACATGTCCTGGCAATTTGGAAGGGCGCTGATCTTTTCATGAGTATACACAGCCCCCTGGAGCCCATGGTGAATCCCACGTGCACCACACACTTATACTGATCCCTGCCCACGTGGCAGATGTCTCCCAAGCGGTGAGTCTCCTGGAGCATCACTATCTCTGGTTTGAGGTGTTTTAAGTGTTGGACAGCTACACTTCTTTTAAGCTTATCATTTATCCCCTTAACATTTCAGGAGACGCATTTCAGCTCACCCATGTTATCCATAGTCGCCATCCCAGTTCCTGTACCCTTTGTCACTGTACCCGTCTCTGAACCCCCGTAGTGCTAATAACATCAACCCTTTGGACACCCCTTGATTCCCAATACAACCCCCCTTCCTCCCCTTTTTGATGTCCCCCCTGCACCCTCCCCATACTTCCACCCGAACCGTGAATTATCTGTCGCCCTTAAGACAAAACGTCCTCCAACTCGTGTTCGATCCCTACTATAACCCCCAAAATCTCACAAAACCAACCGACCACTCCTTCCTCCCCATTCCTCTCTCCACCGCCCCCAACTCTTTTTGCCCCCAATCTCCCCAGAGTCCCACAACCCCAAAGCCCTGGCTTCAATTCAGTGGGTCACTGCCCATGCCACCACACCAGGCTCAGCTATTCCCCAGCCTTTCTGGGAGGCACACCACTGACGTGTTCCTAATTTTAAGGAATTTTGATTAATTCTTCTATTAATATCTTTTGTATTTTTTTATGCATCTAGGCAGTTTGCTTATTGTCGAGTTATTTTATATATCTTTTTACCCTAGTGTTTCGTTATGTTATGTTATTTGATGAGACTTGTCCAATATCTCTTATATGTATTTAAATTTTGTATTTTTTAATTAATTATGTGTTTCAAATTACAAAATAATAATGAATGCTCCATGAATGATTTGAAGAGATGATTTTTCTTTATTGCCTGAATGAACACATCGCATTTGAATTTGAATAGGTTGTAAAATTATTTGGCAAACCATTGCCAAAGGGAACAAACCCCTTTTGTGCTGTAGTTTACTCCCGAGTTCCGATGTAAATAGGGGATCTCCCTTCAGTATATTTAATCCTAGAAGTAAGTACCTTGAACTGGAAATGTTGATTGTCGGCTTTGAAGAGCAGATGCTTCTGGTGCCCTGGGAAATTAAAATATGAAAGAATGCATCTTTCATATAAAACGTTGCCATGTAATCCCCCTTTTTATGGGGAGGAATTACTTCTGGAAAAGTTGTAATTCAGAACTTTTGTGACCGTACCTATGTGTTCAGAAGCAGGAAGTCTAGTACGGGCATTTGTTCTTTTTTGGCACTAGGAAATAAAGAGTAAAAACCTGTGTTTACCTAGTTCATTGTTGCTGGTTTGATAACTCCTTTTGAAAAAAGTTCCAGAAAAAGCGTGTGTTGCCATGGCGTTCTTCTTAGTGGAATGTTGTGATGTTGCTCTACGAGCTCCACACATTACCCCTCTTTTACTGTACTCAACACCCACTTCTTGGTTGCGATCCCCTTTCATGAGTGGGTCAACAATGTTAATCTTCACCCTACATGGGCAAATTGGGGTTGGGGGGACATGCACCTTGGAGTCACAGCGTGGAGGCATAGGCCATCCCTCTCAGGGTTTGGCCTTGAGCATGACTAGGATGCTGCTGCCGCTATGTTGTGGTGTTGGTGAAGGGTTGTGATCCTGCATTGGTGAATCACCCACTGCTAGCTGGCTAGATAAATTGTCTTGAAGCCTCGCCAAAGAACTGGCCATGAAAACGTGATAATTGGAAACTGTACCTCATTGCTTGTATGGCCCAACTGTAACAAGTCCTAACGTTTTGAATGTATCATGCTCCTTTTTTGCTTTTTTCAAGATCTTGTCAACGACTTTGCCAAACTTCTATTGTTTTATCCAGCAAAGTGGCCCGAGCTTTGGGCCTAAAAACCGTGCCTAAAAACCAGGTATGATTTGGCTCCAGCCACCTGACGGCCTTAGGTTTCTGCAGTGTTCAGAGAATCTTCAATGACCTTATTCACAATCTGCTTCCATTCCTGAAGTACTATTTGCAAGGCTGGCTGAAGTACATTGGGATGTCTTTGCTTACAGTCTCCAGGTAATCCCATAGGGCACATTTCTAGTGTGCCATGAACGCTATGGCATTGGCAATGCAGACACTGTATGCCACTGAAATTGATATTTTCCTCCCGAAAAATAAATGTCTTCCTATCCGGAGGATGTTTGGTTCTTGAAAGTGGAACTTTGCTACACTTAAAGGTAACCACCAAAGAGTCTACAGTGGGTTCGCTTGTGGGTGGCGGCTTATACCTCTCTATTCTGGGATTCACTGCCTTTGTGGCTACCGGTTTAAGGTGAGCGGGAGCAATCTGCATCTTGATTGATTTTAATAAGGGGATGCAGTATGAGACCTGCTAGTTTTCCTATAGGGTACTCTTAATAAAGTCCACGTCCTCATCAGATGATAAAGAGGAATTGCTGGGCAGGCTGGACATGCCACATATTGATACAACATTAAGGGTTGACTTGAACAGGCCTGTTAAAGAGAATGAAATATTGGCGACTATGAAAATGATGACATATAGATCCATAAAACCGGTCTACTCCTCGACATACATCTAAATAAGGACAGACACTGTGGGTATTGAACCTGTGTCACAATGTCGCTAGGTTGGTTGGTAGTTTTCCTTTGATTACAGGGTTCTATGATGTAGAAAAAGATTCAAAAGCTTGACGTTTGTGATGCTGTAGGAAACCGTGATAAGTAAAAACACTCAATGTTGTAGTATATATATTGGTGAGTTTTAATTGCATAGTTTAGCCGACCGGTGTTTCGACCAAACAAGGGTCTTTTTTGTGTGTGCAGGTAAGGTAGGCTTTAAAGAATAATGCTCTTAATTCGAGCCTTCCGAATGGGATAGCCTTTTAGCGGTCTCGGAAAAGTGACAATAAAATAATTGCGAACAAATGGGCCTTGAACATATTTTCATGAACAAACATCAACTAGTGGAAATGTCCTTCTGACCCGCACACTGCTTTAATGATGAAGTTATCTGATGTATATATGAACCTATGGTGACTGCATATATTAGTGTAATAGAGTGTTGTGTGATAATACTACATGTTATGTTCTTTTTACTGTGTGTTCAGAAGGCCTGAAATAAATAACTATTTTTAGAACTGACTGTCTAAATTGAATTATTGTGTGCCATACTGTGTGGACTCATTGATGGTTCCTGTCCCCACTTGCACGCTGCTGAGAATAACCCTTGACTGCTCTATATTGCTAACTTAATTGACTTTTGGCTAACCTCTTAGAGCACCCTGTTCATCATAACTAGTGTGACATTCTAAACTCTGTCCAGCAGACCAGATTCTAGAAATCGATCTTAACACCCTAGAAAGATGCAATGTTCATGGAGACGGTGAAATGATGCATAGAGATATGGGTGAACTCACAAGGTGCAGCTGGGGCTAATGTAAAAAATGTACATCTTGGGTTACAGGCAAATATCCAAACAAGAACACAAGGATCTCATCCCACAAACAACAAAAAGGAAGGCAGAACATTGAGAAACCATGACTCAAGAAGAGTGGTAAATAATCTTAACATATCAAGCAAGTATGAATAGGGGGGCGTGGCCAGCAGGCGAACCATGCAGAGGTGATTTCCTGGAGCTCCCGCGGCCGTCTGCAAATATCCCGTGGAACCGATTCGTGGGAAGGTCACCTGGTGGATGCATGATATGCCTGGGGGGCCCACAAGTGCACGGTGAGGGCCTCATCTGGCAGTTGGAGGTGTATTCCTGGAGCTGTTTGCCCTGCAGCGGTAGGCGCAAAAGTGCAATCCTAAAATGGCTACCAGCAAGCTCTCACAGTAGCGGCTCCTTGCGGGTGTTAGGCAACGTTTGTATGCATTACCCTTTGGGACCACTACACACAACTAGGACTACAGGTGTAAGCAAAACCAACCTTTGGTACAAGTCTGTACTACATAGTTTTGTGGTAGCGTTGCTGAGCAGTCAGGCTTATCTCAAGAGGGAATGTGTGCTGTAAGGATGTTACACAGAAGTCTATAATTACAAGTATTCAAATAGACTCTTATACTCAAGGTTTCGTGGTAAAACACTTATTAATGTACTTCACAGTCAGTTATAAAACATTCACTAAAAGGAGGCAATCTATATCACACAAAAATATACTTCAGTATTCGCAATATCAGGTTCTGAGGCATTTAAACTACTTTGAAGCAGGAGCAAAATGGCATTCAGAGCATTTGAAGTAGGAGCAAAAAGGCATAAGTTAATAAAACAAATATTACAGTTACTCTTAAACAGTGCAAATAGTTTGAGTTCCCCAGAGGAGTTGATTCAATGCAATATGCTAGGCCAAAGTAAATGGGCTAAAGTTGTGTATAGGATAAAGCAGTTCTGGAAGTTAAACGGAAAAGTCTTTGCCAAAGTTCTCAGAAGTAGTTTGTAAAAGAAAGATTCATATGTTGGGTCACAAGCTTACTAGGCCTGCAAGTTGCCAAAGTTTCAAGCACTTTCGCAGTGAGAGGTAAATTCTCTCAGTCGGGTTTTCACAGTACTTTACAATGAAGAAAAGGATGCAGCTGAAGATTTCTCTTCCTGGCAGTTCCAGCAGATCTCGCTGTTGCTGAGCCTCAGTTGTGGGGACAAGAGGGAGAACGTCGGGGGACTCCTGTACTGCACTGAGACTGGTCAAAAAGCTAGCAAAGGCAAATCTTCAATTCCAGTAGCTGTAGTCAAGCACACAACGGGTGTCCTTCTCCCTGGCTATTCGGATTCCTACAGCACTCTGAGGAAAATGCAACCAGCTCCGAGAATGGCACCCAGGTGGCTTACGAGTTGATTGGTCCCACCAACTCAAAGGGAGAAGTCATCCTTGAAGGGCTTCTCTGTCGAATCTGACCTGCAGCAGGGCTTCACCGGGCAAACCTACGGTCCAGGAGTTCCAGCAGCCGTCCTCTTCCAGCTCGTCTTCGGTTCTTTCGTTCCAGTGGTCGACTCTGCCTTCCAAGCCAAGAGAATCGCCTTTTATCCAGTTTCCTCCCATTCATTCCAGCCTAGCTGCCACTCACCCAGCAGGGTGGCTGTCCTTGCCGGACAGCCAGCCAGCCAATCACGGCAGAGTGCATTTGGGTCTCCTAGGAGATTAAGCACAGGGGGTTTCAGGCACCTCCCTCACTTCCTGCCCACCCCAGACACTTGGGCGCCTGAGGTGGTCTTCAGTCCTGAAGCCCGCCAAAGGCGTAGGAACAAAGGGACCAAACCTGGTTTGGTGCGCAGAGACAAACTCTAGAAGGACCTTTCAAAAAAGAAATGGCGAAAAAAGAAGACCGGGACCTGTTTAAACAAAGTGGACTCAGACGTCATCTTGAAAAACATTGCTCCCGCGATTTAACGCTACCAGTGTTCACAGTCGGGATAAATCATGGTAGTTCGTTCTAATGTGAAAGCAAAAAGAAAATATCGAACCTGAGTACCCCAAAAGGAAATACACCAAACGGGGGTTACAAAGATCTTTATTTTATACTGAACAGTTTCAAAGGACAAAGTAACCGATAGCTATCAGGCCCTCAGTACAACACAGCGAACTCCAGCTTGGTTCGGTGTGCTCAGTGAGAGAGCTGTACATTGGAATAGTCGGGCCTTATATGCTGTCCAAAACATGATGTTCAGCCCATCTACAAGTTAATATAAGTTAATACATCACGGATCTAGGGTTCGTGCCGAGTTCATGCATCTATACATTTAGGGTTTGCCTTTCATACATTCGCCAACAAGTCACAATAGCAACAGTATGGCCCTCATTACAAGTCAGGCGTTAAGGGTTTAACGGCGCCGTCGGCGCCGTTAACCCTTAATGCCTGATTCACACTTTAACGCCAGCTTTTTGCAGGCGTTAAAGTCCAAGGCGCTAAGCGACCTTGGTGCTAATTACGGCACCGTAATGTAAGGTGCCGTAATTAGCACCTTCCCCATCCCCATTATGCCCTATAGGGCAAAAATGGGAATGGGGAAGGGCAAATGGTGAATGGGGAATTACCGCCCCACTCACCTTGGAATGGGGCGGTAATTCCGCCATTCACCATGGCGGAATCCAGCATGGACCATGGTGCTAGAAGCACCATGGTCCACCGCCTGACTTGTAATGAGGGCCTATGTCTTCGGATTTCATGTTAAACATTCTCAAATGCCTCTATACAATGCAGTTTAAACAAGTGTTCGTATTTCAGTATTTGAATGTATTATGTTCAACATGTGCTTTCGGATTAGCTTCATTGGCATAGGTAATCCTCTATAAACAGGTCAACGAAGGACAAGGTCTCAGTTCATGATCCCAACATGTGGCCTGCAGGCAAGTTACACATTAGTTTGTACTCAGAGGTCAAGACGGCCATGTTACATTCGAAATGGCACTGTCTATAATTTTAGAACACAAGGTGATTTTACAGAGAGAAACTAAAATGGCAGATAGACCTAAAATGGCGGTTTACATTGATCTAAGGTCAAGACCTTGCAACGCGGATTTCTAGGTAAGTGGCTTATAAGCAGCTTGGCATAGGCCAATATACATATAATCATAAAATAAGGGGCATAATATGATTTCCCGTTCGACAAACCCTCCTTTTTGCCTATGCCAAGCACTAAATCACTTTTATGAACAACTCCAGGTCTCACTGTCCTAACACCCTGAATCACTATCAGAAATATCAATTGCCATCAGATCGGTTATCAGGATTTCCTTCAACACATATTCATTGGAGTCCTTGTCTGGGGCATATACCTTGTGTCCTATTGAACCCAGCGCCTGTGCGCAACATCCCCCTAGCATCGAACATATACTAGGTAGACACTGTATACAGCAACAAAGAAACAACAGAATTCCCAAAATGATCAGCAAGACCGAAAGCACCTTCCAACCCCAAGATCGCAAGAGGTCCCAGAACCAAGCGCTAAGATCCCAGTTTCCCTCGAGAACATGCACTTCTGAACTAAGGACGTGCAGATTTTGTACTGCCTTAAAGATAGTTGGGGAGGAATCTGGCACGAAAACACAGCAAGCGGACCCCACTAATTTACACACTCCACCACGTTCAGCCAAAATGACATCTAATGTCATCCAGTTCTGAAGTGCTACCAATCTTATTACTTTCTGTTCCAATGTCATATTATAGAGTATGTCCGTGGTCCGGTTGATGGTTCTCTCCAGTACTCTGGCTAGTCTTCTGATGTCTTCAGAGTTCGTTATTTGTCCCCAAAATGGCACAAAGGATTTCACTACATCTCCCAGAAACTGTGCTGGAGTGTCACCACTCTCGTCCCGCCGTGGACGAGCCTTTGAGACTTCTATAGTACTGGCTATGAATACCCCGGGTAACAGGATCCCTAAATAACAAGTTCCCTGCCAATCCCTGGTTAACCATGGAAATGCTACATTACCGCAAACAAAGTAGACAGGTTTGCCTACATACAAAGGTATGTCTCCCTCAGTCAAATTTGCAACGTTGGCGCAACCTTTAAAATCTCCCATTGACTTAGTACCATTCCTCTGTATGCAGAAAGAAACTGAATCAGGGCTATGGTTAACAGCGTAAGAAGGAGAAGTGTCATCCTTATTGCCTATCGGAGCTATCTTGAAAGAAATCAAAGATTGGAAAGGACGAGACAGTCTGTCAGAAGGCCGAATAGAAGCAACTCTAAGCTTACTCCTATTTGCGAAAAGCGAGCATCCCAGGGAAGTCAGAACACGTTTCTCAAAACTATTCAAATTAGTACCATCAAAGTTCCCCGAGGTGCTATTGTTCCAACGGCCAAAGAATAGTGCTAAAAGAGAAGCATAATAAGCAGTTGTCAAAGTTAAAGGATGAATATATCAACCTAGCCCCTTATCTCTGTGTTGCGGTAAATGTGAACAGACCCAACAGTTAGACTTATTAAAGATGGCATGTGTAGCATTCATGATAAGTAGTAATGTATTATTGTAGTATCTTTGTCTATGCTGAGAGTCCCTAGGGGATAGAGTATGCAGATGCACGAAAGGAGTAGAAACAGTGGGTACATTTTCAGTCGGTAGAAATGATTCTAGTGGATGCACTTCCTCCAGATGCCAAAAGCCTAAAACGATGACTACTATAAAACCAATTGACATTATAAAAAGACAGCAGTACGTTTTCGGGGCCCAAACAATTTGTCCATTGTCACAGCTGGTCACATTTCCATTTATTAGTCCCGTGCGAGCGGTAGCGATTGCAGGCATTGCAGTCTTCAAACGGAAACCCCAGTGTTTCTTTTTTGCTGGTGGCCTCCAGGCCGAGCGACTTCTTAGTCCTTCGACAACCCTAGCCAACAGAATCCCCTTTTTCAAACAATTACTTGGGCCAAAAGCAAGCCCTTGATGATCTTTTCCTTCTTCTCTGAATGCACAGCCAAACCGTGCCATAAGTCTATTTCCTTGGACGCAAATTGTACCTTGCTGTCCCTGGTACTGATTGATCCAAGAACAACGTGTCGTCACTTCCTGTTGGAAGCGCCATATCAAGAGCAAGTGAAGATGCAAGATCCATAATGACAGTTTCCGCAAGCAAAATATTCAGAGAGTGTGGAGACAAAATGGCTGTTTCCCTAGGCCTCACGGGCTCAGAGAGAGACTCTGATGCACTCTCAATGCTGCTTACTGCTTCGGGATCGTTGGTTGCAGTACTGGTGAGGGGTTCTGTTTCTTCTGTATCGTATGGCATTGGGTGAGGAATTCTCTTGACATGCGTAGCGTGGTTCCAGTTTTTCCTGCCTGCAACGCATACCGCCGTCTGTGTGACCAGCAGGACCTGGAATGGGCCCAGCCACCGAGGTGCAAGGCAAGAAGATCGCTCACATGCCTTAGTTAACACCCAGTCACCGGGCCAAATGCTATGACCCGGGCCCTCGTATCATACAGGTAAAGCCTCTCGCACCTGGTGATAAATCAATAGTCAACTGGCTACAGTAGTCTGAAAGAAGTACATTTTCAACATTTTTCAAAGACCGACATTTCGGAAGATTCCAAATATTGGCAGGTCTCCCCATTACCACCTCAAATGGAGAGAGCCCAGTCTTAGTTTGAGGGGTTGTACGCATGGCTAGTAACACGTTCGGTAAGGCGTGCTGCCATTTTAGTTTGGTACCGGCACACGTCTTAGCGAGCTTGTTCTTGATGATGCCGTTGTGTCTTTCTACTAGTCCGCCACTTTGAGCGTGTCTGGCCGAATGGAGCCGTTTGTCGATCTGTAGTGCCACGCATATCTGCAGAATTACAGCAGTGACAAAATGTGGACCATTGTCCGACCAGATGATTCTTGGTAGCCCGAACCAGGTAAAATACTCCTTTAACATAGTTTTTGCAGTAGTCATGGCTGTAGCGTCTTTAACAGGGAAAGCCTCAACCCATTTACTGAAAGCACAGATGACAACTAACACATATTTCAAATTATTACACCGTTCCATTTCAATAAAATCAAAATGGATGACCTCAAAGGGGACAGAAGGTGGGCCAAAACTTCCCCTAGGAGGTGATGTTCCCTTTCCCACATTGTGCTGTAAACAGATCATGCAGTCCTGAACATATCGCTCAGCTATTTTAGAGATTTTGTCATTTACCCAAACTTTCTCCAACATTTTTGTAAGCTTCCGTGCACATGTATGTGTAGGGCCATGAGCCATGACGACCATCATCATTACGTATGCATCAGGAAGTAACCATTTCCCTTCAACCATGTCCACCCAACACCCATCATCATCAAGTTTCCCCAAGCCTTCAGCCCATTTCTTGGATTCTTCTAATGTGGCATCCGCTTGGTTATCCCTTACAGAGTCAACATCCTCATCCATTGCATAGGCATTTATGGTCTCTCTTGAAATGTACATATCTGCAGAGGAATTGGTGGCAGTTCGTTTAGCTATCTGCTCAGCGAAAGCGTTCCCTTTTCCTATATTATCTACCATTTTTCGATGTGCCGCACATTTCACGACAGCTAACTGAGTAGGGAGTGCAAGCGCTGAGAGCAGATGTACTATTAGGGAGCCATGCTGGATCTTTGTACCATGTGAAGTTAAGAAACCTCATTCTGACCAAAGTCTCCCAAAGTTGTGGACCACCCCAAAGGCATACTGACTGTCAGTATATATGTTTACTGTAAGCCCTTCGGATAGTTCACAAGCTCGGGTTAATGCTATAATCTCTGCGGCCTGCGCGGAGTTATGCGTGATTCTCTTGGTTTCCACGACCGTGCTTAATGTGGTGATTGCATAAGCAGCTGTGGATGTACCATCCGGAAGTTTGAAGCAGGAGCCATCGCAAAACAGCTCCCCTTGTGGATTGTTCAAAGGAGTATCTTTTAGATCAATTCTACCCTTTGCCTCTTGTTCGGTAGTGTACAGACAGTCATGTGACTCTTCGTCACTGCAAGCAGTACCTTGCGGGAAAGGTAAGAGTTCAGCCGGATTAAGAACACAACACCTCTTAATTTGTATGTGGGGAGCAAACAAGATAAATTCATATCTCGTCAACCGTGTGGAAATGAGGTGTTGCGTTTGAGTTCTGTTCAGTAGAACATCTACAGAGTGAGGCACCATCAGGATTAGATCATGGCCTAGGACCATTCCCTCACTCTGTTTTACAGACGCAGCAGCAGCAGCGACAGCTCGCAAACATCTTGGCAAAGGGCATTCTACAGGATCAAGGGCGGAAGAAAAGTAACCGCATGGCCTATTCTTCCCTCCATGTTCCTGCGTTAATACAGCGAAAACACATCCATCACATTCATGCACAAACAACACAAAGGCCTTTTCATAATTTGCTGTGCCCAAAACCGGTGCCGAGCACAATGCAGTTTTGAGCAGATCAAATGATTGCTGGTGCTCCATGTTCCACGGCAATTGCGAAGAAATGCCCTTCTTCGTCAGAGCCAACATCGGCCTAATCATTAAGGAGAAGTTCGGGATCCACAACCTACAGTAAGAAGCCATTCCTATGAAGGCTCTAACTTCTTTCTGTGTATTTGGACAGACATGCCAGAAATTAGTTTTATCCGTTCAGGTGTCAATCTTCTTCCCTCCTTTGACAGGAGATAGCCTAAATAGGCAACCTCCTGGCAACAATATTGAAACTTTTTAAGCAAAGCTTTGTGACCATGTTTAGCATAAACAACAAGACAGTGCCCTCCTTACAAGCACTCTCTGAATCGGCGCTAAAAGCAGGTCATCAACATATTGAAGCAGTGTACAAGTAGAGGGCAACTCAAGAGTACCAAGCTGTTCATTCAAAGCCCTACTATAGATGGTAAGACTTTCCGTATAACCTTGAGGTGCACGGGTAAAAGTGAACGAGCGTCCCCCTAAGGTGAACGCGAACATGTATCTACTATCCTTGTGTATAGGAATACTAAAGAAAGCATTCTTCAGACCCACAACACTGAAGTAAGTATCTGAAGCCGGGATCATAGTCAATATCGTCGTCACATCAGGCACAATTGGAAATTGCGGAGCAACGATTTTATTAATGGCACGCAGATCAATTATTTTGTACACGGGCAAAATCGGACTATTGCACAAACTACTTGCAATTTCCTCAATCACCCCTCGATGCACAAAATCAGAAACAATGCATTTCAAAGCTTGCTCACCCTCAACTGAAATCTTATATTGTGGAATACGTGGCAGCTTTATCCCATGTTTCAAGACTATTTTAACAGGCTCAATCTGCAAAACGCAGACATCATTGTCGTCAATTGCCCATAAACACTCCGGAACAGAACTAAATTCTGGCGGTAAAGGTCTGGTCAAGAATTGAGAGACAGAAAGTTGCTGTGGTGAAATCGTCAAATGCACTCCATCCGAAGAACAATGAATTACCGCATTTAATTCTTTCAACAGATTCAACCCCAGCAAATTCTCTCCACAATTCGAAGTCAAAAGGAATGGACAGTGGTCCGTAAAGGGACCCAGAGAAATAGGTACCGGTGAAGAAACTGGACAGACAACTGGTGTGCCAGAAAACCCTACAGAAACATTGGTTTGCCCTGAAAGTGGAATGTTTGGAACCCTTGAATGGTCAATGGAACACTTCTGTGCTCCTGTATCTATCAAGAATAGATGTTTCCTATTTCCCACTAACATTTCAACGTAGGGACCTTTCTGATTAACGGGAATAGGCGTTGGTTCCAAACCCTGCTTCGGGCAATCCTGGCGGAACAGAATATCATCAAAAGGAAGTTCTTCACAGAGGTAAGTGGCAGAAGGGTGATCAAATATGTTTCTAGTATCCACACTCGGAGCTTGATTATCCTGCGAAAAAGGTTGCTGTGGATCCTGTGCAAACTGACTTCTACCAGGGCCCCCTACACCTAGGCGACCTCTGGATCGTCTACCCATATTTCCAAATGTGTTATTTGACCTTTGTCGAAGAACCGGGCATTGTGCACGCCAATGACGCTCCTGTCTACAATAGGCACACTGGTTAATGTTTACAGGACCCTAGGGCACATTTCCTTGTGGAACATACTGACCTCTAATTTGTGAACTATCCCCTCTAGGGCCTCTAACAATTTGCTGTAATAATACTTTTGTCTTCAAATCACCTTTTCTCTTTTCGACTCTTTCCTTTTCATTATTGACACGATTCTCATTGTACTGAGCCATATGCAGTGCTTCTGATTGAGACTTCACCTGCCAAGCGCTCTTGGAAGACATCATTTGTGACTGGATGTCAGGCAGCAATTCACGCACAAATCTGTCTAAGAATAACCTTTTCCCAGACTCTGTGCCTAAGTCTTGTCCGCTGAAATCCAAGAATACCTGTTCGAACCGATTAATGAACTCGGTAGAACCCTCAGACTTCCCTTGGACACAGGCCGTAAGCTTGTCCCAGATAATTCTGTTTTCAGGAATTATAGTTTTCAATTTTGCAACAATTCTATCAGGTAAAGTTAGTATCACCTGAGGTGGTCTCTCGCCAGCTGGCCTCTCCCCATCGAATCTGATTATATTAGCCCATGTATCTCCCAACCCTGGTACGTCGTCTATAGTCCTAACCTGTTTCCACAAATCTACAGGCAGGAGTACAGGAAACAACAGATCAATATCACCTAAGGTGAATACTGAAGATCGCAAGACAGACTCTATTTCTTTATAGAATCCTGTCAGATTTTTCCTAATGTCAGGAATAGATTTTCTAATGGTGTTCACTTCCTGTCTCGAGAACGGGACGTGAACGAACTGCGACACATAATGTGCAGGAATATCCACAGCAGCTGCACCCATTACAGCGTTAGCCACAATCTCAACTTTCGGGAAATATGTCGGAGGAACCTCTCTCATACACAACTGAGAAGTAGGCAACTCCGAACGCTTACCAAGCAACAAAGCCAAATCGAGCGCTAAAGCAGCCGAAGAAGTGTCAAGTGAAAAAGCTCTTTTATAAATACTCAATAACTCTGTGGGACAACTAATCTTTCTCTTTACACATTGATCCTGTAGGTACTCTACCATTACCTGTATCACTTTCCTCTGCATTTCTGGCGTATACTGACTATACGTGTCATATACCTCAACTGGAGTTATCGACATGTCTGAGAACCATCTAATCGCTTCCTTTGTGCAAATTCACATTTCCTCAGATATCAATTTATGACAAGGAAGAAATTCGCTTCTGAACACACATACTATCTTCATCTTCATCCTCATTCTGTAACCTTTCCAACTCCTTTGTATACTCAAATATCCTCTCAACATGCTCTTGTACTTTCTCCACAGTGTCTCTTGAAAACGCTAAAGTGTTCAGATCCTGCAACCCTTGTGGGAGATCTGCATTATTTAATCTGCCCCACATTACACATAAGTAAATCCCCAATCCTTCAATAAAAACCTTTTTCTCAGGAAAATTGTCCATATTAGAAAGTGTGGCAAAAACATTAGCTCGATCATCCCTCTCCATACAATGCTTAGCCAATGCGATCAAATCACGTTTCTTTTCGGGAGGTACAGTGTTGCGAGTAACAACCCTCGATTCTGTTCCCTGATCCACTACAAGCGGTGCAGGACCACTTGGAAGAGGGGGAGTAGGCAAATTCGACTGAGGTACTATTACTGTTGCAATAGGGAGAGGTGGAGGAGCCGGTGGAGGAACGGCAACAAAGGGAGGAACAACGACTGGAGGAAGAGGAACAACAGGAGGAGCAGGAAGAGCAGGAATAACAGCAGAAACGGGCAAAGCAGCAGGAAGAGGAACATACGGAGGTGGCGCAGTGGCACCAGGCCTTTGCTCATTTACCAATTTATCAATAAGCTCATCGGAAACATGAAAGGCTTTAGAGGGATAGATTTTCTGAATGCCAAGTGAGAAAGCCCTATACATATTCCTAGCCGACTCAGACTGTTTATCTTGGTCATGTAACAACGCTTTTTCGGCGTTCGTTTTATGACGGCACACATGTTTTTCCCTACTCTTAAGATGCTGTAAAGCTTCTTTTTTCCAATTCTGCAAAACAACGAATGCTGCAGCTCTAGCCTTTTTCTTTAACAAAATTGACTCTAGATACTCAATACGAGGGATTTCGAAACTACCATTGATTGATCACTGAAGTTCGGAAGCATGTCCAGTTTGTCTTTGACAAATATCATTAAACACTATACTACCAATGCCATGCTTACAGTACATAGTACAAGCCGGCGAACCCTCCTGTGGTGCCGGACAGCTAAATACCAAAGACTGCCTATCGCTGTGGAACAACGCCCTGAAGAAGGTAGACAATTTCCCAGGCATATCAGAAAACTGGTGTTACCTGGTCAATAATTGTATTTGCAGATACAATGCGCCAAAACAAATTATCAGGATACTTAAGAATCGGGTCACGACTCACCTGATCAATCCTAAGGAGGTCCGATCGTATTTCAAAGATTCTCTAACTAATACTACCTCGTGTTTGGTGATTTCGGCAAATGTGCCCGCCTCGATATATGGACCCTCGTCAAGATGCCGACTCGAACCACAAGCTCACCGTCCAGGGATCGGGTTGTGCAGCGCTGCTGAGGTGTCGCGTCTCTTTCAGAAGGGGGCCCCTTTATTTTGTCACACCGTCCAATCCCGGTCCGATAGGCCGTGTCAACCTTCGACGAGCTGGCATCAATCTTGAGGGTCCCTATTCGAGCACCATCTGTGAAAGCAAAAAGAAAATATCAAGGCTGAGTACCCCAAAAGGAAATACACCAAACGCGGGTTACAAAGAACGTTACAAAGATCTTTATTTTATACTGAACAGTTTCAAAGGACAAAGTAACCGATAGCTATCAGGCCCTCAGTACAACACAGCGAACTCCAACTTGGTTCGGTGTGCTCAGTGAGAGAGCTGTACATTGGAATAGTCTGGCCTTATATGCTGTCCAAACATGAAGTTCAGCCCATCTACAAGTTAATATAAGTTAATACATCACGGATCTAGGGTTCGTGCCGAGTTCATACATCTATACTTTTAGGGTTTGCCTTTAATACATTCGCCAACAAGTCACAATAGCAACAGTATGTCTTTGGATTTCATGTTAAAGCTTCTCAAATGTCTCTATACAATGCAGTTTAAACAAGTGTTCGTATTTCAGTATTTGAATATTATGTTCCACATGTGCTTGCGGATTAGCTTCATTGGCATAGGTAATCCTCTACACACAGGTCAACGAAGGACACGGTCCCAGTTCATGACCCCAACATGTGGCCTGCAGGCAAGTTACACATTAGTTTGTACTCAGAGGTCAAGGCGGCCATGTTACATTCGAAATGACACTGTCCACCATTTTAGAACACAAGGTGATTTTACAGAGAGAATCTAAAATGGCGAATAGACCTAAAATGGCCGTTTACATTGATCTAAGGTCAAGACCTTGCAACACGGATTTCACCGTAAGTGGTTTATAAGACCTTGCAACACGGATTTCACCGTAAGTGGTTTATAAGCAGCTTGGCGTAGGCCAATATACATATATTCATAAAATAAGGGGCACAATGATTTCCCGTTCGACAGTAAAACCACTGCCACCAGCCATTTTGAGAGGAAAGGATAGCATTTGACTGCTACATGAGTTTCTAGACATAGGCGATACTAAGTAACCCCTCCAGCACTCTATGGTAAGACAGTGTGTGCTGGGTCTAGGAATTTGGAAAGAATAGTAACATCAATTTCACTTTACTTTCACTGGGAAACAGTAGTTTATCCCATAGAAGGTATTTAAACCTTGGGACAGCCTAAAAGGCTTCCCTGTGTCACTGCACTGAGCGTGCTGTGTGACACAAATGAAAAGATGATGCCTATGGAGTTGTCTAAAACTCTATAACCAAAAGAAATAAACACAGAAAACAAACAGAATTAAAACGTTCTAAGTCACCAGGTTTAGCAAAAGAGCTGGAGGGCTCTAAGGTAGAGGGAATTAGCACATTTATAAAAATTCTCCCTAACAGCGAGGCAGCTGTGGTGGAAGCCAACAGTGTCGGGGAGTCTGACCCCTCTGGGCTGAGCTGAGGCTGGTGGTGCCAGTCAGGCAGACAGGCCTGCCGTGATACGCAGTGCTGCGGAGCAGTCTGTAAAATGAAGCGGGCTGCCCCCTCTCACTTTGTGGGAGGACGTGGTGGTTTTGAACCGCGGGAGGACAATTCCCAGACGGGGAACCTGGAGACCAAACCGGAGGCTTCCCGAAGTAAGTATTGGTAGCTGGGACACGAACACGCAGAGGTGAGCGCTCGCTGGAGGGACAGAAGGTGCAGGAGGACTTGTCTAGGAGAGTGCGCCCAGGCAGAGGAGGCATTCAGTGGCATTAAGGAAGAGGCCAGCAGGAAAGGGGCTCCCCTGCCAGAACCCCTTGTCGGGGAGGTACAGGAGAGAGAGGACTGAGAGCCCCAGGAGTCGTTGGGGAGTTGTGACTGTTGCGTGGTGGGGTTGGAAGACAGTAGGGCACCAGAGGGGCATTCTGGAGACAGGGCGAGTTGGCTGTGAGGAGCAGCTGAAGTGTGCGGAGGGACAGGACAGTGGAGTAACACCGGAGTGAAGAGAGAGGGGGACAGCGAAGCGGCCCGGAGGCTCTGATAGGCAGAAATATAATAGTGCTTACCTCACCAGGCCCGCCGCCAGAAGGGTGGTAGGACTGGCAGTAAGGGCCAAGCACAAGGGAGGACATTGAACAGCCCTGAGGAACAAGAGGGGCCATGCGGGGAGCCCTGAGTGGCGCCAGCCCCGTAAACAGAGACACCTGAAGAGGGTGGAGGTGGGTCAACCACTTGTGTATTGAGGAAGGCAGGTGGACATTTTGGAGAGGAATCCAGGGGCAGGCGAAAAGGCGTGTGGGTCCGCCGCTGGAGGTCTGAATGGTCTGTAACTTCCTAGAAGGTCAGTATTGTGGCAGAGACAGGGACCAGAAAGACCATGGCAAAGGGCCAACTGTCAAAGAGTTCCCCCCTTCTCACCTGAGTGCGATCTTTGCTGGATTTCTTGGTCGATGCCTTCTTGCAGCCGGATCGGGTCTTGAATAAGGCTGCACGAGTCTCTTCCGACTCAAGCATGCGTTCAAAGTTCCGGGATGCAACGATCCAGGAATCCGGGAAATTAAGAAAGTGCACTATTCAGCACATGAGTCCAGGAAGTATGAAAGAAAGGAGAGGGACTAGGAATGGAGTTAGTAGGGACAGAATCAGGGAAGAAATAACGCGAGCTACGGAGACACTTCTGGTCACGGGGGGCGTGGTCTATTAATAGAACACGCTACGTCCAACGTGTAGAGAGGATGGTGTTTCACGCTGGACGGCCATGTTGGGAGTACCAGGGAGTGCAAGCCCCGTTGAGACAAGGACCAGGAAGTCCAAAAGGGGCACGTTCTGTAGGTCATGACAGCATGCCTCCTCCGAAGACCCGTTCCTCCAGGTTTGCCAGGGTGTATGAGGTGACATTTTCTGAGCAGTCGAGGGACCTTGAGATTATAAAGTGGTTCCCAGGTTCTTTCACTAGGAGGATATCCCTTCCATTCAACCAGGTATTGAAGCTGACCCCGTTTATACCTGGAGTCGCATATTCGGGACACTTCATATTCCAGTTGGTTGTCGACCAGCAGAGGAGGGGGTCTGCAGGATTTCCGGGAGGATTGGATGTAGGGTTTTAATAAGGATGTGTGAAATACTGGGTGAATTTTCTTCCAGGAATCTGGTAGTTTGATACGGTATGAGACAGGATTTATAATTTCCTTGATGGGAAATGATCCATAGTACCGAGGGGCCAATTTGTTTGGCCGTAGATGTCGTGGTAGTAATTTCGAGGACAACCAGACTTGGTCACCAATTGCATAAGAAGGCCCTGGTCTTCTTTTGGAATCTGCATACCTCGTAGTCTGTGTTCTGGCCTTCTCTAAGTTTTCTTTGGACTCCTGGTGTACGTTGATGAGGGTTTCGATCCAGGAGTCGACAGTAGGTACCGGTGTGGGATGAGGGAGAACACAGGGTAGAACCGATGGATGGAAACCTTGGCTAAAATAAAAGGGACAGGTCTTAAGTGCTGAATGATCGGAATTGTTGTAGGCGAATTCAGCCACGGGTATCAGGAGCGACCAGTGATCCTGAACCTTGGTGGCGAAGCATCAAAGATACTGTTCCAGGGTCTGATTAGCACGTTCTGTGGCCCCGTTGGTTTGGGGATGATAAACTGATGAGAGAGCGTGTTGGATTCCCAAAATGCGACAGAGATGTTTCCAGAATTGTGCGACGTATTGAGGTCCTCGATCAGATATGATCTTGGAAGGAAGTCCATGCAGACGGAATATGTGTTCCGGAAAGTTCGGACGAGGATGGTAGCTTACACAGGGGTGTAAAATGAGCCATATGAGTGAACAAGTCAATGGTAACCATGATGGTCGTGTATCCTCGGGAAGGTGGTAATTCCACAATGAAGTCTGTAACAATGAATTCCCATGGCCTTGTTGGCAGTGTAGGTTGCAGTAGAAGACTCGCCGGTCTCTTGTTATCATGTTTATTTTGACTACAGATAGCACAAGCTTGGATGTACTGCTGTACGTCGGTCTTCATTCCAGGCCACCAAAACTGTCTTTGTATGAGGCGGAGGGTGTTGGTTATGCCACGATGTCCGGAGTGAAGGATATCATGACAGAGGTTTATTATTCTTTGTTGTAATTTCTGTGTGAGAATGACCAGTGCATTGTCCTTGAATAAATATCCTTCCTTGACTCTTAGATTCCATTGATTCTTCCTTGAAATATCCTTCCACAGATCAGAGGATTGGGTTTGCACTCGAATTTCTTCCAGGAGATTGACTACTTGAGCTACAAAGATTGTGTGGGGAAACATTTTAGGATAGGCCCTATCTTCAGTAGTTAAATAGTCAGGACGTCGAGATAAGGCGTCAGAAATCAGGTTTTGTGATCCAGGAACATGAGTGATGTGGAACTGCTACTGGGCAAAGAAGTAGGCACAACGCGCCTGACGACTGTTCCTACACTCCAATGACTGTAGAATTTGAAGATTCCGATGGTCCGTGCGGACCTGAACTGGATGTCTAGCACCAGAAGTAGATGTCGCCATTCAGTGAAGGATTGGCGGATGGCTAACAATTCCTTTTCCAAGACGGAGTAGTGTGTCTCACTGGGAGTCAGGGTTCGTGAAAGGTAAGCAATGGGGTGTTCCAGTTTATCCTCAAATTCCTGCTTCAACACTGCTCCTATGGCGTAGTTAGAGGCATCCGTTTCCACTAGGAATGGTCGATTTATGTCGGGTTGGGCTAAGATGGGGGCTTGTGTGAACTCTGCCTTTAAACGTTGGAATGCCTTATCTTGCGGTGTAGACCAGATAAAGGGGGTGTCTTTCTTCAAGAGAGCAACGATCGGCTGAACGATCTCGGAAAAGGTGGATATGAACTTCCGGTAGAAGTTGGCAAGCCCCAGGAAGGATTGAACTTGTTTCACGGACTTGGGAACGGGCCATACCAGTATGGCCTTTACCTTTGAAGGGTCCATACCAATTCCTTCTGGGCTAAGGATGAATCCTAGGTAGTGAACACAAGTAACGTGAAACAAGCATTTCCCGGGTTTGGCTAAAGGTTTGTGTTCACTGAGTCATTGTAATACTGCCTTTACATGTTCTTCATGCTTTAGAAGGTCCTTGGAAAAGATAAATATGGCGTCCAGATAGACAATGACGAAGAGGAATAACATGTCAGAGAACACCCTATACACGAAACGTTGAAAAACTGCAGGGGCATTAGCTAGTCCAAAGGGCATGACTAGATATTCATAGTGACCAAAGGGTGTTCTAAAGGCGGTTTTCCATTTGTCGCCTTCCCGGACACGGATCAAATGGTAGGCACCCCAGAGATCCAACTTTGTGAATATTACGGCGCCTCTCACCGCTTCTAGGATATCCGAGATCAAGGGCAATGGGTACCGGTCTTTGAGGGTGCATTGATTTAAACCACGATAGTCGAGGCAAGGTCTGAGTTCCTTGGTGTCCTTCTTGGGAATAAAGAACAACGAAGCACCCGCTGGAGATTTTGAAGGTCTTATGGTGCCATTTTTAATGTTGGTATCCAGGTATTCTCGGAGGGTCTTTTTCTCAGGTTCGGAAAGGATGAACATTCTGCCGAAGGGAATCACTGCTGAGGGATCTGTATCTATGGCGCAGTCTTCAGGTCTGTGAGGGGGTAAGGCCTGGACTATAGCAGTTGAAAATACATCAGCATATCCCTGATAGGCTTCAGGGACATGTATGATATTGGAAACCATGAGTGGTGTTTGCTGTTCTCTTGGTGGTTCTTTAGGGGGTGTCAAGGAGGGATCCAGGAATAGACAGTGAGACATACAAAACTCTGAGCCTAGGAATAGTGATCCTGCTGTCCAATTGATATACGGATTGTGCTTCTGTAACCAGGGCATACCCAATACCATGGGGTAATGAGCTGACTTAATGATGTCGAATCTAATCCGCTCTTGGTGATGGTTTATAGAAAGCTGGATCTCTTTAGTCTGCAGGCTTATGGGCCCTGAAGTGAGGGGTCTTCCGTCGATTGCTTCCACCGGCTGCATGGTGCTTCATGTCTCGTATGGAATGTGATGACTAACAACCCAATCTTGATCAATGAATATTCCCATAGCTCTGCAGTCTACCAAGGCCAAAATGGTATAGGTCTTATTCTTGGAGGGTGATAGGAAGGCCTACAGTATCACCAAATTGTTTTGTCCAGGAGAGTTCAAGGATGGAATTGATGTGGAGCAAACATCTCTCTCCCGAAGCTCTGCTCCATCTAGGATCGGGAGCTGGCGTTTCCCGAACGCCGAGGAGGGGCTAGAGGACATTCCCTAACCAAGTGTTTATCTGAGGCACAATACATGCACAACCCCGTATGAATCCTTCTCATCCTTTCTTGCGGGGATATAGGTCCACGGAAGGCTCCTATCTGCATGGGTTCTGGTTCAGTGACTGAGCCTGGGTTTGTGTCCATCTTGGTGGTGCTCTCAAAGGACACTTTCGGTGGATTTCCTCTGGATTTCTTCTTCTCTGCCTTCCTTTCCTGGATACGAAAGTCTATTTGCATGGCAAGGTCCATTAGTGCTTGGAATGAGTTTGGGCGAGCCACTCTGGCCAACTCATCCTTAATCTCCTCATTCAGTCCTCTCCTGAAAAGGGTAAAACTCGCCTCAGGGGACCAATCAGCTTCCTTGGCTAATTGCTTGAATCGGGTTACAAAGGTGACCATATCCTGGGATCCCTGCTGAAAATCTAACAGGCGTTCCTGGGCACTATAGACCTGCTCTGGGCGGTCAAACATGGTTTTAAGGGCCTGTATGAAAGGTGAGAAATTATGAAACCCACCTTAGCACTGGGAGTCGAAAAGTAGTAGGGCTTAAAAGTAAAGTGGACCAAACATGAATCCAGGAATCCAAGAAGGGTTTTTTCCGACCCATCGTATTTATCAACTATGCCGCCCAGCAACACACTTTCTTTTGTGGGAGAATCACGGGATAGAACTAATTGTTTGAGAGCGGCGCTTTCTGCCTTTAGATTCTGTACCTCGGTTGTTGTCATGATGCCTACCCCCGGGCATCCAGACCAAGTCCATCAACCCCAGAAGCAGGCATCATGTTATCCAGAGAAAACCCAGCAACCCCTGTTAGGGGCTATATGGGTACAGTCCTGGCGTCTATGGCGCCAAGCTCATATGGAGCATCAGTCCTACCGCCATAGGCGCCAGGCTCATATGCTAAAACTTACCTGATGCAGACCATGCTGCAAGAGATCCAAGCCCATGTGAGGCTTGGAAGGGACTACTTTACCTAGGGACTATTTTGTTACTCGGGTGTGTGGTTGTGGAGGAATACTTACCTGGGACTACTATGGGGGCTATTTAACCATGCCCGAAGAGCAGCACGCGTTATTCTGCATCCAGCAGCTAACGCTCACCGTGCCTGCAGTCAGCAACCAGCCTCTTGCCATGCCCGCCTCGAGTCCAGAGCGCCTAGAATGAAGGGAAAGAAGAAGAAAGGTTAGAACAAGAACATTATTGGGTTTCTTACCTGATTCCGGATTCATCGCACCTTTGAACCAGAAACAGACTTTATTTTAAACACGTTGCATCGCCACCAGCAGCGCCGCGCCATACTCACCGTTCCTCGCAGCATCTCTACGATCCGGTGCTGTCTCTATCATTATGTTGCCGCATTCCAGCGCCTAAGGGGGACAAGAAAACAACAAGGTGAGCCGAGGGAACAAACAAGGACAATCTCTCACCATATACTTAACTGATTTTACCGCCGGAGGTATTATTCACCAGCACGCCAAATCTTCTTACGCCACACCTGTAAGAAAAGAGAAAGCAGCGAGTTAAACCTTGGCATCATTTAACGGACAGTGTGGGATAACACAGACTCTTACCTGAACGCTTTCAGCTGCCACAAGACGATCTTCTTTTGGGTCTAAGCTGCAGATAAACAAAGGAATTGGACAAGAGTGATTATTCAGACATTTTTTAACTCTTAAGAACTATATATTTATGGTCCTTCGCCAGGAGGTTTGGAGCCAAGATTGTCTTCCAATATCCTCAAGCCAGTGAAGTAACTGGTCATCAACGCGCCCCTGCGTTCCTCGCAGGATGGAGAGCTCATCATTCAAAACTATAAGGTGAGCTTTGTGAACGGGAATATCAGAGGTGATAAATGGGGACGCAGTGAGGGGCTATTACTCAAATCCACGGGTGGCTAATTCCCTTTCTCTGCCGCTACTTCTACGGGTCAAGCAGACGAAGCTAGGTGGGCCAGTCCAGTCAGTCATCTCTGCACTACGCATCACGTTGGTGGAGACCGTGGCTGTCCAGTTCTGCTCGACACCCCTGTGGGAACCAGGTGAGCGTAAAATAACGCAAAGCCTTCCTACAAATCCTCACCCGGGTGTCATGAAGAACTCCGAAACTGACCAACTGGCCCAATTATTAGAGGAACTTAGGACTGAAGTAGATGCCGCTCGCCAAGAAACTAATACCCACAGGAGAGAGCTGATTGTTTCTAAGGAACGCACTGATGATCTTGCTAGACAATTACTGCAAAATCAAGCTGGGCAAACACCATTACCTGGACTCGGGGGGGAATTCAACTCCTGTTTCATCGAGCAATCCTGTGCAAGTGGTTCTACCAGGGAGCATTCCTTTAGCCCTGCCAGAACGTTTTGCTGGGGACCCGAAAAAGTTTGCCATGTTTATGAACCAATGCCGCTTGCACTTGTTATGCAGACCTGGAGCCTTTCCAAACGATCAAGCCAAAGTAGCCTTTGTATTATCATATCTCAGCGGCAGTGCAGTGGATTGGTCAATTCCACTAGTCAATCAGGATGACCCTATTCTTCAGGATTTTCAGGGTTTTCAAATGAGCATGGAAAGACTATTTGCCCGGCACTCCCAAGGACAGGCCCTGGATAACGAACTTTTGTCCCTACGACAGGGTAACCAGGACCTTCTAACCTACATCGCAACCTTCAATAGGTTGGTGGTGGAAACTGGATGGCCCGAGGTAAAATGGATTACGTTATTTCATCGAGGACTTCGAGGAGAACCCAAAGATGTTTTGGCTCAAGTTGTGAACCCACCTCAAGACTGTGCTGAATATATAGACTTAGTGGTCCAGTTAGATCACAGACTTCAGAACAGAAAGGCTGACCGAGCCAAGTTCGAGAACCGGGTGTTGGTTAAACCCAACGCTACCCCCAAAGGAGCAGATGCCTCAGAACCCATGCAAATCAGAGGGGTTAAAGGACCCTTGACTCAGAAGGAAAGAGAAAGGACACGGCAAATGCAATTGTGTCTATACTGTGGAACTTCGGGACATTTTCTATGGGATTGCCCTGTAAAACCACCCAAGAAAGTGGTAGGACATGCTGATAAAAGCCATATGGAGTCTGACTCGGGAAACGACCACGCCCGACAAACATAGAGGTCCGCTTGCCGAGCTTGAAGGATACTCAGACCTCGCACTTCATCATACCAATGGTCCTTATAGATCCAAGGCAGCCATCACGTATGCACGCAGTAAGGGCATACATTGATAGCGGGCCATAGGAAACTATGTGGACCACGAATTGGCTTCTAGGATGAATCTACCTCTCTGCAGAAAGACCACTTCGGATGTCATCACCACAGTCGATGGAACTGAAATTGCCTCTGGGCCTGTAACTCATTCCACCACAGAGATGACACTATTGGGTCAGGATGAGCATCGAGAGACTATTGTGTTTGATTTAATCAAAGCCCCGCAGTTCCAAATAATACTGGGGATACCTTGGTTGGAAACACATAATTCTTGTATTGATTGGCGAGAGAAGAGAATAACCTTCCCGGATTGTGCACATAGTTGTTACCCGAAAAAACCCTTGAACAAAGGCCTGGCCGCAGTCGCTACTCCAGTCGTGCAGTTACCTCAGGAATATCAAGAATTCTAGGATGTTTTACAAAAAGAACCGGCAAACACCTTACCACCTCACAGATACTACGATTGTCAAATCGATCTCATACCCGGTGCACAACCTCCATGTAGTAGGATCTATGCCCTTACGGAACCTGAAAACTTTCACCTATGACAATACTTGGACCAATACCTTGCCAATGGCTTAATTCGTCCATCCAAGTCCCCTGCATCTTCAGCTTTGTTCTTCGTGCCAAAAAAGGAAGGTGACCTCAGAACGTGCATAGACTACCGCGCATTGAATCAGATCACGGTTAAGAACCGATACCCATTGCCTCTGATCCCGGAATTACTAGACCAAGTAAAGGACGCTTGCATCTCCACTAAATTAGATCTCAGAGGGGCATATCATCTGGTACGTGTAAAGAAAGGCGACGAATGGAAGACTGCTTTTCGCACTAAGTACGGGTTATTCGAATACCAGGTGATGCCCTTCGGGTTGCGCAATGCACCAGCAGCCTTCCAGTATTTTATGAACGATGTCCTTCTTGAACTCATTGATGTCTGTGTTGTCGTATACATAGACGACATTCTAGTGTACTCCTCTTCAGAATCGGACCATGTGAAGCACGTTCGTGCAGTCCTTGAGAAACTACGCCAGCACAAGTTATATGCAAAATTGGAAAAATGCGTTTTTCATGCTACAGAAGTTGAATTCCTTGGATTTATCCTGAGTCCAAAAGGAGTCCGATTGGACTCTCGAAAGGTGGACGCAATTCTCAAGTGGCCATCACCCAGTTCAGTTAAAGGAGTACAAAGCATGCTCGATTTGCTAATTTCTATCGCAGATTCATTCCGGATTTCTCACATGTTGTACACCCTATCACAGCACTCTTGCGAAAAAACAAACACTTCTTGTGGACCGAAGAAGCTGAAAATGCCTTCCAAGAGTTGAAAGCGAAATTCACGTCTGCACCTGTATTAAAGCATCCACGCCCTAAACTTCCATACATAGTTGAAACTGATGCATCCAGTTTAGCCATGGGAGCTGTCCTGTCCCAGAAGGATCCTGAAACTGGTCAACTTCACCCAGTAGCATTTTGGTCCAGAAAGTTCTCGGCACCCGAGTTAAACTATGCGGTTACCGATAAAGAGTTATTAGCCATCAAATCCGCCTTCAAGGCTTGGCGGCACTATCTTCTCGGTGCCAGGCATACCATTACTGTAATCACCGATCACCGGAACTTGCAGTATTTAAAAACAGCCAAGGCCCAATCGTCACGCCAACTTCGATGGGCATTGTTCTTTGCTGAGTTCGATTTCGTGATCACTTATCGACCAGGCCGTAAAAATGGCAGGGCGTCTGCCTTATCCCGAATAGGGATGGGAGAAGCATATGTGAACCCAGAACCGGTACCTATAATTTCAGAACAAAGAATTCTTGGCATAACTACTCTACAGACAATAGAAGATATTCAGGTAAAGATCCAACAACTCTTCGATCCAACAGCCCTGCAGGACTGGGTAAAGAAAGGCCCGGACTACTCAGTCATCAATGACCTACCTTATTATCAAGGGCGACTATTTCTGCCACACAAGGAACTACAGGAACTAGTCATCTCCAATTATCATGACACCATGATGGAAGGGCACCCAGGTATCACAAAGACTGAAGCTAAAATTAAGAGACAATTCTGGTGGCCCACCTGGCGAAAAGACGTAAAGTCATTTGTAATGTCTTATGGCATTTGCGCCCAAAACAAAAGTCAGAAGAAAAAACCAGCTGGACTTTTACAACCTTTGGATATTCCGCCTACACCATGGCACACCTTATCGTTAGACTTTATTACAGATCTACCTCCATGTAATGGATTTAACACCATTCTAGTTATTGTGGATCTTTTTTCCAAGATGGCCCACTTTATTCCTTTAAAGGGATTACCTTCTGCTTCAATTCTGGCCAAGGAGTTCCTCGAAAACATTGTTCGAATACACGGATTTCCTTCCGTATTGGTCTCTGACCGAGGTAGTCAATTCATTTCACCTTTTTGAAAGAAATGTTGTCAATTGGCGGAAATCGACGTGGGTTTATCAACTAGTCACCACCTCCAGACCGATGGTCAGACGGAGAGAACCAACCAGACTCTTGAACAGTACCTGCGTTGTATGTTACACCAGACTGAAGGTAATTGGAAGGACATTCTATGGATTGCCGAATACGCATACAATAACTCTGTACATTCTGGAACTGGACAAAGCCCCTTTTATACCATATACGGGCACCATCCTCGAACCTCAGAACTTGACTCACATCAACACTTAGAAATGCCCGCAGTGAACCATCTGCATGCTACTATTACACAAGCCTTTAAGGAAGCAACTGAACATTTGAAACAAGCAAAAGAAAAATACAAGAAAAATGCTGATCAGCATAGAAGTGATGTTCCACAATACCAGATTGGGGATCAAGTTTGGTTGGCCACAAAACACATACCTCTAAAGGGAATGCGTACCTTTAACCCTAGATATTTGGGACCTTACTCTATTAAGGCCATTAACAACCCGGTGGCCGTCAAATTGGAATTAGCTGCTAGTATGAGAATTCACCCCGTCTTCCATCTGCCACTTCTGAAGCCAGTACAACCTGGAACAAGACTAACCAAGCCACCTGACCCCATTCTTATAGACGGGGAACCCGAATTTGAAGTTAAAAGCATCCTGGATTCCAAAATGGTTAAGTCAAGACTTTTTTATTTAATCGACTGGAAAGGTTACGGACCACAAGAAAGGTCAAGGGAACCTAGTGACCATGTTCATGCACCTCCGTTGGTGAGAAGATTCCACCGGAATTTCCCAGACAACCCAAGACCAAGGGGAAGAACGACTTTAGGAGGGGCCTTGGGAGGGGGAGTGCTGTCATGATGCCTACCCCCGGGCATCCAGACCAAGCCCATCAACCCCGGAAGCAGACATCATGTTACCCAGAGAAAACCCAGCAACCCCTGTTAGGGGCTATATGGGTACAGTCCTGGCGTCTATGGCGCCAGGCTCATATGAGGCATCAGTCCTGGCGCCACAGGCGCCAGGCTCATATGTTAAAACTTACCTGATGCAGACCATGCTGCAAGAGATCCAAGCCCATGTGAGGCTTGGAAGGGACTACTTTACCTAGGGACTATTTTGTTACTCTGGTGTGGTTGTGGAGGAATACTTACCTGGGACTACTTTGGAGGCTATTTAAACCATACCCGAAGAGCAGCACACGCTTTGCGTTATTCTGCATCCTGCAGCGTAACGCTCACCGTGCCTGCAGTCAACATCCAGCCTCTTGCTACGCCCGCCTCGAGTCCAGAGCGCCTAGAAAGAAGGGAAAGAAGAAGAAAGGTTAGAACAAGAACATTATTGGGTTTCTTGATTCCGGATTCATCGCACCTTTGAACCAGAAACAGACTTTATTTTAAACACGTTGCATCGCCACCAGCACTTTAGGAGACTACTTCTACGGGTCAAGCAGACAAAGCTAGGTGGGCCAGTCCAGTCAGTCATCTCTGCACTACGCATCACGTTGGTGGAGACCGTGGCTGTCCAGTTCCGCTCGACACCCCTGTGGAAACCAGGTGAGCGTAACAGTTGTTAGTTCTTGCATGCCACGCATCAGGTCCTGAACGGCCGCCTCCATGTCCATATCGAGTTCGGTCGGGTGGCGTCTCAAACTGTCAAGGAGTTCCCCCCTTCTCACCTGAGTCCGATCTTTGCTGGATTTCTTGGTTGATGTCTTCTTGCGGATGGATCGGGTCTTGAATAAGGCTGCACGAGTCTCTTCCGACTCCAGCGTGTGTTCAAAGTTCCGTGATGCAACGATCCAGGAATCCGGGAAATTAAGAAAGTGCACTATTCAGCAGAGGAGTCCAGGAAGTAAGAAAGAAAGGAGAGGGACTAGGAATGGAGTTAGTAGGGACAGAATCAGGGAAGCAATACCGCGAGCTACGGAGCACACGTCTGGTCGCTACTTCGCAATAGCATTGAGACGCACAGAGCCGCGGGGGGCGTGGTCTATTAATAGAACACGCTACGTGCAACGTGTAGAGCGAGGATGGTGTTTCACGCTGGACGGCCATGTTGGGAGTACCAGGGAGTGCAAGCCCCGTTGATACAAGGACCAGCAAGTCCAAAAGGGGCGCGTTCTGTAGGTCATGACACCAACAAAGAATGGACAAATACACAGACCCCAAATACAAGCAGCCGAGAGCAAACGGGGCTCCGCAGGAAGGAGAAGGGGTACTGAAGGAGAGGACAGGAGGAGTCACCTTGGACGCACTGATGGAGGCAATCCAGGCTACCAGGTCTTCGCTGAAGGGGAGCATTAAAGGGAGTAGATGTGTCCCTGGTGTGGGCGGACCTCCGCAAGATGTGCGAGAGATCAACAGAGGTAGAGCAGAGAGTACGCTCGTTGTAGAACGATCTGCAACAGCTCAAGAATCAGGTGGTGGGCCTAGTGGGAGTGACTCGGACCTTGGAAGCTAGAGCAGAAGATGCAGAGGGTGGCCCCCCAGCGGTGCAACATACACCTGGCGCCATACCAGAAAAAGAGGGGCCATGTGTAGCGTTGTTTGTGGAAAGTCTGCACTAGGAAAAGCTGCACGTGAGGGAGCTCTCGAAGTTCTTCGCAGTGGGGAGCGCGCACAGCAATGCCCCTCCCCCAGGGGAACCACCATGAGTGATAGTGGCGAAGATTCTTAACTTCAGGGATAGAGACGCTATTCTGCAGGGTCGGCTATTATGAGGTTGGTGGCTCGAAGATACAAATCTTCCCCGACTTTACTCTGGAGGTACAGCAGCAGGGTCTGACTTTTGATGGGGTGCAACAGTGCCTCAGGGAGTTGAACATTAAGTACATGATGTTTTACCCAGGCAAGTGGAAGATCCTGGCGGAGGGTAAATTGTGGTTTTTTACAACACTGCAGGAGGCGTGGGCCTGGCTGGAGTCAATAGGGCGGCACCCTGATCAGCGGGGAGAGGTGGGAAGAAGAACCCCACAGACTGGAGACTGAGAGCAGCTGGTGGTGTGAGGGCGAGGGGGGCTGCTGACATAGGGAAGGGCCCAGGACGGGGGCTGGAAGGATTGGCAGGATGAGGAGCAGCTATTTCATGTTTCTTTTTCTTGGACAAGCGGGCGGAGCGGGGGGGGCGGGAGAAAGGAGGACCCGGATTTATGGTTACCTATTCATTGAAGGGGTGGATAGGGTGACTATAAGTTCAGCTAGAGAGGGAGGGGTGATGAAGGGGGTGTGTGGAGGAGGGTAGAGGAGTGTAGGGAAGTTGGGTCTGTGGGGAAGTTTGGGGGGATAGGGAGGGCATGGGGGGTGTTGTGGGACATGGGAGGGGGGCAGAGTTTGAGGGTTTCTGGAACGGTTGCCCAGGGGTTGTGGGGCAAGGGAGGCAGACACAGGGGTAGTTGAAGGTTCTGTGGTTGAGGTGATGGGTTACGGTTTATATAGGTGATGTGAATGGCACAGGAGGGTCTGGCCGGGGACAGGGTGGAGACTGGGGAAGATGCAGGGCAAGTTCAGTATGGGGGGTGATTGCCTGAAGATCGTGACATGGAATGTTCAGGGGATGGGAAATCGGCTCAAACGGCGTCAAAGAGTTGGGGGTTCCTTAGAAGTCATGGGATCTGAGTAGCTTTGCTTCAAGGCACTCACATGGTCTGGAAAGATCTGGAAACACTCAAGAGACAATGCCTGGGGAGATGGTAGTGGGGATGTCCTACTCGTCTCATGCAAGGCGGGAATTGATCTGGGTGGCACCAGGGGTTCCTCTGGAGGTAAAGAAGGTCCTGATGGACGAGGTTGGGAGGACGGTGGTGCTTACGGGAGTACTGGAAGGGAGAAGTCATGAGTAGTGAACTTGTATGCGCCGAACATAGATGATAGAAGCTATTTCCCGGCTGTGTTGGATTTGGCTGGTGACTATAGGGAGGGCTCCTTTATTTGGGGCAGACTTTAATTGTCTGCACCAGAATTAGATAGTACAGGGATATTGGGGCTGACGAAATGACGAGCGACAGCAGAATTGCAAGGGGTAGTCAAGGGATTGGACTTTGTGGAGTTATGGCGGGAGACGCACAGGCAAGAACAGGGTTAGTCCTATTTTTCAGTGGTAGATGGTTATCACTCTCGCCTTGATTACATATTTGTGGGAATGGGGGACTTCCACTCCTTCGATTGAACTGAATATTTGTGGAGTACCCTATCTGATCATTCATCTTTGGTAACACAGCTGCGAGGATGCAGCGGCGCCGCCGAGGCGGCTGTGGCACTTGCAAGCCGCGGCTTTAGAGGGCATAAGGTTTAAGGGGATATTGCGGGTGGAGATATGGCGTTTATTTTAGACTAACGAAGGCTCGGTAGAGATAGCGGGGTCACTCTGGGAGGCGTTTAAGACTAGGATCCGGGAGGTCTGCATTTTTAATGTAACGTGGATTAAGAGGGAACGACAGGAAGCACTGAAAAAGACTGAAGGGGAGGTGACGGAATTGGAGATGGGCTTGGCAGTAGGGCGGCAGACCGGGGAACAACTGGCTCAGGCATTGACCTCTCATCGCAAGGCTCTGGCTTCACCGTCAAACTTTGAGAACAGCCGAAGGGATGTACGTCATCACAGGGAGGGAGATAAGGCATGGAGATTATTGGCTTGGCTACTACGCCGGGAGCAAACACAGCACACCATCACTCAAATCCATGGGGGATGGAGGAGCTGACCTGCACTGAGGAGGGAATTAGTGAGGCCTTTCGATCCTTCTATCAGGATTTGTATATTAGTGAGGTGACGTACTGTTAGAGTTGGTTCAGTTGCCGGTACTGGCAGCGGATCTCAGGGAAGAGCTGGAGGGACCAATCGGAGAGGTGCATATACGGGGCGTTGCAGTCGATTAAAAAGGGCAGATCTCTGAGAAGTGATGGTTTCTCTGTAGAGTTTTATTGCGAGTACAGGGATCCGTTAACCCCATGGCTCAAGAAGGTACATGATGAAGCGTTTGAGACCGGAGTTCTTCCGGGCTCCACGAGGGAGGCTGTTATCACAGTGTTATTAAAGGAAGGGAAAGATCCACTTGACTGTGCATCCTATCGTCCAATTTCATTATTAAGCTGGTGTGGCTCCGATACTGGTGCAGATTTATTGGGGGTCGAAACAAGGCGATGAACATTAGTCGCTTACATCACGTTATGGATCAGGTTAAACATCTAAAAAGGGAAATGGCGTTGGCATCCTTTGATGAGATGAAAGCCTTTGACTCCTTGGAGTGGGAATGACTGGTCAGAGTGTTGGAGGTCTATGGTTTCGGGGCAAGCATTTGTTGCTGGCTGGGTCTACAGTATAACAAACCAGTGGCAGTGGTAAAGACAAATGACAGGGTATCGCAGCAGTGGACACTGGGTAGAGGCACGCGACAAGGATGCCTGGTCTCGCCAATTCTATTCTCCATGGCATTAGAGCCGCTGGCGCGGATTTTGAGAAAAGAGATGAGCGAAGGAGGGATATTAGGTGGGGAGTGTATCATGTAGCACCGCTTTATGCAGATGATCTTCTGCTGTATGTGGGAAACCCGCGGAATAACATGACAATGATGCTTGAAGTACTAGGACATTTCTGTAGGTTATCAGGGTTCCAGATCAATAGGGAAAAGTCGCTTCTGTTTCCATTTGGGAGGTTTCAGGAGCCAGGATCTCGCTGCTCTCCCCATTTGGGGGATACATTGGGAAGCGGAATCATTTCAGTATTTGGGAATTCAAATTTTTCACGATATGTAAGACCCATTAGTATACAACACAGGGGGAGGACATTGTCAGGGATAGGGGATTCAATACAGTTCTGGAAGAAGCTGCCCTTGTCCTTGAAGGGAAGGGTATCGCTGTGCAAAATGGTGAAACTACAAAGGCTGCTCTATTATTTCATGAACATTCCCTATGTCCTCAAAAGGGTGTTCTTTAAGATGCTGGATGAGAAGGTTGGGCAACTGATGTAGAACACGAGGAGAAGTGTGTCACTGGCAACCTTGCCACGCCAGGATTGGAGTCTTAATCTACCCGACTACGAGTTGTATTTTATGCCGGCACAGTTGTAGGCAGTATTGGCGTGGGAGGACGCCAGGGGAGAGTGGTTGAGGGGACTGTTGGGGGGCCCTTCCAGCGTCTCAGTGAGGGATGGAGTTGTAGTGGGGCACGATGGGAGCGAGGGGGGGTGACACGTGTTTCAGATGGTACAGTCAGTATGGAAAAAGCTCCTGGGGAGGTTGCGTGTCGCAGTATTATACAGTGCAGGCCTGCCATGAAGCACGGATCCGAAGCTACAACAGATGACGGTGATGTAGGGATTTCGAGGCTGGGGGAGAAGGGGTGTCGAACAGTGGGGGATCTGTTTGAGGGTGGAAAACAGATGCCTTTTGCGGAGTGGAGCACACGGTATGGGGTCTCAACATATGGGGCAGTGACAAGGAGGCTGGCTGCAATATGGGAGAAGATACCGGAGGAGCTAACCGTAAGCCCGCTGATGCAGGTGATACTCGATTAGGATGGAGGTGGAGCAAAAATGTCCCACATTTACCAGGTTGTACGGAGCAAGATCCCTTTGAAGAACCTAGGAGTGACAGGCAAGTGGGAAAGGGATATGGGTTGCCAGATGTCAGAAAAGGAATGAACAAAGATCTGGGAGCAGGGCCGTAAGGTCTCAAGAAATACTTGGTTTCAACTTATTCAGTTCAACATACTACACATGGTCTATGTGATCCCGGACAAACGTCATCCTATGAACAGTACTCTTAGTCAGGATTGCTCGCATTGTGGGATGGGGCCGGCAGGGCACTGGCAGATGATTTGGGGGTGCGTGGTCATTGAGGGGTAGTCATGTGCAGGATTAATGAGCTGCTGAGCTCTAGTTTCGAGTGTGACCCGAAGGTATGTTTAGGGGGTATAATGCCAGGGGGGAAACAACAGAAATCCCAAAATCGGATGGCCCAGTTTATGCTGATGCTGGCCAAGCGGAGGATAGCCATGGCCTGGAAGAAGCCCGGGGGCCTCGCTGTAGCGCATTGGATGGAGGATGTCTGTAGGTGGGGGATGGCAGAGTTAGAAATTATGCAGAAAGTCAGGGACCCCGAGCCGAAGAAAGGGGTGACGGTGGGTTGGAGCCAGGTGCTGAATGAGTTGTCCTCCTCGGCACATTTGAAGCCCCCATGAAGGGAAGGGATGGGAAGGTGAATGACATTGAGGTGGGTGGGCGGAAGGGTGGGTATGGGGGATATGACTGGGAGGATGGGGGAACTTGCTATGGGGGAAGAGATAGTAAAGTGCTGCAGGTGTTGGGGGTGTGGGGTGGTTACTGTTTGTTATTCATGCAAAATACAAATAAAAATACTTTTAAAAAAAAGAAAGGATAAACATAAATCTAACAATATAGCTCATGCAGCCATATTGAAGACACTATTCAGGGTGTTTGGGTCCCAGAGAAAATGATGGTATTGTGTGGCACCACACATCTACAACACATGCTGTGTGAAGTCTCGCAAATAATTATTTATGGTATCTGGACAACTTTTGAAAATGATGTTAAAACGGCAACCCTTTGATCTACTTTCTCGTTTACAAGCTGGAGAATGTAAAAAATGGTTTTGCAGGTCAGCGATTTGCACAAAGCATTTTACATTGAGAATATGGAATGCTAGACACAGACTATGCATGGAATTTTGGCTAAAAGATCTCCTGAGGCTGGCCACTTTAGAACACCGTTCAGCCGCCGCTCCGCGCTGTACGATCATCACCCAGATTCGCGCTAAGGCCCAAGACAATCACGGATGCGATTATCCCCGTCACAAAAAGCAACCTTAGATAGCAGTGAACAAGCGAACAGCAGATTTGACCATAAGGCAATTGGAAATCAGATGTTTACAGGCCCTGACGAAGGGTTCATTACCCGAAATGCATAGGCCTTCGATGTGACATTATTTCAGCCTCAGAATTTCAACACCCCGTGAGGGTGCCAAGCTTATGCGAATAATAAGCAACAAATAAAACCATATCTGAACTAACTGTTTTTGACCAAAGCGAATAATTCTTACTATTTGAATTCAACCACTTTTCAGTGGTCAACGGGTGTGCAGCCCACACCGCTGGCCTCACGACCAAGGTCTTTTTTTCCACGTTTTTGCAGTGCTAACCACGGAGGCACCATTCACAGTGGGTTTGCACCCCAAGCTTTTCATCAATTACCTCTTTTCAACAACTTGAACACACTGCAAGCATTCTAAGTAGTGCATAGCTCACCACCACCTCAGTAAGCACTTTAGAACACTGAACAGCATTAAAGTAAAATCAACTAGACAGTTATGAGGAAACTTGGAAAAACTTTCTTGAGCACTACAGAGAATGAACCCTATATTTACATAGATCATTGTAAATGAAATTAGCTGGCATATCATATGCCAATATAGCACTCTCTCCCTGTCACTCTATGTCTCATCCTATGTCTATGTCTCACTGCGGACGAGAGTCACGTTGACAGGCACTTGTATGTTAGAGCTACCCCAGCTGTTGCCAACAGCAGCAAGACCAGAGAATGACAGTGGCATCCCTTCATGTGGGGGCCGGCCTGGTATTTGGAACATACATTGCCATGTGTGTCCTGCAGAAATATCTACATCACTCTGAGGGCTCATTGTCTGTCTGCATCCAGGCAGCTGAAAAGGATGGGGATAGGGTCTGCAGGGGATGAGAATCTGGCAGAGCTTGTAAATTACCAGAGGACCGGGCTGTAGGTTCTACAACTGTGTTTGTCATTTTGTATTTTTTGTTAATTATTATGGTTTGTGCATTCTGTAACAATGAACAGGTTCACTAGGACTACCAATCTCCACCGGTGTCCAGCACGCAAAACAAAACATTGGCTTGATAATCACAGAAGAAGATCATTGGTTTTCATCTGAGCATTACCCTTTCTAAGAATGAAGGTCATTTTGAAAGACAAAATGATTTTTATTCTCTGCAAAAGAAGCCATTTAAAAAAAGGGAATTTTTAATTTCACTAACATTGTAAACGAGTTATTTTAAAATTGTACAATGTTCACTTCCAATATGCACGGTAGTCATGATAAAAATGTTACACTTGTCTTAATGAGCAGAGCACACTGGGATTGGTGGACGTTTACTTTGGACGTTTACTTTGTCATGCCATTTACCCACCTTAACATTAGAGTGTATGTGAGACAATGAACCATATATACGAATTTGCACAGCCATAGGATTTTGATGGGAGGATAAAACGGCGATAACATCTGTCACTATGAGGGCCACCCTCCAAAGTTGAAAACCAGGAGCCTTACCGAATTTCAAAAGAGGTGAACCTCAGCGGGGGAAGTCTGGTGAACAGACATCCTTAGAATTATATATAGGATAGGCTGATGCAAATCTAGCAGGTGATCGCTTCCCCTTCGACTCCTTTTCCCCACCAACCTCAGGTTCACCTCCACCCTTCTTAACTCTCCTGTATTGTCGATTGTGGTTTGTCCATCCGAGTACTGTGCTCCCCCTTCTTATTTGCAATGTGTAGTGCCGTAAAGTATATTTCTGATGGGGATATTTTGTGCAATGGATAAGGTGGTCTGATATAACAGAGAAGTTCTGAAATCTCTGAGCACAGGTCAGGGTGTCACCATCAAAATGCTGATGGACTCTCTACGATGTATGTCATCGACTAGAGGTATGAGGTTCATCCAGGAGTGGATTAAATCCTCCTGTCCCTTAGTCTGGGGGGGGGGGCGAGTGTTAGGGAGAATTCTCTGTTTAGGCTGAATTTCATAACCTAGTGAGTCCCCCAGCAGCTTTGCTGGATTTTTGGGGTTTATTTTTTTCTCCTGCCAAGAGTGAGACTCTTTTACCCTCACTCTTGGGCATGATTTGAGTGTGTTTCTTTGAATCTAGATGTGTTTAATGGGCTATGGGGTCTTTTACCCCATAGGGCTTCATGTGTTTTTGTGATGTGTGTTACACAGCACCCTCAGTGCAGTGACACAGGGGTGTCATAGTGACCCCCCAGTATAGACTCCATACCCTGGGACTGACTACTGTCTCCCAGGGCATGTAAAGTCACCATTGGCTTTACTAGTCTTAAATTCTGAACAGAACCAGTACAAACCATCATATTGTGGACGTACTGGCTGGGGCAATTCGATTGCCCCAGGGTCTGTTAGTCGAGGGGGCACGTCTCCGTCCCCCCTGATCGAGTTTTGGCTGGTGGCAGTGGATACTACTTTTTATATTCAACCGTGAATATTTTCCTATGGGATTTCCCATTGTTTTAGGCTACTATCTTTATTTAATTATTTAAGGTAGCCTCGAACATACCGCCGGTTTATTTGATTAATATTAATTCTCCGGTTGGTATTTTTTGCCAAAACTTGATTCTAAAATGGAGTTTGTGTTCTCTTCTGTGACTCCAACCCAAATCGAGCCCTTTGTTCCACTTTTTGGCAGGCTTCTCCACAGAAGCCCTCCAAAGTGGTGCCACTATGTCTGGAGTACTTAGGAGGGGTGGAGGGGAATTTAGGCACCCTGGACTGAGTTGCCTAGGCAACTCAAGTCGCACTCCATCCTGATTGGCCCAAGTGGTGAGCCGGCCGGCTCACCACGTAGCATGTTTGAGTGACAGCTAGGCTGAGTGAATGGGGGTTTGCTGCATAAAAGCAGGGCTTTGGGGACTGGAACTTCAGAAGTCGCCACAGGACCTAAGAATCCGACGAGGGAGAAGCTTAGCCGACCTGCCACGACACCACGACCGGTGGAGCCCTGCTGGACCGTCTCACCACTTTTCCCAACGACAGAGGAGATCTCCCGCCGGAGAGTCTTCTTCCTTTGACTGGTGGGGATAACCAGTTTCACCGTCTTTTCGCTTTCCCGACGTATTTCGTGGCCGCCTTGCCCGTGCTAAGCACCCCGGTAACCGGGATACCATGTTTTACCACGACCACGAGATAAAGGAACCACCTTTTACCGGAAAACTCTGCGGCTGGTTTCTGCCCTGGTAGTGCAACGACCTGCATCTTTCCTCCACGTCGAGATCTTCTCTTCCCCTGGACGACGACGCAACTTGCAACCAATACCAGGAACAACTGCCACCGCTGGAGGTTCCTTCCCACTTAAGGTACCGTGTCCCGCCTGGCTGCCCTTGCAACCGACTGTACGGGGTAGATTTAGCCCCCGGCTTTCGAACATGGGTTAGCCTGGGACACCCTGGCTAAACTTTTCTAAAGCCTGTCTAACCTCTTTTCTGAACCCTCTGCAAGACTTTCTAAGCATAGTGTAACTGTGTGATCTTGGGGCGCATTTGTGCTCTGCTCTCCCTAAGAGTGGGCCCAGCCTTTGGACTTTGGCTCATCCGTGACTTTTTGCTCTCTGTCTTGCTAATAGTGTTCCTGAATCGTAGAGTGGTGTAACCCTGCATATTCTGCCTTTTTCCCTCCCTTTTTCACAACCTTAGTAGGGTGCAATCTAGTTAAGCGCTCACCTCTGTATGAAAATAAGTGGTGTTTTACTGTGATTTTCTAATAAGGGCAAAAGGGGTGTATATATCATAATAGTAACTGTGTTTAGAATATTTTACAATAAGAGTGCTGGAGTGTTTCAACTGTGTGTTTTTAAATAAATAATTATATACTTTGATACCAAAGCTCTGGTCAGTGTTTGCTTGTATTATTGTATCTGAGTGCCTATTGAGTATACTTTGCATACTGCCTAACTCTTCTTGAGGGAAGTCTGACTGCTCAGCCACAGCTACAAGGTAAATCTGGGTGGTACAGACTGCTACCAAGTGGGTTTACTGCCAACACCTGTAGTCTTAAATCTTTTGCAGTGGTCCTTAAGGGAACTGCACAGGTTTCTGCCTAACACTGGTGGCAGCGGTGGGATTTGTATTGAGTATACACTTTAGAGTGCTTTAGGATACCTTAGTGCAACTAACCACAAAGCTTAGCACTGAAAAAGTAATCTTTCTAACATGTCAACTATGGAAACTTATAGTCTACAAAAACTGCTGATTGTTTAAGAGTATTGTGTAAGCATAAGAACCTCCTGACTAAAGGCAAGAAAATGGAGTTAATAGAAAGGTTGTTAGCTAACCAAAGTCTGGATGATGGGCCTGAGGAACCTACCATGCCAGAAAATGTAGATAACAGTATAGAAATTGATATTGATACAAATGTTGATAATCTTGAGGAAGAGTCAGAAGAGGAGGGTGAGGCTGCTGTGACTGTCCCCCCTAGGCCTCTGTCTGCCCTACCTGCTGTACCTACTGGACCTTTACCAAGTCCCACACTAAGTCCTCATATCTCGAATTAGAGAAAATGAAACTTGAACTAGAGTTCAAGAAACTGAATACTCTGGCTGAACAGAGACATCAGGAAATGAATCAAGATCTAAGGCTAAGGGAAATGGAGCTCAAGCATGAGCTAGAAATGAAAAAATTGTCTGTCGAAAATGCTTCTCTCTCTGGCTCCTCTAGAAGTTCCAGTCCTAAAAGACCCTGGATGCCTAAAGAATTTGTTGGTATGTATGAGCCTAAGTTGGATGTGTTGGATTGGTTGTCTCTGTTTGAATATAATCATGGGTTTCAGAACATCACAGGAAATGACTTACTCACCTGGTTGTTCTCTGGGCTTCCCCCTGTTGCAACTGATGTGGTAATGGAGTTGGGGGAGGAGGATAGGAAAGAGTATGAATGTGTGAAACCAGCTTTGATAGCTAGGTTTGGGAAGAACCCTTTCCCAGTATCTTAAGAGGTTTAGAACCCTCAAAAAGCATGATGGTACCCCTTGGGCTACCTCGGTGAGTGAAGGGTTGAAAAACCTAGAGGGATGGATTAAGGGTTACAAAGTGAACACTTATGAAGGTATGAAGAATCTTGTTATGTTGGAGTCAATTTATGATGCCTGCTCTCCTGAGCTCAGACAGCACTTGGCTGATTCAAAGGAATTAGATTCCCGTAAACTAGCTAAGGCTGCTGACTTGTGGGTTGCCAACAGGGCCACTCACAAGGAATCTGGGGTAACTCAGAAAAAGGATGAGGGGAAACAGCCCAAAAAGGACTCCAAAGAGAATTCTAATACTGCAAATTCCAAAGAGGGCCCCATCAAAACCAGAAGGGTAAGCCACCAGGGAAACCACATCTGAATAGTGTCTCCTTCTGTGCTAAACCAGAGGGAGGTCAGAACAAGCCTCCATTCCTGAAGGCATTTGGTAAATGCTTTGTTTGTGGCTCTACTGACCATGTGAAAGGAGACCCCAGGTGCAAGGGTAAACCTTCAGGGATCCAACTTGCCTTCTTAGTCTTCGCTCCAGAAGAGGAAGTCCCAATGGCAAGTGGAAACTTTCTACTGCTGGCTGATGAACCCATTGGAGTCTCAGCCATTGTTTCTTTAGTCTCTCTGTGGTTGTGGGAACAACAGAATTTAGATGTGTATAATTCTATCCCAGATAATACTAAAGAGTATTATAAAGACAGTGTCCAGGTAAATGGTCAGGAGACCCCTGCCATTAGAGACACTGGGGCCAGCATAACTGTGGTGGATGAATCTTTTTTCAAGGCAGAGGATGTTGCTAAGGCACCCAAATGCCTCACCAAGTTAGCTGGAGGGCCTGTGCAGATGTGTCCCCAGTTACCAGTTCTCATCCAGTGTAATGACATGGCTGTAAAAATACCTGTCAGTGTACAATGTGAAGTGCCAGGTAGAGTTCAGTTCTGTTGGGTAATGACCTGAAAGCTCTTGGAGTTGTGTCACATACCCCCAGACCACCTAGTAAGTGGTTACAGGAGCTCACAAAACCTGCAAGAGAGAAAACCCTGAGAGGGTTATCTCAGGAGATGATGACAGAAATCACTCCTTTTCCACTGGAGCAACTCACTGCAGTAACTACCAGATCAGGAGCAAAGGGGCAACCCAAGACTCCTAGGAAAAAGTCAGTAGCAAGCACTCCAGTGCTTCCAACAGTTACACCTGTAACTCCCCCTCCAGCTGAGGCTGAGAGGGAGGTACATCCCTGTATGGTTGAACTAGACTCTGAAGAAGAGCTAGTGGGAGGCCCAGAACTTATTGGAGATCTAGACCCTGAGGACCATCCTGAGCTGCAGTCTTTACTGGCAGAAGGTGGGCCCAGCAGGGCAGCTTTCCGTAAGGGACAAAGAGAATGTCCAACTCTGGAGGGTCTCCGCTAACAGGCAGCTGCTCAGGCTGATGGGCAAGAGCCTGGGAAGTATAGGTTACACTGGGAAGATGGCCTCTTCTACAGTGAACCGACTGAGTCCGAACCTGGAGACTACAAACGCCTTGTAGTACCTCAAGAAAACAGACAACAGTTCTTGCACTTAGCCCACGAGATTCCTTTGGCTGGTCACTTGAGTTTCAAGAAGACCAAGGAAAGGCTCTCACTCTACTTCTACTGGCCAAAAATGGGGGCCGAAGTAGATAAGTTCTGCAAGAGCTGCCATACCTGCCAAACTTCTGGTAAGGTTGGCGCCAAGAATGTGGCCCCATTAGTGCCTCTCCCAGTTGTGGGAGTCCCATTTGAGAGGGTAGGGATTGACATTGTTGGTCCCCTTGATCCCCCTACATCCTCCGGCAACAGGTTTATCCTTGTTGTAGTAGACCATGCTACTAGATATCCTGGGGCAATACCTATGAGACATGTTACAGCTCCAGCTATGGCTAAGGACCTCCTTGGTATTTTTACCAGGGTTGGGTTTCCTAAGGAAGTAATCTCCGACAGGGGATCAAGCTTTATGTCCCACTACATGAAAGCCATGTGGAAAACCTGTGGAGTTACTTACACGTTTTCAACCGCCTACCACCCCCAAACCAATGGGCTGGTAGAAAGATTTAACAGAACCATGAAGAGCATGATAGGTGCTTTAGAGGAACCCCTGAAAAGAAAATGGGACCTTCTACTGCCATGCCTTCTCTTTGCTTATAGAGAAGTCCCTCAGGAGGGAGTAGGTTATTCTCCCTTTGAACTTCTCTATGGCCATCCGGTCAGAGGTCCATTGGCCCTGATTAAGGAGGGGTTGGAAGGCGCTCCTCCCCTCAAGCCAGTCAGAGTGACTGACTATGTGATAGGTCTCCGAAGGAGAATGTCACACATGATGGCAGAAGCTAGTGATAACCTGAAAGCTGGACAAGCTTTGGTCAAGCATTGGCATGATCAAAAGGCTAACATGGTTGAGTTCACTCAAGACCAGCTAGTTCTCGTTATGCTCCCAACAAGGCAGAGGGCCTTGCAAGACAAATGGATGGGACCCTTCAAAGTTGTGGGAAAACTTGGAGAGGTCAACTATCTGGTGGATCTGGGCAGACCCAGGGAAGCTCCTAGAGTCTTCCACACCAACCGACTGAAAGCGTACATCTCCAGACCTGAAGTAGGAGCTTTGCTTCTAGCTTCAGCAGCAGAGGAAGAAGAGAGTGAGTCTCTCCCTGATCTCCTCAGAGGTGTACCTTTAGATGAAAAAATTGAAGAAGTCAATCTCTCTTCAGATCTGACATCTGAGCAACACGAGGAGTGCAAATCTATGTTAAATCAGTTTGCCTCCCTGTTCTCACACTCACCAGGCTTGACCCCTTGGGGACAGCACGAGATACTCACTGGTGACTGTCTGCCAGTCAAAAGCAGAGGATACCGAATGTCAGAAAATGTGAGAACCCATATCAAGGGGGAGGTCAAGAAGATGCTTGATCTCGGGGTAATAGAACCCTTTACTAGTCCATGGTCTAGCCCAGTTGTGTTAGTACCAAAGGCAGGGTCCAAAGACTTGAGATTCTGTGTGGACTATAGAGCTCTTAAGGCAGTCACCAAGACTGATGCCCACCCTTTACCAAGGACAGATGAGTTGGTGGATAAACTTGGTGCAGCCAAGTACCTCAGCACATTTGACCTTACGTCAGGCTATTGGCAAATAGCCTTGTCAGACCATGCCAAGGAGAAAACTGTATTTTCCACCCCAGTTGGCTTATACCAGTTTAAGGTCATGCCTTTTGGATTAAAAAATGCACCTGCTACATTCCAAAGGATGGTAAACCAAGTTCTAGCTGGGATGGAGGACTTCTGCATGGCATACTTCGATGGCATTGCAGTCTTCAGCCACTCCTGGGAGGATCATGTGAACCACCTAGGACATGTTTTGCAGGCTCTTGGACAGGCCAATTTGACTATCAAGGCAAGTAAATGCCAGATAGGTCAAAGTAAGGTAGTCTACCTTGGACATGAGGTAGGAGGTGGAGAAATAAGGCCTTTGCTCAGCAAGATTGAAGCTGTGCAAAATTGGACAACACCTACTACTCAAACCCAAGTGGGAGCCTTCCTAGGCCTCACTGGGTACTACAGGAATTTCATTGAGAACTATGGGACCATAGCTTCTCCACTGAATGTAATCTCCTCTCCAAAATTCCCTAAGAAGGTCCAATGGAATGAGGAGTGCAATCAGGCCTTTGAAAAACTGAAGAAAGCTCTTTGCCAAGCTCCAGTATTGAGAGCTCCTCACTACCACCAAACTTCCATTGTACAAACTGATGCTTCCAATGAAGGTATAGGTGCAGTCCTCAGCCAACTGGATGAGAAGGGTAGGGAGCACCCCATTTGCTTCATCAGCCGTAAGCTGAAGGATCCTGAGACAAGGTGGGCAACAATAGAAAGAGAATGCTTTGCTATTGTGTGGGCACTGAAGAAGTTTAGACCATACTTGTATGGTTCTACTTTTGTCATTCAGACTGACCACCAACCCTTGAGATGGTTAATGCAAATGAAGGGAGAAAATCCAAAACTATTGAGATGGTCAATCTGCCTGCAAGGGTTTGATTTCACCATTAAGCACAGGTCAGGGTGTCACCATCAAAATGCTGATGGACTCTCTACGATGTATGTCATCGACTAGAGATATGAGGTTCATCCAGGAGTGGATTAAATCCTCCTGTCCCTGAGTCTGGGGGGGTGGGGCGAGTGTTAGGGAGAATTCTCTGTTTAGGCTGAATTTCCTAACCTAATGAGTCCCCCAGCAGCTTTGCTGGATTTTTGGGGTTTATTTTTTTCTCCTGCCAAGAGTGAGACTCTTTTACCCTCACTCTTGGGCATGATTTGAGTGTGTTTCTTTGAATCTAGATGTGTTTAATGGGCTATGGGGTCTTTTACCCCATAGGGCTTCATGTGTTTTTGTGATGTGTGTTACACAGCACCCTCAGTGCAGTAACACAGGGGTTTCATAGTGACCCCCCAGTATAGACTCCATACCCTGGGACTGACTACTGTCTCCCAGGGCATGTAAAGTCACCATTGACTTTACTAGTCTTAAATTCTGAACAGAACCAGTACAAACCATCATATTGTGGACGTACTGGCTGGGGCAATTCGATTGCCCCAGGGTCTGTTAGTTGAGGGGGCACGTGTCCGTCCCTTCTGATCGAGTTTTGGCTGGTGGCAGTGGATACTACTTTTTATATTCAACCGCGAATATTTTCCTATGGGATTTCCCATTGTTTTAGGCTACTATCTTTATTTAATTATTTAAGGTAGCCTCGAACATACCACCGTTTATTTAATTAATATTAATTCTCCGGTTGGTATTTTTTGCCAAAACTTGATTCTAAAATGGCGTTTGTGTTCTCTTCTGTGACTCAACCCAAGTCGAGCCCTTTGTTCCACTTTTTGGCGGGCTTCTCCACAGAAGCCCTCCAAAGTGGTGCCACTATGTCTGGGGTACTTAGGAGGGGTGGAGGGGAATTTAGGCACCCTGGACTGAGTTGCCTAGGCAACTCAAGTCGCACTCCGTCCTGATTGGCCCAAGTGGTGAGCCGGCCGGCTCACCACGTAGCATGTTTGAGTGACAGCTAGGCTGAGTGAATGGGGGTTTGCTGCATAAAAGCAGGGCTTTGGGGACTGGAACTTCAGAAGTCGCCACAGGACCTAAGAATCCGACGAGGGAGAAGCTGATTCGACCTGCCACGACACCACGACCGGTGGAGCCCTGCTGGACCGTCTCACCACTTTTCCCAACGACAGAGGAGATCTCCCGCCGGAGAGTCTTCTTCCTTTGACTGGTGGGGATAACCAATTTCACTGTCTTTTCGCTTTCCCGACGTATCTCGTGGCCGCCTTGCTTGTGCTAAGAACCCGGGATACCACGTTTTACCACGACCACGAGATAAAGGTACTACCTTTTACCGGAAAACTCCGTGGCTGGTTTCTGCCCTGGTAGTGCAACAACCTGCATCTTTCCTCCACGTCGAGATCTTCTCTTCCCCTGGACGACGACGCAACTTGCAACCACTACCAGGAACAACTGCCACCGCTGGAGGATCCTTCCCACTTAAGGTACCGTGTCCCGCCTGGCTGCCCTTGCAACCGACTGTACGGGGTAGATTTAGCCCCCGGCTTTCAAACCTGGGTTAGCCTGGGACACCCTGGCTAAACTTTTCTAAAGCCTCTCTAACCTCTTTTCTGAACCCTCTGCAAGACTTTCTAAGCCTAGTGTAACTGTGTGATCTTGGGCGCATTTGTGCTCTGCTCTCTCTAAGAGTGGGCCCAGCCTTTGGACTTTGGCTCACCAGTGACTTTTTGCTCTCTGCCTTGCTAATAGTGTTCCTGAATCGTAGAGTGGTGTAACCCTGCATATTCTGCCTTTTTCCCTGCCTTTTTCACAACCTTAGTAGGGTGCAATCTAGTTAAGCGCTCACCTCTGTATGAAAATAAGTGGTGTCTTACTGTGATTTTCTAATAAGGGCAAAAGGGCTGTATATATCATAATAGTAACTGTGTTTAGAATATTTTACAATAAGAGTGCTGGAGTGTTTCAACTGTGTGTTTTTAAATAAATGATTATATACTTTGATACCAAAGCTCTGTTCAGTGTTTGCTTGTATTATTGTATCTGAGTGCCTATTGAGTATACTTTGCATACTGCCTAACTCTACGTGAAGGAAGTCTGACTGCTCAGCCACAGCTACCAGGTAAATCTGGGTGGTACAGACTGCTACCAAGTGGGTTTACTGCCAACACCTGTAGTCTTAAATCTTTTGCAGTGGTCCCTAAGGGAACTGCACAGGTTTCTGCCTAACAAAGTGCAATATAAGAAACCAATATATTTGTTTAAAGAAATGACTGACGAGAATATTTCTAGTTCATTAATTCAAACCGGGCCTCATGTTTGAAACCCCCTGTAATTACCAGCAAAAGGTTGCTATGCCTGTGCACCGAAGTGCAAGAAGTGATGTCCATGCCAGTTTGATTGTTTGCACTACAAAGTTTGAATAATACAAGGAAATCAGGCTTTCAAGCAGGTTTATACTTTGTAATGCAAATAAACATAAATGCGTCTTGCCATGTGTGTGCACGGCGGAAGGCATATACATGGATTTTGATGGAGCCCACCATGTTCACGAATATGTAAAGCAGGGGGATTTCATGGGAATCCGCCAGTACATGTGCCTGGGTCCGATTTTTATGCAATCACATTTCTATGGTGGAGCGGTGTGGTGGACTCACACATTAGGATCCCTGCTCCCAATTGCCACAGAAAACCAAGAAAATGTGATGGTTCAGACACACACACATTAAATGCCACTTATTTGAAGATGGCCACCATATTGTCAAAAAACTATAACGCGGAACTATAAACCTAATAGTCACACACACTTCTGTCAACACAGTCTCCTTCCTTAAATAGAACATCCGCTATAGGGCTACCGACTATGGATTAGGACTTCGAAGTGAATCAAGTGCCAGAAGGTTTTGTAACTAATAATCGAATTCTATAAAATGAAAAGGTCCTTTATTGTTAGCACAGGAAATGCAGAAAGAAATCCGAAAATATTTAAACACGAGTTTATAATCACCCCTCAAAAGGTGTGTTTGTCTGATTAATCCTTGTAGGATAGACTTATTTAAGGCAAATTGCAAAACCCATGTTCTATATAAAATACGCTTAATTTCCCCCCCCCCACCAACTGTTTCATTAATTAGATGTCTGATATTTTTAAAAATAGTTTCCAGACAGAGCCGGCAAGTATTTTGTGCCCAATCGGGCTTCTCCAAAGCTTGGAATGCTGTGCTCCAAATTTGGTTCGGATAGCTTTTAGAGTACTCCTCACCTTTCCAAAAGAGCTGTCAGCAGCTTTACACAATATAATGTTCTATATTTTATCAGAAACATCAGGAAGTGTAAAGGAGACCCTTTCCTTTACACAATTCACTGGGTGGCGGGTGGTCTTGAGTCACTGGGACAGCTCTTTGAGAGGGCATCTCCCGCACCTTCGAACAATGTAAACAAACCTTCCAACTGGCAGAAACAGACAGGTTCACCTATGCCCAACTGAGGCACTGGTGCTCCCACCCCCAGACTCGAGCGGCAGCTACCCGAACCCTTAGCCCACTGGAACTTACAGTAAACGATCTGCCAGCCCAGGGGAATATCTCAGCCCTCTACAAACTACTAGAGAAGGACCCTCTCCGCGCCAAGCCCTCCTACATGACCCAATGGGAGGCGGACCTAGGTCACGGCATAGAGGACCATACCTGGATGGACATAGGGTCAAGGACGGGCACGGCCTCCCCTTGCATCACTAATCGGGAATGCGCCCACAAACTATTGTTGAACTGCTATTTCCGCCCCCCCTCCGCCTTCACCACTTTCAGCAGGCTTTGGAACCACAATGCTGGCGCCGCTGCGGCCTTCCAGGGTCCTATTTTCATATGTGATGGGCATGCCCCAATGTAAGGGTGTTCTGGTCTCAATGCCTTGCTACAATAAAGGATATCTCTCAAACGACAATACCACTGGCCCCCGAGCAGGTCCTCCTGGGGATCCAGATCCCAGACTCCTACCCAAGGACAGGACGGAGGGCAGCGTTGATAACTCAACACCTGCTGGTGGCCAAAAGTACGGTAGCACGCACCTGGAAATCCGCAGAGGGCCCCCTGACGATGTCCCAGATCAAAATCTGGGACATCTTAACAGCCGAAAAGGTCACTGCGGCCAAAGCGGGCCTTCTCCATTGCTTTATGAACAACTGGACACCGCTGTTAGACTATGACCAGAACTACCCGGCCCTGACCCATAAGCCACGCTTGATCGCGAGAGCCCTCCACTCAACCAGTGAACACTCAGAGCCTGGCCCGACCCAATGAGACTGAGAGATAAGACCCATCCTGGGATAATGGGGGAGGGACAGGGGTAATGTCATCCTATACATATTTTAAGGGGTTGCAAACAAATGTTGATGTACATGTTCTCCGATGTGCTGTGTTATAAATAAACAAATTTAAAAAAAGATACTTGCTTATGGACAACAAATACAATGGCTGACAGCTGCAAAAAAAAACAACTGTCCCAATAACGTAATCTTTTTTTCAGAAGAACTACTAAAAAATGAGAAAGTTATTGGAATGGGTAGTTTTTTTCAGTAAAGCGCATTCTTTTTTGTTCGGAGCGTTTTTATTAAAGTTGATTTTTTGCTTTAGAAAGTGGCTGCTGAAGAGTATAGTAAACAAAGTTAAGCATACTGCTCACCTCCTTGTCGACTCCCTACACTACACTAGCCTGGGTAATCTTTACTATACACACAGACAGAAAGTACATTGGATGGACAACAGCCTGCTCACATATGGAGGGGGCAGCGCCTCCCTCGCCATATTCTCGGGCCTTCAGGAACACTTAGGGATTCACAGACACATAGGAAGGGGTGTGGAATGTAGACTACCACCACAGTCCCCCCCGCAAATCAGATGGAGTCAACGAGGTTGGTGAAAGGAGGCAGAAGTCCACTTCTAAAATAACCTGAAGAAATATATTTGGAAATGCTATTTGGAGCATGATGAGAGTATTGTCATATTGACTCCAGTAGCTCTGGGGCATTAGCGAGTGGTTTATTTTAAACATTTGTGCAATCAGGCTGCATCCACCCAAGAAACTCTGATCTAAAAGATCATACTTACCATCTGTACTTCTTTGGATAGATGGAGTCCATTTCTCTTTCCAGTTTGAATTGATTTCTCCAGGTATCTCTTCGTTTCTGGATTCAGATTCTCAAGATCAGACATTTTCTGAAATTAAAATACTTAATTTTAATACATCTATTTATGGCATTAAATTCTGGAATGCTGAATTTCTGGGTTTACAAGAGCTAACTATTTTACACCAAGGAAGGATAACATGGGACCACCCTTGGAGGTTTGCACTTCCCTACATGGCACTACACCTGCTGCTCACCCACGAGCACCACAGCACCTATCCCATTACCTATCCCTTCTGCACTTGCACGTTCTGAACACTCAAAAGGCATAGTAGGTTCGTCGTCCCCTCCCCTTTGTATTCTTATTTATTATTCTTATGTATTGTAAATGTAATTGTCCTATCATCCCGTCCCCTCCCTGTTGCCCTGTGGGCACTTTGAAATAGTATTTGCTTCCTGTATAAGCACCTAACAAGTGAACAATAAATACATAGATAAAATAAAGCTCGAGCTTTGTGAGCAGCATGCCAAATCCCGCTTAAGGAAGAAGGCGCAAGGGGTCCTCCTACAATGCCATTCAAGTTAGAGATACCTGCATGGGGTGTCACACTGGCACATCCTGAGCCGTGTCACTGACAGTAGACCCTCTGGGGCAAAGGTCATCCAGTGGGTGCTGCAGAGAATGTGGAAGTAGTAGGGGCGACTCTTTCTGGACTCGCACCAGATCCTGGAGAAACCATTGGTAGGAAATACAGCAGGACATCTAATGCCCCCCACCCCCTGTGGCCAACATGTTCTCCACTGGAGGACGCGCTGCAATGAGCTACTCTGGGCGACCTGTGCCTGACTGCTCATCACTCATTCTGAGGATTTCACAGAGCAGACTGTGTGGCAGGGACTCATGCTACGCAGTGAGGTGAAGTGCCAGTCTCTGCTCTTTTCAGCATCCTGGCTTTGGGTGGCAGCGGATGCCCCCCTCATTGACTTTGACAGGTGATGTACAGGAGAGCAAGCTGGACCCTTGCTTCAATGCTGCTGCCACACATAGCTCTGAACGTGAGGTGCCTTTTGATCTGTGGATACCCAGGGTAGAAGTAGTTCCCATCTACCCTTGTAGAGTGACCCTGAGCAGTTCTCCCACCCCATTATCTGGTGGTACCCCTCAGTAGGGGAGCTGCATTTAATTTGTTTGAAAACATATTTTGATTAAAAAGGGTATATCAGCCTCGACTATGACCAGTGATAAATCTAGGAAGTCCACTCTGGCCAACACATTGAACTTCAGTGTTGACAGCTATGCATTTGGTTCAAACAAACAGTAACAGACACAGGGGGTGGGGGTGGGCTTCTGTTCAACAGGAACCTAGAATGTCCTAAATGGTGTGGGAGATATGTAATTCACAATTCTCCCTGGAAAGCAAGATCTGCGAGGTAGGTGAAGACCTCTGTGAGGGGTCAGAAATGAGAGGTGGACACAAAGTTGTAATGTTTTCAACATTAGCCATTTTATTAAAATAAAGGCCTTTCCGTCCCTATCCTTCAGAGAGGTTCCCTGCCTAGGAAACTAAAACTTAAGACCAGTCTGTGTCTTGTCATCAAACTTATGCAATCTGTCCTTGTGTAAAAAACGTATCTGACCCGGACACTAAAAATGAACAACAAAAGGTGCAAGGTAAATGCCTCCGAATAAAGTTCAGCAAAAAGTGTGCAAAAAATAAGAATTTCCAGGCAGGAATCCCCTCTAGGCTTTGTAGATCCGCTGGTGTACTCACCTGCCAGATATCTTTCCCCCAAAGGCCCGCTGCCTGATGCACTTCTTTCACCAGGTTTTCTTATAACTTTCGCTTTATCTTTCAGTATCTTTCTCTTTAAGTATAACACAGTTGTACCTCTTCACTCTTTATACTTTATTTGCTCCAGGTATTACTTGCTCCAACCTCCCCCATATGGACATTTCACAGATGAAGACTTGTTCAAGCTTTGTTAACTTCATTGTTAGTGTTAATTTGCTTGTGGAAATACTTGTTCCAATCTTCCCCACACTGACATCTCAGATATGAAAATGTGTACAGATCTTGCCTTTCAATTGCTTCACTAATGTTCATTTGATTATGACAACATTTACTCCAGCTTTCCCCATATCAATATCTCATATAGGGAGATTTGTGTAAATTCTGTCTTTCTATATCACCTGGTTGATATTCAAAATAAGTTCCCAATTGGTTGTACGCCTATCGGTACGCCCCAGGGCTCCCAATGCTTCTGGGCAGACTCACTGGTGTTTGCTGGCATTTCCAACCCGTGGCATATGGCTGTGGCGAAGTCTGTGCTTCGGGAAAGCGTTTCCCGCTCTGCAGATCCTGCAGCAGTTCTCCTGCCAGATTCTCCTTTATCCGCCGGTGGAACTGCTGCTCTTCACTGTGCCCAAGTCCCCGACAGCCTCTCGACTGCTGCCGGCTCCTCAGTGGTGCACCTGCTGTGCTTCTCCTGGTCTCTCGCCTTAATGGTAGGAAGCGCCTACCTCCTTGCACACAGTCCGCTCTTGTGCGTTTGCTTCCATTTCTGCTTCCCGCTTTGCCTGCTCTGCATCTCTCTTCTACTCCTTCTTCACATTGAACTTGAAAAGGCACACCATTTTTAAATGTCCCGCACAGCCGATTTCCATTCCAACAACTAGTCTGCACATTTAGCTTGGTGTTTCTTCTGCTCCACATTAACTCCTTTCGCCTCTTCCTCGTCCCAGTAATGAAGGTTTTAGGACAGTTGGAGTCCATAGGAGTTTTAGACTTTTTAAAACTGCATTATTTTGAATACTTGTTTGAATCAAAACTATTAGAAACCAAAGATGTTAGTGAGCTTTACGTGTAACAGTATTTGTCTCAGATTTACAATATGCCATCAGTATTTTAGAAGTTATAGTTTCGGGGGAGAGAGGGAGAATACGGTGTCTCTTTCATTGGAGTCATCACTTCCTCCCATTTAGTCGTCCCTTCCTACATGATCCACCCTCATAATACCTAATGCCTTCCCCTGGCCATGTGGGAGGAGATCATCACCGGGGAATCAGTGATGACTCTGCAGGATTCTTCACACCTCTCACTTCTACGAGCAGATCTCTGGAAATGTTTGAATATGATATGATATGATATGGTATTTGTAACGCGCCTATAGACAAGTGTTACAAGGTGTGAACAAGTGTGGCCAAGTAATACAAATCAACAATGCAGGGCACAGTGAGGCTATTGAAGAGGAAGGTGTTGGCCCTTGTTGTGTAAAATAAACATAAACCTTCAATGTGGGTTAGGCCATGTTAGGAATCCTTCATTCAGTATCCACGATCCTGTGGGAGCCAAATCCAGAATGGACAGAGCTACCCCAGGAATCTCAGGAGAGACTCTATCCGCTCACAATGAAACCTTTGATAAAGGTCTTTAGATCGAATATTATCAATACATTAACACTGTGGAACATTATATGATATAAATGGGGCAGTGGAAAGTGAAAGCAATACATTTTCAATTATTTAATTGTACTTACTTTTGTTCGAGGTTGTGGGCTTTATTGGCAGAACGATAGGTTTGGCCACATCCTACTTTCAGAGAGGATCCTGTGCACCATCTACAGAATAAAGTTTGCAGGGTCTACACCACCCAAGACCCTGCCTGCAAGTCTGGATGCCATCTGGAGCACTTTGATTAGCTCCCAGAGGTCATGTGATGCACTGCATCCCTTATTCAGTATCCGATGGGCATCTTCAGCTAAGGGCCACAAACAAAAAAGGGCAAATGCCTGTTTAGGCCCGGTAGGGATGGAAAGGGTGTGGTCAGGGGCCCCTCCTCAAGCCAGGACTTCACCAAGCTCGCCCATTAGCCGACTTGTGCTTCCATGCATCGGAATCCTTCCACCCGTTGATTATCCATTCACAGCAGAGCTTCTGTTACAGAACCAATGAACATTGCTGTTTTGGGACGGGTAGAAGAATCAGACGCTCGGAAGACATGGTTCAATTGATTTTTAATAAAACTATAAGTAGAAGACCTAACTTGCCCTATCAATAAAGGGAATACCCTGCCTATCTAAAGACACTAAAAGGTGCTCGCCATTGTCAAAGTACAAAGGAAAATATCTCCTCCTTCCAAACTACCCTATCTGGCCCTGCCACTAATGTTAACTAACGTGAATAGACCAAGGGAATGATTTGTCTTCGCCCGGTCTCTCCTCCAGTTCATTCAATATCTTCTTGAATTTGACGTCCTCCTTGGTAGAACAAATAGTCTCTGCAATCAACTCTTGCAGTTCCTCATGAACACTTTTCTTTCTCGTATTTTCGGTAGTCTCCTTTTTAAACTGTCCTCCAAGGTAACCTTTCTTAATACTCAGGTTATTTGTAGTTTCTTCCCGGACATTCCCCTGGGTAGTACTTTGTTGGGTTTTCCTCTGCCCGATTCTAAGCTTCTATTATCATCAGTAACCTCTAGTCTCACAATGTCTCTGGTCTGACTGGGCATATCCCAGCCGTATTGATTCTGCGCCTCTCTTGTAGGCGTTTGACCTGTAGGTTAAATATCTTTTTGCTTATTGGTTATACCATACTTGTGTGGACTTCTCTTCTAGTACTTACTTGGCTTTGTTGTATATTAGATAGCCCATCCTTTGTACTAGGGCGAGGTAATAGCTTCAGGTAATAATTTTCTTTCCTCTCTCGGTCACTCGTTGTTTGTCTCCAACTCCCATCACATAACTTTAGCCCTGCTATCTTTTATGTGTGACTTGGACGAGTGTCCTGTGACTGATGGCGATATTCCACAGGGCTCCCACTTCTCCCAGCCCCCAGGTACCACTTACTTGGTAGGAGATGGTGGTTGGGCTTGGCTCTCGCTCAGGACTGTTTTCCTACTCTCTCGGCTTCTCGCCTTCATGTCCTTGGGTCTGCATCAGACTACTACTTTGCACTGATGCTGCTCATTGGAAGCATGATTCGTTTCCTTCACGGGTGCGATCAGCGTTGTTCTTGGGGCGTCTTGCCCACCACTTCCAGCTTGTGGTCACGCCAAAGCTGTATTGCTTGCTTCTCTTGGTCGACCCAAGACTCTTCCTGCATCTGCACATGCTGGTTCTCTGGGGTCTCGGCATCGCGTTCTCTCGCTCTCCACAAGCCGCAGGCTCTGTGACTAGCTTGTGCTCCGCCTCCTGCTGGCGGAATGATGTCAGGGGGCTTCCCCTGCGCATCAGGTTCCTCTCTTCTCTTCCTTCTCAGCACAGTTAAATATGCGTCTCGCATTCAAGAGGCAACCTCTTTTTCTCGTGCCATTGGATTTACTTTTGCATTGCCTTCAGCGAAAGACGAGGATGCCAGATTCTTAGGCTTATCAGGTAGTCCCATGTATGCCATTATATTCGTTGGTGTAGTGAGTTCCTCACTGGAATGGAAGTCCTTGCCCTCAAAACAGGGGTCTCTCCCAGTGAGGTTCCACTTGCCTCAACCCACCACTAGCAAGGGTTTCGCAGGGTGGGCTCACCTCCTTAGCCTCATAGGGGGGCTCCCATTTGGGGAGTAGCGGCAAATACCTGTTTTTCGTCACACTGTCTTTTGGTTACCTGTAGCCTATTCTAGCCCAACTCAGAATTCACACCAGCTCTTTCTAAAGCAACCATAAACTCATTTCCTTTCCCCTAACTGCCAACCGTCTCTCTCTCGGGCTACAACCTTTCTTCATTGTCTTCCCATGCCTATTTCTTCTACCCTCCATAATGCACCTTGACTGCACTCCATTCGCCCTTCTAATCACTCATCTCCTTCCCTGTACTCCTAGCCTTCAGCCTAAAGTCAGTTTAACTCCTGCCTCAGTCTATAGCCTCCACATCTCTCTCCTTTTCCCCTCCCCCAATATCCCTCAAAGAAGATGCTCTGGTTCTCCCAGGATCTTCAACCTCATCGATGCCCCTCATATACTGTACAACACCGGCTCCTCTCCCCCAAATCCTATCACTCTTTCACTTGGCTTCTGGAAGGCACAATCCCTTTGCAACATCTCTTCATTCATCACTGACCATTTTGACTCATCACCCTCCATTTTCCTATCTTGCTAGCACAGAAACCAGAATCTCCCCTCATGACTCTGCACCACTAGCATCTCTTCACACTTATCCTGCCACCTTCTCCCACTCTCCCCGACCAGTTAGGAAGGGTGGTGGTCTGGGTTTTCTTATCAATAAGCCCCTCAACATTTTTGCTCCTTACTCCATTCGGACATCATCTCTTCCTCTTTTGAATATGCCACTGTTCAATTCCTCCCTCTTACTTCTCACTGTTCTTGCTCTCTAGCACCCCCCTGATCCTCTCATCTCATTCTTCCCCGATTAGAACCTCCTCCTTGAGTCACTTGCTACCAACATCCCCATCACCATGAAGGGGGACTTAACTTTCCCAAGCCCCTGCAGACACCTGCCATGAACTTAAAACCCTCCTATCTGACCACTCTGTCTACTCACTCCACAACCAGACTATGCAGTCCGGTAGAAACGCTTTGGACCTCGTCTTTCTCTCAAATTCACTCTCCTCTGACCTCCCCATTGATAACTCTCTCTTTGATCACTCCCTTGTTCAGTTTAACATCTCCGTCCCCCTACCCTCTACTCCTCTGCTACCGTTTCAATAACTAAGAGCAAATTCAGGCAGAACTCTCTTGTCCCTTGCCTTGATGATGTGAGGACCCCTCTCATTTGTCTCTCCCCTATTCATGCCTCTTCCATTGGCCATCCTTTTCCTGACTTTCACTATGCGTTTATGACTCCATTTGAACACCACTATCCTGCTAGCACATTCACACTTTACTGTCCATGTGTTCAGCCCTCAATTAACCCTGAAATTCAGACCATCAAAAAAAATATGAGCTGTGACCTAAGATGCTGGTGCAAATTGAGGGCCCCTAGTCATATTCTACAAAACTTCCCTTGCTGTCCTCACCCCTGCACTGCACTCTGCCAAATCCTGTCATGATCTCTGCTTCCAAAAGGTCAGGGTTTTCCCAACTCCCTTGGAAGCAGATCCATAACCCAGGTTCCGAGTGCCAACCAGTCCCAATTGGGACCTTTTGGACCCGGTCCTGGCGCCAGTGGCACCAGGCTCATAAATATGGCCAGTCCCAGCGCTGGAAGCGCCGGGCTCATAATGCTTGGGTGGACTTACCTGCAGCAGACCATGCTGCTTACTTGCCTGCCAGTTGAGCCTCTGATCCTCTTCTGTTTGGAACTACTTTTCCTGTTGGGTGGGGCAGGAGCCACTCCCTAGATTCAGAACACTGGAAATCTTCTGGAAAGCAGGAACTCTTTTCTTCCTAGGCGTGGCTGTGGAAGGAGACACCTAAGCACTACAGGAGGCTATTTAAACCACACCCGATGGATGAATCTTGCTTTGCGTTATTCTGCATCCTCTGCAGCAGAACGCTCATCGTGTCTCCTGCATCTGATCCTGGGCCTAAGGAAAAAGGCTTACCATCCTGAATCCAGTCTTCAGCAACACCTATAAAGACAAGAAAGAACAGGTTAGCATTACGGTCTTCAGTGACAGCTCTTCACTTACCTGGTCCATCGGCTGTCACCAACGCCTCGCGCTGCATTCCGGCATCTGAAAGACAAAGGCTTACCTACTCTTCGTGCGCTCCGGAGGTCTTCACACTGCATTCCGGCATCTGAAAGACAAAAGCTTACCAACTCTTCGCACGCTCCGGAGGCCTTCGGCGCTGCATCCCGCATCTGAAAGACAAAACAAGGTGCGTTTAAAGACATTGGGGAACTTTAATACTCACGTGCCATTACTCCTTTCCACATCTAACCCAGTGGGTATTCCGGCACCCTGCAGCCGCTCCGAACTTGTACCTGCAAAATAAAAAGACAGTTAGAGCGCATCGTGAAGCAGGCAACAAGCGCTTACTTACGTGCTTCCAGGCGCTTCTATTCATCACACGGGCTCCATCTTCAACTCACTTCAGCCCGTCATCCGCCATCGCCGGAACCCTGCAAAACAAGAAACATCATTACTAAAGACTTTAAAGACATTAGAATTACTCGAAACTTACCGTTCGTGCAGTAAACGACGGACAGCAGTCCTCTGAAGTCAAGAGGCCTGCTCCCCTCATCCAGTGAAGAAACTGGTTACAGCACCCTGCCCCGAGGCAGATGGAGAGCACGGCGTTCACTTACCTAAGGTGAGAGCGTTAACCTTTGGGGTTCTACAGGAGAAGAGAAAGGGAAGAAGAGAGAGACATTCAATAACCCAGATCCTTAATCCCATATTTTCTATCTGCAGACATCTTACCCTTCAAGTCAGACATACAGTGCACAGAGGTCCAGCCCAAAGAGCCAGCCGTGTGTTACACATCACCTTTGAAGATACGGTATACGCCCAGTCAAGACCGGCGCCTCTACGGGAATCAGGTGAGCGTTACAATCCTCCTACTTCAGCTAATTTGCTTCGCAATCACCCCTGCAAAGTTTCATCTAGCCTCCAAGTTCCGCTCACAGCTCCCAAGCCAATACTCATTGCCTTCTCCTTTTCTGCTAATGACTTTGCTCACTACTTTTCCTCGAAAATATCTGAAACTTGTGATACTCTCAGACCTCCACTTTCTCTCTAGCCAACCATCTTTTTGTCCAGTACCTCGCCCTCTACCTCTTCTATTCTCCACTACTTCTCCCCTATCTCGGCTATTGAATTAGCACAAATCCTTCTCAGCACCAACCCATCCTGAGCTCCTATCGACCCCTTTGCTTCCAAGATGGTCTAAGATTTAGTCTCAATAACCTGTGGTTATCTCTCTGAGGTCTTTAACATCTCCCTCTCCACTGGACTCTTCCCCGCCTCCTTCAAATCTGCAACTGTCTTGCCCCTATTGATCCAAATGTCCCAGCAAACTATCCCTCAGTTTCCTTCCTTCCCCCTTATTCAAAGGTCCTTGAGCAGGGGGGGTCTTCAAGAGGATCACTAAATACCTTGAAGATAATGGTCTTGAAGATGCACTTTACTCTGGCTTCTGTAGTACACACTCCACATAGACCGCATGTATGCATGTCTCCATCTTTCGCCCGGGTGCTCACCACAAACTCAACTCTATACTCATCGTTTTTGACCTTTTTGCCACTTTCAACACAGCCAACCACTCCTCTCTCCTCCTTAGTCTACAGGATCTTGGGTTGAGCAAATCAGCTCTGCCTGGATCACCTACTTGGAAGGTTGATGCTTTAAAATCTCATGTAACATGCAAATGTCTGACCTCACCCCTCTGCCTGTCAGCACTCCCCTGCCTTCCCCCCCAAAGATCAGTCCTTGGACTCAGATCTTCATCCTCTATGCCTCTACCCTAGGAAGTCTTCTCGTCCTTTGCCTTTCACAGTCACCTTTTTGCTGATGACGCTCATATCTATTTTTTCTTTCCCTCCTTCAACCCAGACCCCTCAGAACGAATTAACAACTGTGTTACTGCAATTCGTCACACGGTGGGTCTCCACTGCCTCATGCTGAACCCTTCAAAAACAAAAGTCATCTTTCTCCCAGTTTTTAATCCCATCCCTACCTGCCCTCTCCTATCTCCTTCCCGACTGACCTTCTTGCTCCCTCTCCGCAGGCTTGCCACCATTTAAGCCTGGCTGGCAGCGTTTACAATGGATTCCTATGAGGTCTGTCTGCTTTTTGCTGGTGTAAAAAGCAGGGCCATTTCATATTATTATTATGGTATTTATTGAGTGTGGACCTGGCTTCGAGAAGCAACGGAGCATTTTACAGAGGCATACAACAATACAGATACATACCAGAGCGCGTTACAGAGGTATACAACAGTACATATGCATAACGGAGCGCTTTTCAGAGGTAACAACAGAACAGATACACAGTGGGGTGGGATAGAGGGGTACAGAGGAGAGTTACTGCGTGGCAAGGAGAAGGGGGGTGGGCTGCATCTATTGAGTCAGATGGCGCGAGCGGCGACGTGATGGATTAGGTGTTGAGGCTGAGAGATTCCTTGAAGAGGTGGCTCTTAAGTTCTTTTCTGAATTGTAGGAGGGTGGGGACGAGACTGATGGGGCGGAGGTTCCATAGTCTTAGGGTGTAGGCAGAGAAGGCTGGTTTTCTGGTCTTTTACTTTTTGCAGCAGCAGATTTCAAGTCTGCACATGTCCTGGCTTCTGGTCGAGCACTGTCTGCCGGAGATGCTGAGTTTCTCTGCAAGGTAGCTGGGTGACATGAGGATGCCTGCTTTATAGATGATGCAGCAAGACTTGAATGCGATTTGTGCGTGCACTGGTAGCCAGTGAAGGTCGATGAGGGCCGGGGTGATGTGGTCGTATTTGCAGAGACCCTTGATGAGGCATGCGGCCGCATGTAGGATACTTCTCCGGGGCACCTAGGAGGACGACGGGCGGCCTTTGAGGCGTTCGCTGCTTTTACTCCAGCATCAAAATGTAATGTTGGGATAGATGCTGATGTAATTGTATGGCGCAGAGAATGGTGTGGGAGAAACAAATTCCATTCTGTGCTCATCCCCCACTATACGAATCAATTAACATTTTGGTATGAGGTAAAATGCATGGGCAAAAGGTTTGCAAATGCATTTCACAGATTCATTTTTACAAGATACCTGGCTTAGCATGGGCCTCTATATGTATTTGGAAAAGGTGGTTGTCTGACAGGTGCTCCGCCTGAATCATTAATGACAAGCGTACCCCTTCACTCTGGCACTATGTTCCGATCCTCCCCTATATCATGCTCTTACTTGAGGGGGGGTTGTATATTTTGAATCTGTAAAGCCATCAATATAGTTTCAGTATCTTTATTTTTCATCTCTTTGTCACTTCATGGAAAAGTTGAACAGCTAATAAGACAGTCACATTTTTTCCTTACCAGCCTATAACCCCCTTTTTCTTATGCGGTCAGCAATTTTGGCCTGCAATGCCACTACATAATGGCCACAATAGCTTATTTGCTTGCTAAATTGCATGGTTTATGCAAGAATACTGTTCAAAACAGTGTTCAAACTTTTCTAAATAATCAGCAGGCTTTTCATTTTTATTTTGTTTTCATGCATTGATCTTAGTCCAATCAGTTTTCTTAGGGCAAACCTCTAAAACAGCACGGAGAAGGCAATCTGTGAATTCTTTTACATTTTCCCCCATGAAGATTTCTGTTGAGGCCAACTGCGAATATTTCTTGGGATAGAGACCGAGAATAGTTGATTTAAAATCAGCACAAATTGAAACTTAACAGGGTTGTCCTGTATCTTAGGGAATTGAAAAAGGTTAAACAGATCTGCATAGCTCCAAGAGGAATGGACAGTTACTAGCACCTTCCGAGTGTCGGGCCATTGTCGTACGGGAAGGTTAGGGAGTTAATTTGAGATGTGGAGAAAGGGAACCCATCAAATGTTGAGGATGCCCGTTCAGAGGCTGAGATATCAAAAATCGTTGAGACCCTCGCTCTACCAAATGTCAGAGTGAGGGATGTGTCTGGCTGGGCTGTGGGTCTCACTGGTGAAGGCAAGGAAGTGGATTGCATTAATACTGGAGGGTCACCAGTAGTAGAATCTAGGATGTTTAGCTCAATCTGTTCACTTGGCTGAAGAGTTGGTGCAAATGCCTGTGTTAGTGGTTGGTCAGATAGCAGATTCAATAAGACTGGATAATAAGAATCAAGCAGTGGCACAGAGTACACATGGGCTCTGGGGCATTGGCAACCCCCAGGTAAGGCAATCTGGGCCAAATGTGCCTATACTTACAATTTCACTTCGCTAAAACCTGGCCACCAGCACCCCAGGGAAATTCAAACGTTGGCTCTCCTGGACTCAAGGATATCTTCAGGAGATGCAGTCGGTGGGGGTACCCCATTGCAGTGATGGATATAGGGGGCTGTAACTTTTTTTAGTTTTCAGAACAATCAAATTTGCTCTGAATTCTAAATTCCTTCCGATGATATTGTAATTTGACTTGTACATCTTTCATATCTCGACTGTTTCATTTAGTGGTTTGTTTAGTGGTTTCATCATAACACTGCAGAAAGGTCTCATGTTGCTTTTGGTCGATCTTGGCGTCACAGGACTTCAGTGCTCCTCATAAATGCCTACCTCAGGAAATTGCTTAGTGGCATCAACCCTTGTACAACAGTGCCATCTATCCAGAAGTGTGCACGTTTTGGCCATCAACCCTTGCACAACAGTGACATCTATCCAGAAGCGTGCAAGTTTTGGCCAAGCCCCTTTAGCACCAGACAAAATTCAGACCCGTAAACAGCTATTTATTGGTAATTTTGCACTATATCCCATGCCATTGCGCCAAGTACAGTACTTTAGATCCAACAGTGGTTCAAATACAAGGAGGAGGGAATGAGACAGAGTTACAGGCATGAGGGCAGAAGACAGAAAACGTCTAATCAGAAACCTTTATCTAATAAGGACAGAAGGAAAGGGAACTGTTATATAGGTTAAAGAAAGACTGAGAGTGAAAAACAGATAAGTGGCAAAGCCACAAATATCTCCTTATGCGGAAGTCAGGATCTGAGACAACACGCAATGAAGAAAAATAAGTCCACAGACTTCACCAAAGTCGCATATAACTCTGCACGGCTCTGCCATACAGTTGAGACAGTGCTTTGAGGTATTGGAACAATGGTGGCACATACATAGAGGTTTCGGAGAAGAGTAATCCACAACATGAACAGATGCACCCATCCAGGTCACCTTTTGGCACCCACAAAGTATTCTCTGCTGCCGGCCTCGTGTGACAACCTATTTCCGGTTATAATGCCTGGGAAGGTTTACAGCGTAGGTGCAGCCGTCATCTAACATTTTTGAATTGTCCATCGACTATATATTTTTCAAAACAAAGAATCAAAATAAGAAAATAAAACCACAAACCTCATTCAATCAGGGCAACATGCATGCGAAAATATCAATATTAGTTCCGTGGGTGTATTGCATGGATGCAAGAGAATTTCAGATAGTAATGAGTTCATTGTCCTACAGGCAGTGTTTCAAGAGGACGCAACCAGAACAATATATTATGATACGATATGATATTTTATTTATATCGCGCTCATACACAAGTGTTTCTGAGCGCGACCAAGCAAAGGGAGAGGAGCAAAGGAGAAACTAAAACAACCATCTTATGAGGCCCACTGACATTAAGAATGTGCAAGTGCAAGGAAAAGGGGTGAGTGCGTGGAAGGAGGAGAAGTGGATAGTGCGGAACAAAGGTGAGAACAGAATAAATAGTAAGTGCAATAAATAAATAAAGGTAGTGAAAAGTGGTAGTGCAGCCAGCAAGTGGCAAGTCAATGATTAGTCGGATAGAAATATATCTATAGAAGAAAAAAATGGGGGACTGTATGGGTACAGATACAGATCCCAGGGCAAGGGGTGGCCCGGAGGCAGTGCAGGAGGGAGGCAGGGTGAGCAGGTACCTTAGCCCAAAGGACAGAGGGTGGTCAGGTGCACGGACCGAGAGAAAAAGGCAGATCAGCAGGGGAGAAGAGGGGCAAAAGCAGAAGTGAAGAGGAAGGTCTTGAGGTGCTTCTGGAACCGGAGATGGTTCCCCTCAAGTTTCAGGGTGGCCGGGAGGCCGTCCCAAAGGGAGGCCCCAGCCGAAGACAGAGATCTGCCTGAGCTTGTTTCTTTGAGAAACGACTGACCCTGAGGGAGTTAGAAATAGAGGAGCGAAGGGCTCAAGAGGAAAGGTATTTACGCAGGGATAGTTGAAGGTATTTTGGACCCAGGCCCCAGAAAGCCTTGTGGACAATGCATAGGTTTTTACATTTAATCCTTGCATCCACTGGGAGCCAATGAGGGATTTCACAGCTGGAGAGATACAATCCCAGGGCTTGAGGCCAAGGACAAGTCTCGCAGTTCTGGTCTGGATTAGTTGTAAAGGGCAGAGAGTGAAGGGAGGTAGATTTAGAAAGAGGCTGTTACAGTAGTCCTGTCTAGAGAGAACCGGAGCTTGGGAGACAGTGAGCTTCTGGGGGAAGGAGAGGAAAGGCAGAGTACCTCTAAGGAGGTGCAGTAAGAGGTTTGACTTTTTAGAGACGTCAGAGATGTGTGCAGAGAAGGAAAGTGTGGGGTCAAAGATGACCCCGAGATTCTTAGCCTCGCAGGTACGGGTAGGAGGAGGGCCAATGGAGGCCGGCCAGAGAATAAGGGGAAAGGATGGGGAAGGTGTACCAATGAGGAGGATCTCAGTCTTGTTGGCATTTAGAGAAACATTGTTGGCGGCACACCAATTCTGAATGGCGTTTAGGCAATAGGAGATGAGGGAAGGAAAGGAGGTGTCTGAGGGAAGCCAGAAAATGAGTCGAGTGTCATCAGCATAACACTGGAAGTTTGAGCAGACAAGAGAAATACAGGAGGTGAGAGTTGCCAGGTATTGGTTGAAAAGCCAGGGCGAGAGGTTAGACCCCTGAGGAACACCACAGGTAGAGAGGGAGATAGAGGATAGGAAGGACCCAAGTTCTACCTGGGAGGGTCGATCAGAAAGGAAAGAGGTCAGCCAGGCCAGGGCCTGATCAGTGATACCCAGGTTGTCATAGAGACGATTGAGCAAGATGGTATGGTTGACTGAACGCAGAGGAGAGATCGAGTAGGATGAGGACGGAGAGAATGTTAGAGTCAAGGTTGGAGAGCAGGTCTTCACGGATGTTCAGGAGAGCAAATTCCGTGCTTCTGGAAGCTCTGAATCCAGATTGGTGGTCATGGAGAGAGCAAACAGAGTCGGAGTGAAGGTTAAGCTGGGAGATGGCAAGCTTTTCCAGGAGCTTCCCCAAAAGGGGAGTAATGGAAATTGGCAGATAGTTAGCCGGACAATAGGGATCAGCTGTGGGTTTCTTGAGGAGAGGATGCACAAGGGAGTGCTTCAGAGGGGAGCGGAAATATCCAGATGCAAAAGAATGGTTACAGGAATCGGCAAGGGCCAGAGCGAGGGTATTGATGTGGGACTTAATGGTTTTAGAGGAACAGGGATGGACCTGCTTTGATGAGGCTTTCATAGATCAGACTTGTCTAGCAACCTCATCAGGGGAGAAAAGAGGAAAAGAGGAGAAAGAGGCAGGAGGGGTGGCTGAGGGAGGGTCAGCAAACCGGGGAGAATTGGGGACAGGAGGGGGGATGGAGGAGAGGATGGACGAGATGTCCTGGGTTTTGGAAGTAAAGTGAGAGGCAAGGGCCTTGCAAAGAGCCTGGGAGACGAGAGGAGGGGTGGAGACTGCAGCAGGGTTGGCCAGCTCGTTGCAGATTTTAAAGAGTTCGGCCGAGTTGTTGGATGCCGTAGAGACGCAGGCTTGAACGTGGCCTCTCTTCTTGCAGCGGACAGCGAGACAGTATTGCCTTTGGAGCAGGCGGCAGGCCAGTTTGTCAGAGGATGAGCAGGAAGCCCTCCATTTCCGATCAGCCGCCCTACACTTACCTTTGAGTGTAGCTAGGTCAGAGTCATACCAGGAATTACACTTGGCCTTGGACTTAAAGAGGATGCTCATGACAGGGGCACAAACATCAAGAGTAGCAGAAATGGAGGAGCAGAGCAGGGACAGGAGTGTGTCAGGGTGTGAGTCGGCCAGGGGTGGAGGAGTGGGGGAGAAGGTGGAAGTGGAAGCCTTGATTGGCACACGTTTCATGGGCCGGATGTCCGAGAAGGTGGGTGGCAATCTTGGGGTAGGCTTGTCTTGGGGGGACGAGAGGAGGCAGTGATCACTCCAGGAGAGAGGAGTGGTAAGGGGAGTAGAGAGGGGGAGACCAGAGGAGATCAAGACATCAAGTGTGTGACCAGCAGAATGAGTCGGGCCGGAGGGGAGAATAGAGAGGGAGAGAGAGTCGCAGAGGTCGCGGAAGAGCGCAGATGAGGAACAGGGAGAATCAAGATGGATGTTGAGATCACCAAGGAGGAGGAGTTGAGTGGTTGAGGCCAGGAGGGAGGCGGAGAGGTCGGCCCACTAGGAGAGAAAAGAGGTAATTTGACCAGGGGGCCGGTAGAGAGTAGCAACAGTGAGAGAGGTGCTAGGGGAGAGAGAGAGCCTGCAGACAAGGGATTTGAAAGAAGAGTAAGTCTGTGTGAGGATGATAGAGGCAGGAATCCACTCGGGGAAGATTAGGAATACACCCCCTCCAGGCCTCTTGGATCTGGGGGCGGAGAGGATATTGTAGCCGTCAGGGAGGAGAGTGTCAAAGCTTGTGACAGAGCTGGCCGTGAACCAAGTCTCGGTAAGACCGAGGACATCAAGGTCAAGTTATTCAAGGAGGTGGCAGATGTCGGAGGAGTGTTTGACAGCCGAGCAAGAGTTGGGAGTGGCAAGATGAAGAAGGTTGCCAGCCTTAAAACCCTCCTGGGAGGGGTACAAATCAGGGGTACGCCCTGCAGAGATGTGGAGTGCGCTTGAGATGGGGCAGAGACGGGAGGAAAGGAGGGCAAGGTAGCCAGGGGAGGAGAGAAGGGGACAGCTGGGGATGAGAGGAAGTTGATGAGGCGAGGGAACCGTCTATCCAAGAGGAGATTAGCCTGAGGGCCTTGCACCATGACAGTGCCATTCAGGTAGACATTGATGATGACTCTGGAGGAGTCAAAGAAAGCCATGAGGACTTCCCAGCGAGTGCTACCATTAATGGGAGAGGAGGAGACAGGACATAGCACAGATATCATATTAGGGGTCCATAGATCAGGCGAAGGAACGAAAAAGAGAATGTCAGTGAGGGTTTGCCTGGCAGAGACGCTGGAATAGGTATCAGCGATGGGGATCCCTGGGTTGGAAGCCAAGATATCCTTTTTCAATTTCTTCTTATCAGACTTAGTGAGAAGGGAATGATAGTTGATAGAGAAGCAGTTAGAGTAGATAGGAGAAACAGATAACACCATGAATGAGTAAAGAGTAGGAGAAATGAACAAGAAAAGCGGTAAGAAAAAAGTCACTGGGCTCGCAGGTTACAATTGAGAGCCAAAAGTAATGTGAAACACAATCCCAATTTCAATTACAAAACACACCCAGATTTCATACTGAAAGACAACCCACATTTCAATTACAAAACACACCCAGATTTGACACTGAAAGACAACCCAAACTTCAATTACAAAGCACACCCAGGTTTGACATGCAAAAACAACCAACATTTCAGACTCATTTCAGACACAGATGATAGTCTAAAATTAATACGAAAAAAGAAAAGACAGACCAGTCTTGATTTCTGAACTGACCATAAATAAAATGGCTTGTTTTCCAGTTGACTGGGGCATCTAAGGCCAATGACCGCCCTTTCCAGTGAGTCTCCCTAAATAGGCAATAATGTCTTTACTGATTAGGAGAACCAATTACTAAAGAGTATAGGTGCTGGCTAGAAGCCTGTGCTGGTGTTTACATAACTTTGAAATATTGAGCATTGACTTGGAACCTTGCGGCTACGGAACGCAAATGGCATTGCACCTATAACAATGCAAACATTGAGTAAAACTTAAAACAGTTGCAAACTAATGCTCCATGCTAATGTGAGATGTACAAGAAAGTATATGATGTCCAAATAAAGTGAATTGTTGATTATCACAAAAGTTCAGTCGCAAAATGTAATTATTCAATTCATTTGTGTGACAAATATTATACATATGTACAAGAGAAGTCAATGGGCCTCATTCCGAGATTGGAGGTAGTCATGGCGCTATTTGCGCCATGACTGCCTTCATTAACGGGTCCGGTTGGTTTAATGGGGACTTACCAGTGTAGTCCGACCTTTGCGGGACCGGTAAGTCCCCATTGAAAAAGCCATTCCCCGTTCCCATTTGAGCCCCCAAAGGGCTCAATGGGAATGGGGAAGGCGCTAATAACGGTACCGCAAATTGCAGTACCGTTATTAGCTCTGAAGTCCCTTAACGGGTCCCGTCCATAACGCCTGGTCAAACCAGGCGTTAAAGGAGAGACCCGCTAAGCGACCTCGTAGTAGGGCGGTAAGGGATTACCAGCACTGGTCTCCTTACCGGTGCCCAGTATCATTTACCGCCCTACTCGGAATGAGGGCCAATGAATCTTAATGGCATTGAAATATATTGAGTCCAGTTCCTAATCCTGGGTTTCAACAACTGACAATTCTTCTGAGGGTATTGTTACCCATCCAGCCCTAGATAAACATCCATCAGATCCAAAGCTTTCTTTAAAAGTCCACCGTGCCACAGATTCAGTACTTTTAGTATTTTCCAACGCTTTTTTCGCACTACACAGATTGTGATCTCTCCACATCATGTGCTTCTTCAAGGGCTATGAAGAAAATAAATTAATCCAATTTCCCTGCAATTATAGAGATAATATTGCTTGGTTTGTAGATGTACATACAAATATTAATCTTAAATGTATCTTACTTAGAAATACTAGACTTTTTATAAGTCCCCTTTTCAGTGTTGATCATTAAGAAACGACATATAAACAGATAGCAGGAGGCTTAATGCAACTTTCCTTGGAGGAATTGTTGGTCAAGCAATGTCGAAAAAAAGGTGTGTGCACTTTCTTCTCAATCATAAGAGCACACGGCGTTCCAGCGAAGCCTCCCTATCAGGTCCGCCCCTCTCTCCTGCAACCCCTTCTGACCCCAGTGGTTGTGGACAGGCTTCTTATTTACAGGGACAGGGAGAGGTTACTTGAAAGGGCAAGGGAGAGGGGCCTACGAACTGCAGACAGTGAGTGCTAGAATAATTTCTACTCACAGACTTTACCAGAACTCTACAAAGACAATCCATTGAGGCTGACAAGAGGGAACTTGGAAAGAAAAGAACTAGATACATGTTATTATGCTGAAAGTGATCTCTGATGACTGTGGAAGGAATGGGAATGAAGAAGGGCGCACAACATCCCACAGACTTCGGCTCTCCCCACCCAGAAAGGAATTTGTGGAGGTCTCCCGGGTGGTCAGCATAGTGACAGAGTCACTGTCGTGGAGAAACAAACCCCAATATTAGTAACAGATGGTGAGATGGAAGACTTGAAAGGAAAGGTGGTGCATAGTGGTCACAAGGATGAAACATTTGTATTGCTGAGGTGGGGTGCTTAGGCTCAGAAGACTAACGGCAGGCACAAAGGGGCTTGATGGGCTATTCAAGCTGCCTTAGAAGTTGTTGACTTTTACTCTTTCAGTTATTCATTATAGGGATCAAGGGTGACAGCTACTTCAACTAAAGGGGAAGGTATTGAGTTTGGGGAGTTGGGGATGAAGTGGTCTACTTGTTTGCTGGGGTTTGTGTCACCACACTTCCAGTTGTAACAGGATATACTTGATATGCTATTTGGGGGTCACCCACTTTATAGGAATTTTGTGCATCAGTGAACATGGACGGGATGGCCGAAGCTTCTCTAACGTGCACGTCCTGGAATGTGAAGGCGATGTGCAACAAAGTTAAATGGGGAACTGAAATGAAACTGTTTAATTCAAGGGCACACCTCTTGGGCATGGAATGAACTTTCGAGGGACACTCGTACTGTACGAAGACTTTCCATGAAGGCTTCACAGGGTTCAGCACTCTTACTCGTTTACATAAATCTCTTCAATGGTGAAACAGAGTGCATGATTAAATCCTTGTAGTGGATTTCAACAGGCCTCAGTGAGATTGGGCAGAGAAAGGATATCCTTGATTTGGCAGCAAGGTATAAAATGGTAGTCATTCTGTTACCGCCAAATTTTACTGAAACGTCAAATAACACGTATGCCCTGTGTGACAATTCACAAGGTGTCATCCCTTCTCCCCATGGGGGAGCCCTCTCCCATGAGACTAGGGAGGACCTACTGGGGAGGGAATCCCCCACTGGGGACAAGGACAACCAGTTAGGCTACTGCCCGTCGTCACTCCCCAATTCCCTAGCACCCCCTTCCATACATAGTCATTTCATTGACAGTAAGCCCATGTATTTTTGTAGCAGGGATATTGAAGAATATACTGAGACGAGCCATGAAGAGTAACCAACTCTTAAGTACTGCCCTGAGTGGCTCACCGGAAGTATGAGAAGGGCCAAAGAGACATTATCTGCAGGTGTTGATGCTGCGCCAGGGCATAGTCCTGAAGATCAAAGTGAAAGAGAAGAGGGACTAAAGAGAATCTGATCACAGGGAAGCTAGGAGGCCAGGAGTTTTGAACTTAAGAAAGGCTGTGCGGAGGATGTCGGTGGCAAGCTGGTAGTCCATTGTGGGTCCGGCAGGAGCAGACCCAACTGTGAGGTCGAATGAAAGAAGCGGTGGCGAGATCACAACAAGGTGGACCGTCGGGTCCTAGAACAAGGCCAAGACCGTCTGGAGCAGAGGACTGTGAAGGTGCACGAGACCCTTGAAGCAGACAAGGAGAGCACAGGAAGCCGCAGACAAGGAACACTGTCCCAGGAAGGACCAGTGGCGTACTGCATCCCTCAAGAAGGTTATGCACGGCACGGGAGACTCGGCAGGGATACGGGGAGGCAGAGAGAGGGAAACACGGAATGTTCCTCACCCCAGTGGCAGCTACAGGGCTACAGAACTGTGCAGAGTGCATCAGGGAGGAACCCCCCCCCCTTCACCCAGTAGCAACAAGGCAGTTACTGGACACTGGAAGAGTAAAGCAAGCATCCGAGGGGAATGTCGGCAGCCATAAGCCCACCGACCCCCAGAGAAGGGTCTGGGGCCCTAACAACACAAAAGCTAGCATCTGAGGAGAACGTCCTCCTCGCACTGGCAGCAATAGGTCCACTGACCACCAGAGAAGGGTTGGGGACCTCAACACAAGGGATCTGAGAATCAGATGTGAACTTCCTCCCCAAAGTGGCGAAGATAAGTCCATTGACCAGCAGAGCAGGGCTTGGAACTTTGCTGGTACAGAGAGAGAGTAGCAAAACATACATCAAGTTGAAAAACACGAAAGAGAACTTTTTAAATACCAGGAGAAGGGAGTCATTCTCTTGGACACAACACAAAACTCCTTGGGACATAATCAAGAGACGCCAGGGGAATGGAGTATCCCCCCTGGTCTTGTTGTGAACTGTACAGACCAGTACCAGGAGAAGGGAGTCATTTGGTTGGTCCACCGGGTCTAGTTGTGTAAAGACGGCGTGGAAGCCGCAAGCCAGGGGAAGGGAGTCATTACCCCTGGGGAAGGAACTTTCTGTTGGATTATATTAATATTTAGTTGTAGTGAGAGGGATAGAAGTAGGTTGTGACACAGGACGGTGGACTTGAAATTCGACAGACATTCTAACAGATACTTTCGTATTACTTTGAGGCATTGAAACCCCTCTTAGATGATATGGATAGTGAGGGTCTTTTTCCAATAATACAAGTCTATAACCACAATCGTGCCACCTTTGTGTCAGCTTCCTACTTCAACACCCTCACACCTGCAAGTGGAGGATTTAAACCCAGCAAATTGCTTGAGGTAAATCCTCCAATTTAACAGTAGAAATTGAAAGAATTACATTGACCCACTGCAATTCCTCCAAATTGCACATGCTTCCTGGGCAGGCTCCTGGAGAAACTGCCCATCTCCCAGCTTAATCTCCATGCTGAATCTGTTGGTTGTCTTCATGACCATCAGTCTGGCTTCAGAGCTGCCAGAAGCATGGAAACTGCTCTCCTGAACATCCGTGAAGACCTGCTCTCCAACCTCGACTCTAACACTCTGTGTGTTCTCATTTTGCTCGATCTCTCTTCTGCCTTTGATACTGTCAACCATGTCATCCTGCTCAACCGTCTCTGTGATAACCTGGGTATCACTGGTCAGGCTCTGGCGTGGCTGACCTCTTTCCTTTCCAATCGACCCTCCCAGGTCCAACTGGGGTCCTTCCTCTCTGACATCTTTTTCTCTACCTGTGGTGTCCCCCAGGGATCTAACCTCTCTCCCTGGCTGTTCAACCAATATCTGGCACTCCTTGCCCACCGCATCGCCGATCTCTGCCCCAACTTTCAGTGCTATGCGGATGATACTCAGCTCATTTTCAGGCTACCTTTGGCCTCCTCCTCTCCTTCCCTCATCTCTGACTGTCTGTCTGCTATCCAGGAATGGTGTGCCGCTAATGACCTCTGCCTTAATGCCAGTAAGACTGAGATTCTCCTCATCGGCACACCCGCTCCCTCCTTCCTTGCAGCTGTCTGGCCGGCCTCTCTTGGCCCTCTTCCTGCTCCTACCTGCAAGGCAAAAAACCTCGGGGTCATCTTTGACTCCACACTCTCCTCCTCTCCTCACATATCTGACGTCTCTAAGAAGTCACACTACCAGCTGCTCCTCCTCAGAGGTATTCTTCCTTTCCTCTCCTTCCCCCAGAAGCTCACTGTCTCTAGAGCGCTGGTTCTCTCTAGGCTGGACTACTGTAACAGCCTCTATCTAAATCTGCCTGCCACTACTCTCCGCCCTCTGCAACTCATCCAGAACAGGACTGCAAGACTTGTCCTTGACCTCAAGCCCAGGGACCGTATCTCTCCAGGACTGAAATCTCTGCACTGGCTCCCAGTGGCTGCGAGGATTAAGTTCATATCCCTCTCCATTGTCCACAAGGCCGTCTGGGGCCTGGGGCCAAAATACCTTCAACTCTTTCTTCCTAAATATCTTCCTTCTCGAGCTCTTCGCTCATCCGCCTCAAACTCCCTCGGGGTCAGCCGCTGCTCCAAGCAACAAGTTGGGGGTAGATCTCTCTCCGCAGCAGGGGCCTCCCTCTGGAACAGCCTTCCTGACTCCCTGAAACTTGGGGAGAACCATCTCCGGTTCCGGAAGCACCTCAAAACCTTCCTCTTTGCTTCTGCTTTCTCTCCCCCTCTCCCCTGCTAAATTCCTGACTGAAACTGCACTGAATCTGCAACTGGGCCACTCTCACCGATCTCGGTCCTTGGTCCAGCCACTCTCCCCTTGCACTGCCTCCCTGGCAACCCCTACACTGTGGGACTGTCTCTGTATCCCTACAGCCCCCTTCCCAGCACTTGTCTGCACTTACCCTGCACTTGCCACCAGCTGCCCCTTATTATTTATCTTGTTATTCTACTACCCCTGTACTGCATTTTCCCCTCTCCCTTTCCCCCTGCACTTTCCCTTCCCCTCTGCCCTTGCACTTGCGTGATCTGAATGACACCTGGCCTAGTAAGATCGTTGTCTGTCGTTCCTTTGTCCCCCCCTCCCTGCCTCGTCGCGCCTTGAAACACTTGCGTATAGGCGCGTTATGAATGCCATATCATATCATATCATATATCCTATAAATAGGGACTACCTCAGTCACCTGTAATCTGGCGTTAATTCCACTGGAACCAGTAGCTGTATAATCAGAGTATGGGGAAAATCCTCGGGAAATGCCACCAAACCTTGAATGAGGCCAGTTCGGAAAGGTATTCTTTTTGCAACTTTCCCTCCATTGATTTCTACGGGACACCCTTCCTTTTTGCTTGTTTTGAAACCAATCCTGACTTTTTGGACGTAAGTAAAGATTTCTACTTTACATCCTTTGCCTGTGTTGCTCAGTCATATGGGTAAACTGACTAGTCCCAAAGACTATCTTTAGTTAGAGACTATGGGCCTCAATATAAGTTGAGCGGTGTGGTAAAAATGTGGCGGTAATACCATTACTGCCGCATTACCGCACTACCCAATTACGAGTTTGGCAGAGAGGTGAAGGATTCACCTCCAGCTAAAAGCAGGAGATAAATTTGCCACCGTTCCGAGAAAAAAAACGCCAATTATAGAGAATTACTACGGGCCGTAATATCGCCAAAATCTCGCATGGAGTCCTATGGACTCCAATGAATGGGGACTAACACTGCCTTCTACCACTTGTGATCCGCCAGGTAATTCCGTTTGACGGGATCTCAGCTGATATACCGCAGAGATACTACCAAACTTGTAATGGGGCCCTATGTCTCTTATGAATTCTTGTATTGTTGCAATTGCACACATCACCTTACAGTGAAGTGCAGTTAGGATATTTCATATCCCTATAGCTTTTTATAAAATGCCTTTTGGTTTCTTTGACAATGTGCCCAAGACAGGCTGGTGGTAGCTTTGATATTTGTACAGTTGTTGTGTTATTTTACTTGTACACTTTTCCATTTACTGAGAACGGCTACTAAAGGTGGCGAGCACCCTACGATGGCCGTGCTGTGAGGTTTTTCGCTTGTTCTTTGGCCTTCTTAGGCCAGGAAATGCCTTATATGGAAATGTGTGTGCGAAGTACCTGGGTGCTTTAATAGTGCAGATACTTACCACTGGTGGCCATGATCTTGCTTTCAGCCTTAATCTTGGATAAGAAAGGAGGGCTATTGCAACTGTTCATCAGCACACTGTTCAAGAAGAACAGTCTGCCTGCGACCGCTCCAGCTCACCAGCATTCACACCAGTGCTGTCCCAGTGAAGCCCTGCTCCTCTGTCCTGATCTCAAGAAAGTCCCGGGAGGATAGCTTAATGGCAATGTGCGTGCCTTGGAAGCAAGACGACATGAAGCAACACAGGTTCAATCCCCGGGTCCGCGCTTAGAAACATCTGAGTGTTTAAGCGCGTTATAAATATGCAACTAAGAGAAAAACAATTACACAACTACAAAACAAGCAATTCCTGTAACAGCGCCTCGATGCCTGCGGGCTGTGTGAGCGCTTTAAAAATGTAAAAAATAAAAAGAAAGTCTTTGTTGGTGCTTCAACCCCTGGACCAGAGGGGACAACCAGTCTCTCGACCTGTGCTTGAGGATCAGTGCCTGCTGAGACTTCAGATGTTTCTCTGGACCAACCGGTGGACAGATCAGCTCTCTCCTTACATGATTGCAGTCGTTGCCATTCCAAGCAGAAACATGGAACTTTGACAATCTTCAGTTTGTACCACAAGTCACCTGCTCCTGCATTTTCAGCCGTCTCCCTGCAAGAGAGCTGTGCTGAGCTTGCTCCTGTGTTTGCCGCTCTACGATTACCTGTCTCCGCCTGTCCGTGATGCCTTTAGTTGGATCTTGTCTTTGTGTCCCTGAGGTGTACGCGGCCATCTGTCCCACAGATGTTTTCGCCCGTCTTCGTTTGGGTCTTCAACTGAAATCTGTCCGGAACTGATTCCTAAGCATCGTGACCGACAAACTAAAACCTGCAAAACAAAATCTCTCTTCTGGCTAGACATCTAGATCACCCTTGCGAAAGGAACCAAGACACAAAAACAAAACAGAAGAACTGCAACAAAGTTTGAAACCTTCACAAGTGGTAACCCCAGATCTCTGAGCCAAGTGAGCTAAGTCTTCATACCTTTTGCTTTCCTCCCTGCCCCTGTCTCCCATAGAGTAACAAGGGCAGAACTTCTGCAATACTGGTAAGCAGATGCCACAGTTCTCATACCAGAATTAGGAAGCACAGGAAGTACAGCTTGATATTTAATACACTCTAATATTTGTACCCTGAGCAGATTTTATTTCAGCTCTTGCCATTCGATTTTACTCCTATGCGGATGACGCACAGCTGATTTTCCGTCTGAATTCCGCGGTTGATGATCCACCAGACAAATTGAAAGCCTATCTGTCATCCATCGGTGAGTGGATGTCACAAAACTGGCTCAAACTAAATGAAGAAAAGACAGAGATTATTCATTGTGGGGTCGCTAGATGCAAATCATTGCAGGAACACAGACTTTTTGCCAGACTCCCTTGGCCCTTGTCCAGACACTAATGGTTCGGTCAAGAGTCTGGGGGCGAAATAGTTACCCATGGGATCTGGAGCTGTGCAGATCACCTCAGTCTGAAACTCGGGTTCTCTTCAACTGAAACTTCTAAAAAATATTCTTCCTTTCATCCCCCCACACCTACGTTCTATAGTAGTTACTGCTTCAATCATGGGTTCCCTTGATTATTCTAACAGAATTTACTTAGGACAACCGGATTTTCTACTTCATCGGCTCCAAGTGCTTCAAAACCCTGCTGTTTGCCTAGCTCTCAATGCACAAAGGTTTGTGCAATCCCTCTCTTTCTGTGTCAACTGCACTGTCTTCCCATCTGTTAGGCAGAAACCTGTGCAGTTCCCTTAGGGACCACTGCAACAAGTTTAAGACTACAGGTGTTAGCAGTAAACCCAATTGGTAGCAGTCTGTACCACCCAGATTTACCTGGTAGCTGTGGCTGAGCAGTCAGACTTCTCTCAAGAAGAGTTAGGCAGTATATAGAGTATACACATTAGGTACAAAAATACAGTAGCACAAGCAAACACTGACCAGAGCTTTGGTATAAAAGTATATAATTATTTATTTAAAAACACACTTGTAAAAATACACTGGCACTAATATGTCAAGCAAGTTCAAACACAGTCACTAGAAATATATACACCTCCCTGATTAATTATTCGACAAGTTATAGGAAAAGAGCACCACTTATTATCAACACAGAGGTGAGCACTTAACCAAGATGGCACGCCAATAATTATTTAAAAAGGGAGAGAAAAGGCAGAAATAGGAAAACACACAATACCAACACTTTTAAAGAACCACAGCAAGTCAAGATAGGCAGGGTCTACTGTAGAGCAAAAAGTTCATAGGCCAGGCTCACTCTTGGAGAGAGGAAGGCGGAATGTGCCCAAGATCACACAGTTGAAGTACACTTTAAAAGTCTTTGCAGATAGTTCAAAAAGGAGTTAGATCAGTTCAGAAAAGTTAGTTAACAGGTCTGAGGTCACCCCAGGATAGAGACTCAAGGATTTACGGGACACCTTGGACGGTCTGTTGCAAGGGAGACCAGGTGGGACACAGTACCTGAAATGGTGAGAAAGCTCCAGCGGGGGAGGTTGTTCCTGGCAGCAGGTGCAAGTCGGTGCTTCGTCCAGGGGAAGAGAAGATCTCGACGTGGAGGAAAGCTGGAGGTCGTTGCACTGTCAGGGAAGAAACCAGCCGCGGAGTTTCCCGGTTAAAAGGTACTACCCTTTTATTCGCGGTAGTGGTGAAGCGTAGCTATCCGGCCACCAGGGTGCTTGGCACGGGCCATTCGACCACGAGACGATCCAGGAAGGCGAAAAAAAGGCGAACTGGTTAACCCCACCAGCTCAAAGGAAGAAGACTCTCCTGGAAGATCTTCTCTGTCGTTGGGAAGTGGTGAGTCGGTTCAGCAGGGCTCCACCGGTGGTGTCGTCATTGCAGGTCGGCTCAGCTTCTCCCTCTTCGGATTCTTTAGGTCCTGTGGCGACTTCTGAAGTTCCAGTCCCCAAAGCCCTGCTTTTATGCAGAAAACCACCATTCATCAGTCCTAGCTGTCAAATATGCTAAGTGGTGAGCCGGGCGGCTCACCACTGGGCCAATCACACAAGAGTGCGACTTGAGTTGCTGAGGCAACTCAGTCCAGGGTGCCTATTTCCCCCTCCCAAACATCCTGTAGACCCAGACAGAGTGGCACCACTTTTGGAGGCTTCTGTGCAGAAGCCCGCCAAAAGTGGAACAAAGGGCTCGACTTGGGTTGGAGTTATAGAGGCAAACACAAACGCCATTTTAAAACCGAGTCCTGGCAAAAAGACCCAACCGGGGAATAAATATTAAATAAATAACACAGCGGTATCTTTGACATTGCACCAAAAAAGTGGTGCGTTTAAAATGAATGGGAAAATCCCATAGGAAATATTCCGGTGGAATATTTCACGTGGTAACCACTGCCACCAGCCAGAAACTCGACAAGGGGGGACTGGACAGTGCCCCCTTGGAAAACAGACCAAGGGGCAATTGAATTACCCCTACCAGTACTTCCACAATATGATGGTTTGTACTGGTTCTGTTCACAATTTAAGACTAGTAAAGTCAATGGTGACTTTACATGCCCTGGGAGACAGTAGTCAGTCCCAAGGTATGGAGTCTATGTTTGGGGGTCACTATGACACCCCTGTGTTACTGCACTGAGGGTGCTGTGTAACGCACATACCAAAAACACATGAAGCCCTATGGAGTAAAAGACCCCATAGCCCATAAAACACATTACATAGTCAACGGACATTCTCAAATCATGCCTAAGAGTGGGAGAAAAAGAGTCTCACTCTTAGCAGGAGAAAAAAATAAACCCCAAAAATCCAGAAAAGCTGCTGGGGGACTCACTAGGTTTGGGAAATTAGCCTATACAGAGAATTCTCCCTAACACCATCAAAAGTCCTATTGACTTTAAGATCCTATGTATAGTGCACCGCGCAGTGCAACAATCTGGGACTTCTTGTCTCCAACTGAAACGTACTCGGTACATGCCTTTAAGACCCCTTCCTTCATTTTGTTTTATAATTTATTTTAATTTATTTTATAACAACAATGCATAGGTGTGTACATTTCACTGTGGGATAAAGGGTCATATTCTATTGTCACTGTCCATTCCGTGCACCCCCTATTGCTAAACATGAACTTCCCCATTAGCCCTCCCACACCCTAACTAGCCAGACTGTGGTATCATGTTTTCATTTACATCGCTTGTCTTATGAACCTCGAGTTATCATCTGATTCTCTCCATGCAATTCTTCGTCTGTTCCGGTAGCTGCTTTGAACAGGGTTAGTGTGAGTTCTGACCAACGTAGCATGTCATCCCCAAATCCCGATTTTGCTCACTGCACGCCTGTTTCCACACCCCCAACTCTGCCGTTTTCCATTTTTGCAAGTCCCTCCACCACCTCTCTGCAAGCGGTCCCTTCTCTACCTTTTATTCGGATGTACACGAATTGCACGTATCAAATTGCCCTTGGCCGATTTGGCCGAATTTGTTGCAACCGTTTTGTCCGAAAATATATGCAGCGGGGAAACCCCCCGCAGCCACCCCAATCCCCCTATATTATTTATTACCCCAAACCCACCCCCCACATTTACTTTCAGTCAAAACGGCGCAAAACAATTGCGGGCAATTCGGCCCCAGTCAACTTGGGTAACACCTTCCATTCCATTGCTATGCAGCATTTAGCTAGTACATATGCTAGATCTTTTAGTTTTCACAGCGCTTTCACTTTCTTGCTTCTCGGAAATAAGCCAAGTATACATGCTTCCGGTGATTGGACATCTAGTTCTATTTGCCCTTTGGACAGTTTTTGTGCAACCTCCATCCAAAACTTTCTTATGGCAACACATCCCCAAAACTAATATAGCATTCCAGGATTCTCTTCCTTACATTTCGGGCAGACTTGTCTTCCTGCTCCCTTGAATCCAGCTATTGTTCTCGGTGTTACGTAGGCTCTCTGTACACCTTCTGCCACTCTTTGTCCGTGAAGGTCTTATCTAGTTCTGTATCCCATTTCGTTCTGGTTCGCAGTTCCTCTCTGGAGTAGTTTTCTATAAACACACCGTACAATCTTGATATGGTATGCCCACCTTCTGAGATATTTATTATTGTTTCCACTTCCTCACATTCTATCGGGTCTTCCCCCTATTTCTGGCCATCTCCCCTTAACCGTATTCAAAATAGATCAGCGTAGAAGGTATTGTCCTCAGTGTATTCCTGTTATTTCCTGCAATTCTTGAAAACTTAATAGGGAACCCTCACTCCGCAAATCCCCTATTGTAATGATCCTACATGTCTCCCAATGAAGTATCACATTAGTCTTCAGGCCTCTGTTATATGTCATCACCGCAGCCAAGGGTATATGTCTTAACACTTGTGTATGAGCGCGATACAAATAAAATATCATACCATATATCATATCACGTGGAGATATCGAGTCCCTGATCTTAGGTTTTTTTCATCTGTATTTCCAATTTCACCAAGAGTGGGTATTCTTGTGGTACTGTTGGGGGCACCCATAATATCTCTTTTAAGTGTAGGTGTTGTATTGCAGGTTATAAGAGAGATGAGTCCACTGTGGGGTCGTATGCAAGCCAACTGACCACGTACTGCATCTGGTTTGCTAGGTAATATAGTTCAACATTCAGAATTCTCAGCCCCCCTTTATCATAGGGCTACCACCCTGCCATAGAAACCTTCTGCAGTCTTTTTCTAGTCTGGCAAAGAATGTTTGGGGTATATTGTAGGGGATATTCCCAAAGCAATGTAGGATTCTGGGTAGTGCCACCATCTTCAATAATGCTGCTCTTCCCATTACTGACAAAGGCAATTTACCCCAAAATGTCATTGAATTCACCAGTCCCTCCAATGCTTTTACAGTGTTGTGTCTGTGCTCCTGCTCGGGGGTGTGGTATATATCCAGCCCGAGATATCTTAAGGTATCTTTTTCCCACGGTAGTGATAGTACTGGAAGCTCTGCCTTGCTATCCGAAGCGGACCCGGCTCGTGGGAATAGACAGGATTTGCTCTTATTAATCGTAATTCCAGACAGCACGCTAAAGTTGCCCAGTACATCTAATATGTGTTGCAGATTCACCTTAGGGTTTTGTATATATAGTAGCATGTCGTCCGTATACATACATACTACGTGCGTCATGCCATCGATCCTGATTCTAGCATCCTGGTATTCCTGCCTCAGGAATGCTGCTATTGGTTCCATTGCTATGATATAGAGCATCAGGGATAGTGGGCAGCCTTGCCTGGTTCCTTTCTTCAACTTCCATCTCTCAGAGAAAATGTCCCCCGTTTTGACCCTAGCCAAGGGTTCATTGTAAATCAATTGCATCCACTGCGTGTACTTCGGCCAGAAGCCCAATTTCCTCATTGTTGCATAGAGCCAATCCCACTGGAATGAGTCAAGCGCTTTCATTGCGTCTAGCGAAGCCACCACACAGCACTCGTCCCAATCTTTTGTACTGCTAGTAACATAATGTAATCTACGTAAATTCCAGGAAATATTCCTTCCTGGAACATATCCTGTTTGATCGGGGTGTATTAATTATGTTATTACTCTCCTGAGCCTATTTGCTAATAATGCTGTTAGTATCCTGTTATCCTGATTCAATAAGGACAAGGGCCTGTAGGAGCCACAATCTATAGTTTTTTTTATTAGGCTTGGGAAGGGGAATTATCAGAGCTTCTCTCATACTTCTTGGGAGCGGTCCTACTTTGAACGCTTCCATGTATACCTTCAGCAAGACAGGTGCAAGGCTGTCTGTGTATGCTTTATAGAATTCCCCCGGTAGTCTGTCCTTACCAGGTGTTTTACCTCAGGGCAATGTTCTAATTATGGACAGGATCTCCTCTGACGTTATTGGTTCTTCTAACATCTGTACTTTCTCTATTTCTAATTGCAGTAAGACTATGAGGTCTAGTGCTTCCTGTAGTTCCTCGTAATGCTCCTCACTGGCAACTTCATACCACTGGCTGTAATATTCATAAAATGTGTTGTTCACTCCCACTTGTGTGTTGCGCACAGTACCCTCTTTATTCTGGACAGAGTGTATTGATGTTTTCTTGCTATCATTCTTGTATAGCCACGACAGTAGTCTGCCTGGTTTATTCCCTTCCGCATGTGTTTTTTCTACATGTTTCGCATAGCTGAATTTGCCCAATCTATCCCATTGTGTTAGGCACTCTGTCTTAATCAAATTACGTCATCTAGATTCTCTTTTCCTGCGCTGTTCCTTCTCTCTACCGTCGCTAATTCTAGTTCTATTCTGTTTCATTCTGAAGTAATGGCTATGCGTACCCCACCTGCTTGAGCCATCATCTCCCCCCTACTCACTACTTTAAATGCCTCCCATACTGTTCCCATTGACTCTACGCTGCCTTTGTTAATTTTAAAGAATTCCTCTGTATGTTTCCGCACATGATCTTTGAATGCCGTGTCCAGTAGGGTTTCACGGCTCCAGGTTGGTATAACCGGTCAGGGTGCCATTATTAGCCACTTCAGTTCTAATGGGGCATGGTCTGACAATACTCTGGCTTTGTATTCTGCCTCCTCAACTTCCCTATGCGTTACTCGCCCGTGAATAGATAATCTAACCTTGTGTAAACTTTCTGTGGGGAGGAGTGGGGTGAGTAATCTCTCAGTGATCGGTGGAGTGTCCTCCAGATGTCTACTAGGCTAAAGCACCGGTGGTGCGGGCCTTCTTGTCATCCATTTTAGGGTTTAGTGTGCAATTAAAGGCTCCTCCCTACAGCAGTACTCCGTTTCTGCATGGATTTAATCGTGCATATAGGGAACTGAAAAATTTCGTAGCTTCATGGTTTGGTGCATAGGTATTCACAATGCATATGTCTCGGCTTTATAGGGTGCCATAGACCAGTACCATCCTACCTTCATCATCAGACTTAGTATGTAATACCTATAGTGGGTCAGTAGGGGCTATCTGAAGTACTGTTCTGGCATAAGTCGAGTATGTGGATGCTGCTACCATCCCTCCCCATTTCTGTGCTAATTTGTCCTGTCTGATTTTGTTGAGGTGCGTCTCTTGTAATAAGGCTACTCCTATGTTATTCCTGCGCAGATACATAATCGTTCTGTGTCTTTTAACATAGCTATTGAGGCCTTAAATTTTCCAGGTCATTACTTTAATACTACCCCCCATTGTATGTGTGTATGATTGTCCTTAATTGTTCTCTCACTACTAATGCTTTGTTTCTCGGGGTAATGCCTCCATATGTGACCATGAATAGAGATACATTGTCTGGCTTCCCCTTTGTTCCCATTAGCAACTTCTCTCCCCCTCCTCCATGGCCAAACTGTTGCATCCCAAACTAAATTGCCCAGCTATGCAGTGCATGCTCAGGCAAGCCTGCTTCCGCTCTCTCCTTAACTCCCTCCTAGTGGTCCTACCAGGTGCACTGTGCCCAACGGGTGGGTACTTATAGCGTACCCTAACAGAAATGTATGGGGAAGTTGGGGTGTCTCACCGTCCTGTGACACCCTTCCCTTGAAGACTGCGTCCTCGCTTTGTACTTTCCTGCTCTATAGCCATTATTCAGATACAGCAGCTATTATGTTCCATTTTCGTTTTTTTCACTGTTCTACCACCAAGTGTCGCCCTATAGTGGGGCCCTTGAGGCCTGCGCTTGTGTTTAGTTTCCAGGGCTCCCAATTTCTTCAAACGGTCTTATTCTAGGGCTTGTTCTTTCCAAAAATCATTCTGTTAGTCTCTACATGATGCTGGTGCTTTCACGCTGTCCAACCAGTCTCGCGCCTCCTCAGGGGTGTCGAATAACAATGCATGTCCATTGTGTATTATCTTCAGCCTTGCCGGGTAGATTAACATATATTTTAGCTCTGCATTCCTCAGTGTTTCCTTTATTGCTATAAATTTGGCTTGCGTTTCTGCACTTGGAAGGTGTAGTCTGGGTATATTGACAATTTAGCCAAGGCTCTTTTTATTGTTCCTCCCGTCCTCAAGAATGTCAAAATCTTCTACCTGTCCTTATAGTTTAGTATTTTAGCAGTTATAGGCCTGGGAGGTGAACCCAGTGGTGGTCTCCTAATTAAGGAACGGTGTGCGCATTCCACCGTGAATCCTTGCGTGCGATTCCCTGGTGCCAGTTCTTGTAAGAGCACATTTTCAACATAATTGGTAGGGTCGGTTCCTTCCATTCCTTCAGGCAGTCCTGGGATCCTACTGTTATTCCTTCTAACATGCCCTTCTGCATCCTCCGCTCTGTCTTCGAGCAATTTTACTTTTTGCTTCAGTATATCAACTTCCGCTGTTGCTTGATGCACTTATTTGGTGTTGTCTTCCACTCTATTTCCAGTTGGTCTGTGAGTTCTGTTAGCGCACAAACATCTTGTCTCAACAGTCCTACATCCACCATTACTCCATCAATTTTCACTTACAGAGCTGACTTCAGTGCTGCTATGGTGGCTAATATCTGCTGATCCCCTTTGTCCAGTGTGTCTTCCATGCTTCCTGCTGGCTCTGATACTGTTCCTTCTTTAGGGCCATCTTGGCCTTTGGTGAATGCTTCCATGATGGTCTGCTTTCCTTTTGCTTTGGCTCCCTTAGACGCCTACTGTTATTTAGGCTCTACACCTCTCCCGGCTTGCTTCTTTACCATGCTTGCTTGGCCCACACTGTGTCCAATTTCCCTGACAGGGTGGCCTGCAGTTTTGCTGCGCCTTGAGTTTCAATGCCCACTTGTCTAGTGCGTAGCTTGCGCTGAGGTATGTGGAGCTTTTTACCCTCTTGTCTCCAATCATGCAGTAAGCCGGTTGCTGTCGGCACGGGTTTGGCTGTCGGAGGTTTTGCCTGCTTGACCGTGTTTTCCTTCTCCTGCTTGAATGCCAGCAGTGTCTCAAATCTACCACTGTCTCTGCGCAATCCAACCCTTGTATCCTGCTGTTTATGGCTGTGCGTCTCTTCTCGATTCGCCTGTCACCCGTGTCACCTTCACTCCTTCCAATTAGCTTTTTGTGTTATCTTCCAGGATGTTGTGTACGAGGGTTGGGCTGATTCTGGGGGTTCCTTTTTTAGCCACGCTGCATTATATGTAATGTGGTCACCCGCTCGCCCGCTTTACTGCTCTCCCCCCGCGCACTTTACCGCTTGTCTCTGCTGAGCTCTGCAGGCCAATGCTCCCGATCATAGCCTCAAGGGGATCCCTGCTACTTTCGATCGTGTCGCCATCACTTTCTCCCATCCGGTCTCTTGGGTACACAAGGCTGCATGGGTCTGCCTGTGACCGCAAACTTCTGTGGTGCTCTTTTTGAGCGGGCTGCTCTATACTGCTCTGCTCCGTTGCTTCGCACGCCGGTCCCCAACTTCTCACGTTCTATTCTTGGGAGCTTGTCGCTGCTGTTATGCGCTGCCGATCGCCATCTTGGCTGCCGCAGCGGTCCTACGTAGTTAGAGCAAAATGTTCTTCTGTAGACCCAGGTGTCGAGTGTGCAGCTACTGCACTCCGGTGCAGCTTCTTATTGCTATACCCGTTTTTTGTACCAATTGTCCCTTATTTCTTGCTGTTTCACCAGATCAATGTAGGATCTAGCAGGAACTTCTGTGAGGTAAGTCTTCACTGCATGGCAGTTAGCCACGCTCCCCCAGCCCTTCCTTCATGTTCCCAACATGTGTGTGAAATTCCAAGGTTTCGCAAAGCTCCTGCTGAGGATGGTGGACAGGGGGTCTGTCCTTTTCAGTTCTTGCTCCGAAGTTGTGGAATGCTCTCCCCTCTCATTTGCATGAGATACCTGATCTCGCACGTTTTCGTAAAGCTTTGAAAAGATTTTTTGTTCTGAAGGCTTCTTTTGTGATAGGAGGGCTTGCTGGGATGGGTTCTGCTGCAGTCTTTTACTTTTAGTGCCCAGATGCCTTCAGGATTGTTTTTTTTTGTGCTATATAAATCGGCATACAACACAATACAATACTCATAAAATGGGCAAAGAAACATAAAATGAGTTGGTGTTTCCATTTTCTGCAGTTCACAAGGAGAAAGCATATCACTTCTGTCCACCCCTTTCCATTTCCCTACCAAAAATACTTTCGTAGGATGTTACGAGTTATCAAAGATATAAGGGGCACACAGTAAAACTGAAAGCAAAGGTTTCCACACTTTTAATGAACGCACATTTAACATTTTGTATTTTGGGCCCAAGATATCCATACGCAATTCAAGGCATTTTGCATAGCTTTATCTTGAGATAAGACAACCATGTTCTGAACATGTCACTTACTTCAAATGAAATTATCCTCTGAAACACATCTTCTCTCATGCTCATTTCCACATCAAAGTCTGATAGCTTTTTGTCTGCTTCGGTACTTGCTGTCCGGATGTCTTTGTTTGGTGAGACATGCTGCGGAAAATCTAACATGCTTCTTTCGACTATTAGAGAAAAAAAAAACAGTTCACCCAAAAAGTTTGCATACACCACAGTACAAGACACCACCAGCAGACTTGAAAACATGTAGCGTTATGAAAAATAGATAGAAAAATATGACTATAAATCGGTTTGATTTAAAAACTGACCCATCTTTGACATTCAATGTTAAAACCCTACTTAAAACATATTAAAACCATTCTTAAAAACCTGACAAAGTTCAAATGTGTCGTAAGCGAATTCATGCATAAATCTTTTTTGTAACAATGTTATTTAAAGTCGGCTGCAACAGAGTAATTACAGAATTTTGTGACAAAATAGTGTTGAGGTTGTATCATAATTAGCGCTCCCACGCACATTCCCCTTAATGTCCCTCTAATCAGTCGGCGGTTTGGGTCTCCCCTCCTCTATGAACGTAGAGTCAGCTCACCAGCTTTTATTTAAAGGTGAGTGCCGTGAGTTCACTGTCCTATTCCAACACAGGGGACCAACAGACTGTGAAGCGATGCAGAATTTCTTTTTTTGCAGCTGTGACCTTTTCTGCTACTAAAATGTCCCAGACTTTTACCCACCACAACGCCAGTAGAGGCCCCTCGTGCGACTGCCATTTTAGGGCTATGGTGATTTTCGCCGCCATAAGGAGATGGGTTACCAATCTCACCGTTTGCCCTTTCCTTGGATAGCAGTCTGCTGGAGGGGCTCCCAGCAAGATTACCTCTGGGTCCATTGTAATCTGCGAAGTGCGATCGCTAAAATGGTTTGGAGCACCTCTTCCCAGAATGTTCCTGCCACTGGGCAGTCCCACCACATGTGGAGATATGTACTCACACACACTGTCTCCAGCACTCTGGGTTCCATGAACTCTTAAAGTGATGTAGGCGCTCCGGCGGTAGTACCACCGATATTAAGTGCGCATTTTTTGTTTGTTATGCATCTTGTGGCTTTACTGTCCCTTGTCCAGATATCTATCCATGGGTGGCCCATATCCTTTTCCCATTGGGCTATGCAACAGGGGCGTTCGACCAGCATGTTGTCCTGTAACAGTTTATATAGTCTCGAGACACGGCCTCTCCTAGAGCCCTCCTGCAGTGCTAGTAAGTTCTAGTGGCTTTGCATTTGATGTGTGGCTGGGAGATCCAGTGGCAGATCTCTGTGTATGCAAACCAGTCCATCTCTAGTAGGGCAAATTTGGCCGTGCATTCCTCAAATGTTAAGGGGGTGCCTCCCTCGTACAATTGTGAAATCAGTTTCAGCCCACCTTGCTTCCAATTCTTGAAGTTGGTCGCCACTAGGCCTGGAGTGAAGTCTGAGTTTTGTAGGACTGAAGAGTTCGGGCTCAGGCCTTAAGGGATCCCTTTCTTGCATAGGGCCCATTCCCTGAGCCTCCAGGACGTTCTCTTTGAGGAGAGGATGGTTGTCCAGTCCTGCGAGCTGGCCCTGAGGCGTGTAACAGGGAGCTTAGTGGAGGGGGGCATCTGGCTTGTTCTATGATTGCCAATTTTGGGGAGTGAATGGGGACTGACCACGCCACTGTGTTTGAGAGAGCGCCGCCCCATAGTAATAGCACAGTTTTGGCACTCCCATCCCGCCCCATTTAGCCGCCCCTGTCATTACTGCCCTTGGAATTCGAGCCTTTCCTTTCTTCCATATGAATCGGGAGATTAGCTTTTGGAGGAGTAGGAGTGGCTTCAAAGGGACTTCCACTGGGAGGGCTGAGCATACATATAAGAATCTAGGCAAAAGGTTAATTTCGCAGGCCATGATTTTTCCTAGCAGGGAGATTTCCTGGCTTGTCCATCTGTTAAGGTCCGCTTCTAAGTCGTTGAACAGGTGGGTGAACTTCGCTGCTTAGAGATCTTTGGGAGTTGATGCGATTTGTATTCCCAAGTATTTTATTGCTTTCATGCTGCATTTCCAGAGGGCATATTTGGCGCAGATTGTTTAATTTGCTCTCGGGCATCCCTATTACCCAGGCCCCTGATTTGAAGTAGTTGACGGAGAAGCCTGCCACCTGTTCAAATCGGTCCAGTACAGCAAGGGATTCCGCTAGAGAAGACATACTATCTGAGAGTGAGAGCATTACATTGTCTGCGTATAGGGATACCTTGTATTTTTCGCCTTTAATGTCCACTCTTCTGATGGCCGGGTTATTGCAAATTCTTTGGGAAAAAGGTTCTATTATTAGGGCGAAGATGAGAGGGGTGAGGGGACATCCCTGTCTTGTCCCGCATGATATGATATGCTATTTATAACGCGCCTATACACAAGTGTTTCAAGGCGCGGCAAGGCAACGGAGGGGGAACAGAGGGAAGACAGGGACAACGATCATACTAGGCCAGGTGACATTGAGATCGGCAAGTGCATGGGGGCTGCGGGGAGGAAAAGTGCAGGGGCAAAGAGTAGGGGGCAGTGTAGTACATAGGAAAACAGTAAATTAAATAAAGACGAATAAAAGTGCGGCCAGCTGTTGGCAATGGAAGGGTAAGTGCAGACATCAAGTGCTGGTAGGGGGGGTTGTAGGGATACAGAAAACAGTCCCCGAGTGCAAGGGGTGCCAGTGCAGGTGTGCAACTGGCGGGGAGGGGACCTGGGCCCGAGATCAGAGGGTAGCAAGGTAACCAGTGCAGATTCGATTTCAGCCAGGAGATCAGCAGGGGAGAGGAGGAGAGAAAGCAGAAGCAAAGTGGAAGGTCTTGAGGTGCTTCCGGAACCGGAGATGGTTCTCCTCAAGTTTCAGAGGGTTAGGGAGGCTGTTCCAGAGGGAGGCCCCAGCAGAAGAAAGAGATCTACCACTAATTTGTTGCTTGGAGAATCGACTAACCATGAGGGAGTTGGAGGCGGATTGGCGAAGAGCTAGAGAAGGAAGATATTTAGGAAGAGAGAGTTGAAGGTATTAAGGCCCCAGAAGACCTTGTGGACAATGGAGAGAGTTTTGAACTTAATCCTCACCGCCACTGGGAGCTAGTGCAGAGATTTCAGTCCTGGAGAGATATAATCACTGGGCTGGAGGCCAAGGACAAGTCTTGCAGTCCTGTTTAGATGAGTTGCATAGGGCGGAGAGTAGAGGCAGGCAGATTTAGAAAGAGGTTGTTGCAGTAGGCCAGCCTAGAGAGAACCAGAGCTCTGGAGACAGTGAGCTTCTGGGGGAAGAAGGGAGAGGGATTGGGGTAGAGTGCGTCTGGTTCACTTTCAAGGATGTTTTCAGGGATTTATAGTTGGCTAATATCATTGTCTGGAAAAGAGGGCCAAAGCGGAATGCTTCCAGGACCAGTTTCATTAATGACCAGTCTATTTTGTCAGAGGCCTTATTGGCATCTAGGGATAGAAGCGCCATCTCCCTGTGCGTCGTCGATATCACTTCGACTAGATTGATTGCTCGGCGGATATTATCCACGGTGCTTCGTCCCAGAATGATCCCCGTTTGGTCTGTGTCAATTAGGTCTGGGAGGGTTTTTACTAATTTGTTTGCCAGAAACGTGGAGTATATATTCATGTCGATGTTCAGAAGCGAAATAGGTCTGTAGGAAGCGCAGTCTCTCAGATCCTTTGCCGGTTTCAGAAAAACTATGGTGGTCGACTCTTGCTCCAATGGAGTTATCGTTCCCATTTCTCTGAATGAGTTGAAGAGATCTGTTAGCGGTTTTAACAGGGGGGCTTTAAAGAGTTTGTAGAGTTGGGCAAGAAGCCATCTGGGCCTGGGCCTCTGGGTTTCAGGGATTTTAGTACAGCGTCTACTTCCTCGGTTGAGATCGGCAGGTCTAAGGCTTGCCTGTTTGTTTTTCCGAGAGGTGGGGAAGGGCTGCTTACGCAACATACTGCTTTTGCTGGTCATTTGATCTCTTGGGGGCCGTCATGGTGCTACTGCGATCTATAATTTGGTGCCCTCCGCATATTGGGTTACCAATTCAGTGTCCTTCAGGCCTGTGATATAATTCTGGGTGTGGGCTTTCGCCAGTTGCCTGACTAGGAATTTGTTGGCTTTGTTGCCGTTGGCATAGTAACATTGCTTGGTTCTGCTGAGGGTTTGAGCTGTGTCTTCTGCATACTGTGCTTCAGGTTTGCTGCGGGCGAGGAGTAGAGTTCGGGCCGCCTTGGATGACCAGCCTTTTTGGTGCTTTGTCTCTGCTGCTGCTAGGTCTTTTTCCAAGGCATCTCGTAGTTTTGAGCGCCGCTTTCGGTAAACTGTTGTGTGTGCTATTAGCTCCCCTTATGACCGTCTTCATTGCTTCCCACCTTGTGGCGGTTGTCGTATCTTCAACGCGGCACTCTACAAAATAATTGCGGATAGTTGTAGTCAGTGTGTCCCGTAGTGACAGATCATTTAGTAACGGATCGTAGAGGAACCATTGAGGTCTGCATGAAGGGTCCAGGTCATACACCCGGGAAGTTAGGATTATCGGGTCATGGTCAGAGAGTACTTTGACCCATATTATTGTCTCGTCTGTGAAGGAGAGCAGCTGGGGGCTAGCAAGCAGTAGTTCGATGCGGGAGTAGGTGCGGTGCACCTGTGAGAAGGAGAAGTCCTTTGTATCTGGGTTTATAACTCTCCAGGTGTCTACCACTCTGCAGAATTGGAAGAGGTGAAGCAGGGCCAGTGCAATTTTGAAATCTTTTGATGCCGGTTGATGGGATTTATCCGTCAGTGGGTTTGCAACCCCACTGAAGTCTCCTCCCATCATTATGTGGCCTTCCAGGAACGGATGGAGATCTTTTTCTAAATCTTGGTAGAAGGCTTCTTGCTTCTCTTTGGGGGCGTATATTGAGACTAGAGTGTAGAGCTATCCGAACAGCCAGCCCTGCACAGCGATATAGCGCCCTTCAGGGCTTTTGAGAACCTCCAATTCTGTAAACGGGACTCCTCTGGCAAATAAGATTGCTGTACCCCATCTTTTGGAACAGCTGGACACAAGGTACTGTTTCGTGAAGGCTATGCTCCTTAGACGGTGGAAGTCGGCTGGGACCAGGTGGATCTCCTGAAGGAAGATCACCAAGCCCGACAGGTCTCCGATCCTACGCAGAACTGATTTCCGCTTGCTGTGGACATTTAGGCCTCTGGTGTTAAGGGTTATGAAGCAAAGTTTTTAATGGGGCGGGATGTCCCCCAGCGGGTCTGCCTCTTCTAACGGTGTAGGGGGTCTTGGGGCTTGTGGGGATTCCATTGTTGTTCTAACTTGTAGTGTTCCTCTCTTTCTGTTGCAACCAGGGTTTTAACTTTTTGTGAACGTGCAACAATTCCAACAATATAACTTTGAGTGATAACTAACTTCCTGTTGGGCCTGCCGGGCTTTGAGCCAGTGAAAGTGTACACTCTTAGGGCTTGGGAGAAGCGCGCGGGCTCCGAGCGATTCTATTTTATCTTGGGGAGCTACGATTGGTTCTGTTGGGGTCTGTGGGTTACAGGGCTTTGTGAGAGTTCGAGGAGGATGTTCATGACTTGAAGGGTGTATATTCTGTTTTCCCCCCGACGTGCCACTCTAGGGCAGGAATTTCGTTGGGCTTTTGGATCTTCTCTAGGGCCTCCCGAGGGTGATGGATTTGTTACATCTTTGTCCGGGGAAGAGGGGCCTCCCGTCAATATGCCTTCGGCCTTCCCCCATAGAATTGATTGTCCGTAGTTGGCATTCAAAGGTGAAGATGAGCATTGCCGGGAAGAGCCAGCGGTATTTTATCTTCTGGTCTTGGAGGAATTTTGTTAGGGGTTTTAGTGCCTTTCGTTTTTGTACTGTCGCCGCTGCCAGATCCTGGTATATCTGGATTTGAGACCCCTGGTAGGTTAGGTCGCCCTGTGTGCAACTGGCGGCCATGATGTCTTGCTTAGTAGAGAAAAAGTGAACCCAGGTGATTACATCTGGGGGGGGGTTTGCCAAGGGTTTCCTGCGGTCGCACAGCCTGTGAGTTCGATCTAATAACAATAGGGGTTTGTCGGAGTCAGGGAGGAGCGCTTGAAAGAGGTCACCTATGTATGTTTGTAAGGCTTGATCCATAATTATTGTTGGGATCCCTCGGATACGAATGTTGTTCCGCCGGCCCTGTTTGCCATCTCTTCTTGCTTACGTGCCATGTCTTCACTGTTATCTTCTAGGGTTTGCACTTTCTTCTGGAGCTCCGCCAGTTGGGCTGCGTGGTTTAGGGTAAGCGCCTCAGTTTCGCTAACCCTTTGTTCCACCTTCCCCATGCGGTCATCGAGGTTCTCCGCCTTAAATGATATTTGCGTCATGCAGTTCCTGAATTCCACCTTTATATCTGCCAGAAGGGATTGCATGTCCTCCTTGGTGGCCCAGTGGCCGTTGACCTATCCGGGGAGTGGGCAATAGCTCGTCCGGGGTCCGATTTCCTGTTCCTATCTTGCTGCAGCATAGTAGCGATGTCTGTTGCCTTCTGGGGTAAGCGGTTTTAGAATCTGGGTATCATCTGCATAGTTAGTGTAGGTGACACCAAGATGGTCTAAATCATCAAAAAGGGGCTTGGTGAATATATTGTACATTGTGGTGAGACACAGGAACCCTGTGGCACTCCACATGTGATCGGAATGGGGTCTGCTGCCGCTGATGGCGAGAAGACTCTCATAGTCCTGTTACTCAGAAAGGATTGGATCCAAACTATGGCTTCCTGTGAGAAGTGGGCTGCTGAGTCAAGGTGATTACATAGGACCTTGTGGTCAACCAAATCGAAAGCCGCAGATAGACCTAGTAGAAGTAGTAGAGCCGAATTCCCCCGTCCTTTAGCTCGTCGATCTGGGCCTTAAGATCAATCAGCGCAGTTTTAGTACCGTGTTGAGACCTAAAGTCCGATTGGCGGACTCCTAGGAGCTGGTTGAGTTCCAGATACTTGTGTATCTGGAGATAGGCCACCCTGTCTACGATTTTAAGGAAAAATGGCACTGTTGTGATAGGCCTATAGATAGTGGGTATGGATGGATCTAGTGATTGCTTTTTGAGGAGGGGGAGGACCCAGGACTCCTTTAGATTACTCAGGAGAATGCCGACGAGAACAAGGCATTAATGAGCTTAGTTATGAAGGGTGCACGGTCTCTTGCGTCTTCTTTAATGATTTGGGTTGGGCATTTATCTCCCTGACAGTTAGAGGGTTTGAGGGAGAGGATGATTTTTTCAACCTCAAGAATTGAAACTCTAGCAAAGCTGAAACGTTGTGGTGGTTTATGTGAGAGCGCAGGAATACTAGTTGGTATGTCAATATTAGGTCAATTAGATTTCTTGTCAGCAATCTTAGCTTGGAGATTAATGACTTTGTTGATTAGGGCCTTTTGTATATTAGAGCACCAAAGCTTATCCTTTAAGCAGTTATCTGCCACAGGAACCGGGGATTCGATCTCTTTCAGGATTAAAAAGAGTTCCTTTGTACTTGAGTTTGCTTGAAGAATCCTGTTGTTGTAAGTTTCCTGCTTGGCAAAAAGTATTTCTTTCTTATAAAGGGAGGAGATATTGGTAAGGCTGGATCTATTTTCATCAGTGAGTAAGTGCCTCCAGGTGACTTCACATTTTCTTTTTCCGGCTCTCAGGGTTTTGAGGTGCGGGATGAACCAAGAGTTCAGGTGTGCTCTAGGTTTGCTTTTCCTCATTTTTAGGGGGGGAATGGTATCTAAGGCTTTAGTCATAGTTGTATTATATTCATCTACTAAAGTAGTAGGATAAATGGTGTTTGGCAGGGAATTGAGTGTCGGTAGAGTAAGTGGTAAGAGCTTATCTGCCGTGATGTACTTTTTATTCCTAGTTAGGGTAGGAAGAGCTAGTATGTTATTTTTAGTTGTGACACTTTTAACTGCTAATGTGAATGATATAAGGTAGTGGTCTCTCCACAGCTGTGGAGTTATGGCAGTAATTAAGGCATTGCAGTTAAGATCTGCAACCCAATCGTGTGTTCTCCCTGTGTCATGTGTGGGTAGTCACTCTTTGGGCGAGGCCAAGTTCACTAAGTATATTGGCGATTGCTGTCGCTTGCTGGTCTTTGGGATCATTGAATCCCATGTTGAGATCCCCTAGTAGGAGTAATTGAGAGGTCGTTTTTAGATAAGGTGATAGGATAGTGAAGATGTCCTCCTCAAATGGGCCGATGGGGCCTGGAGGCCTGTATTAAAGGTGGATGGTGATCGTTTGGGAGTCAGATATGGGCAAATTAGCCGTGAGGGATTCGCAGGATTTGAAGTCGGGTGAAGGGGCTATTCTCATGGCTAGGTTGGATTTAGCTATGAGAGCTATATCTCCTCCCCTTGCATCAACCCTGTCTACTCTGAGAATAGTATAATTATCAGGTACTGTGAGCATGAGAGCAGGGCCTTATGCTGCATGTAGCCATGATTCGGTTATGGCTAGAAAATCATAGTTTCCATCTGAATTAGGTCAGCTATCTCAATGGCATGAGCCACTAGGGATCTGGCATTTATTAGGGCACCCTTAAGGTCTGGGACAAGGTCGCTTGGTAATGGATTAGGTGATACGCAATTGCTTGTTTCTTCTTAAGCTATCACAGTAGGGAACTTACTCTGCTGTTGCTTTTCGTAGATACAATCATCGGCCTCAGGAGTGAAGAGAGGTAGGTGAGATATTTATGGATTTAGTATTTTGTTTGATGGGTGGGCAGTTTCTCCTAAGGTTAGTCTTAGAGTTGGCAGGTGGTTCGTAGAGTTTGGTCAGTCTGGAGCGGAGTCTGGTGTTTCTAAGTGATATGTGGTTAGGTAGATTCGTTTTGGGTAAACCCTAGGTGAAGTTAACATAAGGACAGTCGTTGGTCCAGGTTGCTATTATATTGATGGTCAAATTGGGATTTCTCCTCCATACTAATCCCTATGGGATCTCTATTAGGTGTATCCTGCTGAGAATTCAAGTTCACTTTGGGTGTCGGGGGAGAGGGGGTAAGTATAGCATTCATTGAAGAAGCCATATTGCTTGTCATGATAAGGTAAGGTGCAAGTATAGTGAGATGACCTATATTACTAGTCAATTGACCTAATGTCATTAGGGTACATAGTAAGAGTGGATGGCGGACAGTAAAGGCATACATAGCGCACTTAAGGTCACTTCTATGTAATATTTCGCAAACAGGGAAGGTTTGGTCGTGGTCAGCAGTATCTAACCCTGGCTGGATTGGTTAGATTAGGATTAGAACCAGTAGTTTCACACCATATCGGCAGGCTAGATTTAGCACACAATATTAATGCAAAATATCAGGACAGGCGAGATGCAACACTCACTAGTATCACACAGTATCAAGCAGACTGGATTTGGCACATCACAGTGACGCAAGATATCAGGGCAGGATGGATGCAACACATAATAGTGACATTAAGTATCTGGCCAGGCTAGGTACAGTAAACATCATAGTACACAGTGTTAAAAGACTAGGTCAATGGTGCAGTGACTAAATTTGGCAAAGGTGAGAATTTGTAGTGCACTGGGCAGAAGATGAGAGGGACCTGGGCAACCGGTTGCCAGATTATGTTCGCTCAAGGTTTCACAGCATTACGTGCCAATGCTGGAATGATCATAATTGATGTGGGGCTATGCAAAGGGAGTCTTTCCACCAGGGTGACAAGAAACGGGAATTCCTGAGGAGGCACGGTATAGGACTGGCACTGGGGCTATTCTGCTGTCGGAGGCGGCGGCAAGTGGGATGCGTCTGTGTGCAGGAAAGTTTACACTCTTTGCGCAGGAGGCACAGGAATGGTGGGAGTACCCTCTGGATATCCTGTGGCCACGGACCGGCCCGGACAGGTCCAGACAGCTATGGGCCTTTTACTTTATGGGCCTTCTACTGCAGGGGGCCCGGCTAATGCCTTTCGGTTAGCCAGACCTATAAGGTCCTTGGGACTTGTTGCTTAGCAACAGTATTAATACACATAATAGCGGCCTTCTGACTTGTTGCTTAGCAACAAAACTGAATACACATAACAGCGGCCTTCTGAGGAGCATGTAGATCGAGCGAACACAGAGTGGAGGCTCACACGTGTTGGAGCATCAGTTGGATGGATTAAACCATGTGAATTGATTAAAATTACAGTAGTTTCACCTTGTTATTGTCATGTGGCTCAGTTGCTGGCATCCAGGCAGTGGCTTCTGAGTGGCGGCGTCTCTCGAGTCACAGGAGGCAAAACAGCTGCTCCTGCAGTGTTCGTGCTGGCGAGGGCTCGAGGGCTCCAGTCCTGAGATGGGGAAGGGGCTTCAAATGAGGCCAGACAGGTATGGGCCTTTTACTTTATGGGCCTTCTACTGACTGCAGGGGGCCCGGCTAACGGCTTCCGGTTAGCCGGGTCGACCTATAAGGACGTTGGGACTTGTTGCTTAGCAACAGTATCAACGAAACTGAATACACATAGCAGCGGCCATCTTAGGAGCGTGGGCAGCTGTGAGCTGGCAGAGATCCGACTCACTCCAGTGCTGGAGAAGTCGAGGTGGTGACATAATCTATGGGAGGTGGCCCACTTGGCCCCACAACGAAGCAGAGACCACCAACACCAGGCCTTGGAAGAGCCGATCAGGCGAACCACAAAGAAGTGACGAGTGACCAGCAAACCGTCCGCAGCCCGGGAAAGAAACAGACACGCGTTCCCAACACAAACAAAGTAAAAGGAATTGCAGGAAAACCAGGTGGCGTACGGGGACAGCAGAGAGTCAAGGAAGCCTAGGGAGCAATCTCCCTTGTCACAGTAGTGATACGCAGAGAACAAAGAGTCAAGGAATCATCAGGAGTAATCTCCCTCCTCACAGTAGTGAAGCCCAGAGAACTAAGAGTCAAAAAAGCCTCAGGAGTAATCCCCTCATCACAATAGTGACATCCATAAAACCAAGAGTCAAGAAAGCCCTGGGAGCAGAGAACCAATAGTGAAGAAAGCCTCATGGCCAGTCTCCCTCTTCACTATAGTAATACCCGAAGGTCTGTAAAACAAGAGTATATCCGAAGGAATCTCCCTCCTCACATTGATAATCCAAGTAAGACTAAAGAGGATTCTAGACAATGAGAGCTATCTGGAGATAATCTTCAAAACATCCAATGACAGGAAAGAACTGCTAGAACTGTAAAGCAAGCTTTCAAAAGCCCTTGGGAAGTAAAAATTAACTTGGTACCTAGAGTGCTATACCATTGTCAGGCCCTCCCAATCACCATCCCCAGGAAAGACTTACAGAAGCTCCAAACAAACATCATGAATTTAATCCGGGAGAGAAAGAGGCCGCGTATAGCCAGAAGGGTAGTGACGAGAAGCAAGGGATTGGTGGCCTGAGGGCACCAGAAATGGAAAGATCCTGCCTGGCCGCTCCACTTTCACCAGCATTCACCTGGAAACTAACTACTAACAGGCCTCTCTGGGCGAAACTTGAGGAGGACTGGTGCCGAAGCCCCCCAGAAGCGCTCCCACACATTATCAGACCCATTGACCCCCCCTAATGAGGGGCCCCTAACCGCAACCAACAACACAGTTGAGAGTTGGAGGAAGGGCGGCCAGGCGATGGAACGGCGGGAGCACAATAGGCCCCCTATCCCTGATCTGGGACAACCCGGACTTCACCCCCGGAAAGTCCCCCAATAACTTTAACTGCTGGAAAGGAGGAGGGTTGAAACACGTGGGAGACTTCTTCGCGGAGGGTTCACTTTCGTAGATTGCAAGGAAAAAATTGGGGTGCCTGAAACAGAAAGATTCCGCTACACGCAGATCCGGCACTGGCTCCTGCAGGAGCCCATGAAAACACAAGGCTGCAGAGAACTAACGGCGCTGGAACAAACTCTCATAGCGCCTCCCCCCCAAAGAGAAAATATCGACCTTATAAGGGCTATTGGACAGAGGCGATCCCGACAAAAAGGAGGCTTATATGGAAAAATGGGAAAGGGACATCGGCAAAACAATCGAAATGGAAGAATGGGGACACATTTGGACCAGAACACAAAAGAGCTTGAAATGCGCCACCAACAAAGAAGGGGCCATCAAAACCTGCTACAGATGGTACCTAACTCTTGAGATCCTGAACAAGAGCAATCTAGCGATCTCCCCGCGTTGCTGAAGAGGATGCACAGACACAGGCACGCTATATCACTTGCTCTGGACATGCCCAATGTCCGCTAAGTACTGGAGGGAAATCCTGGACCTCGTTAAGCAAATCACAGGCCTGACTATCCCACGGGATCCAGGAATAGTCCTCCTAGGCAGCACAGGAGATGACCAACTTCCGCTATCCGGAAACTTGGCAAACCTCTGCACACAACTCCTCACAGCAGCTAAGATAGCTATAGCAAGACTATGGAAAAACTCAGAGGGCCCCGCAGTGAGCCTGTGGTGAGCCAAGTGCTGGGACATCGCAGTAGCGAAGAAAATAACTGCCATCCGCATGGGAAATAAAAACAAGTTCTTCGACACCTGGGCTCCCTTCCTGGACAATGCGGACTGATACCCCGGAATGGCAAGAAAGCCTCCGCCTCTCCGCTGGCTAGACAAATTCAAATAATGTAAACTGAAAATCAGCCTCGTAGCCCATTCCGAACGCTCTCCCCCGAGAGCGGTCAGCTCGGAATTGGGAGCAGCAGAGAGCGGAGCGAAGCGCCCCTCCTCAAATACGGACCAGAAAGACCCCCCGCGAAAGTCAATTGCCCAATACAACACCCCACAGACTCTCAGCACCCCTGTTTATGTTTTGGTTTGTTTGTTCATATCTAAACGAATTGCACAATAAGTAAATCAATGATCTTGAGATGTATGTTCACTGTGAAAATCAAATAAAAAGACTGTTTGAAAAAAAAAAAGAATGGCATCTACCTTGTGCCTATCCATTCTGATACCTTCTGGTGTGAGGCTAAAACCGAGGAACTCCACTTCAGTGACATGAAAAGAGCATTTTTCAAATTTAGCATACGGTTTATGATGGCGGAGTTTAGTAAGGACGAAGCGTACATGCCTGACATGGTCTTCTTTTGTTGCAGAATACACTAAGATGTCATCAATGTGAACCAGGGCGCAAACGTCGATTAACTCCCGCAAAACATCATTCATAAAGTACTGGAATGCAGCAGGAGCGTTGCAAAGTCCGAAAGGCATTACCTGGTATTCATACAAGCCGTATTTGGTACGAAAGACGTTTTTCCATTTGTCTCCTTTCTTCACTCGAACAAGATGGTACGCCCCCCTAAGGTCCAGTTAGGTATAGATTTGGGCGTCTTTGACTTGATCCAATAATTCGGGAATGAGGGGCAGTGGATAACATTTTTTTACTGTGATCTGGTTTAATGCGTGATAGTCGATGCAAGTCCTCAAATCTCCTTCCTTCTTTGGTACGAAGAATAAGGGACTGGCTGCCTGTGATTTAGATGGGCGGATAAATCCATTTGCCAGGTACTGATCAAGATAAGATTTCAAATGGAGGTTTTCTGGTTCAGTAAGTGGATAGATTCGACCACAAGGAATTTGCGCACCAGGTATGAGGTCGATCTGATAATCGTAGGGCCTGTGCGGTGGTAGAGTATTGGCTTGTTCTTTCTGGAACACGTCTTGAAAATCTTGGTATTCATTTAGTAGAGTACTAGTCACACCTAGTACAATCGCCGCCGTACTGGGAGTTGCAGATGTACATAAATCTGTTTTCCCCTTTTCTTGGTAATAACATGTGCGAGCACAATCATCAGAAAAGGCCAACTTCCTGGCACGCCAATCTATTAGAGGGTTGTGAGCTACCAACCCTGGCATCCCTAAGATTAGTCAAAATTGAGGAGCTTTGATGAGATCGAATGCAATAGATTCTCGGTGTCCATCCCGGCACAGTAGGGTTAGTGCTGCTCCGCTGTCTATGTATGCTTCGACAGCATTCATCCGAGACGGTTATTGGTGATTGATCAAAATTACTGGTAATGCAAAGTGTGAGGTCTGTGGCTCATCCTTCTCGCTCGACAAGCGGACCTCTACGCTTGCGAGGCTTGGTAGTTTTCCGACTCCTTGTTATTATCTTCCTTCTCTGTGGCTCCAACAGTTCTCCTTGGTGGTTTCACTGGACATTCTTTGAGGAAGTGGCCTGATTTTCCGCAATATAAGCATAATTGCTGTTGCCTTTTCTTGTCTTTCAGTTTTAGTTAAAGGGGGCCGTACACCTCCGATTTACATGGGTTAATGTACGTTGAACATTATCCTTTGACCGTACATACAAAGATCGAGTGTCTAACCTTATCCGGTCCGCTTTTCGGTCTTGTAATCTGTGATCTAATTGCACCACAAGGTTGATGAATTCTCCACAGTCTTTAGGTGGGTTAACCACTTGAGCAAGGACATCCTTTAGTTCCCCTCGTAGACCCCGATGAAATGGTGTGGTCCTTTTTCCCTCAGGCCACCCAGCTTCAACGACTAGTCTGTTAAATGTTGCGATATATGTAAGCAAGCCTTGACTTCCTTGACGTAGTGACAAACGTTTGTTGTCTAATGCTTGGCCTTGGGTATGACGAGCAAAGAGTTTTTCCATGTCCATCTGGAAACCCCCAAAGTCATGTAACAACTGGTTATCCTGACTTACCAATGGTACCGACCAATCCGCAGCACTGCCACTCAGATATGACAAGACAAAAGCAACCCGCACTTGGTCGTTAGGAAAAGCCCCAGGTCTGCAAAGGAAATGAAGACGACACTGGTTCATGAGCGTGGCGTACTTCTTGGGGTCCCCTGTAAATCGTTCAGGTGGAGATACTGCCCCAGGAAGGGTTATTTGTACTGGATTGGTGGAAGAAGTTGGTACAGGTGCTGGTGGAATGTTACCAGGCAATGGGGTCTGTCCTGCCTGTGATTGGATCAATTGTCTACTTATTTCGTCAGTACGATCCTTAGTAACAATCAAATCCCTCCTAAGAGCGTTGGATTCGTACCTGGCTGAATGTACTTCAGCGCGTAATTGTCCCAACAACTGAACTAACTGGTCAGTCTCTGAAGTCTCCATGACGCCGAGGTGGATAATATTATTGAGTCTTTGCGTTCTGTTACGCTCACCTGGTATCCACGGGGACGCCACCCAGCCCTGGTTGGATGATTTGCACTCTCAAACACTCTCCCGGTCCCTTAGTAAGGCCTCTTGTTAAAGATGGGTCTGCAATATAGGAGCGCTGGATTCAATACCAGATTGTCTTTATTTTTTCCCACCTCACTTGGCCTCAACTCCTTCCTCCCCCTTGGGCCCTCTCCTCCCATTAATATTGTAAAAGGTGGATTCTCTGTCCTGCTCCTCGTGGCAGGGGCGCGTAGATGTGGGGGGGTGAGCAGTGAGCAAGTTACTTCACTGGTGCAAGCCCCGCCCTGTGGGAATCCAGGCCTGCTGCGACTCCGTAGGTTTGCTGCTTTACAGTCTTTATATGCAGTTCTTATGTTCCTCTTAGTTCGAATAATAATGTCTTGCTTCTTTCCTTTTAGGTATGGAAAGGTATTTTGGTGTTGTCATGCAGTTTGATGGCGAAAGGGCGGTGTGTGCGATGCTGTCCGGTGAGTGATGCGCGATGCGTGGCGCTGTTTCGCCTTTTATATTGCTAACCTGTGTCTTTTCTCTCCTTACAGGTTGCGATGTTCCTCGCCGAGCGCCGTAATGATCCAGCAATGATACTGACCAGGAGATGACTACCCAGGTAAGAATTGTGTGGCTTTCTTCATTCGGGAGGAAATGTGAGTAAACGCTTACTAATGCTGTCTTTCTTTCTCCTCTTTCCAGGTTATGGTATTCCAGGATGCATGCAGTGCCGGATGATGTAGTTCGTACCTTCAGGTGAGTGGAACTGAAGTCGGCGATGGATTGAAGACAGGATACTATTCCAGCTATGTTTCGTAGTGTTCTTTCTCTCTCTGCAGGACCTTGGTTTCCGGTAAGCTGGCATCAAAGAACTGGACACGGTGAGCGTTACGCTGCCCACAGCAGAATAACGCAAAGCATGTTCTGCTGTTTGGGTGTGGTTTAAATAGTCTCAGGTAAAGTAGTCCAGGTAAAATAGTCCCAGACCTGCCACACCCAAAGTAGTCCAGGTAAAGTAGTCCCAGGTCTGCCACACCCAAAAGACTAGACCGCATAGCTCAGTTCCTTGTAACTGAGCTATGTGTGTGCCTCAGCATTTCCAACTGAGTTCCTTGTAACTGAGCTATGTGTGTGCCTCCATGTTGGCTGAACCCCCCAAGTTAAATAGTCCCAAGTAAATAGTACCATTCTGATGTTGGTCTTCATGATGGTTATGAGCCACGGTGAGAGGTCCCTCTGGATCCCATCCACCTCTTTTATCCATGACAGGATATCCTCACATAAGTCTGCACCATTGGACATTTCCTCCACATGTGTACAAAATCTCCCCTTTCAGTAAGGCATTTCCAACTGAGTTCCTTGTAACTGAGCTATGTGTGTGCGCCTCCATGTTGGCTGAACCCCCCCCAAGTTAAATAGTCCCAAGTAAATAGTCCCATTCTAATGTTGGTCTTCATGATGGTTATGAGCCTGGCGCCAAAGGCTGACTCCAAGAGAGTCTTGGATGAGGTTTTAAGGCCCTTGACCTGGCCCTAACCGGAAGGCTGACTTGCCAGTGAGGGCCAGGGGTAAGGGTCATGACAATGAGGTGGGTTAGATACTCCATATCATATATCGCGGTGACCTTTTCCCTCGGCATTCGTGGACTCTTCCACCTATGAGCCTGGCAGCACCTAGCTGCCACCATCATAACCTGAAACATGTGGCCCTGTGCCGCTTCAGACTCCCCATGTACACTCACACTGAATAAAACAAGCCACAGTGAGAGGTCCCACTGGATCCCATCCATCTCTTTTATCCATGACACGATATCCTCACATATGTCTGCACCATTGGACATTTCCACCACATTTGTACAAAATCTCCCCTTTCAGTAAGACATTTCCAACAATTTGGATTGTAACCCTCCCTCGTCCGAGCTATCTGCACTGGGGCGTAGTCCCATCTGTGGAGCAATTTCAGGGCCTGGTGTCTATACTGGAGTGATGTGGTCGAAATGTTGGACTGCCTACACATTTTAGCCCACCCTGTGTCATCAATATCACCACCTAGGTCCTGTCCCTACTTCACTCTTGCGTGGGGGGTCCCTCGGGGCCGCCAGGAGGAGCAGTTTGTAGAGCCTGGATATCAGTCCCTTGGACCCTTTTTGTGAAATCAAGAACTTTTCAAAATCCGTTAACTCCCTTCTGAGGTTTTCCCCCCCATCTTTCCTCTGTCAGGGCCCCCATTAGTTGTAGGTAACGAAAGGGCGATAGTTGGTTCAGTCCCTGTAAACATAGAAAGGTTCCCCCGTCCCACAACTGACCCGCCCTGCTGAGCCCGGCCTCATACCATTGTTGGAACGCAAGTGGCTCATCAATCCCATCCCTAAGACGGGGAGCCCAAATGCAACTTAGGGGCGCAGGCCACAATATATACCATCTATTTTCACCACCCTCTTTCCAAACCGACCAAAGAACCACCAGCACTGGATGCCGCAGGACTGTCGCTTGTATGCTGGTTTTGAGGACCCACAACCATTCGTCTAACGTAACCAGGGAGAGTACCTCGTTGTCCATTGCAACCCACTGTTTCCCCGTCTCTGGTGTGAAGTGGTCTACTAGGATCCTTAGCTGGGACGCCCTATAGTACATCTCCATATCGGGAAGGCCCACTCCCCCCTCCTCCTTCGGCCTTATCAGTGTCTCGTACGAAATCCTATGTTTCTTCCCTGCCCAGAGATACCGCAGCAGAGTTCGTCTCACCTCTAGCAGAAATTACCTGGGCACTGGCGTCAGCAACATTTGGAACAAGAAAAAGAATTTGGGGAGGATTACCATTTTTATTGAATTGAGGCGTGCCATCCACGAAAATCCCAGCCCAGGCCACCTTTCAATGTAACTTTTAACTGCTAACCAAAGGGAGAGGAAGCTACTGGCAAATAAGTCTCCTGGCCTTTGCGTAACCCGAATCCCCAGATAGCTGAACGCATCCCCCTGTACCTTGAAAGGGAGCCCCGCAACATATTCCCCCTGAGTATCAGACAAATTCCCTGCTATCAATGCCACAGATTTCCCCAGGTTAACCTTGAAGCCTGATAGATTCCTGTAACGCTCCAGACTGCGTAGCACATGTGGTATCGATTGAGATGGTTCGGCCACATAAAGAAGTGCGTCATCTTCAAACAGGCTTATCTTACAGTGTGTTTCCCCTACCATGACGCCTCTGATCCCCCCATTGTCCCTGATAGACGCCGCCTATGGTTCCATTACTAGAGCATTTATGAGCGGGGACAGGGGGCAACCATGTCGTGTACCCCTCCCCAATGGGAACGACCCAAACTCCCAACTCTCAACTCTCGCCGCAGGTTTTGAATATAGGGCTGAGAGCCAGCCCATCCATCTTAGAACCATTCCCAGGGACGAGAAGGTTTCCCCCATGAAGGCCCAGCTTACCCTATCGAAGGCGTTCTTGGCGTCCAGAAATAGCAGGAGAGCCCCTTCCTCCCTTACCGTCCTCGAGCTCAGCACGTGGAGAGTCTTTCGCATGCTGTTTGCTCCTTGCCTATTTAACACGAATCACACCTGATCTGGGTGGATCAATCAGGGGAGGTGCGTCTCAAACCGTGTTGCCAGGATCCTGGCAAAGATTTTGGCGTCCACATTTAAGAGGGAGATAGGCCTGTACGAGGTACAATCCCCGGGATTTTTCCTCGGTTTAGGTGTCACCGTTATCAGGGCCTGAAGAAATATTGGGGTAATTGTGTCTTGTCCCCTGATGCAGTTGAACAACTTGGCCATGGGTTTCACCAGTGAGGATTGGAACTGCTTATAGAAGTCGGCCGTAAAGCTGTCTTCCCCCGGGGCCTTCCCTGTCTTTAATCTTTTGATAGCCTCCACCACCTCCTCCCCCGTTATCTCCCCCTCCAGGGCCTCAAGCTCAGCTTCAGTGCTTGGTGTACAACTCCTTATAGTAACTCACAAAGCATTCTGCGACCTCCTTCCCCCTGTCCGTTTCCTCCCGCCCAAGTCTCTGACGCCTTCAACCCTCCTTTCCTTCCTACAGACTCTTGCCCTATGTGCCAGTAGAGTCCCCACCATGTCGCCCCTCTCATAGTATCTCTGGTGGGTATACCTCATCTTCTTGACTACTTCCCCAATTAGGACCGTGTGCAGTTCCTGTCTCTTATCCCTCATTTATCCCAGGAGAGCCTCCCTGTCTACCCCCTTCCGGCTGAGTTGCGACTGCATTTCTCTCAATTCCTTGCAGATGTTACTCTCAATCAATGTCCTTTCACGTTTCCTACAGGAGCCTTCTGCGATGAGCAGGTCCCGGAAGGTAGCCTTCGCCGCCTCCCATACCATTGTCAGATCGGTCTCCTCATTATCATTGGTCTCGAAATAGGCCTTTATTTCCGTCCTCACAAACTCCCTGAATACCTGGTCCCTCAGCAGAGTGTCATTACACTGCCATCTGCAGCTCCTCAGGGCCTTAGGCAACCTCCAATCCACCACTACAAGCTCATGGTCTGACCACGTGATAGCCTCCACGGTTGGTACCCCGACCTCCCTGTCACCCTCCTCCGATACCAGCAAGAGGTCTATTCTCGTATATGATTGATGTGGGGGGGAAAAGAATGTGTAGCCCCCCGGACCCAGCCACGACCTGCGCCATATATCAACCCAGTAGTACTCTTGTAGGTCTTGCATGGCCAGGTTATCCTTTTTAGCCCCTCTCACCCCCGTCCCCTTTGCTGACCACCAATCCACCTGGGGGTCCATTATCAGGTTGAAGTCCCCACCTAGAACCATGGTTCCCCCGCCCATTCATCCACTGTCTTGAACACCTGGCATATGAACTGAATCTGGCCCACGTTGAGTGCATAGAGGGTAGCCAGCGTGATCCGCATTCCCTCGCATGTACCCTTTATTCCCAGGAACCTACCTCCAAAGCATCTCTTGGACTCAATGTTCGTGAGCTGGAACGCTTTGCCCAAGAGTATACCCACCCCTTTCTTTTTGGAGGATTTATGAGAAGCCCAGAAGTTTCTGCCCATGTCTTTCCCCTTAATCAGTGACTCTGCCCCCTGCTGGTAGTGTGTTTCTTGCAAAAAGAAGACCACCAAGTTCTGCTTGCGCAACATGTTGCTTGTAAGGGATCGCTTATTTTGAAAATTTAGGCCCTTGACGTTCATCGTGCCAACCATGTCCCTCAACCATCACCTCTCCTTACCCTGCACCCTGCGTGCCCCTTATGTCCGGTTGAGCATGGGGGCCCCTCCCCCTCCCACTCCTTTCCCTTCCTCCTCCTCCCATCCCTCCCTGACCTCCCTGCCTCCCTTTTGAGGCGTCCGTCTTCATTTCCCAGAATAACTGGGCTCGGTCGACGAACCATCAGGGACTCGTCCCTTGACCTGGGTTACTAATCTAACGGGGTCTTCGCTCCTTCACCCCTAAGTCGGGCCTGAAGTATTCAATGTGTCCTAATGGTCTCAAGTAGGGGACCACAAACTCTCCCCCCAAGTGCTCCACACCCACCCTTTCCTCAAACCAGCTAAAAAGAAAAAACGCCATTTGGCGGATCTTGCAAACAACAGGCACAACCTTACCAACAATGCATCACCAGCCCCAACGGTGTCGGCACAAACAAGGAGAAAAGAACATGCCAACCGTGGCAATTTGTTAGGACATTTTACTCCCACTCAGCCCACAGGCCCCCCAACGGCACAGCAGATGGTGCGCAGATGTGCGGTTCACCTGCAGAGCAGTTTCATTTCACTTCAAGTGCCCCCCAAAGGCGGCAGGGGGGTGTGTAGTTTTCTGAAATCTTCGGGTTCCTCTCACCGGATGTTTTCCCCTGGTTGATGCCGGGCCTCTAGGATCCCAAGTGGGATCCATGTCTCCATCAGCCCCCCTCTCCTGAGGGGCCCGTACATCCACCAACTAGGTCTTCCCTGACTCTCTGGATGTCCTCGTCGGTCACCAGATTGTGCCTCTCCCCCTGCCATTCAAAAGCCAGATAAAATAGGTGCCCCAGCGGCATCTGACCCCCTTCTCTTGCAAACATTTGGTGAGGGTCCTCATCAGCAGCGTGAGGGCCGAAAGAGCCTGGAAAATGGCCACTCTGGAATCTCTGTATTTTATTTCCCGAAGACCCTTCGTCTTCCCCAGAATCCTGGCCTTGTCTCTGTAATAATGTAGACGTGGCAGCACTGAATGAGGGCCTCTTACTCCCCCCAGCCCGGTGGACTCTGTTTATTATTACCCCTTCTCCAGCATCATCCCCGAGGGCTATCCGTATTATGTCCTGCGCTTTACCTTCCAGACTGAGCAGGGTCTCACCCTCTGTCTCCACCAGGCCGAAGAAGCGTAGATTATTTCTCCTCTCACAGTTCCCCATGTCGTCCACTTTGGGGCGGAGTTCCTCCTCCCGGCGTTGCATCTCCTCCCGGCATTGCATCTCCACGAATCTTGCCTCCATATGAGTCTCCAGGAGGCCAGTGGACATTTGGTTGTTTTCAACCCCGTCCATTCAATCTTCCAACGTGGACACTTTAGCTGTGAGGTTGGCCAATTCGGCCCCCATGTCCGTCCTCATCCCCCTTATCTCCTCCAGGATAGTTTGGATGTTGTTTTGTATGGAGCTCATTTCCGCCGAGTCCCCACGGCAGCCCCCGGCCTCCAACTCAGTGTCTTCTGTCTGGAACTGGTACTTTGCCAGGGCCTCCTTCCAGCTCATGGGTTACCCACACCCTGGAGCACCCGTGTCCACTCTATGGACGTAGTACAAATCCACTAGGGCGCGGATCTGCCTCACAGGGTCCGATTCAGTGATTTTGGGTGGAGAGGCCTGTTGGTCAAGTAGATGAGGAGTGTCTCAATATAGCTGGAAGGGGCTTGCTGCGCCGGTGGGCTCTCCTCTGCAGAGGCTATTTCTTAGGGGTGGATTCCTACTGACTCCTCGTCCTCACAATGTGTGCCAGCGGTGTCACCATTGACAGGTTGGGGGGCCAGCGACCTCCCAGCGATGTGTACCTCGTTTAGAGATGTTGCTCTAGTCTCTGATGGGTGAGACCACTCAAGCCGGCTCCCACTCTTGACGCAGGAGGAGTGGTTTTGTGTGCAGGATGGCCTCCTGTCGGCGTAGGAAATGGACCCACCTTAATGTGCCTCCCACGTGACCTTGCGGGCGCTGCCAGGCACCGCTGTGGACCCGGTTCGCCCCGTCTGGGCCTCGATCAGGTGGTTTCCCCTCCCATTCACCACTTATGTAAGTCACTCACTGCCTCCCTGTCGTGCCTATGTAATGTCTCCCTGGACATCTGCATTTCCTGCACCATGAGTCTCTGGGCACTGTGTGATTTCAGCTCTAGTCTCGGGGTATTGGGCCTCCTGTTTCTCCCACTGTTCACCGTGCAGTTCTCCTTGCAAGACACTTCCCCAAATGATAGGGGTGCCAGGCCCACTTTCTCCCCCACTGGCTGTGTACCTGCACCTACCTCTTCCAGCCAAGCCCGTCAGTGGTTGATGGTGCACCATGGTGCGTAGCTCCTCCCCTCAAGTGCTGGCCCCCTTCAGTATCGTGGTCCAGGGCCCCATGGATATTTTGAGGGCCACAGGGTCTCCAATCTCGCCCCCTGCAAGGGTGGGGGGTGTGTGTTTCACACTGCTTTCCTCACCTTTGGTGTAGCTCTAATTACGTTCTCCCAGCCAGCGTTGTAGTGGTCACGCTCCTGCGTAGGCCCGGGCTGGGTGAACCTTGCTGGATAGGGGGGTCACACCTCTGATATTGTAGGGGCCGTGTGGCTGCCCTCGGGCCAGCGAAGTGTAGATCGGGAAGCTTCCCAGATGCCGAAGAGGTGACAGCTCGGTGGCCCTCTGCTCTTACTCACCTTGTTGGGGATCCAGCAGGTGTGCTCTCTCCCTCAGCCGCGTGTAGTACAGCCGCTGGGGGGGTGGGTGCCCGCAGTGTCCGGATCGCCCCACCAGCCCTACGAGTCCCCTCTGGGATTGTACAACGTTCCGTGGTAGGGGTGCACCTGCTCCCGATGCGCTGGCGTACTGACAGTGCCGGACTCCGCCACAGCGTCTCTGCAAGCCTGGGGTCGGGCCTCCTCATCCTCTTCCGCCGGCGTGTGCTGTGTGGTTTTGGGGAGGGGTGCCTCCGAGTTACCCTTAGCTGTTATAGGGTCAGGGAGCGCTGTAGAGCCTTGAGACTTCGCCCCTTTGTGGGTCTTAGGTTCTGCCAGAGATTTATTCGCCTCTGGAGCGTGAAGGGACCCTTTCTCCAAGTTTTCTCCTCAGGTTTCCCGGGGCTAGGGAAGGAGCATAGAGATCAGGCAGTCATCTCGCCTGCGCCCCCTGGTGGCCTTCCCAGCAAATGGTACATTTATTCAACATTTTCAGCTGTTCGTTTTTTTCGTACAGCCGAAATTCAAACAAATTTACCATTTGTTTTTTTTTTCTATCAAATCTGCAGATTCCATTGTAGTCAGAATCTCAAAGGAGTCAAGTCAGATTAAAGAGGTCCAAAAATGCAATGCGCTTCTTCATTGGTGACCTGCTCAAAAACAGCTGGCACCCAGGCAGACTATGGTCAAGTCAGCGACTCTCCGGCTCATAAGATGGTCAAAAAGCAGTGAGTTTATTCCAAGATGGCCGCCGTAAGTAGAGGAGTGTGAAGAGTGTGCTCCCACTGCTTGCTTCGGAAATAAAAAAGATATGCTAGTCCCCCTTCACAGATGAAGAGTGCCACATTGCTTTCCAAGACCCACGCCACCGTGGAGAAACTCTGGTGTGTGGCTTAAGCAAAAGGAACGTCATTATCAGACTGCGACTGCTGTGAGGAGCTTCTAGGGCGTGGCGAGCAGCAAGCAGCGAACGCCGACTAGATGAAACAGATCCGTTAACTAGTTAAGCATCTGGCTTGGCAGTCCCCGACTCAGCAAATACCTAGGGTCTTGTGATTGGTCAAGGTGCTGGCGACGGTCCGGAACATAAAAAGACTCTAGGGACGGGATTATGAATTAGAAGGATCCGCACACCTAGACTCCATGTCAACAGAAGGAGCATGCCCTCACTCACAAAAGGGGTGAGGGCATATAAACATTCAGTACACCGATGACTTTACAGGATCTAAAGCAGATCATCAATGATTGACCGCACAGTAGCTCAGTCTTTCGGGAGCACGGATAGCAACGCAGAATACAGGCCAGCAACAGCCGGCAGGTAGGCTGTTAAGCATCCAATATACTAAGTCAGCCTATATATTTAGGGCGAGCCATAGGTGGCGAGAAGGTCACAAGGGTGTACAATCAACGGAGGGAGGAACTATTATCAATAAGCCTAGTCGAACCCCATGACTAACAGGGCTCATACCATAAGAGAAATAGCAGTAATTGTAACTTGCGAGGCCCTAGTATCAAGACTACACATCTAAAAGCTTGATTTAAGTACATTCATCTATGAGGAAAGAATACATCGTAACTCTGTCATTGAGGAGAATCTCCCTGAGAAGTTATTAGATGACAGCTGAGAAAACTTACGTAATGATTAAGGAATAGCAGTCCCAGGAGAAACAAGGGGGAGGAGTCCAAAATACTAGGCAAGTGCCATTTCTATAATTGGAACAAACCACAAGTATGGACAATTGAAGGTCAAGGCATGAGCTGGATCTTGGGTGCTATTGGTGTAGCCAAAGATATTGAGGGTTAACCCACGTACAGAGAGTGGAAGGATTTACCAGCGAAATGAAGAAAGATCCCATACTTATTGTTAGAAGTAAGTATATGGTCACAACGGCTGTAAGGTAGGAGAACAACACAGCATCTCACAGCAGTGGAACTAAAAGGCAACGAATCAACTTTTGATAGGGTGCATTTACATGCTTCACTTGAGAACAGTGAGAAAGTCACAAGTGTACAAATTGTGAGAGTACTCTGAATCGCTCCCTGGAACAACCGTAGCAATTCCGCACAAGACCTCAATTCAACTATATAAGTCTGGAGGGTAAAGTGAGCAACTTGTGACTATAGACCCCCCATATAAATGTCCCAGAACAAAACTAAAGAACCAGCGGAGGGGATTCTCACCCACAAGATGCAGTAGAAAATACAACAGGAGGGGGCTCTTTTAAAACTATAGCGGAAAGAGGGGTCTACTGAAGGACGTCAGGCAACTCATCAAGAAACCAGTTTGTCCCCAGTACCAAAGACGCCGCTGGAGCAAGACTCAACAACAGAAGTAATTAAACAATGCTTTAATGACTTCAAGGATCAAATAACGGAAATGCTTCAATCACAACTTGCCCTCATAAGGTTTGAACTCACACAATCCTTGCAAGAGGTGAAAAGTGATATCAATGACCTTGCGGAACGAGTAGAAACGAACGAGACGGCGATCCAAAAAAATAGCGGAAGACACTTGCAAAATAGATCTATTGACTGAGCAGTTAGCAACGGCGACCCACAATTTTGAATTACAACTGGAGGACCTAGAAAATATATTGAGTCGATCCCACATCAGGGTCAAATTACTTCCGGAAATGATTGAGGACAGGGAATTGATCTTAACAATACAACAGGTGTTCGCTGACCTAATAGACTTGGAAAAGTGAGAAGTTGTCCTGATTGACCGTATACATCGGATAGGTACGAAACGTAAAGAGCCAGGAGCGAGACCTAGGGATGTGGTTGCTGCGATTCAGTATGATCAGAAAGAGGCTATTTTGCTGGTTGCAAGGAAATAAACTGCTATTAAGGTTAATGGTTCAGAAATACAATTATTCCAAGACTTGGCAAACGCAACACTATTGAAGAGCAGCCTTATAGGTCCAGTGGTAAAAGCCTTACCAAGTTTGTTATAGATGGACATTTCCTTTTGGTCTTCTTTTCAATGGGAAGGACAGCAGCATTGTGTCACGTTGTGTGAAGAAGGTTTGCAGATTTTGAAGATAGCAGACGACAACGAAGGGAACCAGTCAAAAGACACTTGCAAAGTTCAAGAAAAGGGGAGATTCAAAAGATGGGGATGGACTAAACCATCTCAAGATAAAACATTGTGAGACAGGTTCGAAGGAATAAACGACCAAGTAAGACTTCACGGCGGCAGTGAGGCATGTAGTGCAATTGTGTTAATCGTGGTATTATGTGCAATATCTACAAAGATTGAATCTAGCAATGGTAAGGGGGCGGATGGAAATGTTGAAGGGGGCAAGATGTTTCAGTTTGAGCCAACAGGAGACAGCGGGTACAATTCTCGGTGCTTGGAATCAGGCGGTGCATGGTAGAGGTAGAGCCGCACAATCAATTTCTGGGTGTGAAGTGGGGCTCGACCTCCACGGTATAATACGTGAAAGGATGGGAAATAGGTTGGACTGGACCGGGGAGAAGGGAAGTAACAGGGGAGGGGGCAAGTTAGAGAGGGGTTGGGGTTACTTTGTTGGAGGAGTGGAAGTTTCAGAGGTTTAGGGGTTTTAGTGTTGAGGGGGCAGGGAGACCCGCTACCAGAGGTATGAATGGTGCAATTTCACTCAGATGGGAGGAATGAAAACATTAAAAGTCCTGTCCTTGAATATTAGGGGCTTGAATTCCCCAGTCAAAAGACGTAAAGTTGGGTCGTTCTTGAATCGGGAGAAACCGGATATAGTGGCGTTGCAGGAGATGCATGTGTCAAGGGGAGATGCGAATAAGCTTAAATTATATGGTTACTCACATATTGTACAGTCAAATGGCAAGGAAAAGAAGGGAGGGGTTTTAATAGCTTTCAAAAGCTGGGTGAGTCAGACCATATTGGCACAAGAAAAAGACAAAGAGGGTAGATACTTATTTGTTAAAATACAGCTGGGCAGAATGTGTTACACGATTGCAACAATTTACGCTTCAAATATGGGGCAAGATGTGTTTCCACAATGAGTACTAGATAAACTAGAACGGCTTGAAGAAGGACAAATCATCCTCACAGGGGATTTTAATATGGCTTGGGATCCCCAGGTTGACAAGACATTGCAACGACCCCCAACGCAAACACTAAAGACGTCCATGGCCAGCCTATCATTGACAGATGCCTGGAGAGAAACGCAGAATGAGGACGATGGGTATACATTTTACTCATCAGTTCATCGGACATTCTCTGTGTGGGTCTTGGAGGCATTGCTGGGGCGAATACAACAGATGGAAACGGGCCCAATAGCCTTATATGACCATGGTCAGGGTTATGGCGATGAAGATTCCTGGAGCATATTATTAAAGACCAGGTGATGGGTGAAGAGATTCAGGAAAAGATTAAAGAATATTATGAACTAAATGGGGCTCAGGATACCCCCGATAGATGGTTTTAGGATGCTTTCAAATCAACCATAAGGGGTGAACTAATTGCAAAAAAAGCTCAAAAGGAGAAAGTATTACTAGCAGCCCAATGGGAGCTGGAGACCCAAATAAAATCAGTTATGAAGGAAATGGTAGCAAATCAAGGGGCACAAATTCGAGGCCAATTAGATTTATTACAATCAAGGCACGCAGAGAAGGCCCTATTATATTTATGGCAGCGTTATTATAAAGCCAACAAGGCCGATTCCCTGTTGGCACATCAGGTACGAATGAAGAATGAAGCTAGAATTATTCGTACTGATGAATCAGAGCAAGGGAAAGTTAGCTCTTCTTCTCAGCACATAATAGACGCTTCTACAGAGTATTATTCAGCGTTATCTACTTCGGATTGTCCAGATCCAAAAGGCCAAAAGGCCTACCTGGAACAATGCTGGTTAAGTAAACTAGATTCAGCCGACAGTAGAGAGTTGGAGGTTCAAATTACATCAGAGGAAGTTCGAGCAGCGATAAAGTCATTGCCCCTCAACAAGGCACCAGGACCAGACGGATTTCCTGAAATGCTTTACAAGACTTACATTGAAGACTTAATCCCATTGTTGACTTCATTATTTAATTCTTTCAGGGGAGAGGGTATTATTACGCCCTCAATGGAAGAAGCAAAGGTGGTGCTCTTCCAAAAACCGGGGAAGGACAGGACCCAATGTGGTTCCTACACACCCATAGCTCTATATTGATGCTAAGCTATATACTATAAATATTAGCAACTAGATCGGGAAGACTAGTACCTTCTCTGATTCATCCCGCCCAATCTGGGTTTGTGATGAACAGACAAACGTTTGACAACACTCGACAGGTGGCCCATTTGATAGAAAAAATAAATAAGGCGGAATTAACAGCACAGGTATTTGTATTTGTATTTATTACATTTTTATATAGCGCGTTACGCTAAAACGCTTTACACGAGGACAATAGAGAATACAATAAGCATTGAAAAACAACATGTGAATCAAGTAACAGAAAGCAATACATGCAACAATTTACAACAGATGACTTGAATGCAGTGGTGTAACATGAGTGGTGTAGGATTGTAGTGAGAGAAGCACCAAGACGGAGTTAGGATGGGTAGTAGGATAGAAATGAGAGAGGTAGCAAAAGATGTCAGGGTGGGGACTGGAGAAGATTGGATTTTAGCGAGGTGCGGAAAGAAGGGTAGGAGGAGATGGAGTGGATAGGGAGAGGGAGACGGTTCCAGTGGAAAGGGGCAAGTAGTTGGAAAGAACGGATGCGGGATGGGGCACAGGGTGATGGAGGAGGAGTGAGTAGGAAAAATTCGGCAGAGCGGAGGAGGCGAGAAGGGGTGTAGAAAGAGAGGAGGGAGGAAAGGTAGGGTGGAGCAAGACCATAGAGGGATTTGAAGACGAGACAGAGGAAATTAAATTTGAGCTGGGAGTGAAAGGGGAGTCAACCTAAGGAAGAGCGAGAAGAGGAGATGGGATCATAGGGTGAAAGAAGAAAGAGGGAGCGGATAGCAGAGTGGTAGATAGATTTAAGGGGGGGTTAGGTGATTAGAGGAGAGTCTGAAAAAGAGGGTGGAGCAGTAGAAGAGTCTATAAAAGACAAGAGAGGTGACTAGGAGTTTAGTAGCTTGGAAGGTTAGTAAAGGACGAATTTTACAGATGTTATAAAGGTGGAAGCAGCAAGATCTGGCAGTGAGAGAGATATGATGGGAGAAGGAGAGATTAGAATCAATGTGAAGGCCAAGATTGCGGGCATGGGGAGAGATGGCGAGTGGGGAACAGGAGAAGAGAATAGAAGGAGTATTAACGCTCAACGCCGAGAAGGCGTTCGACCGAGTTGAAGGGTCCTTATTCTTAACAATGGAATATATGGGATTCGGTCTGGGGTTTCTACAAAGGGTAAAAGCAAACTATCAAACCCCGATTTTGCGATTAGCTCTCAATGGGGATCGCCATGGAGATTCGTGTTACGAGAGGGACCAAACAGGTGTGCCCGTTATCTTTGATATTATATGCATTGCATCTTGAGGCATTACTGTCTAAAATTAGGGAGGAGGAGAAAATCAAAGGGATTCAATTTGGGAGAGAAGACCATAAAGTCATGGCCTTTGCAGATTACTTATTGCTGACACTAGAGGATACATTTTCCTATTTATCAGCAGAGTTGACACAATTTGGCGACGTAGCGGGCCTAAGAATGAATATACAAAAATCAGTTATGATGAATTTTGAAGAGGGAAAAATTACAGACCAGAGGGAAAGCCATGGCAATCAATTTATATTAACGAAACATGGTATGCGATACCTGGGTATAAAATGATCAGACTCCTTGGAGTCAATGTGCTGAGTAAATTATCTACCTCTCCTGGTGTCAACCAAGCAATGGCTTAAAGAACAAAACATTTTGACAATATCATGGATGGGAACAATAAATGTAATCAAAATGATGGTACTCCCAAGGCTGTTGTATTTTTTCCAAGCATTACCGATTATGGACCTGCTGAAATTCTTCAAGGTACTTAATAAGAATCTGAGGGAACATTTGGCAAGGCAAGAAACCTAGAGTTGCTTGGAACGTATTAACAACTTCAATACAAAAAGGAATAATGGGTGTACCTAATTTCCAGATCTACTAAGATGCTGCCCAACTGCGGATTATTAGAGAATGCTTCAAAGGGCACTCAGGGAAAATGTGGGTACGAATGGACAGAGTAGTAGTTGGTAAAGCCCTCCATGAAGTTTTATGGTGTCAAAAACAGGATTGTCCAATAAAAATGTATAGAAGTAAAATAACAGCGTTGATAGCGCAGATATGGGATACAGCGGTGCGAAGGGCATGTATTACCACGTTTCTCTCTCCTTTCGCACCTCTTTTTCGTAACACCCAGTTCCCTCTGGGATTAGAACAGAATGGATTTAAGCAATGGGAGGAAGCGGAATGTTTGAAGATGGGCGATATGTTTGAAGGTCATTTGATCAGAACTTTCCATCAATGCAAAAAAGGCATTCTTATTGAATGAAAATGAAAGATTAAGATATGTTCAATTACGACATTGGCTAATGGTCAACAAACATTACATAACAAGGGATCTATCTGCTTTCGAGACATACATTATTACTAATACGGTAGACAGGCATATGGTGTGGGCACTATGTAGGATAATAGGAGAGAGCTTGATTCGAATGCAATGGGGTTATGAGACGTTGTGGGAAAAGGACATAGGTATTGCAGTCAGAGACTCAGTGGTTGGAGGTTTGGAAGGGAATTCCAAAATTGATGCGGGTGATTCAAATACGGGAAATGCAGGTGAAAGTGATGGTTCAATGGCACCTAACGCCTGAGAAATTGCACAAGTTTTATAAAAATGTCTCAGACGAATGCTGGCGGGGATGCAAAGAAAAAGGAATTTGGATACATATTTGGTGGGATTGCCAGAAAGTTAAACCCTACTGGGGAAAAGTCAATAAAGTTATGTACGAGATGTTGGGCCTCCAGATACGAAGAGGCATAGGAGAGTTGATACTGGGATTGGGTGATGTTTTGGAGATTTCAACCGAAAGGAAACAAAGGAAAGCCTACATGATATTGTCGATGGCCGCAGTGTCACTCATAGCGCAAAAAATGAAACAACTAGGGCCCCATCGGAACAAGAGTGGTTAGCAAAAATGTGGCAGTATGCCTCCCTAGATTGGGTCACCTATGTCATAGAAGGGGAGCAAACAAACTTTAAGAAGGATTGGGAGTTTATTCTGGATTTTCCGCACAAAGACTTTAGTGAGAACTGATGCCCGCAAAGGTTAAGGATTTTGGACTTAAAAACACACCATCTGAAATGTAAAATAATGTTGATACAAGGTAGGTTTCCGGGAGCGGGAGGTTAGGTAAGAAGAGGGTTTGGGGCTTTGTTTGTTTTTTTGGGGGTGGGTGAGGGTGATTGTATTTTCTGTTTTTATTTTGTGGGTTCTGTATTAAAAAAAATGAAAATACTGATAAAAATACCATTTAAAAAAAAGAAAAAAAGCAGTGAGTGTCAAGTGCTCCTCCAGGGCCAATAGCGCCTCAAAACATTACTTGAAGCAGTCGAGTCATCTCGAAAGTAGATTGAAGCTGGCAAACAGTGTCAAGAGCTGGTTCATGATATCTGGTTGCTGGTGGGGCCCAATTAAGGGTCTCTGTGGGCAAAGTGAGCCCTTGTTCTGCACTTGCCAGCCAGAAATGTTGATAGAGAGCACCTCGAGGGGCTAGCGCCTCCAGAGAGCATGTCATTCCAAATGTGATCTGCAATGGGTGTTGGGAAGGACTTCCTGGCAAGACTTTGGGGTCGATTCATGGAAATAATGTGCGCCGAAAATTCCCGCGCAGAGGTGCCAAAACGTGCGATTCACAGTGCAAGTGCGAAAATCGCAGTGCAAGTGCGAAAATCGCTGGGAAACCAGCGCACATCGATTCATGAAAGTCCGTGCGTGAGAAAAACATTGGATGTGCGCTAAAAATGTGCGCCGCGTACGCCGGCGCACAGGTCACCCAACAGCGTGCGCCACGGCCACTGCGAAATCGCACATAGCGCGGCGCACATCACAAAAGTAGGCGGAACACGGGGCGTAACACTCGGAATGGGTAACAACGTGTGAAAATATGGGCGTCACGGGGGAAGTACAGGAGGCAAGTGCGCGGAACACCCACACGCTCGCCTACAACATGTATTCATGGAATCGAATAGGGCAAACCAGCGCACGGTCAAAGACGCGCACAGGGCCAAACAAGTACGCCACAAGAAAGCAGGCGGTAGCGCCCCTGCGACTGAAAAAAATGTGCGCCAAAATGTGTGCTAACAAAAAGCACCCATATACAGCCATGATTAATGGGCCATACAGTGGCCCTCTAGGACAAATGAGGTGCAAAGGGGTACCGACAAACACGGACACCCGCTGTGTGAAAAATAGCATGTGCGTGTGTTCCTGGGTGCGCGGGAAGTTCCACACGTGATTGTCCTGGGTACGTGTACTTCGGGGTGCGCGGGAAGTTCCACACGCGATTAGCCTGGGTACATGTACTACGGGGTGCGCGGGAAGTTCCACACGCGATTAGCCTGGGTATGTACTACGGGGTGCGCGGGAAGTTCCACACGCGATTGGCCTGGGTACGTGTACTTTGGGGTGCGCGGGAAGTTCCACACGCGATTGGCCTGGGTATGTGTACTTCGGGGTGCGCGGGGAGTTCCACACGCGATTGGCCTGGGTGCGTGTATTCCGAGGTGCGCAGGAAGATTCACATGCGATTTCAGCAGGGTACGTGTATTTTGGTGGTGCCGGGGAATGCTACACGTGATTTGGCCATGTGGGTCCTCCCAGGTGTTCCCTCTACACCCTCCACGGCCCCTGCAGGCAGCCCACACCACAGGGGACTACCCTGCACCCCTGCTCATGTCCCACAGGCAACCCATCCACCATGGGCATGCCCACCAGCCAACCCACATGTCACCTTGCACTACTGATCACCAACACATGTCTCCCATCACCCCCACCCCCCAGCAGTGCAGGGGCACCCTCCACCAGGCCCCCAAACATGTCCCCCTGCACCCGCACCCCCCAGCCACCAGGGGCAGCCTCCACCAGGCCCCCACCCATGTCTACCACCACCCCCAGCAGTGCAGGGGCACCCACCACCAGGCCCCCACTCATGTCCCCCTGGACCCACACCCCCCAGCCACCAGGGGCAGCCTCCACCAGGCCCCCACCCATGTCTACCACCACCCCCACCCCCCAGCAGTGCAGGGGCAGCCTCCAACAGGCCCCCACTCATGTCTCCCTGCACCCCCACCCCCCAGCCACCAGGGGCAGCCTCCACCAGGCCCCCACTCATGTCTCCCTGCACCCCCACCCCCCAGGGGCAGCCTCCACCAGACCCCACTCATGTCTCCCATCACCCCCACCCCCCAGGGACAGCCTCCACGAGGCACCCACTCATGTCCCCTATCACCCCCACCCCCCATCAGTGCAGGGGCAGCCTCCACCAGGCCCCCACTCATGTCTCCCACCACCCCCACCCCCCAGCCACCAGGGGCAGCCTTCACCAGGCCCCCACTCATGTCTCCCACCACCCCCAGCCCACGGCCACCAGGTGCAGCCTCCACGAGGCCCCCACTCATGTCTCCCATCACCCCCACCCCCCAGCCACCAGGGGCAGCCTCCACCAGGCCCCCACTCATGTCTCCCACCACCCCCACCCCCCAGCAGTGCAGGGGCAGCCTCCACCAGGCCCCCACACATGTCCCCCTGCGCCCCCACCCCCCAGCCACCAGGGGCAGCCTCCACCAGGCCCCCATTCATGTCTCCCACCACCCCCACCCCCAGCCACCAGGGGCAGCCTCCACCAGGCCCCCACTCATGTCTCCCTGCACCCCCACCCCCCAGCCACCAGAGGCAGCCTCCACCAAGCCCCCACTCATGTCTCCCATCACCCCCACCCCCCAGCCACCAGGGGCAGCCTCCACCAGGCCCCCACTCATGCCTCCCACTACCCCCAACCCCCAACAGTGCAGGGGCAGCCTCCACCAGGCCCCCACTCATGTCCCCCTGCACCCCCACCCCCCAGCCACCAGGGGCACCCTCCACCAGACCCCCACTCATGTCTCCCACCACCCCCACTCCCCAGCAGTGCAGGGGCAGCCTCCACCAGGCCCCCACACATGTCCCCCTACACCCCCACCCCCCAGCCACCAGGGGCACCCTCCACCAGGCCCCCACTCATGTCCCCTATCACCCCCACCCCCCATCAGTGCAGGGGCAGCCTCCACCAGGCCCCCACTCATGTCTCCCACCACCCCCACCCCCCAGCCACCAGGGGCAGCCTCCACCAGACCCCCACTCATGCCTCCCTGCACCCCCACCCCCCAGCCACCAGGGGCAGCCTCCACCAGGCCCCCACTCATGTCTCCCATCACCCCCACCCCCCAGCCACCAGGGGCAGCCTCCACCAGGCCCCACTCATGTCTCCCACCACCCCCACCCCCAGCAGTGCAGGGGCAGCCTCCAACAGGCCCCCACACATGCCCCCTGCACCCCCACCCCCCAGCCACCAGGGGCACCCTTCACCAGGCCCCCACTCATGTCTCCCTGCACCCCCACCCCCCAGCCACCAGGGGCAGCCTCCACCAAGCCCCCACTCATGTCTCCCATCACCCCACCCCCCAGCCACCAGGGGCAGCCTCCACCAGGCCCCCACTCATGTCCCCCACCACCACCAACCCCCAGCAGTGCAGGGGCAGCCTCCACCAGCCCCCACACATGTCCCCCTGCACCCCCACCCCCCAACCACCAGGGGCACCCTCCACCAGACCCCCACTCATGTCCCCTATCACCCCCACCCCCAGCAGTGCAGGAGCAGCCTCCACCAGGCCCCCACTCATGTCTCCCACCACCCCCACCCCCCAGCAGTGCAGGGGCACCCTCCACCAGGCCCCCACTCATGTCCCCCTGCACCCCCACTCCCCAGCCACCAGGGGCAGCCTCCACCAGGCCCCCACCCATATCTACCACCACCCCCACCCCCCAGCAGTGCAGGGGCAGCCTCCACCAGGCCCCCACTCATGTCTCCCACCACCCCCACCCCCCAGCAGTGCAGAGGCACCCTCCACCAGGCCCCCACTCATGTCCCCCTGCACCCCACCCCCCAGCCACCAGGGGCAGCCTCCACCAGGCCCCCACTCATGTCTCCCTGCACCCCCACCCCCCAGGGGCAGCCTCCACCAGGCCCCAACTCACGTCTCCCATCACCCCCACCCCCCAGCCACCAGGGGCAGCCTCCACCAGGCCCCCACTCATGTCCCCTATTACCCCCACCCCCCAGCAGTGCAGGGGCAGCCTCCACCAGGCCCCCACTCATGTCTCCCACCACCCCCACCCCCCAGCCACCAGGGACAGCCTCCACCAGGCCCCCACTCATGTCTCCCACCACCCCCACCCCCCAGCCCCCAGGGACAGCCTCCACCAGGCCCCCACTCATGTCTACCACCACCCCCACCCCCCAGCAGAGCAGGGGCAGCCTCCACCAGGCCCCCACACATGTCTCCCACCACCCCCACCCCCCAGCAGTGCAGGGGCACCCTCCACCAGGCCCCCACTCATGTCCCCCTGCACCCCCAGCCACCAGGCGCAGCCTCCACCAGGCCCCCACTCATGTCCCCCTGCACCCCCAACCCCCAGCCACCAGGCGCAGCCTCCACCAGGCCCCCACTCATGTCTCCCACCACCCCCACCCCCCAGCCACCAGGGGCAGCATCCACCAGGCCCCCACTCATGTCTCTCACCATCCCCACCCCCCAGAAGTGCAGGGGCAGCCTCCACCCGGCCCCCACTCATGTCTCCCATCACCCCCACCCCCCAGCAGTGCAGGGGCAGCCTCCACCAGGCCCCCACTCATGTCTCCCACCACCCCCACCCCCCAGCAGTGCAGGGGCACCCTCCACCAGGCCCCCACTCATGTCCCCTGCACCCCCACCCCCCAGCCACCAGGGGCAGCCTCCACCAGGCCCCCACTCATGTCTCCCACCACCCCCACCCCCCAGCCACCAGGGGCAGCCTCCACCAGGCCCCCACTCATGTCCCCCTGCACCCCCACCCACCAGCCACCAGGGGCAGCCTCCACCAGACCCCCACTCATGTCTCCCACCACCCCCACCCCCAAGCAGTGCAGGGGCAGCCTCCACCAGGCCCCCGCTCATGTCTCCCATCACCCCCACCCCCCAGCAGCGCAGGGGCAGCCTCCACCAGGCCCCCACTCATGTCTCCCACCACCCCCACCCCCCAGCAGTGCAGGGGCAGCCTCCACCAGGCCCCCACTCATGTCTCCCAACACCCCCGTCCCCCAGCAGTGCAGGGGCACCCTCCACCAGGCCCCCACTCATGTCCCCCTGCACCCCCAGCCACCAGGGGCAGCCTCCACCAGGCCCCCACTCATGTCTCCCACCACCCCCAACCCCCAGCCACCAGGGGCAGCCTCCACCAGGCCCCCACTCATGTCTCCCACCACCCCCACCTCCCAGCCACCAGGGGCAGCCTCCACCAGGCCCCCACTCATGTCCCCTATCACCCACACCCCCCAGCAGTGCAGGGGCAGCCTCCACCAGGCCCCCACTCATGTCTCCCACCACCCCCACCCCCCAGCAGTGCAGGGGCACCCTCCACCAGGCCCCCACTCATGTCTCCCACCACCCCCACCCCCAGCAGTGCAGGGGCACCCTCCACCAGGCCCCCACTCATGTCCCCCTGCACCCCCACCCCCCAGCCACCAGGGGCAGCCTCCACCAGGCCCCCACCCATGTCTACCACCACCCCCACCCCCCAGCAGTGCAGGGGCAGCCTCCACCAGGCCCCCACTCATGTCTCCCTGCACCCCCAACCCCAGCCACCAGGGGCAGCCTCCACCAGGCCCCCACTCATGTCTCCCACCACCCCCACCCCCCTGCCACCAGGGGCAGCCTCCACCAGGCCCCCACTCATGTCTCCCACCACCCCCACCCCCCAGCCACCAGGGGCAGCCTCCACCAGGCCCCCACTCATGTCTCCCACCACCCCCAAACCCCAGCAGTGCAGGGGCAGCCTCCACCAGGCCCCCACTCATGTCTCCCATCACCCCTACCCCCCAGCAGTGCAGGGGCAGCCTCCACCAGGCCCCACTCATGTCTCCCACCAGGCAGCCTCCACCAGGCCCCCACTCATGTCCCCTATCACCCCCACCCGCCAGTCGTGCGATTTGCCTGGGTACGTGTACTTCGGGGTGCGCGGGAAGTTCTACACGCGATAAGCCTGGGTACGTGTACTTCGGGGTGCGCGGGAAGTTCCACACGCGATTGGCCTGGGTACGTGTACTACGGGGTGCGCGGGATGTTCCACGCGCGATTGGCCTGGGTACGTGTACTTCGGGGTGCGCAGGAAGTTCCACACGCGATTGGCCTGGGTACGTGTACTTCGGGGTGCGCGGGAAGTTCCACACGCGACTGGGCCTGTGAGAGTGGGGTACGTGTATTCCAGGGGTGGGCGGGAAGATTCACACGTTCGCCTACGACGCGCCGAAAAATAAATGGTCCAATCCTGAAACACGCACGCCAGCATGAAGCAGGCGTACGTCGACCCGCGCAGCATAAAAGTGCGCGCAAAAAACAAACAAGCTCAGACGCCAGGATGAATATCCCGTTCCTAGCAGCAGTGGCCGTGGGTTACCAAAGGAGGAGGAGGATAGTGAGGGCCAGAATTTTCACTCCCAGAACCAGCCTTTTTGGGATGCCTGATGACCAGGTGTATGGGAGGTACAGGTTATCACCACACATAATACTGGACCTGGTCAGTGAGTGGGAGGATGACCTCACATCACCCACCCTGTGCTCCCAAGCACTCAGCCCCCTGGAGAAGGTCCTCAATGTACTGCACTTCTTGGCCACAGGATCATTTCAGCGGACAAGTGCCATAGTGGGTGGGGTGTCACAGGCCACGGAGTCACGCTGCCTACACCAGGTCTTGAACATCATCACTGCACGCCCATCAGTCCGTAGGCACATATACCTGCCCAGGACACCTGCAGAAAGGCAGGCTGCCACCCTCGATTTCTACGGTGTGGCACAAATCCCAAAAGTGCTAGGTGCCATTGACTGCACCCATGTGGCACTACGTCCCCCCAGGGCATCTGAGCACATTTATAGGAACCGCAAGCACTGGCATTCCATCAACGTGCAGGTAGTATGTAATGCCAAGGGAATCATCACCTCAGTATATGCCAACTATCCAGGGTCCACCCACGACAGCTTCATTTACTGAATGTCTACCCTAAGCCGGGACCTAGAAGCTGGGCGGCATGGCGATACATGGCTGCTTGGTGAGTATGAATGCCACTGCACATGCATGCATGTCAGATGCAGAGTTATGTCACTACCCCACTAATGATACCCATCACCTCCTCACCAGGGGACAGTGCCTACCCTCTGAGCACCCACATGATGATGCCAATTCGGAACCCCATCACGCCTCCAGAGGTAAGATACAACACAGCCCATATTGCAACCCGGGGCATAGTGGAGCGCACATTCGGAGTGCTCAAGTCACGCTTTCGCTCCCTTGACCGTTATGGCGGGCAGCTGTTATATGCGCCCCCAGTAGTGTGCAGGATCATAGTGGCAGCATGTGTCCTGCACAATGTTGCAACACGCCGGTGCCTGGCTGTGGACATGGTTGTGCCCCCACATCCCCAACCACATGCACGCCCGCTGCGCATGGGAGGGGAGAGGGCACGGGGTGAGGCAGCCCGTACGCAGCTGGTGGCTAATTACTTCACATAGAAATCACACCCCAGTGGAGTGCACACAGCCCTGGCACATACCATCTGATAAGCAATGATGACTCGACCTGACAATTAAGACGAACAAAGGGACAGTCAACTGTCAGAACCATAGCAGCCTGAGATTGTTCATGTGGAAGTGTCACAATGTGTGCATCCCTACCTACACAAACACCACGAATGCAGTGTCATCAAAAGACACTTCCATGCTGCAGAAATGAATACCCACTCGCAAAATACTACATGAAAACAGTGCCATGTCACCCAACCCCTCCCCGGCACGGCCACACAACACACCATGGCATGTCATGCAATGTGAGAGGAAACAAATTAATCCCCACAACATGCCCCAAGTGTCACCAGCTACAGTGTCCCTAATGGAAACATGTCCACACATGAAATGCTCACAGTAATGCAGGACCTACAACACACATTACCAAATACTTACCAAGAATACCAATCACCTACACAACCTCCAACCTACCTTAAACATGACATTACAGACTTAAAAATTTGCTAGCCTCGCTACCTGAAGATGCCAGCCCTCTGAACACTTCCAAGTATACAGTGTTAGCGCCACGCAAGAGTGTAGGTGCACTGCTTACAACATGGACTCCAGTTCCAAGGTGGACCGCATTGTGAAGACATGAGGAATGGACCTGCAAATTAGGAGGATGAGATGGATGCAGAGGCACATATCAATACACCATGCAGTGTACAATACAACAACAATATGCACTATGAATGTATACACAGTATTGACTACAGACTGCCCACACAGCTCATGGGAGTCCAATGTCACCATGTACGCCAATGTCACTTGGGCACACCCTTTGCAAGCCCATGGAAACGGGAAGCAGGAGGGGTGTGTGTCACAAAAACCCAAGCATCTGAACCAAATTCATGACAAGCCTGCATGTGCCCAGCCACAATGGAGCGTATGCCCACGGGAGCCACACAAGGCAATACACTGTCCCAAAAAAAAAAAAAAAAAGGCCATTAATGGGCCCAGGGGGGTGGGGGAGGCCAACCAGGAGGTCCGAGGACAGGGTGCACACCAAAACCCACCTGTGTGGATCTTGCAAAAAAAAAACACCTCCATGGGCTCATGGCCTACACGGCTACCCTATTGTGGGAGTATCACTGCTGTTGCTCTCCTCACCCTCTGCAGCTGCATCAGGAGGTGGTGGCACTATGGGAGGCATCCCAGGCAAAGCCCTAGTCAGTTCCTCCATGGCTGCAAGCATGCGGGTGTGGTAGGTCTCGTTCTCGAGGATAAGTGTGCGGAGGTCCCCATGCAACAACTCACGGGATGCCCAGACCTCCGCCCTAGTTGCCTGCATCTCAGCTGAGAGCGTACGTGTGAGACGCTCCAGCTGCTGTTCTGTTTGTTGAAGCCTCAAGCTCAACAAGAGTCGTCCTGAGATGAAGGAGTTCCACCCTCAGGGCTTCCCTGTGGCCCTGGGACTCTATGGAAATGGCTTCCTGCAGAGTCGCCAGTGCCGCCCGCCTGTGCCTGTCGGACGCCAACATGTCCTCCCTGTGTGACTGGCAGATGGAGTCGGTTGCCTGCTGTAGTCGCTCCATCAGCCTTTCGGGGGGGACAATGGAAGTGGCCACCCTATCCATGGCCTGAGCCATCATCTCTGATGATGCTGCCTGTTGGGTTGCCATACCGTATATGGATTGCTCCCATGCGGTATTGCCAGGTGGCTGACGGCCACCACGTTGGCGGGGCACCACACCTGTCTGGGGGAAGGCGAACTACGCCTTGCTGTGCTGGCACTGCCTGAGGCTGCAGGACTGCATTCCCCCTCTGATCTGCTGGCCCAGGAACAGGATCAGATGTCGCAGAGTGTGACCCTGCATCCGTAACCACCAAAGGCGTACCTGCCAACACTGACATCCCCATTGAGGGTTCTAACCCTGGTGCAGGTGGGTCGGACAGAACAGAATCCCTCCCAGGAACATTCACCTGCGACGGCACATAGGTCTCATCATCCGAATCGACACCTGAATACAGCTCGGGGGAGGTGCAGCCAGAGACACCCCTTGAGAGCACGACCTGCAGCAGTTGTGGGTTCTCACCCACCACCACACCACGTCCCTCACTGGTGGTCGGTCGGCCCTCAGACCCCTCCTGGGTCGGCACCATCTCCACAACCCCAGCAGTATCAAGTGCGTCATCCCCTGCAAAGACATAAAAGAAAACAAATGGAAACAGGCATTAGCACTATGGCACACAATTAGGGCTGAGAGGCTACAGAAACAGTACTTGATTGACACATGTCCCACATGACTAAAATCCTCCCATGCATGCACCGTCACTGCGTGTGAAGGGGAGGCAGATGGCACACATTGATGACACCAAGATGGAAGATGAACACATTTGCTGCATGCTGCCTAGCAGTGGCATCACACATTGGCCAGTGATTGGCAGGTCAAATACACATGCCATCACACAGATGGCATGTACCCTAGCCATGAAGTGAAGAGGGAGAGGAGGTCACCAATTGTTCATTCAGTCCAGTTTGCTAATGTAATTGATTTTTTCATTGAAATGGTTCAAATGTTTAACCTGCAGCTGCCAGTCCAAAATGGTCCTATAGCACAGGGACATGTCTAAACAAATCCTGTCCAGGAAACTAAGCCAGTCCACTGTACCATAGCCATGTCAGACATGTGACAATAGGACTGAGAAATGCAGAGTAAAAGTGGTGGTATGCAAACAATCTGCCTGAATAAACAGAGGTAAATAAGCAACAATGTTGTGGCAAGATGACACTCCAAGGGCAACTGGCGTGGTGTTGGGCTGGATGTCTAATGTTGGCAGAAGGGATGCTGCTATACCCAAATGCTGGTGCGCAGAATGTATAGGAAGAGGCACATGGGTGACCCAAACCACTCAGGCACACACACCCTCACCTGGCACCCAAACAGAAGCCCTCCCACACACACCATGCACATGGATGACACACACATGCATGTGCACTCACCGGACAATGCCTCGTAATCTGCCAGTTCTCCCACGCCTTGGATCTGTTCCTCCGTGACGTAGGTCCCAGCAACCTGCTCATGTGGAGTGAGTTCTATGTCGTCTGCTGGAGACCCACCTCCAGCCACTAGAGTTGCGGCATGACTTGAGGCCAGCTTATTCTTTGCCCTGCGCTTCAGGTCATTCCAGCGCTTGTAGCATTCAGTAGCTGTGCGCCTCACGATTCCAAGGGCACTTATGATGTCCGCAATGGTCTGCCAGTGTGCCTGACGTTGTGCAGGTGTGGTCTTGGATCCTGCAACAATCACCATTTCGCGGTCATGTGCGGGCACATACTCTACAAGTGCATTCAGTTCGGCCTCATTGAAGCTGGGCTTCCTTGACGGGCTGGACTGTGTAGCCGTGTCTGGGGCATCAGCCTCTACTGGACGAGCACTCTTCCTCTTCCGCTTGGAAGGTGGTTGGGATCCTGAGTGTCCTACGCCGCTCTGGACACTAGGGGCAGGAGCCCCGGTGGACTCTGTACTAGGAGTATGGGATTGCACACTCAGCATGGGAGTTGGTGCAGGCATTAGCTCAAGTGTGATGGTGTCAGGGGGAATGTCAGCATGATGGACTTGAACCGACACTGTCCTGGCTGGTGTGTGAGAGGTGGGGTGGATGGAGCCGCAGCTGCCCCTGCAGCCTCCCCAGCCTGCCTACGCGGGGCAGCAGATGACCTAGCTGCCCCTGATCCACGTGGCCTGATGACACCAACGTTCACCGGCGCACGTGGCCTAGACCTGCTGACCTGGAAGTCAGCCATGGAGTCACCCTGTGCCAGGTCTGGTTCCACAGTGGGCTGGTCCAACAAGGGCTGAGCATGAATGGTGTCAGCCACGTTAACCTCAACCGGGGGGGGGGCATGGGTGTCCCTGACTGCTCCTCCACACATGGGGGGCTAGGGGCACCCTGCAAGTCACGGCCACGTCCCCTACCGGATCCACCACGGCCACCACTTGGGGCTCGGCCACCTTTGCCACCCTTATGGCTTGTTCGCCTCCCAGCCATGGCACTGATGTTATTGTGCGTATGGGAGTCGATGTGAACTATTGTCCTGGGCAATTGGGGGTCAAAGGGGTTGGGTACCAGATAGTAATCGTACCCTAGTGCTCTAGCAAGGCTGTATGTCACCCCTGGGGAAAGATGACGCGTCACGCAACGCACAGGCACCCCAAAAAAGGGAAGTAAGGTGCACGCAACCCCTCCTAGACCACGTGCGTGGAAAAATAAACCTGCACTATGCTGTGGCACCCAGAAACACAAGAATGAACGTATGCGTGTCACACGCAGCCTAGAATGACCTCTGAAGGGGTACGCGACACACAGGGCATGCACAGATGTTAAATACGTGCACGACTTAATGTCTGCTAGGAACAAAAGCGTGAAAAATATGCGCGTGTGCGCGTTGGCAACACCCCCGCCAAAAGAAGAATTGTACGCTGTCTGAGGAGACAGGACAACAGTAGAAGAGAACGCTGTTTGAGGAAACAGGCCCAGGAAAAAGAGGAAAAGAGAAAAAGCTGTAAGAGGTAACAGGGAGTACGAACTGGAAACGCTGTGAAGCAAATCGCATGTGAACCGACAAGAAGTACAGGTTTCACCCACTCGCTCTCCACGAAAAGCACGTACAAGGAAATGGCGTTCTACACGTATATTTTATACACACGTCACAGACTCGCATACGCGATGAGGCCATTTCCACCAATTACGTGCCTTGACACTCGGACGTGTATCTCTTTTATTTTACACGCGCCATTCTCTACGGCCATGCGCGTGACGTCACAGCTGCGCATTGGTGGCCTTTGGGCCAATTAAATCGCTTATGTGAGCACACGTGGTAAAACTGCACGTCCGAGTGTCATTGCATGTAATCGGAGGGAAGTGAGCGTACACGCGATTGGCCAGGGTACGTGTATTTCTGGGGTGCGCAGGAAGTTTCACACGCGATTGGTGGAATTCCACGTGTGCTCTGTCATCACGTGTAATGAGGGAAACACCCGCACGCGTCACGTCACAGACGCACTTACGCGCTAAGGGCCTTTGGTCCAATGAAATCGCATATGCGTGCTGACGTGCATACGCGCTAAGGGCCTTTCCTCGATTTACACGCAGACGTGCAGGATTTTCACGTGCAAAATCACTCCATATCAAGCTGGCCACGCGTAAGCACACGGAAGACCGCGCTCCTGCTCACAAGGCCGAATTACTTAGCGGATGCTAAGGGGCGCCGTGGCCACTTGTCGGAAGATCAGATGAGGGTCCTGGAATGCATATCCCCAGTGCTCCATGTCCAGGTCCTTGAGAGGCAGACCCGTCTGGAGTCGAGCGGTAAGTGTACATGCATCATGATTGTAAGCTGTGCGTGTGGTGATGTGCCAGTAGTGTGCCGGTTCCACATATGTTTGTATGGGGCCGAGTATGGGTGGGGGTGTACAGGGCCGTGCGGCTAACACATGCGAGGGCTGTCATGTGGGAGACATGGATGGTGCTTGTGTGTGTAGGCTTGCATGCCAAATGCAGTTGCGTGGGCACACATGTTTGGATGAATGTGTATGTAAGTGGGCATGCATGGTCGTGATGTCACGCGTGTATGTTGTTTTCAGCAGCATGTATCAGCACTGTGTGCATGTGCATGTGTGTGTATTTCACAAGGGTGCAACAGTGATGCAACATGGATGCATGTGACAGTGGGATGTGGAAGCCTGATTGACAGATGTGACATGGATGCCCATCGGAACACTGCGACAGTTGGTTGAGGTGTACACATGCATGCAAGTGTGGTGGTGTGCGTGCATGTGTAGTGCACTCCCTGTGTTGCATGTGATGTCTGGCTCACCTTTGCCTGCTCATGCTGTTGTATGTGTATGGATGGTGCTGGCAGTTGCGATGTGGCTGTGGTATGGCTCATGTGTGCAAGTTGAAATGACATGTGTGTTGCCGATTGTGATGCCATGTCTGAGGTTTGGCAATGCCACTCATGTACAACTGTCATGTGTGTATGTGTCCATGGTACAGTGCCCTGATGCCTGCGTTTCATTTCTCCCTGTCTGCAGCGTCAACTGATGATGAGGGCGGAGAAGGTGCTGTGGAGCACAGCGGCGGGGATCGCACCGCCAGCCGGAGACGCAAGGCCCGGCTCCCCTCCCAGGTTGTGATCTCATCGGGGAGTGAGGAGTCCGGTGCCGCGTCCCAAGCCGCAGCTGCCGGGGGGAGGTCCAAGAGGCGGAGGTCGGAGTTGGACTCCTTGGCAGCAGAAGGGGCAGCTGGGACCCCACAGGGCCCAACGGGGGAAGATGGCACGGAGTCATCCAGGTTGGTGGGGGGTTTGGTTGAGGAGGAGGCCGTGCAAGCAACAGAGACGGGGTCTGGAGGTGGGGATTCCACTGGTGCTAGTGGTGCAGTGCAGGACCAGGGACAGGAGGCAGCACAGGTTGCCGCGGAGGTGCCTGTGTGCAATCCTGTCCCTGATCCTGTCACTGCATCATCTTGCACCAGCAGGGATGCCTACGTCCAGACCCGTTTTCAGGCAGGGGATGAGCTCACGACAACTGGCCTTCCTCTGCCTGCGGTGGTGGCTATCCGGGTCCGGGTTGATCCTGTCCTGACTGATGTGGCGTTGCGTCAACGGGCCATGCGAGGTGACCTGCAGTCTTTTCATGAGGAGACTGCACGTCATCTCGAATGGCTCGTTGACCGCGTCGGACTACTGGGACAGGTCACCCAGGTAGGATTCCTCCGTTTGATGGGGCTTGCTCAGACCCCCTCCTCAATTGAACCCCCTTTGCGCCAGTCGTCCTCCGTGCCATCTTCCCACCCATCAGTCACCTGGGTGCCCTGTGGAGCTGCCTCGGACGGTGCGGCCAGGCTGGTGGAGGAGGCATCCCTGCCACAGTCGGGAGTCGGACGTCCAGCAGGGGTGGCCACATCAACGACTGCACCCCAGCCAGCAGAGGATGTGCAGGCAGCAGGAGGCAGTGCACGGGCAGAGGCGCAGCAGCAGCAGCAACGTGGTGGGAGCCATGGTGGCTCGGGGCCTTCGACATCGGAGGGGCAGGCATTGGCCGGAGGGCAGGAGTACCCAGGACGGGAAGTGTCTTTCGTGTGGCAGCGGTTGGGCCACGCCATAGATGCGGAGCGGCAGCAGGCGGAAGAGGCACGGCTCACGATGGTCAGGGTGGAGAACTCCATGCGGAGGGCCCTGAGGCGTGCCGAGTGCCTCGAGGCAATCCGCAGGGAGTTTGGGGGGAACATGTGGACGGCCCTGCGGACCCTCGGGGCCATGGAGGAGGAGCGCCTCTGGGACATTGAGCAGGAGTTCGATGATGGCCTGGCCCGGAACATCCCGAAGTGAGCCGTCGGACTAGCCCGCTGCCCTTGTAAATAGTTCTGTAGTTAGTGTTAGGTTTCCTTTGGTTTAGCATTTTTTTTGGACCTTTTGGACAATGGCCCATATTTTTGTATATAGTTTATTTTTTTAGGTAGTGTTATTAGATAGGTTTCATTTCTTCGGTTGGGATCATGGACCCTGGATTGTTTATCTGTATATAGTTGACTTTTGGATTTTCATTTTTTTTATGATTTCCCCATGGAGCAATGGTTTTCGATTTTAATTTTCCATTGGATTAACTTTTGTGGACTGTGACTTTGGATACCTTTCGTTTGCATTATGATTTGTGGTTTTGCATTATTTCACGTACCTGCTGGTTTATTTTTAAAAAATTTCAATTATTGTTTCTTTATTTTTGATTCAATTTATGTTGCGTCTAATACATATTTTTTCTTCAAACTTCGATGTGTAGTATCATCTCATTGGTTTCATGCATATCATGATATGGGTTTTGACATTCACTGACACCCATTGGGTGTATGTGAGGGACATGTGTTCATTTGCAAACTTGCAATTGTGGTTCTATCATGTTTTTGCCATTTCTAAGTGGGTGGATGCAATAATCGGGTGGGTGTTTGGCATTTGGAGGCTGACCATAAGGGCCAGGGATCTAGATTGTGGTGGCCTGGTGGAGGCTGCCCCTGCACTGCTGGGGGGTGATAGGGGACATGAGTGGGGGCCTGGTGGAGGCTGCCCCTGGTGGCTGGGGGGTGGGGGTGGTGGGAGACATGAGTGGGGGCCTGGTGGAGGCTGCCCCTGCACTGCTGGGGGGTGGGGGTGATAGGGGACATGAGTGGGGGCCTGGTGGAGGCTGCCCGTGGTGGCTGGGGGGTGGGGGTGATAGGGGACATGAGTGGGGGTCTGGTGGAGGCTGCCCCTGGTGGCTGGGGGGTGGGGGTGGTGGGAGACATGAGTGGGGGCCTGGTGGAGGCTGCCCCTGCACTGCTGGGGGGTGGGGGTGATGGGAGACATGAGTGGGGGCCTGGTGGAGGCTGCCCCTGCACTGCTGGGGGTGGAGGTGCAGGGAGACATGAATTGGACATGAGTGGGGGCCTGGTGGAGGCTGCCCCTGGTGGCTGGGGGGTGGGGGTGGTGGGAGACATGAGTGGGGGCCTGGTGGAGGCTGCCCCTGCACTGCTGGGGGTGGGGGTGATAGGGGACATGAGTGGGGGCCTGGTGGAGGCTGCCCCTGGTGGCTGTGGGGTGGGGGTGATAGGGGACATGAGTGGGAGCCTGGTGGAGGCTGCCCCTGCACTGCTGGGAGGTGGGGGGAGACATCAGTGGGGGCCTGGTGGAGGCTGCCCCTGCACTGCTGGGGGGTGGGGGTGATAGGGGACATGAGTGGGGGCCTGGTGGAGGCTGCCCCTGGTGGCTGGAGGATGGGGGTGATAGGGGACATGGTTGGGGGCCTGGTGGAGGCTGCCCCTGCACTGCTGGGGTGTGGGGGTGATAGGGGACATGAGTGGGGGCCTGGTGGAGGCTGTCTCTGGTGGCTGGGGGGTGGGGGTGGTGGGAGACATGAGTGGGGGCCTGGTGGAGGCTGCCCCTGCACTGCTGGGAGGTGGGGGTGATAGGGGACATGAGTGGGGGCTTGGTGGAGGCTGCCCCTGGTGGCTGGGGGGTGGGGGTGATAGGGGACATGAGTGGGGGCCTGGTGGAGGCTGCCCCTGGTGGCTGGGGGGTGGGGTCGTGGGATAACATGAGTGGGGGCCTGGTGGAGGCTGCCCCTGCACTGCTGGGGGGTGGGGGTGATGGAAGACATGAGTGGGGGCCTGGTGGAGGCTGCCCCTGCACTGCTGGGGGGTGGGGGTGCAGGGAGACATGAGTTGGACATGAGTGGGGGCCTGGTGGAGGCTGCCCCTGGTGGCTGGGGGGTGGGGGTGGTGGGAGACATGAGTGGGGGCCTGGTGAAGGCTGCCCCTGCACTGCTGGGGGGTGGGGGTGATAGGGGACATGAGTGGGGGCCTGGTGGAGGCTGCCCCTGGTGGCTGTGGGGTGGAGGTGATAGGGGATATGAGTGGGGGCCTGGTGGAGGCTGCCCCTGGTGGCTGGGGGTGGTGGGAGACATGAGTGGGGGCCTGGTGGAGGCTGCCCCTGCACTGCTGGGGGGTGGGGGTGATAGGGGACATGAGTGGGGGCCTGGTGGAGGCTGTCCCTGCACTGCTGGGGGGTGGTGGCGGTGGGAGACATGAGTGGGGGCCTGGTGGAGGCTGCCCCTGCACTGCTGGGGGGTGGGGGTGATAGGGGACATGAGTGGGGGCCTGGTGGAGGGTGCCCCTGGTGGCTGGGGGGTGGTGGGAGACATGAGTGGGGGCCTGTTGGAGGCTGCCCCTGCACTGCTGGGGGTGGGGGTGATGGGAGACATGAGTGGGGGCCTGGTGGAGGCTGCCACTGATGGCTGGGGGGTGGGGGTGATGGGAGACATGGGTGGGGGCCTGGTGGAGGCTGCCCCTGGTGGCTGGGGGTGCAGGGGGACATGCGTTGGTGGGCAGTAGTGCAAGGTGACATGTGGGTTGGCTGGGGGGCATGGCCATGGTGGATGGGGTGCCTGCAGGACATGTGCAGGGTAGGCCCCTGTGGTGTGGGCCACCTGCAGGGGCCGTGGAGGGTGTAGAGGGAACATCTGGGAGGACCCACACGTGCAATTCACGTGTGGGGCTCCCCGCGCACCCCTGTAATACACGTACCCTGATGGAATCGCGTGTGATATTTCCTGCGCACCCCTGAAATACACGTACCCTGCTGCTTTTGCGTGTGATACTTCCCGCGCACCCCTGGAATACACGTACCCTGATGGAATTGCGTGTGATACTTCCCGCGCACCCCTGAAATACACGTACCCTGCTGATTTTGCGTGTGATACTTCCCGCGCACCCCTGAAATACACGTACCCTGCTGCTTTTGTGTGTGATACTTCCCGTGCACCCCTGGAATACACGTACCCTGCTGTTTTTGCGTGTGATACTTCCCGCGCACCCCTGGAATACACGTACCCTGATGGAATCGCGTGTGATACTTCCCGCGCACCCCTGGAATACACGTACCCTTCTGTTTTTGCGTGTGATACTTCCTGCGCACCCCTGGAATACACATACCCTGATGGAATCGCGTGTGATACTTCCCGCGCACCCCTGAAATACACGTACCCTGCTGCTTTTGCGTGTGTTACTTCCCACGCACCCCTGATGCACACGTACACAGGACAATCGCGTGTGGAACTTCCCGCGAACCACTGAAAAACACGTTCCCCGCTTGGCGTTTGCTGTTTGCCAGCCCTGTGAACTGGTCCAGGGTTAGCGCAGCCCTTTGCGATTATTTGGGGATTTTGAAGGCTTTTCCTTGCGCGAGGGCGTTCTTGGGGGCGTAACTGGCGATGCTGCAGGGTTGCTGTGCCACGCTGCACCATAGCTGGTTTTGGATGCGAAAATCCATGAATACGGTGTGCGCGGAAATCGATTTTAGCGCACGCGGCTGGCGCAGACATTTGCACGGGCACGCTGTGCGCCAGCCGCGTGCAACACTTTTGTGCGAAATTCCAAGAATTACCCTGTTTGTCTTCGCCTCTATGGAAGAGGACTTTGGGGCAGACTGTGCCCCCACTTAATATCCAGAGAGGAAAGCTTCTTCTTCTGAAGTCACAAAGATGATCCAATTCAAATGGGCTTCTTGCCCCCTTCAAAGCCAGTTTTCCACAACAGAGTGGTCCCTTACAAGTCTTCTTTAAGCGTCCAATCCTTCCTACTCTGAAGGAAGAGTAGGAAGAGGCTTTTCCTGATAATACTAGTTCTAGAGTGCGTGGTCTCCAGGATGGATGGAGGGGGGCAGAAGAAGTGTGGGTATCCTAAAAGATTCCAGATACGCAGATTCTTCTCTGAACAGTACTTCTATTTATTAATTGAGCCACCAACATGCCCTGAGGATGCCCAATTATATTTATTTATTTATTTATTTTGATGTTTTAGTTTTGTCTCAAACTTTTTCATCATTGTGATTCGTGCGAAATACGTGGTTAAAAGAAGAAAAAAAGGTGTAGTCTGCAGTGCTACGAAAGCATTATTCCTCCGTTGATCTCGAGAATGCTGTGAAGGTAAAGGACAGCTGTGAATATGTATTTGTTATTTTTGTCCACTGAGAATCGCAGCCCATCTTTCGTCTGTTGTCATTTGCTGCGAGGCAAGGTCAAAGTAGGCCCCAAACTGCTTGCGCTGGTTGGCGAGTGAGGGACATTCCATGACCAGATGGAATATGGTTTCTGGTGTTGTGATGATTTCACAAAATCGACAGTGGTTCTGGTTTTTTGGGATCTGTCTTGTTGATGCCAAGTAATCATTAGTTGGTAAAGTGTTCAGCCGGATTTTTAAGAAGGTTGATCTGATAGTTGGATCAGGGAATGATAAGATGTATGGTTGTGGTTCATGTAGTTTTCTGTTGTCCTTATTGCACTGCAAAGTCCGTTTGTATGTGTTTTTCTTTTCGATGGTTTTGATCCAATCGTTTTGTAGCATTTTGATTTTGGCGTGTTGGGGGCGTTTCGTTAGAAGTTCTTCCGATATGTCTTCTTGCTCCATTTCTTTGGTTATTGTTTTTTTTCCAGGTTTGTAGTATTGTATTATTTAGGGCAGTTGAGTTGGTTTTCAGGATTTGAATTGCAGGGGTTTTGTCATCCGACAATATTTTGCGGTAGATATCTAGTCTTTTCCATCGTACCATGGAATCGATGGATTGGGTAGCTACTTCGTAGCGAATTATCGCCATGGGATATGATTGAGGAAGGGTAAAGATCTGCCCAATTATATAATTTTGGTTCAGAGGTACTCACAGTTAAAGGCAGCCCCTGTCTAATGGAATATGGATTCCAGCAGGCTGTCTGCAGTAATGCACAAGCTAATCTGTGCCTGCCATGTTGCTCGAGGGGGGTGTCAGTAGACAGTACCAGCAGACCTAGATGCTTGCATGGAGCATTTATAAACATGAGCCTGATTAGCAGAGCTCATTTTCACGGGCAGAATTACCAGCATCATTTTGGGCTATAGAAATCAAAAAACCTTGGGATTGGCTACCCGCGCACGTGGCATTATGTCACAGATGCAGACAGTGCCTTTCTCTGAGCCACTGCATTATAACTAATGTGTTTTGAATGGGAGGATGCATCTTACAATGTTATACTAAGTGTGTGCATGTACATGTTCTCTACCAATTGTCCACAGAGGGCCTCATTACGAGTCCGGCGGTAAAACCGCCTGGTTACCGCCGGACTCGTATTACTCGTATTACCATTCCGCCTCCGTGATTCCTGGAATTACCGGGGCATTACAACCCCGGTTTCCCGGTAATCATGGAGGCAGAATGGTGTTAATCCCCATTCCCATTGAGTCCTATGGGACTCAATGAGAATGGGGATCATGGAAACACCGGCAGCATCTCGTAATGCTGCCGGTGTTTCCTCGTTCGCCTGCAGGCGGGCGGTGTTAAACCCGCCAGGTCAGACCTGGCGGGAACATCACCTCCCGCCTGCAGGAGTTGTGATCGCCCGGCATGAAAACAACGGTGGCGGCGGGTTTGCCGCCACCGTTTTTTCCACACCGGGTGATTTGTAATGAGGCCCAGAGTCTTATTTCTTATTTATTTTTTAGAACATTTCATTAAATGTACTTAAATTGTAAAAAAATATATATACTGTGAACAAGTGCCTGGTAGACCATGAAACGCATAGCTGGTTGCACCTCTTGCACAGATGTCTGTGATTAAAATGCTTTTGTAACAGACTGCCATGTGTGTTTGTCTCTCTCTCTGCCCATCTGTGAGATTGTGATAATTATGTGTCCGTTTTTTCCGATATATATATATATATCTAGTAGGAAAAAGTTCATTTGAGCCAAGGCACACATTCCACAATGCCACCTAGCAGCAATCACTGGTCGTGCACCTCCAGTTCTGAACCACAACAGCAAGGCATTGTGGGTATGCAAATTAACTCAAATGCAAACCTTTTTTTCCAGGAAATTGTCTATTTTATACATAGCTTAATCAACCCAAGATAGACAGACATTTGCAATTCTGCCAGGACAACTACTTTCTTACTTTCACATTTCAGGTAAAAGGCTTTTTCAAACCTTTTTAGAGAGAGAGAGGGAGAGAGAGGGGGGAGAGGGGGAGAGAGAGAGAGAGAGAGAGACAGAGAGAGAGAGACAGAGAGAGAGAGAGAACCGAAAAACCCTAGAAATGCACCAGTTATGGTAAGGTACGTAACCATAACTCGTGCTAACACTGTGCACTGCAAGGACTAACACCCATGACCTCAAAGATGACATCACTAATATGATGGCCTTCTGCCATGCACCCAATATTCTAGGCCTTGAACACACCTAATACAACGTAATGCCACCCTACATTTCACCATGTAACCAACTACGACAATCCACATAGACACCACTGCTACCAGCACTCTTACCCAACCTGCGCACTGCCATGGAGCTATGCAGCAACAAATTGCAACAGTTACCAGGATGTAGACAGAAAACACTCTCTCCTGCACCCCTGTGCACTTTCATTCACATACTATGGGCGTACCCACTTCCATTCACAAAGTATTGTGTCACTGCCAACCTACCCACATTCTGTTCGCAACACTGGCCCTACTCCAACCAATCTGCACACACTAGACTATGCAAGCACCACCCTCTACCGGATGCAGCGTCAGACATGCGTTGCTGCGGTGGGTATGCTGAAGCCCTACGCTCTTGAGTGCATCACCTACGGCTTCGGCTATGCACCCAATAGTCTAATCATTCCACAGACCCACTGCTACTTGATTCACCCATGCATACCACCATGTGCCCAACTACTGCATTCCATCCGCAGAGCACAGCCAGCCACGCTCCCACTCAACCTATGTAATGTGCAATTCAATCCCCTTCGGAAATTCACCTGCCACCACTCACCACGGAAAGAGGTTGCTGCAAACAGGTCGCGGCAGAAGCTATTGGGCCGTTACGACAGCTGCCTCCAATCATCACACAAAGTACTCGCCTGACAACAAGGATTGCCAAACCAATAGGGCTGGCTTTGTAAATGTAGAATGGTAGGGCGTTTTGTCTTGTTGGGGATAGACAACAATGTTTTACCCTCTACAGTTACAAAACTATACCTATTGCCTTTGCCAATGCTTATTTGATCATTTAAGCCAATGCTTATTTGATAAAGAATGATGTATAATAGAATTCTGCCCAACAATAATGTTTGCATTTTACCATTTAGCCATGATATTGCCCTTTACTTTAACATGGTATAAAGATCTAAAGTGTTTGTACTTTTAAACTGGACTAGCTTGCTGTCAAACCCTTCAGCGGCATGTCTCTTGAATATCAATGATTTTCACGTATCTTCTTTTTTGTTGCTAGAGCTTTCAAGCGAACACAATGGCTGTCTGGAATTGAAGAAAAAAAAACGAAAATTTGGTTGCACACTGTAGTTATGTTCAGCAGAACCCAGGTGTTATATACGGTACCCGCCAAACCTACAGTGCACTTTTCGCCGCATTTGGTGAAGTCATTTTACCACATCTTTTGATGCATGTGGTAAAAAATGCTGCAAGAAAATGAGGTGAAATGGACACTGCAGTGAGTTGTACAGCATCCGTTATATACTACCTCATTATTAGTAGGCAAATTGAGACATAAGGATGTGTGGTGCCTTATATAAGCATTACAATCAATAAAAGAAAGAAATATTCATAACAAGGTCACCACTTCCAAACACAGGAGCCAAAATAATATCAGTGTGCCAGCTCCTACTTGACTGAGGAGCATTCCCCAGCCAGGCCATTCCTAGGTATATTTCTAGGGCACCTGGTCGCAGATATAGTCCACTATTCATAGTTGTATGTAGTATTGCTTGAGAAAGATGGAGACTGCAAAGGACTCACCTATGTATTCAACCTCGACATCCGCCAGCGCTTTAATGCAGTTCTCAAAGGTGAGCTCCCGAAGGTCTAGTCTACCAACGGTGTCATAGACCTGCTTTGTTTTCCTTATTAGTTCCTCTGCCCTTTCCCTGATGCGATCTGGAGACTGGTCCCATTTTAAAAGGTTTCTGTTAGCAGTAGTAGATGAGGCGGGCATCTTGGCACAACAGGTGATTCTTGGTATCAAAGTCACTTCCAGAATGAGCTTGATTCTGCGGGACACGTAGGAGCAGGAAAGAAAGAAATATATATCTTCACAACAGCAGTTTAGGCTGAACCATAGGTTTAACGATACACGATTACGAATTCTATACATCCACTACAAATAACATGAAAAAATTAAATAAGTTGAAGCAACAAATTCAGCTATGGTTTATTATATTCCTTCAGTTGTAAGACTAAACTCAGAACAATTTTTGATCTGCGGAATGTCTTTGATGTATCAACAAATGAGGAGGCTTCAGGTGGATAATTACCCTTAAAGTGAAGAGTGCAAGCATTTTATGAGGCCCTGCTGAAATGTTTTCAGCAGGAAACACTGTCAGTGCCACATTAATGTGCCAGAAAAATAGAAAAGGGCCCCTTTGTGCAAGCGAATGATCAAACGTGCTTTAGTTTGCATGCAATAAATGTGTTCCATCATTTGAACTGAATGTGAGAGAGACAGAGAAAATCTTTATTTGGAAGATATACATCTCCATCAAAGAGCATACAAATTAATGTAATACGATACCAGAAAATTAAAAAAACAAAACAAACTACAATAGTTAAATCCCACGTACGTGGTATATAAAATGAACAAACATTAAAAGAAGATCATGATAACTGCCTACGCAACAGAAGAGCGTTTTCAATGGACAAATACATATTTTGAAATATCAATGGGTCGGGAACCGGTAAAAGAAACCTAAGGGCTGATTGAACATGTCTTACGCCGTGTGCCCTTAATATCGTGAGTAAAAATGTTTTCCTCAGAATTGCAAATATAGGATAGAAAAATAAAAAATGTTGTTAGACGTTCCTATCATTCCCAGAGCAAACACACCTCCTCCCGGTAATACAATTATTCCACAAGGAGGGCACTATGTCCCCTTTAAGCAACACATTTGCCCTAAAAACGTATAATTGACCTCTTCCTTGGAGTTACAAGCCATTGCAGGTAGCCCGGCCTAGTGCTTGGTGGGGAGATGTTGTGAAAAAAACTCAAGCCTTTCTCACAAAGGAATTTCAAATTATCCCAGTTTCCTAAGTAGTTACCTAAAATGCATGCGGACACAAAAAAACACAGCTGAAACCAATAGTAGCGGGCACTGACAGCATCTTTGACCCTCTGGATATATATATATAGCCGATCGAGAAAAACTCCTGACTAAAATACAGGAAACAGAAGAAGCTTTACAGGCCATTAGTCCTAGTGAAGAAGGAAAAGCCATCCGTCTTAGTATGGAAAAAGGATATAAGTCATTTGAGGAAGAAATTAAGCTGAGAAAACAGCGGAAATTCTTGCGGGATAAAGATGACTATGAGAAGGGAAGAGTTTTGACATTTGCCAAAAGGTTTGATACTTTAAGACAGAAACTCCCAATGGTCACCCCCAACGCAGAAAATGATATGCTCAGCGAACCATCATCCTCAGATACTGACACCACAGAAAGTGAAAGCGAACAGCCCCAGAGAAAGTTGAATTTTTTAGAGGAATTGAGACTTTTAGGAATGGATGGCAGAAACAAAAACAATGGCAAAAAAACCAGAGGAAGAGGGCGAGGAAAACCAACCAAGACGCGAGGATCAAAAAAACAAGGAGGAGCTACTGCCACAGAAATCGCAGCAGCAGAAAAGACAGACAGAAAAACACGCTCTGGGACAAAAAATGAATGCAAGAACAAAGCAAAATACCAGACATGTCTATCATTAACCTCACATCACGAGAATTCACCCGCGAAGAACAAACTGTACTAAGGTTGGGTCTTAATTTTTGCCCTACGTCCCCATATAATTATGCAGAAACTAGAATTGACTTTGACAAGTATATGCGTAAAATTCGGCTAAAAAAGTTCTTTGCCATAAATCCACCCACACCTAAAAAAGATGAGCCTCTGGGTGGCTACACCCCTGTGACAATTGAGGATTCACATATATTACGTGACCTCTTCCATCTCGAAACCGAATGGCAAGACAATGAAGACATCAGCGACCCACATTGGGAACTAATGAATATACAAACTGATTGGCCTAGTAAAAGCAAACTTAAATTACAATCACGCTTCAATCCTATGTTTAACCCAGGAGGGCATGTTGAGGCGTTTCAAGACTTGGTTATAAGTGATCTGAAAAAATTCAGAAAAAAGAAAATGAATATGAAAGGTAATCTAACTCGTCGTGAGCAGGAGATCTTGTCCAATTTACGCAGAATGGACGACTGTGTTATTAAACCCTCAGATAAGGGGACTAACATAGTCATTATGAATCGGCAAGATTATATCGATGAGGCCAATAGACAACTTAAGGATACTGACTGTTACAAGCTACTGGCCACAGATCCAACAGCAGAGATGAACAATACACTCTTTGACCTGCTCACGAAATGGAAAGAGAAAGGCCTGCTTGATGAGGACATCTGTAAATACTTACATCCGTAATTTCCGGTGATGCCTACTATTTATTTCCTACCCAAGGTGCATAAGAACAAAACTAAACCACCAGGAAGGCCGATAGTCAGGCTATGTGGTGCACTACTTGAAAATATATCAAAATTAGTGGACGAAACCCTTATTCAATTCGTCACCACCTTACCGTCATATCTACGCGATACTAAAGACTTCCTTAATAAAATTGATGGGATACCTTGGGAGAAGACATATATACTAGCTACACTGGATGTGGTCTCCTTATATAAATCTATCAAGCACACAGATGGCCTCAAATCATGTGATTACTTTCTAAAAACCAGATCCCTCAACTTCTTAGAACATGGCAAGATGATTCTGGAAATGAGTAACCTATGTTTGACAAATAACAGCTTTTTATTTAACAAGAACTTCTATACCCAGTTGCAAGGTACAGCTATGGGAACTACATTTGCTCCTTCGTACGCTAATCTCACTATGGGCTGGTGGGAGAAGTTTGAAGTTTGGACATCTACCAATGCTGCAAATACTGATAAGGTTGTACTTTGGTTACGTTACATAGATGACCTATTCATTATCTGGGATGGGTCTATCACTGAATGGTTGGAGTTTGTTAAATTACTTATCAATGCATTTGATTTACAATTCACCGAATCCCATAGCAAGACTGCTATCGTCTACTTAGATATTCTTGTTATTGTGGCAGAAGGTGAACTAGTGACAGAATTGTATCGCAAACCTACCCGTTCAAACGTACCACTGCATGCTATAAGCAACCATCCCACAGCCCTGAAGTGGAGCATACATTATGGCGAATTCATTCGCATAAGACGCAACTGTTCCCAAATTAAAACCTTTGATAAAGAATGTGGTAGTATGGCCCTTAAGTTCCTACAAAGAGGTTATCCCAAAAAAGTGTTGGAAAGAGCGTATAATAAGGCACGAGAGAAAGATCGCTCTATTTTGTTGATGTCCAAAGTTCCAATGGTAACTAGTTTGGAAACAGGTGATACCAGACTAATTCTAACATATAGCAAAGCTTCCAACAATATACGTCACATAATGCATAAACATTGGCATATATTGAGACAAGATGAACATTTGCGAAGCATTCTGGGTAATAACATCAACATCACCTTTAGATGCTCTGCCTCACTCAGGGATCACCTTGTATCCAGTTATATGTGTCCTAAAATCGTCTCAATAGGCCAAAGTTGGCTTGGAGCCATACCAGACAGTTTCCAGAAATGTACGAAATGTAAAGCGTGCAAATTTGCCAAGAATACAAAAAACTACCTTCATCCAATACTACACAAAAACGTGATTATCAAATCACATATCACCTGTCAAACTGAGTATGTTGTGTACATACTCACTTGCCCTTGTGACAAGTGGTACGTTGGTAGTACCATCGGCAAACTGAAATTGAGAATACTGCAACACATAAGAGCCATCAAGAATATCGATTCTACGTATCCGATGGCTCTTCATTTTCAGGAAAAACATGACGGCAACCTACAAGGTTTTGCCTACTTTGGGATACATGCCATTCCAAAGGCACCTAGGGGAAGAAACCGTGAATTGCTCCTTAGACAAACTGAGACGAAATATATACTGGATCTAGAAACTAAGAAACCCAAGGGACACAATCTGGATGAGGAACTTTATACTTTTCTTGGGACTTAAATTTATTATCTGTATTTGTCTCATATATCGTGAATTGTATCTGTTCTGAGTTTTTACTTTGAGACCCCCCTTTGTCAACTCTTTCCATTTTACTGTAACTCTCTGGGACACGCTTGACATAATTTGCAGTTCCATCAGCTGGATTGACATATATGGGATCATGGTGTTATTTATTATACTTGCACACTGATCTTTATGCTACAAGGTTTGTTGACACCACTGCCATTTCTCACATTAGCTTGTAGGTTTAGAGTCTATCAATTCAATATTCCAAAGACAGTAATTGAATGAATTTTAGATCTCCTCTTACTTCCAGCTATCTAATTTTAATGTTTTCTTTCTTAGTTTTATATGTAGGGTGAGCAATTTTATTGCTATGTTATCTAGGAACTTCATTTTAAACCCGTAGTTATATTCTATCTTAGTGATTTTTAAAGTGTTCCTCCTTTTATAATGCACATTAGACTAGTTACGATTATTGCTCAGGTATGATTGATTTTCTAATTAGGGTTTTATCCTTTGTCGCAGTCTTGTATCTCAATTGTTTTATCATTTGTATAGTTGTGTGTTTCAGGCTATGAATGCACTAAGCACTTTATATATCCTTGTTTAGGATTTCTATGCTGCTATATTGCTATTTGCACATTACCCGTTGGGGTTAGTTATTGCGACTTTGCACATGCACTTGCACTTTATGCATCTCTATATGCGGTTTATGCAAAAAGCAGCCCGTGATGCATTATGGCACCTGCACTTTCATCACATAGCCTATCAACAATATGATGTATGATAATTTCGAATATATGTCACTAGCCACATTGACACATAGCTTTTTGCAATTCATTTATGAATTGCAGGAATATTACTTAGCAAATTATCCAGGATTGCAATTAGTGATTAGTATGGAATACATTGGTATTTGGTCAGCGTGTTCTTTGACATTAGACAAACGTGTTTTAGACTAATAAATAAACACGACACACGCAGCACTACACATACATATAGACCTGACTCAATACACACTTTAAATCACACATTTGTTTTATAAACAAAATTAATAATACATTTATAAACGTAACATGTGCAACAGGAGGACACTTACTGAAGTTTAAAATGTGTGGTTTACATGTTGAGAAAAGCGATATATCGCCAGCCAATTGGATCTGCCTAACAAATGTATTGCATGCACTTCAATGTTTTTTAAGGTAACTCACTGTGGGTTTAAACACTTTCAAACATGGCGGATTTTGTGGGGAAAAAATGGCTACCATTGTTCTGGACAATCTATCCATGTATTCCATAGAGAACATACGGGTTTAAATGGACTTCTTTTGTTTCTGCACCCTCATCGTGATCAAGCGGCTAGCTTTGCCGCGAAACGCATCGTTGCGTTGTCCGCATTTTTCTTATGTCCATGGCATTTCATTAAAGAACATTTTGGACGTTTGGATGACTGCTGGTCTCTTTGCTACTCTGGGTCCAGTGTGGAATCACCACGTGGGTTCGTTTTCTGGAGTGCACTCCGACAGCCTTATACTGTGGTACAAGGCTATATATATGATACATTACTCACTGTAATCGTATTTCTGATGCTTGTAGCTGCTTAGATTCACATGCTGTGCAAAGGCCGACATCTAGTGGATGCTGCAGAGTATTACAGTTGTTGTTTTTGAAATTCGAAAAGGGGCGATGACAGGGCATGCCAGTAATACTATCCCTAGTTTGATGTCCACTGTACCCATGGTCCTTCACGAGTCGAGGTCCCTCCGATTGTTATTTTTCTGACATGAGGTAGCATGAAGTGTAGCGTGAGTACAGTTGTATCCAAGCAGATACGTATCAGACAAGCTCCTAAGCATCCATGCGCCTTCTCTCCGAGGGGAGGAAGGGTGGACGCATGAGAATCTAAGCAGTTACAAGCATCAGAAATACGATTACAGGGAGTAATGTATCACTTGTGAGGCTTGTGGAATCTGTTTAGATCACATGCTGTGCATAGATTAGCGAGCAGTGTTAGGAGAAGGTGGTGGGATGTGAGAAGGTTCATGGGCGAACAGATGTCTTAGAACTGCTTGTCCCACCTCTGTATCAGTCTTGGAATGAGTGTTGATGCAGTAATGCTGAGTGAAAGTGTGTATTGAGCTCCATGTAGCTGCTTTGCAAATGCTATCTAGAGGGAAATTTGCAATGAAAGCCAGAGTGGCTCCAGTGCTCCTAGTGGAGTGAGCTCTAGGCGTGAAAGGCAGGGTTTTGTTTTATAATGAATAGCACAATTGTATACATCTGACTATCCATCTGGAGATGGAATTTTTAGAAATGCGGTCTCCTTCTCTGCCTGCTGCTATGAAGACAAACACTTGGTCTGTTTTTCTTAGCGGTCTGGTCTTGTTTACATAGTAAAGGACCGCTGTCCTCACATCTAGTGTGTGGAGTTTTACCTCAGCTGAGCTGGTGGGGTTCTGAAAGAAAGCTGGTAGCTCAATAGACTGGTTTAAGTGAAATTTTGAGATGAACTTAGTGAGAACCTAGGGAGAGTATGTAAAACCAGCTTGTCTTTATGTATAATAAAGAAAGGATCATGCACTGACAAAGCTTGTATTCCACCAACTCTTCTTATGGAAGTAATAGCCACTAAGAAGGCAGTCTTGTAAGTCAGGTGTTTAAGACTTGACTTGTGCATTGGCTCGAAAGGGGGTCCCATGAGCTTAGCGAGTACAACATTGAGATCCCATCCTGCCGGCGGGTTTGAAATGGGAGGGTGGAGTCTCTTTACTTCCTCCATAAAAGCCTTGATAACGGGCACCTTCCACCATGAGACCTTATTGCGGGAGGTGGTGTATGCTGACAAGGCCGAGAGGTGGACCTTTAAAGAATTGAATACTAACCCTGAGTCTAGCAAGTGGAGCAAATAATTTAGAATGTGGGATGGAGAACATTCTATGGGGTTAATTTGTTCAGACTGGCACCAAATTACAAATCTTCTCCACTTCGAAATAACAGTGTCTAGTGGTAGGCTTTCGTGCTTCCTTCAGGATATCAATACACCTCTGTGGTAAATTAAGATGTCCGAACTCTATGACTTTAGGAGCCATTCTGCCAAGTTCATTTGAGTGAGGTTGAGGGTGCACTGTTAATCCCCCGTGCTGGGTGAGCAGATCGGTCAAGGCACGGGAGCTTAATGGGATCGCACATCGCCAGTTTGCGTAGATGTGGATACCAAGGTTGTCTTGCCCACATAGGAGCAACTAGGATGAGCGTCATATGTTCCTTGTGTATCTTGTTCACCACTTTCTTCATGATAGGTGTTGGGGGGGTCAGCATAAGCAAATTTCCCTGACCAGTTCATCCATAGGGCATTCCCTTTGGAGCCTGCCTGGGGGAACCTGGACACAAAGTCTGGGCAGTGACTGTTTTCGATTGTAGCGAACAAGTCTATTGTGGGGGAACCCCATTGAGAGAAGAGGTGTTCTACAACCCCTATGTGTAGTCGCCATTCGTGCTGCTCTGGAAGGGGATCTCTGCTCAGAGAATCTGCCAGAGAGTTGAGTTCCCCTGGAACGTGCTGTGACGACAGGAATATTTTACGTTTGAGTGCCCATCCCCAAATTTGATGCGCAAGCCTGGACAGATTTGGAGAATGTGTGCCCCCCCGTTTGTTGATGTAAAGCATTGCCTTAGTGCTGTCTTTTAGGACTTGCACAGATTGGTGTGCTAGGTGAAACTCGAATGCCTGAAGGGCCTTGAATACCGCCAGTAGTTCCAGCAGATTGATGTGGTTCTTTACCGCCGCATGAGACCACAGACCCTGAGCTGTATGATGAAGGTAATGAGCACCTCACCCGGCGAGTGAGGGGTCTGTTGTGACAATCGCTTGTACTTCTGGATCGTGGAAGGGTTTCCCATTCAACAGAGTTTCTCGTGTCCACCAGTGAAGATTTTGTACTAGTGTTGGCGAAACAACCACTAGATCGTCCCACTGACCACTTGCCTGAGACCATTGTTTCGCCAACCACTCCTGCATGAGTCATGTGCGCAGGTTTGCGTGAGGTACCAGGTAAATGCAAGATGCCATCATGCCTATTAAATGCATTGCTTTACGTACGCTTATCTGGTGGCTGGCATGATAATGCGTTATTGGCAGTGGACTCTTTCCTATGACGGAAAGACCAACCCCTCTTCTGTGTTTATAACAGCTCCTAGGAACTGTTTGGTTGTGCTTGGCACTAGGCTTGATTTTTTCTCGTTGATGGAGAAGCCCAATTGAAAGAGAAGGTTGATAGTTCTTTGATTGTTTTACCTGCAAATTAGGGGGGACTCCCCTGTAATCAGCCAGTCGTCCAGGTAAAGGTACAGTGGGATTGCCACCCTGCGCAGGTGTGCTGCCACCACCACCAGTATCTTCGTGAATACCCTTGGAGAAGATGCTATTCCAAAAAGCAGCACCTTGAATTGGTAGTGCTGGTTCGCTATCTTGAAACGCAAGAATCTTCTGTGCACTGGGAACATTTAAATATGAAAATAGGCATCTTTCATATCCAGTGTTGCCATGTAATCCCCCTTTTTTAGCAAGATTACCTCTTGTAGCATAGTCATGCAGAACTTTTGTGGCTTGACATATTTGTTTGCAGTGCGTAAATCTAATACTGGGCGAATTGTTAGATCTTTCTTTGGCACAAGGAAGTAAATTGAATAAACCCTTGTTTACCTGGTTGGCCGGGACGATTTCTATGGCATCCTTTTGGGGCAGCGTGGCGATTTCCTAGAGGCACCTGAAGCGGGATGTCACTGTTTCTGAGGTGGGGTACCACCTCTGGAGGATGGACCCCTTCCCCGACCAGGTGATCTGCGCGGTCCTGTCTGGTAATTCTGAGAAGCTTGGCCTTGATTGTTCCCCCAGGCCGTTCTCTGATTTTGATTATAGCTGGATCACCTGTGGGAAAATTTCTACGTGAGCAACAAAATTGCTGTTTCCCCTCTGGCCAGGAGGTTTATTGGTCAATTGGCCCAATGATTTTAGTTTATCATATTCTTCCTTGGCTATCTTCAAGGCGTCCTCGACGGCCTTGCCAAAGAGTACATTGGGCTTGACGGGCATGTTAATGAGAGTGGCCTGCGTCTCTGGCTTAAACCCGGATTGGCGTATCCAAGCGCAATGCTTAATAATGGTTCCCTCAGCCATGATTCTGCCGGCGTTGTCTGCGGCGTTAAGATTGCTTTTTAGCAAGCAGCTTGAAACTGCCCTTCCTTCTGTAGCCACCAGTGTTAATTGAGTCTTGAGGGGTTCCGGGGCTGGCAGGAGTAAAGCTGAGACCTCATCCCATTTATGGCAGTTGTAACTAGCTAATAAAGTTATTAGCTATCCTGGTCTGAAATGCAGCGGAAGAGGCCACCTTCCTGCCCATTGTGTACAGCCTCTTACTTTCTTTGTCTGGAGGAGCCTCAGAGGAGGGTAGGGGAGTACCTGCTCTTTCTTTGTTGTAGTAACAACAAGCGAGTCAGGCTTTAGCTACCCCCTGATGTACAGCGGGTCGGATGGTGCAGGTCTGAACAGTTTTTCTATGCAGTGGTTCACTGCCCGCAACTGATTGGGTGTTTCCAGCAAGGGTTGTACCTTTCGCTGCACAGACTTTAGAAGGGGAATAAATTGAGTTACAGCCTTTTTATCTCTCAAGATTTCGTCAATGAAATCCTTGTCCTGTGGATCTTCTTGGGTAGATATTTGGAAATGTTCAGCCGCTTTGATGAGTACTTCGTTCAGAAGAGGCTGATTATCTATGGGTGAGTCTACAACAGGGGGGTCCTGATTAACTGGGGAGTCCATGTTGTACATGTCTGTATCTGGATCACTCTCATCATACTCATTATCCCCTTTATAAGAGTCTGCGGCTTCTTGGACATAGAGGTCTTCGTCATCAGTGTCCGGGTCATATAGGTCAATGAAAGTGGGATCTTGCACTAGCTCACCAGGGGCGAGACCTCTTAGCAGGGGGTTGAACAGGTTTCTGAGACCCAGAGGTCGATGTTGTGGGGGGAGTGGAGTGAAAACTTGTGAATTAGTCAGGGTCTTTCTCATAAAAATTTGCGATGAAGGACATTCTTTTCATGACCCTATCTATATCTTCAGCTGACTATTGGGCAGAACTAGGAATGACCACAGGTTGAGGTGGGAGACCTAAATCTTCTGGAGTGGGTAGCACTACAGTAGAAGATGTAGCCTTTTTCTTTAAGGATGAAGACAGGGAATCCTGTACCTGAGGTTCCTTACTTTTGTGAGCGGACCTATCCTTCTGTTATTTATCTCTATGAGGGGTCTTAGAAGAGCTCTTCTTAGACCCTTGATTTAACAAGGCCTTCTGGGAGGTGCTTCTTAACTAAATGGGCTAGTCCCCCCTGTATTTTTTTTTTACTGATAACGACACACAACGTCGAATCTCGGCTACGGGCAGATCCGAAGTGTCGTCAGCTGCCTCACGACCTTCGGGAATGTTTTTACCCACAATGTCAGTTATGTCTTTAGACAGGCGGGGCCTGTCATGTGGCAATCTTGATCTGGAGTGTCCAGAGGACAGCGATTCAATGTACCTCTCCCTAGACGTCGTGCGTTGCCGTTTGCTCAACACGTGTGTCGAGTCTTGGCCGTGGGTTGTGCGTTTGGTGGAGGGGGTTGTGAGAGCGCTTCTGCTGCCGGGTGTTGTCCCCGTAACAAGGCCACCAGCCTGTCTGTGGGGTCAGGGGCCTGCGCTTGGGAAACCGGAGTAACCCCGTCGCCTTCGGCGTCGGATACCGCTGCTGTCGCTGAAGGTTCCCTCCGCTTCCATGGCAGCCTTGGCCTGCCTGGCGTGGTGGGCCCAGCGTTTAGTTAAGCGGTCCGTCAACGTCTTGAGTTTGAAGAGTCTACACGCTCGGCAGGTACCTTCGACGTGGTCCCGAAGGAGACAAAGGTTACACACAAGATGTTTGTCGACCCACAGGAACTTTTTGTTGCACTTAGGGCACAATTTAAAAGGGTTCCGTTAAAAAGGTTTTAACACCTGCCTTTAGCAGATGTTAAAAAACGAACCCGCAAAGGGACCTTGATGCTAATTACGGTACCGCAATTTGCGGTACCGTAATTAGCGCCTTCCCCCTTCCCATTATGCCCTATGGGGGCAAAAATGGGAATGGGGAATGGCCTTGGTGAATGGGGAATTACCGCCCCCGCTAGGGCCATCCACCAAGGCGGACACAGTAAAACACCGGCGGCAACCATGGAGCTAATAGCGCCATGGTTACCGCCTACCGTGTAATGAGGCCCATTGTCTTAAAACCAATGGAAAGTATCCTTTATTTTGAAGGTGTAGATTACCATGAAGGTTCTAAAAAGAAAGAGTGCATTTTTGCTCCTAAGGAAAGGATAGAAGTCCCGAAACGCATACAGCACAGATCTATGTTTGGAAATTTCCAATGATTGAAAAGGTTTTCTTGCACTTAATGCTTTTGATTTTTTGGAATTCTTGTATTGCACAAATATCATGTATTCAAATGTGAATTAAATTGTATCTCCTTGTGGTTACATCATTTTCATAAAAAAGAATACATGAAAGAACGTGTGTTTGAATTTATTCATAGAAGTTTTTAAAACACTAATCTTGAGTATTGTTTGTTATATGATATTTAGTGTGCAGGGAACGCAAGTGTTCCACAGTCAGTGGACACCGGTTTCTTTACCATTGTTAATACGCAACCCAGTGCCATGGTTGTTTTTCTCCCCGGCACCCTCCTACTAACATAAATATTATTTACCTATTTTGCAACATTAGGTGTGCACCTGTACAATAGAGCTTTGAGTATTATGATAAAATTGCACGCTTTGCTTTTGCAGTTCACTTGTCCTCCTGGCATTTGCTCTATAAGAAAGGAAGGTGTCCACTAGCTCCCTTTTATAGGCATTACTGACTGATTCCTCACTACAGAGTTGTGTAAGACCAAGTCGATGAAGAAATAGTGTGATATAATTTGGCCAAGGAGAAACACCACAGCAATTAGAGGTCATTAGATCTTTCACCAAGATTCTGGTCACCAACAAGGGTTCTCCCAAAGGTGTAGCCAATAGGTTAAGGGTTGTATTGCTATAAGATCTTCCACATAGGACAAATAAAGTTCTACATATAGCAAATACCCAGGAAAACCCTGTGGCACACCCATAATTTTCCTTAGGATCTGATTGCATGTTACGTGGGGTTTATTAGCGGGAGCATAACCCTACACGGCTGCACCATAGGTCAGTAATAGCGCTGATTTAGCTGCATAAATATGGAGAATATGATCCAATGGTAATCCGCCCAATCTCGCCCCATACCTCAAATTTGAGCCATTGATTTGGGATGTCTTTGCCATTTGTTGCTTAATGTGTGTAGCCTATCTCCGATCACAGGAAATCGTTACCTCTAGGTATCGAAATGTAGTAAACCCTTCACCTTCAAGGTTTCTACCTTCTACAGATATAGCATTCCCTTGAGGTTTACTACTGCCAACAGACATAACCTTTGACTTCCCCCACGTCCATTTTCAGGTCTTTCTTGCCAATGTAAGTATTAAATCCACTAACTTGTGCTAGCCATCAGAACAGCATCATCCGTGTACAAAAGTATGCATACCCCCTACTGCCCTATTCCGAGGTCCCTTAGCGGGTCCCACCAGGAAAGGCTGGTCTGACCAGCCGTTCTTAGTGGGATCTGTTAAGGGACCTTGGAGCTAATAACGGGCCCGCAAATTGCAGGGGAGACCAGGCGGGACACAGTACCTGAAATGGTGAGAAAGCTCCAGCGGTGGCTGTTCCTGGCAGCGGGTGCAAGTCGTGGCTTCGACCAGGGGAAGAGATGATCTCGATGAGGAAGAAAGCTGGAGGTCTTTGCATGCCAGGGAAGAAACCAGCCGCGGAGTTCCCGATTAAAAGAAACAACCCTTTTATTTGCGGTAGTGGTGAAGCGTGGCCATCCGGCCGCCGGGGTGCTTGGCACGGGCGATTCGACCACGAGATGTCCATGAAGGCGAAAAAGGCGAACTGGTTGGTCCCACCAGCTCAAAGAGAAGAAGACTCTCCTAAAAGAAGATCTCCTCTGTCGTCGGGAAAGTGGCGAGTTCGTACAGCAGGGCTCCACCGGTGGTGTCGTCGTTGTAGATGGCTCAGCTTCTCCCCTCTTCGGATTCTTTAGGTCCTGTGGCGACTTCTGAAGTTCCAGTCCCCAAAGCCCTGCTTTTATGCAGCAAAACCAACCCCCATTCAACAGCCTAGCTGTCACTCAAACATGCTAAGTGGTGAGCCAGCCGGCTCACCACTGGGCCAATCACACAAGAGTGCGACTTGAGTTGCCAAGGCAACTCAGTCCAGGGTGCCTAATCCCCCTCCCACACATCCTGCAGACCCCAGACAGAGTGGTACCATTTGGAGGGCTTCTGTGGAGAAGCCCGTCAAAAAGTGGGGCAAAGGGCTCGACTTGGGTTAGAGTTTCAGAGGCGAACACAAACACCATTTTAACTTTGTTTATTTTTGAACAAGGCAGGATGACAATTACACAACCACTTGCAACATCATTAAAGCATTTTAAGCATGTTGACCCCCCGGCACTTTCCCGCGCCCCTGCCCCTCTCCTCTTCCCCCCAGGTCCGGGCTCCTCCCTCCGGGGCCGTCTGTCCCGTGCCCCGGCCACTATGTATCCCTTCCGGGGTTTTCCTGGTCCTTCAGGGTCCAGCGAGCGTTAATGGGTTTATAGGTCAGGGCTGGGAATCGCCAGTCATATTCCAGAACTGGGGCCCAGATGTTCTGAAATCTGTGTAGCGCACCCACCTTTAACGCCGTTACCTTTTCCGCCACCAGTATGTCCCAGAGTTTCGTCCACCACTGGGCCATAAGGGGGCCTTCTGGGGACTTCCAGGCGCGGGCCAGGGTTGTTTTCCCGGCTAGTAGGCACTGGGTCTGCAATTTTGCTCTATTGCCGGCCCGTGGGTAGATCGTTGGGATCGGTGCTCCCAGCAGGACGGGCTCTGGCTCTAGCGGGATCGCTGACCCAGAGATTTGCGCAATGGTCTCTAGGCATGTCTTCCAGAATTGCTGAATCCGTGGACATGTCCACCACATGTGGAAAAAAGAGCCTGGGTGACCGCACCCTCTCCAGCAGAGGTAGTCCACTTGTGGGTTCATGTGATGAAGTCTGAGGGGCGGGTAATACCACCGTAGCATGATTTTGTAGGTGTTTTCCCTGTTTGTGATGCAGGTGGATGAGGTGTGCATCCGGGTCCAGATGTCCAGGTCTGCTTCCCATTGCGCCATGCAGCGCATTCTCATGCTCAGGAAGTCCCCTAAGAATCGCCTATATAGGATAGATACCTTCCCGCGGGCCGGGAGGTCCCTGAGTGTCAGTTCCAGGGCGGTAGGGGGGCGCGTTGCTGCCTGCAGAGTTTGGGGGTGTATGCACAAGTGACGTAGTTGAATATAAGTGTATCTGTCTCTTTCCTGGAGTTGGAATTTTTCTTTACATTGCTCGATGTCAGGGGTGCCCCCTCCCCGTATAGCTGGTCTATGGTTTCAAGGCCGCCGTTTATCCAGTTTTGGAAATTGCGGGGCTCGCGCCAGGCGAGAAGGCCGGGTTAAAGAAGATCGGGGATTGAGGGCTCAGGCCTCTCGGAACCCCCTTCCGTTTTAGTGCCCAATCCCAGGACTTTAAGGTGTGATTAGTTGCCAGGAGAAGGTCTCCCCAGTGTGTTCGGAGAGGGGGTGGGATGTGTGGCAAGAATCGAAGCGGTAGCGGTATTCGTGACTGTTCCAGCTCCACCCATCTGGGGCGGTTTGTGATTGTTTGCCATGCGTGGATTTGCGCTAATTGGGCTGCCACCCTGTAAGCCTGTAGGTACGGGACTCCCAGACCTCCCAATTTGGAACCCCCTTATAGCGTCTTTAGGGGGATTCTCGCCTTCTTACCTCTCCAGATAAATTTCAACATCTTCCTCTGTAGGTTTTGGAGGGCCGGAGCGGGGATCGCCACTGGGAGGGAGGCGCAGGCGTAAAGGAATCTCGGGAGGAGGTTCATCTTGCATGCTGTTATGCACCCTAGCAACGAAATCTTCTGCGTCATCCATCATTTCAGGTCACCTTACAGTTCCCCGAACAGCCGGGGAAAGTTTGCCGTGTATGTGTCTTTCGGGTCCGCTGAGATATAGACCCCCAGATAAGGGATCGCCCTTTCTTCCCACGTGATTGGGCACATTTTAGCCAGTGGTTCCCGTTCTTCCGGGGTGAGGCCGATGCTTACGGCCGTAGACTTAGCGAAGTTTACCAAAAAGCCGGAAACCTCTCCATAGCTGTCTATCTCTTCTAGCGCGTGTCGGAGGGATGAGCTGGCTTCTGAAAGCATGAGTAAGACATCATCGGCATACAGAGCGATTTTATGTTGCGAGGGGCTGACCCTTGGGCCTTTGATCTGACTGTTGAGTCTGATTCTTTGTGCAAAGGGCTCCATGGTCAGGGCGAAAAGCAGTGGGGACAGCGGACAGCCCTGTCTAGTCCCGCAGGTCAGGGGGATTGGGGCCGAATGGTGTCCATTGATTCTCAGGAGCGTCTTCGGGCCAGTATAGTTAGCTAGTACCATTGATTGGAATGTTGCCCCAAAGCCCAAGGCCCCCAAGGTGTTTTTCATAAACGTCCAATCCACCCTATCGAAAGCCTTGGTCGCATCTAGGGCCATTAGGACCAACTTCTGGGAGTTCCGGGCAGTAAAATCCACCAGGTTAAGAGTTCTCCGGATGTTGTCTCCTGCCGCCCGATGTATGATGAAACCTGCCTGGTCTGACTGTATGATCCCCGGTAGGATGGGTCCCAGGCGGTTCGCCAAGATTTTGGAGTATTTGTTTGCATCAATGTTTAATAGAGCAATCGGCCTGTACGAGGCTAAGTCTTGTGGGTCTTTCCCAGGTTTAGGCAGGAGGATGGTGGTCGACTCCTGCATCAAGGGCGTCACAGATCCTGTCTCCCTGAAGGAGTTGAAGAGTGTGACCAGGGGGGGGAACCAGTTGGGGCCTAAATAGTTTATAGAACCTTGCTGAGAATCCATCTGGGCCCTGGGCTCGTGATTTGAGTGTCTTGATGGCCTCTTCAATCTCCTCCTCTGTGATGGGCGCCTCCAGCTCCTCCCTTTCGGTGTCAGAAAGCTGCAGTAGCGCCGCTTTACGTAGGTATTCCATTTGTTGCAGTTGGTTTCGTGGATTGGCCGTCATGACCTTGGCGAAGTAGTCCATCGCTAGCTGTTGCTTTTTGGATTCCGAGAATTGGGTAACTCCTTTGGGGTCACGTAGGCCCGTGATAAAGTTGGTCCGTCTTAGTTTGGCCAGTTTGGCCACCAAGATTTTATTTGCCTTGTTGTTCTTCGCGTAATACGATTGTTTAGCTCCGGCCATGAGTAGGGCGGTCTGTTCCGCATAATGGGCCTCTAATTTCTTCCTGGCTATGCGCAAGACTTTCTGTGTCTTAGGGGACCAACTTTTCTTCTTGTTGGTCTCTTCTGCGGCCTTCAGTTCTTCTTCCAAGGCTATCCGGGTTTGTCGCCTATTTCTATGGTAGGCTGCTCCCTGGGCGATCAGGGTGCCTCTGATGACTGCTTTCATTGCATCCCAGGTGTTCCCCACAGGTGTCGGATGCTGGGTTTTCTTCAAAGAAGCTCTTGATGGATTTCGCAATCTTGTCCCTTGTAGCCATCTCATTGAGGATGTGGTCGTATAATGTCCATCTGCGTGGGCTGTCAGATTTTGGGTTCTGTGCCTGGATTTCCAGGATCACTGGGGCATGGTCTGATAGGGCTCTCGTGCCGATGGCCACCTCCTTGACGAAAGCTAGAGTTTGGGGGGAGGTTAAGGGAAGGTCAATCCTCGAGAAGGTCCGATGGACGCCTGAGTGAAAGGAGAAGTCTTTTTCGGTGGGGTGAAGGACCCGCCAAGCGTCTACTACCTCCAGCGAACGGAACATCTTGAGGAGGTTCAGTGCCTGGGTGAAGTCGCTCGGGGTCAGGGGGTGCGATTTGTCCTTTATGGGATCAGGAACGCCGTTGAAGTCTCCTCCGATTATTGTCTGGCCTTCTATAAATGGTGAGAGAGAGGTACTTAGCGAGTCGTAAAAATATGATTGCCCGGCGTTGGGGGCGTATACCGAGATGAAGGTGTATAGGTCTCCTAACATTTGACCGCTATAAAACGGTCTTCTGAACAGGCTTTTCTTTCCAATATCTGTGGGTTCAGGTCATTCCGAAAGAGGATCGCAGTGCCCCCTTTTTTAGTTCCCCCTGAGGCGAAGAATTGGAAGGGGTACCATCGGGAGCGGAGCCGGCCAGTGTCCGACTGTAGTAAGTGCGTCTCCTGGAGCATGGCTATTGCCGCCTCTTCATCCTGAAGTTTGAGCAGAATTGTTTTCCGTTTGGCAGGTGAGTTCAGCCCATTGACGTTTAAGGAGAAGAGTCTCAGGGTTTGGTGATCTGCCAACCGGTCATGTTCCGTGAGTTGAGCTGGCGGAGAGGGGGGGGAGCCGGGCGTAAGTGGGTCAACTGCCATTACTGTCGAGATTTAGACGTGTGTTATCCTGCACTTGAGTTTTTAACATGCGCCCCCAACGGGGAGGCGCAACCTTAATTAGCGGGTGGGCCGACATTGTGTGTGCGGACGCACCATTGGCCAACTGGGCCAATAGAGGAGTCAAGGTGTAAAGTATCGTGGGTTTCCAAGGATATGATGTTGGAACTATCCCTGGGGTGGGTATGAACCGTGGGTGTGGCCCGCTGCCACGTCGAAGAGCTCTATTTATTCAGGGATGAGCTGGCGGTTCCGTAGTGAGTGAGGGCGATCAGGCCGAGGGCCGAGGTCAGTGCGGCCCCGATCTCTGAGGTGCACGTTGCCCCTAGTTATCTCCTCCTGTGGTTTCGCTGAATCTTCGACCATGATGACCGCCTGGGCTTTGGGGAGGGGGGAGGTTCAGAGTCCCCCGCCTTTTCCGGATTCGGTGAGGAGGTCTCTCTGGGTGAGGTTGGCTGCATGATTGAATTTGCATCCTCCAAATGACTGATTCGTTGAACAGCGCCTCTGTATGAGAATTGTAGCGCCGTTGGGAATAACCACCTGTACCGCACCTGTTGGTCTTGGAGAAAGAGTGCTAAGTGGCGGAGCGCCCTCCGTTTTTGTAGCGTGAGCAGCGAGAGGTCCTGGTAAATCTGAAGGTGGGGAGCCCTGGAACAAGAGGTTGTCTCCCGTATGGCTAATCGCTGAGATGGCCTCCTTAGTTGTAAAGAAATGAACCCTGGTGATCACATCTGGGGGAGGGTCTGAGTCCACTCCCCGGCGCGAGCGCAGTCGGTGGGTCCGATCTAGCAGTAGTTGGGATTTGTCTAGATCTGGTAGCAGGGCTTGAAAGAAGTCCCCTATGTATTCCGTTAACTTGTTGTCGGGGACAGAGGATGGGACCCCTCGGATCAGGAGATTATTGCGACGCACCCTATTTTCGAGGTCCTCCTGTTTAAACTCCAGAATCTCATATTTATCTTGCAGGGCGTTGATGGATTGCTGGATTTCTCCAAGGGAGGCAGTGTGGGCTTGTGACCGATCCTCGATCTCCCCCAGCCGTTGTTCAACCTCTGTTACCCTCTGGTCCGTCTGCTCTACTTTGGAGGTCAGTTCCGCTAGGCAGGAGCGAAATTCAGCCTTAATGTCCGCCATAAAGGCCACCAGATCCCCTCTAGTGGCAAGAGCGTCTTTTTCCTCTGGCTGTTTCTGTGTGGTCAGTTTGAGAGGGTCCTGTTTCTTGCCTTTGTCCGCCCCCTGCAAACATAGTGGGAATATCCGCGGCTTTGCCAGCTTTCGTTTGCCTGGACATGGTAGTTGTATGGAGGGGCCGCGTTGGGAAGGTTCCGGCGGCCACCAGAGGGCCCCAAGAGTGTAAAGGAGGCCTCGTAGGGGAACTCTCCTGGTGGGCACCCCCAAGGATCAGGACTTGCGACTTCTTATGTGTTGACGGACTGGTTGATTGAGTGTGTCCAACAGTGGCTGTCGTGAGGTGTTTTGCGTGGGGGGGCACCAGAGGTCTGTTGCTTTGATGAGCGCTGGGTGAGCGTGCTGGGTGAGGATGTGGGCAGGGGCGCCCCAGGAAGAATGTGGGGGGTGAGAGTTTGTATCTAATTGGGGCTTAGCTGGAGGTGCTTCAGCTGGGCTAGTGTGAATTTGTGTTCTCAGCGCCCTTCATCGGGGAGGGTCTGCACTCTTTGCGTGGGGAGAGGAGGCTGTGTTCCGGAGGTTCTGGACTGTGCCCCTGCGCTGCTTAAGGGGCCGAGGGCATTCCCCCTGTTGTTGCTAAGTTCGGTCCAGGCCTGTGGCCGACAGATGTCAATGCTGGAGATGGTCTTGTGAGGAAGCCGGAGGTTTGCCGTGCCCTCAGCTGTAGCCGATTAGATCCAGGGGGGGAGGGCCAGCAGGCGACCCAGGAGGTCCGCGGTGCAGGGGAGCAACCTCGAGCATATGAATCGGCTGTCCGCTGGTGCAGCGAGGCTATGGGGTGTAGTCGGGGCCTTCACCCGCGGGGCAGGTTGCCGGGGTTGGAGTGGCTTCCGTAGCCTTGAGGAGATCCAGACTGGATGGGCGTGTGGGGGGGTTCCCACCCGAGGCCCCAGCCTCCTGGGCCCGCGCCTGCAGTGACTGCTGGAGTATGTGCTGGCTGGAGGGCAGGGGCGGCTCCCGAGTGACCCCTGGTAGCGGGATGTTATTGCTACTCCCCCGTTGTATGGGCTCCTCTCCAGGGCCTCGGCCGGGATCAGCTTGTGGTGACCAGAGCCGTGCAGCGGGAGAAGGGGGGAGATCAGGAGGAGCTCCTCCTTCGCCTCTCGGCTTCGACAGGATTCCGGGAGTGAGAGGGCCCCTGGTGGCTGCGCAGGTATAGTTGCAGCCGCGGCTCTCACCTGGGTCGCAGCTGGCCCCGCCTTACCCTGGACCCCAGCCGTGCTCCACAGGTGGATCCGCGGCTGTTCGCGCTGTCGGCTGTCAGTGCGCCCCTCCTCTTCATCCTCTGCCAGCTCCTCTCCTCTCGGCCCGTTCCGCTCGTTAGGGTTAGCAGGCGTCCGCCATCTTGTTTTCATAGGAGGGCCCTGGGTGCTGGGTTTGAGAGGCAAAATTAGCCGGTCAACCTCGACCTCGGCATGCTTCAGAGGTTCCGGTCACCAAAAATGGTACTGCCGATCACGGAGCTTCGCTAGAACCGCATGATATTCGCGGCAGCGGCGGGTCATTCACGGGAGGCTTCAAGGGAGCGACCGCATCAGTGGCGCTCCAAGTCACGCCCCACAAACGCCATTTTAAAACTGAGTCCTGGCAAAAAGACCCAACCGGGGAATAAATATTAAATAAATAACCCGGTAGTATCTTTAAAATTGCACCAAAAAGTGGTGCGTTTAAATGAATGGGAAAATCCCATAGGAAATATTCCGGTGGAATATTTTGCGTGGTATCCACTGCCACCAGCCAGAAACTCGACAAGGGGGGGGACTGGACAGTGCCCCCTTGGAAAACGGACCCAGGGGCAATCGAATTACCCCTACCAGTACTTCCACAATATGATGGTTTGTACTGGTTCTGTTCACAATTTGAGACTAGTAAAGCCAATGGTGACTTTTCATGCCCTGGGAGACAGTAGTCAGTCTTAGGGTATGGAGTCTATGTTTGGGGGTCACTATGACACCCCTGTGTTACTGCACTGAGGGTGCTGTGTAACACACATACCAAAAACACATGAAGCCCTATGGAGTAAAAGACCCCATAGCCCATAAAACACATTTACAGTCAAAGGACATTCTCAAATCATGCCTAAGAGTGGGAGAAAAAGAGTCTCACTCTTAGCAGGAGAAGAAAATAAACCCCAAAAATCCAGCATAGCTGCTGGCGGACTCACTAGGTTTGGGAAATTAGCCTTAACAGAGAATTCTCCCTAACAGCGGTCGCAACACATAATCTGTAGCTACAAACTGAAGTCTTGAAGAATCGTTCGAGAAGGTAGAACATCAGGGTTAAGGTGCTTCCCGAGAGTGTAAGCGACTGTGACCTCAGGGAGACGATGCAGCAAGTGTTTAAAGACCTACTAGACATCGAAACAGGGGGAGGGGGAGATCTCCGATAAAGGTGAACGGCACTGTAATTGTGCTTTTTCAAGACCTGGTCAAGTCCACTCTGGCAAAGAGGAAGAAAATGGGCTCTGTGGCCAGGGCTTAATCCCAAGCCCAGATTAGATATAGATGGACATTTCCCTTCAGAATAGTCTTTGAACATTGAAGAAGAAGAAGAGGGAGATGCAGGCAGAGGCTAACCAGGAGGCCGGAACGTGAAAGACTCCCAAGAGAAACACTGGGAATGGAGGAGGATAGGGGAGTCAAAGACAAGACGTAAGCCCCCTGAGGCCCCGCGAGCAGCGATAAAAGTCTCCAGTCTAAAGGCATCTTTCACCCAATAAAGGGCCCAGGTCGCGAAGGGCAGTAACCCAATGAGGGGAGAGCCACGAATCTAGGGGGAACCACAGATGAAGGGGGATCGCACAGGGAGGCAGGAGGGATTATCACTGTACTTAGAACCAGGGGAGGGCAAGGGAATCGCTCGACTTGCACTGTTAACCTCTGGGAAGGGACCGAGACGTGGCTCCCATGGCCGAGTCCATGGGCAGGGGAGAAAGAGCCAAATCAAGCCGGAGGGGGGCCGGGGGGGGGTGGAAGGTGAGGAGGGTGGGAGCGAGCGGGAGGGGGATCGCAGCAAGATAGCAACATACAAGTTAAAACAGGGTATGGATAGAAAAAGGAGATCCACTCACACTGAACGTTAGAGCATTGAATACACCAGCTAAAAGACAGAAACTAGAGAACCTCCTTCGGGGTGGAAAAACCCAAAATATTGACACTACAGGAGACCCACATCCGCACGAAAGACAAACAAAAACTGAAGTTAAGCGGCTACCCCCTTGTGCTGCAGGCGAATGATAAGGGCAAAGTACGAGGGGTCCTCATAGCGTTCAGGCACATAACAGACTTGCAAATAGTAGGAACAAAAGCTGACAAAGAAGGTAGATTTCTTTTTGTCCAACTTCAATGGGGAGGTAAACCACTTAGCATCACAATGATATATGCCACAATACAGTACAGGATGAGTATTTGCGGGGGTAATGGAGAAATTAGACCGATTCACAGTAGGACAACTCATAACAACAGGGGATTTTAATATGGCGTGGCACCCAACCATGGACAGAAGCGCGGGCAGGATGCCTGCATCCAAAGGCCCATCCCCTAACCTGCAGGCCAGCGTGAATAAGGTAGAGCTGGTAGACGCCTGGCATGAATTGAAAGGGGGTACACATTTTACTCCCATGTTCATCGAACATTTTCAAGAATAGATTACATATGGGTCTCGGTCACACTTCTGGTCCAAGTACGGAACATGGACCTGGGGCCCATAACCCTGTCAGATCATGCTCCCCTGCAGCTAGAACACCAATGGGAGGGGGGGGGTTCCCACGCCATCTGCTGAGGGACACAGTAATATGCAAAGATATTCGAGACTCTATTTGCGAATTCTTTACGAAAAATAAGACCCCAGCCATGCAGGAACAGGTTATATGGGAGGCCTTCAAGGCAATCATACGGGGGGAGTTCATAGCAAAGCAGGCACTACGTGCCAAACAGGAGAGGACCCTGCAGGCAGGCCTAGAGGGGCGCCTAAAAGGGGCAATGGCTAGAATGGAAACTGATCAAGAGGTATCAATTAGGAAGAAGAAAAGGCCTCTCAAAGGACAGATTAACACTCTGATGGCTAAACAGGCAGAGAAATCACTCCTTTTCCTGAGACAGCGGTACTATGTACAGGCAAATAAAGCCGACTGACTCCTGGCTAGGCCGGTAAAGAAAACAGAGGTGGCAGGTACGATATGCCGCATCCAGACAAAGGGGTGAAAGGTAAGGTAAGGGTCCACGCTAGAAACCTCTGGGTATTAAGCGCGTTATAAATAACCAATCATATCATATCATATATCGAACCCCTCCTAGCCAGGATCAGACAGGAGAAGGGTATAAGAGGGGTTACCTTCAAGGGGAGGAGCATAAAGCAATGGCCTTTGCGGATGACCTCCTCGTGGTTCACACAGACATAAACTCTTCCCTCCTGAAATTAACGTCACTCCTAGGGGAATTTGGCAAAGTAGTAGGCCTGATGGCCAACAACCAAAAATGTGTACTAATGATCTTACAGTGAGACATATCCCTAGACTCACCAGATACAGGGCAATTTGCGCAAACAGAGGGAGCCATCCGATACCTGGGAGTGACGATAACTAACACCTTAAGAAATATATATTAGGCAAACTACCCCCACTTAATAGACACAGTAAAGACATGGCTAGGGGAGAGGAGGCCCCTGAATATATCATGGATGGGTCAAATTAATGTCATTAAAATGGTAATTTACAATATTGTATTATTTCCAGGCTCTCCCCTGGCGATCCCCCCCAAATTTTTTCTAAATCCTGAATAAACTGGTAGGCAACTTTATTTGGCAAGGGAAAAGGCTGAAGGTGGCATGGATGGTCATGACGACTCCCACGGTGGCAGGGGGAATGGGAGTCCCGAACTTCCAGATATATTACCAAGCAGCCCAACTAAGAGTAATTTGAGAATGGTTCAACGGCAACCCTGACAGCATATGGCGAAGGATGGACAGGGTGGTGGTGGTGGGCAGACCCCTGGATGAAGTTCTGTGGTGTCCTAGGGCAGACAGACCCCCAAATATGTACAGATGCCAGATTATGGCCCTGGTAGGGGACACTAGGGACACAATGGTCAAAAAAGCAGAGCTTACATCAATTCCATCCCTGTTCATCCCCCTACAGTGAAACCCACAGTTCACTCCGGGGCTGGAGATGGGAGCGTTCGCCAGATGGGAGGAGGCTGGCTGCCTCCGCGCAAGGGACATTATGGAAGGGCAGGAGGTTAAGCCATTCCAGCACTGCAAGCAAACCATGGGGCTAATAAGTGAAGAGGACAGGTCCTGCTATTCTCAGCTGAGGCACTGGCTGTTGTCACCAGACATGAAGCAATATATCACCAGAGACTTCAACCCACTTAAAAAATACATACTAACGATCTCGTGCAATAGACAAATGATAAGCAAGCTCTATAAACGGGAATCTCATCCATTTGCCACGAGGAGGATCGAGAAAATGGCAGCCGTACCTGTTGTTTGAGCGTTGCCTAGCAACATGCACCATCGCCAATAGGCCGCTCAGCTGCTCTTCCGTGACGCGGTGTCACTAGAAGGCGTGAGCCAGCCGTATCACTAAAGGCGTCCAAAAAGGGTGCTGCCTGTCTGTGCCTGTCGTTTTTCCGGAGGAGCCGAGGGGCCACCCACCTTGCTCCCCATTCCTAGTATTTAGAGGTAAAAATCTCAACGATACTGCCCATAAAAGTACCAAATAACACCACAATATCGTCTTGCTATGCCTCGGCCAACTACACGTTTTCAGCTTGTCCGGCGAACGTCTCGAATAACTTGTACTATACGCTACTGCACGGCACGCCAAGCCAAGCGCTGCGCTTGCACGGTCCTTTCCCCCATGCAGCCAAAGGCCTAGGGAACTTGTTAATACCTAGTATTGAACTTGATAATCGGTAAACAATCACAACTGAACTTAATGTACATATATTGTATTACGGTGTCTTACCTACATTGCTGCCTGGCGCCCTTTATTTCCTGCTGCACGCCTCATATCTATGTACTGTGTTACTCTGCCTGATTAGGATTGCATCTATGTATAAACCTCAGATTTAACAACTATGGTCTTAGATCTGTCTCCAATGCGTAATTACCATATTTTTATGACTACCTGCCACACCAACGTTAGTCATAGTAGGTCTTTCAACCTCAATACTTGAGACTACTCCCGTAATGCCACTATGCCAAAATAGATTGCTCATGTTGCGCAGTATATTCCGGTTCACGTGCACCCTTGATTGACATTGTGCGCATCTGAGAAGTACTGCTACTCCGACTTTGCTTCAACTGTGTGATGATACCCCATACTGATTTTTTATGCTGAGGCTCTCCAGGATGTTACTATTATGTTTCTAGCTCTACTAGTGCTCACGCAGGCCAGCATGCTCATGTTGGTATGCCCCATTGATTGACACTGAGTGCACTTGAGAAGTACGGTTATGCCATTCTTGCTTTATCTGTGTAATGACCAACACCGAATGTTAGGCAGAATCCTATGCAGTTCACTTGGGGACCACTGCAAAAAGATTAAGGTTACAGGAGTAAGCAGTAAACCCAATTGGTAGCAGTCTGCACCACCCAGATTTACCTGGTAGCTGTGGCTGAGCAGTCGGACTTCTCTCAAGAAGAGTAAGGCAGTATATAGAGTATACACAATAGGGCCAAAAACACAGTGGAACAAGCAAACACTGACCAGAGCTTTGTATCAAAAGTATATAAGTATTTATTTAAAACACACTTTAGGTAATACACTAACACTCTAAATCAAAAGCAAGTCCAAACACAGTCAGATAAAGTATAAACACCTCCCTTAATAACTATTAGACGAGTCAGAGTTAAAACACCACTATTTGTTAAAACAGATGTGAGCGGGTAACCTAGATGGCACTCCAATGGTTAGGTTAAAGGGAGAGAAAAAGGCAGAGCATAAAAATAAAACAGTTCCCAACACTTTTGTAAGTCCAAGCAAGTCAGTGAAGGCAGTATACACTGTAGAGCCAAAGTTCATAGGCCTGGCCCACTTTAAATGGAGCAAAGCGAAATGTGCCCAGGATCACACGGTTTAAAATGCACTAAAAGTCTTTGCAGAGTGTTCAAAATAGGTTGGGGTGATTCGAAAAGGAAAATTAGAAGGTCTGGAGCTAATCCAGTTGGAAAGCCAAAGATTTAAGGGTCACCTTTAGCAATCCGAAGAAAGGGAGGCCAGGTGGAACACAGTACCTTAAAGAGAGAGGAAGCTCCAGCGGGGGCAGTTGTTCCTGGCAGTGGATGCAAGTCGTGGATTCAACCAGGGGAAGAGAAGATCTCGTCGAGGAGGAACCTTGTAGTCTTTGCACTGCCCAGGGAAGAGACCAGCCGCGGAGTTTGTCAGTAAAAGGTGCGTTCCTTTTATTCGCGGTCAAAGTGGTGAAGCTTTGCTATCCGGTCGCCGGGGTGCTTGGCACGGGCGAGTCGACCAAGAGACGTCTTTGGAAGGTGAAAGGGGCGAACTGGTTGATCCCACCAGCTCAGAGGGAGAAGACTCTTCCAGCAGAAGATCTCTTGTCGTCGGGAAAGTGGTGAGGTCGTTGCAGCAGGGCTCCACCAGTGGTGTCGTCATTGCAGATGGCTCAGCTTCTTCCCTCTTCGGATTCTTAGGTCCTGTGGCGACTTCTGAAGTTCCAGTCCCAAAAACCCTGCTTTTATGCAGAAAAAATCCCCATTCAACAGCCTACCTGTCACTCAAACATGCTAAGTGGTGAGCCGGGCGGCTCACCACTGGCCCAATCAGAATAGAGTGCGACTTGAGTTGCTAAGGCAGCGCAGTCCAGGGTGCCAATTACCCTCCCCACACATCCTGTGGAACCCAGACAGAGTGGCACCATTTGGAGGACTTCTGTGGAGAAGCCTGCCAAAAAGTGGAACAAAGGGCTCGACCTTGATCAGAGTTACAGAGACGGACACGAATGCCATTTTAGAAAAGAGTTCTGGAAAAAAGACCCAACCGTGAATTTAATATTAAATAAATAAACCGGCGGTATCTTTAACATTGCACCAAAAAGTGGTGCGTTTAAAATGAATGGGAAAATCCAATAGGAAATATTCCGGTGGAATATTTTGCGTGGTAACCACTGCCACTAGCCAGAAACTCCACAAGGGGGGACTGGACAGTGCCCCCTTGAAAACAGACCCAGGGGCAATATAATTAACCCCTTCCAGTACTTCCACAATATGATGGTTTGTACTGTTTCTGTTCACAATTTAGGACTAGTAAAGTCAATGGTGACTTTACATGCCCTGGGAGACAGTAGTCAGTCCCAGGGTATGGAGTCTATGTTTGGGGGTCACTATGACACCCCTGTGTTACTGCACTGAGGGTGCTGTGTAACACATACACAAAAAACAGATGATACCCTATGGAGTAAAATTCCCCATAGCCCAAAATCACACAAATAGTCTGAGACATACCTCAAATCATGCCTAAGAGTGGGAGTAAAAGAGCCTCACTCTTAGCAGGAGAAAGAAACAAACCCCAAAAATCCAGCAAAGGGAAATTAGCCTTATAAGAGAATTCTCCCTAACACCGAACCTCCAATGTCTAGCCTTTCTAAGATGTGTACTGCCTGTATATTTGCTCAACTTCACACTAGACGCTCTAGATTGAATAATCGTTCAAATTTACATCAAGCGCCATACTGACTGATACTATTTTGCTGTGGTAGAAACTAGGCTTTTCTCTTAAATTTACCTGACCATACTTAGCGCTACATCGCTTTAACTTTGCTCCTGCGCCTTACCTTAGATTCCGGACCCCAGCTAATCCTATCTAGTCACGTATCCTACTGTGTATTAGTTATCTTCAACTAATATGTACGCCTTGCTCTTATCACTGGTACCTCTGCTAGGCTTATTCATTGTGCCTAACCAGTACTCTACTACCTTACATGGTGCTATTCCCGCATACTACCAGTGTCTAACCATAAATCGCTGTTCACAGGAAATTAAGGCCACACCTTTCCTACTTTCACTCAATTACAACTTCCTGGACTCATCCATAAGGCCAACGTATTTCTTACCTAAGTTAAGCTTAGACTCTAACTCTCATTACACAGGTCCCCTGAGTGGTGTGAACTCTCCCTCGCCCTCACCTAACCTGTACACAAATGGATCCCATATCCAGCCTGTTCCCTCAAGTCACCCTTGCCCCAATAAAGACAGAAATGCCAGACTCTGCGGTAGACTCCAGACCAGATACAAGCCCTTGCCTAACACCCATCATGCAAATTCGCTGCCAATTATTACTAAGAGCCTGACTGTACCTAGGAAAGTCCCAACTAAAACTAAGAGTAACTATAACAAGATACCAAAACAGAATAAATTAAGTGCCCTTCCTACTAAAGTCTCCATACAAACCATTAAGGGTGCACTAATTAATGCCAGATCATTGGTTGCGCATGCGACCGACATGCTGATCTAATCACAGCCGAAAACGTAGACTTACTGGCTATTACAGAATCCTGGCTACATGCTGTAGCAGGACCCTCACTCCTACTCGCTGTACCTGACAAGTACTCAATCATAAAAGCTGACCGGGCAGATTCCAGAGGTGGCGGCATCGCCATCATAGCAAAATCCAACCTAGATCTTGGAATGGCTAATTCGCCTACATTCTCATCTTGTGAACTACTGACAGCCAAAATTCCAATTGCAAACTCCTGTACCATAACTGTCCATCTATTATACAGACCTCCAGGGCCTATTGGCACCTTCGAGGAAGACATGATGATACTACTGTCGGATAATACCAAATCGTCCTCCCAAATATTAATACTAGGTGACTTCAATCTAGGACTTAACGACTCGTAACGATCACCAATAGCAGTTGCCAATACCCTTACAGAACAAGGCTTTAACCAAAAAGTCACCCAACCCACCCACGACAAAGGCAGGACCCTTGATTGGGTAGCCAACCTTTACTGTGATACCAAAATCACTGCCATTACACCTGAATCATTGCCAAATCATTACCTATTGTTGTTTACTCTCTCAGCGAACACTCTGAAAACAAAACCAAACCTGATAGCACCTCCATGTCCTACGAGGTACAAACGGAACATCACGATACATTTGATCCCTACTCTGAATTCCTTAGAGGACATCACCGACCCTAACAAGTTAGTAGAAATCTATAATTCCACTATGACTAAGGCATTGGACATCATCGCCCCCTTAAAATGCACAAAGGCAAACCAAGAGCTCACTTGAACCCTTGGTTCACTCTGCAATTAAAATCCTTACGTGCTGAAAAAAGAAAATTGGAAACTCTATGGAAACACCTCCCTTCCGCAGAGAACAAAACCAATCTGATGAACTTATCTGCAAAATATAAGGAAGAAATACTTCGCACTAAACGCGAGTCTTACAACAATAGAATCAACCAAGCTAGCTCCAGCACTAAAGAGCTCTTTGTGATCCTTAGAGAGATGGAGACGCCCATTACCCCCATGGATCCTTGCATAAAGGACAAACTCAGGTGTACCAACATTCAGAATGCTCTCACCAGAAAAATAGCCACACTGCAAACTAAAATTGCTGATTAACGCCTAAACCTACAAAATTCAGGCACCCCACACCATAACCCAAAGCCGTCTACTAAACCAGCCCAATGCTTTAAATTCTCCAAAGTCTCTGTCCCTAAGGTACAAAAAATCATTGCTTCCCCAAAACCGTCAGGGTCCAAGGTGATAGCTGCCCGGCTCAAATAATCAAAGATGCCGCAAGAGACTTGGCGCCAATCATATCCAAACGAATCAATGCCTCATTTACCTCAGGTACTGTACCTAGTAACTTAAAGGAATCTTGGGTTCTACCCCTCCTAAAAAAACAATCACTGCACCCTACCATCTCCACAAACTACAGGCCAATCACCACAGTCCCATTCTTACTGAAGATACTGGACAGGGTAGCATACCTACCGATCCAGGAATACTTAGAGACTAAGCATCTCCTAGGGACTCGTCAATCTGGATTTAGACCTCAACACTGGACCGAAACAGCGTTGATTGATTTAAAAGCCCAGATTGATAAACTCAAAGACAATGAAAAAATTGCCTTGCTACTACTGTTGGACCCATCAGCGGCATTCAATCTGGTTGACCACAGAGTACTATGCAATCACCTTGCTTCAGCAGCCCATTATTCTCAGAACGCTATTACATGGATACAATCATTTCTAAACAACATGACAATGAGAGTCTTCTCTCCATCAGCAGCAGCTGACCCCATTCCCATTACATGTGGAGTCCCCCAAGGCTCCTGCGTATCACCTACCATGTACAACATTTTCACGAAGCCCCTATTCGATGATATGCACCATATGGGTGTCACCTACACTAACTATGTAGATGACACCCAGATCCCCCTCCCATTAACGGGTATTTATGACACTGATGTACTACTAGTGAACAAAATGTACCTAATGATTCAGGCATGGATGGCCACTCACAGCCTCTGCCTGAATGATGATAAAACTGAGCTGCTGATCTTATGATCCCCAGCTAACCTGAACAAACTCAATACAGATTACGACTCCTTCAATATTGATGGGAACAAGATCCCAGTGGCTAAGAGGTAAAAACATTAGGTTTTTATCTTGACTCCATACTGAACTTACATAAACAAGTTAATGCCACGGCCTCGGCCACTGCCTATCCTGGGAAATTGATCAGCGCTTCCAAACCTCTGCTCTCCAAGGAGAGTTGCCTTACCCTTGCCAGAGCCTTAATCTTGTCCAAGCTGGATTATTGTAACAGACTCTATTTAGGAGCAAGTAAATATGTTCTCAATAAACTAATAAAAGGACTGCTCTGAGTATCTCAAGGAGAGAACACATATCAGAAACAAGAAGACAGCATAAATGGCTGTCGATCAAGGGTAAAATCCAACTCAAAACTATGTTTCTCACGTATAAATCCCTGTACCATGCTGCCCCTCTATACTTAATGGAAATATTCAACATCAGATCCTCAGTATGGGTCACCAGGTCATCAAATACCCCCAGCCTGATAGTTCCCAGATACAAACTAAAAAGGTCAGGTGGGAACAGTTTCCCAGTTATGGCAGCCCAGCTATGGAACTCACTCCCTCTTTCCCTGAAGACGACCAAGTCATTCTCGAACTTCAGAAGTAAATCTATGATATGGCTAACCGAGAAGCACTAACATCAAGAATACGACTCTATTACATCAAGGGTTTTCTACTGTATACTACTTAACACTGTACCGCTAAGTTAGATCCTATGACTGTACATTGCCTGTAACCAATTGTCTTATTTACTGTTTGATTGTATCTCTCTGCAATTCTGTATTCCATGACCTTGCCTATCTGCAACACTTGTAACTGTCCAATGCGCCCAGATACCTCCGGGTTAGGTGCGCTACAGAAATAAATAAAACAAACAAACAAACAAACAAACAAACAAATAAACTATTTGCCACACCAGCGGGTCAGGCCCAATGGTCCTATATGAAACAGTGGGCAGGGGTGCTACCCCTCCCGATCGCAGAAGAACAGTGGTGGGAGGTGAGGCAGCGTACCCCTCCCGATCTCAGAAGAACAGTGGTGGGAGGTGTGGCAGCGGATACCCAAACTAATGAGAGGGATACAAATCAGGGAAATGTGGACCAGGATACTAGTGCAATGGCACTTAACCCCGGAGAAACTGCATACAATATTCCCCACGGCATCCCAGATGTGCTGGCGGGGGTGCAATGAGCTAAGCACATGTCTCCATGTCTGGTGGTCCTACCCATTACTACAACCGCTCTGGAAAGTAGTCAATACGGAAATTAAAGCCATCTTCGGCTCTCAAATACGGAGAGAATGTGGAGAAGCCCAACTGGAACTGAGCAACGTTCTGGACATACTCCTGACCCAACTACAGAAGAAGGCATATATGGTCCTAAGTGTGGCGGCTCTCGCCTTAATAGCGCAAAGATGGAAGCAGGCTACGATCCCCAAAGACCAAGAATGGATAGCCAAAATCTGGCACCACACTTCGCTGGAATGGGTACAATACACAATCCAGGGGGACTACACCAAATTCAAGGATGACTGGGACGTGGTTCTAGACTTCCTGCACAAAGACTACCGTGAGCAATGGTGCCCCCAAAGAATAAGATTGCTGGACGTACTATAGCCAACAAAGCAATATACCCTGAATACGAAACTAAGTAAGACTTGCATTGCAATGATCCCAGCGAGGTGAGGAAGGATAGGGAGGGGGAGAGGGGTGGGCAGGAGGGGAAGGGGATTGTTAATGTTCATAAACTCACAAATGCCAATAAAAACACAGTTTAAAAAAACCAAAAACAATCTTCACTTTTAAAGAACCACACAGAATTAAACCTCAAAAGAAGAAACAGTGAACAAGATAGAAAAGAAAAAGAAAATAGAAACATGAAATGGAATGCTAATAGTTAGCCTATATATAATACGCTAAGCCTATATGTACATTACAAGACAAATGTCTGAATTGTAAAATTTCCCCAAATCCTAACTAACTCTTCTAGGTTCATCCTTTTCAAAAATCACATTAAAGCATACATCAACTTTACAGATGTTCTTGATAAAAGCCATTCCCAAAATGCATAAATAAAAACAGCAGACGGGTCATGGACCAATTGATGTAAACGCAAATATTGTTTCCGGGTGGTGAAGAGCCACACACTGTATAGTTAGAGATGTCCCTTTCACAGAAACTACATATGGCAAGCTCCCGGGGCAATTTGGCTCTTGCTCATTGTTGAAGTTTAGTATTCAACAAGCTTAAGCGAAAGCTCGACATTAGCATTCTGGTATGTGGTGATGGAGATTGGGTTAAATAAATACTTCTTTCACCTACAAGCTTGGTTCCTTTATGCAATTGCTCGTAGTGCCCAGAATCACTTCACAGAGTTCGCACCAATGTTGCTGTATTACGGAACGTTTAGCACGACCCATATTCATTAATACTCAAGGTTAAATCAATGTGCTATCCAGATGCCTAACAAAAGCCGGAACTACCCCCAAGGAGTTGCTACCAAACACTTCAAAGAGAGTCTTTTCTGGAGGGAACACGATTTCTTTACAAATGGATACATTCCACCTAGATGATAACAATTAATTAGGGCAGTTGTGGATGAGAACCTAAAGGAGGTACTCTGGAAGCCCAAGGCAGACAGACCCCCCAAAATGTACAGTAGCAAGATACTCTCCTTAGTCAGGGACTTCTGGGACGGAACTATTGAGCACGCTCATATTACTACCAACCCGTCCCCGTTAACACCGATTTTCGGCAATCCATAATTTACCCTGGAGTGGAAAAGTAAGGCTTTCCGTAAATGGCAGGAGGAATGGTGCCAATGGATCAGAGACATGTTTGAGGGTCCAGAGATTAAGTCTTTCAATCAATGCAAGGCAGACTTCGAGGTGGGAGGAGGGGAGAGATTTAGACATACACAAATAAGGCACTGGCTCCTGCACACCATTATGAAAATTAACTTCCTTAGAGAAATACCTGACCACAGATTCCAGGGACAGGCTGGTAGTGCCGACAAAAATATGTACATATTAAAAAAGGGGAGGGCCCGGCCCAAAGGAGATACATGAAACAGTGGGAAGCCACTATAGGGCACCCAATAGAAGATACTGACTGGGCAAACCTATGGGCGAACATACCCAAGCTTACGAGGTCCCTCCAGATCCTAGAAATATGGATAAAACTGGTCCTACAATGGCACTTGACCCCAGCAAAACTCCATAAAATGTACCCTCTGGAATCCAAGAGCTGCTTGAGGGACTGTGGGATGGTTGGGACATGAAGCCACATATGGTAGGAATGCCCCCGTATACAAGAGTACTGGGGGGTGATAGAGGACACGATAGAACGAACCTTGGGGGTGAAGGGAAGATGCAACAGATGCATGACAATGATAGGCCTAGATGGCACCCTGGAAGATCTGACCTCGAAAGCAGACCGTAAAGTATATGTCATCCTGATAATGGCGGGGGCACTGACGGTAGCTCTAAAGTGGAAGTCGAAAGAACCCCCGGTATAACACGAATGGGTTGGGAAAATATGGACTTTTGCAGCGCTTGAATGGTTAACCTATTCCCTGCAAGTCGACCACCAAATCTATCTAACATACTGGTCAAGGGTGCTGGAATTCTTGTAGACCGGCCCCAGGGGGGCCTGGTGTCCGAGGAGAATGTGCCTACTAGGCCTGGTGTGAGGCCCTCAGGAACTTCAAACTCAGAGAGGAAGGGGCCAGTGAGGAATCCGGATATGCACATGACACTTGAACTCTCTACAGACAAGGAGGAGATACCCATGGGAGAAGTATGCAGTATCAAGGACCACAACCGAGCCGGGATGGGGTGGGGCAGGGTTTGATTAAAGTTGGATTGTACTGTTAAAAAATGCAAATAAAAAGTTAGGTTAAAAAAAAAATTAATGAAGCCTCATTCCGAGTTGGGCGGTGTGAGTTAAATATGGCGGCATTACTGTATACCGCTGCATTAGCGCAAGGCCCAACTATGAGTTGCAAAACAGGGGGGGTGTCTGGGAAACTCTCTACCAGCACGAACACAGCCAACTGACTTGTTCTTGGGTGGATTGCCCCTGGGAGAGTCTCAACCAAGTCTTTAGGTTACTGTTCTTTTCACAGAAAAGACATTTCCCCACATATCAGTCTTTGTCCTGCCCAGGGGCAGTACAGCACCAAAATGCTAGGCAATTCTCCTCTGAACAAGAGTACCACAGCAACCCCATACACGTGTTTCAACCTTGTTGGGCATCATCAGTGAGGTCAAGCTGTGTCTCTCTAAGAGCAGTGAGCAAGGGGTCCACGTCTGGAGTCCCCTGGTAACTTAGGGTGAGACCCAAAATTACTTGGTATGCAAAACAGGGGGGGTCTGGGAAACTCTCTACCAGCACGAACACAGCTCATTGACTTGTTCTTGGGTGGATGGCCCCTGGGAGAGTCTCAACCAAGTCTTTAGCTCACTGTTCTTTTCACAGAAAAGAAATTTCCCACATATCAGTCTTTGTCCTGCCCAGGGGCAGTACAGCACCAAAATGCTATGCAATTCTCCTCTGAACAAGAGTACCACAGCAACCCCTTACACGTGTTTCAACCTTGTTGGGCATCATCAGTGAGGTCAAGCTGTGTCTCTCTAAGAGCAGTGAGCAAGGGGTCCACGTCTGGAGTCCCCTGGTAACTTAGGGTGAGACCCAAAGTTACTTGGTATGCAAAACAGGGGGGGTCTGGGAAACTCTCTACCAGCATGAACACAGCTCATTGACTTGTTCTTGGGTGGATGGCCCCTGGGAGAGTCTCAACCAAGTCTTTAGCTCACTGTTCTTTTCACAGAAAAGAAATTTCCCACATATCAGTCTTTGTCCTGCCCAGGGGCAGTCCAGCACCGAAATGCTAGGCAATTCTCCTCTGAACAAGAGTACCACAGCAACCACATACACGTGTTTCAACCTTGTTGGGCATCATCAGTGAGGTCAAGCTGTGTCTCTCTAAGAGCAGTGAGCGGAGTGAGTTATGTTGCTAAAGAGTGCTCCTTTCACTGTGCTCGCATTGAATTAAAGAATAATCCTTCGCTCCTGTTTACCTCTGCAGTGTGAATCGGTCGATCCACATTCGTGTGCAGAAAGTAGCGAAGGAATATTCTTTAATTCAATGCGAGCACAGTGAAAGGAGCACCCTTTAGCAACATAACTCACTCCGCTAATTTTTTACATCCGTTTATTTCACAGAATATCGCAACTTATTCTGTGTTTACATTGCCTGGCATGCCAGGACATCCGAGCAGGACGAAGGCTAAACCCTTTACTCCCTCCAGATCTTCTGACCTGTGAGGTAAGCCATTTTACTTGCCATGGTCTATTCATTCCAACCAAAATTATATTTTGGCTTTGTACCCTTTTTTTTCCTGACATTTGTACATGTTCAGTGACGCCTTATGCAATTACATACGACTCGATTTTAATTTAATAGGCATTATTGTAAGTTGCTAATATGTACTATACCCCAGGGATCATGACCATGCTGGTCACTGCTACAGTTTTTACTTTGCATTTTAGGCGCTCCGCATTCAGGAGAGGAGCATTTATCCGCACTGGTGTGTGAAGAATTGGAACACCCTTTTCAACCTTTTTTCAGGGGAAGACACCAACTTCACCCACTTCACATTTAAGGTATTCCTATTCTAAATAATAAGATGGATTGTTTTATTATTGTAAAACAACTTGAAACCGGAATTAATCACCCTTGGGGCATGTAATGAGCACACTGATGCACACTGGCTACAGTACAGGCTTCTATAATCAGGGGATACTTGATTAGCATTCCAATATGTCTTTGGAATTTTGCATTAGAATGTAAGATTGATACATTTTTATCGATTTGTTGATGCTATGTATAAATTAAACACACCTTGGTAGAGACATCATGTGTATGTGAAGTCCACAGAATTGAAGTTTATAGGACTGAAACAGTTTTCATTTATTTACGTTTTCCAGTTTAACCTGCTTGGCTCAAGAAGAAGGGATGTTTATCCCGAAACGCGTCAGCCACCATTAATTGTATACATGGACTATCATTGCTTATCATTTTGTTGACAGCTAACCTTGCTTTTTCAGTTCAAAATCTAATTTTGACCTAATTGTGACTACAAATTAAAACCCTTTGGTTTTTCTTACGAATCAATCACATGATTTTTCTCATTATTTATATAATCTATATACTATTGAATAATAATAACCAACTTATCTGACCTTGATGAACCATCAGTTGATGGATTTAGAATAGAGTGCAGGGGACGGGAGGGCTCCTACCTTTGGATCCTCGTTTCTTTTCCTACATACACGTTATAGTGATTCTGTGCCAGTATCACTTTTCCTCCCCTGCACCTGAAAAGAATATCTAAATTATCGTACATGAAGAAAGTTGACTCTACATTTAAAACACTAGGTAGTGCGCCTACTAATCCCTATCTATTAAAAATTTACTCAGAACCAAAGAGGTAGTCGATAGTAGATTGAGAGCCTTTACTGTGCCAGGTCCTTACCCCCTGCCAATTCCCATCAATGTTCCTGTTGAAGCAAAACAGAGACCACAGTTCACACCAATCCAACCATCTTAGACCCCTCGAAGTTAAAGTACCCTGATAAACTGACTGTAATACCACACCCTCTTCCTAGGTGCTTAAGAAGTAAGAATTAGAATCTCCCACAAGAATAATATATTAATTTCCAAACTTCCCAACCTAATTCTCTGAAATCTAAGGCAAATGAGCTAGAAACATTTCCAACTTCTCAACATGATAATTTAAATACACATTTATCATCAACAGATTTATCAATCCGACTTTAAGGGTAATATGAGCTGCCACAATTACCATCATTGCATAATGAAAGATGGTAACATGTTCGGCCCAAATAGAATTCCCAGCAGTTAAGAGTCCACCCCCCCCCAGGCCGCCCCATATTTCTCCTTGCAGCCTATTTTACTATGAGACCTAAACCCTCTAAGGAGACGGATTGTAAGAGCAAAGTCTCTTGCAACATTATTAAATCATGAGACTTCAATACAGCACATATCTTCAAGTTATTCAATAGATTATAGTGGCCCATACTATTCCATTACGCAATCTTAACTAGGTTTTCTTTGCTAAAAACCGAACCTGGGTTTTGTAACCTGGGACCCCTTGCCTGCTGGTAGGCCTGGAAGCCAGGCCCAATTATGGGCAGGCTAATCCTCCTCTTCTTGGGTTCCAACAAATCTAATAATGCATTCATGGCCAGCCTCCAGAGAACAGGATATTTGCAGCCATCCTAGATCATGGAAGCTAGCAGAAATAGAGTCGTTGTTCCCCAACCCATGAACTGCAAAGGTTAACAAAATATGAAATATCGAATCTTTTCCTACTGATGCTGTCTGTAGCAGCCACTAGAGAATCCTGCACTAAACCCAATAGAACAATTATCACAACAATGTCAGTTCTGGCATCATCAATGAAATCAATCAAATACAGATCATGTGAGGTAAAGGACCTTAATGAGGGTACTTCCTGGAATAAGCAAAGTAAGTTCCCCCAGTTCTCTTCATAGGAAAAAATAGATTCTATCACAAGTGTTCTCCCCTCTCCATTCTTCTGGGTCCCATTCCTCACAGAAGTGCTTTGTGGATCTATCAGACTGCTCTAATAGTGCTCAAAGAAGCCCAAACAGCCTCTCTGTGGTCCGTATCCTGGGAGACCTGATCTGTAGCAACCTTGTTTCCAAAAAGCAGATAGCATCTCATGCATCTCCGATCTCCTGGAGGGATTCACTAGAGTATCTACCGATTGCGTGCCTATAGAGTTCATCCTATTCAAACAAGTACGAGTCGCAGGAGCACCTGCTAGACGAGGCATTGAGCCGGCAGAGGGCACGATTTGTAATATTTCTCATCCACATTGGCTGCTCACTGAAGAGGCATCACTCTGCATTTCTATAAAAAACATAGTTGCAGAGCCAGATCCTAAAATGGTGTTCCCACCACTCGGTTTATTAGCATAATTTCCATGCTGGGATATGTTCAGTGTCCCTCTCACCCCTTCTAACATGGGGTTCCGCTACACCCCATGTGAGGGGTCAGAAATGAGAGACGGACACAAAGTTGTAAAGTTTTCAACATTATACATTTTATTAAAATAAAACGGTTTTGATAAAGGCCTTTCTGTCCCTATCCTAAAGAGTTTCCCTATCTAGGAAATCAAAACTAGGGATCAGTCTGTGTCTCGTCGTCCAAATTAGGCAAACTGTCTTTGTGTCCAAAACATATCTGACAGTCACACTAAAAATAAACAACACAAGGTGCAAGGTAAATGTCTCTGCTTTACATTCAGTAGTAAAAAGTGTGCAAAAACTAAGTATGTAAATCCAACAAAACAATCGTTGGATTCAGGGGTTGATTCCATTGCTCTGAACTGTTTAGGGTAGAATATTGAAGACATTGTGTCCAAACACTGGTTCTTTAAGAGTAGTAGAAATGTCCCTTGTATCTAAGAATTTGCTAAACATGATGAATAGTGTCTTTTCCAGGAAATTATGTTTTAAGGATGGCACAAGTATCTCTTAGCAACTTAAGTAATGGCGTTTTAAGACTTTAAGGATCATGAGAAACCTTTCTTTTCCAAACAAAGGTTCCTTAAGAGTAGTAGAACTGTCTCTTTTATAGAACACTTCCTTATGGATGAAGCGTGTCTTTTCAAAATAATGGATGTTTTAAGCATGGCAAAGGTGCCTCTTCTATACAGCAACTTGTTCAAGACTCTCTCCTGGTGTACTCTTCCGCCAGGAACAATTTCACAATGTCTTTTCCTTTCACACATCCTAGATGGATTTTTTCAAAAAAGGTAGCAGGCGCCCCTCTCCAGAAAGAACATGGCATGTTAACCTGTTCTATGTTTTTTTTCCCACTTTCAGAGTTCACAACCATCGCTTGTTGCTCACTGTACCTTTCACAGATGGAAATATCCATTTGCATATCAGTCTTTGTCCCGCCCACATGGGCAGTCCTGCACCGAAATGCTATGGCAATTCCCTTCTTTTTTTTTTTTTAAATATTTATTTTAAACAGGCAGGATAAAACAGTACAAAATATGATCATTCACGACAGATGGCATAAAGGAGATACAGTTGGTTGCTCTTCCCTTCCCTCCCCCGGGTCTTAACTTTCTTCTTCCTGTCCCCTCTGAGAGTCATCGTCCCGTAACGTTCTCCTGGCTAATTGGGGCTTGTATGTCAGGGCTGGATAATTCTGATCAAAGTCTAGGATTGGGCCCCAAATGTTCTCGAAGCGATGTAGGTGGCCTGCCCCGGCAGCCGTCACCTTCACTGCGATTAGGATGTCCCAGATTTTTGCCCACCAAAAAGGCATTAGCGGTCCTTCTGCGGTTTTCCAAGTGCGAGCTATTACGTTTCTGCCCGCCAGTAGGCATTGGGATAGTAGTTTGGCCGTAGGGCCAGATCTAGGGTAGATCCCGGGGACTGGGGCTCCCAGGAGGATGGGTTCGGGCTCCAGGGGAAGTCGCACCTGGGTGATGTATGTGATTGTTGCTAGGCATTGTTTCCAAAAGGTCTGGGCCCTCGGGCAGGACCACCACATATGAAAGAAAGTCCCTACTTGGCCGCATTGCCTCCAGCAGTTCAGGTTGAGTGTGGGGTTCATATGGTGTAGTCTCAGGGGAGAATAATACCATCGAAGGAGGATTTTGTAGGCGCCTTCTCTGTTCTTAATGCAAGATGAAGAAGTGTGAGCCCGCGACCAAATGTCGACCCACAGCTGGTCTTCGATCGGGCGGCCTAGGTCCGCCTCCCATTGGGCCATGTACCGGGTTTTAGAGATTAGGAAGTCATTTTGGAGGCGTTTGTATAGGGTGGAGATGCTCCCCCTGGCTGGGAGGTCATTTAGGGTCAGTTCAATGGCCGTGGGGGGACGGGTGGCGGCTCGACGGGTCTGTGGATGGGAGCACCAGTGGCGCAGCTGAATGTACGTAAATCTGTCCTGTTCCTGAAGTTGGAAGAGTTCTTTACATCGCCTAAAGGTGCAGGGCTGTCCCCCTTCGAAAAGTTGCCCCAGGGTCTCCAGGCCTCCCGCTATCCAGGATCTGAAGTTCCGGGTGGACCAGCCAGGTGAAAAGGCCGGGTTCAGGAACACCGGTGAGGAGGGGCTGAGTCCCACTGGGGTTTTCTTTTGTTTCAGCGCTTTATCCCAGGTAGCAATAGAGTGTTTGGAGTCCCCTGGTAACTTAGGGTGAGACCCAAAATTACTTGGTATGCAAAACAGGGGGGGTCTGGGAAACTCTCTACCAGCACGAACACAGCTCATTGACTTGTTCTTGGGTGGATGGCCCCTGGGAGAGTCTCAACCAAGTCTTTAGCTCACTGTTCTTTTCACAGAAAAGAAATTTCCCACATATCAGTCTTTGTCCTGCCCAGGGGCAGTACAGCACCAAAATGCTATGCAATTCTCCTCTGAACAAGAGTACCACAGCAACCCCTTACACGTGTTTCAACCTTGTTGGGCATCATCAGTGAGGTCAAGCTGTGTCTCTCTAAGAGCAGTGAGCAAGGGGTCCACGTCTGGAGTCCCCTGGTAACTTAGGGTGAGACCCAAAGTTACTTGGTATGCAAAACAGGGGGGGTCTGGGAAACTCTCTACCAGCATGAACACAGCTCATTGACTTGTTCTTGGGTGGATGGCCCCTGGGAGAGTCTCAACCAAGTCTTTAGCTCACTGTTCTTTTCACAGAAAAGAAATTTCCCACATATCAGTCTTTGTCCTGCCCAGGGGCAGTCCAGCACCGAAATGCTAGGCAATTCTCCTCTGAACAAGAGTACCACAGCAACCACATACACGTGTTTCAACCTTGTTGGGCATCATCAGTGAGGTCAAGCTGTGTCTCTCTAAGAGCAGTGAGCGGAGTGAGTTATGTTGCTAAAGAGTGCTCCTTTCACTGTGCTCGCATTGAATTAAAGAATAATCCTTCGCTCCTGTTTACCTCTGCAGTGTGAATCGGTCGATCCACATTCGTGTGCAGAAAGTAGCGAAGGAATATTCTTTAATTCAATGCGAGCACAGTGAAAGGAGCACCCTTTAGCAACATAACTCACTCCGCTAATTTTTTACATCCGTTTATTTCACAGAATATCGCAACTTATTCTGTGTTTACATTGCCTGGCATGCCAGGACATCCGAGCAGGACGAAGGCTAAACCCTTTACTCCCTCCAGATCTTCTGACCTGTGAGGTAAGCCATTTTACTTGCCATGGTCTATTCATTCCAACCAAAATTATATTTTGGCTTTGTACCCTTTTTTTCCTGACATTTGTACATGTTCAGTGACGCCTTATGCAATTACATACGACTCGATTTTAATTCAATAGGCATTATTGTAAGTTGCTAATATGTACTATACCCCAGGGATCATGACCATGCTGGTCACTGCTACAGTTTTTACTTTGCATTTTAGGCGCTCCGCATTCAGGAGAGGAGCATTTATCCGCACTGGTGTGTGAAGAATTGGAACACCCTTTTCAACCTTTTTTCAGGGGAAGACACCAACTTCACCCACTTCACATTTAAGGTATTCCTATTCTAAATAATAAGATGGATTGTTTTATTATTGTAAAACAACTTGAAACCGGAATTAATCACCCTTGGGGCATGTAATGAGCACACTGATGCACACTGGCTACAGTACAGGCTTCTATAATCAGGGGATACTTGATTAGCATTCCAATATGTCTTTGGAATTTTGCATTAGAATGTAAGATTGATACATTTTTATCGATTTGTTGATGCTATGTATAAATTAAACACACCTTGGTAGAGACATCATGTGTATGTGAAGTCCACAGAATTGACGTTTATAGGACTGAAACAGTTTTCATTTATTTACGTTTTCCAGTTTAACCTGCTTGGCTCAAGAAGAAGGGATGTTTATCCCGAAACGCGTCAGCCACCATTAATTGTATACATGGACTATCATTGCTTATCATTTTGTTGACAGCTAACCTTGCTTTTTCAGTTCAAAATCTAATTTTGACCTAATTGTGACTACAAATTAAAACCCTTTGGTTTTTCTTACGAATCAATCACATGATTTTTCTCATTATTTATATAATCTATATACTATTGAATAATAATAACCAACTTATCTGACCTTGATGAACCATCAGTTGATGGATTTAGAATAGAGTGCAGGGGACGGGAGGGCTCCTACCTTTGGATCCTCGTTTCTTTTCCTACATACACGTTATAGTGATTCTGTGCCAGTATCACTTTTCCTCCCCTGCACCTGAAAAGAATATCTAAATTATCGTACATGAAGAAAGTTGACTCTACATTTAAAACACTAGGTAGTGCGCCTACTAATCCCTATCTATTAAAAATTTACTCAGAACCAAAGAGGTAGTCGATAGTAGATTGAGAGCCTTTACTGTGCCAGGTCCTTACCCCCTGCCAATTCCCATCAATGTTCCTGTTGAAGCAAAACAGAGACCACAGTTCACACCAATCCAACCATCTTAGACCCCTCGAAGTTAAAGTACCCTGATAAACTGACTGTAATACCACACCCTCTTCCTAGGTGCTTAAGAAGTAAGAATTAGAATCTCCCACAAGAATAATATATTAATTTCCAAACTTCCCAACCTAATTCTCTGAAATCTAAGGCAAATGAGCTAGAAACATTTCCAACTTCTCAACATGATAATTTAAATACACATTTATCATCAACAGATTTATCAATCCGACTTTAAGGGTAATATGAGCTGCCACAATTACCATCATTGCATAATGAAAGATGGTAACATGTTCGGCCCAAATAGAATTCCCAGCAGTTAAGAGTCCACCCCCCCCCAGGCCGCCCCATATTTCTCCTTGCAGCCTATTTTACTATGAGACCTAAACCCTCTAAGGAGACGGATTGTAAGAGCAAAGTCTCTTGCAACATTATTAAATCATGAGACTTCAATACAGCACATATCTTCAAGTTATTCAATAGATTATAGTGGCCCATACTATTCCATTACGCAATCTTAACTAGGTTTTCTTTGCTAAAAACCGAACCTGGGTTTTGTAACCTGGGACCCCTTGCCTGCTGGTAGGCCTGGAAGCCAGGCCCAATTATGGGCAGGCTAATCCTCCTCTTCTTGGGTTCCAACAAATCTAATAATGCATTCATGGCCAGCCTCCAGAGAACAGGATATTTGCAGCCATCCTAGATCATGGAAGCTAGCAGAAATAGAGTCGTTGTTCCCCAACCCATGAACTGCAAAGGTTAACAAAATATGAAATATCGAATCTTTTCCTACTGATGCTGTCTGTAGCAGCCACTAGAGAATCCTGCACTAAACCCAATAGAACAATTATCACAACAATGTCAGTTCTGGCATCATCAATGAAATCAATCAAATACAGATCATGTGAGGTAATGGACCTTAATGAGGGTACTTCCTGGAATAAGCAAAGTAAGTTCCCCCAGTTCTCTTCATAGGAAAAAATAGATTCTATCACAAGTGTTCTCCCCTCTCCATTCTTCTGGGTCCCATTCCTCACAGAAGTGCTTTGTGGATCTATCAGACTGCTCTAATAGTGCTCAAAGAAGCCCAAACAGCCTCTCTGTGGTCCGTATCCTGGGAGACCTGATCTGTAGCAACCTTGTTTCCAAAAAGCAGATAGCACCTCATACATCTCCGATCTCCTGGAGGGATTCACTAGAGTATCTACCGATTGCGTGCCTATAGAGTTCATCCTATTCAAACAAGTACGAGTCGCAGGAGCACCTGCTAGACGAGGCATTGAGCCGGCAGAGGGCACGATTTGTAATATTTCTCATCCACATTGGCTGCTCACTGAAGAGGCATCACTCTGCATTTCTATAAAAAACATAGTTGCAGAGCCAGATCCTAAAATGGTGTTCCCACCACTCGGTTTATTAGCATAATTTCCATGCTGGGATATGTTCAGTGTCCCTCTCACCCCTTCTAACATGGGGTTCCGCTACACCCCATGTGAGGGGTCAGAAATGAGAGACGGACACAAAGTTGTAAAGTTTTCAACATTATACATTTTATTAAAATAAAACGGTTTTGATAAAGGCCTTTCTGTCCCTATCCTAAAGAGTTTCCCTATCTAGGAAATCAAAACTAGGGATCAGTCTGTGTCTCGTCGTCCAAATTAGGCAAACTGTCTTTGTGTCCAAAACATATCTGACAGTCACACTAAAAATAAACAACACAAGGTGCAAGGTAAATGTCTCTGCTTTGCATTCAGTAGTAAAAAGTGTGCAAAAACTAAGTATGTAAATCCAACAAAACAATCGTTGGATTCAGGGGTTGATTCCATTGCTCTGAACTGTTTAGGGTAGAATATTGAAGACATTGTGTCCAAACACTGGTTCTTTAAGAGTAGTAGAAATGTCCCTTGTATCTAAGAATTTGCTAAACATGATGAATAGTGTCTTTTCCAGGAAATTATGTTTTAAGGATGGCACAAGTATCTCTTAGCAACTTAAGTAATGGCGTTTTAAGACTTTCTTAAGGATCATGAGAAACCTTTCTTTTCCAAACAAAGGTTCCTTAAGAGTAGTAGAACTGTCTCTTTTATAGAACACTTCCTTATGGATGAAGCGTGTCTTTTCAAAATAATGGATGTTTTAAGCATGGCAAAGGTGCCTCTTCTATACAGCAACTTGTTCAAGACTCTCTCCTGGTGTACTCTTCCGCCAGGAACAATTTCACAATGTCTTTTCCTTTCACACATCCTAGATGGATTTTTTCAAAAAAGGTAGCAGGCGCCCCTCTCCAGAAAGAACATGGCATGTTAACCTGTTCTGTGTTTTTTTTCCCACTTTCAGAGTTCACAACCATCGCTTGTTGCTCACTGTACCTTTCACAGATGGAAATATCCATTTGCATATCAGTCTTTGTCCCGCCCACATGGGCAGTCCTGCACCGAAATGCTATGGCAATTCCCTTCTTTTTTTTTTTAAAAATATTTATTTTAAACAGGCAGGATAAAACAGTACAAAATATGATCATTCACGACAGATGGCATAAAGGAGATACAGTTGGTTGCTCTTCCCTTCCCTCCCCCGGGTCTTAACTTTCTTCTTCCTGTCCCCTCTGAGAGTCATCGTCCCTTAACGTTCTCCTGGCTAATTGGGGCTTGTATGTCAGGGCTGGATAATTCTGATCAAAGTCTAGGATTGGGCCCCAAATGTTCTCGAAGCGATGTAGGTGGCCTGCCCCGGCAGCCGTCACCTTCTCTGCGATTAGGATGTCCCAGATTTTTGCCCACCAAAAAGGCATTAGCGGTCCTTCTGCGGTTTTCCAAGTGCGAGCTATTACGTTTCTGCCCGCCAGTAGGCATTGGGATAGTAGTTTGGCCGTAGGGCCAGATCTAGGGTAGATCCCGGGGACTGGGGCTCCCAGGAGGATGGGTTCGGGCTCCAGGGGAAGTCGCACCTGGGTGATGTCTGTGATTGTTGCTAGGCATTGTTTCCAAAAGGTCTGGGCCCTCGGGCAGGACCACCACATATGAAAGAAAGTCCCTACTTGGCCGCATTGCCTCCAGCAGTTCAGGTTGAGTGTGGGGTTCATATGGTGTAGTCTCAGGGGAGAATAATACCATCGAAGGAGGATTTTGTAGGCGCCTTCTCTGTTCTTAATGCAAGATGAAGAAGTGTGAGCCCGCGACCAAATGTCGACCCACAGCTGGTCTTCGATCGGGCGGCCTAGGTCCGCCTCCCATTGGGCCATGTACCAGGTTTTAGAGATTAGGAAGTCATTTTGGAGGCGTTTGTATAGGGTGGAGATGCTCCCCCTGGCTGGGAGATCATTTAGGGTCAGTTCAATGGCCGTGGGGGGACGGGTGGCGGCTCGACGGGTCTGTGGATGGGAGCACCAGTGGCGCAGCTGAATGTACGTAAATCTGTCCTGTTCCTGAAGTTGGAAGAGTTCTTTACATCGCCTAAAGGTGCAGGGCTGTCCCCCTTCGAAAAGTTGCCCCAGGGTCTCCAGGCCTCCCGCTATCCAGGATCTGAAGTTCCGGGTGGACCAGCCAGGTGAAAAGGCCGGGTTCAGGAACACCGGTGAGGAGGGGCTGAGTCCCACTGGGGTTTTCTTTTGTTTCAGCGCTTTATCCCAGGTAGCAATAGAGTGTTTGGTGGACCTTAGGAGGTTCTGCCACTGGCGGCGCTCAGAGGGATTGATATGCGGGAGAAAACGTAGCGGGAGCGGCAGTTGTGCCTGTTCGAGGTCCACCCATCTCGGGCGGTTGGTAAGTATCTGCCATGTTCGGATGCAGGCGAGTTGGGCCGCCATCTGATATTTTTGTAGGTCTGGAACTCCGAGGCCACCCAGTCTAGCATTGCCCAGCATCGTGGTCCTAGGGATTCTGGGCTTCCTCCCTTTCCAAATGAACCGTGACATTTTCTTTTGTAGATTTTGAAGGGCCGGTGCCGGGATTGGTACTGGAAGCGAAGAGCAAGCATATAGGAACCTTGGTAGCAAGTTCATTTTACAGGCCGTGATACGACCCATCAGTGAGATTTCTTGCGCCGCCCACCGTTTTAAGTCTGCCTCGAGGTCCGTGAACAGTGGGAGAAAGTTTGCCCGATAGACTTCCCCTGGGTCAGCTGGGATCTGGACACCCAAATAACTGAGGCTCTTAGTTGTCCATTGTATCGGACATAGTGGGGCCAGAACCTCCCGGACCTCTCGGGGAAGGGCCACCCCCATGGCAGCTGACTTCCGGAAGTTGATGGCAAAGCCGGTAACCTTTCCATAGCTCTCTATCTCAGCTAGGGCCTGAGGGAAGGAGGTGCGGGGTTCTGTGATGGTTAGTAAGACGTCGTCTGCGTATAGGGCCAGTTTATGGTGTGTTGTGTTCGTTTGGAAGCCCTTGATCTCCGGGTTTCGCCTGATCCGTTGGGCGAATGGTTCCATGATTAATGCAAAGAGCAGCGGCGATAGCGGGCAGCCCTGTCTGGTTCCACAGGTCAGGTCAACAGGGGGAGAGAGGATGCCATTGACTCTGAGAAAGGTCTTGGGCGCAGTATAGTTAGCCAGAGTCATGGCGCAGAACTCTGGACCAAAGCCAAAGGCCTCGAGAGTAAGCCTCATGAAGTTTCAGTCCACTTTGTCAAAGGCCTTAACTGCATCCAGGGCCAGAAGCACCAGCTCTCGGGAGTCTCGGGCGGCAAGTTCCACCAGATTCAAAGCTCTACGAATGTTATCAGCGGTAGAGCGGTGTGTGATGAAGCCACTCTGGTCGGCGTCGATTATCTCTGGCAGGATCCGGGACAGGCGGGTTGCTAAAATTTTGGAGTATATGTTGGCATCTATGTTGAGCAGAGCAATCGGTCTGTAAGACGCAGGATTCTTCGGGTCGCCGCCAGGTTTGGGCAGCAAGACTGTGATTGATTCTTGCATTGACGGGGTTATAGTGCCTGTGGTTCTGAATGAGTTAAACAGCTGTACCTGGGGTGGGAGGAGTTGGGGTTTGAAAACTTTTTATCGCCTCATCGACTTCCTCGCCGGTGATTGGGGCTTCCAGTGAGTCCCAGGCTGCGTTCTCCAGTCGGGGGAGCGCCGCCCTTTGCAGGTATTCCCTCTGTTCTTTGGCATTCCGATGCGGGGCGGCCATTACCTGGGTCAGGTGGGACGATGCAATTTGAAGTTTGTCATGATCTGAGTATTGCGTCTTGCCCTGCTGATCCCGTAGGACCACGATTGTGTTATTTATTCTTATCTTGGCAAGTTTAGCCACCAGTAGTTTGTTTGCTTTATTATTTTTGGCATAATAGAACTGTTTGGCTTTCGTCATTTGATGGGCGGTATATTCAGCATAGTGGGCTTCAATTTTCTTTTTTGCTATTCGAAGAGCTCGCTGCGTTTTAGGGGTCCAGCCCTTCTCCTTATGGATCCTTTCTGCCCTCTCCAGTTCTTCTTCGAGGCCCTGACGATTTTGTTGTTTATGTCTGTGATAGGCTGCCCCTTTGGCAATCAGTTCTCCCCGCACCACTGCCTTCATTGCATCCCAGGTGTTGGCTAGGGAGGTATCTCCGCTAGGGTTTTCCTTAAAGAAGTTATCGATCGTGGTTGCGATTGCATCTCTGAGTGGCATCTCATTAAGGATGGGGTCGTATAGAATCCATCTGCGTCGCTGGGGATCGGGAGGTCCCTGGACTCGGATTTCCAAGGTTACCGGGGCGTGATCGGATAGGATTCTGGAGTCTATAGTCACCTCCTCAGTGAAGGCGAAGATTTGTGGGGATATTAGAAGAAGATCTATCCTGGAGAATGTCCGGTGAACATAAGAATAGAAGGAGAAGTCTTTTTCAGATGGGTGGAGCACCCTCCATGAGTCCACCACCCCTAGAGTCCTGAATAATCGGAGGAGGGCTAAGGCCGTGGTGAAATCTCCGGCGGAGGGTGGATGCGATTTGTCTTTTACGGGGTCCGGGACCCCATTAAAGTCCCCACCGATCACTATCTGGCCCTCTAGGAAGGGAGAAAGAGTTGTGGTTAGCGAATCATAGAAGGGCGCTTGGCCCAGGTTCGGCGCGTATACGGAGACCAGGGAGAACAGCTGTCCCGCTAGCAGGCATTTCACTGCTATGTAGCGTCCTTCCGGGCAGCTTATGGTGTCCAGAATCTGGGGATTCAGTCCCCTCCGGAACAGGATTGCTGTGCCACCTCGCTTGGAGTTGCCGGATGCGAAGAGTTGCTTTGGAAAGTCGCGAGTGTAGACGGCTGAAGTCTGCCGGTAGCAGGTGAGTTTCCTGTAGCATGGCCACAGCGGCGGTATCATTCTGAAGTTTTTGTAGAATTGATTTGCGTTTAGCCGGCGAGTTCAGTACCCTGACGTTTAGAGAGACAAACTTCCAGGTTTGCTGTTCCGGAGCGGGACCTGGGGTCGCTGAGGAGGCTTGTGGGAGGGGGGGAGCTACTGAGGAATCAGCCATTATGTCGTGGGAGATGTGACCATCTGTTATCCTGCTTCTGAGGTTTTTGCTCGGACCGCCAACGGGAAGTCCAAGATTTAACTGGGGAAGGAGGACCCATTATGGGGTCGGACCCTCCCCTGGCCAACGGGGCCGTGGAACAGAGAATAGCCAACATGGATGAAAATGTGAGTGATATGCTCCAAGGACTCGTAGGTGGAATGTACCTTGAAGCTGGGCATGGGCCGTGGGAGGGGGCCCGCTGCATCGGGGATGGAATTCACCGTGTTTTCAAGAGTAGCGGTCGGCTCCGCAGCGCCAGGATCGCTAAACTGGGTCATAGGGGTCGGAAGAGTCCCTTGTGGGGTCGTTCCAGGTTATCTTCTCCTCCTAAATCTCGGAACCTTCGACCATGTGTTTTGTTTGGACCTAGGGGAGGCTATGAGGTCCGAGTCAGTCGCCGCTTCGGTGGCCTGTGGGGGCGAGGAGTTAGCGGGGACCGGATGCAATATACTTCCAGCGTCGTCTAGATGATTGATCCTGCGTATGGTACCCTTATAGGAGAATTGCAAGGCTGTAGGAAAGAGCCATTTGTAGCGAATTTTTTGGGCTTGAAGGAAGGTGGTTAGTGGGCGAAGGACTCGCCTTTTATGGAGGGTCAGCGGAGATAGGTCTTGATAAATCTGAAGAGGAACCCCTTGGAAGGTGATTTCGTTCTCGGAGCGACTTATTGCTGATATGGCTTCCTTTGTTGTAAAGAAATGCACCCTGGTGATCACATCAGGAGGGCCGTCTGACTCCACTCCACGGCGGGGCTTTAATCTGTGAGTGCGATCTAGTAGCAGTAGTGAGTCCTCCATGTCTGGGAGGAGAGATTGAAAGAAGAGGCCCACGTATCCGGCAAGCTCCTGGTCTGGGACTGACATAGGAACCCCCCGGATGCGGAGGTTGTTGCGCCGGGCTCTGTTCTCCAGGCTTTCCTGCTTATACTCCAGGATTTCGCATTTGTCCTGCAAAAGCCCCACGGAGCGCTGAATCTCAGTCAGGGAGGAGGCGTGGTCCTGGGCTTGATCCTCAATCTCTCCCACTCTCTGTTCCATCTCCGAGACCCTTTTATCAGTATTCTCCAGCTTGGCGGTAAGCTCAGACATACATGATCGAAATTCGGTTTTAATGTCAGCCATGAAATCACGGATGTCCTCCTTAGTTGCTAGCGGTCCCTTATTGTCCCGGGATTCTCGTGAGGCGGGGGGAAGAGTGTCCAGTTTCTTTGCTTTGTCGGACGACATTAGCATTGTTGCTATGTCTGAGGACTTGGTGGATTTCGGTTGCCTAGACATAATGTGGCCCAGCAGGAGTGGATCAAGGGCCACAGGCGGTTCAGGCGCAATGGTGGCGATGACTTGAGGGTAGCCTGAGTCACTCAGGGGGCTGGGGTGAGTGTTCCGAAATCCTAATTGCACGCGGGAGATTTCAGTGCGAAGGAGAGGAGAATTGTAGTGTTGTCTCTCTGGTACCAAGTTGGGCAGGGGGGATGGAGAACGTGGGCCGGGGCGCCCCAGGAAGCAAACAGGGGGACGAGCGGGAGCAGCTTAGGTGCCGGAGCATGCCAGTCCAGGGTGGGCTCTCGGAGTAGAGGGCGCGGATCCAGATCGCCACGGGTGCCAGCAAGATTCCTGGTGGTAGTGGTGCCAGTAGAGGGTTTATTCCTCAGTTAGGAGGGCAGTAGAACGTGGCGCCGCTGACCGGGACCACGAGCTAGGAGACCCGCTCCTGCAGGGGGTGCCGAGTCTGGAGGCGAGGAGGTGTCGCAGTCGCCCCACAGTTGGAGGGAGAGTTGGTCCGTGTTGCGCCCTCAAGGACTCTCCGGCCCCAGCCCCCTCTTCTAGAGTGGAGGCGGAGGGGCGTAGCGGAGGGCGAGAGCAGGGGGACCACAGCTACGTGGTGTGGCGCGCCCCCGGTGCGTTTGGGGCGGCTGCAAGGTCTTCCCCTCCTGGGGGCGTCCGGGACAGGGGCGAAAGCAGAGGGGGCCCGGGGCCCGAAGCACCTACCTCACTCCCCGCCGCCCGGAATATCAGCTGGGTCGCCGGAGTGCGGTCTGGGTCCCTCCGGTCATGTGGGGCGGGAGGCTTCTGGGTCCAGAGCAGCTCAGGGGTCCATAGGAGGAGCTCCGATGGCAAGGCCGCGTCTCGGCTGTCGTCGCTGGGTCCCGTCCGCCATCTTGGATTACGCGGTGGAGGGGCCGTGAGGTTCAGGCGGCCCGATTATCTTCGTTTCGGCGAATCTGAGTCCCAGCAGCGCAGCGGCGGGGCTCCGGACCTTCTTACATCCCCGCACCGAGTTGGGTCCGAAAACGCTGCCTGGGAGCCTTAGAAAGCTGAGATGCAGCGGGCTTCCCACGGAGGCCATCAAGGAGGCGACTGCATAGTCCCGGCAATTCCCTTCTGAACAAGAGTACCAATAGCAACCCCATACATTTGTTTCAGCCTTGTTGGGCCTCATCAGTGAGGTGGAGCTGTGCCTCTCTTTTTGCGATTTGTACAATGATTTTCCGCAGATACGCAAATGACTGAGGGGGTAACTTCATCTTCAGGACCAACTGGCAAATGGCTCAGTCGATTACATTCTAGGATACATTCCACCTAAGGTGGCGAATCCGGGGGAAACAAATGCCCCCTTGTTTCTCCAAGGTCCTGAGTGATACCCTCATACCAACTTGCATGAGGTAGATCTAACCTGCACTAACAGAAGAGGAGAAGTAACTACGAGGCACCGGGTAGGTACAGCCCCCTCACCCGTATGCACCCATCAAAAATCTGCAGAAGGAGCTGCAGGTTGTTGGGCAAAGCACTGATGACTCTCTAAAAAGGTTATATGTGATCTTAATGACCGCAATTACATAGTGGTACATTTCATTGTGGATAAAACCCCCAAAAAACACAGATCAATTTTTTTGGGCTCTCAAAACGCTACCCCAACCTCATCCCGGCCCATTTTAACCCCTTTAACCACTACCCTTTATAATGGACACTGTGTTTTTCAGTGTTTTTATCTATAATTTACTACTCTGTTTTGTTTCAGATATTTTGACTATATACCTCTACATCATTTAAAATACTGGTGTGTGCTTTAACTTCAATACGCATCAGGTCACAGACCTTAACTAGTGAGTTAAGTACGAAGTTAAGAGCCACAAGAGAGCTAATATTTATCTGTGATAGAGTACGATTAGCAACTGGCCTCGGAGATGAAGAAAGGGATGAGTCAGATGAAACTTACAATGCCTCCTCGTCTGGCCCACGTGAACTATTAAAAAGGTCAGGAGTGTCCGAAAAGTCTTAGTTGGAATTCACACTATCCAGGTGTATTGGCCTTGCGTTTTCACATGGCAAAGGTGGCAAACTACAACTAGTCTGTTGAGCTAAAGTAGATAAAGCACAGTCCATCCTCCCTGGATGTGCAAATGTTGACGACCCTGTGAGCGAGAATAGCCCCCTCATAAGCACTTTGCAACGTTTTTTAAAAAGTGAGTGATATTGTTTTATATTAGCGGATGTGATGGTATAATCTGCTTTATTCGTATGTGGCTCATCAGGAGACAGACCCTCCGACTGCCATTACCCGAGGCGGTGAGGAGGAGCTGTCCCTGTTCATACTCCTACAACCAGACTCATCCACTTGAGTCCCAGACATTGTGCAGCCTTCACTTAATGATCCACTCACATTAGGGCAGAAGGAACCGTTGATGCATTTGTTAATCATAAACATATACTGGCGGCTGGATTGGGATCTGAAGAAAAATATTGAGTCGATAGACTTAGCCATTGAGGAATGCCAGGATATCAGTAATGAATTGTACATTATTATGTGTGGTGACTTCAACTCTGAAATTTGTTTGGGAGAAGGTGTTAGTGAATGTAGGGCAGGTTGACTGCTCAATGGAAAGGGGTGATACACGGAAATCCTATCAAGGGGATATATGGGCGCAATTCCTTGGAGGCTGGGGGATGCAATGTGTGAATGAAATAGTCAAAGACTCAATGGAAAAATCTACTTGGTCGAATGGAAAGTGGCAATCTACTATTGGTTACATTTTTGTGTGTGCCAAAACTTTCAACCTTGTTCAAGAGTTCAGGTTGATCTGTACTCCGGGGAGTAACCACAAAATATTAAAGATGATATTATTCATATACCTGGATAGGGGCGAGGAACAAAACTACAGACCGATGGTATCAGTCAATTCCTTACTGAATAGAACCTCTTGGTATAGTACAAACATTGAGAAAGTCAATCTGCTTTTCAAGACGGATTTCCCAAAAAACGTTTACGACCAAAAAAAAAGATGTACGCACACGATTATTTTGTGAATTACATTGAGTCAGTAATTAGAGGAACAGCGGGAATAAAGAAAAACCCTATAAGTAGAGAGACGCATAAGCATGCATTCTCTGAAGAAATGAAAACCCTTAAGAAGGATAGGAACCGAGAAATTCTAGCCCTTCATAACCATTATAAACATTCTGACAAGAGTTGGAGTCACGTGAAATCAATATGACAAAGATTAAATGGAAGAGAAAAGCAAGATTTCTGCGCGCAAAGCTCTATCAGGGGGATGCAGAGAACATGTTTTATCTTTGTGTGATGTCAACACACAAAGATATTGGGCCCTGGCTAACAAGGGAGGGCACGAGCAAACTAAAGCCCAAACAGTATGCATCAACTCTGAGACATGGGAAGGTCACTTTGGCAAACTATATAGCCCCTTGATCTTGAATTGGATTCCTCTGATAGATATTAGAAATGTTGCATGGAATATCCAAATTTGTGTAAAGGATATTGAAAGTATCATTGTGAAAAGCTCGCCTTCTAGAGCTCCAGGTCCGAATCTGCTCTGCAACAGGGTTATGAAGGGGAATGAAAATCTATGGGCCAAAATGCTATTTCTTTTATTTAAAGACATTCTTAACACGAAAATTATTCCGACGAGTTCGAGAATGTCATATATCGTACCGATTTATAAGATAGGGGACAGGGCCTTTCCAACTAGCTACAGACCAATAGCCCTTCTGGACGTTGATTCCAAAATTTTCGCAAGTCTTGTCTTAGAGCACATTCAGAGCTGGATGGAAAAATTTAACATCTTGTCACCCAACCAGTTTGGGTTTAGAAAGAACGTGGGTACAGACACAGGAGGTCTACTAATTAACATTCTACAACAATTTGCCTGGACTCCAGGAAATCTTCCTATTTATGTAGCATCAATTGACCTAACGTCTGCTTTTGATTTAGTGGATAGATCAACTCTGTGGACTAAACTGGTTAATTTAGGAATGCCACCGTCCCTGCTGTCGATTGTATATAATATGCACGAAGACTCAAGACTAAAAGTGCGACTCAGTGCGGAGGGGATTTTATCACAAGAAATAAGGGTTAAAAATGGCTTACGGCAAGGCTGTTTATATGCACCGACTATATTTAATTTATACTTTTCGGACGTTTGAAGGAGCCTAAAAAACCTTATTGTAAATTTGCCAAAAGTTGAAGGCATAAAGATGCATTGGACAGCATATGCAGACGATGTGACCTTATATGACCATACCCCCATAGGCCTTCAGCGTCTTTTAACTGCGTTTAAGGAATACATCTATACAAATGCTTTCAAAATGAATTACAGTAAAACAGTGACTTTATGTCTGACCCACAAGAAAAAGCAAAGAAAATGCTCCTGGTTCCTGAATCATGAGAAATTGCCCACAAGTACGGCTATAAGATACTTAGGATACCCCATGTTTGGAGATAGGAAAAAGGCACATTTTCGGGCCTTTCTGGCTGCGAAAGTTAGCCCGATGATAGCACAACTACGTAAAATTGATTCAAAATATGGCAAATTCTCGTTACTACCATGTATACGTTTGTATAAAAACAGAATAGTGGCCCAATTATGTTACGGTTTAGAATTAGCGCCATTGTGGTGCAGGGCAGAAGCCGTAATATATGAGTCTAAAGTGGTCAAATTGATGGTGAGATGTCTGCCCAAATGTGTGCCTCTGGTGGCGATTCGTTATGAGCTTGGATTGCATTCAATCAGAAGTGTCATAGAATGGCGGAGAGTGGCACTATATAGGAAACTGATAACCAGTAAGGAAACTACATTATATGAACATCATGGGTAAGGGGATCAGGAGTGGTGCTCCGACATCAAAGTAGCTTAGGGACATGATGGAGGAAGCAAATGCTGCCTTCGATAAATTGGGGGATCCACAAGATATGCTCATCACGAATCGAATGAAAGTTAAAAAACTATTGATTCATTTTGATTGGAATCTTACTGTCCACAAGGTTACAAAGTCTAAATTATATAAACATATTGTATTTGACTGTAAAAAGATGGGGGAGTCTGCATCATACTTGATTAAATTCCCTGATAGGGAATGGAGACAGAAATACATGAGATTTCGTTTCAACGCGCTGGGTACAGGAGAAATAACGGACATCAGCGATGGACAGAGCAAGTGTTATACCCCCTGCAGATTCTGTAAACAAAAGGAGAACTGTGAAAAATTGGTTCATATGTTGACTGAATGTGACGGATTAAGGAAATAACGTATCAGCCACTTTAGTCAATACGTACCGAATACTGAGTGTGTTGATCTAGAACTTTTGTGGCTAGATATGTTACATGGTAAATGAGTTAAACTACAGATTGCAGTAGTAAGATTTTTGAAGAATCACTGTTGTCTATAAAACAAAAGTGCTACCAAAAACTCTTGGCTGCAGCGGTTTGGTCTAACATGGCAACATATGCCTTAGTGTTGTCAATATGTTCCAAAATGCTTCATTAAGTGCAGGTGGTCGCATCTCACCGGGTCTTGGATTTTGCCAAGAAAAAATCCCCTTGAGCATAAGTATAAAGTTGAATAACCCGGAAGGAGACTGCACCCAATGTTCAGAAAGATTTTTATTTTATCAAAAGTGCCCTTAGGTGATGACACGTGTTTCGGTCTCCCTTGAGACCTTTATCAAATCAGGGCTATTAATCTGTCATAGCACCATATAATCATAGACAGATGTAAAAACAGAAGTGGAAATTCACATCAATAAACATGTGCAAATAAACAAATTAGACCAAGTGCAAACGTTGAGTATGAGATATTAATTCCAAATAAATACACGAGAAAAGAAATAAAGAGACAGACAATAAATGGGGTGGGGAAAAGGGTGGAGAACAAAGGTTTTTTTTAAAGAGATAAATTAAAATCACTTGTTAGGTATTGTACTCAGTAGTATGTGCGAGGCAGCATATATTGATTGTAAAACTAGTAGTAAATGTTCGACATTTTACCTTGGATTCCTCTAGTGCCCCTTATTACATTTGGCAAAAATTCTTCCACTGTGATCGGGTTAGATCCTTACAAATGTGAAATGTTGAAAATGTCACCTTTATAGACAGTAAAGGTAAACATAGATACGAGTTTCAACTAAAATGCGGTAGTGTCCCAATTTGTCCTTAAATACAGACCGTTTCAATTTATCGGCGAAGTTTATTTATAGTTCCTTTATTAATAGGCAATCTTGCTTGAAAAAATATCTAAAGTACTCCTGAAAACGATGTTGTGTGTCATGCTCCTTAAAATCTAACAAGCATATTAACCGATGTACTCTTAAAGATTAGTACGTGTAAATGCGGTAAAGAATAAACTGATATGAGACCGGGTAAGTAAGCGCGCACGCACTCGTGCAAGTTCTTTGACGTATTTTTTCGTCAGAGGGCCATGAAATGCCAGACGGTCTCTTACCTTCCGTACCAGTTCTGCGTCTAATCGCGTGCTGCAAGGCTTCTCGAGGGAGCGCCATTAGGCGTCCTTTCTCAAAGTATTTAGTACTAAACGTTACTATGGTAACGGTCCTCTCAGGGCAGTAACTTCTCCCTGTTTGTTCTTTGATAATCTGGCAGCCATGTTGTAATCTAATGGGTCTACATGAAAATGAAGTAAACCGATGCAGATGATGTGTTACAAAACTCATTTTCTTCGTACAGATTACAGTCCTTCATTAATAAATGTGCATATAGAAAAATAGATGCACCCAATATGTATAAAAATAACAATCAGGGTTTTAATTTAGAAATAAATCCTGACGTTGATGAAATGTATGCATAAGCAATAAGTGCATTCTAAGACCAAATGCAGTGATATTAAAGTATGAATAATCAATGGTTACATTCTATGACCGTAAACAGTAGCATTGAACGATAAATCTACGTTACTTGTCTGTTAATAGGAGGGCATTATACTGCGGGCGTTTGCGTTGCTGACGCCAAATTGAAATGTGTCTGTTCCCATGCATCAATAAGTCATGATCTATATAATGGCATCCAAATTGAAATGTGTCTGTTCTCATGTATCACTAAGCAGTGAACTGTAATTTAGTGACATGTGAGATAAATATGTAGGGGACAATTCTTAAACCCTTATCCAGTTTAATGCATTATATAGTATAGTCGGGTAATATTACGGTAGCTATCTAAGTGTATACTTGGACAAATGGTTTAGATGTAACTGAAGTTGTTACTGTACAGAGCATTCTGCTTAAGGCAACGATATTGCCAATGATAATTGCAACAAAAGGTTAATGCATAAGCAGATAGGAATCATATTACTGGTACCACACTATGGATTAAATAGGTACTAGCTGGGTTCCTACAGAAAACCATTTAATTGTCAGTGTTCAAACCAAATACTGTAGAATTGAGTTTACAAATTATTTTCGCCTCTGTTTGTCTTAGTTTCTTTTCTTTGTCACCACCACGTCTTCCTATTGTCACTCTTTGGAGGCCAATAAACTTAATGTCTGCCTTATCGGCCATTTGATGTTTTTCTTGCCAAAGGCATGCAAGTGGTAGTCTTGGGTCTTGACTCCCAATTTTTGCTAAATGCTCTCTTACTCGGGTCCTGAGTTCTCTGATCGTGCTGCCAATATACACCAGGTTACACACGCAGAAAATTGCATAGACTACATACTTTGTCCTGCAGTTAATGGGTTGTCTGATTTTCAAAATCTTATTGTTGCTGCTGCAAAATGAGTCTGTTTTCTTATGTGCATATTTGCACATCGTACAGCTTCCACATTTCCTGAATCCTTTGGTTGGTGCTTTTAACCAGCTCGATGTTTCCTCCATTATTGTGTCCGGTAGATTCGATGGACTTAGTTTATTTTTCAATGTTTGTGCTCTTTTGAAGATAATCCTTGGTTTATCATCCACAAAGTTGGAAATATTTTCATCTAATTTCAAAAGATGCCAGTGCTTATCTAGAATTTTTTTCAAGTGTCTGTAGTCATTGCTTTATTTGGTGATAAATCCAATAGTTGGTTGTTCCGATACTCTACTCTTTGGTTTTAGCGTTTGCTCTTGCGTTACCGACAGGCTGTTTTCCAGGGCTTTGCTGATACATTGTTCCGAATATTCTCCAGCTAGGAATCTTGATTTAAGAAGCTTGCATTCCTTCTCGAAATGTTCAGTGGTCATGCAATTTCTTCTTGCTCTTAGGAATTCACCTGTTGGTATGTTTAGGATTGTTGGTCTATGGTGGCAGCTTGCTGCGTGTAGGGTTGAATTCACTTCAGTAGGTTTCCGATATGTACATGTTCTGATTCGATTTTGTTCAATGTATATTGTAAGGTCTAGAAAGTTTATACTTTTTGCATCACAAACACCAGTGAATTGAATAGCCATTTCATTAAGGTTAATCCTATTCTGAAAATCTGTGAACTCTAATTCTGTGCCTTTCCATAGTATCCACACATCGTCGATATATCTCAACCAATGAACAAGTTTTGTCTGATATGCCTTGTCCTGATAGATAACTTTATCTTCAAATAAGCCCATAAAGATGTTCCCTAGGGGTATTTAGTACCCATTGCCACGCCCTTTGTTTGTCTGTAGTATATGTTATTAAAATTGAAAATGTTACACTCAAAGGATAGTTCTAACATTTCCTTTACCATTTGAATCTGGTGACACATTGATGCTAAGTCCTCCTTAAAGGTATGATCTATTGGTTTGTAATGCCCATGAGTGTTGGATCGATGTGTATAACGCTTTCACATCCAAAGTTGCTAGTAGACAATCATCCTCCCAATTCCAGGATTGAAGTTTAATAATTACGTCGGTGGTGTCTTTAAGATACGCTTTCAATTTCATGGCTCTGGGTCTGAAGATGTTATCCAAATACTGCGAAATATTTACTGTTGTCCAGCCTATTCCGCTTAGAATCGGTATACCGATATTATGTCATATTCCTGGTGGACCTTAGGTAAGAAATACATGATTGGTGTAATCGGGTCCTTAATTAGGAGATAACTTTTTTCATTATCTGTGAGAAGTCCTTTAAGGTGCCAACCATGAATTTTGAGTTCCAGTTTGTGTACAATTTCCTTTGTTGGGTTGGCAGGCAATGTTTCATAACAGCCTGGTGTGTTTAAGTGTCTTCTAGCCATCTTCAGGTAATTTTCTCTGTCCATAATAACAATGTTCCCCCCCTTGTCCGCCTCTTTTATTACTATTGAGCGGTCAGTTTCTAGTTTGCGTAGGGCTTCTTGTTCTTTAATGGTGAGATTTGGTTTGGTTTTTGAATGTAGATGTCTTCGGTCTGTTCGATAGAGATCTTGAGATACAGCCTTATAAAAAGTATCGATGATGTTATCTGCTGCGAATTGGGGTACAAATCTAGATGCTGGTTTCAACTCCTTAACTGGTAACAGATCGGATTCCACATTTAAATCTCTTAGTATATCGGTGATGTCATAGCCCAGTGGTTCTGTGATGGATCTAAGTAGGTGAATTTCTTGTATTTCTTTCTTAACTGCTGTCTGTACATCCCTGGTGCTTTAGTGGCAAAGACCTTTTTCAATTTCAATTTACGTACAAATTTAAATAGATCAATTTGCAAATCCGTCTCATTATGTTTCACGATGGGGCGAATGACAGTCCTTTGTTGAGTAATTTATTCTCTTCCGATGATATTGGTCTACTGGATAGATTGAGAATAAGATTTGGCCCTATTTCACTCTGTTTATTTCTTTTGAGGTCGCTCTTGTAAGTTTTTTGTTTGTATTTTCTTGTGATCCTTGATTTGTTTGATCTTGTACCCCCCTCCTCCGTCTCCTCCTGGTGCATTGGTTATTGATCCTGTGTTCAAAGGTATAAAACAAAAGTGTTAGTGGAACTATTGACCAGACAATATAAGTACTAGTATTACGTGATATTTCAAGGAACTGAGAGTACTGCTGATGTTTTTTGAGGCAATGAAATCGAATGTGGGAAAATGCAATTTTATATGTACATCTGTATTTTGGAATTTCTGTTTTTTATGGTATATTTTAAAGAAAATAAGTCTTTTGTAAAAGTTACTATGTAACTATAAACAAATAAAAAAAAAAAAGTTTCAGAGAGGCTGGGAGGCTGTTCCAGAGGGAGCCCCCAGCCAAAGAAAGAGATCTACCACCAACTTGTTGCTTGGAGAAGCGACTGACCCTGAGGGAGGAGCGAAGAGCTTGAGTAGGAAGGTATTTACGAAGAGAGAGTTGGAGGTATTGAGGACCCAGACCCAGAAGGCCTTGTGGCAATGCAGAAGGTCTTGAACTTAATCCTTGCAGCACCTGGGAGCCAATGCAGAGATATCAGTGCTGGAGAGATACGATACCTAGGCTTGAGGCCAAGGACAAGTCTCGCAGTCCTGTTCTGGATGAGTTGCAGAGGGCAGAGAGTAGAATCAGAAAGATTGAGAAAGAGGCTGTTGCAGTAGTCCAGCCTAGAGAACACCAGAGCTCTAGAGACAGTGAACTTCTGTGGGAAGGAGAGGAGGTGCAGTTGATAGTTTGACTTCTTAGAGACGTCAGAGATTTGAGGAGAAAAAAAAAGTGTGGAGTCGAAGATGACCCCGAGGTTCTTAGCCTCATAGGTGGGAGCAGGAAGAGGGCCAAGGGAGGCCGGTCAGAGAGTAACAGGAAAGGAGAGTTCAAGTGTGCCGATGAGGAGAATCTCTGTCTTACTGGCATTAAGGCAGAGATCGTTGGTGGCACACCACTCCTGGATAGCAGACAGACAGTCAGAGATGAGAGTAGGAAAAGAGGAGGCATAGGGGAGCCTGAAAACGAGCTGAGTATCATCCGCATAGCAGTGAAAGTTGGAGCAGAGAGTGGCAATGCGGTGGGCGAGAGGTGCCAGGTATTGATTAAACAGCCAGGGAGAGAGGTTAGACCCTTGGGGAACACCACAGGTAGAGAGTGAGACAGGGGGAAGGAAGGACCCAAGTTGGACATGTGCGGTTCAGCCAGGCCAGGGCATAAATCGGTGATACCCAGTTCATCACGGAGATTGAGCAGGATGGCAAGGTTGACCGTGTCCAAGGCAGAAGAGAGATCGAGTAAAATGGGGGCAGAGGGAAGATTAGAATCAAGGTCAGCGAGCAGGTCTTCACGGATGTTCACAAGAGCAGTTTCTGTGCTTCTGGCTGCTCTGAAGCCAGACTGATGGTGTCATGGCCACTGGACAAGGGCCCAGGCCTTCTTCACCCCCAGGGTCCAAACGGACCCAGTCCTGGCGCCTATGGCCTATGGCGCCAGGCTCATGGAAAAGTGTGCATCTGGGCGTGGCGTGGCCATAGACAATCATTGGAAGGCACGTGCAAGGATCTCTGGGAGTGACAAGGTGGAACCACAAGGTGGGGCCAAAGGGAGGGGTCGGGGCCAGCCTATTTAAGGCCAACCCGCCTGCATGCCTCCGCTTCATGTTATTCTGCTTTCGGCAGCATAACCCTTACCGCTGTCCTTACCTGTTCCTCATCTCGTCATGCATCTGCTTGATTCCAGCTACTCCATCACTGAAGACACATCTTACCTGATTCCAGTATCTCCATCGCTGAAGGCGCATCTTACATGATTCCAGCCTCTCCATCGTTGAAAGCGCACCTTACCTGATTCCAGCCGCTCCATCGTTGTGCGCCCATACCTGTCTTCCATCGTTATCAGAGTCAGAGCCTTTCCTCATCTGATCCGGGCATCCGGCTATACGGGAGCTCGGCTTCTCTTCTTCCTCTTCGCGGTACCTCCATCCTGCAGCCGCGGATCGACCTTCGTGCAACCAGACTCCGCTCGACACCGACAGGCTTCTCCTGCAAGGGAAAAAGAACACAACAGGTTAGGAGTCACATACATACCTAACGCTTGGGTGCTCCATACCTGAGTCTAGAGATCTATCTTAAAGGCCAATTTACCAGCTAATTTGAGGGCTCCATCATCTTCAAGGGAATTCCCGGACTCGCTCCGCGACTCCGATCAGTCATCGTCACACCTATTGCAAGAATTACTATTATAACCACAGCAAAAGACGTTAAAACAAACGAACAATACTCATTGCCGAAAGACTTACCTCCTACGTGGTTGGTCACGGCCGGCAGCCCTACAGATAAGGTGCGTATCTTTGCTTTATACGCATGTAATTAAAGCCATTACGATGCATTTAATTTTCTTCTGCGTACTGTTTACGCTAGGGTTGTAATGGTATGCCGGTATAAACATTGTGAAAAATAACCGTTACCTTGTTCGTAACGATATACCGATTGAAATTCCGTTTTTATGTTTTTGTAGTGCACGTGTGCAGTGCACTTTGCAATTGCAAGCAGGGCTGGCGCTGGGCTGGGCTGGCTTCTGTGTTCAGCGAGGGACTGGAGGAGGCGGAGTTTGCCCGGGCCCAAGTTGCTTGGAACATTCCTGACGCACGTGTGACTGAGTAAGTCAGAGACAGTTCACTGGGCAGCGCTCGCTCTGTTAGGGCTCCATAAAATCCCTAAACGGCTCCTTTAGTCCTGCACTCACTGAGGCAGGCCCGTGCCCTGTGGATTCGCAATAAAAAAGGTATGTTTTTTTTTTTCTTAACCGAAAAAGATTTATGGTTGGCCCGCGCTGTGTTACAAGAAAGGGGTCCCGGAGGCTTCCGCCTTCTCCTGAGCCAAATAAATCGAGCATATGGGCTGAGAGCGTAGCGGGGGGTTAAATAGAGCACCAGCTTGGGGGCGCACTGGGCACCAGAGGGGAGCTGCGGTAGGCGGCCCCTCCCCTGGCTCTGCCACTGTAAACAGAGAATCGTTAAATTGATTAATGGTGACAACTGTTTCCAGCTCGGACGCAGAAGGAATCTGCCATAATGCGTCATAAAAGAACGGACATAATCTCCTATTGCGCCGAGGATAATGGGGCATGCACGTCTCCCACCATTAAATAGTAGACACTCTGCTTTGCTATTATTTGTATGTGCTCTAAAATGGTAGTTTCCGGGAAATGCCATTCTTAGCCTTTCGCTCTCGTACTCTGGGCTGTACCCATCTCCACGCCACTCTGACCTGATTTTGCCGCAAGGTTTTCTGAGCTGTACCTGTTTCCTCAGTACTAGCTCTGAGTCGGCTGTGCATTCTTCCAACCCCCAAGGCGTAATATTGTCTGTAGCTGATAATGATGACGGTCTGCAATGTTGGCACGCAGGCTTCCAGTTAACTTAATCCGCATATTTAATCCAGCTCTCGAGCTGCGATGCTCACTGAAGCCATTACTGCTCTTCAGATTCTGCCCGAATCTCACAGAAATGGTGGATGGCGGATGCCAATGCCTGGGGTAGGGCGTAATATGGTAGACAAGGACATGCATTTAATGCTCCTTCAGAGGCCGGTGTATAGTGCTGGCAGAAGGAGTGTGCTGCGGACAGCATGTATTGTTTAGGTCCCGTTCCCCGCACCATCTAGCAGTTTGCAAGTGCAGACTATGCGCGGCCACGTGTCATTTTCATTACCATACTGGACATTCTTAGCTGTTCCGGATGGGGAAGTCTCTGATCTGAGCAAATGTACATTTTATATTATGCTTTAAATGACGCATTAAAATGTCTTTGCAGTATTGGTTTAGCTGTTAAATTGTTTAAGCACAGAAAGGACTGCAGTGCGATATCTCTGTATCTAGATTTGTGCGGGAAATGTTTTGGGATCCTGCCCCTATGAAATGTTGTTGCAGTGGAGTGGAGGGTTAGGATGCGTTTAAAGATGTACTGTTGAGGGCCACGTCTTAGACTGGTCTAACTTGCAGTAGCCTTTTTAACTGAAGTACACAACCATGGCATTATTTGGGCCTTGACTCTGATGGGGGAGGGGGTGGCAGGGAGAGGGCTTTGGGAGTTTGCAACTGTTGGCCTGGGGGGCAAGTACAGTTTTGTAAACCATGGTACAGGGAGCCCAGACCACAGTGCAGGAGACTCCTTCAAACAAGCATTGCTAGAAAAACCAACTAGGTACCATGCCCCGACAGTCTGAAATGTATACATATTGTGCAATGGGTATATTAGATTACTTTCCTTGCTTAATATGAGACCCTTCAGTTCATAGCGAATCTGCGATTTTCAATAAAATTGCAAAATCAGCTGTTTGCAGGGGCAGCCATTCCTGCTTAATATGCCTTAATGGCCACGAAAATCTAAATTTTAAACGTCCTCCTCCAGGCTGGGGGAGTGAATGCTTAATGACGGCCCTCCTGTCTTCTTTTGATATGCAGACTTCAATTGAGATGTGAACACTTCTTTGCTCTGCTGCTTGCTGTCAGTGTGTCTGCTGTGGTGAGTGGGGGTGGGTGGAAAGGGAAATATAGCGCACACAAAAAGCAGGCACGCTGCTTGGAGCGTTTGGGCCCATCACAAACTTTTTCCCATATTGGCTCTGCCGTCTCCGGTGTGCTGGGCAACTTGTAGTGGAGCTCTGCTAACCTTTTGAGCCTCGTCCTGCTGACCCCATCTGTCACTTTGACATGCAAGGGGAAGATACCTGAAGGACCTGAAAAGTTAATCTAGCCCTGAATTAGCCTCTCTGTTGAGCAACCCCTTCCCAGTGTCATCAAGACCATTGATGGCAATTTTTCTTTGCTTTTTCCTTCAAATGGTGCTCTGTTTTCACTGCTTCGTTTACCTGCTGCCATTTCTCTTTTCATCCCCCAGCCATTCCCTGTTGGTGCCCTCTTCCTCGTTATTTTTTAAAACCTTTCACTTTTTATGTTTTGTGGTTTCCTGTGTAAGCCCCCCCCACCCCATCCGTTCGGCAATCTGAGCCGCCATCTGCCTCCTCCTTCGTGCATCTATTCTGACACCACCTTCCCTCCCCCTCAGGTGCATATACTTTCACACCAGCATTGCACACACTCAATCCCATTCACCCACACTCGATTCTCTCTCTGTAGCACACTCTCTTGTAGCCATGCATGCACACTCTCCCTCTCTTGCATGCTCTCTATCACAGCTGCTGCACAGTGTGCACCCACTTGCTCTCACATCATCCTTGCTCATGGTCATGCACTCTCTTGCACCCTTTCCTGCGCACACTGTGTCATGCACCTCCCTCTCGCAACTTACCATGGGCCACAGTATCAGCACGGGCCTCAGCAATACCACCATCCAGGGCTGCAGAGACCGTGCAGCCACCACCCCCAGCACGTCAGCGGCAGCACCAGCTCAACTGCTGCCATCACCACCCATGGCCCAGTACAACGAGCAGTACCACCCAGGCACCACCAAAACTACCAATCAGCCTCTCAGTCACCACCGCTGACTGCAGAGGCAGTGGCAGCCCCAACACCACCATCAAAGATAATTCTGAGAGTACAACCAACAACATAACCCAAGGCCTAAACGGCATTGCCATGTCCACCCATGGTCTGAGCAGCAGCGCTGGTACACCAACGCCACTTTCCAGGGCAGTGCCACACCCTAAACCACCCAGGACTTCATGTCAGCAACAGCGCTACTCTTGCCACCCCCATGGCCCAGTGCAACCAACACCACAATGCAGTGCCCAACAGACAGCACCATGTGCACCCATCATACTTTCAGAAGCAGTGCCATTGTTGCCAACCATGCCCTCAGTAGCAATTGGCCCTATTAACACCACCAACTTTGGCTGCAGAGACAGCACCATCATCACCAATTAGGCTTACAGAAGTACCAGGTACTTGTAAGTTTTTTTATCGCAGAATATTTTCCACAAGTGTAATAAAATGGTTAAAGCCAAGCCAGACAACTTTGATCTACAACTCTTTTGGGCTACGGGTCTGATTTTACATATGCTTTGGGTGTATGTTGGACACGTTTTACTCTCTTGCAGAGGAGAAAACTAATTTTTACTCTCTTGAAATTGCATTTACGCTCTAATTTGAAAAATCATGCGTAAAGTACTCCCAACTCAAAATCTTATCTGGAACACTGGCGGCCGGTCTGGATCGCTACTTTCACGGACCAGTGAAGCAATTAGGTCCACTCTACGCGCCCCTGCTACAAGAAGCAGGACGGAGAGCCCAGCACTCAAAAACAACAGGTGAGCTTGCATGGGAAAACGCTTGCGCACTTCGTTTTGGCACAAAAGGGTCGAGGGGATTCACGACACCACCACGCCTTTCTCATTGCCTCTCATCTTCTCTCAGGGGCAATACCAGTATCCAGAACAGTTGGTTCCGCACCAGCTGGGGGAGAGAGTCGATCTAAGGGAGCCAAGTCAAGGGAGGGCTCCAACCGTGCCCCAACGCCCCCGTAGAGCCCTGGTGAGCGTAACAGATGGTCATGGAGACAACCAACAGATTCTCTGTGAAGATTAAGCTGGGAGATGGCCAGCTTTTCCAGGAGTTTGGCCAGGAAAGAAGTGATGGAGATCGGGCCCCAGGGCAGGAGGGAATCTTTCGAGAATCGCTCGAAAATGATATCACTCCAGAAGAAGTGAGGAGGGTTATACATTTGGTACCCCCAAATAAAGCCCCTGGCCCCAACGGATTTACTGCTTTATTTTATAAGGCATTTCGGCAAGTACTAGTACCAAAGCTAACACATCTGTATAATTCATTCATAATCTCAGGTCATATTTCCCCTACCATGGAGGAGGCAAAGATAGTACTATTTCTGAAGCCAGGTAAAGACCTAGGTAAGTGTGGCTCTTATCGCCCTATAGCACTTATTAACATAGACGCTAAAATATATTGTAAAATACTGGCAAATAGGTTAGAAGGACTGCTTCCCTCCATTATCCATCCGGACCAGTCAGGCTTCATAAAAAATCGAGAGACCCATGACAACATTAGGCGCACATGTCACATTTTAGAAAATGTAAAAAAATATATATATATATATGTTCAGGCACTTTTGTTGTCATTGGATGCCGAGAAGGCTTTTCATTGGGTGGAGTGGTCCTTTCTTTTTCAAGTGTTGGCTAGGATGGGATTCGGTCCCCAGTTGATAGAGAAAATAAAGATAAATTATAAATCTCCAATAGCTCACCTATTAATTAACGGACAACTCTCATCTCCCATCGCTGTTCAGAGAGGAACTAAACAAGGTTGCCCCATGTCGCCTTTGTTGTACCCCAGAGCTTTGCAGCCTTTTTTAGAAAAGGTTTGACAAACAAGAGATATTCAGGGAATGCAATTTGGAGGAGACGGGCATTTATTTATTTATTTATTTGCATTTTTAAAGCGCTCATCAGCCCGAGGGCATCGTGGCGCTGTTACATATATAAGACATTGCTGGTTACAAAGGAAGGCTTAGTAATTACATAGACATTTGCATTTAAGGTTCATCTTGGAGTTACATGGTACAGATGATAGTGTATAATTTACATATACGGTTCATCTTGGGGGGTTGCAGAATACATAGCGGTAAGCGTGTAGCATGTAGGTAGAGTGGCTGAAGGGTTAGGCGGGCGGGGTATGCTAGGGTGCTAGAGTGTTGTGGAGGTTAAATGAATAGCGTGGTTTTGAGGGTTTTGCGACATGCAAAGGCATAACATTATGGCTTATGCAGATGATATGCTGTTAGTAATATCTGAACCGGCAAAAACTCTGCCGGCAGTAGAGCGTGAGCTGAAGCACTATGGCTTGGTGGTCAGTCTAAAAATCAATCTCTCCAAGTCAAAAATTTTAAATACATCTCTCGCTCCTAGGGAAGTACACTTATTGCGTTCTCAAGCACAATTTGACTGGGCACACAATCAGATGAAGCTACTGGGAGTGGCTATCACCCCTACCTTAGCCGGTTTATAGAAAGCTAATTATCCCCCTTTTCTGAAAACAATAATAAACCTGCTTGAGAGGTGGGGTCCGTTATCAATCTCCTGGCTCGGACGAATTAACATGATAAAAATGACCACCCTTCCTAAGGTATTGTACTTCTTTCAGGCGCTTCCAATTCGTATTCCGGCCCCATTCTTCAAATATATCCGCAAAATTATCTCTGCCTACATCTGGAATAATAAAACCCCTAGAGTAGCATACAAGGTCCTGACCACTCCTGCTGTTTCTGGAGGCCTGGATCTCCCTAATTTTCAGAAACGTTATCAAGTAGCACATTTCTGCGTAGTAAAATACTGGTGGGACACAGGGGCAACAAAAAGCTTACAGATGAAACAGGCAGTAGGGGGTACACAATTGGCCGACGCTCTTTGGCTTCCTAAAAAGATTGTCCATTAAACATTCACAAGAGTAAGATAACGAACCTAGGAGGTTTGTGTCACGCCGCAGGGAAACTGGCGGCTTTGGAAGAAGTGGAAGCTGCGCCCGCCCTAGCGGGTTCCGTCACGTATAATTTTGAGCGTGCAGTGCAGGTCTAGTTGTCGTTGCAGCGTTCCTGACCTCGGTATGTAAGCCTTTTCACTTCCGGGGTCAGGTGCGTTGCAACGTACAGTGTTTTCGTCCTGTTCCTGCGCCGCTGACATTTTTCTGAGTAGCAGCATTTTCCCCTCCGTATACTTTGTGTTACTCCTTCTTCACTTTCTTTCGCTCCGAACCTTCATCTGGGTTTTTTCTTCCTCGCCTTCTTGCTCTCTCCTCCTTGTCAGTTCCGTTCCCATCTAATCACCCTTCCTCCCTTCCGTCTTGAGCTTTTCCTTCTATTCTTTTTCCGCCTTTTCTAGTCTGCTCCCCGTTAGGATTTCTCCACTCTTATTCCTCCCCTTATCCTCCCTCTTTCCTATCGGTGATATCCCGGAGTCACTACCTCAGCCTGGCTGGTGGATTGCCTCGTCCAGCCCTTGTCTGCTAAATCTGTACCAGAGTTACCTCCTGTTGATTCCCGTGTACCGACCTCTGCCTGCCATATGGATTGCTTCGCCTAGTCCTCTTCTGTTATTGTTCTGGAACTTTCATTGATCGGGATCTTACCCGATTCTTCCTGGAATTTCTTCGATAACTGGACCGTGTTCATCCGATTCCTCTCCTTCTACTGCAGCCTCCGGAAGGTATAACTAATACCTCTTTACGCTTGAAGATCTTATTCTTCCGGGGTTTTTTGTGCCATTGGCTTTTTCCCCGTATAACTGCGCCCGAGGAGGGTTGCCACAGATCACCCAAAGGGTGTCACTATGGCGTCCTACCTTGGTCGTCCCTATCTTCAAAAAAAAGGGGTGAAGGCTCGAACTAAGGACAATCCAACGCTAATTCAACGCCGGAGACTTCAAGGTGAGGAGGAAGGGGAGGAAGGGGAGGAAGGGGAGTCTGGGGTATCACAGTAAGAAGAGGAGTCTACTGACCTTCCTGACAGTTTGCAACGCCACGAATGCGACATGGCCACTCCGCAGCAGGTTCAGGAACTTGTAGCAGCCGTCCAAAACTTGGGCCTGGAAGTCCAGAATCTAAAGGGCACAAACGCTGTGCTACAACAGAGGATGGCAGAGCGAGAACTACCGACAACTGATTTGCCTCCCTTACCGTTAGTCTCTGGGAAGTTTGATGGGACGCCCAAAAGGCTAAAGGAGTTCTTGGATGCGTGTCACTTACATTTCTCATTTCGTCCACATGCCTTTACTTCTGGACATACCAAGATTGGTTTTATGATAACCCACATGTCTGGCAATGCCTTGACGTGGGCCACCCCTTTAGTCAACAGAACTGATCCTGTGCTCCAGGATTATGAGGCTTTCAAAACCTTGATGAAGCAAACCTTCCTTCGAACAGAGAGCACCTTTCTGGCCTCCGAGGATCTGTTGGACATCCGACAAGGAAATTCAGACTTAATGTCCTATATCACCTCATTTAAACAGATCGCTGCGGAAGCTGGATGGCAAGAACAAGCCCAGTATGTCATCTTTCGGAGGGGTCTGCGAGAAGAGTTAAAAGATGAACTTGCACGTATCGAACGCCCCTCAACTTTTGCCGATCTAATCACTGCAACACTTCGGATCGATTTCCGGCTATCTGAACGGCGAGCTGAGCGACGAAGGATTAAGAGTCTTCCTATGCCCCCAGCTACTTCTCCTTCTGCACCATCTCCCTCTACTCGTCTCTCGCGTGAAGAGCCTATGCAGATCGGCATCACCCGTTCTCCTCTCTCGGCAGAAGAACGTAGGAGGAGGCGAGAAGGGAATCTATGCATGTACTGTGGATCTTCAACTCACCTGCTTCGAGAATGTCCTGATGTGCCTCCTAGACGCTCGGGAAACGAGCACCCTCGGTAAATTTGGGGACATACTACCGAGGGAAGGAATCCAGTCCCTTTGTTACCCTCTCAGTCACCACTTTGGAGTGTTCTGACGATGATCGTCTTATGGTGATGACAGTCACTCTTTTGAACGGCCAGACCTCAATTCAGACTCAGGCCCTTCTGGATTGTGGGGCCGCAGGTAATTTTATAGATACCCACTGGGCAGAGAGTCAAGGACTGACTCGGATAGCTAAGACCGAGGATCAATCGGTGGAGGGAGTTGATGGCGAACCTTTGAGCTCAGGCCTTATTACCCATTCTACTGAAGTCCTCACCATGCGTATCATGCAACATACTGAACGCCTTTCCTTTGATATTATCAGAGCTGCTCACTTCCCTTTGATTCTAGGCATTGGATGGTTGCGTCGGCATAACCCTACCATTGACTGGTCTAGAAACCTGTTAAGGTTTCATTCAACCTTCTGCAAAGCAAGCTGTTTGCCGAAGCCAACCTTTTCTATGATGCAGACTTCCTGTGGGATAGAATCCAAATCCATACATTGCTTACCATCCTATTTAAATAGTTACGCTGAGGTTGTGACAGAGAAAATACTGTTAGAACTTCCTCCTCACAGACCCGAGGATTGCTGCATAGAACTGCACCCAGATGCCTTAGTCCCATTTGGTCGTATGTACCCCTTGACTATGCAAGAAAAGCAGTATCTGAGAGACTATCTCGACAAGAACTTAGCTAATAAGTTGATCAGACCTTCTAAATCTCCTGCTGGTGCCTCCTTATTCTTCATTCCCAAGAAAGACACGCAAGAGCTACGCCCCTGTATTGATTACAGAGGATTAAATAAGGTAACCGTCAAGGACAGATACCCTATGCCTCTCATCTCTGAAATCATACATGCCGTACTGTCGGCTACAGTATTTACTAAACTAGACTTACGCAAAGCTTACCATTTGCTTAGGATCCAAACCGGAGATGAATGGAAGACTGCCTTTAGGACCCCTTATGGTCTGTATGAGTATCAAGTGATGCCCTTTGGTCTTGTAAATGCTCCATCGATATTCCAACGTTTCATGGACAGACTTTTTTCGGATCTTTTAGGACATTCTGTCATCGTTTATCTTGACGACATATTGGTCTTTTCCCACTCACAAGTTGAGCATAACACTCATGTCAAGGAAGTATTTCACAGACTCAAAGACAATCAACTCTCTGTCAAATTGGAAAAGTGTGTTTTTTCGGCCACGTCCATATCATATTTGGGGTACATTCTTTCCTCTGAGGGAATTGCCATGGACCCTCAGAAGGTCAATGCTATTCTAGACTGGCCGTCTCCCAAGTCTGTTAAGGACATCCAAAGGTTCCTTGGGTTATCGAATTTCTACCGGAAGTTCATACCCAACTTCTCTCAACAGGTACTCCCGATGACCTCACTCCTTAAGAAATCCTCCTCTCCTTTCCAATGGTCTTCTCTAGCCGAAGAGAGTTTTCAACAACTCAAGCAAGCCTTCTGTTCAGCTCCCATACTAAGACAACCTGACCAGCTCCGTCCTTTTATAGTGGAAACTGACGCATCTTCTGCTGCTATCGGAGCAGTGTTACTGCAAGAGTATGAAGGGAAGGAACATCCAGTGTCCTATTATTCCAAGACACTTAACCCCAGTCAACGTAAACACTCTGTGATAGAGAGAGAATTGCTGGCTATGAAATTAGCTTGCACAGAGTGGCGACACCTTCTCCAAGGTGGAGAACACCCTTTTACCCTCCGAACAGATCATAAGAATCTACAGGTATTACGTCAATTTGAATGTTACAACACAAGACAGGCAAGGTGGGCACATTTTTTCGCCCAATTTTATTTTAACATTACTTACATTCCGGGTGAACATAACTTAGTGGCAGATGCCCTGTCTCGACGTAGTGACTACCTGTCTGAACAAGAAACAACTACAGAATTGATGTTTGCAAGAACTCAGAGGATAGGAGCGGTGTCCACATTCCTGCAACAGGTCAAGGACAATTCTGGAGGGAGATTTGAAACAGAAAAGGGTAACAACAAGAGCGATTATGTAATCAAGGAAGGTTTATATATGGTTGAGGACAAGTTGTATCTGCCGACTCCGTCATTAAGGAAGACAGCATTATCCTGGTGCCATGATACCAAGATTGCAGGCCATCGTGGAATTCGGAACACGCAAGAACTCTTATCAAGATATTTCTTTTGGCCTAGGATGAAGGAAGAGACCCGGCAATACGTCCAGTCTTGTGTCACCTGTCTTCGTAACAAGTCTTCCACACAAAAACCTCTGGGATTGTTGGAATCCGGTGCCATTCCCACAGGTCCATGGACCACTATCTCGACCGACTTCATTGTAGAGTTGCCAGTGTCTCAGGGTTGTACCTGTATAATGGTGGTCATCGATTCATTTACTAAAATGGCACATTTCTCACCCCTACCTGGTGTACCTTCTGCATCTCGCATGGCTGAAGTCTTCTTGAGTGACATATTCAAGCTACATGGTATGCCTACTAAGATCATCTCAGACCGTGGCAGCCAGTACACTTCTCATTTCTGGTCTGCCTTATGCAAGCGATTAGGCATTGAAAGGGCCTTGACCTCGGGATTCCATCCACAATCGAATGGACAAACTGAACGTCTTAATGGTACGTTGGAGCAGTATCTCCGGTGTTTTGTCAACCAACAACAGGATGATTGGGTCCAGTTACTCCCTACGGCCGAATTTTCATATAACAACACCTGCCACTCTGCCTTAGGTTCCAGCCCTTTTTTTTGCTCGTACGGGTATCATCCCCGTACCTTTCTTCCCTTGGCAAACATTGAGTCCTCGGTGCCCTCCGTGGAAGCTTCTTTAACTACTATCCGAGAAGCCCAAGACAAAGCTAGACTAGGACTCTTAGAGGCTCAAGAAAGGAATCGAACCCAAGCTAATAAACACAGGAGACCAGTGCCCAATTGGGGAGTCGGATCCAAGGTACTTCTATCTACTAAATTCCTACCACGTTGGGTTCACCCGTCTAAACTGTCCCCTAGATATATAGGACCATACAAAATAACACATGTAATCAACCCAGTAGCCTTTCGCTTACAGCTACCTGCTCGATTAAGTCGGGTACATCCGGTGTTTCACACCTCTCAATTGAAGACCTTTATGGAAGATAGGTGGTTCCGGAAAAGGAAGAACACTCCGGTCCCTCCAGACCCCACTGAAGACGTCTATGAGGTATCCCAAATTTGTGACTCACGATATCATAAGGGACGTCTAGAATACTTAGTCCACTGGAAAGGATACCCGAGGTCTGAAGACACGTGGGAACCTAGAACACATTTAAATACACCTCTCCTATTGCGTAGGTTCCATTTCAGACATCCCAATAAACCCGGTGGGGTGGACCTTAGGAGGGGGCATACTGTCACGCCGCAGGGAAACTGGCCGCTTTGGAAGAAGTGGAAGCTACGCCCGCCCTAGCGGGTTCCGTCACGTATAATTTTGAGCGTGCAGTGCAGGTCTAGTTGTCGTTGCAGCGTTCCTGACCTCGGTATTTAAGCCTTTTCACTTCCGGGGTCAGGTGCGTTGCAACGTACAGTGTTTTCGTCCTGTTCCTGCGCCGCTGACATTTTTCTGAGTAGCAGCATTTTCCCCTCCGTATTCTTTGTTTTACTCCTTCTTCCCTTTCTTTCGCTCCGAACCTTCATCTGGGTTTTTTCTTCCTCGCCTTCTTGCTCTCTCCTCCTTGTCAGTTCCGTTCCCATCTAATCACCCTTCCTCCCTTCCGTCTTGAGCTTTTCCTTCTATTCTTTTTCCGCCTTTTCTAGTCTGCTCCCCGTTAGGATTTCTCCACTCTTATTCCTCCCCTTATCCTCCCTCTTTCCTATCGGTGATATCCCGGAGTCACTACCTCAGCCTGGCTGGTGGATTGCCTCGTCCAGCCCTTGTCTGCTAAATCTGTACCAGAGTTACCTCCTGTTGATTCCCGTGTACCGACCTTTGCCTGCCATATGGATTGCTTCGCCTAGTCCTCTTCTGTTTTATTGTTCTGGAACTTTCATTGATCGGGATCTTACCCGATTCTTCCTGGAATTTCTTCGATAACTGGACCGTGTTCATCCGATTCCTCTCCTTCTACTGCAGCCTCCGGAAGGTATAACTAATACCTCTCTACGCTTGAAGATCTTATTCTTCCGGGGTTTTTTGTGCCATTGGCTTTTTCCCCGTATAACTGCGCCCGAGGAGGGTTGCCACAGATCACCCAAAGGGTGTCACTATGGCGTCCTACCTTGGTCGTCCCTATCTTCAAAAAAAAGGGGTGAAGGCTCGAACTAAGGACAATCCAACGCTAATTCAACGCCGGAGACTTCAAGGTGAGGAGGAAGGGGAGGAAGGGGAGTCTGGGGTATCACAGGAAGAAGAGGAGTCTACTGACCTTCCTGACAGTTTGGGACACAGTGGTTAAGCAACATAGACTTATGGTGTTTCCCTCACCTTTCACTCCACTGTTTAATAACCCAAAATGTTCACCGGGCAAGGACCCCCGGGGCCTTTCCTAAATAGAAGCAAGCAGGCTGTTTGAAATTACGGGATATGTTCATCGGTAAGGACCCAAAATCTTTTATGCAATGTAAAAGTGATCGAGGGCTGAATGAAATGGAACGTTTTCAATACTATCAGTTGCGGCACTGGATTCTCGCCCCTCCGGTTAAACAGGCAGCAACTAGGGACCTACCTTCTTTTGAAATGTGTTACCACGAATCGAGGGACTAAAGCCCTACTGTCAAATTTATAAATATTGAATAAATCGCCCCCCAAGCTGCCCCCATATTATAAAATAAAATGGCAGTCAACGCTTAGGCTTCAAATTTCGGAAAAGTAGTGGGAGGCGGTGTGGAAAGATATTCCCAAATATACCCGATCTATCCAAATACACCCACCCACGTTTTTGCCCCCGGCATTCCAGGGCTCTTCCATTTTTGCGCCAGGCAGCATCTGGCTGCCACCAGCATGACCTGGAGCATATGATCTTGAGTGTCCTCCTGTCCATCACCGATGTCAATTCCAAAAAGGAGAAGCCAAGGGCAGGAGGGCCGCTCAACCCCGTCTACCCCCTTGATCCAGGCCAGTACCCTTTCCCAATAATTCTGGACCACTGGACATCCCCACCACATGTGGAAATAATCCCCTCTCTCAGTCCTGCATTTCCAGCAGTGTGGGTCATATCCCGGCTTCATCCTAGCAATCCTCTGCGGGGGGTAGTGACATCGGTGTAATACCTTAAGGGCTTGATGGCGATACTGGAGGGAGGCCGTGGACCGATTGGCCCGCCTGCACATCTCTGCTCACCTTTCATCATCAATCACCTCCCCCAGGTCCTTACCCCATTGTGTGTGTGCAGGTGGAGGATCTCAGATTTTAAAGGTGAGATATTATCCCCTTAGAGCCCCTCGCAGATAGGAGAAGCTTTTCAAAATCCGTGAGATCCCTCCTGAGGGTGTCACCCCAAGATGGTTCAGTAAGGACCCCCTTGAGCTGAAGGTAGCGAAAGGGGGACAGGGTACCTATTCCCAGGGCCTCCTCCAAGTCACTTAAGGGCAGGAAAGAACCCCCCACCCAAAGATGGCCAGTCCTTCTAAGGCCTGCCTCAAACCATGTCTGGTATGCCGCTGGCTCTGCTATTTTGGCCAGGAAAGGGGGGGGTCCAAATGCAACTCAGCGGAGAAGGCCAGGTTGTAAACCACCAGTAGTAACCTCCTTCCCTCCACAGGGACCACAGCACCTTTAGTATCGGATGGTTTAGAACGCTTCTGGGGATCTCCTTTCTTGGGACCCAAAGCCATTCCTCTATTGTGGCAGGGGCAAGGGGTCTGTTATCCATGGCCACCCACTGCTTTTTCGTATCTGGAGAGAAGTGATCCACCAAAACCCTCAACTGGGATGCTCTGTAATATGTCTCCAGGTCGGGAAAACCCACCCCCCCTCCTCCTTAGGTCTAGTCAACACCTCATAGGAGATCCTATGTTTTTTCCCCGCCCAGAGGAAGTTGAGGAGGACTCGCCTCGTTTCCGTAAAGAATGTTTTGGGGATCAGTACCGGGAGCATTTGAAAGAGAAATAAGAACTTGGGGAGGAGAACCATTTTTATGAGGTTGAGGCGTGCCATCCAAGAGAGACCCGACCCGGCCCACCTCTCTACATCTCTCCTGATTGCGGACCAGAGGGGGGGAAGTTGGCCGCGTATAGCTCATCAAGGTCGTGTGTGACCTGTACTCCCAAATAGCGGAATCCCTCCTCCTTCCTTCTAAAGGGGAGCCCATTCACAAAGGCCATCTCCGGATCCGACAGATTCCCGCCTATAAACGCCACCGATTTTTCCAGGTTGACCTTGTACCCTGATAGCTCTCCATAGCGCGAGAGGACCTGTAACAAGAGGAGGACTGTTTGGGACGGTCTGGTGACATAAAGTAACACGTCATCAGCGAATAGGCAGATTTTACATTGCATGTTTCCCATCTGTACTTCCCTAATGGCCGCATCATTGCGGACCGAGATCGCCCATGGTTCCATTACCAATGCATAAATTAGCGAGGACAGGGGGCATCCCTGCCGTGTGCCACGTTCGAGGGGGAACACTCTAGATTCTGTCCCGTTTAAGAGTCAAGCGCGGACATCCAACCCAGCCACCTTGGACCCATCCCCAGGGATGTGAAAACCTCCCCCATGAAAGCCCAGCTAACCCTGTCGAAGGCTTTCTCCGCATCGAGGGCCAGCAGGAGAGCGCCCTCGTCTCGGACCCCCGCTGTGGCAAGTATATGGAGTGTCTTCCGCAAGTTATCGGAGCCCTGCCTGTTTAGGACGAATCCAGCCTGGTCAGGGTGTATCAGGCGGGGGAGGCAGCCCTCGAGTCTAGAGGCCAGGATTCTAGCGAAGATCTAGATCTAGGAGCGAGATAGGTCTATAGGACCCGCATTCCGTCTGGTCTTTACCGGGCTTGGGTATGCCGGTGATAAGGGCTTGCAGAAACGTCGGCGGAATCGAGTCTCGGTTCCTGATCTGATTAAACAATTTAGCCTGGGGTTTTAGTAGAATCGATTGGGTCTGTTTGTAAAATCCGTCCCCCCCAGGTGCCTTCCCCGCCTTCAGTCTCTTAATAGCGCCCTCCACCTCCTCCTCCGATATCTCCTCCTCGAGGGACCCCAGATCCTCGTCAAGATAGCTTAGGGAGGGGGTGTTCCGCCAGGTAGGAAGAGATATCTTCCATTGATTCGCCCACCTGCCTGGAATAGAGGTTACCGTAGTAGTCAATGAAACACTCTGCTATTTCCTCCCGGCCCCCGTAAATCCTACCCTCCCTGTCATTGAGCTGGGCAACCCCCCTTTCAACCCTACAGCCCCGGGCCCTTTGTGCCAAAAGAGTCCCCACCCTGTCTCCCCGTTCGTAGTATCTTTGCTTGGTATACCGCATTTTCTTAATAACCTCCCCTATGAGAACCGTGTGGAGCTCTTGTGGTTTGCCCTGCATCTCCTCCAGAAGAGCTTCTCGGTCTACTCCAGGAACGCCCAGTCTGGCTCGCAGAGCACCCAATTCCGCGCGGAGCTTGCCCTCGATCAGTCCCCTCTCCCGCTTACGCCTCGAGCCCGCTGCATTGAGGAGACCCCTAAAAGTAGCTTTTGCAGCTTCCCATACCATCGACATGTCGGTCTCACCATTGTCATTCGTCTCAAAGTAGGCCGACATTTCTTGCTTCATAAAGTCCCGAAACACGGGATCCCTAAGAAGCGTATCGTTGCACCGCCATCGGAAAGATCTTGGAGCAACGGGCAGTGACCAGTTAGCTACTAGTAGTTCATGGTCCGACCACGTTATGGCCTCCACCTTCGGCTGTTGAACCACCCCGTTCCCTTCCTCCGAAATTAGCAGGAGGTAAATTCTGGTGTAGGTACAGTGTGGGGGAGAGAAGAAGGTGTAACCGCCCTGGCCAGGATGTGCTTTGCGCCAAACGTCCACCCAGTAATGGTCCCTCAGGTGGGTCTGCAGGGCCAGACTATCTTTGGAAGTTGCCTTGGGTGCCCCCCCTCGCAGACCACCAGTCCAGACGGGGGTCCGTCACAGTATCATGGCCCCCTCTGCCCATTCATCCATGACATTAAAGATCTGAGTAAGGAACTGTACCTGACCTGAATTGGATGCGTACAAGGTGGCCAGGGTAACGCGTTGTCCCTCACAGAATCCCTTGACCCCCAAGAATCGACCCCCAAAACCCCTCTTGGTTTCTACCCCCATGAGGTGAAATGCCCTGCCCAAGAGAATACCCACCCCCTCCTTCTTGGAGCTCGCGTGTGAGGCCCAGTAGTTGCAACCGATCTCCTTTCCCTTAATTCTCGATTCCCTTCCCCGCCTATAATGTGTTTCCTGTAGAAAAAGGACTGTTAGGTGTTGTTTGCGGAACATGTTGCTGGTAAGGGACCTCTTATTTTGGAAGTTGAGGACCTTGACGTTCAGCGTGCCTATCCTCCCCTCAATCGTTATCGTCTTTTAGTTTGTGCACCTTGAACCCCTCATGGCATCTACATTTCAGAGCCCGTTGACAAACAAGTGTCTGTGATTTGAACTGGTTTTCCCCCACCCCTTTAAACCTATAAAGAACCCCGTCCCCCCTCCTCTCCTCTCCCCTCCCCTCTCCTTACCCATTGTGTAGGGCGTTCGTTGCCGACACCCCTGATGGGGTTGTAACAGGCTACGAACTGCCAGGGTCGCTGCCCCGGCCCCGGGAAAAAAAAAAGGGGGAAATTCTCATTAGAACGCCTTAAATCGTGCCTTTCTCCATTTGTTGGCAGCCCTTCGTGATTGGTGGCAGAAAGCTGGTGGTGGTATTCCCCCCTAAATGCACCCCCAAGCCTTAGCACAGGGTCGGCCTCCCTAGCCCCCCCGTGGGACGCGCTGTCGGGGGAGGCCAGAGGCCCCCATCACTTCATGGTGGGGAGTTACAGAGCAACATCTCTGTGGAACCAAAGAAACAACCTTATTGCAAACAACTTCTCAACCCTGGCTTAAGCCAGTTGAACAATGAACTCCCCCTAAGGTGTGAAAAGAACACATTTCGTTCTGCCCGGTCCGTCCGGGCGCCCTGGGCTCGGACGGGAGCTCAAGTTGGGCCTTGCCTCGAAAAGTAAGCCTTGATTGCCATATGTGTAATCATGTGGGGTCACCCTGGTCCATGGCGGGGTGTCTGGTTATCCGGAATTTGCGTGAGCCCTTGACCTTTGACTTCCCCTGGGAGAGGTCTGGGCCCCGAGGGGCATGGGCGTGGTCTCCGCCGGCCGCAAATCGGTCTCCGGATGGTCCCGCGATGTCTCCCGTGAGGTCCTCCGTGGCTCTACGAATGTCCGCCTCTGTGATCAGCTGCTATCTCTGACTCTGCCACTCGAACGCCAGATGGAATGGGTGCCCCCAGCGGTACCGTAACCCCTTCTCCTGCAGCCATCTGGTGATGGCACCACACTTTTTCCTCATCTGGAGTGTGAGGGCTGAAAGGTCCTGATATATCGTCACCCTGGAGTTGCCGTGTTGAATGTCACGCAGGGTTCTCGCTCTCTCCAACACCCTGGCTTTGTCTTTATAATAATGAAACCTCGCCAGGACCGAGCGCGGGCCCCTGCCCCCACCACCGACCCGGTGGACCCTGTCGAGCAGGAGGGCCTCGCCCGAGTCCGACCCCAGAACTATTCTGATTATTTCTTGGACTTTACTTTCCAGTCCCACCGGGGTCTCTCCTTCCGTTTCCTCCAGGCCAAAGATTTGCAAATTGTTCCTCCTCTCCCGATTTTCCATATCGTCAACTTTTAGGCGGAGATCTTTTTCGCGGCGGTGTAGTTCCTGGAATTTGGTGTCCATTTGCGCTTCCAGGACGGCCGTCGACGCCTGATTGCATTCGACCCCTTCCATTCTGTCTTCTAGCGTAGAGACCTTGGCCGTGAGGTCAGCCAGTTTGGCCTCCATGTCCGTCCTCATGCCTCTGATCTCCTCCAGAATCATTTGGATATTAGACTGCAGAATCATTTGGATATTAGACTCATGTCCGGAGGCTGTGCTGTGGGAGGGCCAGTCTCCATTTTGCGGTGTCCTGGGGTAAATTGGTATTGTGCGAGAGTTTCTCTCCAGCTCATGGGGTGTGGGGACCTCGAGGAGTATCTTCTGGAAGGGGCCTGGGGTCTTGAGTCGATGGGCCCATTGTATGTGCCAGGTCCTTGGAGCGATTATCAGATGGCGGGACCGTATAGGTGTGACCAAGCTCAATTTGCGGGGCACCCCCTTGGTGTCGGCTGGAGCGCAGTCTCCCGCTACCCAGTCCCCGGCCGCCCAGGGTCTCTGGCCCTCACTGGTGGTCACTGGTGGTCTCTCTGGGTGGTCCTGGGGGGGCTCGGGCGGCGATACCACTGGGGATGGGTCGGGCCTGGTGTCCTTTTGGTGCGGCAGGACCTTAGTGTCTGAGCCGTCGTTGCAGGGGGACACCGGGAGCCCAATGGAAGCCCCTTCTCACCTGATCAGAGGCTCCTCCGCAGCCAGAACCAGGGTGTGGGCCGCACGCTACTGTGCTTAAGCTTGGTGCCAGGGGGTGCAGCCGCGACAGGTGGGCCGGCCAAGAGATGGGGGGGCCCCAGACGCGCTTGCGCGTCGGCCCGAGCCCGGCTCCGGTGTCCTTTTCCGTGAGTTGCAGTCGCAGAGTGCTGGGTGGAGGTGCACCCACGGCGCTGCTTAGGCCTGGTGCTAGGGGGGCTCTCCCCCCGAGGGTGCGGCCACGGGAGGTGGGCCGGCAAAGAGATGTGGGGCCCAGGCGCGCTCCCGCGTGGGCCTGAGCTTGGCTCCGGTGTCTTTCTCCGTGGGTTGCGGTCACCGGGTGCTGGGTGGAGGTGCGCCCACGGCGCTGCTTAGGCCTGGTGCTAGGGGGCTCTCCCCCGAGGGTGTGGCCACGGGAGGTGGGCCGGCAAAGAGATGTGGGGACCCAGGCGCGCTCCCGCGTCGGCCTGAGCTTGGCTCCGGTGTCTTTCTCCGTGGGTTGCGGTCGCCGGGTGGTCCCCAGGGGTTCCCCACGGGAACGGCCTCCAGTGATTTCGGCGAGGTGGTGGGATGCAGGGGTGTGGGGCCGTCCTTGTGCTACGCAAAGCCGCGACGGCGCGTCAAGCTCCATTTGGTGCTCCGGCGGGGCTACGTAGCTCGAGGTGCCAGGGGGAGGCGGGAGGCCGCGGATCTCAGGCCGCCAGCGGGAAAGCAGGGCCGTCGGGCATTCCGAGGTGTGTTTTCACAAGGCCCCTCAGTGGTGAGCTCTTGATGACGGCGGCCGCATGTCGCCCGTCTCCTCCATGGTGGTGTGCGTTGTGCTGTGTGTTCCGTGAGCAGGCACAGGCAGGGGGTCCGCTCCCTCCTCCCTCAGCGCGGTCCGGGAACAGGGATCCCTGGAGGCATATTTGGTGCTATTGTCCGGTTCTGGCGGGATATTGGGCAGAAATTGATATGAGCATAAAAAACTTATTTGGTGTGCTGAAACCAAGGTGCATGAAGTCAAATCTGTTGTTAATTATGGAACCATGTATCAGACGTACCTCGAAACAAAAGAGTAGAATGTATGTTATGTTACAATTGGCTGCATTATTATGCATAGCACAGAACTGGAGATCTAAAAAAAACACCGTCACTTGCAGAATGGCTAGCAAAAATTCGGAACTTTGTTGCACTCGAATGGACTACTTACTCGATTCAGGGGGATCAGGCAAAATTCTCACAAGACTGGTCAGAAGTGCTTGAATTTCTACAAAATGACAATCTTCGGTATTGTCCCCAGCATTTGCGTGTGCTCGGCATTCGTTAACTTGTTGCTTTTTTCTGGAAAAGACCCGCAATCTATACCATGCAAGAGATTGAGGGGGGGGTGGGCTTCAGCTGGGTGGGAGGTATGGAGGGGTATTTGTTAGTTGTATTGTACATTTGAAATGCTAATAAAAAATAAAATAAAATATTAGCAGAGATAAAACAAAGGCCATAGCACATGAACGTCAAATAGAAAGGGAAAATAAAAGGTGAGCCCTAGCGATGTGTAAATGATAAGAAACAGGTATATGCTTGAGAGCGCGAGGAAGATGGCAGTCAGCGAAGCTCTTAATTAATGGAAGCGCATGCTGGGTATTTGAACGACCATTAGCTAAAGCCAGTAAAAACATACTAATGTGCTGCAGGTCTGTTGGACTAAGATGGTTAGATAATAATAAAGATACTGAAAATGTGAGTCATTAAAGAGTGATGATAAGTATTGAAAGTGGCTTATCTGTTGATTACACTAGCAAAAAGAGACCGTGTGCAGATGTCCGAGTAAACAGTGGAAATACTAGGTTATAAGCTATACCGACAATATAGACAAACGTGATGTTGTTGCGATGACCCAGGTGAGCCTAGTGGGAAATCTTGCAGCGCACGATCATCAAAAGGTTTAGTAGCTGTAAGGGGGCAGAAGTAAGACTCTGACACAGAGTGGTCATCGAGGTTGTTAAAGACTTATTAATGTAAGAAAATGAAAAGAAAACCCTATATTGCTCTGACTCTAGGAGGGGTTTCTGTTTCCCTGACTCAACAAAAATACTAATGTCTCAGTCAGGATGTCAAAAGCAAAAGTCCATAGTCCTATGCCGGAATCCTACCTTTGTGCCTCACACTCTAAGCTAAACTACATCAAAGGGGTATCTTCCTGATCAGAGGAATGGTTGCCCTGGAGGAATGGTTCCCCTGGACAAAGTGTAGTTCTGGGTTTGAAAGTTCTAAAAGTTCAGTTTCAACTGAAATGCCTCTCTTCCATGGTCCATACATATGGGTCCCAGACTCCAGTTGGCAGACCCGGTTCACCTCTCTACCAGGTATTGTGACGAGGAAGAGTGGCTTGGTTACTTCTCCATTCTACCGTGGGTCGCCGACCATGGTTGGCAGACCTGGTTCCCTTCTCTATCAGGTACTGCGACGAGGAAGAGTGGTTGGTATACTCATATTCGTTGGGGGTCCCAGAGCGATGTGGGCAGCAGACGTGGATCACTCTCCTGCCAGGTACTGCGATCCCAACAAGGATTGGCCTTGTGTTTCTTTCTTGTACACCTGTCTCACTGTTCTGCCAGGTGTTCCTGTCCACTCATATCTGAATGATTGGCTAGTACACGCAACCTCCTTCTAAGAGGCAGAAAAAGACACTCAGGGGTTAGTACACTACTGTCAAAGTTTGCATGGCTACTCACTGATCCCATGCCAGAACACGGAATACATCAGAGCCCAATTTAAGCAACCATGGATAGAGTATGCCTCTCAAATCAATGCTTCGAGGAGTTTCAATCCAAGCAGTGTCTCTGTTAGCTTGTGCATCAGCCTCAGGGCCTCAATGTCCAAAGGGGCCTGGCCTCCTGCGTCTTCACTGTATGTTAGAAGAGGGCCCACCTGAACATATTAGTGAGACACATCCGGGCCACTGTCCTTTGGATTCAGAGGACACAAGGAAAACTATTTCAGTTCCAGACCAGCTCTGTGCGTCTCTCAGATGGTGAACGCTCTCAGATATCCTTCGCAATCAGCAAGATCGCTCTTCCTCCAGGCCTCTAGTGATAACCACAGATGCAAGACGAGGATAAATGTATTTGTAACACACCTGGCCTCTCCAGGAGTCAGCCAGTTCCTCAAACTGGAGGGAACTGGCTGACATTGTAAGAGTTGTTCTTCATTTTGCTCAGGTCCCGAAGATTTTCTGGTTCTGCTCAAGAGAGACAATTGTGAAAAACCTGAGGGTAGTTCACTGCTTAGTCCCTGCGGATCCCTTATTCAGGTGGCCTGAAAAGGGCCATCGATATGGATCTCGACTCTGGGTGTGGACAAGCGAGGCAGGATCACCTGGGTAGGGGGTTCTCTGGGAGTGGGGAGGAGATACCAGGAAGGTGAGACATGGTATCTCCCATTTCCTGATAATTGTTTGCCCCACATTCTTTCTACCTTTATGGAATACTACAGGCCTCATCATGACCCTGCCGGTCCAGAAACAACGGTGAGGGTAAACCCGCCACCACCGTTGTCTCCGGACCGGCAGACTACGAGCTCAGCAGGCGGGTAGCCCTACTCCCGCCAGGTCTGACCTGGCGGGAGTAACGCCACCCGTCTGCTGACGGAAATGGAAACACCGGCACCATTAATTAGGGTGCCGATGTTTCCACAGTCCCCATTCCCATGGAGTCCTATGGGACCTATGGGACTCCATGGGAATGGGGAGTAACGGAATGCCGGCTCTGGAATTACCGGATCACCGTGGCTGTAATGCCTCGGTAATTCCAGCAAGTCCGAAGCCGGTGATTCATTACGGGTTCGGCAGCAACCTGCCGGATTTTCCGGCACGGTTACCGCCAGACTTGGAATGGGGCCCTACAACTCCCATAATTCCCCTCTTTTCTTTATCAGCCCACCTACTGCGACGAGGAAGAGGAAGACAGACTAGGAAGATTACCACTAGTGATCTGCAATGGCCCTGTCCCACTAATGAGGCCAGGCACTCAGTCATAATCACACACACCAGAAACTCATTGACAGCTACCCAGAGTATAAGAAGTGGAGCATAGAAAGACAAAGTGAACGAGAGCGGGTACGAGAAGGAGCAGCTGTGCAAGGGCTGTTGAACACCAGGCTGCGGAGAACAAATGGCTGTGATGCTAGCAGATTGCAAGTGAGAGCAAGAGAAAGCAAGGCGAGGGAGACGTTTCTCCAAGAGGCCAAAGTGGTGTCGAGAGGAAAGCCGAGAAACTGGAGGAGTCCTGTCTTTGATGTGCCTGAAGGTTACTTGTTTCCCAGAGCGACAGGAGTGCCCGGGAAGGTCTGGAAGGAAAGGGGAGAGACCCTGACCTCGGACGCGATAGCAGAGGAAAGCGAGATACAGTCATTCACAGCCTGTGAGTTCTTGAATGAAGGAAGAGCCGGTTTGTGAAGACGTGAGTGTTAACAATGTTGCAAGCAAGCGAATGCGTCTGATGGCAGATGAGAGAAGAGAAAACATGATGATTAATTATGGAATACAAAGTAGCAAAGTGGTCCTGCATAGGAAGCAAAACGCATTATGGAATGTCTCTGTGAACTGTAATCTCCCCTCAGAAAGGGAGCGGACATTAACTATGGTGAAAGAATGTAGTAGGTCAAGACTCCCGAAAACAATTGAAGGTTAAGGAAAAGATGCTGCAGAGGGGAGCTAGTGAAGTGGGAGCAAAATTGTAAAATGCTTGAAATGAGAAGCCGTGATCCCAAAAAGGTGTATTTGGGATGAAGTGAAGTAAATTGTGATATAAGGGGAAATTGTTTAAAGTAAAGAAATCAACCAAGGTGCTAAGAAGAGTGCGGGTGAATATGATGCACTACCATAACCAAGGTACATTGGGCCTCATTACGAGTCCGGCGGTAACCTGCCGGTTTTTCCGGCTCGGTTACCGCCAGACTCGTATTACCATTCCGCCTCTGTGATTCCCGGAATTACCGGGGCATTACAACCCCGGTGACCCAGGAATTCCGGAGGCGGAATACGGTAAATCCCCATTCCCATTGAGTCCCATAGGAGTCAATGGGAATGGGGACCATGGAAACACCGGCACCATCACGAGATTTCCACATCCGCCTGCAGGCGGGCGGTGTTAAACCCGCTAGGTCAGACCTGGCGGGAATGACACCTCCACCTGCAGGACTCGAGATCACCCTGTATGGAAACAACGGTGGCAGCGGGTTTACCGCCTCCGTTATTTCCATACCGGGTGACTCGTAATGAGGCCCATTGTGTTGAAGTGGTCATGCATAGGCCCAAGTAAAGCTATGCAGTTTCGAAAGTCTTCGATGTAAAAGTAAATTAACCAAGAAGGTTGGGGGAGGGAATCTCATGACGAATTGAAGAGAAGTTAAAGTTTGGAAAGGCCTAGTCTTGAGTAAGGGAAACCTGAGGGGACGTAGGGTGAAAGAGTCACCCGGAACTGTGTTTGTAAACAGGCAAGGGAAGCCTGAGAGAACTGTGTTTGTGAACAAGGCAAAAGAAGCCTGAAGAAAACTGTGATACATATTGGACTTACACTGAGTCAGGCGAGTGTAGTCTGAAAGACGAATGTGAATTCTTTGAACTGTGCCTACTAACCACTTTGAAGGAACTCTTAAAGAACCTGAGTGACTTAAACTTGGGGAAAGGAGTTGTGAACCAACTGCATTGCCATTCTGATTTTCATTTGATACACACTTTTCATTTTCATGCATTTTTCCCACACTTAGTTATTGTAAAGCGTGAGGGCAAGTATAGGTTTCTGACATAGACCTTTTCTTTGTTTGACTGACTGACTCAGACTATGTTATTTCATTTTGATGGTTGAGACTACTCCCATTAGAGAAATAGGGCCTGATAGGAAGTCTCGAACCCCCATTCAAAACTTAATAAAGGCGTTGAAACGTGTATGTTTGTGTCTATGTATGATTTATGATACCATGCCTGCCTAACACAATACATTGGCAATGAATTGTATCAACAAAAATATGAACCAGGTGTCCCTGCCTGACAAAGGTCACCAGGGTTTTCCTGGAGTGGGCAGAAGTCTACCTTGTTTTGGTCAATGCCTCTCAAATCCTAAGGGTAGAAAATACAGTGGCGGATTTCCTCAGAAGTGTGTTTTATTATTATTTCTAGGGTAATTATTGTAGCTTCGGGAAGCAAAGGATCACTTTACAATCATACAGGGAAGAATATGGTTAGGTAGCAGGGAAACAAGGAAGTGGCAATTTGTGAGAAACTGGAAGGTGTCTCACCCGCTAGTCCCGGGGATCTGTCATCCAGGTGGCCAGGACGCAGCAATCACTTTTGGATCCAATTCCTGGGGGTGGACCATTGCGGGATGATCACCTGGATGAGGGGACTTCGGGGAGTGAAAGTGAAACACCGGATGGTGAGATGCGGTATCCCGCTGCCTGCAACACCTTTTCCCCATCCTACCAGGTAGGATACCTAGGAACTCAACCCCACCACCCCTTTCCTGACACAAACACTTTCTCACGGACAGCACACCGTGAGTGACAACGGACTAACACCAAAGCCGTATACCTGACATATCCCAATACAATGGTCAGGCAAGGTCAAGCAATTACGGATCATTACACACACCTGACTTTCATCACACTTTCCCCACATGGATAAAAGGCGGAGCACGAAAGCACACTCTGAGCCAGACAAAACACACAAGGAAACAGCAGTCCCGAGATGACAGTTTAATACGAGGAGAAAGGCAGCGAGACCACAGAGCGGTGCAAGGAGGGAAGTCCCCTTGACCTGTAAAGACTGTTACTTTTGTGAACCTTGAAAAGTAAGAAACCTAAGACCAGGAACTAAAGCTGCTCAAACCTGCACAGTGTTTTGGAGGTACCCGGGGCTCTACCGCGTCGATAACCAAGGCGGGGAGGAGCAATTACTGCTGTGGTGCTGTCCTTGGCTACTATAACAAAGCAGCGTCAGTAAAGACAGCACAGCCGGTGAGTTCGAGAGACTGATACCAAACCAGCCTGTGTTTTAAACCAAGGTTGCAAGCCGCAACATTAAAGTGAGGTACACTCCTATGTACAAATAAGTTGGCATTGAGTTCGATGTGGCCGGTGGATTTCATACCTGTATCCAGATGCGTATGAGGAAGGCGGCTCAATTGACCGCCCTCATATGTCTATTCACCAAAAGAAGCAGTGGGTATTCTATGTGGACAGCTCTTTATCCAATGCCTGGTCCCTACAGTAATTTATGGTCTAGAAGCACTATTTACGATTGACTTAAAATGGCTACAGGTGATTGAGGGAAAGTTTTGGAGAAAGATGTTGGGGCTACCGACATGTGTACCCATGGCCATAATATGTTTGGAATTGGGCATCCTTTCACTAAAATCGATAGTACTGAAGAAAAGAGCACAGCTATATGTCAAGATGCTGAATGCCCCCCTAACCCTCTATTAAACAGCGTTGGTCACGATGAGAGGAAAAATCAAGCCAGCTCGTCCCTGGGGAAGAGTATGAACGAGCTGTTCCAAGCCATAGGGTGGGTTCCCAAGTGGGGCGATGAGTACCTAGGTATGAAGACCTCTCTTGGGAGACACACTAAGCTTTGGGACTGGCAGGAAAACTTTACTCATCTGAGTCAATTGCATAGCTGTGCTTTTATCTCCACAGTAGTGTACACGTATAAAAGTCTTCAAGGCTATTTGAACCTATGCCCTGCCCCTACTCTAAGGAGATTCATTCTGTTATTAAGAATTAATCCTCTACCTTTCTTCTCAGTATTGGGCGTAGAGCAGGGTATTCCAAAAGAAGAATGTTTTTGTCGCCTTTGCCTTAATAGGGGACAGAGAGAAACTGGGAAACATGTTTTGACAGAGTGCCCCTACATGGGAACAGTTTACATTGAGCATCTGGGCAGATTTGTTCATTGTTTGTCAACAATGAAAGATTCCTCATTTTGGATTTCATGCATTAATACGGATAATTTAAGCCTTTCTATGACTTTGTTCAGAATTTGGTTGAGAAACGTTTGGACAGAGCTGGTAAACAGGGAAACTGAATGTGCATACAAGCTCCAATTGATTTGGAACTAGAATACTAACTGGGTCTTGGAATATGGGAGTCTCATAGGATGCGCACCATTATGACCACTGCTTTTGAAACTAATTTAAACTTTTTAGTGATGCCCAGGTGGAAACTAATGGCGTATAAGCCTTATGGAATGAATTGTAACAGATTGCTTCTTTTTAGCACATATTGGTATGCTCACCTGGTCTCTACAGGGACGTTGGGGCCCGGTTGGAGCCCTCCCTGGACTTGGCTCCCCTGGATCGGTTCTCTCCCCATGCTGCTGCAATGTGGACTGCTCTGGTTGCTGGTACTGCCTCTGAGGGAATACGAGAGGCAATGAGAATGGTGTGGTGGTATCGCGATCCCCCCCGGAATCCTTTGTTCCAAAACGAGATGAGCAAGCGTTTGCCCATGTACGCTCACCTGATTTCTTGTAAGGATGAGCTCTCCGTCCTGCTTCTCATTAGCAGGGGCGCCGTAGATGGACCTAGTTGCTTCACTGGTCCGTGGATGGGGCTGCTCAGACCGGCTGCAACCAACCACTTGGAAGGTAAGAGTCTTAACAATGATTATTGTCCGTGTTCTAATGCAATGTCGTTTTTGCCATGATTATAGTTCGTAATTATTGCAATGTTTTTTTGTCATGATTACAGTTCGTAAATTCTTGCAATGTCTTTTCTCTCTCTTATAGGTGTGGAGATTACTGTAAAGAGTCGCAGTGTTTAGAGCGAGCCCCAATGGAGCCCAAGAGAATGGCGAAGCTCCCAGGTAGGTGGTAAGTTGACTTTCAGGGTAGAACGTGAGGCTCAGGTGTTGTGCAGCCAAGCGTAAGTTATTTATGCAATTTCTAACCTTGTGTGTTCTTTTCTCTTGCAGGGATGGCCTGGCGTTGTCAAGCGGGAAGCGGCTGTCAAACGGCCTGTCCGCGGTTGCAGGATAGAAGACTCTGTGAAGAGGATGGATGGAAGAAGCTCCCGCGTAGCTGGATGTCCGGAACAGGTAAGGATGCGCTCCAACTCCGATGACTAAGGAACCAGGTAAGATGTAATGCGCTGCAGGCGATCGTGTAGCTGGAGCCAGGAAATGCGCTTTCAGCGATGGTGTAGCTGGAGCCAGGAAAGAAGCATTGTCAGCGATGGTGTAGCTGGAGCCAGGTAAGATGCGCTTTCAGTGATGGTGTAGCTGGAGCCGGGTATGTTGTGCTTCTAGGTGATAAGCTGGAAAACAGGTAAGGATTCTGCAGGCGGTGGTAAGCGTTACGGTGCAGAAAGCAGACTAATGCGAAACGCCAGAATCCAGGCGGGTTGGCCTTAAATATGCTGGCCCGGCCCCTCCCTTCTGGCCCCGCCTTGTGGCTCCACCTTGCCACTCTCAGAGGTTCTCCCCAATGTTCTCCTATGGCCACGCCCGGCCTGGATGCATTGCCTTAGGAATAGAGTGTGCAAAGCACACTTTTGCATGAGCCTGGTGCCAGAGGCGCCAGCACTGGGTCCATTTGGACCCTGTAGGTGGCAGAAACATGGGCCCTTGTCCAGTGGCCATGATAGCACTCCTCCTCAAGGCCCCTATCACAGGCGTTCTTCTCTCCGTTCCTGGTTTGGCAGGGTTATTACGGTGAAACCGTCTGATTAGTTGAAGCGCATGGATAAATTCAACAGGTTCCCATGCGCGATCCTGAGGTCCGTAACCCTCCCAGTCGATCAAGTAGTACAGTTTTGACCGTACTGTCTTAGAGTCCAGAATGTCTTTAACCTCATACTCAGGTTCTCCCTCTATGATTTCAGGCTCAGGTGGTTTTTTAATCCTAGTCTCTGGTTTCACAGGTTTTAGGAGGGAAACGTGAAATACTGGATGGATCCGCATATTGGCAGGTAGATCTAATTTTATGGCAGCAGGATTAATGATGGCCTTGATGGGGTAAGGTCCGAGGTATCTTGGACGGAAGACCCGCGGTCCCTTCAATGGAATATTCTTGGACGCCAGCCATACTTTATCACCAACTTGGTAATGCGGGGCTTCCCTTCTATGCCAGTCTGCAAACCTTTTTTGTTGTTCTTTGGCCTTGATCAGGTTCTTGGTTGCTTCCTTAAGAGTTTGAGTAATGGTCTTATGTAAGGTGGTGATCGCTGGCATTTCTAGTTCATCAAGTGGATCAAAGGAGGATGCCGACCATTCATGATATAGAATGGGGTTTGTCCCGTACTGGTGTGAATGGAGTTATTGTAAGCAAATTCAGTCAACCAGAGAATGCTTTTCCAAGACCCTTCTGTCTGCTGCAACATACATCTTGTGTTTTGTTATAGCGTCTGATTGGTCCTTTCCGTCTGGCCATCGGTTTGGGGATGGTGACTTGTGGATAGGCGAAGATCGATTTGCGCTATCTTACAACATCTCCCCCAGAAAGCTGAAACAAATTGAGTTCCACGATCCGAAACCAGTACCGAAGGAAAGCCATGTAGTTTAATTATTTGTTCCAAGAATACAGTGGCCAGGGTTGCGGCAATGGGAAGCCCCTTTAGTGGAATGAAATGTGCCATTTTGGAGAATAAGTCTACTACGACTAGTATTGTGTTGAAGCTGTCGCAGGGTGGCAGATCGGTAATGAAGCCCATGGACAACATATGCCATGGTGCTGGTGGTACAACCAACGGAGGCAATAACCCTGCGGGGCTTAACATTTGAGATTGTTGTTGTGCGCAAACACCACAGGTTGCAATAAACAGAACCACTTCCTTTCCCTAGGTTGGCCACCAATAGTTCTTTCGAATTTTGGCCCGAGTCTTGGTAATTCCAGGATGTCCCTCCACTTCGGGAGACCAGAAAAGCGTTTTATTCTTCTTTAATAGAGAAGTGATTGGATTAACGATCTGAGAAAACCCCGGAATAAACTGCCTGTAAAAGTTGGCAAATCCGAGTACGCTCTACACTCCCTTGGTCGATGTTGGGGATGGCCACTGAAGAATAACATCCACTTTGCGAGTGTCCATGTGAACCCCTCGTGGGGTAAGCATGAAGTCCAAAAATTCGACTTCCATAACATGGAAGAAGCACTTTTCTAGTTTGGTAAACAGCCGATGCTTACGTAGCTTTTCCAGAACTGACCTTACATGGCCAACATGACCTTCCTTGGAAGTGGAGTAGATAAGAATGTCGTTGATGTACACGAGAACACAAACATCCAACAATTTGTGAAGTGCATCATTCATGAAGAACTGGAATGCTGCTGTTGCGTTGCATAACCCAAAGGGCATAACCTGATACTCTAAGAGCCCGTATTTGGTTCGGAATGCGGTTTTTCCATTTGTCTCCCTTTTTTACCCTTACCAAATGGTAAGCTCCTCGTAGGTCCAATTTTGTATATATTTGAGCATTCTTCACCTGATCTAGTAGCTCGGGGATGAGCGGCACAGGGTATCTATTCTTGACGGTAATCTGGTTCAATGCCCTATTATCTATACAAGTTCTGAGGTCCCCTTCCTTCTTTGGTACGAAGAAGAGAGCTGAGGAGACAGAAGACTTGAATGGGTGGATGAATCCGTTGGCTAGGTACTGGTCTAGGGCGGTCCTCAGGTGCTGATTTTCTTGCATTTGTATTTGTATTTATTTTTGTTTATATAGCGCTTTACACCAAAGCGCTGCACATTTTAACAACAGGATACATAAGACAATGGGCCTCATTACACAGTAGGCGGAGGTCCAAGGTACTATTAGCACCTTGGTCCATGCCGGTAAAATACCAGCACCGCCTTGGAGGAAAGGGGAATTACCGCCCTATTCCAAGGTTGGCGGGGCGGTAATTCCCCCTTCCCCCATTGCCCTTCCCCATTCCCATTTTTGCCCCATAGGGCTCTATGGGAATGGGGAAGGCGCTAATTACGGTGCCGCAAATTGCGGTACCGTAATTAGCACCTTGGTCCCTTTGCGGGTTGGTTTTTAACGCCTGCTAAACAGCAGGCGTTAAAGTACCAACCCGCAAAGGGACCTCGTAGTAAGGCAGTAAGGGTTTACCGGTACCGGTGCCCTTACCGGTACCGGTAAACCCTTAACGCCGTCCGTGTAATGAGGCCCAATGACATTATAAAAGTAACAGGAGAAGCAATTTACAAATTGAGAATCAGACCAACAAAACAATAAGTAGAGCAATTAACTGGAGGAGCGAAGGAGAGTAGTGCAGTAGAACTGAGATGGGGGAGGGAAATAGGGGGAGGAGGGAAAGGATGGGGTGAAGGGTGAGAATGGGGGGAGAACAAGGAGAAAAGGCAAGGAGGGAGGGGAGCAGGAATGGGGGTTTCAAGGCGGGGAATGGAGAAGGAGAGATTTAAGGGAAGTTCGGAATGAGGAAAAGGTGGAAATAGAGCGGAGTGAGAGAGGTAAGGAGTTCCAGTGTAGGAGGGCTAGGAGATGGAAGGAGCAGAAACGGGATGAGGCACAGGGGGAAGGAGGAACAGTGAGAAGGAAGTGGTCGGCAGAGCGAAGGGAGCGGGAGGAAGTGTAGAACGAGAGAAGGGAGGAGAGATAAGGGGGAGCAAGACCGTGGAGAGATTTAAAGACTAGGCAGAGAAATTGAAATTTAAGATGGGAGTGAAAGGGAAGCCAGCCAAGGGAGGAAAGGGAAGCAGAGATGGAATCACGGTGGGAGAGAAGACAAAGGGTGCGGACGGCAGCGTGGTAGATAGATTTAAGGGGGGCGAGATGAGAAGTAGGAAGTCCAAAGAGTAGGGAGGAGCAGTAGAAGAGGCGAGAGAAGATAAGGGAGGCGATTAAGAGTTCAGTAGCATGGAAAGTGAGAGAGGGGCATACTTTATGAATATTAAAGAGGTGGAAGCGACAGGCACGAGGAGTGAGAGAGATGTGATGGGAAAAGGTGAGAGAGGAGTCAAAGTGGATGCCTAGGTTGCGAGCGTGTCAGAGATGGGGAGATTAGAAGGGGGAAAATGAATGAAAGGAGGATGAGAGGGAGGGGGAAGAGAGTTGGAGGGGAAGAAAACTACTTCAGTTTTATCATTGTTGAGGGAAAGGAAGCGAGAAGCCATCCAATTTTTTATAGCAGTAAGGCAGGAGGAGAGTTTAAGGTGGAGGTCAGTAGAGAAAGAGAGGAAGAGTTGAGTATCATCGGCGTAGAAATGGTGAGACATGCCAAATGAGGAGATAACTGGGGCAAGGAAGGAGGTATAGAGTGAGAAAAGGAAAGGGCCAAGTACCGAGCCTTGGGGTACTCCGTATTCCAGAGGCTGGGTAGGAGAGGAGCGGCCTCCCCAGGAAACAGTAAAAGAGCAGGAGGAGATGTAAGAAGAAAGCCAGTTAATAACAGAGCCTTTGAATCCAAAGGAAGAAAGAGTATTGAGAAGAAGGGGGTGATCGACAGTGTCGAAGGCAGCAGAGAGGTCTAGAAGAATAAGGACAGAGGATTGCTTAGAGTGTCGAGCAGAGAGGAGGGAGTTAAGGATGTAAATGAGGGCAGTTTCAGGGGAGTGTTTAGGACGGAAGCCAGATTGAGAGGGAGGAAGGAGAGAGAGATTAGTGACAAAGGTTAAGAGTTGCGAGTAGGCGAGGCGCTCGAAAGTTTAGAGAGGAATGGGAGAAGTGAGATAGGACGGTAGTTGGAGGTGAGCAGGGGGTCAGCAGAGGGTTTCTTCAGAATAGGAATGATAGTGGCATGTTTGAAAGCAGAGGGGAAGATAGCAGAGGAAAGGCAGGTGTTGAAGAATGAAGTTAAGTAGGGAATAAGAGGGTAGATCTTAGGTATAAGGAGGGAAGGGAAAGGGTCAGTAGGAGCAGAAGAGGGGTGGGCTTTGGAGAGGAGGATGGAAACGTCAGAAGGGGAGACAGGGGAGAAGTTAGTCATGCAGGTAGAAGGGGAGAAGGGGGAGGGGGAAGTAACAGGAGCAATTGATTTTTTTGCGAAGGGCAAGGATCTTGGAAAAGAAGAAGTTTGCAAAGTCGGAGGGAGAAAGGGTGGAAGAGGTTGAGGGATCAGGGGTGGGAGGAGAGAGAAGACGAGAGAGAGTTTGGAAGATGCGGCTAGGGTGAGAGGCTTGGGATTGGAGCAGGTTGGAGTAGTAGGAGTGTTTTGCTGAGGAGAGTCAAGAGTCATGAAGAGAGTGGTAAGAGAAATATGAGGTTTGGTTGGAAAGCGAAGGGGATTTGAACCAGAGTCTCCGAAGACGTCGGAGAAGACGCCGCATGGAGAGAAGTTGAGGAGAGAGCCAAGGTTGAGAGGGTTTCCGGGTTGGTCGGAAGAAGGAAAAGTGGTGAAGTAGATTAAGAGAGGAGAAGATAGAAGAGGAGAGAGTAGAAAGTGCATCATTGGCCGATAGTGAGGAGAAATCTTGGAGAGAGGGGAGAGAAGAAGAGCAAGTGTCGAGAAAAAGGGGGGATCAAAGTTGCAAAGGTCGCGTCATGAAAAGATGGAAGGGGAAGGCTTAGGAGAAGAAGGGTTGGGAAGGGGATTAAGAGAGAAGGAGAGTAAAGCATGATCGGAGAGAAATATTGGAAGTGTGGAGACAGTGGAAGAGGGGTAGGAAGAGTTGGAGATAAGGTCAAGAGTGGAGCCAGAGGAGTGAGTTGGAGAGGAAGGAAGAGGGGAAAGGAGGTAGGAGTCAAGGATGGTTAAAAGGGGAGAAGAGGGATTCCAAGATGGCGGCCGAGCCGGGCAGACGTGGAGACAGTGGAAGAGGGGTAGGAAGAGTTGGAGATAAGGTCAAGAGTGGAGCCAGAGGAGTGAGTTGGAGAGGAAGGAAGAGGGGAAAGGAGGTAGGAGTCAAGGATGGTTAAAAGGGGAGAAGAGGGATTCCAAGATGGCGGCCGAGCCGGGCAGACGTGCGTGAGCGTAGCTCCGTCCCCCGGCCCGGGCCGCAACAAATAAGCACCTCACTTCGAGCACCCACCGAGCCTCTGAGAAGCGTCTTCCCCCAGACAGGGAGGAAAAGGAAATAATCTCCCTCGACGAGCGCCGGAGGCAGAACGAGAGCGAGTGCCGGACCAGACCCGCCCCTCCACACTACGAAGCCGGGAGTCGCGCTGAGACCCCGGGCCCGACGCCAGCTGTGAGCAGCAGATCGGGCGGATCGGGGGAAGCCCAAGCCCGAGGAAAGAAGCCGCAAGAAGAACGGGACCAGACGGAGAGAGCCGCCCCCGCTCCGAGCGCGAAGCGGTCTCCGGAAAGAAAACGGGAAGCCCGAAGCCGGAAAAAGATTGTCGGCAGGTCCGCAGAAGCAACAACGGATGAAAGGTACGAGGCGGGGGGAAGGACGGAGGGCAAGCGGGAAGGAGACATCCCCACAGTAGATTTTGGCGGTGAGGGCCCCCCCCCCCACCAGACGACCCGAGCGGAAGAAAAAGAAAGCGCACCCCCCCTCAAACAGGAAGCGGAAATTTAACCCTGCGCCACAACAGGTCTGAGGGGGTCGGGGGCTGGTGGTCTCCGGAACATCAGCAGACCCATCCTCTCCGAGCACTAAAACAGCATTCGGGGTACCCCAGGGGTGGGGAAACGACCTGGGCAGCGACAAGCAGCACAAGGAGGACCATATAGAAAGAGGAGCCTAACTCAGCAAGGAACTTAAAACTGGGAATCGAAGCAGGACTCACGGGGGTAACACGCAAAGTCCTAAGGATACCACAAACACAGATCCCCAGTAAATGAACATGCGATAAGGGAACCAAGAGGAGGACCGAAAGCCCCAGAAGTGAACCGTAAACCCAACAAAGATCCTCAAAAGAGACAACGTATCAACCCAAAATCAAGAGACCTCAGAAACTAGCCAAAACCCTGTCAAATCCGAAGAGAGGACTTTGATAAGAAACCCAAGCGAAGAGGCCCAAACACATGTCAAAAATCAAAACGAAGAGTGGGTCACAATCAACGGGGGCGGAGAAAGGTGGACCCAGGCAAGACCAAGACCTGACCCAAATCTGGGGACTAGGGAACAAGATCCCCAAGAGCTTGAACAAACAGAAAAACAAAGGAGGCGACCCTCCAGAACAGATAGAAAAGGCAGACATGGCCTCAAGGGACGATATGAAATCCTGGTTCAAGGAACTTCAGGACCAGTTCATCGCATCTACCCAGGCGCAATTTGACAATATGAAAGGCGAAATGAAACAAGCAATACAAGAATTAAAAAAAGACATAAAAGACCTCGGAGAGAGAACAGACAATTTAGAAAGGACGGTCCAAAACATAGACGAGGAAGCACTACAACAAGCGGAAGCACAAGACAGACTCGCACGCTTGGCGCTGGAGCTGGAATCCCAGTGCGAGGATTTGGAGAACAGATCGAGAAGATCGAACATCAGAATTAAAAATATGGTGGAAACAGTTGAAGACAAAGACCTCCGTACGGCAGCACAACAAGTGTTCCAAGAAATCTTACAGGAGGGAACCGAGGAAGACATCCAAATCGACAGAATACACAGAGTTGGTCCCCGCAGAACAGGAGAGCCCGGATCTCGCCCAAGAGACGTACTAGTGGCCATGACTAGATATACTCAAAAAGAACAAATCCTAAGGAAGGCCAGAACTACGGGGCAAATAAGAATGAACGGAAAAGAAATTCAGCTTTACCAAGATCTCGCCCAATCAACGCTTAGAAAAAGAAGAGAAATGAACCAGATAACGAAAATCCTCTCCGAAAAACAAATTCGATATAAATGGACTTTCCCATTCGGTCTCCTATTCTCATGGGAAGACAGACAACACCGAATAACAACCTGCGAAGAAGGCCTTAAGATACTGGGAGACCAGGAATCTGAGAAGCAGAACGATAGTGAGCCCCGAAGACAAAGGAGACAACCGAAGGGGTGGCAAACGGAGAAAAGGAAAACGAGACTCCAATCCCGGAAACCAGAAGATCGCTAAGTCTCCAGAAACACCCTACACGAGACGGGCGCAACAAGAGGGGAAGGCGATAACCAAACGGACGAGAGAGCCAGGACAGAGGGTGATCTTGAGCGCGGCTGAGCCGGGGGCCGGCCATGGAATCCACAACACAAGCAGGGTTTAGGACTCCCTGCGAACCGTTACCCCTGAGAAGTTAGAGGGCATGGAGCAAAGGCACCACGCCGGAGCAACCATAGGGCCCAGAGCCCTCCTCAGGGACAAAGTTGGGGGGAAGAGGGAGGGAGAGGGGAGGAGGGATGGGGGGAAAGGGGAAGGGAAAGTTCGAAGGGGGAGAAACTCCAACACCGGTATTAACACACACAACACAGTCCCATGAGGCGGAAACAAAACGAAACTACAGACAGATCTAAAGGAATGGGGCTGAAAATTCTAACGTACAATGTTAGAGGTCTGAACTCACCAGTGAAACGCAAGAAAATAGAACACTTTCTACACAAAGACAAATACGACATAATATCGCTCCAAGAAACGCATATACAAAAAAAAAGGAGAGGACAGTTCAAGTTAAAAGGCTACAACTTAATCCTACAATCAAACGATGAAGAGAAAAAGAAAGGAGTACTTCTTGCTTTCGCAAACCACCTACAAGTTAAAGTAAAAGAGACGCAAACAGACAAGGAAGGGCGCTATGTATTCGCAAAGGCCCAGATTGACAACCGTCAACTAACTATAGCCACCTTGTACGCGCCTAACTCAGGTCAAGAGGGATTCATCAAAGATACAATAAACAAATTAGAATCCTTCGCGGAGGGGGAAATAGTCCTGACCGGAGACTTCAACTTGGCATGGAACAACACGGAAGACCGATCAAACCCTAAAGGCAACCAGCAGGGGTCCCCCACGCCGGCGCTGAAGAAAGCAATGCACAATTTAGCCCTTGAGGACGTCTGGAGAAGACTCAAAGGAACGACAAAAGGATACACTTACCACTCGCATGTACATGACTCAAGCTCCAGAATAGATTACATATGGGCAACAGGGACCCTAGTGGGGGAAATACAGGATATCGAAAAAGGCCATATCTCACTCTCAGACCATGCCCCGGTGTGGATCACAATCCCAAAATTCATGAAAAAATCGAACCTATGGAGATGGACCCTCCCCAGAGAGGTGATACAAGATCCAGTGGCAAAAGAATTCATCAGAGAAAGAATTGAGGAATACTTCGAGGACAATACTTCCCCGGAAATCTCCCCAAGCACAACATGGGAAGCCTTCAAAGCGGTTACGAGGGGGCACTTTATAGCTCTAAAAGCGCAAAGAGATAGGATCACACACAAATGGGAAGAAGAACTGGAAATAAAACTGGAAGAGACAAGAGAACAAATGACAAAAAACTCCTCCAGAAAGATCAAGAGAGCATATAGACACATACAGAGTCAATTAGACCTGATTAGAACAAAAAGAGCAGAAACACAGCTGCTGCACACGAAACACTGGTACGCAATGAAATCGAATAAAGCAGACAAATTGCTGGCGAGACAACTGAAGGGCAGAAAACAGGAACAGACGGTACAATCCATAAAAGATGAACAAGGAACAATGAAAACTCAGACAAAAGACATTAAAGAAATTTTCCGGAACTACTACCAGAACCTATATTCCTCCCAACACCCGAAGGAGCAAGATCAGGAGGCCTTCCTCAGAGGCATCACCCTACCAACAGTTTCCCCGTCAGAAAAAGAAGCCCTGGATGCGCCAATAACACCAGAAGAGGTGAGGAAGGCAATTAGAGACCTGCCAAAAAACAAAGCCCCGGGTCCGGACGGATTCACAGCAACCTTCTACAAAACATACGCGGAAACGCTGATTCCACATCTGACCACGCTATTTAATACCTTCAGGACACAGAATAACATCACCCCATCGATGAACGAAGCAAAGATTCTAGTCTTCCATAAAAAGGGGAAAGACCCAGTAAACCCGAGCTCATACCGCCCAATAGCCCTAATCAACGTAGACGCCAAACTTTATACGAAGGCTCTAGCGAACCGACTGGCGCCACTACTCCCCAAATTAATCCACCAGGAACAAGCGGGATTCATTCCCACCAGAAAAACCCACGATAACATAAGAAGAATAATACACCTCATCGAAAAGGCAGGCATCGTGAAACTCCCATCAGCAATAATATCGTTGGATGCAGAGAAAGCATTCGATCGGGTCGAATGGACAATGCTTTTTGCGACCCTCAAAAAAATGGGAATGGGGAACGACTTTATCAACATGATCAAAGCCATCTACAACGCACCGACCGCCAGGATAGCAGTCAACCGAGAACTATCGAATCCTATCAGAATAGGAAGGGGCACCAAACAGGGATGCCCCTTGTCGCCCCTACTCTATGCAATCTTTCTTGAACCCCTATTGGAAAAGATCAGAGTGACGCCAGAAATAAAGGGGATAGAAATGGGCGGACAAACACACAAAACAGCCGCCTACGCCGACGACATGATGATGACCATCACGGACCCGAGCAGATCGCTTCCACACCTGATCCAGCTGATAGATGATTACGGGGAAATATCGGGCCTAAAAATTAACAAGCAGAAATCGTCGGTAATGACAATGGCCGGAAACAAGGATGAGATCCACAGGATAACGAAAGAGCTACGCCTCCAGACGTCAGAGGAAGGAGTAACATACTTAGGAGTGACCCTCACACCAAAAATAAGAGATCTATACACAGGGAACTACACAAAGCTTATGGAACAAGTCGTCTCAGACCTGAGCGGATGGAACCCCCTGAAGGTGTCCTGGTGGGGCAGGTTAACGGTTATAAAGATGACGATCTTACCTAGATTGCTCTACTACTTCCAAGCACTCCCCATAAAGGTCCCAACATCTTTCTTTAAATCACTCACAAAAACAATTACCAAATATATATGGCAAAACAAGACACCGAGAATTTCACACCAGGCACTTACCGCACAAAAATCAGACGGGGGGATGGCACTTCCCCACTTCAGGAAGTACTATGAGGCGGCACAACTGTGGGTACTACATGAATGGATCACGGATACGTCAGATAAGTGGTGGATGGCACAGGATCGAGCGGTGGCGAGGTCTAACCTGCGTCACCTGTTGTGGAAGAGACCAGCACACAGACATCATAACATTGATATAAGTGAAGTTATGAGCACCACTATGGAAATCTGGGACAGAGCCACCAAAAGAGAAACCCTAACGATAGACCCGGCCCCGTTCATCCCAATTTTAGACAATCCAGACTTCCCCCCAGGGGTAGAAAAAGGCGCATTCCAGAAATGGAGGGACTCAGAGTGTACGAAAGTGGGCGACATGTTTGAAAAAGGGCAGATAAGATCATTTACAGACTGCCAGGACTTACTAGCCCTCACGGAGAAGGACAGGTTTCAGTATGAGCAAATTCATCACTGGCTCACATCCCCCAGAATTATGAAGGCGCTGACAAGGGACCTAACCCCCTTTGAGACCTATATACTAACCCAAACGGGAGAAAAGAAATTCGTCTCATCTCTTTACAAATTCATCAATGTCCAAGAAGAAAACATCACATGGTACTACATGAAAAAATGGGAAATCACGTTAGGGAAACAAATCCCGAGCACGCAATGGACGTACCTGTGGCACATCATTCCCAAGTGGACGCGAGCAATTCAAACAAAGGAAGCATGGATCAAAGTGATGATCCAATGGCATCACACCCCGGAAAGGCTACACAAAATGTTCCCGACAACCCAAGATAGCTGCTGGAGGGGATGTGACACAGTGGGCACCTGGAGGCATATCTGGTGGGACTGTCGGGAACTACAACAATTCTGGACGGAAGTGAAAGACAAGATGCAGGAAATGTTCATGGGAACGGACAACCTAGAAGAAGAAGTTTGGATGTGCGGAATGTGGGATCCCAAAGATAGAACTCTAAACAAGACACAAAAACGAAACTTTATGGGGTTCCTCATAGCGGCCTGGTTGGCAATAGCACAAAAATGGAAACAAAAGACCCCCCCAACGACGCAAGAATGGCTCCACAGGATATGGACATATGTAACGATGGAAAGAATAACGTATAACCTACAAGGGAACAGACAGCGATTCGCTACAGACTGGGGACACACCATAGAATACCTGCAAAGTGATTACATGCTCCAATGGTGCCCACATAACATTCGTATCTTAGATATGTTCACAAGCTAAGCCCGAAGCAAACATGGGACAGTAGGAACTGCAGAGAAACCAATACCGGTGGGGAGGGAGGGGGGAGGGAAGGGGAAGTTGGGGACAATGTTGTGTCCCGATGTTAATGCCTAAGAAATGTCAATAAAAAATCCATTATAAAAAAAAAAGGGGAGAAGAGTGAGGGGGAGAAGGGAGGTGAAGATTAAAGTCATCAAGTACAGTAAGAGGAGAGGGAGAGATGAGAGAAAGGAGATGATCAAGGTCGTCATAGAAGGAAGAAAGAGGGCCAGGGGGATGATAAATGATTAGGAAGGAGATGGGGTGGGGAGAGGAAAAGGATTTGTAAAGAAATTCGAAGGAAGGAAAAGAAGGAAGAGATGAAGGGGAGGGAGAGGGAAGATATTTAAGATGGAAGAGGTGGAGGAAGAGGTGGAGAGGGAAGCAGGGACAGTAGTGTTGTGAGGAGAGATCCAGGTTTCAGTTAGACATAGGAAATGAAGGTTGAGACGAAAGAACATGTCTTATTGCATAGGGATCTGGCGTTCCAGAGAGCAATGTCCATGAGGCTGGAGGGTTGGACAGAGGGGGGGTACAGAAGATTAGAGCGGAGAGAGTGGGTATGTGAAGAACGGGTAGGGTAGAGGAGGGGATTAGGCAAGGGAATGGATATGAGGAGGAAGGAGAGGGTGAATAGGAGAGGAAGGGGAAGGCGGGGTGGGGGAAGGAGGTGAGGGGAGGGGTGATGAGGGCGGAGCTAAAGGGAAATGGCAGAGCGCATTACAGAGGGAAAAAGAGAGGAGAGGTGAGTATCGTGGCAGGGGAAGCTGAGCACGGGATCTGGATGGAGGAACTGGTCAATGGACCCGACCTGTCTGGTTTGCCGATAGATGGCCCATCCGAGGAGTGCTAGTGGACACAGAAGACCAGTGTGCAGAAGCCGCTCAGGGGGCAGGCCTGGGTACAGCTGATGGGTGGCCCGAAGTGGTAAGGGTGTCCTGGCTGGTGGACACCAAAGGCCAGGGTAACGAGGCAGCACAGGGGTGGCGGGGCTGGGCACAGCGGACAGGGCGCCCAAAGTGGTATGGGTGTCCTGGCCCTGTGATGATAAGGAGGTCAGGCGAAATGCAGGAGGGACAAGTGGAGAAGTCCAAGGGGCCAAGCTGGGCTCGGATGAAGGGGAGCCCTCCGGGGCTACAGATAGTCAGCAGAGCAGTAGCAAAGACAAGGCAAGAAGAGGGGAAGTGCTGGAGGGACAAGTGGAGGAGTCTAGGGGACCTAGCTGGGCTCAGATGAAGTGGAGCCATCCGGGGCTACAGGTAGTCGGCGGAGCAGTAGCAAAGCAGGCAGGATGGGGGAAGAACAGGAGGGATTAGTGAAGGAGACCAGGGGGCCTAGCTGAGCTCAGATGTCGTGGAGCCCTCCGGGGCTACAGGTAGTCGGCGAAGCGGCTGCAAAGGCCAGGCAGGATGAGGGAGGAAGAAGCAATCCCTCCCACTGCAGAAAGTCAAAGTCTTAGTCCGTGGTAGTGGGCGGGCAGAATATGCAGTGGATTCTGAGGCCTCGGGTAGGTGGTGGTTCAGCTGCGGGGCCCAGGCAAGGAAGGAAGGGAGAGGCGATCCCTCACTCTGCAGAGAGCCAGCACATTAGAGCAAGGTTCAGACCTGAAGCAGACCCGCAGCAGAACGCTGGAAGAGCGGAGGGTAGGCAACCCCAAGTTGACTCAGGGACTGGGATCCCTACCGTGGCAGGCTAGAAGCCCCTGTCAGCAAGGAACAGAGGTGGGCAGAGGCTCAGCCGCAGAGACCAGATGGCGCAGGGAGCAAGATGGAGCTGCTCCCGTCGACACTCGCAGGCAGCCCCGGTCGAGGAGGAGGGAGGGCCGCTACCACAGCAGACTCCGGGGCTGAGGAACACCAAGGCCGCTCAGGAGGGCTGATCCATGAACCGGAGATGTGGGGCCAGCAATGGAGTGCAGGCGGGCTGTGGGCGCCAGACCGGGTCGACCAGGTCAGGGAGCGGGCCTCAATGGCAGCCGTAACAGAACACTGGAAGCAAGGCACAATGAGGAGTCCACACACACGGCAGAGAGGGGAAAACTCCCGCAGCAGAGACACGCAGAGTGGAGTCCAGTCCTGCAGAACGCTGGAAGCCCAGGCCGGATGAAGAGGGCGGGCTGGCCGGACCGGAGTCCACACCAGCAGCAGAGCTGGAAGAGTCCGCTGGAAAGGACGCACAAGTCCGCACCGGTGGGTCGATCCGGAGCTGCAGAGGGGGCCCAAAGTACACAGGAAGCCCAGGCCCGACGAGAAGGGCGGGCTGGCGGGCACAGAAGACCGAAGCCCCCCCTGGCAGCAGAGCGGGAAGACTCTGGGAGAGAGAAAGTCACAGGCCGCCCCGGTGGGCAGGTCCAGGAGCCACCGAGGTGGGGTCCGCAGTAGGGTGCAGGCGGGGAGCGGAGGTCAGAAGGTGCAGGGGAGCAGGTCCCAACGGCACCCGCCACAGCACAGTGTCAGTGGAAGCTCGGTGCGGTGAGGAGGACGGGCTGGCGTAGATGATCAGAGACCTTGCCGACTGCAGAGCGGGAAGTGGCCGCACCAAAGAGCTTAGCCAGAAGATATTGAAGGAAAGTCCGATTTAGGGTGAAGTTGGTATCGGAGGAGCCCCCAGGCTCTAGGATCAGGACACAGAGGTAAGTTTGAGAAAAAATTGCTGTAGTTATTGAATTATTTAGTTATATTCTGCCTGAAGAGAGTCAGTCAGAGCATAAATTCGACTGCAAGGGATTTGTGCTCCAGGAACCAGGTCGATTTGACAGTCGTAAGGTTTGTGTGGAGGCAGAGTGTTTGCTTGTTCCTTTTGGAACACCTCTAAATAGTCCTGATATTCGGGGGGTAACAAACCAGAGATTCCTAGGATTGGTTTTGCCTTGAGTTGTAGATTCCTCAGATCTCTGTGGTAGCAACTCTTTGCACACTTTTGAGGAAAGATCAGCTCCCTTGTGTGCAGTCAATCCTAGGGTTATGGGCTTCTAGCCACGGCATTCCTAGGATCATTTGGAACTGGGGGGCCCCGATAAGATCAAAAGAGATGTGCTCCCGATGACCATCCTGACATATTAGCTTCACTTTGTCGGTATGTTGCGTTACTGGGCCAGAGGACAACTGAGAGCCATCCACTGCAGTGACGTTCTCCGATTGTAGTTTTTGCTGGAGAGGAAGGCCTGTCCGGGTGGCTAGGTTTTGATCAATGTAGTTTCCCACCGCTACACTATCAATGTAGGCTTCTAGAGCATGTACCTTTGATGGTTGTTGGTGGGGGATCACTAGTACCGGGATAACCAGGTGTGAGGTCTGTACAACTTTCTTTATTCCGCTCGACAAGTGGACCCCTGCACTTGCTGGGCGTCGGAGATTTCCCAGATTCAGTTCCTTCTCTTCGTTGACGTCTGTGGCACCTACTATTTTCTTAGGGGGTTTTATGGGGAATTCACAGAGGAAATGCCCAGCTTTTCCACAATATAAACAGATTTGTTGCTGCCTCCTTTTTTCCCTTTCAGCCGTGGAAATAGGGGCTCGTAATCCCCCAATCTGCATGGGCTCAGTGGGTTCATGAGTCTTGGTTTGGTGATCTCGGGGTCGCATGTAAACCTACCTCCCTTCAGTTCTCGTGCGGTCCATTTTTCGGTCCTGTAACCTATGGTCCAATTGCACCGTCAGATTGATATACTCTGCGCAACACTCGGGAGGATTGACTACTTGAGCTAACACATCTTTTAGCTCACCACGTAGCCCCCGGTAAAACAGTGTGGTCCTTTTCTATTCAGGCCAATTAGTCTGTGCTACGAGACGATTAAAGGTGGCAATATAAGTCAACTAATCGTGGCTTCTGTGTCTGAGAGACAACAGTTCATTATCTAAGGCTTGTCCTTGGGTGTGTCTGGCAAACAATTTCTCCAATTCCCGTTGGAACTCCCCAAAGACTCGAAGTATAGGATCATCCTGATTTATCAATGGTATGGACCAGTCAGCAGCGCTACCTCCCAAATATGAAAGTACAAAAGCAACTTTTGTGCTATCGTGAGGGAAGGCCACAGGTCGACACAAAAAATGAAGGCGGCACTGGTTCATGAATATGGCATATTTGTTGGGGTCGCTGGTGAAATGTTCTGGCAGGGCCAGTGGAACTGCCCCTGGAAGCACCACTTGCACTGTTGGTGATGGCTGCGGCAAAGGAGCTGGTGCAATCCCCGGTAATGGAACCTGTCCTGCGTGTGCCTGAAGCATTTTTTTTTTTATTTGCATTTTTAAAGCGCTCACACAGCCCGTGGGCATCGAGGCGCTGTTACAGGAATTGTTCGTTTTTTTTCCATCGTATAATTGTTTTTTTTTTCACTTAGTTGCTTATTTATAACGCGCTTAAACACCCAGAGGTTACTAAGCGTGGACCCGGGGATCGAACCTGTGTTGCTTCGTGTCCTCTTGCTTCCAAGGCGCGCATGTTGCCGCTAAGCTATCCTCCTGGGACATTTGCCTTGCCAACTCATCTGTCCGTTCGCGGGCTACAATTGATATTGATATTGATATTCTATTTGTATCGCGCTCATACACAAGTGTTTCAGAGCGCGACAAGGCAAGGGGAGCAGGGGAGAACAAAAACAACGATCTTACTAGGCCCAGTGACACTGAGAACGCGCAAGGGCAGGGTAGAGGGGGAAGGTGGAGAAGTGCATGGAATGTGGAACAAAAGGAGAGTGCGGAGCGAGAAGGAAAAAACAAAAATAATAATAAAATAATAAATAAAAAGGCAACAAATAATGGGAGTGCACCCAGCAAGTGGCAAGTGCTGAGTTTATGGCAGCAGACCGGGTAGGTCTGAAAGTGCAGGAAGAAAAGGGGAGGGCTGTATGGGTACAGATACAGACCCCAGTGCAAGGGGTGGCCCGGAGGTAGTGCGTGAGGGTGGCAAGATGAGCAGGTACCTGGGCCCGGAGGACAGAGGGTGGCCAGGTGCATGGTGCAGAGGGAGAGTAGAATCAACAGGGGAGAAGAGAGGAGAAGGCAGAAGCAAAGAGGAAGATTTTGAGGTACTTCCGGAACCGGAGATGGTTCTCCTCAAGTTTTAGAGTTGCAGGGAGGCTGTTCCAGAGGGAGGCCCCAGCCGAAGACAGAGATCTACCCCCAGCTTGTTTCTTTGAGAAACGGCTGACCCTGAGGGAGTTAGCGGTAGAGGAGTGGAGTGCTCGAGATGGGAGGTATTTGCAGAGAGATAGCTGAAGGTATTTTGGACCCAGGCCCCAGAAAGCATTGTGGACAATGCAGAGGGTTTTGAATGTAATCCTTGCATCCACTGGGAGCCAAAGGAAAGATTTCAGAGCTGGAGAGATACGATCCCAGGGCTTGAGGCCAAGGACAAGTCTCGCAGTAAGGTCTCTCCTCAGGGCATTGGTCTCTTGTCGAGAGGCATGTACTTCAGCCCGCAGCTCCCCTAGTAGTTGTGCCAACTGGTCAGTTTCCGAGGTCTCCATAACACCCAGGCAGAGATTTAGAGAGGCTTTGCGTTCTGTTACGCTCACCTGGTCTCTGCGGGGACATTGGGGCACGGTTGGAGCCCTCCCTGGACTTGGCTCCCCTGGATCGGTTCTCTCCCCCTGCTGCTGCAATGTGGACTGCTCTGGTTGCTCGTAGCCTCTGAGGGAAAACGAGAGGCAATGAGAATGGTGTGGTGGTATTGCAAACCCCCCCGAATCCTTTGTTCCAAAACAAGATGAGCAAGCGTTATTCCCATGTACGCTCACCTGATTTCTTGTAAGGATGAGCTCTCTGTCCTGCTTCTCATTAGCAGGGGCGCCATGGAAGGACCTAGTTGCTTCACTGGTCTGTGGATGTGGCGGCTCAGACCGGCTGCAACCGACCACTTGGAAAGTAAGAGTCTTTTAACAATGATTATTGTCCGTGTTCTAATGCAATGTCGTTTTTGCCAAGATTATAGTTTGTAATTATTGCAATGTCTTTTTGTCGTGATTACAGTTTGTAAATTCTTGCAATGGCTTTTCTCTCCCTTATAGGTGTGGAGATGACTGCATAGAGTCGCTGTGTTTAGAGCGAGCCCCAATGGAGCCCAAGAGAATGGAAAAGCTCCCAGGTAGGTGGTAAGTTGACTTTCAGGGTAGAACGCGAGGCTCAGGTGTTGCGCGGCCAAGCGTAAGTTATCTATGCAATTTCTAACCTTGTGTGTTTTTTTCTCTTGCAGGGATGGCCTGCCGTCGTCAAACAAGAAGCGGCTGTCAATGTTGCGCTCACCTGGCTCCCACAGGGGCGTCGATCGGAACTGGACAGCTGCGGTTTCCACCCACGTGACGCGTAGTGCAGAGATGACAGACTGGACTGGCCCACCTAATCTCGTCTGCTTGACCCGTAGAAGTATTCTCCTGAAAGTGGAGAAAGGGAATTAGCCACCCGTGGATTTGAGTGATAACCCCCCCCACTGTTCTCCCCTCTAATCACCTCCGATGTCTCTTTTTATATTCTCACCTTAGGTTTTTAAAGGATGAGCTCTCCATCCTGCGTAGAATGCAGGGGCGCGTGGATAACCAGTTACTTCACTGGTCCGAAGGAATTGGAGAGTTCCAGAACAATATTGACTCTGAGGTTCTTGGTGAGGAGCCGTAAGTATATAGTTCGTAAGAGTTCAAAATGTCTGACTTTCACTCTTGTCCGATTCCTTGCAGCTTGCCGCTTGGCCCTAGAGAAGATTGCCTCGTGCGGCTGGTAAAGTTCAGGTAAGAGTCTGTATTATCCAACACTGTCCGGTAAATGACACCTGTATGTAATCTGTTGCTTTCTCCCTTATTACAGGTGCAGAGTGAGAAATTATGGCGTTTTGAGGAATAATACCTCCGGCGGTAAAATCAGGTAAGTCTATTATGGTGAAAGAGATTCCCTTGGTTTGTTCTTTCGGCTCCCCTGGCTGTCCTTTTGTTCCCCTTAGGTGCCGGAGTTCGGCGAAGATGAATGGAGGCTGCGCCGGCCTGTGGAGATGAAGAATGCCTCTGGCGGTAAAATCAGGTAAGTCTATTGTGGTGGCTAATATTGCCTTATTATTCTCTCGGCTCACCTTGCTGTTCTTTATTCCTCTTAGGTTCCGGAAGTTTGGTGAAGAAATGATGAAGACAGAGGTGGATCGTGGAGGTGCTGCGAAGGCTGGTGAGTATAGCGCGGCGCTGCAGCAGGCAATGCACGTGCATCAAATAACGTCTTTCTTCCTATTCGAAGGCGCGATGGATCCAGAATCAGGTGAGAAAATAAGTATTGTTCTTGTTCTAACCTTTTTCCTTCTTTCTCCCTTTTTTCTAGGAGCTCCAGACTCAAGGCGGGCGTGGCAGAAGACTGGATGCTGGCTTGCAGGCACAGTGAGCGTTACGCTGCAGGATGCAGAATAACGCGAAGCGTGAGCTGCTCTTCGGGCGTGGTTTAAATAGCCTTCAAAGTAGTCCCAGGTAAGAAGTTCCAAGACCACACCTGAGTAAGAAAACAGTCCCTGTAATGAAGTAGTCCCCCGTCAGACTTGGCTTGAATGCTGAGCAGCAGGGTCTGCATGAGGTAAGTGAAAGCAAATGAGCCTGACGCCTATGGCGCCAGGACTGACCCCTTTCATGAGCCTGGCGCCTACGGCGCCAGGACTGTACCCAGATAGCCCCTAGCCGGGGCTGCTGGGTTTTTCCCAAGTATCTGGATGCCTGCTCACGGGACAGATGGACCTGGTCCGGATGCCCGTGGGTAGGAATCCTGACAGTCAAAAGGCCTGTCCGCAGTTGCAGAATGGAAGACTCCGTGAAGAGGATGGATGGATGGAAGAAGCTCCAGCGTAGCTGGATGTCCGGAACAGGTAAGGATGCGCTCCAACTCCGATGACTAAGGAACCAGGTAAGATGTGATGTGCTGCAGGCGATGGTGTAGCTGGAGCCAGGTAATGCGCTTTCAGCAATGGTGTAGCCGGACCCAGGTAAGATGTGCTTTCAGCGATGGTGTAGCTGGAGCCAGGAAAGAAGCGTCGTCAGCGATGGTGTAGCTGGAGCCAGGTAAAATGCGCTTTCAGCGATGGTGTAGCTGGAGCCGGGTATGATGTGCTTCGAGGTGATACGCTGGAAAACAGGTAAGGATTCTGCATGCGGTGGTAAGCGTTTACGCTGCAGAAAGCAGACTAACACGAAGCGCCAGGATGTGGGTGGGTTGGCCTTAAATAGGCTGGCCCCGGCCCCTCCCTTCTGGCCCCGCCTTGTGGCTCCACCTTGCCACTCCCAGAGGTTCTTGCACGTGCTCCCCAATGTTCTCCTATGGCCACGCCCGGCCTGGATGCACGTGCCTTAGGAATAAAGTGTGCAAAGCACACTTTTCCATGAGCCTGGTGCCAGCAGCGCCAGGACTGTGTCCATTTGGACCCTGTAGGTGGCAGAAACATGGGCCCTTGTCCAGTGGCCATGACACATATATATGGGTTTTTTTAAGTCATGAATTTATGGTTTGATTTTAATGTGACTTGATTTGCTAGAAGCTTATTTAAGTATATATTATGTGTTATATGACTTACGTTTTGTATTATTTTATTGTGTGTAAAGTTTTTTAAAAACTGTATCACATTAAATAAAATAAATAAAACGTATGAAGATTTCCAAAGCGAACATTGTGTGAGACGTATGTGACGAGCGATGTGAATATAATTGGAAACCAAAGGAGTGACTGAACTTTGGGAGGCCAAGAAAAGATATCATAAACAGAGTGTTCCGGTGCCACGTGGGTGCTCATTCGAAAATCTCTGTTAGGTATCCAACTGATGCTAACTGTGAGAAAAGGGAATCTTAACATTAAATTGATTGGTCCAGCAACTGGTCAAGCTAAACCCTGTGCACATTCAAAAGTCTTCAATGGTTTAATGTACACTGCAATTGGTCCGAGCCCGGCTGAGGGAGACTGATTGGGTAAAAGAAAAGGGATCTGAGCCCGGCTGAGGGGATCCGGGGTGAACCGTGAGTTACCCTAGAAAGAATATTCTCTGAACATTGCAATAATGGGAATCTGAGCCCAGCTGAGGGGTATCCAGGGTGAACCGTGAGTCACCCGAGAAAGAATATTCTCTGAACATTGTAATAAGGGGATCTGAGCCCCGCTGAAGGGGGATCCAGGGTGAACACCCAAATTGAATACTTGTAAAAAGAAAATAACTTGCATCGTGTTTTTGTAGATAAGGCCCTCTGAATCAAGAGACTTTTAAGTAAAGAGACTTGGACACAGAAAGTTCTGATGCTGGTAATGGAACTGTAGCCGTGTGCCGCAGAAGCAAGAGTGTGTGCTTTGCTTGAGTGAACCACCTTGCCCCGTGCTGAAAACGTGGGCAAAGAAGGCCCACGGCCCGAACATCCTGACATATCCTTTTGTGAACACTTCTTTTTTTCATGAACACGGACCCATACTATTTGTAAATTAGCGGTAAGGTTTGGCAATAGGTTTTTAGTATAGGCCCTTTTATTTTGACAAGACTCCACTAGGACTGTGTTATTATTATTTGATGGTTGTGGCTTGCACCATCTGTAGATTTAGGTTTAGATAGGTGTTTTTCACACCCTTGTGAAAGTTTAATAAACAACCTCGAACTGTGGTCACTTGTGTCCGTCTTACTGTTGATACCATGCCTTCCTTACAGATCTAACAACAGGGGAGGGAGGGCAATAGTTAGCAAATAATCTAAAAGTAACCAGGTGAGGAAACTGTGGGGATCATATTACCCAAACTTAGGTTAGGAGTTCCTGTACTCCCTGAAATACTCCCAGCACCCAGAAATGTTCAGGCAGCTCTGCTTTCTATTCACCTCTCCAACTGTGGTCCTCGTTGCATCAAGGGAGAATGATTGCCTTCCCTACTCAAAGTCCAGCATTGCAGATATCTGGAGGGTGGATGCCATATCTTTAGAATGGTCTTCTCTCCTGCTACTGTATCCCTTCCCAAACATTCCTCTAATATGCAGAGTCCTTCAGTAGATCATGAGGGAAGGGGCCTCAGTAATCATTACTAGACCTTCCTGTCGGAAATTGTGGTTTCCCATCCTCCTCCACGTTCTTGAAGGGGTCCCTTTTTACCCTTCCTGTGATACCCCCTTGTCACTCCAATCACTCAAATCGCCAACATTACTCACCAGTTCCCTATTCAAGCACTAGCTGATGGCATGTCTGAGCGGCAAAGACTCCAGAAAAAAGCCAGGTCTAAGGCAGTGGCCATAGACCTACGGGGCTTTAGGAAACCCATTGGGAGTCCTTTTCCAGCAGGAGGGTTTTTAGATTGATCTCATGGTCACTACTCTCAGAGCTCAGCTAGTTGTCAAAAGATGTTCAGGGAACAATAGCACAGCATTACTGATGCTGAGCTCAAGGCATTCTGGCTCCTTAAGAACTTTGCACTTGCGTGTCCCAGGATTAGGCCCCCATGCTGGGATCTTAACATAGTCCTGGTCTAATCAGCTGCTTTTCAACCACTTGAATCTGAGCCTCTGGACCTTCTCTTTCTGGCTGCTATCACCTCAGCCAGTTTGGCGACCTTCTCTGCATGAATCCCTTCTTTTTCTCCTGGCAGATGGTCTTTCCGCATATCAGGCACAAGGTGGTCTCATAGTACTGTCTTAACAAGGGCACTATCCTTCTTTCCATCAGTCCCCAGAAGACTGCTCTCCTTCCTTAACCACTTTGGATGTTGGGAGGAGAGTCAGGATGTGCCTCGAGCAAATAGCCATCATGCAACGCACTCTCTTGTCAGTTCTGGCTAGGATGGCTGGTGCAGTAAGCCTTCTACTATGCAATGATCACAAACGGCACACAAAGTCAACATTGTAAAACCTACTTTACCCCACGGCACATATTTGGCAGTGCAAGGTGGCAACCCATTCATCGAAGGGCCTACAGGCTTAGCACACACAACACACCGTACTGCACTGTACGTTGCAAGTTTCATGTGTTCTCCATTGTTCTCCCCTTCTGCCATTGCTCTACCATCACTGACCGCTGGGCCGCACCACACACTGCACACCCTAGTACAACCTATGTTTTACTTCTCATGTCATGTGTAATGCAGGCCCCATCTGCCAAAGCGCCTGCCAAATTTCACCCTGGCCACATCTTTACATATATGGCTCAATTACATTGTGTTGCCTGTGCAGAATGGTATGTGAATGGCTGTGTACATTGTCCATATTGCAACTCTCGGATGCTGATGACTTCCTTTCATGGCGCAATGTGGTAAAGCACTTCCTCAAGCAAGGGTCTTATAAGGGCCTACCCCTAGCAAACGATCATGGTGACATGTGGCTCCCTATTGTGCAACAGGGGAAATGATGTACACCATATGGTAATGTATGCATAGCAGCTCACTTCTGCTGTTCCACCAAGAGCACAATGTCCTCCGCAACCATTGTGTGCTACTCACCAACTCCAAATGCATGCACAGTAAAAACTGCATCGCTGCATTATATTGTGGAGGCTATGATGAAGGCCAAACTCACCACAACATAACAGAGCATGCAGGCGACCAGGTACACATGTGCCATGAATTACAAAGGCAACATACGCACCAGCACTTCCACCCAACCGCCACACCATAAAGCAGGGACACCAGAACACGTGTTCCACTTACCGTAATGCAGAAACATATTGCTGTGTTTGTCACCGCTACCCACTTCCAATCACAAAGCATTATAAGCATGCCAACCAAACAAGACAATCTTCACAACATTGAGCCTGCTCCCACCACTCTAGTACTTGCATAGAACCAATGTTGCGTACTGCACTGCAACACTTACGAATCTGCGCACTAGACACTACGCAAGGACATGGAAGAAACATTTGCACCAGGACCTCTTCCATATGTACACTATTCCGTTAATACACCCAGTGGACACACTGCACTACTGCTCACTGCACCATCCCCACCCATACACCAACAACTGGAGGTTGTTCTACCAATCACCACACACATGCAACCAACATTGTGTGCACTGCAGCCAAATCGCACACAATAAGCAACAATGTGGCACCTACTTTCAACCAGTGGACATACCTTTTCAACCAGTGGACATCATTTTATGTGCTAGGGCTTTAGCCATGCATTCAAGGGGCTACGGACGTACCTCACACAGCACGCGTAGTACACGCTATGTTTAAATCCTCATGTGTCGTGGAATGCACTCCCCTTCTGCAAATGTGCCTGCCACCACTCATGACAGAAAGACATTGCTGCTGTAGCTCGCATGGCATAACAAAGGCTGCCTACAATGGCCACACAAGATAGTTGCCTGTTGAGGTATCCGTGCATTGGCAGAGCATGCACGGATAGCGCTGGCAGACCACCGTCTTCTTGTATCATAATATATCACGTGAAGCTCTTCTCACTCCTGCACCCGTTCCATCCCTTCTTCCCACCACCAGATGCCGTACACTATGTTTTTCAGATCCATTTGCCACTACATTGTCCTCCGATACAACATACCGCCATCATGGAACACATTTCACACACCCCGTCACCGCACACTGCAGTTCAATCAAAGTTTTGACTGCGCTGCGAGCAGGGAAATGGGACACCGAAACGGAGCCAGATATGACTAATTTTAGTAAACACACTGCTAGGTACAAGAGGCCCAGCCATGCCCACAATAGCTTAGAGCCTTGCCATGCACACTGCAACACTATCCTCCGATACACCATGGCAGCGTTTCCCAAAACCTTTGACGCACAGCACGCTTCCCTCCAGCTAACCACCGGCTGTGTCCACTGTTCGGCGTCAGCACGGCACACGGCAGGCCAATGAGACTTCGGTCCGCGCAGCGAACAGGGAAATGGGTCCGTGGAGCGGACCCAGATATCACACATTTTTTGGGACGTACATTTCAGTATTTTGCAAAAAAATGACTGGTCGGATTTCCACCAAACACACAAAAGCATGCTTTCTGACCGAAGCCCCCGCTCCTGCCGCAAATTTGGTGAAATTCCGTCCAGCCGTTCGGGCTGTAGCCGTGCGCAAAGTTTTTCCCCATTCAGACTATGGAAAAAAAATAATGTGGGACCCCCCCAAAACCTCACCTAACTTGGCGTAAAAATTCAGAGCCGGCCATATACTTTTTTTTGCAAAGTTTGGTGAGTATTCCTCCAGGGGGAGCGAAGTTATAAGCCGCCAAAAAAGTGCTCTTCCTATGAGTTTAGCAACTTAACCATAACTACATGGCCGCTACCGAAAGTGTTCAGATGGATTTCCAAAATCAGCACTGGGGGGAGGGTTTTAGGAGGCCACTCGATTTATGGCTAACAGGGAAAACACTGAGAGGTTAGCCAAAACCCAGCCTAGGTGAGCAAGCAGTCAAGGTTTAGTCTCAGGAAAAGTATGAAGGGGTCTCGGGCTACAATGAGTCCTCACAGAGCAAAATTTAATAATCCAAGTTTGACAGTAGTGTATCAAAAATAGTAATTTATTAGGCCTTTAGTTGCACTCTAAGCTTATATAGATCACGGATAAGTGCATATATAGATCACAGATAAGTGTATCTGAGGAACGTGGCAGGGATGTCGCTCTCACCAATACTTTATATATAGGCCTTGGAAGCGCTGGCAGTTTTCCTGCACTAGGAATTCTTTGAGGCTGGGGTAAAGCTAGGAAGGACTACTCACCTTGTTTCCTTATATGCAGATGACATCCACCTGTATTTATGTGAATAAGAACATAACTTGCCCATTATCCTTGACACTTTAGATGACTTTGTAGACTGTCTGGGATCACATTCAGCTGACGGAAATCGTGCCGTTTTCCTTTGGCGGTATTGAGACAATACAATGTAAGAAATTTACCTGACCTAGGGATACAATGGGACACCGGAACGTTCAAATATCTGGGAATACACATAGCTCACATGCCCGTAGACATGCATTTTAAAGACACGATCAGGGCGCTGGAAAGGGTGAAGAGGTCCATGTCGTTCTGGGGTAGACTGCCGTTATCCTTACTTGGTCAGGTCTCCATAGGGAAGATGATAATACTGCCACATTTCCTTTACTCTTTTGGCAATGCGCACTACTTTATTGCCTTTTTTTCAGCTGACTGGACACCTTACTCAGTGAGTTTTTATGGCCCGGGAAACGGCAGAGAATTGCTCTGAACACTAAGCATGGCTTACGAAAATGGGGGAGTGCAACTCCTGAGGTTAGAATTCTATTATTTAGCGGCACCGTTTCAATATGTGGTAAAATGGCTGTCGGATGAATCTGGTGCTGAGGCCAGGCTGCTACAAGATATGCTACACTCAGCTGTGCTGAAGGAAGTTTTATGGGTTACAGAGCACTGTGTGGGTCACATGTCACTGCTGATTACGCTAGGGCGACAGATATGGGCAAGAACAATGAAGATACTGGGGCTGCGCAATCCCTACTGACCGCATATACCAATGATGGCAGACACATGCACGGTGGGGTGTGGGTTGGGCGACTCTTGGGCTCACTACGTGTGGGGACATGTACAGAGATGGAAGGTTCAGGGACCTAGGTGAGTTGATTCTGACTGAGGGCCTTCACAAGGGTCAGTTCCTACAATATAGGAGACTAGTGGCATTAGCAAAGAGGAAATTGATGGACTGGTCGGAGGAACCGGAACCCAATCGCCTAGTAATGTTACTATACGATCTAGAAGATGGCTGGCGCCCGATGCCTCGATTGTACAAATGCTTGCTGGGAATAATCAGTGGGAATAATCAGTGTACAGAGCGTGCGACAAAGTGTTATGAGAAGCAGATCTGGGATTGGAACTGAGTGATTTCCAATGGGACTGATCTTTGTCAAAAAAGGTTTCTGAAATATGAGATTCTGCCTCTTGCAACTGAACATACCCCATAGAATATATATGACACCTGGGAGTGTAGCCAGTTTTAATCCCACTGTACCATCTACTTGCCGTGGTGCAATGTTGAAAATGCAGACATCATCCATATGTTCTGATATTGCACACAAATGAAGGCTTTCGGGCAACAAGTACAACTGACATGCGCTGAGGCTGTGAACACACGCTATGGGTGGGACCCGGTGGAATACCTGCTGGGAATATAGCCTAGACCAGAGAACTACAAACACATGGATAAATTGATGGATCTGGCATGTGTTTTGGCTAAAAGATGCATTGGGCCTCATTACGAGTTTAGCGGCATGGCTAACTCCAAACTCGGGTCCCGCAAAAGGGGACTTACCGGGCCTTTCCGACCTTGGAGGGCCCGGTAATTCCCTTTCGCGGGACCAGGACCCGGTACATCCACATTCCCATTTGAGCCCCCATAGGGCTCAATGGGAATGGGGAGGATGCTAACAACGGGCCCGTTAATGACGGGCCCATTGTTAGCATCCTGGTCTGCTAGCGAGTCCCGCTAAGGACGCCTGGTCTGACCAGACGTCCTTAGCGGGACCCGTTGCAGACCTCGTAATGAGGCCCATTGCCATGGATTGGAAGTTGAAAGGGGGGCCACAGCACTCTCTGTGGTCCAAAGACCTTATGAGATGGAGTACGGCAGAAACCACTGCTTGGTGTAGAGCTGTAAAAGCAGGAATGAGTGAGTCCACAGATAATGTGAAGGCATGGAAAGCCCTGCTCCTGGCATTGTTTCACCCATCGCATAACAAACCCCTGTGAACACTGATCTGCTACAGGATCCCTGGCTGATTATGCACTTACTCTGACCTACAGGCATTTGTAATGGCTCATTCGCTGAAGTGACCCCTTGACTATGGATGCATTATGGATGTGCGCTCTTCCCCCCTATGACCGACCTTAAGACCCTGGGATGTCCCAATTGTTTTTTGTTTGAGCACTGTTTGCTCGCTATTACACCACTGTGTTGTGAGTCATGCTTGAATAACACTTCTATTTGGCTATTGTCCTGGAATTGATGATGCATGTAATGTTATGCAGGTTTCTCCAGCATGGGGTCTGGCATGGATTCACATGCTCATGAATATTCCCCGTCGTCAGGCTGGGAATCCTCGGTAAAGAAAAAACCAGTATCAGTTTCGTTTCTGATCTGTCTTTCGTAGTAATAACCAATCACTGGTCTCTGCGTCATACTGACCACAGCCAATGACTGCCCTCTACCTAAGCACCGCCTCTGGCAGCCATCTTCAGATTTTTACCGCACGTTCATGTGTTGGGATCCTCGTGCTATTGCTCTCGAGCGTTAGTGCTATTTTTTCGCGCTTTTCACAAAAAACTTCAATTCTTTCGGTCAAAAGAGCCTCAAGCTCCACCGATCCTACATCCGATCAACGGGGACCCGTGTCGGATTCATCTGTGCCCCTCAAGGGTGAAGATTCGTCGAGCTACACTTCGGAGGACTCCAGAAGCTTCTCAGGCCCGGTCTCGGAGATGGCCCAGGAGAAGGGAAGCTCGACGCCCGGAAAGCTGTTCAGGGTCTGCCCTGGATGCCAGCTGCAGAACGTCTTCAAGGAGGACGAACACTCTTTCTGCCTTTACTGCCTTCATGAGGACAAGACGCACGTGGAAAAGGACTGTGCGTTTTGCGGCAACATGTCGGAACGGACCATGAAGGACCGCCATCAACGTCTCGCCAACTGGCTGGAGGGTAAGAGCCCGTCTGGCGAGAAGAAGAAGAAATCCGAGCGGTCTTCTAAGACCTTTGAGGGCGCCCCGGCGACGGGGGCCCAACATAAGGCCAAGCACCGCGAGTCCGCTGGCACCGGGAGCGCCGAACGGTCGGGCTCTACGGGCGCCAGGCAGGGCGCACCCTCCCCGGCACCATCAACCACGAGCCAACGCTCTGGGTCGGGTAAGAGGAAGGCCGAGCACCCGGCGAAGCTCCTGGAGAGGCCCCGGTCGAGCTCTAAGGCAGAGGAGGAGCGTGGCAGTGCCCCCTCCCTCAAGGATAAGGCGGTGAGCGCACCTAAGGTGGTGAAGGCCTTGATCCATCCGACCAAGCCCTCTATCGAAACGGTCGCGGCGGCCCTGGCTCAGCCTGTGGTGGCTGCACCAGTGGTGGCGACCTCAGGGCCCAGAATCTCCCTGCCTCCTCGGAGGGAGTCTTCCTTTGTGCCCATCGATAGGACCCCCGTGAAACCCTCCGTGGGGAAGAAGAAGGGGGGGCAGGGCGTCGTCGTAGAGTCGGCCTCAGCCTCAGAGGAGGAGCTGATCGAGGTCTTAAGCCACGGCCTAGGCGTGGAAGAAGGCCAGCCCGTCGGAATGGACCCCGACGCAGGTGACGACGACGACATCGTCGAGGATACCGACGGGGCCCCTGCTCGCCCGTCGGATTCCCCTCTGCCAGCGCCGCAAGACAACTCGGCGGCCATTTTGTTGGCCATACAGTCCTTATGCTCTGAGATAAGGACGAGGCTACCGTTACCGACGGAGGAACCTCTCCCGTCGGGGGATCCAGAACCGGGACCTTCTGGTGTTCCCCCTACCAAGAAAAGAAGGATCCATCCACCACCTCCTTTTCAACCGTCGCGCCCCTTCCAGCCCTCCTCCCCGTCCACCCGAGGGGATGATACGGGGACTGACACGGCAGCGACGGGTACGGACGACGAGGCATACGACGAGGATTTTCCGTCGTCGCCTCCCACCAGGGCCTCTCCGCCCGACGAGATCGGATCTTTCCACTCCATGATCTCGAGGGCTTCCGAGCTTTTCCAACTCTGCCCTGAGGAGAAGAAAAAGGAAGGCTTCCTTTATCAGCGGCGCGAGGCCAAGAGGAAGACGGTCCTCGCAGTGCCTCTGTTGGACGACATTTGGGATGAGGGCCTTTCCCTCCTCAAGAACCCCTCCACGACGCCAGCTAGAAGAGACCGGTACGAGAAAAAGTACCGGGTCCCGGACACGGCCCCCCTATGCCTCCGGGCGCAGCCTACCCCGGACTCCGTCGTCTCCGCGGCAGCCAGGAAGAAAGCGGGGGGGGGGGTGCGGCCTCCACATCGACTTCCCCGCCGGACGGCGAGGGAAAGAAATTGGATACCTTGGGACGTAGAGTCATCTCGTCGGCAGCGACGACGATTAAAGCGGCCAACACCTTGGCTATCGTGGCCCGCTACGACAGGGAGCTCTGGTACAAGATAGCTCCCCTGCTGGATTTTCTGCCGGACGACAAGAGGGCGGAGGCCCTTGAGATCCTGCAGGAAGGTGAGGTGGCCTCGGACCACGCCATCACCGTGGCGACGGACATCGCCGACACTGGGTTCCGCCAGCTGGGCAACGGCGTTTGCCTTCGACGTCGTGGATGGCTCAAAGCTACGGACTTCCGGCAGGACGTCCAGACCAGAGTCCTGGACATGCCCTTCGACGGGAACAACCTGTTTGGGAAGACAGTGGACGATTCCCTTCAGGCCATCAAGGCGGATACTGAGACGGCCCGGGCCCTTGGAGTCCTGCAACGACGGACGCCCTTTCGGAGCGGCGGAGGCAAGGGCGCCTCCAAAGGTTCCGGCGGCGGTTTCGCTTCCTACCGTCAAGCGGCCCGCTCGTCGTCGCAAGAGGCCTACAGAGGACGAGGCAAGTCTAGCGGACCCCGCCGTCGTCGCCAAGGAGGTCAAGGCGGCAAGGCCGCGTCCAAGCAGGATTGAACCGGCCGTGGGGTCGGGCCCCCACCGAAGCACCCCGGTGGGAGGCCGGCTGGCGGGCTTCGTCAGCGTGTGGGAGTCCATCTCCACCGACCGTTGGGTGCTGGACGCCCTGGCCCGGGGCCACGCGCTCGAGTTTCAAAGAAGGTGCCCGCGCGTCCCCCCCGTGGCCAGGAAAGAACTTCACGTCCCTCAACTTCTCCTGGAGGTAAAGGCGATGCTCAGAAAGGGCGCCATCGAACTCGTCCCAAAGAGGCTTCGGGGCTCCGGAGTCTACTCGAGATACTTCCTCGTGAAGAAGAAGACGGGGGGATGGCGCCCCATCCTAGACCTGCGACGTCTGAACAAGTTCATCAAGGCGCAGAAGTTCCGGATGGTCACCCTCCAGCACGTCCTGGGTCAGCTGGAGGAAGGAGACTTCCTATCGTCGTTGGATTTGGAGGATGCCTACTTCCACATTCCCATCCTAAAGGGGCACCGCAAATTCCTCAGATTCGTGGTTCAAGGGCGTCATTACCAGTTCAAAGCCCTTCCCTTCGGACTACGGTCGGCACCCAGGGTATTCACCAAGTGCCTCGCACCGGTGGCGGCGCAGCTGCGCCGCGAGGGGATTCACGTCTACCCCTACCTGGACGACTGGCTCATCCGCGCCAAGACGAGGGAGCTCGCCGTGGTCCACACGGCAAGGACCGTCCAACTCCTCACGGACCTGGGATTCTCCGTGAACTACGCCAAATCCCACCTGGTGCCCGCGCAAGTCGCACTGTTTCTGGGAGCGAGGCTCGACACAGTGTCCCTTCTGGCCTCCCCGTCGGAGGAGAGGACCAGGACCATCTTGGGCAAGGTGCAACGGATGTTGGTGGCCGACGCGGTCAAAGTGAGGTCCATCAAGTCCCTCCTCGGGATGATGTCTTCCTGCATCTACCTCATTCCCATGTGCAGGCTCCGGATGCGCCCGTTGCAAGAATTCCTGGATGCGCGCTGGATCCAGACGACGGGCAGCTTCGAGGAAAGGATCAAGCTCGACGAGAGTTTCCAACGAGCGATACGGTGGTGGGGCACCCGCGCGCATCTGACGGCGGGCATGGACTTCCAGACCCCAGCCCACCAGGAGACTGTGACCACGGATGCCTCCCTGGAAGGGTGGGGAGCGCACACCGAAAATCTGCACGCAAGGGGACTCTGGCTCCCGACGGAGAAGTCCCTGCATATCAACGTCCTGGAGCTCCGTGCAGTGTTTTGGTCCCTCAGGTCCTTCCTTCCGTCCCTCAAGGGCAAGGTGGTGAGAATCTTCACCGACAACACCACCACCATGTTTTACATCAGGAAACAGGGCGGAACCAGGTCCCCAGCGCTGTCCAAGGAGGCGCAGGACCTGTGGCATTGGGCCGTCGCCCAAGGGATTTTTCTGGTGCCGTTTCATCTGGCAGGGATAAAAAACACCATCGCCGACTCACTCAGCAGGGAGCTGCGCTCGTGCCACGAGTGGGAACTACGGCAGGATCTGGTGGATCGCCTCTTCCGACGGTGGGGCACACCCCAGATCGACCTGTTCGCGACGGCGACGAACACCAAGTGCCGGAGGTTCGCCAGCAGGTTTCCCCAGACGAGGAGCATGGGCGATGCTTTCTCGTTCCCCTGGGAGGGCCTGTTCCTCTACGCGTTCCCTCCCTTGCCTCTGCTAATCCGGCTCGTCAACCAGCTCAAGAGGTCACGGTGCAGGATGATCCTCGTCGCACCTGCGTGGCCGAGGCAGATATGGTTCCCGGACCTTCTGGACTTGTCAGCGTCCCCGCCGATCAAGCTGCCGGCGGACGCGGATCTACTCTCCAGGGAAGGAGGCGCCATCCTCCACCACGACCCGAAGTCGCTGAACTTGCAGGCCTGGCTCCTGCAGCGCTAGAGTTTGGAGGATACGACATACCGGCCGATTGCAGAGAGGTTCTTGCAAAGGCCAGGGCGTCCTCGACTCTTAAATGCTACGGACACAAATGGAAGAGGTTCTCTGTCTGGTGCCACGCACAGAAGATTAACCCTCTACGGATTACGGCTCCCCAAGTACTGCCGTACCTGCTGACGCTGGCCAAAGCTGGTCTGGCACACGCGTCCATCAAGATTCATCTTGCTGCGATCTCCCGATACACCAGAACCACGGGGCGGACGTCCTTGTGGTCTCATCGTCTGGTGAAAGAGTTCATGAAGGGACTGTTCAGATCGTTCCCGCCGGTGAAGGCTCCGGCCCCGGCGTGGGAGCTCAACGTGGTGCTGACCAAGCTCATGGGACCTCCGTTCGAGCCTCTGCACTCGGCCCCGTTGAAGTTTCTGTCGTGGAAAACAGCTTTTCTTGTGGCCATCACCTCCGCACGACGAGTGGGAGAGATCCAGGCCCTTTCCTGCAAGGCCCCGTACTTGACTTTCCACGACACGAGGGTAGTGCTCAGGACGCACCCCTCCTTCATGCCCAAGGTACCGTCGGACTTCCATCTCAACGAACCCTTGGTGTTACCTGTGTTCTTCCCGTCGCCTTCGTCGCCGGCTGAGAGGACTTTGCACTCGCTGGATGTAGCTAGAGCGCTGAAGTTCTACGTGGACCGCACGAAGGGTTTTCGGAAGACGTCACAACTCTTTGTGAACTTTGGACCTGTCAATCAGGGGAAGGCTCTCTCGAAGGCTTCCATCTCCAGATGGCTCTCCGGCTGTATCATGTGCTGTCACCGGTTGGCAAACCGACCGCTGCCTGGCCGTCCGAGAGCCCATTCCACCAGAGCGATCGCAGCTACCACGGCGTTCCTATCTGGTGTGCCCCTGCTGGACATATGCAGGGCTGCTACGTGGAGGTCGACGCGCACCTTCACGAAATTCTACTGCGTCGACCGGGATTCCAGGGAGGAGTCCAGGGTCGGCCAAGCAGTGCTGCGCAACCTGTTCGCCTGAGGTGAGCCTGGTGAGGAGGTAAGATGCTTAATGTTGAGTTGATGTGATGCTTAATGTTGAGCCTTTGCCACCTCCCGTGGTTGTGCATGTGTGTACTGCTATGTATTCTTTATTCATGAGCATGTGAATCCATGCCAGACCCCATGCTGGAGAAGGAACAAGTTACTTACCTGTAACTGTTGTTCTCCAGCATGGGTCTGGCATGGATTCACATGCGAACCCTCCCGCCTACCCCTCTGCGGCTCTTCACTTGGTCATACTGCCACTTCACGTGCTTCCAAATCTGAAGATGGCTGCCAGAGGCGGTGCTTAGGTAGAGGGCAGTCATTGGCTGTGGTCAGTATGACGCAGAGACCAGTGATTGGTTATTACTACGAAAGACAGATCAGAAACGAAACTGATACTGGTTTTTTCTTTACCGAGGATTCCCAGCCTGACGACGGGGAATATTCATGAGCATGTGAATCCATGCCAGACCCATGCTGGAGAACAACAGTTACAGGTAAGTAACTTGTTCCTTATACCAATAAACAGAGTTTAAAATAAATCACAGGTAAGTGTGTCAATCAAAACCATATAGAACATATATACACATTCACCAACTACGAGAATAAAGATGCGTATGAATTAGCTACCAGTTCTCAACAGGTAAGTACTCTGATGCAAGATAAATAGGTAGAAATAGTCAGCATAAGTACAACTTTCCTCGGGGGTGTGGCCGACAGACATGCCATGGAGTGAGGACCTGCTGCAGGGGGGCCCCGACTGATCCTAAAGCAGATGGTTTTTCTGTGTATATAATTGCTTGAATACACAACCAAAAAGGTTTGCTGGATCCCGAGATTCAATACAGCAGCAACTGGCAAAGTTTTGGGAGGGAAACAAAGACGCTGAGTAGTGGAGACACAGCGCAGAGCTCCTAGACCGCAGCGGGCAAAATGGCGACCAGAAAAGAATTGAAGATGACGGCACCACTGGGGAGAAAGGCAAACAGCGCAGACAAACTGGGCCGTCATCCGGAGATGGGTCGCTTGATAAGGGGACAGGGAGCATTGACGGCACAGATCCAGATTGGGCCAGCAGACGCTGATTTGCACCGGAGCACGCTTGGATAGCACATGGAGGCCGAGATAACAGCCGGTAAGACGGGTAGACCTACGTGGGAATGCAGGAAGCTGACACGGAGGAGGGTGCGGTTGGGCGCACGTAAGGTGTTGAAAATGGAGGCACACTAAAGGAGACCCAGAGAAGCATAGAGCTCTGTAAAGGCTACCAACAACGGCAGAGGAGCGCAGGGCACCATAGCATAATCCGCTACTGAAGGCGTGTCAAGAATCGAGATCCGCGTAGATTAGGAATACCCCCGTCCCCAAGCACCAGTCAGGGAGGTAAGAATGACCTCGCTGACCGGTTATTGAGGCCACAGGTGACTGGAACTGGGTCACTGGGTTCCCAGGTAGCTGCATTGGAAACAGGCAGTTCAATATGCTAGGCAAATGCAGGTCAGTACAAACAATTATATACAGTTATACCAGAAGACAAGGCACCTACCTCTGGGCTTCTTGGGAGATGTATACCTGGAGAGGAAGGTGTCCTTGTCCCTCCCTTGTTGGTGCAACGCCTGTTCCCCCCAAAATGGTGCAGTGCAGTTGTAGCAAGAAAGGACCAAGTGGAGTGGGTCCCTAAAGGCACTTTGATCTGTGTTCCAGAGGATGGTTCTGAAGGTGGTGGTAAGGACCAACGTGGCACCAATGAGAAGCAGGATACCAGATTAAGTTCCAGAAAGTTCAAGAGGGCATGTCGTGACAAATTCACAATACCAAGACGATCCGTGAGGCTGTGCTGAGGTCGAGCAGTTCGCGTAAGCCATTAGAGTTGAAGCGCCGTTGCTGAGGGTTAAGCACAAGGAAGATCCGGAAGTCCAAAAACCAAGGTCGAAGTCCTTGAAAACAAATACCGATGAACGCCACTCGCCACAGGTAGTTACAGCTGAGAAGCACCGTGGTCTGCAATAGGCGTACATTTACCCAGTTGCCATGGGAGCACGGCTGCGTGAGCGGGACCGCACCAGAACTGGATGATCACGTGAGCAGACCCGCGTCACGTGAGCACGCCTCCGAGCCTGCCGGACATTACCCCATTTCCATGGTAACTGCCAATGCGGCCAGAGCTGCCATGGATTCTGCCTCTGTGACAGCGAGAAGCACCGAGCCATCTGAACACCGTACCTCTGCTGGATGGGGCGTGGTTGCTGGATGGGGCGTAGTTGCTGGATGGGGCGTGCTTGATCTCCCTGAACGGAGTATTGTGCTGTGTGCCTGTTAGCAGTGCCTTGATCTGGTGAGTGCGTGGTAGTGTGCTGCCGGTTTGGTGGTGCATGACAAGGCACCAGATCCACACATTGATGTGGCAAAGCGAGGTGGATAGATATAGTAGTGGGAGCCTACAACAGAGCGACCACATACACTGTGGACATGGGGTGACTGAGGCGCTGAAGGGCTCAGAGGGGAGGGATGCCTGAGGACAACACTAGCGGGGGCCATGTACAGCAGGAACCACTGCCTGACTGGGCCCCATGCCAAACAGGAGAAAGGTTGGGAATGGTAAATAGATGAAAATGGAAACCTTTGTCCGCAAGAGAAGGCAAGAGCTGCTTCCCGACAGCATGGGTGGGGGGGACATGGCAAAGAATGTGACCACCCCATCAGGGGCACATAGCCAAATACTGGAGGCCATAGTGGCAACAAGGGCATCAATGCAAACAAGGATACACTAGGTGAAAATAGATGTGTGCCTACTCAGACAAGATGTGCATTCCCTGGTGGACAGAGTGGGAGCAGTAGAGACAAACATGGAGGACACGATGAGCGTCACTAGGGAGCGGTGGTTAATGGTGCAAGATTTGACGCCGAAGGTGCGTACACTAGAATGTAGAGCTTAAAACGATGAGGAGAGAGCATAGAGGAGCAACATTGAGATTTTGGGACTACCGGAGGGAGAGGAAGGAAGGGATCCTACTACCTACGTGGAGAATGTGCTGCTCCAGGAGGTGGGACCGGAACCGCCGATGAAAGGATTCATGGTGAAGAGAGCATAGAGCCTTGGCTAAGAAGCCGCCCTCTGGGGCCCCTCCGAGACTACTGATATAACAAACAAAAAAATGTAAACATAGAGGGAGGATTTTGGAGTTCTCATGGGGAGGGGGTGCGATACAGCTGGTGTCCTCTGCCCTAGTGATTTACCCAAACTATACTGTACAGGTGCAGAGACAGCGGAGTATATTTGGCCCAACGAAAGACAGACTTCAGCAATAAGGACTGAAATATATGCTGCTATATCCTGCCAAACTGAAGGTCCTCCATAATCATACTTCTTTGAAAGTCCAAAGGAAGGGAATCAGTGGATGGACATTAATAAAATGATCCCCATGAGAAAAAAGCAGGAAATTAACCGTTGAAGGAAGAATGGGTCGCAATAAACTTGTTTGTCTCCAAGGATCGGAGCCGTGAAGCGCACAAGCTACATGGGACAAAGATTTGAGTCCCAGGTTGGGGGCTCGAGCAGAGTGCAAGGGTCCTGCTAGTGTTACATTTCGTTCTTGTGTTTGCGCTAGGCCAGCACAGTTACCCCTGTTCACGTTTGATTTGAGAAATACCGTATGTGTGCATTTACCTGCCAACGATCACCCAATTTTGAGTGCGAGGAGGGACAGGAAGGTGCGAATAGCATGGTACTATTGGGTCACATAGTTGTAAATTGGGTTTTCCTGTTACTGTTTGGGGGGGGTCGCTTGCTAACACACCATGGGATAGAGGTATTTGAATGTGAGGGAACACTCTACTGCATGTACAAACTAGAGGCGGGGGCCGGGATACAGGCTTGGAGGACGGATCTGGAACCTATTACCGGAATGAGAAGGGGAGAAGATGGGACTGTCAACACATGAAGGAAGGATTACGGAATGGGGGATATTACTGTTGTCAAGCTTCATAACCCCCTTGAAATGCTGGGCAAGTGGGACACCGAGAAGAGGGGGCGAAGGGAGGGAAAAAGCTGACAGTGGATCCAAATGACTAAAATGCTTGATTGGGGTAGCCCTGGTGCAGGAAACACACCTTAATGCAGAGAAACAGGCCATTGTTGTTGGGAGATGGGGGGGCTCGGTACCCTTCAAACTACGAGAGGTGAAAACAGATGACTAAGGTAGAATTGCCCTTATTCATGGCTATGTGGAAAGCAGGGAGGTGTGCAGTGTCAACACCTACACCCCCAATCACAACTCTAGCTTCGTCCAGTCTATTCAATGTATACTAGGCTAGCACCTTACCAAGGGTTTATGTGGATTTGGGGCAGGGGGCATTTAACTGCACACCGAACCCCAGACTAGACAGGTCAGATGTGAAGTACATGAGGCTGGCACAGCTGGCGAGCAAGTTGGGAAAATTGCTAAATGACTTGGACCTAGTGGATGTCTGGAGGTGGCTGAATGGAGATCGCAGGGCATACTCATATTTCTCAATCCCACATAGGGTTCACACACATATTGATTACATCATTACGGGGCAGAAAAGAGTGGGGCAATTCACCAACGCCACATACAACATACATCGGTAGGACTCTCTCAGACTGTGCACCGTTATTCATCACTTGGCAAATAGGTAATGGAATACCACTGGTACCTACATGGCAGCTTAGGGCGGAAGTCCTGATTGACAGACTATTCATGAAACATATGGCAGATTAAATTGAGGAATTCTTTACAGTAAACAATGATAGTGTTGGGGGTAGACGTCCTGTGGGACGCCTTTGAGCTAGGAGATCTTTATTGGCGAGCCTATCAAAAACCGAGGCGCAGCTCAAGCAGTTAGAATGCATGGAGTAAGATTATGTGATTCAACCATCCTTTCGTTTTTAGGAGGATTAGATATGAAACCAGCCTGTGCAATATCGACAGCAGAAAGGCCCACCCAGGGGATCTTGGAACGGATAACCGCACCATTTATTGATAGGAGATATCAGGCTAACTATTCCTGGACTACTTGTTGTCAGCACTTTGCTGATCTCAAGGGCCGTGACATACCTGCCAGACAATTTAAGCCCTAAAAGAGATGCATCATCATTTCACTTATGAATGCGCAGGATAAATCCAAGAAGCCAGATAATGTGGATATCTGCCCAAGTACATGCAATGGACCTTCCAGCTGAAGAAATTGATGCCCGTCAGCAGGTCCGATTCAGAGCAGCGCTTGTGTGAAATTAAAAAGGTATTCGCAGGGGCGTGGGGGTGTCCTGCTGTGGAGCCATCAAGATGGCCCCATAATCCCGAGGCTGTGCAGCCCAACCAATATCCTTTGCAGATCTATCCAACTGCAGGCAAACTAGAACAGTGGATTGAAACTTTAAACACCCGTTGGTTGATGTATCCCTGGCTGGGGAAGTCTCTGGGGCTTTTCCTGGGTGACTGCTGCTAGCGTCCTGCACCTGCCCGCTGGGTGCCTCAGCAATGGCGTGGGTGGGCCAGCTGGCTGGCCGTGCAGGGGGTGTAGACGGCTGCTGGTTCTTGACGGGCTGGCACCTTTGTCTATTGCAGGGGCCATGCTGCCTTGGTCCAATGAGATGGAGACTGCCTACAGCACCTGCTGTGCAGCGTGTGTAGACGCTGGCCCCCCGGCTGGGGGTGGTTGTGTTGGCACAAGGTGCTAACTGGCCCTCCTGCTGGCTGGCCAAGGCATGTTAAGACCAATGCCCTTCATCCTGTGAAGAGGATTCAGACTTAGCAGAGACAGGCTGCATTGTAATGGCTGTCTATTCATGCACGACGACAGTGGGATAGTGAGGAGTCAGTCTACGGTTTTCCAGCTGTTGGAATGTACTATGAGGCAGGTCGCTAATTTGTGCTGCGGCTCGCAGTTGTGTAACATATGCTTGGGTCCAATATAGCAGCTTACACTGTCTTGCTAAATTGCCATTGATTATTTCCAGCGATCTGATCTGCAGCTGTACAACTCTATTGCTTAACATTGCTCCTGTGCCTGGATTGTGCATATCTATTGAGACACTGGCTAGTGTGCCATGATTGTTGACATTACCAGGCGTTCGGACAAGAAGCGGGGCCCTGTGGATACATTCGCCAAAATGGCTTCAAAGGCGGCATAGGGAGCACTGGCCAATTCCAGTGACACTGTGACAAGTCAAAAACAAAGAGGTGATGGCTGGAAGGTTTAGAATGAATCTTAACCACTGGCAATGCTCTGGGCAACCCTCCAGACCACCGTTCTTCGCCTGCCAAGCCATTACAGAAGGGGAAAGATCATATGTAAATCAGGCTTGGCCCCACCCCAAAAGGGGCAGTCCAGCCCGAACTGCTAGGCCACATCCCTTCTGCACGAGACCACAAGCATCCCCAAACATGTTTCGCCCTTGTTGGGGCTCATCAGTGAGGAGTAGCTTGGGTCTCTAGGCCCAGCAGGCACGGGACCCACGTCTGGGCATACCCGTCCCACTCGGGGTGACAAAGCAAAAACAAAGAGGTGATGGCTGGAAGGTTTAGAATGAATCTTAACCACTGGCAATGCTCTGGGCAACCCTCCAGACCACTGTTCTTCGCCTGCCAAGCCATTACAGAAGGGGAAAAACCATATGCAAATCAGGCCTGGTCCCACCCCCAAAGGGGTAGTCCAGCCCGAACTGCTAGGTCACATCCCTTTTGCACAAGACCACAAGCATCCCCAGACATGTTTCAGCCTTGCAGTGAAGAATAGCTTGGGTCTCTAGGCCCCGCAGGCAAGGGACCCTCGTCTGGGCATACCCTTCCTACTCGGGGTGACGAGTGAATAACAGACAATTGAACTCTATAGACATTATACTTACGGCTCCTTGCCATTTACCACAGAGTCCAACACGTCTGCAACTCGCCCAAAAACTTCAAACCAGTCAAGCAACTGGGATTCTACGCGCCCCTGCGCTCGGTGCAGGATGGAGAGCTCATCATTACAAACAATAAGGTGAGACAACAAAAGGGGAATATCGGGGTGCTTAGAGGGAACAAATTAAACAAGTGTTTCCTTGCATCCACTGGGTGGCTAATTCCCCTCCTCCTGCTTTTAGGAAACTACTTTTACGAATCAAGCAGACGAAGCTAGGAAGGCCGCTCCAGTCAGCCGCCTCTGCACTAGGAATAACGCTGGTGGAGACCTTAGCAGTCCAGTTCCGATCGACGGCCCCGTGGGAAGATCAGGTGAGCGTTACAGAACGCGAAGCCCATCTACAAATCCCCACCCGGGCGTTATGGAGACCTCAGAAACTGACCAATTGGCCCAATTATTAGGGGAACTTAGAGCGGAAGTGCACTCCGCCCGTCAAGAGACTAATGCCCTCAGGAGAGAACTGATTGAGTCAAAGGAGCGCACTGATGATCTTGCTAGGCAATTGCTGCAAAACCAAGCTGGGCAAACACCCCTACCTGGACTTGGGGGGAATCCAACCCCTGTTTCATCGAGCAATCCTGTGCAAGTGATTTTACCAGGAACTATCCCTTTAGCTCCACCTGAACGCTTTGCTGGGGACCCAAAAAGGTTCGCAGTGTTTATGAATCAATGCCGCTTGCACTTTTTATGCAGACCTGGAGCCTTTCCGAATGACCAAGCCAAAGTAGCCTTTGCATTATCATATCTTAGTGGCAGCGCAGCAGATTGGTCCATTCCACTAGTCAAATAGGATGACCCCCTTCTCCGGGATTTTCAAGGTTTTCAAATGAGCATGGAAAAACTATTCGCCAGACATTCACAGGGACAGGCCCTGGATAACAAACTCATATCCTTACGACAGGGTAACCAGGATCTGTTGGTGGTGGAAACCGGATGGCCTGCGGAAAAACGAGTTACATTATTTCACCGTGGACTTCGGGGAGAACTCAAAGACGTCTTGGCTCAAGTTGTGAACCCACCTCAGGATTGCGCAGAGTATATAGACTTAGTGGTCCAGCTAGACCATCGACTCCAGAATAGAAAGGCTGATCGAGCCAAGTTCGAGAATCGGGTATTAGTTAAGCCCAACGTTGCCTCCAAAGGGACTGATGCATCTGAACCTATGCAGATCGGGGGGGTTAGAGGACCCTTAATGCAAAAGGAAAGAGAAAGGAGAAGCCAGATGCAATTGTGTCTGTACTGCGGAACCTCAGGACATTTTCTATGGGATTGCCCTGCAAAACCACCCAAGAAGGTGGTAGGAGTTGCTGATAAAGGTCAAAGAGAACCCGATTCGGGAAACGACCACGCCCGACAAGCGTAGAGGTCCGCAGGCCGAGCTTGAAGAAGGACACTCAGGCCTTGCACCTTATCATACCAATGGTCCTTGTTGCTCCAAAGCAGCCATCAAGTATGCAAGCAGTAAGGGCATATATTGACAGTGAGGCCGTAGGAAATTACATGGACCACGATTTGGCTTCAAGGATGAATCTACCTCTTTGCAAGAAGACCACTTCGGATGTCATCACTACAGTTGATGGAACTGAAATAGCCTCAGGGCCCCTAAATCATTCCACTACAGAGATGACACTGTTGGGTCAAGACGGGCATCGAGAAGCTATTGTGTTTGACTTAATCAAGGCTCCGCAATTCCAAATCATTCTGGGAATGCCATGGTTAGAAACACATAACCCTTGTATTGATTGGCGAGAGAAGAAAGTGTTACCCGAAAGAACCTTTGAACAAAGGCCTGGCCACAGTTACTACCCCAGTCGCGCAGTTACCTCAGGAATATCAAGACTTTCAAGATGTTTTTCAAAAAGAACAGGCAAACACATTACTGCCTCAGACCATACGATTGTCAAATCGACCTCTTACCAGGTGCACTACCTCCTTCCAGTAGGATCTACGCCCTTACTGAGCCCAAGAATCTTCACCTACGACAATACTTGGATCAATACCTTGCTAATGGCTTCATTCGGCCATCTAAGTCTCCGTCATCCTCAGCTTTATTCTTCGTGCCTAAAAAGGAAGGTGACCTTAGACTGTGTATAGACAACCGCGCGTTAAATCAGATTATGGTAAAAAAATGATAACCCTTGCCTCTGATCCCCGAGTTACTAGACCAAGTAAAGGACGCTTGCATCTATACCAAGTTAGATCTCCAAGGGGCATATCATCTGGTACGTGTAAAGAAGGGCGATGAATGGAAGACTGCCTTTCGCACCAAGTACGGATTATTCGAATATCAGGTGATGCCCTTCGGGTTGTGCAATGCACCAGCAGCCTTCCAGTATTTTATGAACGATGTCCTTTGTGAACTCATTGACGTCTGTGTTGTTGTATACATAGACGATATTCTAGTGTACTCCTCCTCAGAATCAGACCATGTTAAGCACGTTCATGCAGTCCTTGAGAAACCACGCCAGCATAAGTTATATGCAAAATTGGAAAAATGTGTTTTTCATACTACAGAAGTCGAATTCCTTGGATTCACCCTGACTCCGAAAGGGGTCCGAATTGACTCTCGAAAGGTGGACGCAATTCTCAAGTGGCCATCACCCAATTCAGTTAAAGGGGTACAAAGCATGCTTGGATTTGCTGATTTCTACCGCAGATTTATTCCGGACTTCTCGCATGTGGTACACCCCATCAGAGCACTTTTGCGAAAGAACAAACGCTTCTTGTGGACTGAAGAGGCTGAAAGAGCCTTCCAAGAATTGAAATTGAAATTCACGTCTGCGCCTGTCTTAAAGCATCCATGCCCCGAACTTCCATATATAGTGCAAACCGATGCATCCAGTTTAGCCATGGGAGCTGTCCTATCCCAGAAGGATCCAGAAACCGGTCAACTTCATCCAGTAGCATTTTGGTCTAGAAAGTTCTCGGCACCCGAGTTGAACTATGCGATCACCGATAAAGAATTGTTAGCCATCAAATCAGCCTTTAAGGCTTGGCGGCATTATCTTCTCGGTGCCAGGCATGCCATTACTGTAATCGCAGATCAACAGAATCTGCAGTATTTAAAAACAGCCAAGGCCCAATCGTTGCGTCAACTTCGATGGGCATTATTCTTTGCTGAATTCAATTTCGTAATCACCTATCGACCAGGTTGTAAAAACAGCAAGGCAGATGCATTATCCTGAATAGGAATGAGAGAAACATATTCCAACCCGGAGCCGGTGCCTATAATTTCAGAACAAAGAATCCTCGGCATAACTACGCTACAGACTTTAGAAGACATTCATTTCAAAATCCAACAACTTTTCGATCCAGCAGCCCTGCAGGACTGGGTAAAGAAAGGCCAAGACTATTCTGTCATCAATGATCTACCTTACTATCAAGGGCATTTATTTCTACCTCACAAGGAACTACAAGAACAAGTCATCTCCAATTATCATGATCCTCTGATGGAAGGACACCCTGGTATCGCAAAAACCGAGGCTAAAATTAAAAGACAATTCTGGTGGCCCACCTGGCGAAAAGACGTAAAGTCGTTCGTGCTGTCTTGTGGTATCTGCGCCCAAAACAAAAGTCAGAAGAAAAAACCAGCTGGCCTTTTACAACCGTTCCATGGCACACTTTGTCCTTAGACTTTATTACCGATCTGCCTCCATGCAATGGATTCAACACCATTCTAGTTATCGTGGATCTTTTTTCCAAGATGGCCCACTTTATTTCTTTAAAAGGATTACCTTCCGCTTCAATTTTGGCCAAGGAATTTCTCGAAAACGTGCGAATCCATGGATTTCCTTCCATATTGGTCTCTGACCTAGGTAGTCAATTCATTTCGCAATTTTGGAAGAAATGTTGTCAATTGGCGCAAATCGACGTAAGGTTATCAACTAGTCACCATCCCCAGACCGATGGTCAAACGGAGAGGACCTACCAGACTCTCGAACAATACCTATGTTGCATGCTACACCAAACCAAAAGCAACTGGAAGGATATTTTATGGATTGCTGAATACGCATACAATAACTCATTACATTCAGCAACCGGACAGAGCCACTTTTATACTATCTTTGGGCATCATCCTCGAACCTCAGAACTCGACTCGCCTCAACACTTAGAAATGCCTGCAGTAACTTACCTGCACTCTACTATTACACAAGCCTTTAAAGAGGCATCAAAACATTTGAAACAAGCAAAAGAAAAATACAAGAAAAATGCAGAACAACATAGAAGTGACACTCCACCATACCAGATTGGGGATCAAGTTTGGCTGGCTACAAAACACATACCTCTGAAAGGAACTCGAACTTTTAATCCTTCGATATTTGGGATCTTACACCATCAAGGCCATTATCAACCCGGTGGCCATCAAATTGGAATTACCCTCTAACATGCGGATTCACCCTGTCTTTCATGTCTCACTTCTAAAACCAGTTCAAGCTGGGACTAGATTAGCCAAACCACCTGACCCCGTCCTCATAGATGGGGAACCTGAATTCGAAGTTAAAAACTTCCTTGACTCTAAAATGGTTCAATCAAAGCTTTTTTATTTAATCAATTGGAAGGGCTACGGACCACAAGAAAGGTCATGGGAGCATACTGACCACATTCATGTGCCTCGTTTGGTGAAGAAATTCCATTGGAACTTCCCAGACAAACCAGGGCCAGGGGGAAGAACAACTTTAGGAGGGGCCTTGGGGGGGGAGTGCTGTCATGATACCTACCCCCGGGCATCCGGACCCAGACCAGCAGCCTCGGGAGCAGGCATCCAGACATTTATTGAGACCCCAGCAGCCCCGGCTGGGGGCTATCTGGGTTCAGTCCTAGTGCCTTAGGCACCAGGCTCATAATAGACATCAGTCCTGGCGCCATAGGTGCAAGGCTCATAGACATTACTTACCTCCTGCAGACCATGCTGCAAATGAATCAAAGCCCACGTGAGGCCTGGATGGGACTATTTTATTACAGTGACTATGTTTTACTTGGGTGTGGTTCTGGGGAACTTCTTACCTGGGACTACTTTGCAGGCTATTTAAACCATGCCCGAACAGCAGTCCATGCTTCGCGTTATTCTGCAATTCAGCAGTGTGACGCTCACCGTGCCTGCAGCATCCAGTCCTCTGCCACGCCCACCTCGAACCTGGACACCATCCCAGAAGAAAGAGAAATAAGAACAAGGACTTAGCTTTTAATCTTCATCTGTTCCCGAATTCGCCGCACTTCAGAATTGGAAAAGACACGTCGGAAATAAAAGCATTGCATCGCTAGCAGGCGTGCCGCGCCATACTTACCAGTCTGCATCTCCCGAGTTCAGCGCTCCAGCCATCATTTCATCACGGCATCCGTGGAACCTGGAAGGGACAAAGAGAACAAGGTGAGCCGGGTGCTAACAAAGACAATCAATGCAACCATATTATACTCACCAGAGTTACCGCTCCCCTAGGCATCTTTCATCAGCGTTTCACCTCTTTAACGCCGCACCTGTGGGAGGAAAGAACACTTGTTAAAGAAATTTATTTCGCTTTTATTGGACAACGCTGAGTAATACAGACTCTTACCCACGCGCAACCTGCAGCACTTCAGGTGAACTCTTCTCGGATTAAGCTGCAATACAAAAGGGGATAAAAACGAGTGAATAACAGACAATTGAACTCTATAGACATTATACTTACGCCTCCTTGCCATTTACCACGGAGTCCAACACGTCTGTAACTCGCCCAAAATCTTCAAACCAGTGAAGCAACTGAGATTCTACACGCCCCTGCGCTCGGTGCAGGATGGAGAGCTCATCATTACAAACAATAAGGTGAGACAACAAGAGGGGAATATCGGGGTGCTTAGAGGGAACAAATTAAACAAGTGTTTCCTTGCATCCACTGGGTGGCTAATTCCCCTCCTCCTGCTTATAGGAAACTACTTTTACGAATCAAGCAGACAAAGCTAGGAAGGCCGGTCCAGTCAGCCGTCTCTGCACTACGAATAACGCTGGTGGAGACCTTAGCAGTCCAGTTCCGATCAACGCCCCCGTGGGAATCAGGTGAGCGTTACAGTGGGTCCTAGACCCCTCTGGGCTGTCTCCAACTTGCTTTGGGGCCTCAGCCCCTTGATTATTTATTCCTTTACGTGTGTGGGTCGCTGACCCACTGCAATTAGCTCTTTTGGGCCTTGCCCAACTAAATATGGGCCCCAGACATTGCTGTGTTGCTTTTTGAGGGTTCTCCACTCCAATCTTACTGAATGTCCAAGTGAACAGACCTGGTGTACTTTCCTGCCAGGTACTGTTCTACATAAAATACTGTAACCTGTTTGTTTCACTTTCCCTCTCCTTGGCTTTCTCAGGGTCCCAGACTCATTTACTTTGGCTTTCCCTCTGTGGCTTCTCTATTTAATGGCCAACTGAATAGACAGGATGTATTTCCCTACCAGGTTCTGTTTGACACAGGATGTTTTACAGGTTTTCTTTTTCTCAATGTGCAGCTGAAAAGATGTGCTCCGCTGCCAGGTATTGTTCCACACAGGATATTTGATAAAATGTGCTTCAATTTTACTTTTCTTCGCTTTATCAGGGTTCCTGACCCATTTTCCTTGACCATGGGCCCCATTACGAGTTTGGAGGTAGCATTGCCCTTAATAATGGCATGGCTACCCCCAAACCCGGATCCGGGTCCCGCAAAAGAGGACTTACCCGGCCATTCCGACCTTGGAGGGCACGGTAATTCCCTTTCGCGGGACCCAGACTCGGTACATCCCCATTCCCATTTGAGCCCCCATAGGGCTCAATGGGAATAGGGAGGATGGTAGCAGTGGTACAGTTCATAACGGTACCGGTGCTACCATCCTCATCTGCTCGTGGGGGCCACTCTGCACGCCTGGTCTGACCAGGCGTCCAGAGCGGCACCTGCAAGCAGCCTCAGAATGTTGCGGCATGGCAATAACGGCGCCGGTAGCACTACCGGCGCTGTTGTCGTCTTACTGCAACACTACTAATAAGGCCCCATGTCTCTGTGGTTCACTTGGGTCCCAGAACCCTTGTTATTGGCTCTCCATGACACTTGGTTTACTGTCCTGCCAAGCGTCTACTGATGTGACATAAGTTTGAGTTCATATTTTTCTCTTAGGGTCCTTGACTCGCCTGTTTTCAGCCTCTTTGCTTTGATCCCAGCCCTCTTTGCATTGGCCCTTCAGGACACTTGGTTTACTCCCCTGCCAAGTGTCTACTGTTGTGGCATATGTCAGTGTCCTTATATTTCTCTTAGGGTCTTCGACCCGTATATCATCAGCTTTAGTTCTTATCGGGTCCCCAACCCTTCTTAGGCTCCTTCTGCTTGGTCACCAGCCCCTCTCATGGAACCAGGCAGCACCCGAACCTTGTTTTCGGGTTCCTACTGTGTGGCGTTTTGCTCAGGCTCCTCTGGCTCTCTGGGCGAGACTCCAGTCCTTCTCGCTCTGCTCCCAGTGTGGTCCGCATCCCTGCTCCAGCTTTAGTGACATGGGCTGTGCGGCTTCGTTCCTGTAGGCATCCCAAGTTGCTTGAATTTGCTTCGGTTTCCCATCTGCTGCCGGTTCTTGGCAGCAGCTTTAGAGACGGCGGCTTTCCTCCTTTGACATTCTACAACTTCTCACTGTGTCTCTCTGTCTGTGGCACTCAAGCTTTGCGCTCGGTTCCTCGGGGGTAGGCTCGCCAATGGCCAAGTTCTTCCTCTGATTTGTGCTCCATATAGCCAATAGGCTGTCTCAAACAACTAGACCGCGCAATCTGGTTCTGACCGATAAACCTCATTACTCCATCCTTCTTCCTTGTCACAGTAATGAACTGATGGTCACCATGAAGTTCATTAGCACTCATCTTTGCAGTATTTTCTTGGGACTTTTGTTTCCTCAACTCTACACAGGTACATAGAAGTATGGGAAACTACAGGGTATTGAGTGGTGTGCTAAGAAGGAGGTGATGGAACTGAAGGAGGGGAACGCTGCGTTCTCCCAAGGGGATCGGCACTAGTCCCATGGAGGGATTCCCTATGCATGAGATTCCCCCTCTGAGTACCACCCCTGTGTACGGGACTATTGTGTAGCTGCCTCACCACCCTGGCCTCATGGGAAGGGGCCTTCCCCACGCAAGCAGTAAAATGACCATGGGATTCGTCACAGCTGGATTCTCTTAAGTCTTTGTTAAGACTAATGAAATGTGGCCCAAAGGTTATGTCAATAATTGAAGCACTTTACAGTAAGGCCAGAGCTCAGGTAGCGTTGAATGGTGTGACCTCACCCATATTTAAAATTGAGAGGGATACATATCAAGGGTGTCCTCTCTATCCACTGCTTTTTGATTTCTTTATTGAACCTCTGGCAATTCCACTTAGAGGAGACCCCAGGATTAAAGGGATTGATCTAGGTTATCATACATCAAATGTTTTACTTTATGCCGATGATCTTATGGTACTATTATTGGATCCAGAAAACTAATTTCAACAACCGGAACAGATTTTGCAGAGCTTTGGGAAAGTATTTAATTTGAAAGTGAATGATAGCAAGACAGAAATATTCCCAATCTCGAATTCCTGTCATAGTGGGTTGTTCCCAGCAGGAAACTTTAACTGGGCTAAAAAAAGGGATTTTGTATTTATTGTCAAAAGTTGATTGAGATGTAGATTTAATGTAAGAAATGGTCAAAACTCAACATGTTCTTATGAGGGAAAGTGGCTGCAATTACAATTACTCTCTTACCTAAGATTCGGTACTTCTTGCATATGATCCCTTTATTGCGAAATCGATAAAGTATTAAAAAAAATGTGTATGGGGAGTGTGAGTCAAACCAAAAATTCCACTTGATATATAGCAAAGTCCAAATAGTAAAGGAGGCTTTTGATTTCCTAGAGTTAAACTATACCACAGGGCATACACACTTAGAGCATGGCATTATTGATGTAACGTAGATGTGGATTTGGCTACAGCTTGGGTTAAGATTGAGGCTAACTCAGTGGACCCAATTCCATTAAATTGTATCCTCACTATGGAGGCCCCGACGATTATTCTCCCAATAGTTAGGCATTTCATAACTGAATGGAAGAAAGGAAATGTAGGGAGGATTCCAAGATGGCCGCCACCTGCTGAGGACGCACTCTCTCGGTGCTCCATTCGGCGGGAATTATCTAAAGGTGAAATTTGCAGTTTCCCATCCCTGGGAACCCTGAAACTGTCTCCCTAAAGGTCCATAAGAAGTGCTGTGGATGGGAGAGTCTCTGAAGAGTCAGTGCGAGCAAACAAATGACCTGACAGAGTGGTGTACGGGCCGGCAGTCGGGGAAGCTTGGACCGCGAAGCCGGGGAAATTTGCAAGTTGGTGGAGGGGTGACGTGGATCCGCCTGGCGCTCCCCGTCGAGAGAGCTGCAGTAACAAATCTGGTGGAGCTGGTGAGATGGCAGACCCTCGACAGCCGTAGGAAGTTGGACCCGGGTTCCCTTGGACTGCGAGGGGGGCGCCGGAGCGCAGTGAGGTGTGCACGGACAGAGGAGGGGAGCTAACTGCGGCACTGCAGATGATACTGGCGGACATAACGGGGGCCCAGGAACCACATAGCGGAGGAGGGGTGACATAGACTCATCGGGTCCCCCGCGGCCGGTGGTGGACTGCAGCGGTCCTGGGGGTGGAATCCCCCCTGACCTGGAAGCCAGTGAGGAATGGTGGGTGGGTGCCCCTGACCGCAGGAGGGGGCTGGGCATCGGCCTCCCCCCCTCCAGATCTTTGTGGCGGCAACCCCGATGGAGCGGAGGGGGAGGCAGCGCCCACCAGTGACCTGAGAGCACTCCTGGTCCCACCTGGAGGATCTGACAACATGAGGGGCACGGTGCTGGTGCGCAGAGAACTGTGTGGTGGGCCTGACGGGGCCCGTGGGTCTACCGGTAGACTCAAGAAAAGGACGTGCTCCCACCCGGGGTCTGCATCACAGCAACGGCTGGCTGGCGGCCGAGGTTCCAGGGTCCAGCTACAAAGTGCAGTATATTATGTGCCCCAAACAGATACTTACAGTGCAGCGTTTGTCGGCGCTCCGGCGGTGCCTCTGCGCCTGGCCACGTGACGCAGGTGGAACCGGGTATCAGGAGGTAGCTTAAGGAGCACCAGCCACGGAGGATAAGACGGAGCCCCCCAAGCCTCAATGGTAGGAAGCGTAGAATAACGTGCGCTGACCAGCAAGACTGGCAGTCAGTCCCCCAGCCCTGTACTCAGAGGGCGCAAAAAGGACAGATCCAGAGCAGGAGCGCAGAAAGCAGACCACAAGAGCAGTCTGACAACGCCCACCGAAGGGAGCGGACAAGGGGCACAAAAAAGGAGAGGGGTCTGGGAGAAGGCAGGGTGCGGGACTGGTAGCTAAGGATTGAGGAGAAATCCTGCAGTCCGAACGCACGGTGCAGAGGAACAGCGGTGCAATAAAGAGCTCACTTCCAGGGTGATAGGATAGCTGGCATGGACAAAGGGTCCAGGTACAGAAGCAGAGATTATCGGCCGGTGTGGTGATCCCCGCCGCCCCCCTTATACCTAAATCTATATCCAAAGCATGGCCGGGCCAATTGGAGCACTGCTGGAGACAACTTAGATCAGAGACGCACCAGACCCTAGACGCAGTAGAGCAGGAAGAAACTGAGGAACAAGGGGGGGAGCCGAATGAATATGGCACTCAATGAAGAAGAGCTCCAAGAATGCCGGAGAAGCATGGAAAGCAGGGTGATGGACTCCATTCAGACCCAAATTAGTTCTATCAGAGAAGACCTGCGGAGCTCGGGGAGAGAGTAGACACCACAGAGGCGGGCATCTCAGAGATCACGGAAGACTTGAAACAAAACAGTATCCTCCTAGAACAATTCGCTAGAGCTACACATAACTTGGAGCTCCAGGCGAAAGAAAACAGGTCTCTAAGATCTAATATTAGGGTCAAAGGACTAGAAGAATCAATAGAGGATTTGGACCTACGCGAGACGATGCAACACTGCTTCAGCAGGCTCCTCCCGGGTACACAGACAGAAGAAGAACTCACTGATAGAGTGCACAGAGTCGGCCCAAGGAAAAGCGACCTGGGAGGGAGGCCAAGGGATATCCTACTGGCGATGACTTCCTTCACAATGATAGAAAAGATTTTACGGGCAGCAAGAAAGCAGCAGACAGTTACGATCAACAGAACACAAGTCCAGCTATTCCAAGACCTCGCACTGTCTACTCTCCAAAAGAGAAGGATGATGCAACCGGTGGACATACCCGTTTGGATGGACCTTCACATGGGAAGGAAAGCAGCAGCGGATCTCCACAGGTGAGGAGGGATTGGCACTCCTACAGATAGAGGAGGAGGACACGAGCAGCAGGGATAAAGAGGAGACCCACAACCGAAAAGGAGGAAGGCCAAAGCAGTGGGAATGGTCATCGGTGCCCAACAGACGACAGGGCAGGAATGTCACCCTGCAAGGACCCAGACCGAAGTGAAGTCCGGGACTGGGGCAATCAAGTAAGATAAATACTAACTGGGGGTTCTCAGGGGCTCCCTGGGGAACGGACCGCGCTCCCTCCGAGGGGGTGTGGAGTGGTGGATACGTTGGCATCATAACACAGGACATATATATGCCCTGGCAAGGAAGTTATGAAGACATCTTTAGGGCCCTTCGCCCCGGGAGGAACCTTGGAAAGGCACGACGATGCCTTAGCTCAAAGTTGGGGGGAACAGGGGGAGGAGGGGGAACAGGGAACAGGGTGGGGTAGTTGAGGTCCAGCTCAATAGGAGCATCCCAAGGTGCAAGGTAAAGAGACATTCTACGTGGGGGAAGAATTTCCATAGAGCTTCCATGAGGTAAAGGGATCCTGGGGGAGGGTATGGCTGAACTGAACATGGTTACCCTAAATGTACTGGGGTTGAACGCTCCGACAAAGAGACGAGCTATCCTAACTAGGCTCATAGAGCTCCAGGCTGTAATAATCTTCCTGCAGGAAACCCATTTACTACCAGTGGATGAGAAGAGATTGGCCCATAAGGCCTTTCCTAAACAATACTTTGCCTCGGGGGGAAGAAAACCAAAGGGGTGGCCATCCTACTGGGTGCAAATGTCCCATTTAAAAAACGTGCCGTACACACAGATGCAGAGGGTAGATATTTGTTGCTCAAGGGCACGCTAGACGAGCAAATATAAACCTTAATAGCGATTTATGCCCCAAATGAGAAACAAGACCTATTCTTGGATGAAATTTTACGCTGTCTGGGGGGCTGGTGCGAGGGTCAAATTGTGATAGGGGCAGACTTTAACTGCGTGATGGACCCAGCCTTAGACAAGACACTTCCATCCACCCATGCAGACAGCAGGAACAGGCAGGCCTTGGGAAGGCTCTTCTGCGATCTGGGGGTGATAGAAACTTGGAGATTCTTTCACGAACAGAAGAGAAGGAATTTACACACTACCCAGCAGCCACAGGGGGTTTTCGAGAATTGATATGATCTTAGTTTCAGCCACGTTAATCCCCCAAATAAACAAGGTGCAAATAGAGCCCACGTATCTCTCTGATCATGCCCCGGTCCTAATACAGATTGTGCGAGAGAAGCATACTCCCACACCCCTTAGACAGTGGAGACTAAATGAAATAATACTGAAAGACATCGCACTCAGGGCGTACATGGGACGCCCTGAGTGCGTACATGAGACTCGGGGGTGACATGGGACGCAGGGAAGGCAGTGGTCAGAGGTGAATCTACATCACAAACAGCGGCACACATGCGTGAGAGGGAGCTCATAAGGAAGAAATTGAAGGCAGAAGTTCAGGAGGCAGAAACACAACTGAAGGCCAAACACACCTTAAAGGCACTGAGAGCCCTCCATAAAATCAGGGCCCAATTAGAAGCCCACCTAGCAGACCGCACGGCACAAGCCCTACTACACACCAAACAGTCATACTAGGCCCATGGGGGTAAAGCCAGACAAGGCGAGCTTTATAGTGGGACGTCATACCCAAGTTAACGTCAGAAGGGCGGTCAACATAATTGACCTAGGCAACAGAACTGGGCAAAAGTTCTCAATAGCGGCGCTAGACACGCATCGCGCCTTCGACAGCCTGGACTGAACATACCTGGCGTTGGTCCTGCAGAAATTTGGTTGCGATCCCACCTTTAGTAGGATGGTCCTGGCTAATCTTCAAATTCCCTCCACAAACTTCAAACTTAATAAGGGAACCACCACGAAAATTGAAATACGGAGGGGCACACGGCAGGGTTGCCCATTGTCACCCCTTATCTTCGCGATGGCAATGGATCCAATAGCGGAAATCATTAGGCAGGACCCAGAGGTAACAGGGGTTGTCGGGGGGACACATCACATAGAATAGCGCTGTATGCTGATGATATCCTTCTGTTCCTGAGGGATAAGAATAGATCACTCCCCAAGGCCCTAGGTGCACTACATGCCTTCGCTGAGGTTTCCGGCTTTGCAATGAATTTTGCTAAATCCAAGGTGCTGAACATCTCAGAAGATGCCAGAGTGATAGAAACGCTGAGCACCCTGTACCCCCTAGTCTGGGGGCCCGACACAATAGAATATCTGGGTATACAACTAACAACAACCTACAAGACCCTTTACGGGGCAAACATAATCCCCCTATGGAAACAACTGAAGGAAGACCTCCATGGTTGGGACACACAGGACCTATCATGGTTTGCCTGCATCGCTGCGGTTAAGATGACGCTACTGCCCCATCTCCTATATGTGGTGAGCTCCCTCCCGGTGGAGATTCTGCCCGGAATGTCTAGGTCCTTACAGAGAGAGATAGTGAATTTCATATGGCATGAAAAAAAAAACAGGTTGCAAAAATGGATTTTAACCAGACCACCACTGCTGGGAGGGTTGGGCGTGCCTGAGGTGGGGAGATACATATTAGCTGCCCAGGTGTCACCTATGTTGAAGTGGATAGGGGGAAATAAACTACAGGGTTGGGTTGGCATTGAACAAAGTGCAACTGACATCCCCTTGAGCACATTACATGCACTACGCCCGGGGGCCAGAGAGGCTGAGGGTCAGCTCCTAGAGGCCACCCGCATGGCACTGAGAGGTTTCGACAAAGCGCTCAGGAGGCGGCAGATCACCCCAGGACTGGGTCGGTTTACCCCGATGGTGCACAATCAAGACATTCCCCCTGGGAAAGAAAACAGATTCTGGGCTAACTGGGGAACAACAACAGATGCTCAACTTGAAAGATTTCTACTGCGCAGGAAACCCCTTCACGTTTGAGGAATGTAAGCAGGCATTAGGAGTGGGCGAGAAAGATCGTTACACGTACATACGTATTAGCCACTGGGTATCTCAAAAGGAAGTGAAGAGGGCGGCCACCAGAGACCCGGTGGGCCTGGAACTGACTCTGCAGGAGGCAGAAACAGAGCGAGCGCTCTCCAGAATATACAGACTATTGGACAATGCGCAAATGAAGGACACTCTAGCATATAAGGGTAATTGGGAGCGGGACATTGGCACATCCATTACAGAGGAAGAATGGGGCCAAATATGGAGGAGAGCGGAGAAAGCATCCGTGTGTACGACAGTCAAAGAAACCACCTACAAACTATACTACAGGTGGTACATGGCGCCTTATAGGTTACATAATATTTACTCCTCCTATCCCCCTACCTGTTGGAGGGAATGTGGACACAGAGGGGACCTGTATCACATGTGGTGGGAATGCCCCAAAGCAAAAATATACTGGATGGAGGTCCTGGGGCACATAAAAGAAATAATGGGGCGTCAACTCCCACACAATCCAAAGGTGATTCTATAAGGTGCAGTGGCAGAAGGGGTCTACCCATTTCCCAAATCCCTGTGCCTAGCCCTTGTGTAGGACAGGAAACCTTCATTGAAATTAGTGTTTAGGCAACTATATAGCTGTTAGATGAGCCCTGCTGATCCACCCTCACAGAACGTCGGCCTCTTCAACGGCGTTAATTTCCTTACTGCTGCTTTCCTGTTGTCCTTCTGAAGGACCAAGTGTCTGAGCTGTAAATATTTAAACTAGTCCTCCTCTCCAAATCCAGAAGTTGCCTTGCAGGGGTCAAAGGACCGAATGCTGCCACCCATGAACATATGAGAAATAAATTCACCCCCCTGTCCTTCCAAGCCCAAAAAGCATAATCTCTGTATGCTGGAGTGAACTGATTATAGTGGATAGGTGTCGCTGTTAGCCGTAGTCCCCTCGCAATCCCATACCTGACTCTGAGCTTAACTCCCTAGTTGCAGTGGCCGCTATATGGAATGCGTCCTCCACAAAAAACGCTCTCGTTCCATCACGTTTGTTTCAACCTCCCCATTCACCCACCCACAAGACCAGGGTTGAATGTAGATCCTCCAGTCTCAAACAATCTTTGAGGTATCAAGAATGGATCTCCACAGGTTTTACCAAATACAAACACATTAGGTACGAATGATGTGGAGGCAGGGCAGGAAACAATTGTTCTCTTAGCAAACTACAACATCCCTTGTTTTTAGATAGATATGGGGGATGGTTGGCACTTATAGGTCCAGTATCTTTTTTGGTTTGGCCTGAGTGTTGAGGGGTCAAAGCGTGGAATCTCACCACCTTTCTGGAGAGTAATATGGGTGGTGCTGACAGACATCCACTTAAGCACTCAACATCTGTCAATTGCATCAGAGCCCCTTCCGCATGAGCTGCTTCCATAATAAGTGGAGGTAAAACCTTGGTTCCCCCCTCCTAACTGTTAATTGATGGCAGATTGGTTGGGAGTAAGACAGCAACCCCCGTTCGACAATCACCACCCTAACCAAAGCCACTCCTAAGAGTCGGCATATTCAAAATGCGTACTGGATAACCTTAAGCGAAATTAAGGGCTATTCCCTGTTATAAGCAACAGAGTTCACTAAATTATGGAGTACAGATTATCCGTGGGTAGCAAAAGCTGGAGCGGCTCAAAGCCCGCAGTCTCCGCCCAGCTCCCAAATAGGGATTGCACTGTCCACAGAATGGACAATTTCCTTTAATGCAGTAAAGCAATAAGGCAATAACCTTTGCTTGTTCCCAAAGCTAGAGCCTATAGCAGCTCAGGGCACTAAGTCAAACATTCTTCTCTTCCACCTATTCAAGGAAAAGAAGTAAAAAACCAATCCAAACTTGCAAGAAAACAAATACTTGTGTTAAAATATTTACACGAACCAGAGCGAATCAAAGGCATAACGCCTGTAGTCACTGCCCCGCTTGAAACACTGCAAGGGAACTGCCTAAGAAAAAACACACAGCTGTAGCTGCTAGTTGAAGGCAGTATCAAACCCCGGTGCGGGTCAAAGGCCCACAGTCCCCGCCCAGTTAGAGAATATTGGCTAGATTGACTGTTAAGACAGTCTAAACCCCAGTGCAGCATAACTTGTAAATCTCAAACACAAACAAATCCGCCAAATCCGCCAGTCACAATGCAGTAACTCAACTTATGGACATATACGAAGATACACGAAGATATACACCCAACGGATGTTCAGTATATATTATAATTCTGTGTAGATCAGTAATTTCAAAGTTTGCTTCCTGCAATGTAGTAGAAAAAGTACTTGTGCCGCCACAGGGTAGCAAAGAAACATGGTGTAGCAGCAAAGCGAACACCGCCGGCCCGCATCCTTGAACTGTGGTCACTTGCATCTGCCTTGCTTTTTGATACCATGCCTTCCTTACACCACGCAAATTCCTCCAAACCTCAGATCCGGGTTTTGAAATGTGCAGTTGTTTGGAGCTAAATAGTCCCTGGCAAGGAGGATTCAGCTGCCATTGATGTGCCTACTTCAAACATAGTGTGCCTCATTACGACAAGTGCGCTAAAAACGGGGTCATTACTGGCATGGAGGAACTAGCGGGTCCGTGCTCGTTTGACGCCGCTTATAGCGGCTGATTACGAGTGTGCGAGCACGCGCGAACCAACATGCCGGTAATGGCCATACCGCCATGTCATTAAAGGCCCTGCAACCCCCCCCCCCCCGATAGCGCCATCACGGGACCCGCCGATACCGCCTCCGCCTAGGAGGCACCCCTTAATACCGACCCGGTAATAATATCATGCTAATACCGGGCTCGTAATACTGGACCCGGAAGTAACGTCATTGCGTCGGAACGGGAAATGTGCCGGCGGCCATCTTTAAAAACACAATCCATTGCAATCCTCGCAAACCACCAGTGTTGCACAGGAGAGACCAGGGCCTTCCAAATCAACATGTCCAAGGCAAGCAGAAAATCTAACCCCCGCCTGCGCAAGAAGCGTTTTTCTGATGAAGAACTAAACATGTTGGCGGACACCCTTGCTGCCCATGCTGAGATAAATACCCATAACCTCAAAAGGGAGGCGCAGCAGAGGAAAAAGGAGATTTGGGAGGAGGTAGCCCGCAAGGTATCTGCAGTCGGCACCACTCCAGGGTCAGTCAAAGACTGTAAGAAAAGGTGGGATGACCTCCGTCTTAGGGTACGCAACATCCTGGCCAGCAATTGGATGGAAGCCGTGGCCACAGGAGGGGGTGCCCACTCCCCCAAAAAACTAATGTGCTGGGAGGAGACGTGTAGTACCTTCCTCCAGATGGAGTCCATCGAGGGTTTCGGGGAGATGGAGACCGGTGCCGCAACATCTGGAGATGGAGGTGAGTGACCCTGCAGACCCCAGTAGGGGAAACCATGATGTAGCACAAGTGATCTGGAACAGAGTCTAGGCAAGGCAATGCATGTCCCAACACACACACACATCAACATATCCATGTCCAGATGGAGGCCCAACCCCTGCCACACTGAAATGCATGATGAGTGCCAATCCCATTACCAACAGACAGCCAACACACACGGACCATTCCCATGTCACACATCACACAAACCCCATGACACCTGCCATGCAGCATTCCTGAATTGAGACGTCACGGCAAATGCCAAAATGCCCCCTTCATACTACCCTGTGTGACACACCTGTAAGATATGAATGCATGATAAATGAAAATCTCCACAGCACCATATAATGCATCTTGCATGTAACACCATCACTGATGCCCTACATCTCTTCTACCCCCTCAGGCACCGATGGAGAAGATGCCAGTGAAGAACCAACCACAAGGGCATCTACGTCCCGGGCCAAGACAACTGCCACCGACAAAACCACCTCCGGGGCAGCCTCGCAGCCCATACCAAAACCCAGGGCGAGTGCCCAGGCCATGGCCGCACAGGAGGGCCCCACAGCTACACCCGAGACTGGGACCACAGAGCTGGCAACACCAGCGGAAGGCGAGGCCAGTGGCACCCATTCGGCAGAAACACGTTCCGTGGGCGAGGCAGTAGCCACTGCCCCACTGAGCGACATTAAAATTGGAGCGGAGGAGTATGTGGACGAGGAAGGAATAATCCATGTGACATGTCCACACTCCCCAAGCCCCCTGTCCACCCCCCAACCCAACACTCAGGCCACGACCACCAGCACCATTGCGCATCCTGCACTCCACAGTTCAGACCTCAGCACCACCCCCGAGGCCAGCTCTGCCAATGCACGCCCGGACGCAACACCCTCAACCACTGCTGCTCCCACCAACCTTGAGGCACAGCTATCAAGGGTGGAGGCAAGACAGGACTCCATGCTGGAACTTGTCCGACAACAATATGTGGCGGAGGGAGAGGACAGGAGGTGATAGATAGCGCAGGCCATAGCGGGGAACACAGCCGCCATTAATGCCTCTGCGGTGATGATGCAAGACAGTATGGGGGCCGTCACGCAGGTCCTGACCTCAATCCGGCTGCACATGCAGCAGCAGTAACCCGCGCCAGCCGTGCCAATCACTACGGCTTCCACCCCATCCACACCCCCATCCTCCACACCTGCTTCCTCTGCACCCTCCAGCCAAGGCGGAGTGTGAGGCAGTCAGAAATTCTGCCCGCGGACACCAAGAAAGCACAGAAATAGTGTGGGACAACAATGGGAGTGGGTTAGATGGTGTCAGTGGTGTATAGGTCTATAAAGGGGGTATTCATTGGGGGTTATGGGGAGTTCATTGGGGGTATGGGGAGTTCATTGGGGGGCATGGGGTGTTTTGGTGTTGTGGGGGGTGGGGGGAGTAGCACATTTCTGTAGTTTACATTAATAGACCCGTTGTGTGAAAAATCATTCAATGCCTGAACATTGTTCATTTCGTGTGTATTCATTTTATTCATGACAACCTTCTCAGGCCTATAAAGGAGTGCTCCACCAGACCTGCATAGGCAGCGGAATCTCGCCTTCAACAGGCCAAAGGTCTGCTCAATCACAACACGGTACGGGTATGGACCCGATTGTACTCCTCTTCATGGCTGTTACGCAGGTTCTGTGCGGGGGCAAGTAGCCACGGCTTCAAGGGATATCCCCCATCACCTACATGGGAGTACAGAGAGGTCTGTGTGAGTCATTCTGAGCTGCCACCTTCAGGATTCACAGTCATCCTGCAGCAATTTGCTGTTGACATGCACATGTCCCTGTACGTATGCACAAATATTATTTAGATGCATTGTATACTGCAATATGGTGTGCTAGTCTGGATGGCGTTGAACGGATGATGCAGAGTGATTACTTGCATGCTGATGCGGATGTACTGTGGATGCAGGAAGATGTCTTGCCTCCCATGATTGCTGTATATACTACTCTGTACATAATCACACTAGCCACATTGGCACAGTTACAATCATATTTGGTCATGCATTGCTTGACATACCCATGGTGGCCAGGTTGTGCGTCTTACATGTTGTCATTGATATACGGCATTGGTCCAATGTGTGGCAGTGATGTGTCATGCTCGGGTTGGGAGGTTCAGGTCAGGAGTGTATAGCTCTGTGTACCTTCTCCACTCACCGCCCATTCCCACCCTGGTGGAGTATGCATCCCCCCACCTCACGACCCCGATGCACTGCCATGGCCCAGTCAGGCAACTCACCAAGCAGCCAGGCACGTCGTCCAGCATGTCGCTCCATGTGACGGGGTAGCGTGAAGTTATGCAGCTCCATGGCATCATGTGTAGATCCGGGATATCGGGCGCAACAATGTGTGATGATCTTGCTGGAGTCACATACCATCTGCACATTGATGGAGTGGTATTGCTTGCGATTGCGGTACACAGCCTCTATGACATGAGGGACTACCAGTTCGACATGGGTGCAGTCGAGGGCACCGACGCAATTGGGCATGCCTGCCAGTGCATGGAAACCTACTTTGGTGTCGGCAATCTCCTGGGCAGTCCGTGGTAGGGATATGTGGGTGCTAGCGTGCTTCAGCAGGGCATCCAGCACTTGGGTCAGCATGCGTGAAAAGAGTGGTTGTGAAATGCCATGCAGCTGGCCCACTGTGTGCTGGTAGGTGCTTGTGGCCAGGAAGTGGAGCACAGACACCACCTTTAGTAGCGGGGGGATGGCAGTGCGTATTTCTATGAGGCTGACGATGTCATCATGTATCATGTCCACAATGGTGGTGATGGTGTCCCGGGTCCAACCGGTACAATGTGTGGATCTGCTCAGGGGTTAGGTTGAATGGACTGGGTCTGATGAGAGGGATTGGTGGCTGCCTACGAGGTACTACTGGATGCACTGGTGGTAATTGCTGGGCCTGTCTCACCCTCCTTCTCCTCCTACGTCTCCTCTGTGCTGCCTGTGGCTGTTGTAGTTGTTGTTGTTACTGTAGTTGTAGCAGTATAGGCATGTCCTCCAGCCCCATGATTGCAACAGCTAGTGGTATCATTTTGGTGTGGGAAGAGGTGTGGTGTGTGGGTGTACTCCTTTAATGCTGGGACAGGCTCCATTGACTCCACCTGTGGTGATTGTGTGCACCTGTCGCAGTTTCCATGACTGCAGGTTGCTGTTTACGGGTGGTCTGCGACGCCTGTATGGCCGCCATTGTGCAGGCCCTAATTACCGCCTTCGCGATGCCAGTAATTGCATGCCCGTGTAAGTTGTGATGTCCTCCTATTACCGGCATCCCGGTATTTACTCCGCGAAGGGGCGCGTGTAAGTGAGCGAGCCGGTATGAAGGGGCACGGTACGGGCGGTGGCGGTATTGGTGGGTTGTCAGGTTGTAATGGCCCAGACCCGTTAACGATGCCGGTAATACCATTCCGCCTTCCTATTTTCATTTCCTCCATTCTCGTAATGAGGCCCAAGTTATTTGCCCACTAGTGCCAGCAGGTGGCAGCAAAGCCAAACAGACAGGCAGGAGCTCAGTTTTGTCAGCAAACCGGAAATACAATGAGCGCTATATTGGCTTACATGTATGCACTGACTCCACTAAATTACAGCCGCACTAATCTTCAAATGATTAATTAGATGTTTTCAGTTTTACTATGAATCCTTTAGGAACTTTGTTGGCAAGTGGAATCTGCTGACAGCCTTTTTTGGGGTTTGTGGGTCTGAATCTGTGTACTTTTGGCACCCGATTCTTCCTACTTTAGGGATCTGCTGAGATGCAGCTCTTGGGACAGCAGCGTGGAGTGGAGGATTGCTTGTTGGTTACTTTTGAGGCACCGTTGCGATCTGGGTTCCACGGCACGAGGCGCTGCGGTGCCGCATGCCATGGAACACAGGGATGGAACGTTAGGTGCAGCGACGTCCTGCGTGATGGTTCAGAGTGGCAGTTGGTGGGTGGTGATTGAGGTGGGTGGTGATTGAGGTGGCTGGCGCTGGCTGGCGCTGGCCCGTAATAAATATACCTTCTTATAAATATAGTGGTTACTCTTTGATTATCGCTACAAGTGGCGACGAGTGTGCATGATGTGTGGGGCCCGAACTGATAAGGTGAAGGTTGGTGCGACAGATGGTGTCGAGTTTGTAGACGGAAGAAGATTCTGCTTAATCCGACCCTCCGTGGAACTGAAGTAAGCTGGAGGAGGCGGTGAAGGTTTCGGGAGGCGGTGCCGTTATCGGGTGCCAATTGAAAGGAAAACAGTGTTATGTTCCGCCCTGCGTCCCGCTACGCGGTGACGCAGGGCGTGCCGAATAAAAGCCCCGCCCCCGCGTTCGGGAGGCAGTTCCGGGGCAGACCATCCACCCGTGTGTGCGTGCGAGTTATTGGAGCTCCCGCTGGCGCTGCGCCCCAGGCCGTGCGGCCTAGCTTATTCCTCCAGCCCTCGTGCGCGCACGCCGAGGGCTGGGACATAACAATGGCGACGAGGTGAAACGAGGACAAACACGCGCTCGACGTTCACGGCGCCTAGATGGCCTGCAGCCTTCGCGGCCAAATTTTTGGACACCCGGTGGGGGGGGAAATCGCACACGTGACCCACCCCACCCCAAAAAAAAAAAAAATTATTTTTCTCTTCTCTCTCCTTCAATCTTCTCATCATCACTCGCCCTACAAGCGATGACTGGGCGGTGTGAAGCCATCTCACATCTGGTATCACACACCAGGGGCCCCATCACGACGTGACATCGGAACCACATGGAAAAACCAGCACCTGAACTCTTCGATACAGCGTTTGGACACCAAGGCACCTCCAGGGAAGGCCCAACTTCACCGCGCTAGTGTTTGCCTGAAGAGATCACGACAGCACTGAACAGGTACACGTCGACATGGCGGCCGGCACGTCCACCCCTGGGCCTACCACGCCATCCAGAATTGCGGCAAACCTATCGCTGACGTCCCCACAGCCTCGCACACAAGGAGGCTCATCGACACTGGTCCAGCCATTTGACCCCTTTACCGACCCATCTTCGAGTGGACCCAGATGGCAGCTGTGGATCCAGAAATTCGAGATGGCGATGGAGTGCAAAGATGTGACGTCGGCCAGGAAAATGAAGACGCACCTACTCCTCAGTGTGGGTGACGAGGTACTGCGCATTTTCAACTCCTTGGATGTGGCCGATGGCCAAGATGCGTACCAAAACGCAAAAGATGCCCTAACAGCTCATTTTCTCCCCCAACTGAACCCGGACTATGAGACATTCATCTTCTGCACCACCATACAGGCAGCAGAGGAGACCCTGGATGCCTACCACACTCGGTTAAGAAAATTGGCCATGTCCTGCGAGTTCACAAATGTTGAGAGGGTGATCAGGAGGCAAATCATTAACGGCGTACACTCAGAAAAACTAAGGCGCCTAATTCTCAGCGAGAGAGGCATCCCCCTGCAACGAATCCTTGAATTAGGACGACAAAGAGAACTAGCCCACACCAGAGCGGCCAACATGGAGGCCACTCTGCACAGACTGCAACCGGTCCTCAACACAGCCATGGTGGCCCAGATCTTGGTTAACAAGGGAGGTCTGTTCTGACGTGTAACGTTTTAGGGGCGGGACTACTTACTGATTCTAGTAGGCCCAGGTAATTTCTATTGTGTCCAAGGAAATACAAAAACACTGTAAATGTGAAGATGTACAAGAAGTAGTTCAGACAAAAATAGGTATCATATATACAGTTTATAAATTTATTTTGCTCCTGGGTGCATTTAGTTAATCATGTATCAGTATTATTAATACAAAGCTGTTTGTACCGAGAGCAAACAGAAATACAAAACAAGTTTTCATTCAGAAATACTGGGTGTGCAGGAGGTTAGAACACAGTCTTAGCCCTGTCCTCACACCATTGTAATGGCCAAATCAATTGACAGAATGCAATAAAACAAAAAAAGGAGGGTAACCACCACCATTAGGGACAAGTGATTATCGTGTGTTCAGATGCAAGACAAAAACATTAAATGGGAAAATTCTTGGGAGTGGTCAAATTCATCTGCCACATTGATGAGGTCGAAGAGGTGGAGAAAATGCTAAGTCAATACCCCAAGCTGCAAGATGGAATAGGCTGCTTGAAGGGCAAAACCATCCGGCTGCACATCGACGAAACAGTACAGCCGAAGGCCGTACGGCATCGGAGGACACCTTTCCACATGAGAGAACAAGTGGAGCAGGAACTCAAGGCTCTGGAGGAGGCTGGCATCATAGAGGCGGTTACTGGGCCCACACCATGGGTCTCCCCGATGGTTGTCACGCGAAAGCCTAAACAGCCTGGAAAGGTCCGGATTTGTATTGATATGCGTCTACCTAACACTGCCATCAAACGAGAACGCCACATCACCCCAACGATCGACGAAATCGTGGCGGACCTCACAGGGTCTTGTGTGTTCTCGAAAGTTGACTTGAAAGCGGGGTATCATCAACTCAAACTCCACAGAGACTCGCGCTACATTACAACATTCTCAACGCATCTGGGGCTAAGGAGATACAAATGCCTGAGCTTCGGGATCTCGTCTGCGGCTGAAGTATTCCAGCAAACTATCCAGGAGGTCATCAGGGGCATCCCGGGGGTCCTCAACGTGAGCGACGACATTCTGATTCACGCCCCCGACAAGAAGGAGCACCTCAAGAGGCTTCATACCCTACTGGGCAGACTACAAGAGGCTAGACTGACCATACACAGGGAGAAGTGCGAGTTCCTCAGATCGGAAATCACTTTCTTTGGTTACAAGTTTGGCAGCACGGGCATCTCTTTGGTTACAAGTTTGGCAGCACGGGCATCTCCCCTGATCCCCAGAAGGTCGCAGACATCCAGGCGGCAAGCCCACCGATGACCCCTACAGAAGTACGCAGTTTCCTAGGGATGGCAACCTACTGCGGGGAGGTTCATTCAAAACCTGGCCACCCTATCTGAGCCACTCGGGGAGCTGACGAAAGCAAACACCAAGTGGGACTGGGGGCAGAAGTGCCAAGACTCGTTTGAAAGTATTAAAGAGTCCCTGTCCGTCGACACCAAGATGGCGTATTACAACACCGAGCTGCCCACAGAACTATTCGTGGATGCAAGCCCCGTTGGGCTCGGTGCCATCCTGATGCAGGTGACGAGAGAAGGGGAGAAAAGACCGATAGCATACGCCTCGAGAGCCCTCACGGAAACTGAACAGAGGTACTCCCACATCGAGAAAGAGGCCATCGCAGTGCTGTGGGGGTGCAGGCACTTTCATCTGTACCTATATGGGCGGCGGTTCACAGCAGTCACCGACCACAAACACCTACTACCCATCTTCATGGGAACCTCGTCACACCCTCTGGCACGGATCACCAAATGGCTACTGCATCTCCAGCAATACGACTTTGATCTCATCTACCAACCAGGCAGTGGAAACCCTGCGGATTTCCTTTCGAGGCACCCGCGAGCGGCAACCCAACACGAGATCCAAGTGGCCGAAGAGACAGAGGAACATATATGCCAAGTGGTTCGTGCAATGAGACCAAAAGCGGTGAGCATCGAAGACATTGAGGCAGAAACCAACAAGGATCCCTGCTGCAATCTAGTGAAAGATGCCATAATCTCAGGGGACTGGAAAACCTTCATGAGACACACACACAACAGAACAGCGGAAGCAAAAGGGTTTCTGTCCGGCATGTTCACCGTCCGGCAAGACTTATCAATCACAGAAGGCGGAGTGATACTAAGAGGTAACCGCATAACAATCCCTCTCAGAATGCAAGACAGGATAGTGGCCCTAGCGCATGAAGGACACCAAGGGCTGGCAAGGACGAAGGCCCGCATACGGCACAGGGTATGGTTTCCCCAGATCGAGGAAAGGGTCGAGACGCTCATCAGCACGTGCCTAGCCTGTCAGATAACAGGAGCCCCGCCAGAACCAGAACCAATTCTATCGGCGGCACGCGGCCGCTCTTGGTGGGAGGCCATCAGCATTGACTTCTACAAGCTACGGGAAGGCCTCCACCTCTTGGTAGCTGTTGACGACCACTCCCGATATCCGGAGGTTGAAATAGTCGAATCCACAGCAGCGGAAGTGGTCATTCCAGCCATAGAAAAAATGTTCGCAACTCACGGACTACCAACCTCCATCAAAAGTGACAATGGGCCACCGTTTACCGGGGAGGAATTCAAGAACTATCTGCAGGACCTCAACATAAAGTATCACCACATCATGCCGAGGTGGCCCCAGGCTTCATGAGAACAATTAACAAGATCCTCGATTCCGCACCATCCAAGCAGGACCCCGGATGAGGTCAATGAAGAGCGCACGGAAATGAGGAGAAGTGCCAATGCCCACATGAGCGGCAAGAGAAGAGCGAGGCAGTCTGATCACCAAGTGGGGGACCAAGTCGTCATGCTACGAAACCCCACCAAATCAAAACTCGACACCAGATACGAGGAACTGCCATGGACCGTCAGCGACCGGTACGGAACCATGCTGACTGTGACCCGAGGACATCGTCGAGTGACGAGGAACTCATCATGGTTCAAGGCGGTGCCTCGCAACCTGTGGACTGACAGTGAGTGCCATCTGGAAGAGGAGGACGCTCAGCCCAGCGAAGACGAGCCTAGGTCCATCCCGGATGAGACAAGAGCGGCGGATGGAACCTGGGAACCGCTGGAGGCCCCCGGCCTCGAGGACATGACCAGTGAAGGTGAGCCAGATCAGGAGCCGGGGGGGTGCAGGCCCCGAGAAGGGCGGTACGGTCTGAGAGCGGCCACGAGACCGCCGGCCAAGCTAAATGACTATGTGTGGTAGTGTGAGGTGCCTGGACCACGGACCCTATGGCCGGACAATTATTGGTTAAGAGCGTGAGCAGATGTTTGCACTCACAGTTGATGCAAGTTGGTGTTGTGTTTGTTTGTTTTATAATAGCAAAGTACAAACCGGAAAAGAAGGCTGTGCTGTTAGTAAACGCCCTGGGCTTGGAAGGAGAGAATGTGTTTCATCATTTGCCTGTGGTAGGAGGAAGTTGATGAATACACAGAGGCAGAGCTGCGCATGAAAACGCACTTTGACTTACAGTGTAATGTTATTTTGTAAAGGCACCAATTCTATACACGCCAACAAGATACAGATGAATGTGTGGGGGAGTATCTAGCGGCACTAAGAATTTTAGCAGTTGATTGTGACTTTTGGCAATGTAATAATAAAAAGGTCCAAGAAAGACTGCTAAATTGCAGGGGTCTTACTTTAGACATGGCGGTGGATATTGCAAAAAAACATGGAGGTGTCTGCTAGTGGAATGAGAGCTTCAGATAAGAATGTTGATCAAAATCCTTCATGTTCCTAGGTCAATGAGAGGCCAATGAGGATGTTGTCCAGAGTCGGTGGAGCAAATCCCAAAAGAGGAGGAAGAGGCGGCATGCATGATACTAGAGAAGGTTTTTGCTGTGGCAATTTTGGGCACATTGCAACCAATAAGTCAAGTCCTGTGGCAGGAAGGGAGTGTAGCACCTGTGGTTGTGTGGGACATTTTGCAAAGACATGTCGATGGGGAAAGAGGAAGTCGGGTGAACTTTGCAGCAGGAAGTGAAAATGAAGATGACAAAAATGTCAAAAACATTTTGGTGATGGTCGGCATCCATAGCGAAGTCACCAAGGGTAATAGGTTACCACGTTGTAAGGTGAAGATCAATGGCCAGTGTGTCGAATTGCTGGCTGACTCAGGAGCAAATGTCAGCATAATATCTCAATATACGTACAAGTCAAAATGTAGCCAAGTGAATTTGGTGAAAGTGCAGATTGACCCAGAGCAATATGAAGGAGAGAGAATTACCCTGCTTGGTTATTTTCATGCGCAGTTGGAATTTAAAGTACGCCTTGCGGGGGATAAAATGTATGTAGCAAAGAAAGGAATAAACATGCTGGGATATGAAACACAAGCACGGCCTAAGATTGTCCTCGACATGTGTAGTGTGGAGAACGTTTTGACTGTACCATGTGGATCCAGTTTAGAGAAAGTTCTGCAAGATTACAGTAAAGTTTTGGAGGAGAGAATTGGCAGCCTTAAGGGATTTATGCAACGAAATAAGCTTAAGAAGAATGTAGAACCTGTTAGAGTGTTAGAGCTGTGCCTTTCAGTGTGCGAAAGGAGCTTGCCAACCATTTAGAAAACATGGTTAAGGATCAAATTATTGAGCAGATTGAATCCTTGCAATGGTTGTCGCCGGAGGTAGTGGCAAGGAAAGGAAATGGAGACATAGGCTTATGCATAGACTTGAGAGTACTCAATTCGGCGATCTGGGTGGATTGTCATCCTTTGCACAAGCTTGATGATCTTATTGCAAAAGTGGTGAGCGCCAATTGTTTTTTTAACCTAGACTTAAAAGCCGCATTCCACCAGATTCAACTACATCCTGAATACAGACATTTGACAGCTTTTATAACGCCAGAAGGAGCATATCAGTTTAAACGGATGCCTTTCGAATTGGCATCTGCCTCTTCTGTTTTCCAACATGTCATGCATTAAAATGTTTAGAGGTTTGGATGGTGTGGTGGCATTTCAGGATGACTTGCTGGTTTTTGGACATAATGAGGTTGGACACAATAGAATTTTGGCAGAGGTGTTGAAGAGATTGTGTTAGAGTGGAATCACTTTATAAAAGGTGTGTTTCTAAAGGCCTCAGTAGAATACTTAGGAAACATGATATCAGTGTATGGTGTGAGACCAAGGAAGGGATTGCTTGCAGCCATCAATCAGGCACCAAGACCCAGTGTTAAATACATTTTTCTGCTCTTTATTGGTTTAAGTGAATATTATGACAATTCGTTTCTGGGTAAGCCACTATGGTGGAACCGCTGAGAGAACTGTTACGTAAGGGTGTAGATTTTGAGTGAACAGAAGAGAGGGAAAAGAGTTTATCAATGATTAAAAGATGATCAATGGGAAGCTCACAGAAAACATCCTCATTCGAAAGGGCACGAGGCATGGATGCCCACTATCACCACTGATTTTCGCCATGGCCATGGAGCCTCGGGCGCAAAGGGCCCGAGCCGATCCGGGAATTCAGGGGGTGGAGACGGGGGCCGGGGAATCCCAAAAGGTAGCCCTCTACGCAGATGATGTTCTCATGTTCCTGAGAGACACAGCACACTCACTCCCAAAAGCCATAGAGCTATTAGAGGGATTCTCAAAGGTCTCTGGGTTCCACATCAACTATCCTAAATCTAAAGCACTCAATATCACTGAAGGGGCAGAACAAGTGGCAGATTGGGAAAACCGGTATCACCTGAGGTGGGAACTGAGATCGGTAAAATACCTAGGGATACAATTAACCCCCACATATGAGAGGCTATACAGGGCTAATATCCCGGGCCTATTGAAATCACTGGCAGAAGACTTGAAGCGGCGGGATATGCAGGAGCTATCATGGCTGGCACGGATAACCGCAATGAAGATGACCCTGTTACCTAGGTTTCTGTACGTAGCAGGCGCGCTCCCATCATGCATCCCGGGCCTGGCAATTAAAAAATTACAAAGGGAGATGATGTCTTTTATTTGGGGGCGGAGAAGCCGAGAGTCTCCAAGAAGGTACTGTTTAGACCAAAAGCATTAGGGGGCGTAGGGGTCCCAGAATTTCATAGATACCTAGGGGCAGCACAGATAGCACCCATGCTGCAATGGTCAATGAGAGAAGATCAAAACCGGTGGACAATCCTTGAGAGTGCCGCTACTAAAATTCCCCTGGGGAGCCTAGGCTTCCTAGCAGTAAGACACAAAGGCAAGGGGGGTACATTGTTCGAATCAACCAAAACCACCATATGGTATAGGGACAAAGCCTTAAGGGGCAGAGGAGTGAAGGTGGGGAGGTCCGCTCGCCCCGGTGGCCCATAATCCGGACTTCACCCCAGGGATGCGGATCGACTTCTGGGCACATTGGGGAGGGAGGGAACAAACTCTGCTAGTGAGGGATCTATACGCAGACGGGGTACCCCTCACATTTTAAGACTGTAAGGCCCAGTTTGACATACTGGAGGGAGAACGGTTCCACTATATCCAACTCAGACATTGGATCTCCAATACGGAGGTCCGGGAAAGAGCAGCTCGAGACCCGGAAGGGCTGGAATTAACGATACAAGCAGGTCAGCCTGAAAAAGGGGTATCAATATTATACTGGTTGATGGGGGCGGTGGACCCAGAAGAAACTCACGTATATGCAGAAATGGGAGGCAGATGTGGGGAGCCCAATTTCGGAAGCGACCTGGGGTCGCATATGGCATAGAGCCGCAAAAAGCTCCAAATGCATTGCAATTAAGGAGGCGGCATACAAACTTTGTCTACGGTAGTACATGACACAATCACGTATGCACTCCATCAACCCAGGGTATCCCAATACTTGCTGGAGGGAATGTGGGCAACCTGGGGACTTGATTCACATGTGGTGGTCATGCCCGGTGGCAGAAATCTACTGGAAAGATATCCTGAGTCATATCAAAGACATAACAGGGGTGCAGTTGCCTCAAGACCCAGTTGTGGTGTTACTGGGGGAGGCAGTTGAAGGGAGCTACGGGAACTCTGGAGCCAGAGCTAGTCTCATCACCCACATGCTGAGTGCGGCTAGAATCACTTTGGCGCAGGCATGGAAGAATAAACAAGGACCGGTGGTAGCCATGTGGTGGGTGAGACTGTGGGGCGTGATGGCAATGGAAAAAGAAACAGCAATAGCGCATGGCCCCTACTCGAAATATCTGAACACTTGGATGCCGTTACATGAGTTCACAGACGATGGAGAACAGATGTACTTTAAATCTGAATTACTCCGCAAAGTGTCCGTCATCTAATGATTAATATGAACCTTGAACGAAGGGGAAAAGGAGACATGACCCCTGAAATATTCAAGAAAGCCTGAATAGCTGTAGTACTCCACCCGAAAGTTGAAAATGTGTTGAGGGGGCGGTGTTTTAACAGTTACAACTCATGAGCAATGGACTCCGGGGGAAAAAAGGGAAGACCTGGGTTGTGCTACTCGTTATTTTTTGATGCAGGCATGTCTATAACTGTGCTCGTGAAAATCAAATAAAGTTGGTAAAAAACAAGATGCATAAGTGATGCGCCCATTTTGAGTGTGTTTCATGAAGGATGTCCATGTGTAATCACTGTGGATGCGCGCTCATGTGGTTTGGGGGCTGTGTTGGGACAGAGAATGGCGGTGAAGGAGAGTACTGTGGTGTTTGTTTCTGGCACTTTGCGGAAAGCGGAACGCCAGTATTCTGTGATAGAATGGGAAGCCTTAGCCTGCATGTGGGCTGTTCAACATTTCAAATCATATGTTTGGGGTATGGTTTTCACCTTGAGAACTGACCATAAACCTTTATTGAGTGTCTTAAGTGCGGGAGGAACAGGTAAAACAAGTCCAAGATTGGGTCGCCTGGGTTCCAAGTTACACAAATATATGTACAATATTGAAGTTGTGCCAGTCAACAACAATGTAAGGGCAGACTTTCTGTCCCTGATGCCCTTAGTGAATGCTGAAAGCAAAGAAGATGTAGATCAGTAGATGGAAATGGCGACGGTTATCAGGGATGGACAGAATGCAATAGCATGTGAGGAGTGGAAGAGCATGTTGGGTGATGATGAAGTGTTGACGCGTGTGGTGCACAATGTGGTAAACGTTTGGCTAAGAGAGCGGATTCTAGATAAAGAAATGCAGGCATATGCAAAAGTCCAGGATGAATTGTCTGTGGAAGATGATGTGTTGATTCCTGATCTAAACATGGTACCGCCTGTGAGTATACGTGGCAGATTATTAAAGATGGCTCATGCGGGGCATGTGGGAGCTACTCATGCAAAAAGGCATATACAAGAGTGCTATTGGTGGCACGGGATGGACAAGGAGGTTGTTTGGTTGGTTAGTAGATGTGGTATTTGTTCCACTGCTGATAAGGAATTTCAGTGTCACAAGGTGCCATTGCAATTGGTGGACTGGCCAAAGTACCATGGGTCAAGTTGGCAGTGGATTTGATATAGTCGCATGAGCATGTTGTCTCAAGACGAGCGCTACAGGTTGATAGTGGTTGATTACCACTCCAGATGGTCTGAGGTGAAATTCATGTCTATACCTAAAACTGCTAATGTGATCGAGTATTAGCGTGAGCTTTTTGGAAGAGAAGGGACACCGGAGGTGTTGGTGACTGATAACGGGGTACAATTTACCTCTAAAGAAATGCAGATGTTTATAAGCGAAACGGGGATCAAAAGTTGGCGCACTGCAATTTACCACCTCCAGGCAAATGGCTTGGTGGAAAGAATGAACAGTACTGTGAAGGGTTGCAATCAATGGGCAATAGCCAACCAAGTACAATCAGCCATATGTGATATGTTTTGGACATACAGGTCCATGCTCAATGTGATGACAGGAGTTTCTCCTTTCGAATTGTTGAGAAGTCGAAAGCTTGGGTCGAAGTTAGTGCCGGTTTGGGTTGGTGGTTGTTTGTTGTGTGATGGTTGTCCTTCTGTTGATGTGGACAAAGTACACTGCAGGTGTTGGAAACTCAGTACAAGAACAAAGTTGGTTTTGATAGCCGGATGGGTGTCAAACAGAATGACATTGTGGTGGGTGATGTTGCTCAGGTTAAAAACCTGTTTAAGGTAACTAAAGGAGAGTCACAGTATTTCAGGACTGAGATTGTCACTGATACTAGTCGCAGTGTTGTTAAGTTGGGGAAAGGAGGATGATGGAACAAACAAAGGATTGTCAAGATGGATAGGAAGAGTGGAGTGATGGAAAGTGTGGTTTATAATGGTGAAGTTGCCTGTGATGAGAGAAGTGTGGCGAGTTCTCTAATGAGTGGAGGAATGTAGGGCATAGAAGTTGACTAGGTTATCAGTTCAGCTGAAAGGGAGTGCAATAACCAAATGGATTTTGGAGCTTTTGGCCAGCAAAGTGGGTATGTAGTAGTGGATGGTCCATGTAACTCTAGATATGATTCTAAAGACCATCTGAGGCGAAGTTCTGGTTGCACTGTTATGTTCAAAGACTATGTTTACCTCTATGAAGTTTTTCTTGTTTTACTGCATTTGTTTTTCATTCTCTATCGAAAGGGAGATGTGCTGCGATCTGTGTTCCAGGGCGCGAGACGCTCCTGTGCTGCGCCCCATGGAACACAGGGATGGAACGTTGGGTGTAGGGACGTCCTACGTGACGGTTGAGATTGTCAGTTGGTGGGTGGTGATTGAGGTGGCTGGCGCTGGCTGCGTGCGGGCCCTTAATAAATATACCTTCTTATAAACTTAGTGTTTACACCTTAATTATCGCTACAGGCACCAGCCTCTATGCAGGAACTCTTCACTGCAGCCTCCTCGTAGAGAGGGCTTACTCTCCCCATGACCATTGTTCCCTTTTTTGGGATCAGGTTCTTAGTAGTCCCAGTCTAATTTTGACAACCTCTTGGAGGGATTAGAGGGGGGTACCTGTCCTGGCAGTCTGTTCTAGGAACAGGGTTACGTTTGTTGCCCCTTTTAGTTCTAGGCACACCTCTTGCTCGGTTTGTTCCTTGCGGCTCAAGTTATAAATTGACCTGTGGGTGGCCTTCCTAGTCGTCGTCTGGGACTTTGATGATTCTCGAGTGGTCTCCGGGCTTGGATAGTCCAAATCAAGCACACCTGTTTAACCTAAAGTTCAACTGTTGAGCGGGCCAGGCTTGGATAGCCCAGGTCAAGCACCCCTGTTTAACCTAAAGTACTACTGTTGAGCCACCTAAATATGTATCTATCCATTCCTCTGTTTTTTTTGCCCCTGCCCAGTTAGTCTCTGTGAGGGATGTCCCCCTCACTCCCCCACTGCTCTTACTGTACAGGAGTGTCTTTTTTGTTGTTGTTGATCTAAGTATGTGCCGGTCCGACCTTTGTATTTTGGTATACTTCATGAGTAAGCACTGTGGTGAGTAAGGACATATCGTTCTGATGATTAACGGAAATCTTCATTACTCCTAGTACTTATCGTTCTCGTCACAGTATGGACACCTTCCTCTCCCTCCCCAGTGGTAAAATTATCCCAGTTCCTTTGGTATAAACAGGAGGATTATGGGATAGATCAGGTGCTTTATACCCTGGCTGTGAGGGTGGAAGGTGCTATAATGAGAAAAAAGAAATGGGAGACATTTTTGGGAAAGGGTACAGTGGGAAAGGCAGAATAGCTTCATGAGTAAGTAGCGTGAAGAGAAAAGGTATAACTAAATGTAATTATGATTAATGTGCACGTAAAAACAACACGTGGTGAAATTAAAATACGATGTCCTTTACTTTTTACACCTGTACAATTTAAATAAACCATATGCCTTTTTATTTTAAAACAAAACATTGTGAGCTACTGGACTACTGCAACAGCCTCTTTCTAAATCTGCCTGCTTCTACTCTCCAGCCTCTGAAACTCATCCAGAACAGGACTGCAAGACTTGTCCTTGGGCCTCCAGCCCAGGGATCGTATCTCTCCAGCACTGAAATCATTGCATTGGCACCCAGTGGCTGCAAGGAATAAGTTCAAGACCCTCTGCATGGTCCACAAGGCCTTATGGGGCCTGGGTCCTCAATACCTCCATCTCTCTCTTTGTAAATACCTTCCTACTCGAGCTCTTCGCTTCGCCACCTCCAACTCCCTCAGGGTAAATTGCTTCTCCAAGAAACGAGTTGGTGGTAGATCTCTTTCTTCAGCTGGGCCCTCCCTCTGGAACAACCTCCCTGCCTCTCTGAAACTCGAGGCGAACCATCTCTGGTTCCGTAAGCACCTCAAGATCTTCCTCTTTGCGGCTGCCTTCTCTCTTCCTCTCCACTACTAATTTCCTGTCTGATACTGCACTGGTCACCTGGCTACCCTCTGATTTCAGGCCCAGGTCCCTACCCGCCCAGTTGCACTCCCGCACTGCCTCCCGGCAACCCTTACACTTGAGTCTTTATCTGTAACCCTACTATCCCCCTACCTTCACTTTTGGACAACTGCTGTCTGCACTTACTCGTGCACCTGCCACCTGCTGGCTGCACTTCTTGTTATTGTTTTGATCCCATGTATAGCATTACCCCCTTTTACACTCCCCCGTCCCCTGCACTTGCGTGAACTCATTGTCACTTGGCCTAGTAAGATCGGTGTCTGGCCTCCCTCTGTTCCCCCTTCCTTGCCTCGTCGCACCTTGAAACACTTGTGTATAGGCGCGTTACAAATGTCATGTTACAAAATGAAGCCCGTGAGGAGTTAAGGGCGACTGGATCCACTGTTTAACACTGTTCGGCTGGTGGGAGAAACAGAGCGTGATACGTGACACAAACTTTACTACCAACCTGCATTTCTGGAGGGGCTGCAGCTTGTGAGCCTGCTGACTGCTGTGCACGAGCTGTGTGCGAGGGTTACAGCTGTACCGCACTCCAACTCGCGCAAGACTACTGGGGGAACCCAGAAGCAGTTTGAAAGCGAGCGCGGTCATTCGCAGTGCAGCACAGCTGATCGTGCAAACCACGCCCACAGGAAGTGGAAAGGCGGATATAAGCATCATGCCAGAGCCCTTGCGGCGTGAAGCCTGTGAGGAGTTAAGGGCGACTGGATCCACGGTTTAACACTGTTTACGGCTGGTTACGCAGTGTGTAGCATAAGGCTGAACCTTCCATAAAACGAAATATGGAGATGCCAAGAGCGGAGGAAGACATCACCCCGAGTAAAGGGCCTCTAGGCGCTGAGACCTCCATCAGTAGTTCGATGGCGATTCCGGAGAGACGTAGAAGCCAAGAACCTAAGGTTTTAGTGGAGGAGAGAGGGATGGGCGTGGAAATCCTGCCTAGCGGTAGTAAAGGGGAAATGCCTTCTGATTTGATAGGGTTGGGAAATCCATGGCACGCTGATGACTCAGAAGGTAAGAAAAAAATGAATGAATGTGACACTGATAGCACGGAAAGTGACTGTCCCAACCTAGAGATCAAAGATTTATCACAGAAGCGTGTACTTCGCTCCTTAAAAAAGCCTCTACAGAGCAAACTAAAGTGGGCCCCTACTAAATGTATGACCAGAACGACAAATAACCAAAATATCTTATCTCCTACCCCATGTTGGAGCGAAACGTGCGCTTTAAAGTCTATAGAAATTAAGGAAAGGAGGGGTGAAAAGGCTTGGGATCCTGCAGGGGAGGAAGGACACGAGGGAAGATATAAAACACCAAATACAGTGGTATTAATGGGAGGAGTCAAAAATACAGAGAGACTTAAGAAGAATGAGAAATTACAAAACTTTGTACAAACTGAAGTACACGATTTACAAGTACAGGAGGAACAAATAAGAGAGGGGGACAATAAACAGGAGGGGATGAATGATTTAGTGACATTCGTGCCCGCTCAATCCCTCAGATTCCCAAAACGCGATCATAAGCAAACCCTGCAATCGAAAGCGTAGGGACCCAAGAAGAAAATCCTCCAATTAAAACAGGAATGACTAGGGATAAAAACCAACAGGAAATTAAATCACAGCAAAAACTGGACCAGCAAAAGGCAAGACCGGACGAAGTTCAAAGCAGCTATCCACATATGAAGGAAAAACATGATGTTGATAGGCAGGAGGATGCCTCCGAGACGAACCACAAAGAGGCAGATCCGGGGAGGATTGAGTGTAGAAACAAAGGAGACGGGCACAACGAAACCTCGGAAGAACGGAACCATATGGCAGATCATTTAAGCACTGAAAAGCTACAAGACATTACACACAACGAAACAAATAAAGAATTACAGACTTCAAGTCTGACGCCAATGAAGAAGGAAGCCCCACAGAATATTAATAAAGAGATCGAAACGAATAATAGCAAAGACAGACTGCAAGAAGCAGAATGGGAAGACCAAGATCTAACGCCCAACAATCAGATGAATAAAGAAAAGGTCAAACAAAAGGGACAAAAAGGTGTCATGAATAAACAAAATTCTAACCAAGTCAAAAAAATGGTAGGAAAATTAATAAAATCCAATCATATAAATGACAGAAGAGGGAAAGTGACAACACATAAAAGGGCATTAACGCATGTAGAAAAAGTGGACTCAATCAATAAACTATTTGGTATAGTTCCTGCAATAAACCCTCAAAATGAAATCTCACACATTGAACTACTAGATAGTGTTTTTCAATAGGAGATGTGAACAAAGAAATACCCAAAGAAAAGGGAAAATGTATGACACCACTACAAGGTCAATCAAGCCCAAAGAGAAATGTAACATCAACTCCAATAAGATGGCACTTCAATAAAACAAGGACCAACCCAAATACACTTATGGAGAAGCCAAAAAGGCCAATAGACAAAGACTTACAAGAGGAGCACAAAGTACATACTCTTGAAGAAGAAGTGTTACAATCTCAACTTGAAAGTCCTAAAAATAGGAACATAAAAGAAAACATAAATGAGACTGAGCCCAAAAGACCCCTAATACAGGAGGTGTTTTCTGGAAGGGAAAAAAGGCCTTCAGAACGTGATACAGCTGCCAAAGCCACACACACAGTAGGGCCAATTTTGAAAAGTATATGTCAAACGACGGGAACACAAACTATGATACAACAAAATAAGGAGGAGAACAATGGAAAACATCCAACAAAAGGAAACAAAAGTATTACGAATCCAGGCATGAGACCAGTGACCGTGTTAACTACACCAATTCAGAATAGAAGACTTAGTGAGATGTCGTCAGAAGGGCTAAAAGAATAACCACAAAAAAAAAATGGACTTCAATGTCACTAATGTCGACTATAACTATAGCCCTAGCTCCGTTCTCCAAACTTTATGAAACATTGAATGATACAATGAGGGATCAAACATCATTGATATCAACGGTGAACACTAAGATAACGCTGATGGAGGGATACATATTAGCTAAGGAAGAAAACAGCGTGAAGATTATAAAATTAAGTTCAAAATACCAAGAAACACAGGTAAAAAAAAACAAATGGGAGAAATAGGCACACAGACGGATCAAGAGGAGACACAGATCACAGTAAAACAGATGACTGACACGCATGCGAATATCCCTAAGGAGAAAAGCATTATAAAAAAAAAGGAGCCAGCGAAATCGAGTGTCTTTACATTTGGAATTTTTTCTAATCAGAAGTCTGTTTTTGACAAACAGATAACACCTCAAAATAAGAACATGTCAAGCGATAAGACGAAAGAGGTAAAGAAAAAAGAGGTGAAAGAAAAAACTAAAATTGCTGTGCAAATAAAAGGAACTAACAACTGTGTTCGGCCATCAGAAGAGTCAATAAATTCAATAAACTCAACATGCGACACAACAGAATGGAGTATTTACACAGTGGATGAGGTGGATTCTGACCCAAATCCAACTCCAAGATACAAATGAAAAGCGATTACCTTAAATCTAAATGACTTGAGAATGGATAAGAGAAAGAAGATCTGTATCAGAGAGAAGGAACCGGACATACATCCACGGGAGCACAGAAGAAAATAGATATAAGAGAAGAAACAGAAAAAAATAAAAATAATTCAGTGGGAAGAAATTGTCAGTAAGGTCCGTAATCTCCTCTTCCTCCTGAGATGCCCCAGACTCCCTTTCCTCCCCTTCCTCCTCACCTCGAAGTCTCCGGCGTTGAGTCAGCTTTGGATTGTCCTTTGTTCGAGTCTTCACCCCTTTTTTTTGAAGATAGGGACGACCAAGGTAGGACGCCACAGTGACACCCTTTGGGTGATCTGTGGCAACCCTCCTCGGTCGCTGGTCAATGGTGAAAAAGCCAGTGGCACAAAAAACCCTGGAAGATTTGGATCTTCAAGCGCAGAGATAGTAGTAAACACACTCCGGAGGCAGCAGCAGAGGGAGAGGAACTGGTGGACACGGTCCGGAAATAGAACAAGTTCCAACGAGAATCGGGTATGAGACCAGGTAAAGGGGAAAAGTTCCAGTACAGATAGTCAGAAGAGGGCTTGGCGAGGCAATCCACAAGACAGGCAGTGGTCGGTACACCGGGATATAACAGGAAGTAGTTCCGATACAGGATAAACAGATGAGGGCTAGGCGAGGCAATCCACAAGACAGGCAGTGGTCGGTACACGGAGAAATCAAGCAGAATAGGAACAGAGGAGGGCAAAAAGAAGAGGACCAAGAGAGGTAAGCACTATACAGGAAGGAAGCAAGAATCAACAGAATAAGTACAGAGAGAAAAGCACAAGACGGGAGGGAGGAAGGATGAGAGACGGGAACGGAACAGACAAGGGAGGAGGAGCCAAGTACGCGGGGAGATCCCTGCTAAAGGTACGGAGAGCAAGGGAAGGAAAAAAAAGGGCGAAAAAGGAAAGAAAGGTCAACGGCGGAAAAAAAGGGAAACTCCACGAAAAAACAGCAGCACTGGAAAACAGGACGAAACACTGTACGTTGCAACGCACCCGACCCTGGAAGTAAAAGGATTAAATACCGGTGTCGGGAACGTCGCAATGACAGCTAGACCTGCACAGCGCGTTTCCCAAAACGTGATTGAACCCGCTATGGCGGGCGCAGCTTCCACTTCTTCCAAAGCCGCCAGGTTCCCTGAGGCGTGACAGAAATAATAAAAGCTCCAAGGATGAAAGGAAGGAGAAAAACAAGGATAGAAAAATGAGTCGGAAACCAAAGCTAGACACGGACAAACTAGAAAATCGCCATTATGATGCAAGAGACTAGTGAAAGAAAAATCTGTCACCACCAAAAAGGAAAGAGGATAGGAACGAGGCTGTACTGAAAATTCAAAGCAACTGTATCTTTCAATTGGAATGTAAACATCAAGAAAACGATGACTTAACCCTGAACAGACGTACCATCATAGACATTTATGCACAGATACCGAAATTACGGGACATCCAGAGTCAGGATTTATGGATAGTCGAGCCGTGTGAAAGGGGTAGAAAAGATCAATCTTATTTACATATTAGATCCCAAGTTATCCGAGAATTGTTACGAAAGGGTTGTGAACATCTAGAAATATTGGGTTTTGTCATGAAAGAAATGGAACAACACAGAGAGGGAAAACGGCAGGAAAAATCAAAACCCAGAGGACTGAGAAAGGATAACGAGAGACACAGAGATATATGAAAGATCTACAAACAGAGAAAAAAACAGGTGGAAACATAAAATAAGACAAGAAAAACCGATGGAAAAAACGAAAAGGAATGGGGCGAGGATAGAGAGAGAAGCAGGCCAAGAGCGTTTCTGGCAGCGAAGAAGGAGAAACTCAAGAAACTCAAGAGAATATGAGCCATCAGACGTAGAGGAGAATTATAAAAGAACGGAAAGAAAGGAATTGAGACGACCTGAAGAGATACATAAGAAAGAATACAGCAAACAAGTGAGCAGGAATTACCACAACAAGGATAATCGGGAGTGGTTGGCAAGACAAAAGAACAAGATTAAAAATACGCCAATATAGTGGACCTGGAAATCATCAATGTCCCAGTTAAATAAGGAAGATTAGCAACTAGGCAAGAAAGAACTGACATCGAAAACCATCGACGGACAAAAAACAGTTGAATTGAAAACATTGAAAAAAAACATATATTTGATGTCTTGGAACACCAGAGGCTTCAGCCACCTGATGACAAAAAAATGATGTAAATCTCAGTAGATGGGACATAATTTGTCTTCAGGAGACGTGGCTTCTAAACAAACCAAATCTGGATGGCTACACGATAGTCAACATGCCGGCAAAAAAAGGTTTAACAGGAAGACCGACGGCCGGATTATTAATAGCAATAAAATCAGGATCTGGTCTGGAGGTGATGGAACAGTTACCAACAATGCACTTGTTCCAAGTTGTGCTAATTTGTTGGAAATATATAGAAAGCGATGAGATGGAAGAGAGGAAAGAAAAAATGCTCCTAATAAACACATATTGGAATCCAGAAGTTATTACTAAAGAGGCATATATTGAATCCCTAAACAACAGCCTAGACGAAGCAAGTGTAAACTACGACCATAATTACACAATAATAACATGAGATTTCAATGTTATATGTCCGGGAATCGGGAACCAAAGACCGCATTTGAACAACTCGGCAAAAATACCAGAAAGAGGCAGATGTTTGGAACAAACATTAGAGACAAGAGACCTCCATAACCTACACTGGCTGAGATCAAAAAGCAACGCGAATATTCCAACATGGCAAAGAGGCGATCAGACAGGTACTATAGATCATACGCTTGTTTCAAGGGACCTCTTAGGGCTGATGAAAAGATTCACAGTGGAAAAAACTAAATACATTGACCATAATATACTGTATGCGAGCTGGGACAGCAGACAAAAACTTAAACATTGGCATAAGCACGACCTCGAAGTCAATATAAGGGGCAACAGACTCAAGATCACAGGAAACTCAATTACTGAACTCACAAAAAACTACACTGAAATGTGTAATACAAAGTTAAAGAGAGGGGAAAATGAAGAAAACACCTTAAAATATACACCCATTTTAGAAAAATACATGCTAAAGGGCAAGAAGCTAACAGCTAGGACAGATCATCAACATGCCTGTAACCGCGAAATAGTACTAAAAAGAAGAATCTTGAGAAAATTGAAAAGAGTAGCAATAACATCACATTTGCCGGAGAATAAGATTAAATGGCACAGAGCATGCAAAGAATATAAAGCATGGATATGGCAAAAAAAGCGTATTTACACCAGAAAGACGCGGAAACCATGCAAAAAATATTATGCAGCCGAAAATCAAAAGAATTTTGGTCACTTATAAAGGGAGGAAACGCAACAACAAATGCATTGCAGAATAATGTAAGCGAAGGTAAATGGATATCCCACTTTGAGAAACTATATAGCCCAGTAAATAACATCGATGACCGGACCCAAAACGAGAAAACATCAAAAAGCATGGAAACACCGCAGTGGGACATAAGGAAGAAGATCTCACTTTGCAAATCAAGAAGATAAGTAACTCAAGGGCTCCGGGACCGTATGGGATAGCTAACAGTGATCTTAAATTAAATCCAGAGTTGTGGGCAGCGTTTATCAGTAAGCTATTTAAGAAATGCAATCAAGAAAAAAATATCCCGGATTCTTGGCGAATGGCAGTAGTGGTCCCGATTTTTAAGAGAGGGGACAGAGAGGACCCAGGACATTACTGCCCGATCTCACTCTTGGATGTAATCGGAAAAATCTTTGGAAATTTCGCATTGGAAGCATTTCAAATTTGGCTGAAGGGAGAAAACAGATCTGATCCATTTCAAACTGGATTTGTCAATGTAGGGAACCTTCCAAACATCTTGGCGATGAGCATAATAAAAGCAAAGATTACTCAAAAAGGTCAACGAGTGCACATGGCTTTTATTGACCTGGTCCAAGTTTTTGACCAGGTCAACAGACAACTACTGTGGGAAAAGCTGGAAAATCTGAAATGTCCTGACCTTATACTAGCAACAATCAAAGCACTCTATCAAGACACATTAATCATGGTGCGGCTTAGTTGAGAGGGGCAAACAATATTGGTTCGTAGACAATCAAAAGCTGGAAAGAGTAAACATCTTTAAATACCTGGGAGTGACACTAAGTAATAATCTAAAGGAGAAACCTATGCAGGATATGATTTGGACCAAAATAAAAGCCTTAACCTCGCAAGCAAAAATCATGGACAAAAAATATAGGAAATTTTCTCTCAAAGAAGTAATAACCTTTTACAAAGCAAAGGTAGTTCCTGCAATACTATACGGAACAGAGGCTATGCTTGCCCTGCAGGAAAATCTGTGGTCTAAACTGGAGAGTTTCTTTTGGAGGCAAGTCCTTGGATTGTCACAGAGTACTCCCATGCCACTTATTAGATGAGAATTATGTATTTCATCATTGAGAGCAATCAAAGAAAGAAATACGCTGATGCTGTATCAGAAGATCATCCAGGAAACCAAACCAAAGGTCCTGGAGTTAATTGAGAGAGAAATGAAGAATGATAATATTAAACAACTGTTTAAAGCAAAATATTAAACGACTGACTGAGATTGAGGTTACAAAAGATCCGCTGGTAAGAAATCCAGGCAGTGTATCTAAAAAACTTTTGGAATTGGACTGGATTGCCACAGGTCAAAATGCCAACAACTATGGACTAACAAAGGGCTTCCCGAAAACGGAAAAGAGACTATATGACACCAGAAGCTACCTGGAAAAATGTCCAGATAAAACCTGTAGTAGGACCCTCTTAAGATTCCGGTTGAATCAGCTTAAAACAAATGAAGTTTTGTTCATAAGGAAACAAATTGCAACAAATAAATGCAGATTCTGTAAAAAGGAAGAAGTAGAATCAAGCAGACATCTCCTGCTGGGTTGCGAAGGAACCTTCCAAGCCAGAAAGACATTGCTGGGGCAAATAATGACAGCCTTCAGAACTTTAACAGAAGTAGACTGGTGGAGAATCCTGACAAGTGGAGACGATACTCGATGTGTGATAGGGGTAACTTTGCTTCTTAAAAACATTGATTTGGAGCAAAATGCCAGAGGGAAGATGGAAGGCCTTCAAGGTTAAGACTGAAAAAGTTTTGGAAAGCCTGGGCCTATTTGCCCGTAGGCCTTTTCAAACTGTAAAATCAAATGGCTAAAGAGAATAGGAAGAAATAACATGACCCAAGAAAGCTCGAGAGGACTGAAAAGAGACTCAGAATTATTAAAGAGAAGTCGATCTGTTTGAGTTTTGGTTTGAACCTATGTAACCAAAGGGGTCTTTTTTGCTTGGTTTTATTTGGGAGGGAGGGTGTCTCATTTTGACCCACTCTTTTTAGATATGGACATGAATTTAAAGGGATTCTGTTTTGCTCCTTTTTGTAAAAATTGTTAATTCAATTCATACAAAAAATTTAAAAAAAATCATCTGATATCATTTCTTATGGTTGAAGTCAGTGGTGTCCTCCCCCGAAATGTTGGGTTATATTGACTTAACCTGGCTGACCTACAGAGCCGTGGCGGGACATAACAGGACACAGACAATAACGGAATAACGGTGCCCACAGCTGCAGAGTTCACAGGAGCCTGGCAATTACTAATGTAAAGCGTTTCATTGTTTGTTAGCACGTGCATCAATCTTTAGGCTATTGAAATCGTGATCGGGGTGTTAATACTGCATGACTCGGGGGAGTGATTGGAAGGGAGGTGGCAGAACACAGTGCACATTATAGTCTTCTGGTGACCTTGAAGAGTAAGACTATTTACCCACCGTTTTACAAACATAAAGTAACTGTTTCATGTTCCTGGCAGGTAAAATATGCATGCGATCCGAAGTTAGACCAGCATTTAATTTCGGAAGACCCTCCTTACAACGTTAACAGACAGAGCTTCGTATGTACTATGCCGCACCATGTAAGGGAACGACAGGTATCCTCAAAGTACACAACACACACACACATTTGCGTTGTGTACGTTGAGGGTACATCCCGTTACCTTGCGGGCAGCTTGTAAAGCAGAGCGGTCAAGGCACACAGACAACTGCCCTGCCAACAAAGGTACCTACCAAAAACACTAGAGCGTTTGTGTGAAAATTCATGTGTAAAGTCGAGTGCCATGTTGGATGTGGGTAATGTGCGTGTGGGTTGGACTACGGCAGTGCAACCATGCATACATTTTCTAGCCACACCCAAAATGGAAGTGCCCAGACACAGTCACGTCCTTCCGAAGCACAACACGCGGTTCAGAGTTTTCACTATGTCTATTGGCAATGGTGACGTTATTTTTAAGAGGGCGTTGCAACAACCCGACCCCCCGTCCCCGCCCCCCATCATTAAACCAACAGATACATCGCTAAACTAAATACCTCTGTGCAGTCACTTGAAGGGGCGCTAAACGGCGGAGAATCCACATGACCCGGTACTAGTTATATATTCACTTTCACCGCGGCTTGTAATGAACTCAAGGGATGCCCTCTGTTGCCATGTGGTCTTAATGCTATGGATTTGTCTTTGGCATTGGGACTACAATGCGCATGCGGATATCATCAGAGGCTGGAGGGCGGAGCTTAGACCGCAATACATGCAGTTGATTGGGAATCGCTGTTTCTTTGGATCGTGCTCTTACAACACTATTTATGTTTGTCCAGTTTTCATATGGAATAAGGAATGCGTGCGAGTTCTTGCTGATGCTGCCAGGTCATATAGTCTGTATATAGTGACTTAGAGTTTTGTCCTTTTCTGGCCATCCATGAATGCTAATAGAAAGTTTATACAGCACCACTAGGAGGGAGATATCATCAGAGAAATTGGGAGACATATATTTTCCGATAGGAAGGATTTGGGGCTAGAATTATTTTAGGTGTGATGTTGTATAATGAGCGGGGATGAGCCAGTAGGATTTGAACAACTTTATTTGCTCTGGTAACAAACAGCTGGTAACACTGGCAAGGGTTCCTTATATGTCCATATGTAAGGAGGTAAGTATGTAGGACAGGGGTGTCCTGGGCTGCTTTGCTGTCCTGAAACAGTCTTTAGTCCCTCATTAGGAGGAGCGCCGGGAGCACAGACTGCTCCGTTACATAGGTGCCTTAATCACTGTTCCTGGCACGCTTTCCGGGATCTGCACGGGCCCCACGGTAAGTCTTGTGAGACTGCGCTGCCTCGCATGATCTCGCGAGGTCCCTACACACCTCCCTTTGACAAGCAAGCAACATTTTTTTCCGGTTTATAGTCATAATGTCGAAAAAAAAATGTAGAAAACAATGTCGACATCCTATACATATAATGTAAAAAGTCATTTTTTAGAAAAAAAGTCAATTAGAACTATCAACACCTCACCCAACACCCCCCTGCCACCCCCCCACACCCCCCCACCCTCTCACCCCTCATACTCAACACATTCTAATTATATATTTATTTATTTATTTTTTCAATAAATAAATAAACAAAAAGAGTATCATTTACTATGGGGGTGTCCCCCCCAACCCCCCTCACCCAACACCCCCTGCCACCTCCCCCCACCCCCCCACCCTCTCACCCCTCATTCTCAACACATAGTAATTATATATTTATTTATTTATTTTTTCAATAAATAAATAAACAAAAAGAGTATCATTTACTATGGGGGTGTCCCCCCCAACCCCCCTCACCCAACACCCCCTGCCACCTCCCCACACCCCCCCACCACCCTCTCACCCCTCATACTCAACACATTTTAGTTATATATATATTTATTTATTTATACAATAAATAGAAAATTTCGAAAAAATATTGAAAAGATTTCGACATTATTGTTTGTCGACATTATTTTTTTCGACATTTTTTTTTCGAAATTTTGACTCGACATTTTTACTGTCGAAATTATGACTGACCACCTTTTTTTCCATTACAAAGTCATCATACTTCACTGGTCGTCTGTTCTTTCTTCTAGGACGATTTTCCATCCTACCACCTGCGTCGTGTGCTTGACTTGCTTATTGGGATGTTTCCGACGCCTCTCTCTCGCTCTGCAATTTCTCTCGTGGGGGTTTCAAATTCTCACTCTCTTGTGGCCACTCCATCGGGGCTTTTACCAGGCGTGAGTTCCTCCTGGGTTGTTGCAGCGGTGTGATGCTTCTCAAACATTGCCACACGCTCCAGGTTCCACATCCGGCCATCATCTGTGCGAATGTGATTAGTCCCTCTGTGAATTACTTTTACTGGTTGACTGAACATTGAACCTGTCATTTGGTCTTTACTCGGTAGTCGTATTTTGATCCAGTCGCCTTCCTTGACTTCTCGGCCTTGGGTCGTTCTTGTCTGATCACTCCATCTCTTCATGTACGCTTTGCTGTTTTCCAGCCTTCACACCACTTCTGCCATGTCTACTTCATCATCTTCTTTTACTCTGGTCAACCACAGTGGCACTAGTGTTGATGCTGCTCTCCTCCCCCTCATCATTCGGAACAGCGACACTTGGGTGATGCCGTTGGGGTTTAATCTGTGGGCCCCAACAGCCTCCTTGACTGTTTTGAGTGGATCCATATCGGAAGTGGTTGCTAACTGCACAGCTCCTTTGATGAACCTATTTGCCCTCTCCACTAGTCCATTGGCCTGGGGGTGGTGCAGCGCAACCTTCCTCTGTTTTATGTTGTGTTTGTGCAGGAATGACTCAATTTCCAGTGACGTGAGCTGTACTCCATTGTCCGTGACTAAATCTTTGGGGAGACCTTCCCTCTGAAAAATTGATGTGAGGACTTTTATGGTGGTAGCCGTAATAATGTTGGGGACGTTCTGCTTCCACCCGTTTAGACAGGTAATCTGCCATCACTATGCCATACCGATGCTCGGGTGCCATTGCCTCCATTGGACCCATAAAATCCAACCCCACTTTGTGCCACAACGCTTCTGGGATCTCCGTGGGAATCATCAGGGCTTGTCTGGTCTTCAAGTATTTGTCACTGTTGAGACACCCGTGGCATCTCTCAATCATGGAGAGTATTTCCTGGTCCATGGCAGGCCACCAGTACGCCTCTCTCACTCTTCGTCATGTCATGGTGTTTCCAAAATGCCCTGAGTGGGCCCTGCACGGAATGACACTTCTCATTCCCACTGGCGGTGTAACTTGATCTCCCTTAATGAGCAATCCTTCCACCTCCTGAGATTTCTTATGCCACTTTCCAATACAGCCTCATGCCTTCCGATATGGCCCTTTCTCCTGGCCAACTGTTCCTAACCCACTCTCTAAGTCTCACCATGGTGTGATCTTTACTGTCCTCCTCGTGCCAGTGTCCTTAACTTAGCTCTAGGAATTCTGGACCCCTGAGGTCTTGGATAGATGCTACAATGCATTCCTCTTTCAGAATCGTGGTTGCTTTTTCTTTGTTGCCAGGTAACCTTGACATGCAGTCCGCCTGGGCATTTGTCCAACTGGCTATGTGGGTTATTTCAAAAGTATATTCCTGCAGTTTGGCCGCGATGCGTGGCAACCGGGGTGTTGATGACTTTGTCCCACCTGGATTGAGCATATGAATAAGAGGCTTATGGTCGGTGACCATTTTGAACTTGGTACCCCATACGTAAGTCCTGAAGTGCTCAACAGCCCATGCGCAGGCCAACATCTCTTTCTCCACTGTGGAGTAATTCTTCTCAGCCGTGGACAGGGCCTTAGAGGCGAATGCCACTAAATGTTCAGTGTCCCTTTTTTCTGGGTGAGTATGGCACCTTACTCAAACGCACTGGCATCCGTGGTGATGACTGTATCCAATGCTGGATTGAATGCTGTAGGCACAGTGCTTCCACAATCCGTCTTTTTATAATCTCCACAGCCTCCTTCTGAGCCTCCTGCCATGTGAACTCTGCACCTTTTTTTAACAGATTCCTGAGGGGTCTCGTGATCTCTGAAAAGTTGGGAATGAACTTGGCATAATATTCGGCAAGTCCCAAAAACAACCTCACTTCTTCCTTATTGGCTGGCTCTGGAGCTTTTACAATGGCTTGCATCAGGTTTTGTTTGGGGCTTATACCACGAGAGGAAATCTTGTACCCCAAATATTCAACCTCTGGTGCCCTTAGGACGCACTTTCCGTATCTCAACTTTACTCCGGCATCCTGTAATTTGGTAAGGACTCTTCTGAGAGTGACATCATGCTTGTGTTCATCCGAGGCATAGACCAGTATATCGTCCTATAACTAGGACACATTTCCTATGTCGCGCAGTAGTAAGTCCATCATGCACTGAAACGCTGAAGCTGCGGACGATAACCCAAAAGGCATTTTAGTGAACTGATACGTGCCAAATGGGGTAATAAACGCTGTGAGTGGCTTGGATTCTTTGTGCAGATGAATTTAATAGTATGCATCCCCCATGTCCAGTTTGGAGAACACCCTGGCTTCCTTCATCATGAGGATGAGTTCATTTATGATGGGGAGGGGGTAGCTATCAGAAATTACTGCTAAATCAAGGCTGCAGCGGTCTATGGACACCCTCAAGTCTTGTGAGTTTTGCTTTTTGATCAGGATGATGGGGCTTAGCCACTCTGATGCTTCTACCTCCTCAATGGTGCCCAACTTCACCATTTTGTTGAGCTTAGTTTTGAGTATGTCTGTGGCTGTCGCTGGCATCTGCCATACTTTATGCTTAACGGGGACTGCATTTGCCTTGAGCATTATCTTGTGTACAAAGTTCTTGATTTTCCCTGGCCCTTCCGAAAACAGTTTGGGAAAGTCTTCTTGAACCACTGGCACTCCTCCTGAATTGACTATCAACACTTGATTTCTGTGCTGGGATCTAATTTAATCTTGAGCTTGGTTTGATCATCCCATCCTAGGGCCACTGGGTCCTCTTGTGTGAAGTATACTTGTGGTGGTCTCTCTCCCCTTGAACTCCACCGTGCCATTGATATACCATAGTAGGTCTACTGACGCACCTCCAAAAACTGTGGGTTTGTGGTGTGTGCTGATGTCTTCAACCGTTTCGGTGCCCATCATTTCTGTGTATGTGCGTAGGGGTTGTATTGTCAGATCGTACCCGGAATCAGCCATGACTCTCGTCTCCATGCCATTCGCTCTAATTGCTCAGTGAGGCTTTTCCCTCCTGGCTCGTGAGCTGGTTACCATTAACACTGTGGGTCTCCCTTCTTCAGATGAGGATGCCCCCTCCGCACAGTGTTCCACTTTAATGTTCGTGATTTTGCCATCTGCATACCAGTGAAAAGTGTCCAATTTTCTTGCAGAGCATTCCTTGTCTCTTGCGGGACATTCTCTGTTGTTGGCTAGGTGTTTGGTGCTGGCGCAATTCAGCGGTTCCTTCCTTCCCCACTTCCCTTCTCTTGCGTCAGCCACTTGTTTCTCCCTCTTGTTCCTAAAGGTGATCGCTTGGACCTCTGCTGGTCTGGAGCTTCCTGCATACTATTTCCGTCGACCTGCAGTTTCTTCCACTGCTCTCGCAATCTCTATGGCCTTTTCCAGTTAGAGTTCCTTCTCCAAAATAAATTTATCCTGGATTTTTCTGCTATTTGTGTGGACTGTCAACATGTCACAAATCAATCCTTCTGCGTTATTGCCAAAATTGCACAGTGCGGCTAGTTCACCCAGCTTGGTAACCTAGTCGTCAATGGGTTGAGATGCTTATTGTTTGCAATTGTAGAACCGTATCCTGTGCAGCACAGTATTTTCTTTGCTGGCAAAGCTTTTAGTAATTCTTTTGACGGCCTCTTTGTATATGTCATTGTTTTCATCTACGCCTGCATCGGGCGTAAGGCTTGCAAACACTCTCTGGACTTCCACCCCAGTGCGTTTAATAACATGTGTCTGCGCCTTGCCGCTGTGTACCCCGCTCCTCCCAGTGCTTTCAGGTAGGTCGTGAATAAGGGATGCCATTGCGGCCATGGATTGCAGGCCTACCTGGTGTTTGCAGAAATGGCGGGATGGTGTTGCTCCTTGCATGATGATACGCAGGTTCTAGCCTTGATCCTCGTCGCCATATATGTTGTATAATGAGAGGGGATGAGCCAGTAGGATTTGAACAACTTTATTTGCTCTGGTAACAAACAGCTGGTAGCCCTGGCAAGGGTTCCTTATATGTCCATATGTAAGGAGGTAAGTGAGTAGGACAGTGGTGTCCTGGGCTGCTTTGCGGTCCTGAAACAGTCTTTAGTCCCTCATTAGGAGGAACGCCGGGAGCACAGACTGCGCCATTGAACAGGCGCCTTAATCACTGTTTCTGGCGCGCTTTCCCCGCTCTGCGTGGGTCCCGCAGGAAGTCTCGCGAGACTACGCTACGTCACGTGATCTCGCGAAGTCCCTACATGTGAAAATGCGAAAAATAGCGATATTTCTCAGTGAAAAATCAGCATGGTTGGCATGTATGAAAGTTGTGTTAAAGGTTCTAATACAGCGCACTATTGCCACCTGCATGGTTTCTTAGTGTTTTGGCAGATCTGTAATGCAAGGGCAGGTGGCGGGGTAAATTGGTAGGCCTAGCGGGAGAAATACCAAGAGAGCTGTGATATACTGTTGGCAGCTTCAGTTCGGTTTACATCATTCGCTGATTGTAGGTGTGTATTTCGGTTAGTAGCTGCCATTTGCTGTTGGGCGAGGCGATGTGTTTTTTGCTTCGTTGTTGTGGTGTAGTTTAGTGCGTACGGTTTGCATACATGCCAACATTCAGAAGCATGTGGGAGATCTTGTCAGAGAAATCAGGAGATGTACATTTTCCCATAGGGATGCATTGGGGGAAGAAATATTTTATGCGGGAGAATGTGAAAAATAGCAATATTTTTCACTGAAAAGTTGTGAGTCGCCCGCGTAAATCAGGAGGGTTGGCATATATGGGTTTGTAGTGCTATATAGGTATGGATGTGTTTAGTTCAGAATTTGAGAGGTGTATGCAGAAGGGTGAGTTTTAAGGTGGGTTGGTTGGTTAGTGGTCGGATGGATGTGTGTGGCTGACCGCTCAGATGACTGTTAATGAGTGCTTAGGTGTGAATGATACGGTTACTTACCAATAATCTTCATTATTCTTAGTCCTGCTTTTCCTTGTCACACTACTTGTGAGGACCCAACCTGCCCATCAGTAATCTATTCCATCTTTTTTTTAAATATACTTTGCATGCCCCGCCCCTCTCTACTCAGAGCAATACACTCCCAGCCACCACAACATACCTCTGCACCAGGGCGGGAGATGTGGGTCACATAATAATGTAACGAGGAAGAGTAAGACTAAAGTAATGAAGATTACTGGCAAGTAAACAGCACATTACCTCCACTTCCGTCTTCCTCATCCCAGTATTTACTTTTGAGGCATACCAAATATAGAGATGAAAAAGGATCCATGAATAAAAACCCAGTCAATAGAAACCAGAGTGCTGCTTCCACACCCTCTCACAAATGTATTAACATAGATGAACCAAGAGAGACCTATTACTGCATGCTCACCCTAAGGTCATACAGACCTTAAACCAATATGTCGTATTCATAGTGAATAATATAGAAAAAAATGTATTTTCAAAGAATAATCTGGAGATTCAATCTCAGCAATACAAAACAAATAGGTGCATAATGAGGAAACCAGATCTATATGAAATGTAATGAGCCCAATGCTTTTCGGACATAAGTTGTTTGTCAGGGCCGAATCTATAAAAATATATACAAAAAGACAAATATAAACTCATAATTAATTAAAATCATTAGTACAATTGTGTCACAATTCATTAATAACCCATGTATATACACTACATAATGACTAAACAAAAATATCTACCTGTAGCCAGTAGCACATACCCTTAAAATCACCAATTAGTAAACGTGTCGGTAATAGAGGACAAATAAACCAGCAACAAAAACAGAGGCAATAGAACCCGGCAATACAAAGCTTATTAGCACCCCTGGCGAGGGAGCAGCCAATCAGGTGCCTTGGATTGTGGGCTGAAACTGCTTATCTCAGCCTGAGTTCCATGGAACCTGATGTCTGCTTACCCCGCCTCACACCGCCACCCCCCTACCTCCACCCCTCCATCTCTTTTATTTTTCCGGTCCCTCTTCCCCCCCCCACTGACCTCGTTTCTTAGGCTGCACACTCTGCGCCGCGCTGGCTGCAATAGAAATGGGAAATGGGCACCCATATGGAGTCCCGCCTTCCACATCCATGGCGACCACCTTGAGACGGTATTTTCATTCAATCAAAGGACGCATGCGGCGTCCCGTACATTGAAAGAAAATAAAATGTTCTTAGCAACCCGAGTTTCCAGATTGGAATCCCAGGGTCCTAACATACTTGCCAACATTCTGTGACCAAAAAGATGTAGGATTTTTGAAGCTTCAAAAATTAATAATTCTCACAACAATGACATCATGGGAAAATACATAACATACATTGTTGGCACCATTGAAGTATTCTAAAATACACACCCCATCAAACCGCACAATATGGAAAAATGTTCAAATGTTAAAAATGTATAATTCTGAATGGTAACTTAACACCAAATTCAATTACCTAACTTCATAGAAGGTAATTACACAGAGCTGGTGGGCAACGTTTGCTACTGCTCTGTAGCAGCAGCCCAGGCAGTACATATTTATTGCAAGTTGAACACTGAATGACATGGTGACTGATACCCCCTTAGTCTGATAGGCAGATGTTGTGTGAAGGTGTTACACTCTGCCACTTGCCTTCACTGGTGGTTCACCTAAGGGTTGTCCCGGCCAGAGTGCAGGACAGACACGTAGCTGTCAGGTCAGTGGATTGGTCTGAGCCCAATCAAAGTAATCACCTACCAGTCCACTGTACAGACAGACTAATTAATGTATTGCATGCTTTGTCCTGGAGCTTGCCTCATAGTCACATAAATTACTTGCCACTATAAAAAGCAGTAGGGTCTGTCACTGAAATCTGTAGGCGGTAGGACTGCTTAAAAAGCAGTAGCCTACAGCCTAAATCTGTAGGGTTGGCAAGTATGTGCTAATAACGTTAAGCACCCGTTCCAAGGGCGGGAACGGTGTTAACGTCCCAAGGCCATGTTAAACGTCCTCACTATGCTCAGGCTTTTAACTTGGACCACAGGCCATTAACACCCACTCCAGCCCTTGGAACCGTTGCTTAACGCTTAACAACAAAACCAATTTGTATCTGTATACACGTGTATCTAAATGATAACTGCATGCTAGTGTGTACTAGCTTAGTCCTTCAATAGCCTGTACCCCAACAGGCTGAGCAACGAGAAAATAGGAGAGAAGAAACAAAAGTCAAGGACCAGAGTGTGGCATATGTTTCTCAAAAGAAGTGTAACAGCTAAATCGCTTGTTACCAATTTAGTGAAATCCCATAGGAGCAGGAGTCTGAAGCATGTTAACAAATGTCTACCTATTCATGAACTGAATTGAAATAGCAAAAAATACATGCTTATTGTGTATCGTGTATTGACACCACACGATGATGTCATGACGCGAACCTCATGATGTCATAATGCCGGCTCCGAAGTCCAAAAGAAAGTTCCCAGAAATTGAAGAATTACATACAAAAGAAGCTTGCACAGACTATAAGGTTCTTCAATATGAGCACACATTTTTCAAATACTGAAACCAGTATGATTGAAATGGTTCTAGAAACAATGTGTCAAGTATACATTTGGGGCCACTGGTATTCAAGTTAACAGCAAAGTAAAAATAAGGTCCTGGTGCAAAACATAATTTATAACATAGAAAAACTAACTAACATAAGTTAGGCTCTCCATGTGACACCAGTATATAATACCAGCCATAGATTTTGAAAAAACAACAAGGAATGTAACAATAGTGATGTATTCATCTGCCCTTGTGCCGTTTGTCACTGCAGTGCTCCATACAGGGCAGTTACGCATTTTCAACATATTAATTTATATTTATAATCTAGTGGTGCCCACCTTAAACCCCCTTTTTACCAATTTAGTACCAGCCACACAACTAATCACCCTTCAACATGTTTATCAGCACTCAACACCTCCAACCCGAAGGAGTAGGACGCTTGCTAATGTAGGTTGAGGGGATAGTGTCTGGTGAAGTATTTGGGTCGGTCCTGGTTTCTGTCCTGAATGGACAGTCCCAGCACCTTCGTCCAGGGTACAGCCATCCCTCTAGTCGAGCGACCCTAAACAAAGGATGGCAAGGGAACCTGTATTACTGAATGGTTACCTGTGGGTCAACATCTCCAGTAACATTAAAGCACTATATGAAACTAACTTCCCCTTTCTATTTGCAGATGTAGAATCAGATTTGAAAAACTGGGACAAGCAAACAATCACTTGGTTGGGACGGGTAACTGCTGTAAAAATGACCACTATCCCAAAATGTATTTATCATTTTGCCGTCTTCCCGACACATATACAGACAAATAACCTGCAAGCACTTCAGAGGAAAATTCTCGCATTTATTTCGCATCGTCAGAAACCCAGAATAGTGAAAATTGTCTTGCTAAGGAAGGAGAATCTGGGAGGTCTAGGTGTCCCAGACGTCTACAGAAACTATTTGGCTTCACAACTGTCACACGTCTTCTCATGGGTACAGTCTAGAGATTCTCCAGTACGGTTGCAAATAGAGCAAGCTGTGACCCAGGTCCCATTGCGGCAGCTTCCGTTCACGAAAGCAGCCCAGGAGCTAGCGGGATACATCACACATACTTTTATTCTGCATTTTAACCTTTAAGTTATAAAATACAGTTTGTACAAAAAGAATACAAATGTAAAAATATTCACAGTTGATAAAAGAGATCTATACAGTGACACTATATACAACATAATGGGCAAATAGGACCAGAAATTACAATACAAGCTAGTATAGATACTGGACTTCGCAATAAAAATTCTTGCTGTTGTTTGTCAATGTTTGGCTATGATCCTGCCAAGATATAGGTGCAGTCACTATCGGGGAGAGGAAAGCTCGCAGCCACCAAATCTCACTCATCCATACCTATGTTGACAGGGCCATACTTAATAATCCTGCCTCTCAACAGCCATGCCCAATGGATGAAATGCGCAGTGCCAGAAACCACATAGGGAAGGAGGCATTCTCTTAGGAATCGTAGAGCTGGAACTGCATGGCGAATTCCTGTGTTGTACAGGATACGTCACAGGTACATGCGTCTCAAACACTCTGTTTTTTTACATAGTCATAGGAAATGCAGCATATTTTCCGATCCAGAGCCACACATTTGGCACAGCTCTGATTGGAGCCCCTGCCACCTCCTAGTTAGACAAGCCAATATCCCAAAATGTATTTATTATTTTGCTGTCTTCCCGACACATATACAGACAGAAAACTGCATGCACTTCAGGGAAAAATTCTCGCATTTATTTGGCAACGTCAGAAACCCAGAAAAGTGAAAAGGATCTTGCTAAGGAAGGAGAATCTGGGCGATCTAGGTGTCCCAGACGTCTATAGATACTATTCGGCTTCACAACTCTCACACGTCTTCTCATGGGGACAGTCTAGAGATACTCCAATACGGTTGTAAATAGAGCAAGCTGTGACCCAGGTCCCATTGCGGCAGCTTCCGTTCACAAAAGCAGCCCAGGAGCTAGTGGGATACACTCTTGTATCCTTGACAAGTCATACACTCTCCTGCTGGAACGCAGCAACAAAGAAATTGGGTTCCCCACTCGGTTTAGGCCCGCTATTGCCCATTGTTTGCAATCTGGAATTCCTCTCAGGCATTCAGAAGTCCGCGTTTTCCTATTGGACCACTGGTGGGCTCAAGGAGCGCAGGTAACTTTTTAATGAAGGATCCCCACTCACCTTTGTAGAAGGTAAGCAGGTGTTCTTACTACAAGAAAAAGAAAGATTCAGGTATTCCCAATTGCGCCACTGTGCTAGTCACCCTACAATCAGACAAAGAGGAACTAGCGAACTCAATCCTCTGCTGCTCACATACTTAGCGGGACAAACTAAGGGTAGAATCTCAGTACTCTATAATCTGCTTCATCGTCAGACCCTCAGGAACGCTTGCCATATATACCTAGCTGGGAGCAGGGCTTGGGTATTGTGACTAATCTGTGGATGTCGTCCCTTCTTCCCTAGGGAGAGACCGTTCCCAGGGGGACAGGGCAGTGCATCTACAGGACAACAACCCCCTCCCCCCAGGGTGGTGTACTGGAGGAGGATCAACTGGATTGAAAAGCCTCTTATGGGACTAGGGACGATCATCTTCAGGAGATGCAGTATAACCCCACTGAAAGTCCTTCAATCCCTTTTCAGGAGTTAAATTCCCCTCCCATCTGCCCTGATAGGACTGATATGTTTCATTTCGAAACCAGTACAACTAGTTAATTAGTGCAGAGTAACAACGTTACCAATATTGACATTGACTTGCTACATTTGAAACCATGTGGTAAACCGAAGTGAGCAGTCTAGTCCTTCAACAAACTGGATTGGTTCAGAACAACTACCTTTCCCAATGTGGGAGTTTAAATGTAGCACAGCTGAGAGCCAGAGGAGAATCCCTCTGGGTAGCAGTGATCAGGGAAGCAAAGCTGTCAGCTTTATCCAGTGCACAGAGACGCAAGACCGACACAGGGGAAGGAGAGAGAACGAATGTAGCGTGGGGCCGGCTACTCTGAAGCTCGTTTACAGAATAGATGTAAAATCATCTTACTGTGTCCTCTGCAGCGCCGAGGCAAGAACAGACCGCGAGAAGGACGCAGGAAGCCGCAAATGAACAACTCAACCAAGAACAAGCACAAGGGCTACCGGAGCCTTGAGATGGAATCCCATCGTCCAGAAGATGCGAACCGAAAAGAAAGGTATATGGGCTAGTGGGGATTGACAGGTGGTCTGGGGAAGCCGCGTGAAGTACAGAAAGGACTGAGTAAGGGTCAGAAAGTATTGTGGACTAATACATTAGAAGGAACACAGAGTAGATTCCAAGATGGCCACCGACACAAGGTAGACGTGTTGACGGCTGCTCCCGGGTTCCAGAACTGCTAAAGTGTCGATCCACCACCCCCCACAGGAGGCTGCCACACCGAGGTAAGGGGGCGCCTGAGGAGCCGAACCAGGAGCGCCCTGAAAGGTACAGAGGAAGCAGGCAGCCCAGCCAAGACGAGACGGCAAGGAAGAGGGAGAAAGCAAGCCGGCAACTAACGTGCCCACATCACAGAGGAAAAGGACACCTCTCTGGGACTTGGCAACCTGGCCTAGGCCCCCTCAGGATAAGGTACGACAAGGGAGGTGCAACAAGGGACAAGGGATAATAGAGAACAGGGGAGAGGAGGAGGCACCCCAACCCACCAGAGAAGCGAGACATAAGAGGGCCACACACGGGCCTCAGAACATTCACAGCCACAAGGAGGATAGGCCCTGAGGCCTACCATTGGATATCAGGAACGGAGGAGGGGGTAGGCCCCCCCAGACTATAATACAACGCATAGAACACAAGAAGGGTGAACCAGAAAGAGAGGGTGCCGCGGGCCCTGAGGGGACACCCAACTAAAGAGGTCAAGACCACACAGCACACAGCCGGCAAAGGGGTAACCCCGGAGCCAAATACAGGGACACTGGAACCTGGCTGGGAAGGACCCAGGGAAGGACAGGAAGATTGAGGAAAGCACCAAGAGACCCCGGGAGGAACAAGGGGGCACCCACCAAGGGCAGCGCAACGATGGTGGGCCCCAAGAGCACACCAGACACCTAGTAAAACCACAACCGGGCCGCTCCAGAAGGACAGAACCAAACCAGCTGTGCCCTTGGGAGAACATCCCGAGGAGACGGGAGCCAAGTGACTTCCAAGGCAAAGGGTAGAATAGAAAATGTGGGCCCCACAACGGTTGACTCTCTGGGCTTCCCACTTTGTGTTTCATTCTAGAGGCAAGAGAACAGAGCAAGGGGAGCAACGATCACACAAAAGAACAGAAGGACCACGAAGTAGAAGAAAACATGGCACAGATGACAAGGCAGGACTTCCAAGGGGAGATGCAAACCCTACAGGAGACGTTATCAAAGACGTTTCAAGAACAATTTCAATTGATGAGGCATGGCCCTGGGGGAAATGAGACAAGAGATGGGGCAATAAGGCAAAAGAACAGACCTGCTCGAAAGAGGCCCCCAAGAGGTATATAAAGAAACCTGTGCCAACAGTGAAGCCAGAGAACGGATTAGTGTTGCAACGCAGAACTTAGAAGTATAGCTGGAGGATCTAGAGAACAGATCACGTAGGATCAACGTCAGGATCAAAATGCTGCCGGAAACAGTAATGGACAGGGACCTGAAGGGGGAAGCGCAGAGGATCTTTGCAGACCTCATGGGAGGAATGGCCCAAGAGGCAATTGAGCTAGATAGGATCCACAGGGTGGACCGAATTAATAAGGGCCCCAATCCAAGACTAAAGGACGTCTTAGCTGGGTTTGCGAGATACAGACAGAAAGAAGCCATCCTGAAGGCAGGCAGACAACAAGAACCGGTGCTATACAAAGGCTAAATGATCTCCCTGTATCAGGACTTGGCGAACAGTACGCTTCTCATGAGGAGGAACATGGGCCCGATAGGAAAAGAACTAGCCAAGAAGGGTATCCGATATAAATAGACCTTCCCGTTTGGCCTGCTGTTTGAATGGGAAGGAGTCCAAAAACTGATAACCATCCCTCAGGAAGCGGCGGACGTAATGCACCTGGACCTGGGCGACGAGCAAGGGAGCGATAGCCCCCCCTCAGTGGAAGTATGAGCAAAGCCCAGGCCATGGGAGTGGTCAACGGCAGGAGGAGGGCAGTCCTGAAAGGCCCCCTCCTGAATGGGAAGGGCCGGGCTTCTGAAGGGGAAGCAGGGAGCGGCAAAGGATGATACAGGTGAAATTAAACCCTTAACGCATTTACAGAGGTGGTGGTGGACAATTCAGTTGAAATAAGAGCTTTGGGGTAGGGAAGTAGAAAACAGGTTGGAACAAGTAAGGGTGGGCTCACCCCGGGGAGACGGAGGGAGGGGGATGGAGGAGGAGGGAGGTACCAGACATATCCCAAAGTTGGGGCAAATGATAGGCAGGAAGAGGGGGGAGAGGTAAAGGAAGGGTGAGGGACACAAACCAGAGTGGGCGTGGCAGGAAAGCAGAGGGCACAGAAAAAGAGGAATGGCACAAAGCGCAGAAGGTGGATCGGCTGGCCGGGAAGGAGAGGACAGGGAAAAGAGGATAAAGGGGGACACTCTCAGGGGGAGGGCAGGAACAAGGAACATTGGCATGAGCAGGTAGGGCACCAGTATAAGGACCTGGGTTCAAGTGGATGACACACAATGTGAGGGGGCTTAACATCCCCCTCAAACGGACAAAGCTAGAAAGGTTTACTAGGGCCTGGACGTCCTTGCACTGCAAGAAACACACCTTCTGAAAAAAGATCAGGGGCACCTTAGACTCAGGGCTTTTCCCAGATATTCTTCGCATCAGGCATCACGAAAACAGGGGGTGGGGGGTGTGACACTGGCCTTTAGGAACAACTTGGACTTTAGAATACTGGATATCCTCAGGGACAAGGGTGGGAGATATATAGTGGTAAGGGGAGAATACATGGAAACACCATACACCATCGCATCAGTGTACTCGCCTAACATAGGCCAGGAACAATTTCTGTGGGACCTCCTGGGAATCATGGAGGGCTTAGCGAGGGGACAGGTTATCCTAATGGGGGACCTTAATCTGGTACGGAACAAGCACATAGATAGGACAACACAAGGGGCCGCGGGGGGGGGGGGGCGGTTGCATCCCCCCAGCTGAGGGAGCGTTTCAGGGAAGCCAGGATGAGGGACGTATGGAGGGCACTTCAGGGCCAGCTGGAGGGTCACACGTTCCTCTCTGGGGTTCACGGGACCCAGCGGAGGATAGACTACATCTGGGTCTCAGCGAGCCTAGTGGGCAGGGTGGAATGGGTGGAGGTGGGCCCTTTGGGGATAGCCAACCATAAAGTGGTCCAAATGAAGATGGGTCTCAGTGGGAGTAGACAAGGGGTCTGGAAATGGAGGTTTACAGAGGATTTGCTGAGGGACCAGGTCATCCAGGAGGAAATAGGGGACAAGATCAGTACCTTCTTTGAAATAAACAATAGCACTGACACGAGTAAATGCACAAGGTCGGTTGCATTTAAAGCCACGTTGAGGGGCCAACTCATAGCCCAAAAGGCAAGAAGGGAGAGGCAAATGAGGGCGCTGTAAACCCAACTAGAAGGAGAAGTCGAGGAGGTGCATCAGAGGGTGGGGGAGGCCCCACAAGGAAAGCACTGAGGGAGTACAGCCCTGGAGCAGTTGGGGGTACTAAGAACTAAAAAGGCTGCACAAACAAAACACAGAGAAGGCGGTGGCTAACATTGAAAACCGCATGAGGTTCTGTGCCAAGCTCCCTTTGACTACGATGGGGAGAGTGGCACTGTTAAAGATTGTGGTGCTGCCTAGGCTGTTGCACTATTTTGTAAATATACAATATATGATACCTAAGCGATTCTTCCAGGGCATATGTAGGGGGTTCATATGGCGCAACACTAGGAACAGAATAGCAGTATGGAAACTACAAAACATGTATGACGGAGGGGGCATTAAATTGCCCAACTTTGAGATCTACTATCTGGCCAGCCAACTACAATATGTGGCGAAGTAGTTATCGGAAGACTCCACATCGGAGTCCAGATGGCTGAGGGCTGAACGTGTCCCGTTTTTCTTGAAATAATGGATATGGTTGCCACAACCATGGCAGCTCGGGGGGACAAGGATGTTAGCTTTGGGTTCGAAGATATGGCGACGGGCTTGCCAGGTCATGGAGAACCCGTTCCCGTGTTCCCCACAGATACCATTAGTGGCACTGAACAGAGTGGATGAGCAACTGAGGAAGATAGTCCGGAAGCATTGGGAACCGATTGGTATAGCAACGCTGGGGGATGTGTGGCAGGATGGGAAGGCGGTGGATTTTGACACACTAGTGGAAGACACCGGTTTACACCAGGGACAGTATATAATTTATACTAGGTTGGTGCGGAAGATAAAAGACTCCTGCTGGAGAGTCAGCCCGACACGGCATAGAAACATTTTATGATGTTTCAGACGGAGGCCATGAGATCTCCCGAATTTAGGAACTGCTGATGTCAATGGTGGGGAAGGAGGTGACTCTGTTGAGACCAGATTGGGAGGAGGAAGCTGGGGAATCTATGAGTGATGGGTTGTGGATGAGGGTACAGGGATACCACAAAAAAGTGTCAAGGAATGCGAGGTTGCAACAAATCCAGTTATATGTTACACATAGAGCGTATATGACCCCTCAGAAGATTGCAAGGTTTAAGAATGCAGGAACACAGGAGCCAGCGCGGACGGCATGGCTCCCTGAGAGCTCCGACTGGCCCAATGCTCCGTAATGATACACGCCGGGTTGCGGGCCCGTTATGCGCTGAATTCGAAGGGTAGGGGATCGGAGGTGGTCCTTCACTATCGCGCTAGGAGATTCCTGAATTGAAGCTGTTTTAGCAGACTTTTCACGGGTTCGATCAGGAGGAACCCGGCTCCCAAAATGGCCGCCGTACTATGCGGCCGCAAGGCAGCGCCGTCACAATGAAGAGTGTTGGACGCCATTGCAAGCACGCCGGAGCCACGTTGCACCACCTCACCTCACCTGAAATGAACATCGCCGACGGGAAGACATTCGACCCACGAGAGCAGTGACCTCCCGCGGTGCAAGGGCATCAAGGACGTGGGCTACGTGGAGGCCCACAGCAGGAAGCCACCCGGACCTTGCCCGGCACCCAGCGGAGAGCAACCGCGCCTCAGACTGCAGAGGCGCGGTGGAGAGGCAGCAAGGTGGGAGGTCGCTCAAAGCCCTGCGCCGGGCAGGGGGCAGTTAATAGCCAGCCAGCGAGGGCGGGGAGCCCAACAGCAGTGGGGCGCGGGCTCCGGCTAGGACACCTGAGGCAGCGAGGCTCTCGCGGCCCCTCCCGCAAGGCGGTGGGAGAGCAACCACCAGGGCGGATCGTCCCGGTCCGGTGTCTTGATCTATGTCCCGGCCTCCCCCCCCTAACAACAGCCAGCAGCCAATGCAGACAGACGGCGAGCTTCTCTCCCCGCATCGAGGGGGCCCGCGCAGCACAGTGGTTGCAGCCCAGAGGGACGAAGCCAGCATCCGGTGAATGCTGTCAAAACCACTGAATACTTGATATGGAGCGAGTTGCCTCGTAGTGTAGACGAAGAAGTCTTCCAAATAATGTACCTGTCTGATTGTTAGAATTCACAACCAGAATGGTCTATTAATGGAAAGACAGGAGACCGATGACACTGGCGTCGTGGAACTGTATACAAGGTAGGCAGGAGTACACACCACTGGCGTCGTGGAACTGGACACAAGGTAGGCATAAGTACACACCCCCAGCTGAAGACAAGGCAATAATCAATATCGTATAACCAGGAAACACAAAGTACCCAATAAAATAATAAGCAGCCAAGTGAATTCACAGAGAGGGGAACCAGGAATTAGGAATTGGCTAAGGCAGAAACATGAAAGAGTCAAATTAGCAGAATAACAGTCTTACCGTATTGGACTCCTGTCCGACGGCCAAAACGAAGTTCAAGAGCAACTGACATGCGTGGCAAGTTCCTTGATGGCAAACGTACACCCAGAAGTCTCTAGTCCGTGTACTTAGTCCCCAAATACAATCTATTTTCCAGGCACTGTGCAAAGTTCCGTGAAGCAAGGAGAGCAAGGTAAGGTAGACGATATCAGAAGACAATCCTATGAGTTTTCCAGGTCAGGCAACGTGCAGGCCGCAAGGTACTTAAACGTGTCCAAAGATAAACCCAAAATGGGTCCGTGATCAGGCAGGAGGCAGGCAATGAAGAGTTGAGTCGAAATCCAAAGGCGAAACAGCAGCGGTCCGTGGTCAGGCAGGGTGCAGGCGACAAAAGGCAGAATCAGAATCCAGATAAGCAAAACTATTAGCGGTCCGTGGTCAATTCGAGGAAGCCAAGAAGAAAAGATTACAAAAAATCAAACAGCAAATTTCGTAACGCCACCGAAGGTTGTTCAGAAGCGCCGGCAACTTCAGGGGAAGGGCTTAAGAAAGATGAATCATGTGACTGCATTGCGTGCTGTCGTCAGCGCAGGGCGGGCCAACCTGCGGTGTAGAGGATGCCAGCGTTGCCAAGCGACCTTCTAGGCGCCAGGCTGCGTTCCGGGTAAGCAGAAAGTTGTGCGATTACGGGCGTGCCTGCACTTGTATTTCGCTACTGCCCGCACCTTCCCTGCTACATTACCAGGACGGCAGGGAAACCTGACAGTATCCTCCCTCAAAGAGGCCTTCACCTTGCGGGCAGACCAGAACCGGGACAGGAGATCAGGGGCATGTATGTTACTTGCAGGTTCCCAAGTACGATCTTCTGGACCATAACCCCTCCAGTCCACCAAATAAAACCGTCTGCCCTTACGTATCCTTGTCCCCAGAATAGGGCTCACTTCATATTCATCAGAACCGTGAACTCTAATCGGGGGCGGGCGAGATGGCAGTCTAGCAGAAGGATGGCAGGGTTTCACTAGCGAAACATGAAAGACTGGATGGATCCTCCAGGCTGACGGAAGTTCCAGTCGTATGGCCACTGGATTTATCACCTCTATAATTCGATATGGCCCCACAAATCGTGGCAGCAACGCTCTGCTACCTGGTATTCGCAGATTGCGTGTGGACAGCCAAACCTTCATTCCCTTCTCATATAGAGGTGCCGGAGATATATGTACGTCCGCAGACTCCTTCACCTTCGCTTGGACTTGAAGCAGGTGTTGCTTGACCATCCTGCGTGTTCCAAATAAGTCTCTCACACAAGCAAGCGCCGCAGGAGTATCCAGCGGTGGGTCGAAGTGAATTGGAAGGGAACATGGATTCATGCCATACATGGCATAGAACGGGGAAACACCCGTTGCAGTATGCAACGAATCGTTGTACGCATACTCTGCGAAGGCCAAAAGAGAAACCCAAGTGTTCTGCCGCTGATTGATGAGACAACGTAGATATTGTTCCATAGTGGCGTTCAGACGTTCGGTCTGCCCATCCGTCTGTGGGTGATAGGCGCTGGAATATCTGGCATCTATACCCAGGGCAGAAGTGAGTGCTTGCCAGAAAGGGGAGGTAAACTGCGAACCACGGTCCGTAATAATGATCTGAGGAAGACCAAAACATCTGAACACCTTTTCCAAAAACAAGCCAGCCAAGACAGGAGCAGTGGGAATACCCCGACAAGGAATGAACAATGCCATTTTCGTTAAATAATCTATGACAACCCAGATAGTGTCATATCCTTCCACCAGGGGTAATTCCACAACAAAGTCCATGGAAATCATTGCCCAGGGTAACTCGGGTACAGGCATGAGTCTTAGCAATCCCACGGGCTTGCCATGCGGATTCTTACACTGGGCGCAAACCGCGCAGGTTGCCAAATGGTCTTTGACATCTTTCTCCATACAGGGCCACCAACACCAACGTTTCAAGAGATCCAGAGTCTTCCGGATTCCTGGGTGGGCGGCAACAGAAGAGTCGTGGCACCATTGCATTGCTTGAAGTCTCGTAGAATTATCGGGTAGGTAGATTTTCCCTTGTTTATAGGGTAGAGATTGCACTACCTCCAAACCAAGAGTGGTGATCTCAGTGGGAGATGTTCTGACCCAATCACGTATCGTCTCCTTGAGAGAAGGTTGGAGAGTACACCCACAAACCACTTGATTAGGCAAAAGCAGAACCCCATCCATGTTATTGGGTCCGGGATTTCCATGGGTACGAGAGAGTGCATCAGCTTTAGAATGGAGAGCCCCGGGGCGATAGGTGATCACAAAGTTGAACATAGAGAAGAACTCATGCCATCGGGCATGACGTGCTGTGGTACATTTGACGGATTGAAGTGCAAGCAAGTTCCTGTGGTCAGTGAATACTTGGACAGGCTCCGGGGTACCCAGCAGGTGATGTCTCCTTACCATGAAGGCATCTCTCACTGCCAATAACTCACGTTCTGTGATCGTATAATTTCTTTCGTATGATGTGAGCTTTCTGGAATGATAAGCAACAGGGTGGAGGTTGCTAGTCTCCAGACATTGTTGGGATAATATAGCCCCAAGGGCCATATTAGATGCATCCGCCTCCACAATGTATGGCCGCGTCGGATCAGGGTGTTGGAGTATCGGGGCCAAAGTGAAAGCGATTTTAAGGGTCTCAAAAGCATTCTGAGCATCCTCATTCCACCGAAATGCCCTCTTAGAACTGGTCAAAGCAGTAAGGGGGGAGGTGATGGCTGAGAAGTCCTTGATAAAACGCCGGTAGAAATTAGAGAACCCTAAAAAGGATTGTAGTTCTTTCAAATTCAGAGGGATCGGCCATTGCAAAACTGCAGATACTTTGGAAGGACTCATTTGCACCCCATGATCAGTGATCCTGTAGCCCAGGAATTCAACCTCATGAACGTGAAACGTACATTTTTCCAACTTGGCAAACAAATGATTTTCCCTCAAGCGTTGTAATACACTCGTTACATGGGTAACATGGGTTGCAAGATCAGGAGAGTAGATAAGAATGTCATCTAGATAGTCCACTAGGAACCGGTCCAACATGTCGTGTAAAACCTCATTGATAAAGTACTGGATGGTTGCGGGTGCATTGCGCAGACCAAAAGGCATCACACAGTATTCGAAGAGACCATATTTTGTTTTAAATGCGGTCTTCCATTCGTCTCCCTTGCGTATTCTTACCAGATTGTACGCCCCCCGCAAATCTAATTTGGTGAATACGACAGAGGTGCCAAGTTGGTCCAACAGGACTGAGATCAGAGGTAGTAGATATTGGTTCCTGATGGTAACAGCGTTCAATGCCCGATAGTCAATGCAAGGGCGTAGGTCCCCCTCTCTCTTGGGAACAAAGAACAATGGAGATGCTGCGGGGGATTTTGATGGGCGGATGAAGCCAGTTTTTAATGACTTACCAATGTACTCTTTTAGTATTAAATCTTCTTTAGGGGTTAAAGAGTAGATACGCCCCGATGGTATTTTTGCCCCAGGTACTAATTCTATAGGACAATCGTAGCTTCTATGAGGTGGCAGTATATCGGCTCCCCCTACATCAAACACATCCTTGTACCCTTGATATTCATGTGGCAAAACCACGTTGACAACCGCCCCCACAATGGGAGCTGAGTCAAGCAAGGCATAACTGGGATTCGATGAATCCAGGCTGGTCTCCAAGCAATTAGTTTCACAATGATCAGAAAGGAACATCACCTCCCCTGTATGCCAATCAACGACAGGATTGTGTAACTGCAACCAGGGAAGTCCCAGGATGCACCTGAACTGCGGAGCGGCAATGAGATCAAAGGTAATCTCCTCCTTATGTCCACAACCTGTGGTCATAACCAAAGTGGCAGTGCACTCTGTTACAGGACCTGAAACCAGCGAGGACCCATCGACCGCATTAACAGTTTCTGGACAAGACTTGGGTACAATAGGTAATCCTAACTCTCGAGCATAGGTTCCATCCACGTAGTTCCCAGTGGCTCCTGAGTCTAGGATGACCGACACTTCTCTTAAACCAATCTTTTCCGAGGCTAGGGTAACAGACAAACGATATGGAACGGACATCTTGGATCCCATAGTGGAAATGCCCGGCAGCTGGACCCCTTCTACTGCCGAGCTTTGGCGTTTCCCTGTTTCTTAGCCGGTTTCTTAGTACAAGCACGCAAAAGATGGTCTGAGGCCCCGCAATAGAAACACAACCCATTCTTTCTTCTGTGTTCTCTTGTTTCAGCGGACAGGGGACCTCGTACAACACCTATCTGCATAGGTTCAGAAGATCCTGAGGCTTGTATGGGAGAAGTGACGGCGGTAGGAGGGATTGTTCGTCTTTCCCCTTTCCTTTCCGCACGTCTGGAATCAATCTGTAAGACTATATCAAGGAGTTCAGGAAAGGTATTCGGAAGTATCGGAACAGTAGCCAAGGTGTCTTTCAAAGATTCAGATAGACCTTTGTAAAATAATGAAGCCTTTTTGTCCTCGGGCCATCCAGTCTCTGCCACAAGCTGGTTGAATTTGGCCAAGTATGCAAGAAGGGATAGGTCCCCTTGTTTGAGTCCGAGCAACTCCAAATCAGTTGCCTAGGTCGCATAACGTGTATCAAACACCCGGCTCATCGCCTCTATTAAGGCGTCGCAATTATAGAGCAAATGGCTGCCATCCTCTAACAAGGGGTTGGCCCAAGCGGCCGCAGTACCTCCTAAATGGGACAGTAAAAAGGCAGCCTTTGTTGTAGAGTCCGGGAAGGAAGCAGGCCTACAAAGAAAATGTAGCCTACATTGATTCAAAAAGGTCCGATATGTCTTAGGATCCCCATTGAATCGTTCTGGTGGGGGCAAGGGAAACTGGGCAGTCATGTACACCGGTCCTGTACCGGATACTGCCGGTCCTAAGCCCGACCCAGATGCCATGTCAGGGGTGGTACCTGTACGCCAGGAGGTTGAAGACCCACTTGTTGAAGATCCGTCGTTGTGTGGCGGAATGAGCAGCCGTCATGTCATTACGTAGATCGGCCACTAATTGAAATATAGCAGTTAAGGTCTCGTTCGCTTCCATAATGTATAAGGCTTCTGAATCTGTCAAAACCACTGAATACTTGATATGGAGCGAGTTGCCTCGTAGTGTAGACGAAGAAGTCTTCCAAATAATGTGCCTGTCTGATTGTTAGAATTCACAACCAGAATGGTCTATTAATGGAAAGACAGGAGACCGATGACACTGGCGTCGTGGAACTGGATACAAGGTAGGCAGGAGAACACACCACTGGCGTTGTGGAACTGGACACAAGGTAGGCTGAAGTACACACCCCCAGCTGACGTCAAGGCAATAGTCAATATCGTATAACCATGACACACAAAGTACCCAATAAAATAATAAGCAGCCAAGTGAATTCACAGAGAGGGGAACCAGGAATTAGGAATTGGCTAAGGCAGAAACATGAAAGAGTCAAATTAGCAGAATAACAGTCTTACCGTATTGGACTCCTGTCCGACGGCCAAAACGAAGTTCAAGAGCAACTGACATGCGTGGCAAGTTCCTTGATGGCAAACGTACACCCAGAAGTCTCTAGTCTGTGTACTTAGTCCCCAAATACAATCTATTTTCCAGGCACTGTGCAAAGTTCCGTGAAGCAAGGAGAGCAAGGTAAGGTAGACGATATCAGAAGACAATCCTATGAGTTTTCCAGGTCAGGCAACGTGCAGGCGGCAAGGTACTTAAACGTGTCCAACGATAAACCCAAAATGGGTCCGTGATCAGGCAGGAGGCAGGCAATGAAGAGTTGAGTCGAAATCCAAAGGCGAAACAGCAGCGGTCCGTGGTCAGGCAGGGTGCAGGCGACAAAAGGCAGAATCAGAATCCAGATAAGCAAAACTATTAGTGGTCCGTGGTCAATTCGAGGAAGCCAAGAAGAAAAGATTACAAAAAATCAAACAGCAAAGTTCGTAACGCCACCGAAGGTTGTTCAGAAGCGCCGGCAACTTCAGGGGAAGGGCTTAAGAAAGATGAATCATGTGACTGCATTGCATGCTGTCGTCAGCGCAGGGCGGGCCAACCTGCGGTGTAGAGGATGCCAGCGTTGCCAAGCGACCTTCCAGGCGCCAGGCTGCATTCCGGGTAAGCAGAAAGTTGTGCGATTACGGGCGTGCCTGCACTTGTATTTCGCTACTGCCCGCACCTTCCCTGCTACATTACCAGGACGGCAGGGAAACCTGACAAAGGCACGCCGGCCGGAGAGGGGATCCTGAGCCGGGAGGTGCTGCCAGTGACCACCAGGCATCGCAGCTGCCCGGAAACAAGCAGGTGAGGAGCAGGGAGGGGAAGACAACTGGCCCGGCTCTGGAAAGACAGCTGGGGGCTGCAATCACAACCCAAGCACCCTTAACACGAGCCCCAGTCTGCCCTGACATCAACCCTAGGGGGGCCCACCACGAGCCCGGACTGCGTGGCAGGGACAGGAGGCTCCCAGTCAGTGTGGAGGCTTGAGGCGGGCCGGCAATAAGCCATCGGAGGCTAAAGAAAGCCAATCCAGCCATCGGGGTACCCAGCGAAGCGACGCGTGCTGAAATAATGTCCTTTCCAGGCTCGGAGATGTGCTGGGTCCGGAATCCGGTAAGGAATCAAATAATGTCTGTGATCTAACCTCTTCTTCTTTCTTTGCCTTTTGTCTAGGAGCTCCGGATTCGAGGCGGGCGTGGCAGAAGACTGGATGCTGACTTGCAGACACGGTGAGCGTCACGCTGCTGGATGCAGAATAACGCAAAGCATATGCTGCTGTTCGGGCGTGGTTTAAATAGCCTGCAAAGTAGTCCCAGGTAAGAAGTTCCCCAGAACCACACCCGAGTGAAAAATAGTCCCTGTAATAAAATAGTCCCACCCAGGCCTCACGTTGGCTTGGACTCATTTGCAGCATGGTCTGCATAAGGTAAGTAAAGTCTATGAGCCTGGCGCCTATGGCGCCAGGAATGATGTCTATGATGAGCCTGGCGCGTTAGGCGCCAGGACTGAATCCAAACAGCCCCCACCCGGGCCTGTTGGGGTTTTAATGAGTATCTGGATGCCTGCTCCCGGGGCTGATGGACTCGATCCGGATGCCCGGGGGTAGGCATCATGACAACGTGCAGCAGTCTAGTGTTTCCACGTCTCCCCGGACGTGCACTTAAGCCACCCCCATGGCTGCACTCGTTGCGTTGCAACCTTCACGGTTTGTTTACCAGTTTTCTTTGGTGCAATAGGGGTACACGCACCACTTTTCCTCCTATTTTGATTGCTACCTCTTCTCTGTAGGAAACCATTGTGACAGCCCCAGAGAATTTTTGCGTGCCGAGAGTTTGACCCGATAGCGGGAAGTTTCCCTTACTGATGCATGATTTCATGGCCCCTGTGTTGATCATAAAGATGAATTTCTTATTACCTATTTTAGCGCCCACCACGGGTTCCTTGTCAGGGTGGGTAGTCATGGACAGGACTGGACACGCAAGAGCTTTCTGTGGGCTGTCCTAATGAGGGTAGGTATTGGTAACTGGGAACGTGACAGGGTTTCCTCCCATGACACTGACCCCTCGGTACGGCACTACCATTCCATTTGGCACTGCATTGGGTGTGGGCATTTGGCCTCGGTACAAGGTTTTCTGATGAGCTGTTTGTGGATGTGCATTAGGCGGTGCTTGTGCCTGCATTTGTGGGGGATTTGGTGGCAACTGGGTGTAAGCTTGGTGTACTTTGTAGTGTATAGAGGTGAACATCGGGGGTGGGAAGGTACATGGCTGTGGCGGTGCAGGTTGGTTGTATGGGTTGCACCCCGCTTCCTGCCTACTTCTACACGCTCTTGCAAAATGACCCAATTTCCCACAGCCCAACACTCGGATGACCCCATATCACCACTGGGCCCCATCCCCTCTAACCCACCTCTGCCCCCTCTACCCCATTGGAGCCCCCCTCTTCCCCGCTGTTGACCTCCTTGGTGCCATTCAGGATACTGACGCTGAGGTCCTCTGCCCCACTGCCCCTGTCCTCCGCGTGGTCAAAATGCTGCAATACTCACATACTCGCACGCGCAACAGCCTGCTCTGCCGAGTCAGTCTCTGTAATTGTCGTTACTGCCAAGTGCTATTTTCTCTAATTTCCTAAACAATAGTGTTGGGAAGGAGATCAACCTATCCCACCCCCCCCAGGTGCTTTAGGGGGTAGACGAATCCCATGAAGACACTTCTGATGTGCCAGGGGGGACACAATACAATGCGAAATGTAGATGCTTAGACTTAGTGCGTCCATGTAAACAGGCACCATTTTGTAGCTATGGTAGAATCATTCGGGCCTGCATGGCTGCACGGTAGACACAGACCACAAACCTAACGAAGAAACCTTAATAGGTCCAAGCACTGATGAGAGAGACCCACGCTGTTCGCTTCCATAGAAACTCTCCTTTGTTCTACAACTGTTGCCAAATACATGTTATCTCAAGAAGGAATGTGCCCCACAAGGCCATGAGACAGTACCAGGTGCCTCGGCATGCACAATTATAGCAGCCAGGCCAGCGCAGGCCCCGACCCCCACCTAGAAAACTATGAGTTGCAGCCCTTATGACTGTCCCAGTTCCAAGACCCCCAAATTCCACGACAGCAGATGACCCTAGACCACCAACCATAAACCCAATGAAAGATCTAAAAGAACACGAACATTCCACCTTATTTCATAATGACAAGATTTGTAGTGCGAGGTACAGGGAGGAATAATTGATAGTCCAAAGCGAGGGTGGAAGCCTTGGGTGCTGATGGTGCGATACAGAATGAGTGAGGGATGTGTGGGTTAGCCTGACCTTAGGACTCCCCCTGTGCCAGTCCCCGAGCCTCTCAGGCACACGGCATAATGATAGAGTAGCATTGTCTCAATAGTGTAACTAATTGCCAACTCGACCTAGGTTGCCTGGAGATGATGAGCCCAGCAGACACACGGGATGGAAGACGGACGGGGCTGGGGCCAATGACCTGGCATCTCCTATAAAGCAGGCTGACCATGTATAAGGTCTCACCAACCAGCCACGCTTGTTTTTACTGTATATGTTTACGTCACTAATGACGATTTGTTTCCTTATAATATTCTGCTTGTACCATTTTTCGGCAGAACCTTCGTGGGCAACAGAGTTCTTTGCTTGCATACCTAATTTTTTTGTACAATTAAAACTTGTTATCCTTGCAAGAATCTCTTGGCCTTTTTTCCCTAGTGGCCTTTCCCTAGCTGGCATGAGCATTTAGGGGAATGCCTTCATTTGGTGACCCCAATGTGATCCCAGCGACCCGTACCTGCAGAGGTGTCCAGGCAGCCTCTCCAAGGGGACCGCACCCACCTACAGCGACCAGTCCCAAAAACGCGTATTCCTCAGCAGCCTTGCAGCAGTTGACTTTGCAGAATGCCTGTCTGCTCTTTGGAGCGGGGCGCGGCTCCAAGTAGAAGTGCAGGCAGGTGTTGTTGGAACCCCATGACGGAGGAGTTTGGGTGAACATGCGCACGTGAGTATAGCATTGCAAGGGATAACAAGTTGAGGATAGATGTATGGGAGAGTGTGAAGAGAGTGAATGTGTGGATATTGAAATTATGGGTGTGGCATGTATGTGGTTTGTTTTGTTTTTTGGTGGTATGAATCTTTTAAGGAGAATATTAAGGAAAGGAACATGGAATGGTAGGGAGTCTCCCCAAGTGTGGGGAGAATGTGGCGCCACTTATATTGTGTAACGGAGGAAAAAGGAAATACATAGGAGCCCTGTATAATTAGAGGACTCATATAGTAGTTATTTTAGCTGGTTTTATTCATGTTTTTATTGTGTAGGTTGAAGGCCCAGGAGGGGCACTGTGCGATTAGCTGTATGTTTTAAATGTGTGAAGTGTGTGAGTTGCAGTGTGGAGACAGAAAGGGGAGGGGAAAAGGAAAGAGCATTTTTGAAAGTTTTGACAGAAGGGAGGGGGTGCAAATTGACTATGTTTTTTGGCAAACAGTAACAGTGTGTGCAGTGCATTAGCACAAGCATAAGGACAGTAAGGGCGTGACCACCACTATCATGGGAGGAAAAACCCCAATAGAGTATATGTCTAAGGCCCTACCGCTGTACTGAGACAGACTTGAAAAGTACTATAAGCAGTGGGTGACAGAAACAAGAGGAGGAGAGATGCCTGCTCGCGGCCAGAGCAGGGCTCCCATAATAAGGGTATGCTAGAGCATATATCCATATTCCTAACAGCAAATATAAGGGGAAACAATTACAAAGAAGTAAAGAGATATTAGACCTTTGGAATATGTTCGAAGACACGGAAGAGTGTAAGGGAGATGACGGGCAGGATGGTAATAGCCCAGGACGAGAAGGCGGGCAGCGACAGAGCGCAGAGGGATATACCCATTGACAGTGGTGGGCTATATTAACACAACATATGTATCCACAGCAGCAAACGCCCTACTGCCCCCATATCTGTCCCCTTCGGACACCCCAGGACATGCCAATGTCAATGAGAGGGATTTAGAGATGGCATTGGCTTCAGCAAGAGCAGAATTGAATAGACTGCGAATAGTGCAAAACAAAGTGAAAGCCAACAGACATGTAGAGCAGGCACCAGATGAATGGAAATCCTGAGATTTCCTATTCAGGATAGATAATACACCCATAAAAAACAAGAATGTAGAAAACGAGGGAGAAGGAAAGGGCGGACAGCCTAGGATATGACAATGCTAACAGGGGCAGTACATTCGATGAGTTTGAGGATGACGAGGATGAGGAGGAAGAGCAAGCACCTGAACGAACTCCTAGGGTGTTAAGTTTATGGGATGGGAGGGTAAAGGGCAGGTTTGGCCAGATGGCGATAGCAAGGAAAAAGGGAAGTGGGAAGAAGACTGAGGGTAACAAATTACAAATGCAAATGCTTCTCATACATAAAGGGAATGGCAGGCCTCATTATGTACCATGGGCACAGATGTATAAAAACAATCTAATAAAAGCGTTCCCACCCCTTACGGCGGGCGCGGGGAAGTGAATCTATGCATTTGAAAAACAGACGGCTTAAGTGCCCCTAGCAGTAGGAGACATCAAAAGCCTATTGGTAGCTACTAATGGTGATCAGGCTGCCGATGTGTGGTTAAAAGCAGGGTACCCGGGAGTAACTCTTGGAAACGATGCACATGATGGTGCATCCTTTAAGACTTGAGCAAAAATATGGGATGCGCTGCGGCGAGCATTCCCTGACATACTCTACTTTCTGTCTATAATGCAATGTACTATGGGCGATGATGAAGACCCCGCTCAATTCATTCTTAAAGTTCAGCAGATGTGGAGAGCAGAAACGTGTAATGCATGGGATCAATCAATACCCCTTTTCTACTTCAATGTTAAAAAGGGATTGCCCAAAGAGGTGCTAGACAAAATTGTGGGGGTTGTGAGAAACCTGAGGGTATTCTCCCATTAAGACCTCAAGACTCCCTTGTTCAGGTGGCCAGGACATGGCCACGCTGTTGGATCCAGTTTGTGGGCCTGGAATAGTGGGGTAGGATCACCTGGGTAAGGGAACCAGTAGTTCTTCTAGGTAGAGTACCCAACATGAGACGCGGTATGTCACAGGAAAAGAAGATAAAGAGAGTGGGATCCCCCAAAACATTTATGGGCTGTGTCTCATCTGGCCCCCTCTCCCATAAAATCTCCTCCTGTATCAAAACCTATCAACCCCCCTCCATCTGGTAAATCACCTAGGAACACAAACCCTATTGAACTGGAAAACCACCTCTCCCGGAAACCCTACCTTCCCTCTGATTTCTATCAGATAATTCTTGACATTCATTTCCACATCCTTCCGATTGTTATTTTCCGGACACTCAAGTTATCTTGGCAAAACACTACCGGCCCCAGAATCTTATGCGTCCATATCACAAACCCCAATGAGCCCATTCCCCTGATTATTATTTTCCGACTTCTCTGTCAAAGGTAACCTACCCTGCTGAGAACCCCACTAACTCGAATACAAAGGGCTTTCTTCCCTGTAACACCTCTTACCCTTCCAACTCGGTAAGACACTGGGAAACTCTATCATCTTCATTTTCCCAACAGAATACTAGAACTATTTACCTGACATGTCCCGACACCAGGGTCATGCGGAGTCAGGCAATTGATCAGAATCACACACACCTGACAATCGTTTACATGTCTTTATATCGAAGCCTTCATATTGAAAGTGATATTTACTGAAAAACGTACACCGAATACATATTTATCGAAGTGCTAATAACAAAATGAAAACAGTGCATATACCGAATCAAGTTTAACGAATAACACCAATATCGAAAGTACAGGGAGACAGCTGAGAATGGATACATATGAAATCAGCATCCACCAATATATTTGAAGATATTTGTAACACCCGGATGAAGTCTAGCGCTGTAAGCAGCAGGCAAGTTGGGAATGCAATGGCCAAGAAGAAGATGTGGTTTGGTGAAGCCAATAATGCAAAAGAGGTCCATGCAAATTGCTTAAAACATAATTTAGAAAATGCCATCTAATGGCGAATTCCCAAGAGGTTTCAAATGTGGACCTCTATACTGACCCATAGACTTCCGCAACTGATTTCTTTATCCATGGACCACAAATTCCATTGATAAACCTTTTAGGGAAAAGTAAGCTGAGAACATTTTGTTGCAGAGTTTTGGTTCAATTCAAGGTATCAGAACCAACCTTAAACAGTATGGTCTTATGAACTACATGGCACCCCAGTGGAATGCTATTGAACATTCCGAGAGAACCTACAGCTGCAATCCAACATTTTTTTAATGTGCAGTTACCTTAGATGCATTTGAGGATAGAATACAAATTAAGTGTTCTGCAGCTAGATAACAAACAGCGACACCACGTGGACAAAGAAAATATTGCAACAAACAATCATTTCGGTGTTCAATAAGTTAAATAGTTATTATATTAGGTTTTTAAGAATTTTTTAGCATATTAATAGTTTTTCAAGATAATATATTTCAATATATAACATTGGATAAATATGTAATTCAATAAAATAATTTCAATGAAAGTGGTTTCGAGATAAATTCATTCCATATAAACACTGTATACCCTGACAACCCCTTCCCTGCAGGGATAAAAGGTGGAGCCAGAGAGCACAGAACACGCAAGGCAAATACACCAGACAGCACGAAGAGACGGCTAAAAGGTGGCAGTTCAAACAAAGGAGAAAGACAGCGCAAACCGAGAGGGTGGCGAGGAGAGAAGTGACCTTGCCCTTTTCGTCCCAGAAAGTCTTAGGCCGCGAACAATAGCAGAAGTGTCCTGCAGCAGATATGAAAGGTACACGGGGCAAGCTTATGCCGATAAGCAGGAGTGAGGGAAGCTCCCGCATGCGTTGCACCGGCCTTGACTCCAAAGAAGCCGAAAGCCAAGCGGTGCAACACAGCCGGTGAGCCGAGGGGAGAATCGATAAGCACCGGGCTGTGTTGAGGGAGAATCGCAAAGTGGCAAGTTTAGAACCAAAGCTATTGAACATTGAATGAACTGTTAAAAGCCTGGGGAGACCAGCTGCAGAGGGAAAGCGGCACCACGCGGGTGCTAACTCGACAGACTCTGGTCGAGCCCCATATGAGAAAAAACTACAAGTACCAAAAGGCCATAGGAAGGCCAGCACCATAGGTCAAGGTGGTCATACAGAGGATCAAACAAAATCCCTGTACAATCGAAAGACTTTGATCTACAAGCACGGTGAAGGAAAGGGAAGTGAATCCCATAGCAAAATGAAACATTGAGAAACCAAGGGAATTGACTCCTGTTAAAGTCAAGAAGGGTCTGAGCCCGGACGAGGGAGATCCGGGGTGAAGCTAAACTGAATACTGGCAGTCGATAGAGGTCCGAGCCCGAACAAGGGAAATCCAGGGGTGAAGCCGTCACCCAAGGGCTGGCAGTCGAGAGAGGTCCAAGCCCTACAAAGGAGATACAAGGTGTTAAAGGAATAGTTCACTCTAAAAGGTTAGTGTCTCAAAGGATGGGCAATAAACAAAAACATATATTAAACATCTTTTTAAAGAAAGTTCCTATCTAAACTTTTGAGCAAACAAGGCTGAAAGTGTTTACGTGGGTGGATCCATTTTGTCATTTCAAGCAGCCTCCTCAGTTCATGTTAAGCTCTGCCTTGGCGGCACTAATCAAGCAGCAAAAGCCCCCTACTGGGAGCTTTTACTTACTGCAGCCAGAGCATAGCTGAACATGGAGGAGGCTGCTTTCACTTTCATTTTACGTTTTCGGTGCTCCCCAAGCCCAGGGAAAGGCAGAGCAATGATAAATACTTCGCCGGCAGAGTGTTCGAGTTTTCATAATTGCTGCCACTTTCTTTTCTAGTTTCCCTTGCAGGAAACTAGAAAAGAAAGTTGCAGCAATCATGAAAACTCTGCCGGATGCCGGCGAAGTATTCATAATTGCCTGCACTTGCCTACAAGCAAAGGCGCGGCAATTATAAATACAACTTTGTTGTATTTATAATTGCTGTGGTTAGAAAACCACAGAAATCATAAATACAACAAAGTTGTATTTATGATTGCAGTGGCTTCAGCTTTGAGTCTCCTGGGCTCCCCCGGGTCTGGGGAGCCCAGGTGACTCAAAGCGAAAGTCAAATATTCCCTCTAGTCTCTCAAAGTTTTGTATAATAATGATGCAAAAGCCACCCACTGGTAGCTTTTGTTTATTACAGCAGGCTGGCTTTTGCTTCATTAGTGCCATAAGGGCAGAGCTTTACAGAAGCACAAGACGCTCATCCATTTCACAAAATGGATGCCTCCTAGTGCTTGAAATGTGTGAATTTGAGCCTCATTTGCTCAAAAGTTTACGTAGGAACTTTCTTAAAAAATATGTTTTATATATATTTTTGATCATGGCCCATCTTTTGAGCCAATAACATTTTAGAGTGAACTATCCCTTTAAGCTATCGCACAAAGGTTAATAAGAAAAGAGTAAGATATACAAAGAAATACTATTGAGAAACAGATGAAGCTATCACCCAAGTACTAGAAGTCAAGAGAGGTCCGAGCCCGGCCGAGGGAGATCCAAGGGCTAAGTTTTCATCAAAACCTATGTGGAGAGTGATACAAGAAGGGTCAGCCCAGAAGAGGGGGACTCAGGGGTGATGCCATCACCCTATGTAAACTTTGGAACACGATTAAGAAGAATCAGCCTAGAAGAGGGGGACATGGGTACAACCATCACCCTATTTGTACTCTGGATTACAATTAAGAAGGGTCAGCCCATAAGAGGGGACCCGGGGTTGAAGCCATCACCCCAACGAAATTGTGAAGTACGATCCAAGAAGGGTCAGCCGAGCAGAGAGAGGGGCGCAGGGGTGAAACTATCACAAACTTTCATTTGTGAAAGGAACTTTTGTTTTGTTGTTTAAACCCATCCGGCCCGAAGGCAAGAGACTTTCAGAGGAAACGAGACTTGGCCATCGACGGTCCGGAGAACAGTTAATGGAACTGTTGTCATGTGCTAGAGAAGCCCAAGACTGTACTGTGCTCCACCAACACCAACCTTAACCCGTGCTCAAACCGTGGGGAAGGATGACTCAGGCTACCGCCTCCTAACTTCTCATTTGATAACACTTCTTTCTTTCATGAAACTTAACCCTACACTCTTTCTATTTAACGTAAGGAATTGGCAATAGGTTTTTTTAGTAAAGGCCCTTTTGATTTGACTTTGACGCCTCTAGGACTGCCTTATTTTCATTTGACGGTCGACACCTGTCCCCATTTTAGATTTAGGTTTAGATTAGGCTTTTTTCCAACCCGCATACCACTTTCATTGTTCCATAAACACCCTTTGAACTGTGATAACTTGTGTCTGTCATACTTGTTGTCACCATGAGTTCTTCACAGGGTTGAGGCAAAGGGGTGGCCTGAAATACAGACCATAATAGTACACCATTGCAGAAGAATAAAGGAGCGTGACAAGGAAACGACTCTGAGGCGACAATGGGAGGAGGCGAAACTAGTACAAAACAAATTAGCTAAGGTCGCTGTGGAGTCGTTAATATCGATGCAAGCACAGACAGAATTGCCAGGATACACCCCTAATTTTGCGAACGAATGAATAGCCACGGTGTGGTCAGAAAGAGAACAAGGACACACACAGTACAGTACAGTACATTAGAGTACCCCGGCCCACATTGGCAAGGAGGTCAGCAGCGAGGAATAGGTGGGTTCAGTGGATCAAGGGGAGGGGCAATTGGAGGAATGGGAACCAGCGGAGGAGGAATGGGGCCTTCACAATGTGGGAACTGTAGAAAATGGGGGCATTTTTCAAGAGAGTGTAGAAGCAGACAGCGGATGGGGTACAGTTACGGTCAACCAAATTATGGTACGCTACCCCAAGGGACCCCTCAAGGGCTGACTACCAGAATGACCTCTATACCCCACGAAATACACCAAGCATTCACACAGTTGCCCCCGCAGATACCAGGCCCTCCCTCACAGCAGCAACCACAGCAAGCGATGCAACAACACATGCCCCACAACACTTTCCAGCAAACAGGTAACACAAACCGCTTTAATGGAACGCCCAAATGCACGGTTGCCCCGTTCCAATGCGCAACCATAGTGGGGGGAAACCCCTTTCTCATTTCCTGGGACAAATACATACTCTGACTAGGACAGCCCACAGAGAGCTCTTGAGTGTCTGGTCCTGTGGATCACCCTTAACCCTGAAGAGGAACCCTTGGTGGGGGCAGAGATAGGAAACAAGCCATTCATTGTTATGGTTGATTTGGGGGCTGAGAAATCATGAATCAGTGAAGGGGACTTCCCATTATCTGGGAAATTTCTCAACATGCAGGGGCTATTTCTATGGTTCCATATACTAAAGATTTGGGTGTAAAGGTAGGGGGAAGGTGGTGCGTGCTCCCCTATTGTACTCCGAGAGTTCTCCTGTCAACCTGCTCGGCAGGGATCTGCTTAGCGAGTTGAACATGACGGTCTTGTCTACTGATCACAGCATTGTCTGTGCCATGTCAGGGATGTGCGCTATGAGAGCGATGGCGATAATACACACCATGGCAGGTGAGGTGGTGGCTTGAGGAATACCTGTAGACCCAGACATGTTTATTTACAGCATAACAGTACTCGTGGAGGCAGTGCCACAAATTGCCAAGGCCTGCTGGAGAGTGCCAACGGATTTCATTTTTCTCCCTATAGTGTCCCCAGAATTGGTGGCAGGTACACTCTTGTCTCTAGACTTACAAGGGTTGGTGGTATCGAAATGCATCGATCCCACCGTACCCCTCAGAGAAGTGAGTGAGCCAGTTCTCCAAGAAAAGATTTGAGGGAGATCCTTATCATCAGCAGGTGCCTCCCTCTCGAATAGCCTCCCTGCCACCCTCTGTCTTGAGCCAGATCTCCTTAAATTCTGGAAAACTCTCAAGACTTTCCTCTTCTCTCTCCCTCTATCCTGCTAACATCGCTCTTGGATTTGTTTCCCCTCTCTCCCTCCTCCTTCATACAGCATGCTGACTGGCCGCTGGGTGTACCTCAGAGTCTCACTAGTCCCTGGTACCCCTGCTAGTCCTCCCTTGAACTTGCCTCAGATCCCTACACCCTACCCTACTCATTGCACTTGAGATATTAACCCAAGAGAGTGGCTCTTTCTGTACTTACCCCAGTCTCAACTGGCCTGGTGCACTTGATCATCCCCCCTCCCTGCGACTCTCCTTGTACTTGCTCGATCTTTATGCACTGCACCGAAGATCATTGTCTGTTCTCCCTTGTCTTCACCCCTTAATTGCACTGTCTAAAATTGCAGAATCACAGTCAGGCCTATTTGCTGTCCTCCACACTGTTAAATGTACTTTTTATGCACTTACTCTGCCTGTGCTGAATATTATCATCTCAGAATTTCAAGGGCTCTGAGCGACTGTTTCTTTTTTCCCCATGTTCCCACCCTCCTTGAGCGCTTTGAAACACTTGCCTGTGTATAGGTGCTATATAAATAAACAATACCATACTAACATATGCAGAGCTATTTTTGAAAACAATTACAGAGAGATAATATTAGAGATGTATATCCCCTGTGAGATCATGGTGCAATACAGAAAGGTGACGTAACCCCCGATGGCTGTTGTTGCATCTCCTCCCTTTATTGAGGCAAACTTGGAGTATGTGCCCACTATCAAGGGAGGCAGAGGAGGGAATAAAGGACACGATACAGGCCCTAATCAATCAAGGGATAATAGTATCTTCCACCTCACAGTGCAATACTGCGATCTACCCTGTCAAAAAGGTTATGGGGGGCAACTGGAGAATGATACAGGATTTACGCAGCCTGCAACCTCTGCAATGGTGTTGAATGATGGTCTGAATTTCGGTCCACCCCTCCGCCGCTACCCCCACTATCTTGTCGAGCACTTTCTGAACCTCCTTAGGTAATCCCCCTTTAATAATGCAATAGAAAAGGGGAACTGATCAGTCCCACTAGTCCCCCGTCTCTGCTCTCCACATCTCCTGAACTTTTAAAATGTACTGCACAGAATTCTCATCAACCCCCCATTGTGTACTGCATTATGTACTGCAAGTCCGGTTTGTCCGGATACGCCTGCCACAGTGTGTCCCACACGTGGGCTCTGATATTGTTGAAAGGGGCCCCATCGTGTGCATCGTCATCTAAGTTCACCCCTGGATATCCGGCCTTAACCCACACATCACCCGCCTGATCTCCCACAACTGCGACAAATAAGCTTTTCATATCTCCCACCGCCAAGGGAATTCCTGCTGTCTGCTTTTCAAAGGCTTCTATCTACTTCCCGGCCCCAGCAGTAAGGGGCAGGAACATTTTGATCAGGTTATTCTTGTCCATTTAGGCCCATGGCACATAATGTGTCCTCCCGCTCCTTGTGCAATAACGGCAGTTCCGTGCCTATGTCTCGCTTTGCTTTCCATCCATCACCCACCTTTTTCCTTGCCACTGCTACCCACCCATATCTGGTCCTCAATCGCGGCCCCCACAAGCTCTCTACTCTGGGTGATATCTCCACGGTTTCTCCCCCTCGTCGTCTTCCAATTCATCCACAGTATCCCATTCTCCCTCTCTCAGTTCTCTGTTCGCATCCTTATCTGACCTCACCATCCCATAGCCTACGCATTCCACTCCGCAGTAGTCACCCTTCCCTCTCTCAACATGAACATCTTTTATTGCACTGCTATCCAGACTGAACAAAATATCTCCAGCCCTCCACTCGTACAGACCACACCCCTGGTTGCTCACCCCTTCCTTCACTGCCCTTAGATGGGCCAGCTCTGCTTGCGTTGCCTCTAAGGCCTCCTCTAACTCCTTCTGTGATCTACTCTCCAGTGGCGAATGTTGCTAGTTGATATTGGGGTGGGGCGATGGCTGTCGTGGGCACATATGTTGGGTTAGTGTATCCTGTGGCTGGGTCGTGTGGGAAACCTGAAGGTGTCTCCCTAACTAGTTCCCGGGATCTGTCATCCAGGTGGCCAGGGCACAGCCATCGCTATTGGATCTAGTTCCTGGGGGTGGACCAGTGAGGGAGGATCACCTCGATGGGGGTTTTCAGGGAGTGTAAGTGGGACACCGGCGGGTGAGATGCAGTATCCCTTTTCTTCTAACACCTTTTCTCCATCCTGCCATGTAGGATACTCGGACACTCTACCACCCTCCCCATTTTCCCACACAAACACTTTCACACAGCACAAAAGACAATGGACTAACACCAGAGCCATTTACCTGACATGTCCCAACACAAGGGTCAGTCTTAGTCAGGCAATTGACCAGAATCACACGCACCTGATGGCCTTTTCCCTTCCCCACAGGGATAAAAGGTGGAGCCCGAGAGTACACGATGAGCACGGCAGACTGCACAACGAGACAATTATCCCAGGGCGGCAGTTCAAGAGGAGAAGAAAGGCAGCGAGAACCGAAGGGGTAATAAGGAGAGAAGCGACCTTGCCTTTTCCGACACAGATCTGCAAAGCCTCCGTGGAAGGAATCATAGGACCCGAACAATAGCCACTGTGTATTGTAGTAGATGTCAACGGTACACAGGGCACACCTACGCTGATAATCATGACAGAAGGAGATGCTTGCTACTGTGGTACCGTCCTTGACTCCAGATACAAGGAAAGCCAAGCAGTTCATCACAGCCGGTGAGTCGAGGGGAGGACCGATAAGAAACCGAAATGTGTGGAATGAAAGTTGCAAAAGACAAGTTAAGGGAAGTTCAAAGAACTGTTAACATCTTAAGGGAAAACCAGCTGCAGAAAGGTCCGGCACCACGTGGGTGCTCATTTGAGAGACTGGTTGATTCCCCGTTTTGTTGAAACTACCGATACCAGAAAGGCCTTAGTAGAGCCGCAAGAAAGGAGGTCAAAGTGGTCATACAGGGGTCTAGCAAAATCCCATGTACAGTCGAAAGTCTTTGACCGGAAGGTAATTGGAAAGCTACGGGAAATGAATTACGCATAGTGAGAAAAGTGAAAGAACTGTGTGGTTGGCAAGAGTGAACACAACAGAGGAAGGCCTATATAAAGGGGCGAAGCCTGATGCCTCAATGAACATTGTGTTGACAAAGCATGAACCCGCCAGAGGGATGTCCACAGTGAACTGTTTAAAAAGGCATTAAAACTTGTGAATGCCACAGGTGGAATTGATCTGAGAAAAGCTGTAGTAAACCCGACAGAGGGAGGCAAACATTCGAGAAGGGTCTAAGCCCAGAAGAGGGTGATCCAGGGGTAAAAAGCCATCACCCACCGACACGTGAATGTAATGCATACAATTGTTTGAATACAAGCCATAGTGAACCCGACGCAGGGAGGCTGATATTCGAGAGGGGTCTGAGCTCGGAAGAGAGGGACCCATGGGTGAAAAGTCATCACCCAACGTACATAAGGAACTTTTTGTTTATTATTTTGGACACATCAGGTCCTCAGAGGCAAGAGACTTTTTGTAGAAAAGAGAATTAACCACCGGGGGTCCTGATACCTGAGAACGGAACTGTAGTCTCGTGCTGGGAAAGCTTGAATGTTTGCTGTGCTCCGAAGTCCCGCCTTGTCTCATACTCAAAACGCGGGGAAGGGAGACCCCCGGCTACCGCATCCTGATTTATCATTTGTGAACACTTCTTTGTTTCTTGTGAACCCTATTTCACACTCTCTTTTTATTTAGTTGTAAGGATTGGCAATACTTTTTTTTAGTATAGCCTTTTTGATTTGCAAGACGCCACTAGGACTGCCTTATTATTATTTGATGGTCGTAGCTTTCTCCCATCTTAGATTGAGGTTTAGATGAAGTGTTTTCCAACCTACCTATACAGTTTAATTTACACCCTTGAACTGTGATCACTTGTGTCTGTCTATTTTTGATACCATGCCTTCCTTACAGCAGGCAGTAAGTGGCACTGTCTCGTTCGATATGTTCGAGGTGGGGCTATGTTCGTGCGGGGGTGTACACCCAACAGTATTCTCTATATCCTCTACTATTTTCCACAAGTCTAAAATCTCTTTTCATTTCTGCAGTTGGTTACCTTTATACTAAGCAGTTAGGAACGTGTTCATATGTTCTAGTATCTCTCTGGTATTGGTACCCTGCTCTGGCCAATGGCGGGGATAACACCCCCTTGGGGTACCACCCACTGGTTGTGGTACTTCTCTACCTTGTCCTTGTACAATGGCAATGCACTATACATATACTCCAGTGGTGTCATTATGTCATGGTGCAGGCACCCAAAACCCTGAAACTGGTGGGGCCATCCCGAACTTTGGCCCCCTTGGGGGCTTATCAGGCCCCAGCCAGGCTCACCTGGACTCAGTCCTGGCACCCCTGGTGCCAGGCTCATGGGTATTAGTGACATGGTCCATTAACTTGGCTCAGAGAGGCTGAGCCATTCAGTTCAGGGTGTGGCCTGGAACTACTTTACCTGAGAGAAGGGATACGGAGAAGAGGGCTATTTTCTTGGAACTACTTGCAAGGCAATTTAAACCGCACCCAACAATCTGAACACGCTTCGCGTTATTCTGCACTCCTGCAGCGTAACGCTCACCGTGTCAGATCAGTTCTTGCTTCCTTCTGCCACGCCCGTCCAGAGTCTTCCATCCATCGGCACCTGCCAACAGAGAATAACAGGAGTTATTTAAGCATCAAAGGCCTTACCTGCAGTACATCCAGATCTCCTGCTTTCCCACGGACCGCTGCATCTGCAGAACAGAACGAAAAGCACCCTCTCGGGTAGCTACTCACCTGATCGGCCCGCTCCAGGAACTTCATCGGACAGTTCTTCACTAAGCAGCGCGCTGCAGCTCGACACCGTCACACGGATCTTCTATTCTTCTTCCTGGACTCGCACCATACCTGCTGAACAGAAAAGGACAAACAGGTCAGTCGCACGTAGCAAAGGAAAGCTACAGAGGCGAACATTTGCGCGCCCTGCACAGCGCTATACTTACCGGCAGGAATCCTGAGCATCATTGTCAGGAGCGTCTTCCATCAACCGAAGGTCGCTTAGCGCCGCACCTGTAAGGCAATAACGGACATTAGTTATCTTGAACAGAAAGACTTAAAGGCAGTCATTCCAAGCAGTTATTGGAATAGAGACTTGCCTGCTTACTCCCGGGCCTTCTACTTCAGCAACTTCCTTCGGATCAGTGACGTAACTCGATCCAGGAAAGACTGTGAACCGCGCCCCTGCCAGAGTGTGCAGGACGGAGAGCTCGCCCACTAAAAAACAGAGGTGAGCCAGAAGAAGTGAAGGATAGACCGGAAGGAGATGAAACCACTGACCAGCTCCCTTCAGTAGCTAATATCTTGTTTCGACTTGCAGGCCAACATCTCCTGAAGCAAGGACTAAGGGGGGACGCGAGCTAGCATCACCAGCCAAGCAGAGCAGCATCAGGACAGACAACATCCTACGCACACGAGGACGCCCCCGTGGAGACCAGGTGAGCGTGACACATTATCCCTCATATTGACAATGGTACATTCAAAAGAAGCTTTTAGTTGTACATCACACAGTGTTATTATAACCGTCACTACCAGTCCTCCGTGCCTGCCTCCTGTTTGCCCCCTGTTCATGCCCCCCCTCACGCTCACTCACACACTTCTCACACCGCACACTATTTTCACAGGCCCTCCCCCGGACTCCACTGAATTAACAATAAAAGTTCAATACACTAAAACAATAAACTAAACTAACAAGTCAAAACAACAACCACTACTCTGCCTCCTTCTCCCACCCAGAATATATCCAAGCTGTCGAATTATACTGAGCTCCAACTTTTGTATCACTTAATCACAATAGGAACGGGGCCATCATCTTCCCTTACTCAGAAAGGATCCCACACTCTTGTTTTCCCCCTCGTTATCGCCTTAATAATAATAATTATAATAATAATATATAAAATACTCCCATCACCCACACACTTCACTTCCCCACTCACTCTTAGCCCTGTTGTTGTCTCTCGCAAGAGGTGTAGTTACATTTGCGTGTTCACCCGAGTTCTCCTATCACGGGGGCCCAAAACCAGCCTGCACCTTCCTAGGAGCTGCGCCCCTCTCCAAAGAGCAGACAGGAATTCTGTTAAAACGGCTCCTGTACACCCTTGCAAAGTGCCATGTGTTAATTGCCCCGCAAAAATATCGCCATACAAGAATGGCGCTATTTTCTTGCGGCGTTATTGATCTATGGAACCTGCAGGGGACACCCTTGCAACCCCCATATTTTTTTAAAGGGAGCAGCAGACACCCCCGTAACTCTCGCTCCCATATAAACCGAATATTAACCCCATCAATAATGTCCCCTGTGGCCTTTCCCGACAACCATATATATGGCGACATTATTGGTGCGGATAATATTACGTGATACCCACTGTGAGTTGCGTGCTTGTACTCGTCGCTGTAGGTGGGCAGGGCCCCTCCAGAGGGGAAGCATGGAAGCCTCTGTCTTTGTGGGGTCACTGGGATCACGTTGGGGTCACCAAAAATATAGAGAAACCCCTCCACGCTCACACCAGAAAAAATGCAACCCACTAGGGAAAAAGACCCAGCACACCTCTTGCAAGGAGAACAAAGTTTTATTTCCACAAAAATAGAAATGCGCCAGCAAAGCACTCTGTTGCCACGGAACGTTCTGGCAAAATCAGTATGAGCAACACTTTATGAAGGCACACCGCGTCATCAGTGCCATAAATTACATAATGTACAAATTCAACTAGCTGGTTGTTTAGACCGCATGCATAAACTACCTGCTCCGTAAGGGATGCCTGGCCATTGGTCCCAGCATGTCTGTCTTTCTTCTTCCACGTGGGTTGCTCATTGCGTGCCATTTTGTACACTTCCAGGTCTCTGCCGCATCCGAAAGCACTTGGGGGCTTGGGACAAACGTCACCCTTTCTCAAAAATGTCATAGGGGCCGATGTACCGTGGTAAGAGTGTACGCTTACCATGCATGCGTAAATGGCTTGCAGACAGCCATACTCACTCTCCAGGATGATAAAGCATAGTAGGTTGGTGTTGCCGGTCAGAAAACCATTTGGAATTGTCCTGGGCTTCTTTTAGTTTATTCTATATAACCTGAAGGACAGTGGTCAGAGAGGTGAGTAGACCACACGCGGCAGGGACTTGTGTAGGAACAGAGAGGTCTTGTGGAAGAGTATGTGGGCGTTGCCCCAAAAGAGCAAAGAAAGGGGTGCAAACCACTGATGTATGGAATGAGTTATTGTTTGCGAATTCCGCTATCATATGAACCGTAAACCAGTCCATAGGATACTGCAGGCATAAGCAACGTAGATATAGTTCCATAGTAGCCTTCACTCTTTCAGTCTGCCCATGGGTTTGAGGGTGGCACGCAGAAGAAAAGCATGCATCGACTCACAAAGTCTTCATTAATGTGCGCCAAAACCGGAATGTGAATTGTGGGCTACGGTCAGAGATAATGATAGACGGTAAACCGAAGAAACAGACAATATTCTCAAAGAACTCAGAGGCCAGCTCTTTTGCCGTGGGTAAACCACAACAAGGTATAAAATTAGGCATCTTGGTGAATGCTTCTACCGCCACTAAGATAGTATTCATGCCTTGAACAGGGGGGCATTTCTACCACAAAGTCCATAGATATTTGACATCAGGGTTTGTGGAGAATTGGCATGATCTGTAGTAAGCCTACTTGTTTTCCGGGAATGGTATTACATTGAGTACAGATTTCACATGTCGTCACATAGTCCACCACATACCGGTTCATATTCGGCCACCAACACCCTCTGCGTAACTGTTCCAATATTTTACGTTGACCAGGATGGGCAGCTATTTTGGCATTATGGGCCCATTGTAAGGCTGTGATTCTACTGGTCTCCATAGGGACGTACAGTGGAACTTGAATATAAGGGAGACCATTGAGTATGTGTGCATTCAGATCCTCCACATCTAAGGGATGTTCTTTGACCCAGTTTTGAATGCTAGCCTCCAAAGAGGAAGAGACAGAACAAATACAGACCACTGTACTTTTGGGAAAAAGGGGACACTCCTCTTGAGATGTGTCTCCCCTGTCAGTCAGAATAGAGCATCAGCTTTGCTACGCAGACGACCAGGACAATATGTCACTATGAAATTGTACATTGCAAAATAAAAGGTGCCAACATACCCATCAAGCATTTCTTCATCTAGCGTGTGTAAGAGCTTGTAAATTACAGTGATCTGTGTACATAGTTGTGGGATGTTTGGTGCCCAATACGTGATGTCTCCACTTTTTAAATGCTGCTCTGATAGCTAATAGTTCCCTTTCCATGATAGTGTAATTTCCCGCACAAGAGGACAGGGTATGCAAAACATAGGCCACCGGATGTAGCAATTGGGTGGTTGGACATCTTTGTAACTAGATGGTACCGAGAGCTACAGCAGAAGCATCAGCTTCAACTATAAACTGCTGAGAAGGGTCAGGATGTCTTAAGACGGGCTGATATAAAAGCTTCTTTCAGGTTTTGGAAAGCATGTTCTGCATCTTCCGTCCAGATAAAGTGTACAGAAGGTTGGGTTAAATGAGTCAGAGTTTTCACAATCGAAGAGAAGGAATTAATAAATTGTCGATAAAAATTGGCAAACCCCAAAAATGATTGTAACATTGTAATGTTTGTTGGGGTTGGCCAATTCAGGACTGCTTTGGTTTTGGTGTTACTCATCTGTTTTCCCTGTGGTGTTAACACAAAACCGAGGAATTCCACCGAGGTGGCATTGAATATGCACTTTTTCGGCTTTGGCATACAAAACATTTTCTCTGAACCTCCATAGAACTTATCATACGTACTGTTTTTCCTGTGAATCTGAGAACAACAATATTTTGTTGAGGTATACGACCACAAAAGTATCAAGCATGCCTCGGAAAACATTGTTAATAAAGTTCTGTAATGTTGCGGGGACATTACATAGCCTGAATGGCCAGACTAAATATTCATATAGACCGTATTTGATCTTAATAGCGTCTTCCATTCATCGCCCTTCCGAAAAATGAATCAAGATGTATGCCCCTCTAAGATTGAGCTTCATGAACACGACTGAAGAGTGCAGACGATCGAATAGCTGGTCAATAATTGGTAGAGGATACTGTTTTTTTAATGGACACAGCATACAATGCTCTATAATCCACGCACGGTCTATAGTCTCCTTCCTTCTTTGGCACAAAAAAGGTAGGCGAAGAAGCTGGCGGTCTGGAGACACGAATATGACAATTTTTAGGGCTTTCTCAATGTATTCTTTGAGAAGCTCATCCTCACTTGCAGTGAGTGAATATACTCGGCCATGAGGGATAACAGCCCCGGGTTCCAAATCTATTGGGAAATTGTAAGGCCGCTGTGGGGGTAACTGATCGGCCTGTTTCTTATCAGAGATGTCCAAATAATCGTGATATTCATTTGGCACAGGACCTGAAAAGTCTTGTGAAACGGCTCCAATACTAGGGAGCCAAGATAATAAGTCCAAGCAAGGCAAACGATTAGCGGTTGTGATGTGAATGTTCCTTTCAATAAGGGGCAGTAAACGTCACTGTTTGATCTGCCGAATATATAATGGGATTGCGTTGTCCCAACCACGCAATCCCTTATATCACAATGAATTGAGGTGTTGCTATCAGATCAAAAGATAGATATTCGCTATGGCCTTGTTGCGTATGCATTCAAATAATCTGTGTTTCTTGCATTACCTGGCCAGAGATTAAAAAGTGCTGTCAACAGCAGGAATAGCCTCAGGCAATGGTTTGGATTGAATAGGAAATCCGTGGTCTCTGTCAAACTGGGTGTCCATATAGTTACCAGTAGCCCTAGAGTCAATCATAACTGGTACTTCTATTTCATGTGTGTCGGTCATAGTAAACACCATTTGGAGGTAGATGTGCATCAAAGACAGGGGTACATCTGAGCCAACATCATCAGAACTTTCCCAAGTGGCTCTTATTATGGGCAAGCCCTGGCGTTTCCTGACCGTTTCACAGGTTTTTTTGGACAAACACTGATGAAATGTCCTGTTTGGCCACAATACAGACATAGGTTAAGGGATATTCGCCTTTCTCTTTCTTCCTTCGTTAGTGGGTCATGCACGGCTTCTATCTGCATAGGTTCTGGATCTCCCGCAGAAGGGGAACTGGATGACTCCTTCTTAGTGAATCTTATGTCAAGTGTCCTTTTCTCCCCTCGTCTTTGCACGATTCGGGCATCTACATGTAAAACCAAATCCAAGAGATCTGGGAAGGAAACAGGGAGAGACTGTTAGGCTCACCTGGTCTCTGCAGGGACGTTGGGGCACAGTTGGAGCCCTTCAAGGAGTTGACTCCCTTGGATCGCTTCTCTCCCCCAACTGCAGCGGTATCGAGGACCTGGGGTGCTGGTACTGTTCCGGAGATAAGATGGGAGGCAGTGAGAATAGCGTGGTGGTGCCTTGATTCCCCTCGACCCTTTCGTGCCAAAATATAGTGCGCAAGAGTTTGCCCATGCAAGCTCACCTGTTTTGATGTAATGCTGGGCTCTACGTCCTGCTTTCCTTCAGCAGGGGCGCTGTGGATGGAGCTAGTTGCGTCACTGGTCCTGAGTGTGGAGGTCCAGACCGGCTGCGGCCATTCCGTCTTGAAGGCAGGTTTATTACTATGATTATTGTCCGTATCCTTTGTGATAATTTTCCTCAATGATTATTGTCCGTAACCATATATTGTCCTTTCTCTCCCTAGGTGTGAAGATGGCCCACGAGCGCGTGAGGATGAAAAAAGTTTATCCCAGAGGACCTACTGGTGGTAAGTAGACTGTTCCAGAAACTGCACCAAGTTTGTGAGTTGCGCTGGTTAACGTGTTATAGTCATTGCGATTGCTCACCTAGTGTTTTCTATTCCCTTTGCAGGTGCAGCTGGTCGGTGTTAGCTGGTGAGCGGTTTCCGGACTCCTGCAGGCTGCCAGAGATGAAGATCCACGTGGATGCTGCGCCGGAAGATGGACCCATCTTGATGGGAGTTCGGGACAGGTAAGGATGCTAGGCGGCACCCGCTGAGGACTCGAGAAGGCTGGTAAATTGAGTGCGGCTGCTGCAGAGTTGGAAGTGGTAGCAGTGCTTCTTCATGCGATGGCGAGGCTGACTCAGGTAAGATGCACGCAGAGACTCAAGAGTTGGAAGCAGGTAGCAGGAATTCCAGTGATGGCGTGGTCTCTAGGTAAAATGCGCGCAGCGGCAGCAGACGGGAAGCAGATGGCAGTTCTTCTAGCAATGGCGTGGCTTCAAGGTAAGATGCTGGAGGGTTCCGGCGACTGAAGATGCACGTTCTGAACCAGGTAAGAGTCTTCTGAACGGTGGTAGGTGTTACGCTGCTCTAGCAGACTAACGTGAAGCGCCAGCATGAGGGTGGGGGCGGTTTATATAACCTGGCCCCAGCCACTCCCCTTAGGCCCGCTTTGTGGCCCCACCTTGCCACTCCTCCTGTCTTCTGCACATGCCTTCCCTGTATTGGTAGGGCCCCGCCCGGCCTAGATGCACATGCTTTCTGTATTCTGTGTGCAGAGCACACTTTGTAATGAACTTGGTGCCATAGGTGCCAAGACTGGGTCCAGTGGGACCTTCCAGGTGGTGAAGTAATTGGCCCTTGACCAGTGGCCATGACAGAGACAGCACCACCACCAAGGCATCCTTCAATTAATCGGATAAACCCTGATAAAAAAAAAACAGCTGCCTTTTTCTGCTCTGCCAGTTAGTTTTGGCAGTTAATTGATTGAAACAAGTCAAATATGCCAACAAATGCATCTTCCCTGTGTTTGGGCTAATAATTCAAGGTCAGAGGCTTGTGCCTTATAAATGGCGTCAAATACGAGATTCAAAGCCCTCAATAGGGTATCAAAATCATACAAGGCTAGGTTGTTGTTTTCCAGAAGGGGGTTAGCCCAGGTTGCAGCTGTTCCCCCAAATGAAACAGTACAAAAGCAGCTTTAGTGGTGGCATCTGGGAAGGCTAGCGAACGTTACAAAAAGATTGCAGCCTACTGTGTGGAACCTGAGGGTGTCCTCACTTGCTGTCCCCCGGTGTTCTCTGCTCAGGTGGCCTGGGAAAGGCCATTGCTTTTGGATCCTTCCCCCTGGGGTTGAAAATGCGAGGGAGGGTCACCCGAGTGGAGAAGACTTGGGGAGTGGGGAGAGGACTTGCTTGGATGCGGCATGATATCCCTCATTCCCTTTTCACAATGAACCTTCGGTTCCAACTGCCTTTGTAGGCTATTGTCAAACCTTCCCCTCCTCTCCGCCAATATTTTACTAGAACGAGGAGGAAATCCACTGGGATGGTAACTCCTCAAATGGGCTGGACAAATATACATCAGTCTCCTCTTATTGATATAGAGAGATATCAGTTCAGTTCCAAAACGATTAAGAAGCAACTAGGAGTAATGCACGCTTCCATTCATTCACACCACTTTGGTACTGAGACAGGGAAGAGGGCAGTGGAGGAGTACTGTTGTGAAAGTCAGATATGTCCAGCTAATTGGTCTAATTATGGTCAGGCAACTAAAGTGAAGGACCTACACCTGAAACCATTTAACAGGTGTCAGGTGTATAAAAGGTGTGACCGCCCAGCAGCTGGAGAGCACCACCCTGGAGAGAACCATGCTGAGGTGAGCCATCCACGAAGGAACGCGGCATGCAGAGGCAGAGCGGGCTGGGGAGGAACCGGCTGGAGCAAAGCCGGTTTGAGCAGGAGTGCAGAAAGGACACCGGGGCCAGCACAGGCTGGGCAAGGGTCAAGAAGCCTGGTGTCCCATTTTACCGCTGTCCACAGCAGGAGCTGTGGGACACCAAAGGCTGCCATCAGCCACAGACCACTGGTAGCCTCTGCTAGGAAGAGCAGGGTAGCTGAGACAGAGGACGCAAGCACTGCTCGCAGAAACTCACGCGAGGAACAGGCATAGCTGAAAGAAGCAGAGAAGCCAAATCGAGAGGCCAGGAGGAGCGATAGCAGGCCGTGAGTGTAAGAGAAGGGAACACTCATACCAGGGCGCTCCGGGGGGTAGAGAGAGGCATATTGGCATAGTGAACAAACTAAGAATCATTACAATTGCTATGGAAGATTAAATCCAATGTTGTTAAATGCTGAACAAGCTGCAAATTGGCATCAGTGCTTTTAAGAGTGCTACGAACATTAATGAAATTTGGATAAAAGCTGAAAACGGTTATAAGTATTCCTGAGAATGCTACACGCATTAGTGAATTCCAGAGAAAGATGCAAAGTATTCTAAGTACTTTTTGTGAATGCTGCAAGCATTGTTGAAGACCAAACTAACTGAGAAGTGTGAGGAGCGTATGTGACTACAGCACAAGATCAAAGCAAGTGATGAACGCATATGAGCAAAGTGAAAGCAAGGTGGTGTAAAAAGGAGAACACCACGGAATGGTGTTTTGTGAAATACACATTGTGATAAAGCCAAGAGAATGCCAAGGAGAATCTGAAATCAGTGTTGATTGAAATATCTGAAGAATACAGAGTTATAAGAAAGTGCCAAGGGTTATCGGTTGTGTGACCTGTAATGGGTGGACCATGTGGTCTGACCACTGCACCTAGACTGAGTGACTCCTATTTGCAAAGAGGCATGGAAAGCAAATGTGAAGAAGCTTGCATTCTGCTACAGTTACTTGTTCATGCGAAATACAGAGAGAGAAAAAGGGAAACTTTGTGAACTATTGAAAAACTTAAAGAGTTTAATTGGAATCATTGTGACAGTCAAGTGAGTTGAACTGACCGTTGCTTTGAAACCTGGAAGAGCTGACTTCTTGGAGAAGGACACCCCAAGACCTTGTGAACTGTGGGCTGACTTCTTGGGGAAGGGATCCCCCGAGACTTGGTGATTTGTATTGGCCCTAGAACTGTATTGAACTCTTGGGGAAAGGAAGCACAAGGGCATTTTTGAATTGTGTTAAAACTTTGGGGAAAGGAAACCTTAAGGTCTTTTAGAACTGTGTTGAACTCTTGGGGAAGGGAACCTGAAGGCCCATTTGGAACTGGTATAAACTTGGGGCAGGGAACCCCGGAACATTGTGAACTGTATTGAACTCTTGGGAAGGGGACCCCAAGGCCTTTTTGGAATAATTCTGAACTTGGGAAAGGGAAGCTGAACTTAAGCCACGAGCTGGAAGAAGCTCAGAACTTTGTTTAGACCACTATTTCTTTTGATGCTGACATCCCTACACATTATTTATGGTTAGTTGTGAGGGCAAGTGGTTTTGGACGCAGACAGACTTTTAAGTTGAAGTTACTGACACAGACTATCCTTAGTTTTCCTTAGGTAGGGAAATCCCACCTTAGTATAGGGCAAGTAAGGCCTTACTCCATCCTGACATTTAAGAAAAATAAAACATCTACTTTAAAAAGTGAATCTGTTGTCTGTGGCTTACTTCATGATGCCTACACACTACATTGATTTATGAACATCTTGTACACCTTGGAATCTCCCACAAAGTGTTCAGAGGGGCTAAAGGAAAGGGCACAGGCAGAACAGCTGGTGGAATCCCTGGGTTGGAAAGATGACGAGGTACAGCTGGAGCCGCAGTTGCACCCTCAAAATCGTCATCAGGGAGTAAGGGATGTACCAGACTCTGGACATGGTCAATCCACTGATGGAGCGATGCGTGAGCGGTTGCCATTTCGGTATGCAGGCCTGAAAAGGCCTGCAGTAAAACAGTCATAGGATCTGCAGTTGCATCCATTTGACTGCTATTGATAAGTGAGGCTTCTCAATTTGTCAAGAACCCACTGCGACCAGACCATAAGCCCACTGATAGTGTGCCTCCTTTACAGGGAGATTTTCCCTTCCAGAGTGCAGGCCATGGAACCTACTATCAGACCACTGGGCTAGGGGCCCAGATGAAAAGCCAGGAGTCACGTCAACGGGGCTAAAGGGAGCAAAGAGACAACAAAATACAGGTATCACTATGAGGATAGGCAAAACAGCATGGCCCACCTCCCTCCTGTCCCCCAAATACCTCGCCTACCTGAGCATGATGTTGCTGTGCCGTTACACCTACAGCACGCTGACAGAAAAAATAAACTCCTATCAGTAGATTTTAAAGTCCAGAGATCAGTTAACCGCCCAATGTTCGCTGTCAAAAAGGACGCAAACATTTCCAAGAGTGCAGGGACCTGACCCGGGCGAAGCGATGACACATGGCTAAGGCAGGATATTCCAGAAGACAATGCCCAAAGGGTCACGAAAGTTCAAGGCTAATCCAGGTAATGCAAAAGGTAGAAGAAAAAGGTTGAGTTCCAGGAAGGCAAACAAATCCAAGGCATCACAACAGTACAGGGGCAATCCATGGATTGCAGAGAGGCAGATGAACACATCATCTATAGATCCCATCCCCTCACCTCTGTCATATTAGAAGAACAGCAGGAGAACAGTGGTTACATGTCTTTATATCGAAACCTGTTATGAAGAATGCACTTATAACAAAACTTTTATAACGAAAAATATAACAAATCTTTTTTTATTTATTTTGTATTTTTGGGGTGTCCAGCCCGAAACCCCCATTTCCCACCCCTAAAAACCCATCCCAACCATTTGCCCACAAGATTTAACCCTTTGCCCCACCCCTAAATACATTCTTCATTATATTTTTCGTTATAAAGGATTCAATATATGTTCATTCTTTATAACAGTTTCATTATAAAGACTGCATACCAAGAACACGTAGCCTGACACCTGGTATCATCCCGATACCACATCGAAGGCATGAGAGACGTTATGCACTGAGACAACATTATGAATGTATCCTCAAACTGATGCGGTAGACATACGTCTGGACATAGAACAACTATAAGTAAAATCTGACAGGTGTGAAGTGATGCCATGAACAAGAAAATACACCTGGGCGCACCTAACCTGACGTATAGATGTCTAGAGAATGAAGATGTGAAGTGATGAAGTTAACAAATATGTGAAGATAAAGAAAACCATATATACTTAGAAGATAAATAACAACAACTGCAGTAGATGTATATATGCAGAAACGCAAGGTAGATAAGACGATGTAGAAGCTTGCTAATGTAGGAAATATAACGCAAGTAAAGCAGACATGTTGAGGAAATGGACAACGGCATTGTATAATAGTAAGCAAGAAGCCTCAAGGAGAAAGAACAAGGCTGCATAACTGAAAGACACTGGAATACAGATTTGCGCAGAACAAAGGATATTTGTTTGGCTCAGGATAAAGGATGCCACAGCAAGAAACAACTGAAAAACACGAAAGGAGTTGAAGAGCACAAGCCATGTGCATAAGACATATTTCTGTTAGATTAAGTAAAGGGGTGAATAATTGTGAGTGCCAAGTATTGAACAATTAAAGATGCAGAAAGCACATGCAAGACAGATCAACCAAGTCTCCAGAGGCTGAGGACAGTAACAGCACCCAATATAATTGAATCAAATAGCACTAAATAAAAGGACTGAATGGACAAAATCATGGTCTCCTTGCACGTGGTACGAGACATGAAGACAAGGCCTATTCATAAGGCTCCAGACAAAGACAGCAATGTACCCTCACTCTCTTTTACAGTTCAGAGGAAGAGAACAGTCAGCAAGGTCAACTACAGAGAAGAAGCCTTGGTTTAGGGCCTTACTGATGAGAGATGGTAGGCTAATTAGCTAAGGAGGGCAGTTGTCTGATGTTGTTCCCCTGCACCTGGGTTTCGTTACTTACGTGCTGCAAACAAGCTGAATGTCCAAGGTTGGAGGAGAGTGCCAACCAATCGTAGGGGCCTTTGTGATGGTGGACCGTACATTGCCCTTATACGATGGCAAACCTCCCACTCTGATAAAGACAAACAGATCTTTAACGTCCGCTCAAAAGAGTATGAGAAAGCTATCACCCTTGCCAAAGCCAAATCCTTTGAGTCCAGAATTTCCGATGCCAACTCCAACACCAAAGAAATATTTTCTATCTTCAGAGAGCTAGAGACTCCAACCCGTGCCCCCCAGAACTTCACCAAAGAAAATGCCTGGTGTGATGACATTAAAACAGCCATGTGCAATAAGCTCAGCTCACTCCAATCCAAAATACAGTCTACTAAACAATCACTCCCCACCTCTACTACCCCCTTCCCTCCCCTCCCCAAGGACTCTACCCCACTATTCTCCTTCAAAGCCATACAGAAAGTGTTGAGCCCTTGGAACGTTGGAGAAACACTGCTGGATTGCTTCTGTTAGCTGTTTGCAGAAATTCGGCTCTGTCACTTTAAGGAACACTGAGAACACTGAGAATGAGGTGTTTAAATTGCCCAGGCTACGCGAAGAGCTGAGCAAGTGTTGAGGGCTCATGTTCTCAGTGTTACGTGGAGCCTATAAACTCAGTGAAGTGGCTTATTTCCCACGATACGGTAACACAAACTGAGCTGGATTTGGATTTATACAGATACATAAGGCTTTTGGTGCCTTCCGGCTTCCAGCACGACGGAAAAAGAAACAAGGAAATAAAAGAGGCAGGTACTGTGATTTGGAGGATATAGACTGCCTTGCTACATCATGTTCTCCAGGCCGAGGAGGGAGAGTCGGACTCAGGCGGCTCCTTGAGCTGTCGGGCGTTCCCCGCACCTGTGAGACAACACTTATCCCCTGATTACCCCTCAAACAGCATTGCTGCTTAATTAACTTGTTTTCCTGTATTTGGGTTGCGAGCAAGTTCCCCCCAGGTCTATGCTATTGTTTATGCTGTTCGAGTGCAGATATTGATGTGGCGCCGCCCGATGACGGGCAGTACAAATAAACGGGGCGTTTCCCGGCCGCGTTAGAGCGACCGGGAAGCCCGAACCAAGACAGACGTGTGGGTCTCAGTCCTTGGTGCCGGGGCTTGCGGCGATGCGCGCGGGGGGCGCCAGTCACCCTCAACAGTGGCGACGAGTGGGGGAAACGATGCCCGGGCCCGGCGGTGATCATCGGAATCATTTTTCACCGAAACGAGGTCGGAAGACAGACTTCGTTTCATGCCGGGGTAGTGCGTTGCCCACGCGGCCATTTTGTGCAACGGGCTGTGGGACTTCAAGGAGCTCCGGTTTGGACCCTAAAACGACCCCAGGCCTAATTTTTGGACATTCCAGTAGCTGACAGCTACATCTACACAGAGTTATGCCCAAATAGTGCATCGACTCAATTTTGGGTTTTCTACGTCGAGTGGAAGCTAGGAGAATGCCTATCTTGGCTGGGCCTGCTGAATCCAATTATTATTTTGGCTACAAATTTTTGGAACAACCAAAGGCATACTGCTTTTTCATCCCCTTCATCATCATCCTGGTGACTCCACCTATCTTCATCCTCTTCATCATCACAGAGGTGGCAGGAATCACTGCATCCAGAGGTGGTCCATGCTGAGGATCAATTTGGGCTGAGTGTTTGAGTTGCGGCCCCGATCAGCATTATGGAGGTGCCTGTGCACTCAAACTCATGAGTGACACCGAGGATCAGGACGGAGCACACGGTGTGGCGGCGCAGTTTCCTCCTCGTGCACCAGTGGCCCCGCAAGGTCCACAACCTCCAATGCAGCAACCGGCAGCTCCAGCAGATGGTCAGGCAGGGGTTCCCGCCCTCCAACCCCCAGTTCAACCAGCTGCTGCACCTGGTGTTCAGCAGGCGGCGCCTGCCATGGCACAGGTACGTGCGCATGCTGCCCTGCAGCCCATCCCCGAATTCGATGTGTCGGGCCCGCCATCCAGCTTGGGGCCCAGATGGAGAAGGTGGGTGGACCGCCTGGACATGTATTTCAGGGCTGCGCAAGTGGTCGATGATGACACCAGGCTGGCCACGATGTTGTACTCGGCAGGGCCCTCTGTCCAGGAGACTTTTGAATCTCTGCCACAAGGGAATGGAACATACGATCATGCAAAGGCCGCCCTCCAGGCATATTTTCTGCCCCTAGCCAACGCGGACTATGAGCGATTCGTGATGCTCTCTGCCAAACAAAAAGATGATGAGACCTTGGACACGTTCTATGGGCGCCTAAGGCGTCTGTCGCTCGCCTGTGCCTGGGGCGATGCAGAGGACATGATCAGGACCATGCTTATCCAGGCGTGCTCGTCAGGCAAGCTCAGGCGCCAAGTGCTGAGGGAGCCGGGGATAATGCTCCAGCGCATCCTTGAGCTAGGAAGGTGCCACGAGGTGTCAGAGGCGAGAGCTGCAAGAATGGAGGCCGGGTCGCGCCCTATCAAAACTGAAGAGATCTGCACGATGTGGCGAGGGGGGAGAGGTGCCAGGAGATATGGCGGCGGCACACGGGACAGAGCCGGGAGGGCAGGCGAGATTTGCCAAAAATGCGGATACGACCTGCCTCACCCAGCAGAGTGCCCTGCAGCTGGAAAGACCTGTGGACGGTGCGGGTTGCCAGACCACTTCTCAAGGGTGTGTAGGGCGGCCTTGCCCGTACTGGTGCCAAGGGGCCAGGGCCGAGCTGTCTCCACTCGCCAAGGTCGGCCGTCTAATGTCGCTCAGGTGGACCAGGGCGAGGAGGAGGCTCAGGTGGAAGAAGCCGAAGAAGAAGACGAAGAGAACATATTGTTTGTCTCAAGTGTGGAGCTTCTAAGAGGCAGGAACCGACGACAACCAAGGTGCGTGGTCGAAGTGAACCAGTTTCCAGTCCCTGTCCTCGTGGACACAGGGGCATCGGTGAACGTCATGGCCCGAGAACATTACAACGCCATGGATCAGCCGCCCAGGCTGGTCACACCAAAGGCCTGCATCTTTGCATTCGGTGGTGTGGAGCCCATCCCTCTGGACAGGGCCTTTATAGCAAAAGTAGAACACGATGGCTCCCACATCACAGCCCGTTTCTACGTGACCCCAGTGAGTAAGAACACTTTGTTGAGTTGTGCAGCGGCGGTGGCTCTCGGCATCGTCAGCTTCGCGTACTCCGTCTACCTGGAAGACATTAATGACTTGCTGGAGAAGCATCATGCCCTATTCAAAGGGATTGGGCAGATGGCCGGGGAGCCGGTGCGGCTGCACATTGATGATTCGGTACAGCCGGTGGCCCTCAAACATCGGAGGGTACCTTTCCACCTCCGTGAGCAGGTCGACAAAGAACTGGACAGCCTCGTCGATCTAGACATTATAGAGAAGGTGGAGGGCCCGACTCCTTGGGTGTCCCCCATAGTGGTGGCCAGGAAATTCAAACAACCGGGCGCAGTCCGGATCTGCGTGGACATGAGGATCCCCAACAAAGCCATCAAGAGGGAGAGGCACCTCACACGGACGCTGGATGACATCATTGCGGAGTTGCAGGGCGCTCGCTTCTTCTCGAAGCTCGACCTCCGGGCCGGCTATCACCAGGTCGTCCTCCACCCCGATTCAAGGTACATTACCACCTTCACCACACACCGGGGACTATATCGCTACAAGAGGTTGAGCTTTGGGGTGTCCTCGGCCGCGGAAGTATTCCAGAACATCATTCGGGGTGCCCTAGCCGACCTCGAGGGCGTCCTAAACATAAGCGACGACATTCTGGTGTTCGCAAGGACGGAGGTGGACCACATGAGGCGTCTGGCGAAAACATTTGAGAGGCTGCAGTCGTTGGGACTCACACTACATAAGGAGAAGTGCGAATTTCTGCGCCCCTCCCTGGAGTTCTTCGGGTTCGTGTTCAAGGAGGGGGGGTGTCTCCTGACCCAAAAAAGGTACTGGACATACAGAAGGCACAACCACCGGAATCTGTGTCGGAGGTGCAAAGCTTTTTGGGCATGGTCACGTACTGTGGCCGGTTCATCAAGAACCTGGCATCCAGGTCTGAGCCCCTCCGGGCCCTGACAAGAAAGGACACCATCTGGAATTGGGGTCCACTGGAACAAGCGGCTTTTGATGACATTCGGGGTGCCCTCACGGCCGAGGACACGATGTCGTTCTTTGATCCTGCCCTACCATCGGAGATCATCGTTGACGCCAGCCCATTTGGCCTGGGTGCGGTGTTGACACAGGTTGACCGTGATGGCGTCGTCCGGCCAGTCGCATATGCCAGCAAGGCGCTGTCAGACGCCGAACAACGCTACTCGCAGATTGAGCGCGAGGCGCTGGCGGTGCTGTGGGGATGCTGCCACTTCCGGCTCTATGTACTCGGACGCCCGGTGACGCTGGTTACTGACCATAAACCACTGCTGCCCATCCTAGCAGGGTCGTCATCCAAACCGCCGGCACGCATTGAGAGGTGGATGCTGGCTCTTTTGGAGTATGGGGTGACCCTGGTTTACCAGCCAGGGGTAAACAACGCAGCTGACTACCTATCCAGACACCCCGGAGCGCATGGAGAAGGAGACTGTGACATCTGTGAGCAAGAAGCTGAGGAGCATGTCCAAGTCGTGGTAGAAGCAGCCACGCCGAATGCCATGCCTCTCCAGGAGCTGGGGGCTGCGGCGGCACAGGATGAGTGCTTCAAAGTGTTGAGGCAGTCCATGCAGCAAGGCTCCTGGAAGTCAGCGCTCGAGGCCCTGGCGGGACGCACTCAGGAGGCCCGGACTGGTTTAGAACAACTATGGAAGGTTTGTGAGGAACTGTCTTTCTCTGCGTCGGGCCTGCTACTTCGGGGTGACCGGATTGTAGTCCCCCAGTCAAAGGTGGGTGAGGTGATCGCACTGGCACACCGGGGCCACCAAGGGGCCGCTAAGACCAAGGACCGCCTCCGGATGAAGGTGTGGTTCCCCGAGCTGGAACGCAAGATGTACGAATTTGTGGCGGCTTGTGTCTGGTGTCAGGCAGCCTCGCCCTTACAGCGGGAGCCGGTCATCGAGGCAATGCCAAGGGGGACCCATCCGTGGGAGGTAGTTCATGCCGATTTTGGGTCCACCACCATGGGCACCCATTTCTTGGTCCTGGTGGACGAGTACTCCAGGTACCCCGAGGTGGAGTTTGTGGAATCCGTGGCGTTTGAGCACGTGGTGGTGGCGGTGGAAAAGTTGTTCGCGGCTCACGGATTCCCACACACGCTGTGCTCGGACAATGGTGCGCCATTTCAGGGTGAACGGTTTGCTGAACTGATGGTGAGCTGCGGGGTGGTGCACCGGAAGATCATGCCTCTGTGGCCTCGAGCGAATGGAGAGGCGGAACGCCTGATGAGGACCCTCAATAAGACATTTAGAATTGCCCAAGGACAGGGGCAGTCCCTACAGAGAGCCCTGTACCAATTCTTGAGGGTGTACCGCACCACGCCACATGCGTCCACGGGGGTGGCCCCGGCGGAGGCAATGTTCAGAAGGTGTCCGCGAGGACTTTTGCCAGAGGTCGGAGAGCGAGAACCTGCGGTGATTGACGACCAACGAGTCGAAATGGACCGGCAAGTGAGAATTGAGCAAGAGAACGTGCGGAGGGGGCTTCGCCCACAACAGCTGGAGCCGGGCGATGAGGTTCTCATTCGCAATCGACACCCGCATGGGAAACTCTCCTTGCCGTATGAGCCTGAGCCACTGGATGTCGTGGCAGTCCGGGGCTCCATGGTGACTGCGTCGGATGGACGGTCGGAAGTGACTCGCAATGTGAGCTTCTTCAAAAAGATCAGAGATCCTAGAACTGACCCACCTCCTGATCCGGACCTGGGAGGAGTCCTGGAGAACGAGGGAGACCCACCCTGCATGCCGGAGTCCCCAGTTCGGGGGCCGTCGGTGGACAGATCACCCGTGCCGGAGGCGAGCCGGAGGTACCCCCAGAGGGCTGGGCGAGGGAAACCAGCTCGCCTCACCGATTACATGCTGGGACAATTGGTTGAGGATCCGGAGGGTGAGAAAGGCTAGCTAAGGGGACCCGGGTGGATGCCAATAAAGGGGTGTTCACGGCACAAGGGTTTGTGATTTGTTTTTGTTGCCCCGTTGTTTTCATGACTTGTTTCAATTGCAGTGTTGTATGGTTTGCAGTGAATAGTTCAATGATAATTGTTGGTTCTCCCCGAAAAAGGAGGAGTGTGGCGCCGCCCGATGACGGGCGCGCACGCGGCGGCGTGACGTTGCACGCCGTCGCGTGCAGTACAAATAAACGGGGCGTTTCCCGGCCACGTTAGAGCGACCGGGAAGCCCGAACCAAGACGGACGTGTGGGTCTCAGTCCTTGGTGCCGGGGCTTGCGGCGATGCGCGCGGGGGGCGCCAGTCACCCTCAACAATTGATTTGTTTTTAGGTACTGGGGATGCGAGAAAGTTTGTTTCCCCTTAGTTTCTGATTATTCTCCGAGTTTTAATGCCATTGTCTATGGTTGTCTAAGTGCAGATATTAATTTGCTTTCGGCACTGGGGTGACGACCAAGTTTCCCTTCAGTTTCTGACTATTCTCCGAGCCGTAATGCTGTTGTTTGTGCTTGCTTAAGTGCAGACATTAATTTGCTTTCTGCTACCGGTGCTGCAAGCAAGGTTCTAGCCACGTGGTTCCTTTTTTTCGTGTGACCCGTAGCACGAAAATTGTGAGTTATTTATAATACTGCTGTTTGCAGGTTCTTGTCTGTTGATTGGGGTTGCGAGCAAGTCTCCCCCCATCCACAGGACCGTTAGGCTTGATTCAAAGAGGTACTCCTGCATTCATTACACACACATTGTGGGTCTGGGAAAGTAAGTACATTCAAGACCTAGGAAACGTGCAATATAAAACGGGCATAATTACTTTTAAAGGATAGTTCCGGGACTTTTTTTTTATTGTCCCTACGGGTCGGCCATGTGCTTGTAAGCATAAATCGGTAGATCGTAGGAAACTTTCCTATGGACCTTACCCGACTTTTCGCCCATTATCGCACTCGAAATCAGCCTCCATTTTGTGATAATCCTATCATTTCGCCCCATCGACCTGGCTCACCTGCCTTTGCGGCACTAAATCAAATCCCCCGCCCCTGAAACAGACTTTATCAAAACATTCATATTCCCCGCCTCTATCCGTGACGTGACTGAGCTGCGTAGGCAAACGCGCCCAGGCGTCTTCTACGCGACTCCACACAGACCCCGGAAATCAACACAGATCAGCTCACAATACAGCGCACCACAATTCGGAATATGAAACTGTACTTTGAAATCAAACCGCAAGATTGTAAATGTGGTAAAGTACATTTATTTGACATCAAATGTTTAGAGAATATTCAGCGATTTGCATTTTTATTTGCTCATGTTCCAAAAAGTTCGTATTGAGGAACGCGATGGTCCTTTGCTGTACACAGGGTCTTAGAGCATCTCACAATACAGCGCCACAATTCGGAATGTGAAACCGTGGTTTAAAAGCAAACGGCAAGATTGTACATTTGGCAAAGTACATTTATTGGACATCAAATGTTTAGAGAATATTCAGCGATTTGCATTTTTCTTTGCTCTCGATCCAAATTAGTTTGTCTTGAGGGAAGCGATGTTCGTGTGCAGTACACAGGGTGTTGGTTTACGATAAAAATAAGCTCTTCGGTCGCACTGATAATCGCATGGCTGTTCCAACAACGAGGCACTAGGCCACCACAACGGTAGGTATGTTGCATCTAACCGTTAGTACCGCGTAAGGGCATACTTGTACTTGGCGATCGTCCCATAAAATGGTCAGGGTGGTAACGTTGTTCACGCGGAGAAGCAACTGGCGGCTGTAGAAGCCGTCCGCCGGTGTCTGGTACTCGTGACACAGACAGTAGTGAATGATGTACCTAAAAACATAAAAAATGAAATTAGTCTCACCATCAGATCCTTATTAAAATCATAGCGAGGACAGCGCTACTGGGTGTACACAAGTGTTTAAAGGCGTGGCGAGGCAGGGAGGGGGGGGGAGTGGAGTACAAGGTAAGTAGCATAAAATAATAAATAAATAGGGCCAGCTGGTGGCAAGTGCAAGGTAAGTGCAGAACAAGTGCTGGGAAGGGGGGGCTGTAGGATACTGAGACAGTCCCCCAGTGCAGGGGTTGACAGGGAGGCAGTGCAGGTGGAGAGTGGAAGGGCCCAGGACCGAGGTCGCAGACAGTGGACCAGTTGTAGCAGGGGAGAGGGAGAGAGAAAGCAGAAGCAAAGAGGAAGGTTTTGAGGTGCTTCAGTAAAAGCAGATGTTTCTCCTCAAGATAGTGCGCGGTAGAAAACAATATGCCACATAGAACGAACAAGTACAACTGAACCCGTCTTTAAAGCCACTGTATAGTAATGAAATTGCGGTATAAACTCATCAAAAGTTACTTACATTATATTTGCATTTTCCATTGTGTCTCTGTGTAGGGCAGACCCGAAACACCACTCCTTCTTTGCCGACGTTACTTCTTCTAATGAACGTGGCTCATCGTTTCGTTTCTGAAATTTTATTCATTATCTTTTCTTAGTCTTTCAGGATGGTCCCGGCCTGTCAAGGTCAAATCACAATAGAACCTTATACTGGGTCGTGGGCCGTTCCGCCACCCGAGCAAAACATCAAAGCAGCTGACCTTCACTTTGAGCGAGCACACATTTCTAGTTAGCTGCAGTTAGTGTAAGGGCATCTTGTCTGCGTGCCTTTTTTTTTATTGTCCCTATGGGTCGGCCATGTGTTTGTAATACGGAAACATTCTATAATTTTTGTAAAAATGATTTATATTACTGTTTGGTTTAATTGCAATGGGCCTGCAACATGAGGAGACTCGAGAGAACAGACAATCAAATTACAATCATTTAAACCGTGATGTGTATTTCTCAATGAGCTCTGCTTTAGGTGGACATGGAACAGAGGCAATGTTGGGTGGCAATGCAGTTGTCCCCTGCATAGGTTCGTTCACCACTCCATGTATGTGCCTATCGAGGACATCTACGATAAGTCTCTCAATAAACTCATATTGCATATCCTCAAACACTGGTTTGATCACCCATTGTTTACTTCTTTTAGTGAAGGCCTTATTGTAGCGAAGCGTCCCTAAAGTTCCGGTCGTCCTACTTTGTTGACGGCCAACATTATGGTTATGTGCCAAGACCGCTAGAAGAGTCCGATTTATCATGCCTTCCATGCCAAAATGCAATCTTTTGGGCCTGTACTTTAGGCACATATTGTGGAACACCTCCAAATCTCCTGTGTGGCAGAATTCCGTGAGTCCCCTCAAATCTCTTGTTATAGTTTTATCAAATACAATCTTTTCAATGGCCTTGTGAGTGGGTGATGAAGGAATCAACCACTTCTTCTTCCGTGCCTCCTCTGTGGACAAATGGCCATGTTCACATTTGTGGAAATGCTCATTTGTCGACCATCGATGTACGTTGCTACAGTGCAACATTACTGACCGCCATTTTTCCAGTAGAATTTCCAACGACCCTTCACATGTTTTTGAGCTCCACCAAAGATGGTTGCTGATTGACTTGGACCACTGTGAAATACCTTGCATATCTTTTTTTTTTCCTGCAGCCGACAATTTTTTATTGATTGTTTTTGCAAGATGCCATACGTCAAATTGGTGATTTATATTTTTGTACTCTTCTCTCATTGTCTTGGCAATTGAAACGTGTCTGTCCGTGGCTATCAGGTCGATCAACATTCCCCGCGATTGTAGTTCTTGCAATGATGCTACAAAGCCAACTTTCTCCATGGCCACTGAGGATGTACTTTGTGACACCTGCACGACCACCGAACTCACAATTTTCTTACTTTCCATGTCCTGAAAGTGGTAGGTGCAGTACTTGGCTGAAAATCCTGGGCTGTCGCACTGTCCATCACCGGCTAGCCTGAAGCGTTTGCCCGCGAATGTACTTTCCATTGACATTTTTTCCATTCTCCAAGCTTCGCTGATGGCTGGAAATAGATAATCGGTTTGGTATTTGTAGAACTGACTTTTCGCAATGAAATGGATTCCCACAAACTGAAAGAAATACTGTAACTTTTTAAAACTTGAACCACTAAAAAGTGCGGCCGCTGCACAAAGTAGATTGCCTGCTGGCAGTTGCCCCAGCATGGGTTGTGCAGACCATGCGATCGGATGATATTGTGTACAGGTGGCATGTATTTTAAGGTTAGTGCCTCGAATTGCACGAGTCACATTAATCAATGGCTCCCCACATACTTCCCCACCAACCCAATGCCCACATTTCATCATCATAATAATATCCATCAAACAGCTATCGAATACAATGAATTTGGCCTCTTTCCTTATACTGTCACTCTGCATCCCAGCTGGTTCGGCCTGTAACGTTGAGGACATGTCACTCGCATGAAAGGTACAATCTCTGATATCGTCTATGCTGAGTGATATTGATGGTGTTTCATTGTCGTCCACTTCATTCTCTTCCATTGCAACATCTGTTCCTTGTCCGGAGATGGGAGAAAAAAACAATGTCTTCAACTTTCGCGCGCTCTTATTTTTTGCGGGTGTGGATTCTGTGAATTGATCTCCGACTGCATCCAAACTACCAGGAGGACATTCACTATCAATGGCTGGTGGTGGTATAGCTCCGTTGTCAATCACTTCATATTCTTCCCATTGGCACGATGCATCTCCAGTCTCAAGTCCCTGCCAAAAGGTTTGACAAGCAACATCTCTCATTCGCTTCACTGTCTGTGTAGATCTAGTTCTTACACCCACTCGCAACTAGAGGACAGATTAGAAAAGGGATGTTCAGTTTAAACACAACTTACAGTATTGAACTATTGACAGTGAAAGACAACATAATATAGTGAACAGGACACTAACCTTCTTTTGCTTTCTTTTCTTTGAAACTTTCTTGCCTCGAACTTCAACATCTGGACGCTGTTGCTCCGACTCGTGTGTGCATGTCTCCACTTCCTCTCGCGCTGCAACGACTATATTTTCATGATAAGCACATCCATCACTCACTGAGGCTCCATCGACTCCCTGAAACATAGAACTTTCATTAGTATGTATAATAATATTGAAAACACAAAATGTACTTGGGGACCAATACCCATACGTACATCTCAATAGCAAAACACGAATGAACGCATTGTGTAGAACATTCAAACGACAATAGTTCACGCATTGTTGATCTAGTTAGATTGAACTGTCAAGATCCATACCTCGGGCTCCGCATAGACTTCCATTGATGATATTATTGAAGATGACGCTTCAGCAACTCCCTGAAACACAGTAATTGCATTAGTATGGTTTTCTATTTTGTTTAAAAGAACATAAACTTTCTGCAGGCGTCAACGGCTCATCTAAATAGACCTGCACAAATGATCAGTTGTCTAAAATAAATAATGGATATCTAAATATGATTCGATTTGCTCCATCGTTGGAAGTGTCACCACCCAGAGATCTGCATCAACTACTAGGGGTGATGTTCTTGTTGAAGAAGCTCCGTCAGCTCCCTGAAACATAGTACTTGCGTTAATAAAGAAGGAAGTATAGCGGATGTAATCACGTCATTTGATCTCGCATGATTGATCTGTCAGTATCCATACCTCGAAATGCATAAGAACATCAAGGGACGCTGTAACTGCGGTGCACACTTCTGCAAGCTGTTGCGCCGACCCGTAACTGCATGCTCCCCCTTCTTCTTGGACTAATGCTCCATCGACTCCCTGAAACATAGGACTTTCATTAGTAATGAACACAATATTGAAAAAAGAAGACACATAGGAGGGCGACGACAGAAGGACATACCAATGGCTAAAAACGAAAGAAACATTGTGTGTAACAATCACGCTACAAGAATGCAAGATCTGATGATCTCCATCGATGGAACTGTCCGGAAACGTACCTCGAGCATCTGAGTGACATCTACGGTTGTCGTCAATGCGTTGGACTCCTCAGCATCTCCCTGAAAGACAGTACTTGCATTATTTTGGATAACAATAATTATAACTGAAAACAAAGACTAGAGGACGAGTACTGTGGTGTACCATTAGGTAAAATAATTACACGATCAATTAAAACTATTGATTTACATGCCTAAAACAAGTCAGTGTCAGAATAGCTAAGTAAGATTACCCGATAGGCGCTTGAAGTGGCTGATGACTGCAATAACGACACGGATGGAGAATCTTCCGCCTTCATATTGAGTGGATACATAAATGGGGAAATTATTGTTAGCTAATGCTACACACTACCGCAAGGCCGAGAGACAAATACGTAAACTTGACTCACCAGTGGAGGGATGTGGACGAATAGAGTGGGAATAGCGGTTGAGAGCAATTTTCGCCTCGCTCGCGGTGTTTTCTTCTTTATTAGCAATGATGTGGAGTACATGTCTGGGCTAAAGTGCCTGCTGCAGATGCGGTATCGATCACCCCTCTTGTCCGCAAAGACTTCTAGGACTCTACTTTCTAGCTCAGAGGCTGGATATCCGCAATATCGGACCCATTCTCTTATCTGATCTATTGTCTTAGGGAAAACATGCATTATAGTACCTTCAGATTTGTTATGGGTCTTCGAAGGGCAACCGCCAATGGAACAGGCAGGCATTATGGAAAGTTCTGAAAAGTAAAGATCAACAATTCTCTATGAATACCAATGTGTTAAAACATTAAATGACACATAAAAGGTTCAATGCAAGGTCCGTTTTGGTTCTTGGAACTATACACGTTATTCACATGCGGATAAGTATTTCAATAACTTTCAAAAAATAGAAAAAGTAATTTGACTAAACTCAGAACATGTGACTAGTTCCTTGCATGTACTGTCGTGAACGAAAAGAAAACATGGATGCAATTTGATGACTACTAGCAAATAGATATAAATTAAAAAATTGGACGCAAAATGATTATGGTACATGGACTTACCTTGACGAACAAACAGTTAGATGCAGGGATCAGAGTAGTTTCTTGTCGTAGAACAGGGAGCAGTTCACAGGTTGCAAACTGACGAGTTTGCTCAAAGTGGTCACGGAAGTTCACAGAGACGAAGAGCAGATAACCAGCACCTTCACGGGTTGACTAGCAAAGCGCAAAGAAGTTCTCATTAGAAATATGAAGTGGGTTATAAAGAATTCGAAACAGGGGTGTGTTTGTGAATGAATGACGTGTATATGTCGTGGCATTATGCGGATTGCAGGGGGGCGTCCAGCGTGAGGGGGGATGCTTGGCAGGAGACACGGGGTCTGGAGGTAGACATGGGAACAACAACCCATGCTCTATAGACCACTTTGAAGTGTACATGGTCTTTGGCACCTCTTGGCCTTTATCGCTCCCTGACAGCTCCACTTGCCAGCAGCGCAAGTACCCTGGTGCGAACTGCCTTTGATAGGGCGGGGGGGGTGGATCGGGGCGGTGGTCGTGCAGACAAGACACAGGAAGACTCGTGAATGGAGACACACTTATGTGGATTGCAGGGGGGCGTCCAGCGTGAGGGGGGATGCTTGGCAGGAGACACGGGGTCTGGAGGTAGACATGGGAACAACAACCCATGCTCTATAGACCACTTTGAAGTGTACATGGTCTTTGGCACCTCTTGGCCTTTATCGCTCCCTGACAGCTCCACTTGCCAGCAGCGCAAGTACCCTGGTGCGAACTGCCTTTGATAGGGCGGGGGGGGTGGATCGGGGCGGTGGTCGTGCAGACAAGACACAGGAAGACTCGTGAATGGAGACACACTTATGTGGATTGCAGGGGGGCGTCCAGCGTGAGGGGGGATGCTTGGCAGGAGACACGGGGTCTGGAGGTAGACATGGGAACAACAACCCATGCTCTATAGACCACTTTGAAGTGTACATGGTCTTTGGCACCTCTTGGCCTTTATCGCTCCCTGACAGCTCCACTTGCCAGCAGCGCAAGTACCCTGGTGCGAACTGCCTTTGATAGGGCGGGGGGGTGGATCGGGGCGGTGGTCGTGCAGACAAGACCCGTTTGCCGCAGGGCCTCACCAAGGAGAGGCCATCTAACTGAATGTAAGAGGATGGCTGCAGGATCTACTACATGGAAGGCAGGGGGGTGAGTTTATAAATACCTCACCCTCCCAGGAGAATATACACTAGATTAATTTAAAAAATCAAAACAACCATTGTTAAAATATATGTTGGGCTTTATTTTAGATTTTAATTAAACATAAATAATAAACATTACACATTGTAAAGTTGAGGTTGCAGCACATCGAGGGAAAATCCGCGGTATTGTCCACTGTCACTGGGGAAATGTTGTCTAATGGCAAGTACCGCACAGGCAGGTATTACTCTCCGAACGCGGTGTCCGAGCCTCCCGTGAAGCCACCAAGTGAAGCAACGATAGGCCACCAGCCTGTACCACCTGTGAAAAAAAAAGATGCAAACTGTATTAAACTGACCAAACTTTCTTATCAATGTCGATTCAGGTAACACATGTCATTTTTCTTAGAAAAAAATTATATCTAGAAAATGCACTATATGGAACCAATTTACATGCGTTCGAATGATATGTAAATGTAATTTTATATGTGGGAGACGACCATGAAATAGTGGTGGCATCACTGACATCACAAACAGAGTATACTTACTCGTTACTCGGATTACGCGGACGAACAGTGCCACGAAGTTCGTGCATAAGCACCATCATCATCCTCAACACTGTCCGTGAGAGGCAGGCTTCCCTGAACTCTGGCAGCTCGGTGATGCATTGCGGACTTTGCTCGCCTTCCTGCAGACTTTGCTCGCTTTCCGAAATGTAGGCCAAGCACCCGGAATTTTCACGGCAGCAGCAGTTCTCCTCCTCAGTTGGCATTAGCTCGCACCGATTGCACGTGCACCAGGTGGAGACGCCGTCCATGCGACATGGTCCAGGCTCTTCATCCGTTGACTGGTCCTCCCAACTGCCGTCCGAATCCCCATCGTTTTCGCGTGCTTGCCTTTCCAGTAGTTCCTCCTCGGTGTACTCGGGCTCGTACATATACGGCATTATTGTGGCCATTGTGCGGTAAAGATAGTAAAATAATTTACAGAGATGGTACAGGTGTTCACACGGGCTACAAGCGGCGAAGGTAGCTGACCAGAGCACTGAAACGAGTCACAGAATACTCAAAGTAACACAGAGAGAGGAATGGAATCGAAAATCTGCTGCTGTATGTTGTGAAACGGTCTGTTTATACTTATTGGGGAAAGAGGCGTCCTGCCATTTCCATGGCAACACGTCAATAGCTGAGGCGCAGCGATTGTTGACACGAGACGTGCTTGAAATGGGCAGTACGCGTCTGCTGATGTCAGGCTCAGGGGCGGGGGATTTGATTTAGTGCCGCAAAGGCAGGTGAGCCAGGTCGATGGGGCGAAATGATAGGATTATCACAAAATGGAGGCTGATTTCGAGTGCGATAATGGGCGAAAAGTCGGGTAAGGTCCATAGGAAAGTTTCCTACGATCTACCGATTTATGCTTACAAACACATGGCCGACCCGTAGGGACAATAAAAAAAAAGTCCCGGAACTATCCTTTAAGTATTGGTCATTGGGAGAAGCACTGGTGATTGGGGCTCTGAGCTCGTGTCTGCTAGGCACTCATACAGTTTCAACTTTTACTTTGATTATTCCGTAGGTGCCTTACAGGCCGTTTTATATATTTACTAGTTTTATTTTCTGCAGCGTTCTTGTGTAAATTGTTTGATACTCAGGATATTTTTTGTTCGTGTGGCAATAGGGTGCTGATTGGGGTTGCGAGCTAGACTCTCCCCAATTCGGTGGCGACTTTCTGTCAGAAAGATTCATTCTGGCAGTTGCCATATAAATATTGGAGGTGTGTTAAAGAGGGTGTTTGGAAAATTTAGGAAAAAAGATTAGGTCTCGGTGACTGGGGTTGTGGGTTTGTTTTTCCCCGCATTTACTTTGTTCAAGGGCATAGTTTGACTCCATGCTTTAAATACCCAATGTGTGGGGTTCTGTAAGGCTTTGCAAATGGGAGTTATGCTCAGAAGCATGGGTAGTATTCCAGAGGAGGCCCTACAGCAGGGTGGAAGGGGCCCACCCCAGGTGGTAATTTCTCTCCCGCCACCTGCTCAAATGATTTTATCGGGTGATGGGGGTTTATTACCAACTATGGTAGAGGATATTTTAGCGGGGTCTCTGTTAAGAGCCCCTAAAATAGAGAAGGAGGTCCTGAAGGATATTAGCCAGGACCCAACTAAACAAGTGGATTCAATGGCTGAGGTGGTGGAGGTTATAAATCGGGCCCTTTCCAACATTGAATCAAAGGTGAATTTTGTGGTGGATGAGGCAGGGGTGGTGGAGAGAGATTTAGGTTCGGACAACTCAATTCTGGCCCCACTGCTTTCACACCAGTTAGCCAGAAAAGTTTATGGCTCAAGGGACTTTAAATCGAAGGAATGATTCATTCCTGAATCTCCGGGAAGAGAATTGGGTTATAAAGGGAACCCACTCCATCACCACTTTAGTTGTATTCAAGGTAGGGAGGATGGATTTCGGGGCTATGTTACCCTAGAACCAGACCAGGTTGGACAAGGAGATAGGGGAGTGAAAGGTAACATAACCACAAGGGGTAGAGACTTTGAGGCTGAGGCAGTGGAGGTTTAAGGGACAAAAGAAGTCTCCCAACAGGACCAATTGCCACCAATAGACGAGTTTTCTTTCCCAGTCCTGTCCAGAATTATGGACTCCATGGACAGAGGTTATGATACACTGAACTTTGAAATTCGGGACCTTAGGAAGTCAATGAAGGAAGTTCTGAATAAAGTTCATTTACTAGAAGGCTACATAATGGCAGTATCAGTTTTTAATACTTTGAATTTAAAAAGGAATGGTACGGAAGGGGCAGATATTCCTCAAGAAGGGGGGGCGGTGTCAAAAAGCATGGAAGCTTTGGTGGTGAATGAAGTGCCCGGGGAGGAGGGTCCAGCCCAACACCGGAAGTCGACGAATCTGAAATAGCACTTCCGTCAGTATCAGGCCTGGGGGTGGCAACTGTGATGCTGGAAATGCATCGGAGGGACAGGGCCTCTGTATCCTTGTCCTTTACTGCCTTTTTATCGTGTGTTCTGTCGTGTTTTCCGTGCAGGAGTCATGTGGGACTCCTGGCGGTGCAGCTCTCTCTCTTTTGGTTTGGTGAACAGACCGATGGGATACCCTTACGGCACCCATGGGTAAGGGTACAACCCTGTGCCCCTAGTGTATGTTTTTGGGCACATGTGGGTGTCCCTCAGAGCAGGGTATGGGCTGGTGGCAGCTCCATGTTGAATTTGACAGGTGCTCTGAGTATCCTCCATTTTGGTATACCCAGGCCCTGCCATTGGAATCGGTTGATTCCTGATAGAAAACAAGATGGACCCTGTGGCCTCTTGCTTTCTATTGCCTGTTACCTTGTTTTCCCAAAGTCCTGGGAAGCCCTGACTCTGTCCCTTCCCCCTGACTGGCTGTTGGGTGGAAGTTCCATATATGGTGTTGTTGTAAAGTCCAGTCCAGACTGGCTGGAGCCTTCCCAGTGACTGTATGTTGTGGGTACACCCTGTGGGTGGGACCTGGGTGAATGGAGTGTGTGACCAATATGCACTTCTTGTTGTGGCTGTCTGGTTTCTGGTATGAAAGACAAAGACTGAGACAGCCCTGCCCGAAACTGGCCTGAATGCACTGTGTAGTGTTGAATGGCTGGGTACTTGTCCCAATCCACATTCCTTGTTGTGAGTGTCTGAGAGGGAGGAGGATGGCCTGAATGCACTGTGTGCCTGATTGGCTGACTGACTGCATGAATGCCCTTCTGTATGATTGTCTGCTGAGTGTAACTCAGCAGTGTGGATGAGAGACAGGATAGTATATCTGGGGACTTCTGACCACTGGAAATTGTTCAGAAGCTTTGTCTACATTTGAAGAGTAACTGGAACTGCTGATCTTCGACGCCCAACTGGAAGAAGAAGACTTACTGTTGCATTTGCTTCGACCTGATTGAAAGCTGCCGAATTCGTCGAAGACTGATCTGAGAGAGGACCTGGTAAGGCGCCCTCTTCCCGTGCTCCGAGGGACCATCGAGCACTGTTAACCTTCGCCGAAGCTCCCTGGAAGTCAGAGCCTCGAAAGGCTGCCGACCCGAGACGGGACCGCTGTGGAGAACGAAGTGAAGCACCTAGACTACGCCGCCGTCGAAGTCCATTGCCGTCGACCAGGGTTCGCAGGTTTGTGTAACTGCTGGAGACCTGTCGAAGTTGTGTTGCCCAAACGCAGGGACCACTTGATGCCGTGCCGCCGATGGCCGGAGCCGCCCGCTCCTTTGCCTAAGAACATTTGAATCGAAGGACTCCCCTGTCCGCACCGTCGACCGCTTTGTCCTGCCGGAGAAAGTCAAGGCTGCCGACTCGCCGAGGAGAATCCGCCGGTGGGTTTCTCGCCACCTGAAGGCCACAAAGACTTCGACGACTCGACGCCCTTGCTGGGCCACAGTTCTTCAGAAACGCTTTGCGGTCCTGAACAATCAATCGCCGAGGTGCCCCGGACACCTCATCCTCGCAGGACGTCGCCGATGAGCACTGCCTGGATCGACGTCGTGGTCTCGGCACCCTCGAACTTCTCATCGACGCCGTTGAAGCCATGTTCACTTTCTTCGACGCCTCTCGACGATCCGTGACTCCTGCTTGGAAGGGGGTCACTCAAGAAGGATCCGTCGACGCTTCTTCGAAGAACTCTACTCCACCAGGTACATTGGGGGGTAAAAACATTATAGGAGAGAACAAGACTATTGAGCAATATATGGACTGGGCTTGTGCTATATCTTTATTTTACAGGTTACCCAGGTGGGGGGATCTCCACACAGAACTGTGTCTAGGTAACAGGGCCAGTATTCTGCCTATTGTTTCAACCATCTTGCTTTCCTTCCTATCTCTATTGCTGGTTTCCTTGTTATTGATCTGTGTGACATTCTGACAGTATAGTTGATGCACTTTAATGAGATCTGATAATATTGGTGGTACCACTTTAGAATTGTATATATTTACCTTTGTTGATTTCTGAGTACAAAGTGTGTTATTGTGATAGTGTACATACCTTTGAATATTAATTATATAAAGACTGTGTTTTCAGTAATACAGTGTGTGGACATTCCTTTGTGGGGGCTTGGGGACTACACTGTACTTAAGAACCAGCCTGCATCATCTCCTGAGAAGCTAGGCCTTGATTGCTCGTCCATTGCTACCGCATAGAGAATCTTGGCTGGGGTCCTCTGTGCCTCTCCTCTGCCATATAGAGAGCAGAAGTACAGACACCCCCCACCGGTATCTTTACAACAAGTACATGGGAAAAAGCTGTTGAGTAGTAGCCCAAAGGTAAAGAACCCTGGTTCTATTAACAGTTCGGGGTATCATAAAAAAAAATCCAAAAATCGTAAGCTTCCTCCAACCCAACAAAATAAGTGATCTAGGAAACTTTTGCGAAATCTAAGGATGGAAGTGGATAGACACATGCAGATTGATAGGGATGTGTTAGAACAGAAGAAAAGAGACTTCTTCAAAATTAAGAAAGGAGCTCCTCCTAAAGAAATGGTAGTGTCTAGGGAAGTTGGTAAAGTTTTTTCAGCCCCAGAAAACATGCAGGAGGAGGATAGTCCATCCTTTGATTTAAGTAACATTTCAGTATACTCAGTGGGTGGGGAAGACTCAGATGGTGGGAACGTTGAGGGTTCAGAGGACTTTATTAACATTGATCTTGGTGTTGGGAAGGGCACGGGAAAGTGTTGCGTATTAGGGGAGGGTATGGTGGTTCCCCAAGTGTGGGTCGGTAGGTGTGTGTTTGGGGAAATCTCTGGAGGCCCAATAATTCAAGCATCGAAGGTGGGTAAACTTTATGCGATTTTTCTCTAAACCAGTGGTGGTGAAAGAAGCTTCGGGGGTACCGCCTTTGCCTAGGGTTTACTTGACCGTGCCATTGCCTAGATCAAGAACAGTGGAAGAAGTAATCAAAATCTTATAACCTCTGTGATTCGATGGGGTACTCACGGCTCTTCGGGTTACGACAGATGTGAAGAGGTAAGGGGCGTCCCCCCAGAGGTCCAGAGGCCAGATAATCTGTGCTCTGTGCTCCCAGGGGGCCGCCCCCTGGGAAACCCTCTTGGGGAAGAAAACCCAGATCCTGTAGGTCTTGTGTAGAATGGAGCTCCCAGTTCGTCGTGGCAGGTAGAATAAAGGAGATCTTCCCGACTGAAGCCAAAAGGGGGAAGAGGTATTGAAATGACGGTCAAAGGCAAACAGTTGTACCCAGGAATAAGGAGAAAGGAGGCGAAGCAGAATAAAGGAAAGAAAGAGCAGAGGACCGTTGGAACCAGGAAAATAGGAGGGGTAAGTAAAGGCCAGAGCGAGAGAAAGGAAGGCGTAGCAGAGCCGCGAACGGCTGCTAGTAACAGAAGCTGCCGGCCAGGGGAGACCGAAGCCGGAAGAAAGAAAAGGCTGAGAGCGGCAAGGACGTGAAGTAGTAGAAGAAGCCGCAAGCGGCAGAAAATAAATGAGCCGCGGATGCGGGAAAGGAAAGCGGCAGCGAGGAGTGCTGGCAAAGGCAAGTTTTACGAGCGAGCAGCTACAAGGGAAGCAGAGTAGCAACACAGTTTACCTGTAAGTTCCCGGTGTACAAGTACAAACGAATGGTGGAAAGAGAGGAAGGACTAAGGTGGAAGAAAAGACTAGACCTGCATGTTAGTTGATAGAAACATTATCAAGGAGCCGCCATCTTGGATTCCACTGAGTGTATCGTGGTTGATGTAGCTTCCATTGTCTCCATAGGTTTCTACGCGTTCTTGTAACACAAAAAGTAAGTTTGTGGAAGTACTCAGGGGGTCGGGGAGTAGGGAGGACACGCAAAGAAGGTCACCTAAAAAATGGCCATCTCAGCAACAGGTCACCCCCTCACAAAAATTGGTTGTGGAATATGACCATTTATGTATATTTTTGAATCGACTCTTTGAAAATTCTAACAGGTACGCGTTGAACAGACATTATATTCTGGCCCTAATGCAGGAAATTCCCAATTTGAGATTGATGTCTTCAGGGGACATTAGAACGGTTGAATTTGTATATGATGATTGCCTAGACACAGTAAAATTCCACCTGAGGTCACCTTTAACAAAGGAAATAAGTATGGCAGCTAGACAGCGTTTTCTGGCTTTGAGTTTTGAGGTAACCGACACAGGGCCTTCGATATTGTCAAGTCTGGCGCCAATTTACCAAGCGAAGAAGGGTATGACGCAAGACGAAAGAGATAGATACAATAAGGAGATTTATAGCTCTAGAGGTTACACTTGAGATCCAATCAGGAGAGGGGATGTCCAGGGGGGAAGGGAGGAGACACTCTCAATACACATGATGGTCTAATTGGTCATTGATCACGTGGAATTCCAGAGGTTACAAGAATATTATGAATAATCACGTCCTCTTCTCCACATTTGATATAATATGCTTACAGGAAACTTTCCTGCAGGATACGCCAATAATAGACGGCTTTGACACTGCATACGTTAAGGCCCAACGGGGAGTTAAGGGAAGGCCGAATGGTGGACTTATAACGGCCGTTAAACGGTCCTTGGGAGCTACCATGCAGACAATTGAAACAGCCAGGCCGGATATGTTAGTTGTGTTGTTAGAATGGCAGGAGTACGGGGGGGTCACCAAGTAAATGTTATTTGGTGAATGTCTACTTCAGTCCGATAAAGGAACAACTAGAGGAGGCCTTGACAGCCATGTCCTTCACATTATTGGGTGAGCTTCCTGTGGATGGGGCCTCAGTGATAATTGTTGGAGACTTCAATGCAGAATGTTTAGAAGAAAAATGGTATCTGGAGCAAAATAGGAAGTCTGTTGGTAAGGAGGCCTGGGAGAGAGGAAAAAGAATTATCCAAGAATTTGAGACATGGAATTTAATAATTGTTAATGGCAATATACAAAATGACATTCCTCCAGCCTTCACATGGCAGAATGGGTTGTGGAAGACAACACTAGATTATGTTTTCGTTTCACAAGATTTAGTCATGAGAGGGGATACCCTTGAAGTAAAACCCCTGATTTGGAGTGATCACTCTGTGCTCATATTTAAATATTTTGGTCTGGTAAGGAAAAGAAATAAATCCGGGAAGGAATGAGGTTCCGTGACGTCGACAGTGGTGACCTTCTCACTTGTCATTTTCTGACAGAGAGGAAGCCCCATCATTGTTGCCAGACCTTGGTCTATGTAGTTACCAACGGCTCCGCTATCTATATATGCCTCCACAGCATGCATCCGAGACAGTTGTTGGTGACTGATCAAAATCACAGGCAGGGCAACGTGTGAGGTCTGTGGCTCTTTTCCTTCGCTCGACAAACGGACCTCTACGCTTGCGCCGGGCCTGGCAGTTTTCCGACTCTTGTTCTCCTTCTTTCTCTGGAGCTCCAACTGTTCTCCTAGGGGGTTTTACGGGACATTCTGAGGAAGTGACCTGATTTCCCGCAGTACAGGCATAATTGCTGTTGTCTCCTTTTGTCTCTTTCGGCCTTGGTTAATGGGCTACGTACCCCCCCAATTTGCATGGGTTCCAAAGTGTTTTCTGATGGAACGCGGAGTGTTCTCCTTTGAGCGTACATACACAGTCCGATTCTCTGTTCTGGCTCGATCTGTCCTTCGATCTTGCAGCCTGTGGTCTAGCTGCACCACTAGGTTGACTAACTCTGCACAGTCTTTTGGTGGGTTGACCACCTGAGCTAGGACGTCTTTCAATTCTCTGACAAGACTGAACTTCTACTGGTAAGCTCCCCCAGCACACTCAATAACCTTGACACACAATTCAGCCACTTCACCATTGACTCCGTTAGAATCCCTGTCTCAGACTCAGTCAAAACCCTCGGACTCTACCTGGATTCTAACCTGTCCATGAATAGGCAAGTCAGTGCCATCGCCTCTTCTGCAGTTTACCATGCCAAACTAATTAACGCAGCCATGCCATTTCTCTCCAAGGAAAACTGCACCAACATATCCAGAGCTATCACCGGCTATAGGCTAGATTACTGTAATGTTCTCTTCTTGGAACCTCCACAAAAAACCTGGATAGACTACAAGTCATCCAGAACAATGCGCTCCGCGCAGCCCAAAGCATATCCAAAAGATAGCACATCTCGGCTGTCAGGAAAACAGCCCATTGGCTCCCAATAAAAGAAAGCATCATATTCAAAACCCTGACACTGACTCACAAGTGCATCCACCTCTCCGCACCTGTCTACCTTTCGCAAAGGATCCACCACTCCACATCTGCTAGACCAACTAGAACACCCTACGCCAACATGCTTTGCGTGCCCATGGTAAGGAAAGCCAAAGCAGGTGGCACCAGCTTCCCTTACCTCGCACTGGAATGCCCTACCGCCCACCCTCCGAGGCGAGACATCTCTCATTGCTTTCCGCAAAGTCATGAAAACAGTGCTCTTCATCTGATATGCGCCAAGATCACCAGCTAACCGATAAATTGTATCATGTATATATGCACACTTATGTTCAAGTGTATGCAATTATGTGACCCATTGTAAATGTGTACAGCCATCTCTGCTGCTCCCACCCCGTAACTATGTTTGTTGCTAGTAAAAGCGCCTCGATGCCCAAGGGCTGCTGTGCGCTATACAAATGTAATAAATAAAAAATAAATAAATTGTTGCAGAAGACAATCCACTGCTGTTGTTATGCTATTATCAGTATTTTATGTAGTTAGACATTGGTCAAGACATGCCTACCAGATAAGGGGCAGCCAATGATGATACTAACACTTATATAAAATATAGGTATATATGTTCCCTTAACCCGTCCCTCCGCCCAATAGGTTTTTACTGTTTGCCACATAGGATGACATCATAGCTGACGTACATCGAGGTATAAAGCCTTTTGCATAATAGACATGCGCTGAGAGTTTGTGAGCTACAATCTGTTTGTTCGCCAGGTTTCCCTACTTATTTGAACTGATAATAAAGTAGTATTTTGCCATATTGTTTTAGTCTGTCTGTTTATTTGGGCCTGAGATCATTTATTTGATAATCCCATTCGGCACTTAAAATGCTCCAGGAGCTACTGCACAGGATAATCCAGAAAGCAAGAAACCAAAAGCTGAGGTCGGGTACCGGCAAAACAAGCAAACATCGTACTCCACAAGCAGAAAAGGGCTAGGCAAAGGCAATCAAGTCTGAGGGCAGGTACTAAAGAAAGGATCAGATTTTCAGAGTGGAACGGGTAACAAAAATTAGCATGGCTACTCACGAATGGTTGAGAAGCACCGACACCCATTCTTCCGTCCTTTTTATTGATGGAGTAGTGTGATGGGTCAGCAATGCGAGACGGACACTCAGGTATAAGTTTGTCACAAGTTGCCATTATATTAAAATAAAAAGGGTGAGACAAAGGCCTATCTTTCCCTAGCCTAACAAGGATTTCCCTACCTAACAAAGACTAGAGGAAAATAACCTAAATCTGTCCCTTACACGAATACACACAACCAAAATCATACAGGAATTATTTGGCTGTATAACTTCACAAAGAAATAACATATCAATTCAAACATAACGATTATAAACAGAACTCCTTGTAACCAGGGTCGGATCCCCTTCTCCTGGATAAATTCAGGATGTTTCAAACCAAAGTTCGGTGTCAGAAAAGTTATTTTTAAAGCCAAGTCCTACTCCTGGTAGAAATAACAGTTTGCTCAATATATTCGTCACTTGGCACACTGAGGGCCTGATTCTCAAGTGGGTGTTAAGTACCGAAAAAGTTGTTAAAAGTGTTAACAACCTTTTCGGTACTTAAGACCTATTCTGAAGGTGGCGCATTCTTCCAAAGTCAGTATGAATGCGCCACTTTTGGGATATATGTGGCGGTTCCTAGGATGGGTGGGAAACCAACCTAGCAACCGCCACATTCGTTACCTGCTACTTAAGACACATATTCTTGTGGCACTCCTCGATTTTTATCATTTGGCTGTATTGCTTATTAAATGCAACTCTATTTTCATTACTGGTGGCAACTAGTAGACAACACTTGAGTCTGGTTCAGCAAAATAACAGTATAGTATTTAGCTATGAGATGATGATTTTTTTTTTTTAAGAACAAAAGGAATTTTTTCACTTTCTGAAGCATTTATGTAAACACCATTAACCCTCCATAAGTAGCATTTTCTGTAAAGACGCGACTCACTGATGAATGATGGTACAAGGACCACTTTTTTTGAGGCGAGAGGGTCGACACTTTATTTGGGTGTCCGGACCTATTTCTTGTCCCAGTCCGACCTTGCTTGAAGTACTACAAATGTGGTAGAAGATTATGGTGGAAAGAACAGATAAATCCACTACAGAGTTTGATGAACTGTTGTCTAATCATCCTGACTAAGAGGTTGCTTCTAAAGAATAACTATAACGTGATAACCAGTGATTTATCTTCAAAGAACATTTACTTTGACTTCTGACTTAAGATGGCAAAAGAAAGTCCTGTTGGTTTTCCAAGCAGAAGATGGTGAAAACTTTAATTATTGTTTGCAAGTGTGGAAAACTGTCAGGAAATGTAAAGGGATCCGGGATCCGAACCAGTCCGGAGCCCGGTGCCAAGTAGCAAGACCTGTTACACCTGCTGTTTCCACAGCTCCATGGCTGCTTCCACCTGCAAATAATATCCGCCCTCCTAGCCCCCCCCCCACAACCCGATTGGTGCCCTCGCCTTCCCACAACACGGCCTGAAACCATGCTGCAGGCACTCGACCCGCGCCATTACAGGAGCCATCTGAGGCCAGGTAAGGGTGTGCTGCCCCAACCCCGCAGACTACTTCCCAAAATCCCACATTTTGTACTTTAAAAAGTATGTTTGTGTGCAGCGAGTCTTCTCTCCATGGCTGCTTCCACCTGCAAATAATATCCGCCCTCCTAGCCCCCCCCGCAACCCGATTGGTGCCCTCACCTTCCCACAACACGGCCTGCATTACCTGAGGAGCACGGTGAGTAGCAAGGCCCTCCTAGGAGCGCCCTAATTTTTAAAAATCTGTAGGCCCCGAGGCCTTGTCGTTCCCCCAGCAGCCCGCTCCCACCCCGCACCCTCTTCCTGGTTCACCTTCCCTCCCCCCTCTCGACCCGCCCAGCACCGCTCCCATTGTTCCTCCCAGCCTTCATCACTGGTCCTCCCAGGGCAGCCCATATGCCCGTGCAGCCCTAAGGCCAAGGGCGGCTCCTACATTGGCGGCTCCAAGATGTGTCTGCAGGTGTCAGCAGGGGAAGCCAATGAATCCACCAGACACCGACAAAACTGTAAGTGTTGGCATGGGTGGGGTGTAGAGCAATTACTCTACTCCAGAAAGCTCCTGCCACTCTAACTTACCTTTCAATAACCTAGACTGCTACAGACTTACACCATGCATTCTTGGAGAGATATGTGACCACAGCCTAAACCTATTCATGGCTGGACAGCAAACATTGCCTGCAGTATAATGTTAACTAGTACCATACCCGGAGAGAACCACAAATATTAGCCTGCGTCGCATCTAGACAGAAATGTGATTGTTAGCAAAAGCCACAATTAGATGGAATTCCCACGTTTAGTCAGCGCCAAATCTAGATAGAATTGTGATGGTTAGCATATGCCACACTTAGATGGAATTCCCACGTTTAGTTGGCGCCAAATCTAGATAGAAATGTGATTGTTAGCATATGCCACACTTAGATGAAATTCTCAAGCTTAGCCCGTGCCACATCTAGATGGAGGTGTGATTGTTGGCATGTGCCGCACATATATGGAATTCCTAAGTCTAGCCTTCTTCTTATCTAGATAGTAATGTGATTCAATGATTGCCATACGATTCACCGGCCATGCCGGGTCCAAGCGTTCAATCATGAATCAATAACCGACTCACTAACAATTTCACCCCTCTGCATATATCCTCTCAAACTCTAAACAAACACAACCACAACTCTATAACACAACAAACCGCACATACTTCACTACACAGCAACAAAAAACAACAACAAAAAAAAAACACATAGGCTCGCACAATAGTACACAACGGCTACCGAACGGAAAACACCCCAAGCCCAGCCAACGGACCCACCGGGTTGAGGCCGCCAACAGCACATCACAGCTCTCTTGCACTTTTCCAGCTTACTCCCACTAACTAACCCCTCCCTCCTCCCTGTTTCTTTTTCGGAGCCACCAGAACTCCAGGGGACCACTCGGTGGTGATAGTGCGCGGTACAAATATCCTTTAACATTAACATATCCACCTTAACCATCAGGGAAATAGAGCACCTCCCTATGGTAGGCGTACACATAAGGTACGCTTTCAGTCATTCCGAAAGCACTGGGGGATGCCATGACAACGGAAACGCTCTGCGTTGTTGGGATCACGTGTCTTTTCACGTTGAGCCCAGTTGTGGCGGATCACGTGACCGGTGTTTGGAGTTTTCATGGATCGTTCAATCTTGGCGCTTCGCTTCTGAATTTGTATTCTATTGCCTTGCTTTTGCGCTTCTGGATTTTTGTATTCTTGTGACCTCGGCTTGCTTACTGGATTCCTTTGGATTGCCCCTTTCTGTCTCCCGGCTTTGGACCCATTTTGACCTCGAACTGCTCATCGACCTTCCTCTGCTTTGTGATTCTGTCATCTGCTCATCTACTAGGTTTTGACCCACGCACTACTCATCGACCTGCTGCTGCCTCACCCTGGTTCCTTCCTTACCTGCACTGTGCTTACCGCGGACTTCGGTTCCTCCCGGCGTGCTGAACTAGAGACGCTTCGTGCTGCTGATTAGGCGTCCTCGTGCCGGCGGTGGATAGTTGGATCACTGAACTCCTTTTTCACGGACACTGGGATTGTGAATAACAGGCGTCCTCGTGCCGGCTGGTGTTAGGGTTTTACAGACTTACCTTGGATTTCCATTTTCCTTTTTCTTCATGACCCTGCAAGAAACATACAGATGATAAGAGTGTTCCATGTTACGCTTCATTCAGTACTTTAGCCATATCTGTGACTAGTGTCTAATTTGTTGGTGTTCTTTTAGGTTAGACGTCTCACGGTTCCTCTTACTGATTCTTGCTAGCTTTGCAGGTTTACATTGTTGTGACTTCCTATATTGGGTCATTACTGTCAATTGGCTGTTACGAATTGTTACTTTATTTTCAGGCTGGCGGTTCCTGTGGCGTCCATCCATCTTTTGGTTAATAGATCCTTTAAGGGGTATTTCTTAGTCCCTCTGAAGGGTATATTGGCAAAAAAGAACTTGTCGGCTACACGACGGGTTCAACGGCCAAGATTGACCTCCGCTTATTTGGCAAGAATATCAAGCCTGTGCTGACAAAAATCTTTTGAAACTGAGACAGTCAGGGCCCGATTCTCATGTTGGCGCAGTGAGCGTGCTAAAGAGCACGAATCACTGTTCCAAATCAGCACGCCCAGGCTCCACTACTATTTGCAAATGGCCTGGGCGTCCTTGTAGTGCACGACAGTGCACCATGGTCATTGCACCTGTTTTTGGGCACAACAGGTTCAATGCACAAATCACTGCAGCACTTTTGTAAAACAACAACATAATTGTTATTTTATGAAAATGCTGCAGAGAACAAGGTTGCATAATGCAACTTTTCCTAGCCCAGACAACCAGGGCCTTTGTTTCATGACAGCAAAACAGCAAGAAGTGAAGAGGGTGGAATGGAGATCTTTGAATGGAACAATACATTGAAAGGCATGCAGAAAAGCCAGAAAACAAATATGGTAGATCATAGATACATGCATACGTACCTATTGTGATGTTGTAAGAAAATGTGTTTAATATTTGATGGTGCTTATGATATATGCTTCTCCCAGCCCGAGCTGCCAAGTACACTAAACCAAGCTACTAGAATAATTAATGCTCACCCTAACAGCAGCTTCAAAATTGTATCCTGCCCTGACATAGGATACAACGTTGAAGCTGCTTACTTTACTGGTTTTCCCACCCACCTGCACTGCGACGGGCTTCTTGTGGCACTCCTCCACAATACCGGCACCAAAATGGTACCGTATCTGTGCGCAAATGCTGGAACTCCCTGCCTCTCGACCACAGACTAGAACCATCCTTCTTGACCTTCAAATCCGGAGTAAAAAGATGGCTGAATAACAAGCCCAGTCGTTGACTCCCCTCTATCGACCCCTGCCTTCAGACCTCACAGTTACTGTCCGTCTGCCATTCACTGTCAATGTTTTTGTGACTATTACAGATTCCTGTAACTCCTGCTGTAACTCCTGCTACCCAGACCTAACTGTAATCATTGGTCTTCCCATCTGCTGTTAATGTTTTACTTATTTATTGCCTGTAACATTCAAGTTTTCCAGCGCCCAGTTACCTCAGGGTTCGGTGTGCTATACAAATCCAAAATTCTTTACTTTAACAAGTTAAGCGACCGTTCGTTCAAATAATTGAAGAAAGTGCCTGAGGCCGGGTAGTAGCTGGTGCGTGCCACGGAGCCTGAGGAGCTAGCTAAAACACAGAGGGACCCAGACACAGGACATCCCATCTCATCTTGTGCACTTAATGGTTAGTGGCCTACATGCGCAGGGCATCTGAATTATGCATACACATCAAGTGTGTGACAGACACCACGCTGAATCCTGTGTTGCAACCAGCCCTATATGAAGAAGACCACACTGTCACTACTGGGGAGGAAGAAGCGTGCATTAATAATGTCAAGATTATTGGAAACAAATAGTGTCACGATAATTTACCCACACTCATGCACTTGCAGTGAGTGTGTGATATGTGTTTGGAGAAGAGAGGCTGTGCGGGTGCCGTGAGTGCACTTGGTGGAGTGGGAGGGGGGTGTACACCAACACATGTTGCTGAAGAGGAGCCACACACTGACCCGGTGCTGCATCCCCCCCGTTAAAGACACAGTAGGCAGGATGTGACCGTCACCCCCCGTCACGTGCGGACACCAGGCCTTAGTCAGCACAGGGCTCCTGCTGAACACCCGCAGCACTAGAGCCGAAGCCACAGTCGACCCCACCAGAAGTGGACCCTACAGCTAAGACGAGGGGCCTGTGTCAACTACTGTGTTACTGACATCTGTAACTCCCATAGACGAACACTGTTACGTCAAAAAGGTGTGTCTGGTGTAATGCTCACGGATAATATAATTAATCAAGATAAATCAGGTTAGCAAATCTCTAACATCACAATTAGGTGGTTTAGAATACCAGCACTAATTATAGTGCGCGCTCAACCCGGCCCAAATCTTGCACAAATTTGGGTCAGATTGGTTACATCCCACTCTAAATGACAGCTATCCGCCCACCTGGTACCAGGAACCACGATGAGACAGCCTCGGGGCGCACATTGAGTGGCTCGCAACCATGGTTATGTTCATACTTCAAAGCAAAAGACATTGTCCCAACTTGCTCTGGTACTCGCATCAAATCAGCAAGGAGAAGTAACATTAATGTATAGATCGCACGGTAAAACTTTGCGAATTCGGCACTAACATGCGGCACCTTTGGCTGCGGGTTGTTACGGGAGCGTGACCGCACCAATGAAATGGTTACATTATCTTGAGACACACGATAAAAGCGGTCCCCTGTTAAAGTTAAACAAATAACAAAACACGGTATTTTGCCGGCAATAGACTACAATAGACTACATGTTCCAGCAGCTCTGCATTTACGCACGGCCGTAACTATTGTGCCATGTTGTCACGGGTTGCCTTTTGACCACGTGACTCCATTTAAATATTCTATTGCTCAGTAACGACAGTCCTCGCCAGCTTGAAAACACACAGTGTTATTGGCTGCAGTGCATTAACGGCACAGATTAAGGTAAGCTTTGCAGAAGCTTCTGGTTGCTCATATCTGCCAGACACTATACGCGTATGCAGCACCGTAGGCATGTCACTTTTGATGAGATGATATACACGAATGCTATATAGCAAAAACATGCTCCTCAAATTCGAATTTTGAAAGTAACATGAAGGCACAGCTCTAATGACTGAAGCCCGTGTTTTCAAATAATTAAAAGCATGCATTTTTGCGCGCTGGTCATTTAAGTGGAAATTAAATGCAGATTAAGCCCCTTCCAACATGCGCACATAATAGACACATGCGTACGTAGAAGACACAAATATTAGTAACTAGAGTAAGTCACTTTTTCCATTACGTTTTGAGCCTTTCACTTACTAATCGGCTAACGTTATTAGTTACATTACAACATAACGCAGAAGGTGTCTAGCACACTTAATCACTGCACCAGCAGCTCACGCCGCTTGTAGCAATCCACACAAATTCGAGTTCACAGTTCATGATAAAATAACAAAAGCCAAAGTTGATAATATACTTTGGATTTGGACATTAGTCCGTAGAACACATCTAGTCATTAATGCGCTTTCTTTCTTTGATTTAGGCAAAACATCAGCCACTGGAACATATGTCCATGTTATGCCATCCATAGGCATCTGGCAGATTCCAGTCAATTTGATGCTGGTTTCAAAGATATACAAACAGCAATTGCTTACTTGTAAGTTTTTGAGTTTATTATTAATTAAATCCTTTTCTCATTTGAAGGGGAAATAAAACTAAGACATTGTTGTTTCTTATTAATACAGAAACGAGGACAAGGGATGTTCATTACATGCCACACCCGAATGTCCGACCAAGCTCAATAGTCTAAATCACAGTTTATGGATTATAGGTGGGTTCTGTATGTTTGTCTAGAATAGCATAAACTAGTCATCGCCTTGAATTGGTTTTGTTGGGATATACAATCTGTCTCTCTTTTTTATATTAATATATGTACACTTACATTTTTTAGATGTGCTTGAGTGTCAATGGGGAACAAGGTTGATCTTCTAAAAACAACCGTTGTCCTGAAGATGGCCCCACATTTATCTTCGTGACCACTGTTGATATAAGTGGTATACGATAACGGGCCGAAACATATGTCGACTGATAAAGGGAAACTCTAATGCCTTTTTCCTATGTCCTGAATGCATATTCTGATTAACTGTTATGCAAAAAGTCTTTTTAAGCTTTAGCATTCCCCTGTTAGAATAGACGAATGACGATTGAATGGTATGACTGACAATCAATTATGTTTGTAAAGTTTTTTAGGTATTTTTATGATTATTAAAGATAGATATTTTGTAAAAAGTTGCAGCCCTTGGGCAATTATTCCCAGCAAGGCGAAAACCTTGCTAACAAAGTGTATAGGTTCACCTTTACCGTTGCCTATGATTCATACAGGACTAAAAGAGAGGGGTAGTCAATCTGTATTTCACATATTTCCTTTATAGATTGTCCCTTCCAACAGATCTGACCCCCCGTCAACAAAAAATAGGGATCACCCATTTATTTAAACCAACGTTGTCTAAATGCCTGCATGACTGAGATCAAAGATGGGAAGTGTAGTGTACAACGGCTAAATGATCAGGGCAGACTTCTACCCACCATGACTGTCAATGTGTCGCTGCTGTAAAAAAAAGTGATGAACTGCTATCTGGGTCCACTGAAAATCGGTTCAGCACCTGTTCGTGCAGCACCCAGGCTCGGACTGGCTAACCCAATGGCCTGTAGTTGTTTTGACCATTCTTACTGAACAAAATATTCTGTAAAATGCAGTATCTGCAACATGTTTTATGAAAACAAATCCCCCTTTTGTGCTACTCAGCGTGTCAGAAAACGAACAAATTTGACTGTGAACCTCTTTTTCTTTCTTTGCCCGAGACAATGTTATGCCTCCCTCATTCCGAAGTCTAATAGGAAATGTGGTTCTTGATGAAGAAAACATGCTTAAAAAGCAAGTCATCAAAACGGGATTAAGAGGCGTGGCCAGGAGCGCCAGCGATGTGGCAGCTCCTCTGATGGCCTTCGTTCGGGACTCGCGGCACATAATAATAAAATAAGCATTCCGCTGTCCAACTAATGCTATTACCTCAGCAACAGCTATGGGAAGATCTGGAGCGTCCACTGAAGGCATTCTGGGCTCCTGAAACACCTTGGAGCCCCGAAATGCAGCAGGCAAACCTAGCCCCCTGATTGCCATATAAAATCCAAAATGGCGGACGGGGAAATCCTTGATGCAGCCCGACGAAGGGAGACAAGCGCCGGACGGCGCTGAACGAACATTAAAGCCCCGTGAAGTGCTCTGAGGGACGGTGAGCTCAGAACGGAGTGTTTCAAGCCCCAATCTCAAGGCAACCTAAAAGCTGGGAGAAGAGCGGCCCCATCCCCCGCTGTAGGAGAACGCCGATGAGCAGCCCACAGGGGTGCCAAGGATACATCGTCTCCGGAGCCTGTGCCGTACCACAGAGTCAGACTCCGGCTGGCTCGACGTGGAAGCCCACAAAGAGAGACAGACTAGTGCAGCGGAACTCAGCGCTGCGTGGGGGTCTCCCTGCCCACCCCATGAAGCAAGGAAGCAGCAACGAAGAGACAGTGCCCCTGGAGCGCTGGACCAACCATCAGACCCTGGGGCTAGCCTGGCCTAAACCCTCCTGAAACCTCTCATAACGGGGCCCCCTCCAGAAGCAGACGACCCGGAGGTGAGAGATATGTCCCTCGAATAAAATGCCTGGCTCACCCGGACCCAAGGGCCACAAGTCAAGGACACCCCCCCTCTTCCCAACCCTACCATGCTATCTCTACTCCCCAAGGGGCCTCCGCAGGCTCTCGTGATTCGTCTCTGGGTCCTGTGGGGTGGGGGTGAGGGAGAGCTGACAATTCCGGCAAAAGAGGAGAGGAGCCACACTGCCTCAGCCTGCAGACCCGGGTGGACATTAGAGTGTCGGGCCCGGACCCCAGAGTCCCAGAGGAAGCTATCTGCAGCAGCAGTGCTCCGGCTCAACCCACGGCCTCACCTAACTGTGGCCGCAGCATTCTGAGAGCCAGTCTCTTTGCTCTCTGGGCGCTTCCCAGCCCTTCTCAGCATTGGTGTGCCTCAGTGGCTCAGCAGCACCCCAGACCAGTGGGAATCTCAGCAACACCACAGCTCCAACTGGGCGGGTGCCATCAGCCAAGATTCCTCCTCTACAGCCAGCTCTCGGAGAGGCTCTCCCTTCCTACTGCTTCCTGTGGCGCCCTGGCCCACTCCCCTCTATCCACCGATGTCCAAGGCCCAGCGTCTGTTTGCTGAGGGAGCTAATAAACTTCCCATCCGAGGCTAGCCAGCGACAATAGAAGACCCCCCACCCCCGTGGAAGTCCCAGATGCCATCAACCCAGCCCTTAGGAATCCTGAAGCTTGGAGGATCGTGTATTTAGATGCCCAAGACTGGCTTCCAACAGCTGGTGAGACCAAGCCAGGTTTCTCTCTACACATCCCTCTGGTAACGTGAAAGACCTTACCGGGAGCCCTGCAGTAACATAAGCTCCTACCTCACCTAAGAGGCATCACTCCTAAAACTCGGCTCCCTATTCCTGCTGCTGTGCTCCTTCATACGAGACGGACAGGTAGCCACGGATCTCACTCAGAGGCCCTGGGGACATTCTCCTCTGGGATCTGCTCGTTTTCTTTGGGTCTACCGGGGCCGACAGAGGGGCTCCCGACACAGAGGCAGAGAGCTATGGCTAAACACCTCAAACCACCCAACAACTCAGACATTTCTACCATGCTGCTTGCGATGGACAAAGCGAAGAAATCTGACCCCCCAAACTCACTCCAAAGAAGACTTCAGAAGAGCAAGGAAGGTTGGCAACCAAAGGAGATATCTAGTCCTTCATGCTAGATATTAAAGCAGAGTTCAGATCCTCACGGTTCACCCGAGATCCCCCTCAGCTGAGCTCAAATCCTCTCTCTCGAGGGCTCGGGAAAGTAACAGTTTTCCTCTGAAAAGGCCAAGGGCAGAATTCCCTCTTTTCATCCCTTTCTGGTCTTGCTGTCTTTCTCCTCGTAGTCAACTGCCATCTCGAAACTGCTGCTTCCTTGTGTGTTTTGCCTTGCTCTGAGTGTGCTTTCGTGTGCTGCCTTTTATCCGTGTGGGGAAGTGTGATGGAAGTCAGGTGTATGCAATTATCAGTAGTTGCCTGACTCTGACTGACCCTTGTGTTGGGACATGTCAGGTATACAGCTCATGTGTTAGTCCGTTTTCTCTCCCAGTGAGCTGTCCATGAGAAAGTGTTTGTGTCGTAAAATGGGTGCGGGGGGAGAATTGAGTTCCTAGGAATCCTACATGGTAGGATGGGGAAAAGGTATTACAGGGAACGGGATACCACGTCTCACCATCCGGCGTGCCCCTCCCCTAAAACCACTCATCCAGGTGATCCACCTGCACTGGTCCACCCCCAGTAACTGGATCCAAAAGCAATGGCCGTGTCCTGGCCACCTGGATGACATATCCACAGGGACTAGCGGGCGAGACACCTTCTGGCTTCTCACAATATGCTAAGAATATTGAATGCCGAACTGAACGGAAAATGCTATTTGATTAAGAACAAGTGATATTGAATACTGTAAGGAAGGTATGGTATCAAACAGTGAAGACAGACAGAAGTGATTACATTTCAAGGGTGTTTATTGAACTTCAATGGGTTGGTTGAACGCCTATCTAAACCTAAATCTAAGGATGGGAGCAAGCTACGACCATCAAATAATAATAACATAGCCCTAGTGGAGTCTCTGTCACAATAAAAGGGCCTATACTAATACACCTATTGCCAATCCTTCTGAATACAAATGGTGTGGGACAATAATGTATGCAAAAAGAAAAGTGTTCAAGAAATAATATGTCAGGATAGTTGAGCAGTTGGCTTTCCTTCCCCACATTTCCAGATGGGGCAAGGCAGCATGTTCTAGCTTCCCACACACTCTGGCTTCTTTGCCACGAGGATACAGTTCAAAGAATAGGTATCAGGGCCTTCTACCAAAGCCCCTTTCCCAATAACGGTCCCTTATTGCAGAGGGGCTGTCGTACCAAACCAGCATCAAAGTTCCTTTTTTATCAGGATTTTCACATTTACAAATTCTCGCTTCCAGTGTTCATCATGGGTCTCCTTCCTTCAGGCTCGGACCCCTTTTAACACAATGTTCACAATTGGCCTCCCTCGATCAAGGTGGGACCCCTTTAGCACAAAGTTCACAATTGGTCTCCCTCGTTGGGGTTCGGACCATTTAATCTCACTTGCTAAGTTTTCCTCTTTGTATCAAAAATCGAAGACTTTCAAATGTGCAATGGGTTTTGCCTAATCCGTCGCAGGACCATTCCGATTCACTTCACTTACCATTCTTCTACTTTTGTTTCTGGTGCTTCTTAGCTGGATACCTTACAGAGACTTTTCATTAAGCGCCCTTGCGGTGCCGTACCACTCTGTCACTGGTAGTGTATCTTTTCTCCGTAATGTTCAAACATCCATCAGCAATTAAGCTTTTCTCGCATCTTTCATCACACTCGTTACCAATCTTTGTTCTTGTGCTCTTCATACAATGTTGCTGCTTGCACCCTTGACTTCAACACAGACCGGTCTTGCATCAGTCTTCCCAACTCACCGGCTGTGTTGATCTTTCTAGCGATGCTTTGTTCTTGTAGCCAAGATGGTACCAAGGCGGCTGCCGTTCCTCCCCGACTCGGTCAGCTGTGCAGGAAGGCCCTGGGTTTCTCTGACACACAATACAGGACTCTTCAGTCTGGTTTCCCGGCCTTACGCTTTCTAATCTGAAGGTTTCTGGAAAGTAACGGTTTCTCGATGGAAAGGTCAAGGGTATCTCCCTTCTTGCGTACACTTCTTGGTTTGCCGTCTTTCTTCCCTCGTTCAGCTGTCGTCGGGGAAAATACTGTTCCTTTGTGTGCTTTGCCTCGCTCAGAGTATACTCTGGTGCTCCGCCTTTTATCTGTGTGGGGAAGCTAAATGGAAGTCAGTTGTGAGTGGTTACCAGTAATTAGCTCACCTTCCCATAGTAGTGGGACATTTATTTATTTATTACATTTATATAGCGCACCTAACCCTTGGGCATCTGGGTGCTTGTGCTTAAGAATGTTTACAGTCAGTTACATTTGGTCTTGTGCATAAGGACATTTGTTACATCCAGTTACTTTCAAGTTTAGCCTTGATCAGGTACAATGCTCAGGTTTGAGTCTGTTTTCTCCCAGAGCAGGCTGTCCGTGTGAAAGTGTTAGTGTAGGGAAAGGGGGGGGGTAAAGTTCCTAAATATCCTACCGGATACGATGGGGTAACAGTGTTATAGGGAGGGGTATATTGCCTCTCGCCATCAGGTGTCCCACTCCCCAAAGCCCCCTCACTCAGGTGACCCTCCCGCACTGGTCCACCCCCAGGGTCTGGATCTAAAGTCGATGGCCGTGCCCAGACCACATGAGAGAGAGACCCCTGGGGACTAGCGGGTGAGACTCCTTCTGGTTTATCACAATACCAAATGACCATTTAAGTGGCAAATTGAACAAACACTGAAATATTTGACTTACAAATGCAAGGATGATTTATGAACTTGTGGCAAAGCAAAGACTGATGGAGAAAAGGGTTGCACTAGCCAAAAAGAAAGCCAAGTGTGGAAAACCAAAAGCCCAAGGCAGAAGAGCCTGCGAGGGGCTAACCAAACCTAAGGGGGAGACTTATGGTTGCGCATCCTGTAATGGGTGGACGGTTCGGTCTGATAACTGCACCGAGACCAAAGAGTTCTCTACTGTGAAGATCACAGATAGCGTGAATCAAGCCAAGCAGAAGCAGAGGGTTCCTGGTTGCGTTACCTGTGATGGGTGGACTGTGTGGTCTGATAACTGCACCTAGACCGGGGAGCCCTAAATGATGACCAGCAAAGGACATTGTGAGTAAGCCACTGAGAACTGTGCACTAAATCAAAATTTTGGGGAAGGGAACCCTGAGAATCGAAGGAACTGAGAAGTGTTGTCTTGGGGAAGGGTACCTCAAAATCATCTTTTTGTGTGAACTGTACCATATAGAACTTGGGGAAGGGAACCTCAAGGCCTGGTGGAACTTTGATGAGACCAATAGCTATTCGAAATTTTATTGAGCCTGAAATAGAAAGCCTAAGAAGGACTTAGGCTGAGAGTAGCTGAGTCTTTACTATCCAACACAATATTTGTTAAGAAGAAAACCCACACCACGTTTATTTGTAGATGTGAGGGCAAGAATAGGTTTGACACAGAGACTCTTGATTTGGACTTACAACATGGACTTCCTTTAGTTTTATGTAGGCAGGAGAAATCCCTACCTTAGTTACAGGGCAAGTTAGGCCTTACGCCATCCAGATATTTTAATAAAGCTCTTTGAAACTTGAGTTCTGTTGTCTGTGTTGTCTCTCTTGATACCATGCGTGCCTCATAGACCCTCATCCCCCAAGAGCGCAGATCAGTTTTAAGGGCCTGGAACAGAGCCGGATAGTTGGCACGGAACAAGCCCTCACAGCGGGACATGCAATAGATCTCCAGATATTTACGTTTCTCAGATGCCCCGGAGAGTGGTGATGTCCTCTTCAAAGTGCTCTAAGCCTCAGCCTCACAGGAGATATTCAAAACCTCGCTTTTACTAAGGTTAACGTTAAACCCTGATACTGGACAAATAGCGTCCAGAATCTCCATCAACTTGGGGACCTTGGCCTCCGGTCTTGCCAGGGTCAGAAGCACATCATCCTCAAAGTGCGATTTTATGCACAACGCCCCATAAGAAATACCATACATACCCTCTTCTGCCCTGACCGCGAGAGGCTCTGCCCGTGGCACAAATAGGAGAGGAGAAAGGGGACAGCCCTGCCTACTGCCCCTGGAAAGGGCGAAACCCTGAGATATCAGACCATTGGCCGATACCTGCGCGTTCGGGCAAGAATGCAGAGCGAACACACTCTTAATAAAGCCCTTCCCAAAGTTGCACCTGTGTAAAATCCCCTGACTTAAAGGCCACTTCACGCAGTCCAACGCCTTCTCGACGTACAGCCCTAGCAGTATGGCCAGTCTGCCTGTACGGTGAGCTATGCCAATAAGATTCACAATTTTCAGGACGTCGTCCGCCCCTTGACGCCCCTTTACATATCCTGGCTGGTCTTCCCCCACAAGAAGCGGCCGAACCTTATCTAATCTTGGAGCTAAAATCTTAGGATATATCTTTACATCCGTATTTAGCACCGCAATGGGCCTGTATGATGAGCTTGTGGTAGGGTCCTTATTTGGCTTCGCTATCAGAGTAATCCTGGCCTGCCTCATGGTCTGCGAGGAAGCACCCTGGGAGAACATTTGGTTGAACAAGCCGTGAAGAGAAGGACATGGGTGCACAACATACGACCCGCGGGCCAGTTGCGGCCCGCCATGCTGTTTTTCCGGCCCGCGAGGCACAAAGACTTTCCTAATGGAGGGCGGCCCGCAAGCAGCATCGGCCGCCCTCCATTAGGAAAGTCTTTGTTGTCTTCTGGGCCGGACAAAACACTGGCCGTCATTGGCTCAGCACACACGCACCACGTCACTCCTACGAGACACACGCAGTGCATGTGTGCTGCACCAATGGAGTGCCAGCACTACGGCTGGCGTGGCCAGTAAGGCTTGATGCCGGAAGGCATTTCAGCATTGCTTGCCACGCCAGCCGTAGGATGATTCCACTTACCTCGCCAGCGTTCCAGCTTACCTGCCTTCCAGCACGTCTCCGGTAAGTGGTCTGTGTGTTTGTGTGTCAGGTCTGTTCTGCTGTATGTTTGTGTTGTGTATATTGAGATGGAGGGTGTGGGGGTGTGTCGGATGTGTATGAATGTTTGTTTTTGAGTGTTTGTATTGTGTATGTTGAGATGGGGGTGGGGGCGTGTCGGATGTGTATAAATGTTTGTTTTTGAGTGTTCGTGTTGTGTATGTTGAGATGCAGGTATGGGTGCATGCTTGAGAGTGTGTGTGCTGAGTTGGGGGGTTTGGGTCCGTATGGGTGCATGCGTGAGAGTGTGTGTGCTGAGTTGGGGGGTGGGGGGGTTCGGGTCTGTATGGGTGCATGGTGTATGCTTGAGAGTGTGTGTGCTGAGTTGGGGGGTGGAGGGTTCGGGTGTGCATGAATGTTTGTTTTTGTATGTTTGTGTTGTGTATGTTGTGATGCATGCTTCAGAGTTTGTGTGCTGTGTTGGGGGGTTTGGGTCTGTATGGGTGCATGCTTGAGTGTGTTTGGGGCATAGTGTTTGGTTGGGGGTGAGGGGGCCATGGGGCATAGTGTTTGGTTGGGGGTGAGGGACAGGGGGCATAGTGTTTGCTTGAGGCGTGGGGGCCATGGGGCATAGTGTTTGGTTGGGGGTGGGTGCCATGGGGCATAGTGTTTGGTTGAGGGTGAGGGGGCCATGGGGCATAGTGTTTGGTTGGGGGTGAGGGACAGGGGGCATAGTGTTTGGTTGGGGGTGAGGGGGCCATGTGGCATAGCAGTTCAAAATAATGGAATGTCCAATTAAGGGTCAATAAAATATATATAATTTAATTAAACAGACGATATACAATAACTAAATCGAAATAAATGATAAAAATGGAAAATGTGTAGTACAAAATGTAAGTTGAAATGCAATAAAAATCGTTACCCCTCAAAAACATATTCTTTTCCCATGTGTTTAATACAAATTGGGGGTTGAAAAAGCCTCCTGACATGCCCCGCCTACCGCCCCGCCCACTTTTACTTTTTGGCCCACTATAGCCCTCATGTAAGGTACTTTCGGCCCTCTGTCAAAATCAGTTGTGCACCCCTGCTCTAGGAGAACGCCCAAGAGTTTAAAAGAGGATGTCATCCGACCATCGGGCCTGGGGGCCTTCCCCACCTGCAGGGACAAGATCACCTGCATTATCTCCTCCTTAATGATTTCCCTATCTAAAAAGCTCACACTGCTTAGTGGGAATACGAGCCAAAGGGCACTGACTTAGAAACCTCCCTATAGAGGATTGGTCTGGTTGGCTAGAGGTATATAATTTACTGTAAAAGTTGTCACACTCCTCCAGCAGTTCGGAATTGTTATTCAGCAACACGCCCCTCTCATCCCTAATACCAGCTATGCCCCCGGACACAGCCTTCTGCTTTAGCTTCCATGCCAGTATCTTACCGGCTCAGTTCCCTTCTTCAAAATATTGTTACGCTCACCTGGTCTCTGCGGAGGCGTTGGGGCACGGTTGCAGCTCTCCCGGGGGTGAGGTCGCTCGGGTCCGACTTCGCCCTCTGCGCTTATGTGGTTACTGGTGGTAATAGGTGATGCTGCTCGGGACTGCTCCTGCGTGGAGAATAGGGTGCGTGAGTATGCCAGCTTGTGCGCTTGATCCCCTTCCAGACCCCTTCTCCCAAACCGTGGTACCCGTGGGATTCGCTGTCCCTGGAAAGCTCACCTGTTGATTAGTTTTAGCGAGCACTCCGTCCTGCTGCTTCTGGCAGGGGCGCTTGTATGATCTGGGCCGAGTTCCTTCACTGGTCCCTTGCAAGTGGTAGTCCAGTCCTGCTGCGACTAAGCCACTATACTTCAGGTAAGTGTTCCTGTTTGCCTTTGTCTTTCCTTGTCTGTTTTTGTTGTATTGTAAAGTTTGTTGTCTTGTATTGCTGTACGTATCACTTTTGATGTTTGCTCTTTTGCTTTCTTCCCTTGCAGGTGATGTTGCCGGCCCGGCAGAAGCTGCGGAGCTCGAGGTGGCAGCCGGAGGGAATGAGGAACGAAGCTGCAGTGGTACAGTAGCTGGTAAGTTGTTAACTAGGGGGCCCGCAGCGTTCAAATGCAGCGCGGCCCTAGGACGGATGTTCTAACCTTGTCTTTCTTCTTCTTCACAGGGTCCGAGTTTGTGAATGCAGAGTGCGGTGCTGCGGCGTCGGGCTCAAGATCACTGGATGTCAGGAGATGAGTCTTCAGTTGAAGCGATGAAGCACTGGTTTCCTGGAGGTGAGCATGCAGTGAACGCCTGGTTTCAAAGGTAAGTAACCTGGTCAAATCGGCGGTGAGCGTCACGTTGCATGCGAGTGCACAGTAACGCGAAGCACCGGCCTTAAGGATGGAGCAGCTCATATTGCTGAGCTTCTGAAGCCACGCCCACCAGATTCAGCCTGTCTGCCACTCCATGACACACCCGATGAGTCGGCATATGAGGATGTTCTCTGGAATACAGGCTTTCAGCTCCTGGAAGGTTCTTGTAAAATAAAAGCACTCCTGTACTGAAATAAAGTGTTCCTGTTCACATCTCAATATGAGCCTGGTGCCAAAGGTGCCAGGACTGAGTCCAGCCAGGGCCCCTCTGTTTATGGATCCCAAAGGGACATAATTGAGTCAAGTGACCCATTGCCCCCATCACTAGATGGTGTGTTTTGTGTTCTGAGGCCATGACAAATACCTCTGCTTAGCCCGCAAGATGATATACTCCGCCCTTGATGCTTTCATCATGTTCACTTGCTTGCGCGTGGCTTGGAGAGCCCGGAAAGCCTTACAGAACATTGTTTCTCTGTATTCTACCACCATACTTTACCTCTTGTCCAAGTAGGATGGTTTGCTCCCTTCTGAGTGAATTTATCCCTGTTGCTTTGGAGATGCAAACACCTTTTATATGTGACTTAAATGCGTCCCAGCGGGTCAGCTCTGGGACCTTCCCCCTGGGATTAGTCTCAAAGAACTTGGCAATCGCTCCCCTCCCTAATCTCCCCCCTCACCACCGGGTCATTGAGGAGAGCGTGATTGAGTTTCCAGCACTTATGGCCTGTCTCTCTCAGAGGGATACTGAGATTCATGGTGACAGGGGCATGATCTGAGAAGTCAACAGACCCTATATCGATACTCCTCACTTTAGAGAACAATCCCTTCCCCCACCCAGAAGTAATCTATCCTGGAGTATACACCATGGGAGCGAGAGAAAAAGGAATAGTCCCTCTATTCTGGGTGCATGTAATGCCACAAATTAACCATGCAGGATTCTGAGAGCTGCTTAAGGAGAGTGGCAGAGAGATGTACCGACCCCCCAATAATCCTGTTAGGGTCCATGGGAAGGTTAGAATCGCCCCTAAGGCCTTGGAGAACACCAGCAGCTCCCCCAGTACCTGGCACAGGAAGTCATTCTGCCCGGCATTAGGTCCATATACCACAGCAAGCGTAACCTGAACACGACCTAGGAGGCCTGTCACAGAGAGATATCTTTCTTGGATCTATGTGATCACTACGATCCTCAGAATTCCGACAGCTGAAAATACTGATTTTTGTTTTTTTAAAGCCCCTTTATACCACATATATATGCGGAGACTGGCCCGATGCAACCCCCCATACTACTATCATAGCCCATACCCCCCACATATATATGTGTTATAAGGGGTTCATAAAATAAAATAAAAAAATCAGAATTTCGGGAGTCGGAATTCTGAGGGCGACATTTTGGGCCATTACCCCTCCCTTCAGTGTCGTGTTTGGTCCCCTGAGACTGAAACAAAATCAGCTTCCCTATAAGGAGGCCTAGTCCCCTGTTTTTCGAGGTGGTATGTGGATAGAAACTGCTGTGGGAAATCCTTTGAATGGAGCCTGACCACATCCACCCAGCGCAGGTGCGTTTCCTGATGGAAAGCGACATCCACCTGCATCAATCTATGTATCGAAGTGCTCCACATCATGGGAGAGTTCAGGCCCGAACAATATGGAATAAGCATGCTGTGATGTTGTGTGCCGTTCCCATGCCCCCCTTCTTGTTTGTTTGTGTTTCCTGCCTTCGCTTGCTCCTGTCTATCCTGCCTTCCCATTCCTCTTAGCCCTCTCCCTCTGACCCCCTTACATTATACCAATGCAGGAGTTTAGTATTGATACACTATTGCTCTCCCATCACCGTGTTGTTGCAAATGCTTGGTTTTGACTTTGTGGACTCTTTTGACTGTTGTATCATGCTGTGCTATTTTCATCCTGAATCCTATCTTGCATTTGTTGTTCCCTGCAACATTATGTGTTTTCACCGACTGCAACTGCATTAGTCTCGCCGCATTTGCCAATCCGCTCTTTCTCATTGCTTACTCTGTTCTCTCCTCTTCTCCCCTTCTTCCTTTTCCCTCTCTCCTATGCCCCTTTCCCTTCTTTATTCTATGCACTTACTGTATCAGAATTGTCCTCGAACATAGTATTATAGCTACATTGTTTGTAGCCCACCCCCCCCTCTCGTTTCTCTTCCTTCCCCTTCCTCTCCAGCACTATCTGAAATGTCATCAGGCCTAGTATGATAGTCGCTTGTTTTGTTCCTCTCCTTCCTTCTCCACCCCCTCACCCACTCCTCTTGTAATCCTCTGGCTTTATCAGAAATGTTGTCAGGCCTAGTACGTTAGACGCCTGTCTGTTCCCTTTCCTTTCCCACCCACCTCCTCCCTCCCTTATCTGTGTCTTAGCTCTTGCACTATCTGAAATGTCGCCCAGCCGAGTATGATAGTAAATTTCACATTCTTATTGTTCAAGGCCTTGTAAGAATGTTCACTGTTTGTATTTTTCCTGTGTTCCCTCCCTTGCCTTGAAGCGCTTTGAAACACATGGTGGATAGGCGCTATACAAATAAACTATCATATCATAAACACCTGAACTCCAACCCACCTGTAGCAATCTACCAGATGCTCCCTATTCCCCTGGAACTAACCAGAATAAGAACCCTGCCCCCTTTGCGTCTTCCCCCAGTCTGAGATTGCCAACATACCCCTTCCCCATGCATCCAGACCTCCCAACAATTAACAAAACCACCAGAACTACAACAATTAACCATGCTACCCAACACCTCTTCAGAGTGTAGAGGCAGAATTGTCCTGCAAAAGAGCATTCCCCTCTACAGACAGGCCTGCCTCCCCTCCCTCGGGCAATGCACCGCCCTGAAACAAAACAGCACCTAATACACGGCCCCTCATATATGCCAGGGTTTTAAGGGCTCTCTAGTTCTCAAGACTGTACGCCATACATTGCCAGTCAGCAGGGGGTACCCTGGGCAGGACCACCCACTTTCCTTCAAGCTCCTGTCCCTCACTCGCCTCCATCTTCTCTCGGTGTCCTCCTCCATTGAGTGTTCAAGGGGTATCCCCAGGATCATTGCCGCCTGATCCGGAATTGTGCATGGCCATTGCTTCCCTTTCCATGTGAAAAGTAGACCAAAGGGTAATATCCACCGTGTGGGACCTGCTCCAGTCTGAGCTTCGCGGTCACTGGTCTTAACGTCAGGTACTTCTGGAGTGTAAGGGCTGCCGGGTCCTGAAAAATGACGAGCTTGTGCCAGCCGTAGGATATCTCGTCCCGTGATTTGGCTGCCCGCAGGATCACTTCCTTGACTGTGAAGGCGTGGAATGTCATCAGAATGTCGCTCGACTGACACTGCGGGCCCTCCCGGAGGGGACCCATCCCGTGCACTTGATTCAGCACAATGTGTCCTGAGGAGGCACCAGGGAAGGCATCCTTGAAGAAAACGAAAACCGACACCTTCAGATCTGTGCCTTCCGCCAGCTCCTCAAGCCCCCAGATCCAGAGGTTCTCGCGGTGGTGACGATTTTCCAGATCCTCAATAGTGGAGATCAGCTCTTCCATACCCTGCTTCACTCCAGTTAGTTCTCCTGGTAAATGAATAACGTCCTCCTGGAGGGAGTGAGTGGCATCCTCGGCCTCTCCCACTCGAATAGTAACTTGCCTCAGGTCCTTTGATATACCATCCAGTGACTTCTGCAATCCCTCCATCGCCGCAGCAAAATCATTCCGGACAGAGGCAGAGACCTTCTCCTCCAGAGTAGCCATGCATTCCAGCAGGTCCTTTTTTGTGAGGGGCCATGTCCCTGCATCCGCTTCTTTTGCCAGTGCCATTGCTTCGCCAGACAGCTTACCGGGGCCACTGGAAGCTTCCCGTTCTACAACTGGGGACCACAAGGCAGTTACTGACCTTTGCTTCTTCTGCGCCTTCGGACACGCAGCCGGCAGCCTCCATGTCTACTCACTCAACTTGAGTCCAGCCTCCTCCCAGCAGTGCCCCACCAGGCCCGCAACAATGAAACACATTGAATTCTGGTCAGATTAATGGCAAGGCAGCTCAATACCCCCAGACCAGCAAGATTGAGCCTCAAAACATCACAGGCTAGACTCTGCGTGCTACTGATGCTCACTGCGCCAGGCCGGAGACCCCGGAGTACTCCATCATGGGCCGGGCTGCTCACTTCCCAGTCCATTGAGCCAGCTCAGTGTCACCGCAGGCAGCTGGGATGGGGCAATCTTCACTGCAAGAGGCCCAGTACCACCACATACCAGGCTGATCCAGGGCCCGTAACCGTCTCACCAGCCTCTGGAGTCTTATGCACCATTCCCCACCAGCGACAATCCTCTACTAGATAGATGCCCCTCCTCCAGGGTAGTCCAGGCGCCCGCACTAGGCAGATGCCCCTCCTGCAGAATAGTCCAGCACAGAGATTATTATCGTCCTATATGGACCTCCACCAGCGATGGCCGCCTCTGTTTGTCGGGCCCCCTCCAGGGGGCCTCTGAGCAGCAGTTGCAGCCTCTGCCATATCTATGGCTCTACTGATTCAGGCAGGGTCGTGATCAGCCACTGCAAGGGAGAGCGCTCCACAAGGCAGCCCAGCCTTGTCTGTCGGCTTGTCGGTGAAAATGCAGGTAAGGAGCCCCTGGGGCAGGCCAGACTGTGTGGTACATTTACCAGCTCCAACAGAAATCCTCTGCATCACAAAACTGCATTTTAGCAGTTACAAAAATAATGGCTGTACTTTCGTCCTCTAAGCACATCTGGGGCGAGATTGAACATAGCCCCCCAAGAATGGCTGCATTTTGGTCTCTTCATGTGAGTCCCAAGAAAATAACTTAAATGCAGAATGGCTCTGTACTGCAACTCTGTAATATCGTGCATTGAAAACGAAATTGCACTGGTGCTACTTTCATGTTTAAACATCACAGTTTTGTTCTAGTAAAACACAGCCATGTCTATCTATTTCATGTTGAACACCATCAAATAAGGCCATCCTTCCCAGAACGGCATTGTTTTATCAAGTAAGGTCTGTGAAGAGCAGAGAATTAAATTTCTGTCCACACGGCTAGGATTCACTTTAGAAACAAATTAACCCATGCAAAGTACTTCAAAAGCAAAGCTACAGCATGGCTTTCTCTCTTGTGTCAGTTACATAGAAACTATTTGCAAGCATCTTTCTGTGCCCAAGAAACTGACCTGATCTGTAAAAGGCTTTCAGACAAATTAATGCCAAAGAAACCGCATTTGTAAAATGAACTCGAGATAAAAAGCACACGTGTAAACCCGCTTTTGCAAAGCAGGGAAATTACCTTTTTAAAACTAAATGTGAATAACACCATTACTCGCACAGAAACAGTATTATATGTGTGGGGATGGAGTTTGGTTTAAATGTGTATTATACTTATTTCCAAAAAGACTTGGTTTCTGTTGAAAGAAAGGAAAAACATTTTTTTGTAACCAGCAGAACATGTTTGACCTATGCAGGCACTTCAAAGGTACCAGCCTCCCATGGGAAAGGAAGCCCCTTCACAAATATGAAGGGGCCATAGTGTGGAAATTCGCGACCTCGTCAGACTGGCTGGCAATTCTGCAGCAAGGGACAATGGACCTGAAGGGAACTAGCCCTGTCACAGAGAGGTGTGATTTTTCTTTGACTCCCCTCCTCAGCTTCCACTGCCTGGGATCAAAGAGCGCCATGGAAACCCTGTTGTTCAGACTGACACAGAGGGGGCAGGCTGTCTATGGAGATTTGATGGACCGCCCATACAGTGACAAATGCCCTCCATAGACTTTAAAGAACATTTTACATTAAGACATTTATTTCAATACTAAATAAGCAGTAATGTGAGATTATAACAGTTGTTATGGGATTTTTAGACCTACAGAATGAGACCAGGTGTGTCTTTGTAGCCCCTGGAGAACTGGAATGACAGAAAAATTGTATTTCGGTGTGAATCATAAATGGCGCCGACATGAAACTTGAGGAAAATATGCCCAATGCTTGAGTATGCATATATCTAGCCAGTTGCAGAATTTTTTTTTTTAAACTTTGTTTTATTAGCATTTTTTATAATATAACAAAAGGGCTCAAGGCGAATTCAAAAAGATATACAACTAGCTGGCCCAACAACCCTCCCCCCACCCCCTGAAACTTTGGCCCAGATGGGTCTCCTTATTTGGGGAGACGCTGCGGAAGCTTTATATGTCCGGAGCACGAGAAAGAGCTTGAACGCTGACTACGTTTGTGGCTGTTCATCGTCCACCATACCCCGGGCCGTGGGCGCCCGATCCCTCCTTCTTTCCTCCTCATGGGTCAGTGAACGTCCCATCCCCTCCTCATGGGTCAGTGAACGTCCCATCCCCAGGTCTGCTGTACCCCGAACCAGTTCACTTGGAATGTGCCCAACTCGTTATTCATCATTGCTGTTAGTTTGTCCATCAGAAACATGTTCTTGACCTTTTTCAACCAGACCTCCTTCGATGGGGTCTCCGGGCTCTTCCATTTTTGTGCCAGGGCCACCCTCCCCGCCCTCAACATGGTTTCCCACATCCTTGGGTATCTGGATATGTCTGTGTCTTCTGGGGGGAGGCCCAGCAACATTGTTAGGGGGTTCTGGGGGAGTAGTTCCTCAGCAACTTCAGCGATCCAGCCCCGTACCTCCTCCCAGTATGTCTGGACTTTCGGGCAGTGCCACCACATGTGACCTCTTGTACCGACCTGATCACATCCCCTTGGACATGCGGGGGACACTCCCGTGAACATTTTCGCCAACTTCGCAGGATCCCTGTGCCACCCCTGCAAGATCTTGAAATTGTGTTCCATGTCCGCTGTAAATAAGCTCCCATGGAAAGCTATCTTAAATATCCTTGCCCAGGCATCCTCAGAGATCTCCTCCACCGCCAAATCGTTCCTGAAGGTACGGAACCTCCTCCTCTCCCCCAGGTTGACAGTGTTCAGTATTTTATACATCCCTGATACCGCCCCCTTCCTGGAGGTCGCTCTGTCCACAAGTTTTTCGAAGGGGGTCAACTGTCTTTTCAAGTTCTGTCCCCAGGATTGGTCGCATAAAATTCCCCTTCAAGCGGAGATATTCGAAAATGGAGCGGGTCCCCCACCCCAGGGCTTCTCATATCCTCATAGGGCCGGAATTCCCCCTCCTTGAACATTTGCCCCGCCCATTCCATCCCTGAATCGGACCAGGATTGAGCGTTGCGGAACCCCCTGCTTCCCAGTCTGAGGGGGTGACCCCAGAGCGATGACATCGGTGACGGCCATGACGTTAGGTGCGCCGTCTGGGGACTTTCCCGCCAGATCGACCAGAGGACTCCCAACGTTGACAGCCTGCCATTCACCTGAACCCTGGCCTTTGGGGCCCTATATAGCGCCGCCACCCAACCCATGATGTGTGACCCAAAGCCCATTTTATGGAGGGTGAGTTCCATGAATCTCCACTCCACCCTATCGAATGCCTTTTCTGAGTCAAGCGACAAGACGCACGCGTCTAGGTCCGACACCTGGGCGTAGTGGAACAAGTCTATGGTTTTTCGGATATTGTCAGAGCCCTGTCTCCCCCTAATGAACCCACCTGGTCTCCGTGGACCAGCTTCGGCAGGATCCCCTCCAATCGCCCCCCGATCACCTTAGCAAAGAAATTGGGCGGTAGGAGGAGCACTCCGAGGGATCTCTGCCGTCCTTGGGGAGCACCACTATAATCGCCTCCATCATGGAGTCCGGGAGGGGTCCCCCTTCCAGCACTGCATTGAATGCCCTAACCAAGTAGGGGGATAGGGTTGAGCAGAACCTCTTATAAAAATAGACCGAGTTGCCGTCCTTGCCGGGGGAAGTACCCCCTTTCATCCCTCTGATCACGCGCTCCACCTCCTCCTCTGTCACCGGGGCCTCCAACCCCTCCGCCGTCTCCCTTGATAGGGCCGGGATCTGTATTGAGTTCAGGAGCCCCTCAATCTCTGCCTCCCTCCCGTTGAATTCGGACGAGTATAATTTCTCATAGTATTGGCGGAAGGGCTCCCCAATGTGGGATGTGTCGTAACCTATCTCCCCCCCCCCTCGCTCCTTACTGCTTTCACCAGTCTGCTTCTCTGTACCTCCCTCAACTTCCAAGCTAAAATCCTGTCCGCCCTGTCCCCTTTTTCGTAATACTTTTGTTTGACCAATTGAAGGCTTCTCTCTGTCTGGTGGAGAAGGAGGTCCCTCGGCTGGAGTCTACAGTCCTCCAGGGCGGCCACCTGGCCTCGATCCAAGGGGACCGTGGGGAGTCCCCCCCCGGTTGGAGTTGGGCTATTTTCTCCCTCAGTAGTCTTTCCTGGGCCTCGCTCTCCCTCTTTTTCTGGGCTCCCATTTTGATCAGGACTCCTCGTAGGGTAGCCTTAAAGGCATCCCATAGGGTATGCACACCTACCTCCCTATTATCGTTAAGGTTGAAGAAATCCGTGATGGCCTCAAGAACTTCCTGAGCTAGTACCTCATCCTTTAACAGGGAGTCGTTGCACTTCCACCTACCCCTGCGTTCGCTTAATCCTCCCCTTGCAATCGTGATTCGGACCAGGTCGTGGTCGGACCAGGGAATGGGGTCAACCCTATGGCCTGAGGTCAATGGGTGCAGGATCTCGTCCACCAAGATATAATCTATCCTGGAAAACGACGCATGAATGGCTGAGTAATATGTGAAGGGGGGGTGTTCGTTCTGGGGATCGGGATCATGTCCATCAGTCCCAAGTGTAGATTAACCCCTTGGAAGTTACGCGCCATGGTCTCGTCTGACGCCCTGGAGGGCTGCGGGCCTGTGCGTTTTCTGTCCCGGGTTGGGTCCAGGACCATGTTGAAGTCCCCCCCCCCCACCACCACCGAACCATGAACAAAGTGCTTGAGTTTGTCCCCTACCTCTTCCCAAAATAGGGTTTGACCTTCATTTGGGGCATAGATTACAGCAAGGGTGAGCGGGGCCCCCTGAAGGGACCCCCGCAACATCAGGTAGCGGCCCTCTGGGTCTTTCAGCATGGCCTCATTCTCGAAGCCTGTATTCCTCGATACTAAGATGGCAACCCCTCTCTTTTTGCCTTTATGGGAAGCACTGAAGACCTCCCTTATTCCTCCTCCCCGCATTTTGGGCTCGTTACCCCGCGGCCAATGAGTCTCTTGCACAAAGAGAAAGTCGAGGTTGGCCCTTCTAAATTCCCTGCAGACCAGGGATCTCTTCGTGGGGGTGTTTAAGCACCGTACATTTAGGGAGCCCACACCCAGGGGGGGCAGACTGTTAGCCATAATCTAAGATTTCCTCTCTCCCAGTCAACGTTCTCAACATGCTCTTCCTGGCGTGCTCCCTTGTTTCGACTTTTCGTTCCCCGACTGTCCCTCCCCTTCCCTCCGGGTGGGCCAAGAACAAGACCCCAACTGCCCCCTTCCCCAAACCGTAACTGAACTACCCTAACTTTGTGTCCCCCCTCCCCCGGCGTCCGGCCAAATAGTTCTGCCATCCCTGGCTACTGGCCGAACCACCAGCCTACCCACTGCAGCTGGGCATTCTGTGGAAAGCGTGTTTCTGTGAGCCCCCCTCCCTCCATGCCGTGCCGTCCCCCTCATGGGTCCCCCATACTTGCTGTTCGTAGGGACGCTATTAATGGTGAATCCGCTGGCTTTTCTGTGTATCCCACATGACTCGGTGGGTTTCCCCAGGTCTCCATCCTCGGGATCGTTCCGCTCCCCCTCCTTGACTGCAGATGGGGTATTCATTTTCCTGTATTTCCTTGCACCAGTTTTTCGTCTCCTGTCTTTCGACGTGCCCGGGCTACCCGGGGTATCCCTCCCCGGCCCCGACGGGGCCCTCCTGGGATTCAAGTCCACAACGTAGTCCTGGATGGCTCCTCGTATGTCGTCTTCCGTGGTCAGAGTTGACCGCTGGCCCATGTACTCAAAGAGAAGGGATAGCCCCAACGGTAGCGGACCCCCTTTTCTTTCAGCAGGAGTGTTAATGGGTGACACATCCTGCGTTTGACAGGGGTGTAGGCGGAGAGATCTTGATAGATTGAAATCTGGGTGTTGTTGTAGGTGATCTCCCGAGCCTTCCTGGCTTCCTCCAACACCTTTGTTTTTTCGGAGTAGTAGTGGAACCGGACCAAGATAGACCGGGGGGCCCCCGCTCTACCCCCAGCCCTGTGCACTTTATCGAACGTGGGTTCTGTAGTCATTTCTTCAGCAAAGAGGAGGGTGATGATGTCTCTCACAGTGCGGGTAATGTCTCTCTCCATTTCCCCTTCCTGTTCCGGTACCCCAAAAATTCTGAGATTGTTCCTCCTTTCCCTATTTTCAAAGTCGTCCATCTGCCTGGACCTTTCCTCCTCCCTTTTCTCCAGGCCCACTATCCTCAGTCCCAGATCCATCTCTAGGGACGTCGATGATGTCTGGTTGGTCTCAACCTGCAACAGTCTGTCTTCGACCTTGTCCACTCTTTGATCTATTTTTTCAAATTTCTGGGCAATGTCAGATCGCATGTCCCTGATCTCCTGTAATATGGAGGCGAAGCCTCTTTCCATGGCAGACGTGGGGGGTCCTGGGGTCTCCGACTGTGCAAGTCCCTTGGGGGGGCTTGGGCTTCTCTTGCTGGACGCCATCTCCTGAAAGCGGAATTCCTGTAGGGTTAGCCGCCAGTCCATCGGGCTCCCCCCTGGGTTAGCCAGTGGTTTCCCTCCTGAGGCCCTCAGATCGGGGACGTGATGACGGGTGGGGAGGGGGTCCCCGGACGAGGCGCGCCCCTCCCTTACCGCCGTGTGCTGCTGCGGGGGGTTTTCACCGGGCGGGCACACGCCCCACCGTCTCCAGGCGGGGGCCACACACCCCGGCCGAAGGGGCGGAGTCCGCTTAGGTTGCCGCTGGTCTTTATTGGCCACAGGATATGTGGCCTCCACCCCTCAATTCACCTCACCTTCGTCCCCAAGGGTGGGGGGGGAACAATGTCGTACCCGGGCGGGCACACGCCCCGCCAAGGTCTGGCGGGGGCCTCGCTCCCGGGGACCGTTCGTAGCTGCTGGGACTCTCCTCGTGGGGGCGGCGGGGCCCCGGGCTCAATCCGGGGGGGGGGGGGGCACCACACTTGCCTGTCCCAGATGGATCTTCCCGCCCCTGGCCTTCCTTCTTCACGGCTTCGGGCGAGGGCCATCTCGCCCGCCCAGTAGAACTTCGCCTGGCCCGGGCTCTTTCCCTTGTGGCGTGGGGCCAACTGTCTTGCTGGGGGCGTCCCCCCCCGGTGCTCTGAAGTTCCCGCACCTCTCCAGAGGGATCACCAGCGCGGGTCCTCCCAGCACTGGTTTCTTCCCGTCGACAGGGGTGGAGGGGGGGCCCGGGTCCACGGCACGGATCGGGCCAGTCCCTGCGATCCGCCCCGGCCCCCGGTCGCAGGACCAAGTGCTCGATCGGGTCGAGGGATCGGTCGAGGAAGGCGGGAGAGGAGGGAGCCCTCTCTGTGTGCGCGCGGCTTTCCTGGGGCTCTTCTTCGCTTCCTCAGTGCCAAGGCCACCGAGGCTTGGTGCGGCCTCGTCCCCGCCTGGCACTGCAGGTCTCGTTCTCGCGTTTCCCGGGGGCCATGAGCATCGCTCCTTCACTCGTTGGGTGCCCGGAAGGTTCCTCGCGCCCCTCCGTCTTGCTTGGTCCGCCTGGGGGTCTTCGGGGGGGCTCAATCCCCTAATACAGCCCTGCTACGGCGGGAGCAGCACAATCAGGCAGCCATTGCCTGCGCGCCCCCTGGTGGCCTCCCAGTTGCAGAATTTTAGGTGTTTTTTTTTTCTCCTAAAAACAGTGACATTTTGCCCAAAAGGCGAAGCAGTATCACACAGAATTGGTGTTTGAACCGGCATGTTCCTTGTGAAATATGGGATTTGACTATCTGATTTGTATAATGGTGACTATTGAAAATATGAAGTTGTATTCCATAACTCCTTTTGTGAAAAATTAGGCTTGTGGGACAATAGGAGTCATAAAATGCATACACCCAAGGGGAGGTCACCTCCTTCAATCCAATCAGCTCGGAGCGAGGTGGCGACATTAATAGCCTGGCCAGTCCTACTCGAGGGGTATGTCCAGATTACTTCCGCCCACATTGTAAAATTCTCTGTCATACTGCCGATATAAAAGCAAGGGAGGAAGGCATAAGGGAGATTCAACATTTAAAATTCACCCTGCAAGATTCCAAGAACCAGGTCCAGAGGTAGCTGATCCAGATGCTGCCAGAACCACCTATCCAGAACCTCTTATCCAGAATCTCCTATCCAGAACCAGATTCATCCCAATAATTCAGGGAGAAAGGAGGCAAGGCTTCTCATCCCTTTGGGAAAATCCAGCAACTAGACCCCCTGCCCAGCTCATGTATCCCGCTGTCCACAGTGACCAAACCCGTTGCCCAGCTGTTCCCATAAAGAAGAGCCCTACTGCTGCCCAGTGACCAGATTCTTGCTTCGCTGTCCAGAGACCCGGTTAGCTGTCCAAATGACCCAACTCAAGTGCATTTTGTAAGCATCACCCTCCCCAGTACCAAAAACTGCATACCCCGCTCTGTTACCTTGCTTTCTGTCCAAATACTATAAAAATCCCATAAGAACCTTAGTAGTTTCCCAAATTATCAGCATCTTCTGTTTATCCTGTCCTTGGAAGAATCTGTGCTAGTCTATAACTCTAGCATAATTCTTTTCAAATCATTTCAGTCTATGTAAGTCCTTAGTACCATTTTTGAAATAATTCCCTATAAGGATGAAGTCAGCGAGAATTGGTTAAATAGCAAATTAACCTCCTTGCATGCAGTGTCTTTCTTTAATAATCTAGCCACTAAAATACAGTCTCAGTAGAATTAATCATTTTGTTAACAAAACCGATTTTTGCCTGTGTGATTGCCCATACTGCCACCCCATAAAGAGTCATCCCTTCACTTCAGTGTCCTATCTGTTATGTGCCTTTGTATCCCATCATAAAAAACGATTTCCGTTTTGACCGTTTTAGCTATTTTCTTAGCTGTTTGCTTGTTTGAAGTCTGTGTAGAAAAAGAAATTGCAATTTTGACACGTGTGATTTTTGCTGCATTGTTTTCCTTCAAAAAGTCGATTTTCTCACCTGTATTCATGTTGCTTTAGTACCTTGCCCAGTAGCTTGTAAGCTTTCTTGCCTCTTTAGTACAGCTGCACAAATTCCTGTCCTATCCATCCTACCGCACATGTAAACTGACTTCTAATTATCCAGTGAACTCGAAGTGTGCCATTTTTTCTCCTTTTTCAAGGTTTCATTTATGTTTTGGCCTCCCATTCTGGGGTGGCAGGTCAAATTTAAAATCCTATCTTTCCCTCTTATTTGTGACTCCTTGCTACTCCTTTTCACCCACACAGAATTAAGTCAGCAGCGGTGTGGGGGAGTGTTGCAGGGGGAGTACCTAACGCAAGTGCTATCTATGAGAGTGTCAAAAAGTGATCTTGCTTCCATTCATATTTACATTGATGTATCCGATGTCAGAAAGTTAAATTAATTGTATTATGACATTTTGCTTTACATTATCACCACACTGGTGATTGCTGCCCTAAAATTGATTTGTTTGATTTTGCATTTGAATTTAAAAAAGAAATAAATATTTCCTTTTACACACCGGCCTGGTTCATGGTCCATTGCGACGTAAGGTGTTTGTAAGGGGGTGTGAGACGGGTTGGGTGCCTTCTCAAAGCAGAATCTGAAAAAAATAAAGTGAAAGCGTTTCTATTGTGCGCCACATCCCTGGCCAGTGGAAAGAGTCCTGGTATTGAGTGTGCCGTTTCGTAAATCTGTTACAAGTCCTCCAAACATCTCGAAGAAAGCAGGAACATAACTAAAAGATATGTTCATATCTCTCAGCTCATATGCTTTTGGTGGGAGTCACCCATCTTAGAATCAGCTGACTAAAAATTGGTGTTTTCACCTGCCCTGGAGGCACAAAAGGTTGAGAGCTATATATGTTGCATAAAGGGAAAGTAATATCAACAATATACTTGAGAATGTGAGGGTTGCAGAGAGGTTGGTATTGGCTTTAGCTTTTATAGAATTTGGGCTTGCTGCTTTGTGGGCTTGGGCCGCTGCACTATGGGCCAAAAAATTGTACTTTCCACCAGGCCAAAATTTGACAATCCTACCTTGATATCCCAATTTTTTCAACCCGTTAAAATTTTACATTTTTTTACTTTCCTGTATGAAAACTGATTTTCCTTCAATGCAAATCAGTGGGAAAAGAAACCTCGCTCTTTCTGGTGCTAATTCTCCAACTGTCTCCAAATATTGGACCGTATGGTTCTGAAAACAGATTTTCCTTCAACGCAAATCAGTGGAAAAAGAAACCTTGCTCTTTCTGGTGCTAATTCTTCAACTGTCTCCAAATATTGGACGGTATGTTGCTGTGCTCAGCAACAGGTAGAGCAAAATCTCGACCAACAAGATTCCATGTAATGCATGCACAGTAAAATGATAGATATGCTTAATACCGTGCACATGCTCATGATCAAAGTTATTTCCCGAATATCGTTAGATTGGCCTTCTACTTTCAGCAGTTACGTTCGGGCCATTTCACACCTCGTATAGGATTGAGAAGCAGTGTTTCCGAGCAACGCATAGACACTGGGCATTTTACCCTCCCAAGTGTGAGCAGAATCACACCCAGATGGACTACTTGATCTACTGGCATTTGACAAGACCGCATGAATAGACAACCAATACTATTCAGAGGATTTGCCCGCATCCACAAAGTAGCTTGGTGGCCCGAATCTCCTACATCCAGAACAGGGAAACAGCTAACGAGCCCTTCACTGCAGCAAAACTTTGCACACGAGACCAACAGGACACTTTCCCCACTACCAGCTCCACTGTCCTGATGAAGGCCAACCACATACAAGCTTCATTAAATGGCTTCATCAATTTGGCTTAAACAAAGTAGTGTCGACTACCCTCCCAACATACCAGTGTTCATCACTAACACTGATATTTGTTCACCAGAATCTTGTATTGTGTTTACATGTTACTTGAGTTACGCAGATTGTAGAAAGGAAGAAACATGTTCTATGTCCACTAAATCCAGTCAATCTGACTGGACTGTACTTTCTATATGTTTATGTACAAATTTGTAAATTAACTAGTGTTCCTGGTTGTTTATCTTTATTATGATAAACAAATGTATATATTAAAAACTGTGGGGCCAAAATTCTACTGACCCTCACCAATTTGAAATACTGGTTTTCTCTACTGGTAGGGGTATAATCATGAAAGTGTGTGTTTTCTCCCTCACCCTGATTATTGTGTGATTATATAAGTGTATACTGTGGGAAAATCACGTGATCGCGGGAGCGAGGTCTCGTGAGATCTCGTTCCGACGTGATCTCGCGGACCCACGCCCCGCGAAAAGAACGTTGCCGCCAGTGGCAGGCAGGTAGAGCGCCAGACAGCCGGCCTGACAAACGCTGCTCCTGATAGTGAGCCTACACACCTGGGGCCCTGACAGCTTGCACACCAAACTTCCAGGACATAAGTCCAATGCCACAGGAGGCCTCATGGGGGCCCTGGAAATCTACAGCGTGCAGTACCACTGCACACCCTGCCTCCAGTGAAGTAACTGGGAGGCCCAGCCTGACATTGTGAGTACCTGCTCCTGGCCAGTATATGGACCAATGAGCTCACCTGTTCTGTTATATATAATAAAGCCAGTTAGAACTGTCCAAGCGTCCTGTTGTCCTTGGAGGCCACAACATAACTGGCAACGAGGATATCAGAGTACCCACGGACCCATCATGCAAGGTGCCACACCGCCCCCTGCGTTCCTCCCCTCACCGGGGACCCCGGCAATCCCGTGGATGCAATGGGAGCCTCTGTTCTCCACGTATCTGGAGGCCGTAGGCAGCACAGGATATGCCCCCGCGAGGAAGAAGGCTATGCTGCTGAACGCAATGGGCGTCGAGGGACAGCGTATTTTTGCTAGTTTAACGGCTAGACCAGTGGACGACAACGTCTACAAAGAGGCAACCCGTCGCGTCGTAAAGCGGTTCACAAATAAAGAGAACGTGGTGCTACGCAGGCTGAGATTCTACACCCGTAAGCAAGAGGGGAGCGAACCCGTGGACGACTACATCACCAGGATGAGGGAGCTGGCATCCTTATGCGCCTTCGGCGATAACGCGGAACAAGTCATCTGCGACATGCTGGTCGTTCACACAAATTCCAGGAAAGTGCAGGACAAGTTCATACAAGAAAAAGAAGTGACCCTCGACAAGGCTATCCAAATCGCCATGGCCGAGGAAGAAACCTCCAGCAGGCGCAAAGAGGCGGGAAGTCATCTACCTCTACCCGAGCTTACGGCACTACAATGGAGAGGGTGCAGAGACAAGCAGTCCCGTGACAGCCCCAGAGACAAAGGCCCCAGGCAGAGGAATGTGCCGAAATGCTACAGATGTGCCAGCACCAAACACATGGCGAACGAACGTGACTGCCCCGCCAGAAACAAGGAATGAGTGCGGATGCATTGGTCACGTGGCCCCGGCTTGCACGTGGCGGGAAAAAAACATTTCCCGCGTCGATGGCGACCGCGCCTCAAGCGACGAGGACGAGCTACAGGACAGACCGATGGTCATCATGGTCAACGCACTCCATGCCAGGAGAGAGAGATGCCCCACTGCACCATTAAAGTGGACGGCATGGAAACACGTGTCATGGCAGACTCAGGGTCAGACCTCACTATCCTTCCCATCGACACGTACAAGGAGATGATGGGACAAGCAAAAGTAGAGATTAGAACAACCAGGCAAAAGCCAACGGTCTTTGGAGGTGCAACTGTCGACCTTCTGGGTTACATCAGACCCCAAATTGTATTCAAAGGGAGATCTACCACCACCAAGGTGTACTTCTCACCCAAAGGTCCAGCTGTGCTCGGGTGGGACGATCAACACAGACTCAGCATTAAACTAGACCCCAGCACTCCAGAAAAGGTACTCATGGTCTCCTCAGGAGCAGCGCTAAATTTCAAGGAGGTTTTCCCAAGCCCGGTTTCCGAGAAACCAGGGAAAGTGAGTGACTTTGTTCACAAGATTCATTTGAAACCCAATGCCGTGCCTGTGAAACACAAAGTTAGACCAGTGCCTGCCATAGCGAGGCCTGCGTTAGTTGCCCATCTCCGGAAGATGGTCAAAGAAGGGACCATTGAGACAGTGGTATCCTCAGTGGTTCTAGTCAAAAAGAAATCCAGCAATGACCTCAGAATATGCATCGACCTGAGAAGTCTGAATCTAGAGGTTGTCACTGATAGCTTTCCGCTCCCCAGCATCAGCGAAATTGTCCTAATGATGAAAGGGGCGGCAATCTTTTCGAAGCTGGACATGCGTGACGCCTGGCACCTTTCAATACACCCGCATGCCGTTTGGGCTGTCCTCAGCAGCGTCCGCGTTTCAGAGAATGATGAATTCCCTACTCAAAGGACTCACAAACGTCTCATTCTTTCAGGACGACATCCTTGTGTATGCCAAGGACAACGAGACCCATGACAAAGCACTCGGGGCAGTCCTGAGCAAGCTTCAGGAGGCAGGTGTTCATTTTCGCCACGAGAAATGTCTTTCCAGTGAGCAAGGTAGAATACCTTGGGTACTGCATCTCAAGCACAGGGGTGAGCCCCAAGAAGAACCTTATGGAGGCCATAGCAGACACCTTGGCCCCGATGTCCAGAGATGAACTCCGCTCGTTCCTGGGCCTAGCGGAGTACTACGCAAAATTTGTCCCAAGGTTCTCCGAAACCACGTCCCCCATGAGGGAACTTCTGAAGAAAGGGGCGACCTACTCCTAGGGGCCAGTGCAAGACAAAGCCTTCACTGAAATCAAAAGTAGGATTCTGCACGCACCATGCCTAAAACCCTTCAACCCTGAATGGGACACATGCATCACTATGGATGCCAGCACGTACAGACTGGGGGCTAACCTGACCCAGAAGAATGGCGACACTGAAAATATCGTGACATTCGCATCTAAAGCACTATCGTCAGCAGAGAAGAATTACTCCACCTTAGAGAAAGAAATGTTGGCTTGTGCCTGGGCTGTCGACTACTTCAGATCGTACGTTTGGGGCACGAAATTTAGATTGGTCACAGACCACAAACCCCTCATCCACATGTTGAGCCCAGGCGGCACCAAGACTGCCACCCCGAGAGTACATGTAAGAGAGAGCCAACATTGCCGGCTGGAAAATGGAAAAACGCACAAGCGGACTGCATGTCCAGGCTCCTGAACCAAAGCGCCCCAGGAACCACATTCTTAGAAGACGAATGTATCGTAGCCTCTATAGGTGACTTGAGGAACGGCGAGTACATGGACCTGAGTGAGCGCCACTGGCAGGAGGAGTTCGAGCAGGACGATGCCCTAGGGCGTGTAGCAGCCTGGGTCCGCAAAGGGTGGCCTGATGAAAGAGCGATTCTCGAAGGCCTACATCCTTACTGGAAGGTGAACGACAAAATCACTGCCATGAACGGTCTCATTCTGAGAGGCGACCAAGTAATCCCGCCCAGCGGAATTCGCAAAGTAATACTGTGCAGAGCGCACTCGGGCCATTTGGGGTGCAACATGACCAGGCGCAGGATACGCGACGCCTAATGGTGGCCAGGCATGGATCAGGACATACGACAAATGGTTGAAAGGTGTCATGAGTGCACCAACAGCGACAAGCGCCTGTCTGTGAGACAAGCCCCCCATGCTGCCCACCGAAATCCCCAAAGGAGTGTGGCGCAAACTAGGGTTGGCCTTTATCGGGCGGCTGGACAGCATGCCCCCAGAACATAAATATGGGATAGTCACGGTCGACTACTTCTCAAAATGGGTCGAAGTTGACTTCACTTCGGACATCACCACAAACACAGTCATTGAAGCACTCACCGCCATATTCCAGCGCGAAGGCCTCCCGGAGGAAATTGTAACGGACAATGGTGTCCAGTTAGTCTCTCGAGAAATGGAGAAATTCCTCAAACTCAACAATATTCAACAGTGAAGAGCAAGTCTCTACCACCCACAGGCCAATGGCCTGGTCGAGCGGGCGAACCGCTTCATCAAAGGGGCGCTGCAACTAGCGCATGCCTCGAGCCTAAACCCGTACAAGACTGTCAAGGAGGCCGTCGCAGCCCACCGCATCACTCCCAACGCCATCACCGGCGTGTCGCCATTCCATCTGCTAAGGGGGAGAAGGGCAGCATCCACACTCGTACCACCGTGGCTCCATCAAGTGAGGGCTGACGAAGATGTGGACATGGAAGACGTAGTCTTTCACATGCAGCGGAACAAAGAAGCCATGAAGGCTCGAGGGGACACGCGTCGGTCCGCTCGCCACAAAGCGGTCAACAGAGGTGACCTGGTTAAGATACGCCTCCCCCACAAAGACACCTCAACCGGCTCCAGATACAGCAGTCCCATAGAAGTCGTTGCCAAAGGATCAAACCACATCTGCACCAGCGACGGAAGGAAATGGAATCTAGAAAGGGTGGCCATGTACCGCAGGAAAGAAGCTATTGAACAGCCACACCTGGGAAACCGGAGAAGATCAAGGCCAGCAAGAGCCATCCGAAAACCCTCGCCACTCAGGAAGAGATACCTCGGAGATACCCTACGGCGGCGAGCTCTCGTACACCAACTCCCCAACCCCACTCAGGGAGTTACACCGCAGGGCAAGACAAGGAGAACCTGAATCACCCGCATCTCCCCAAGAGTACTCCCGCAACCCTGCCCCGCTTCTAGATCAGGGCAGACCACAGAGAGAGAAAAGGAAACCCAGAAAGTTTGCAAACTTCGTCATGGAATGACCATCCATCCTTTTCCTAGCAAAGGAGGTGTGTGGGGACATCACGTGATCGTGGGTGCGAGGTCTTGCGAGATCTCGTTCCGACGTGATCTCGCTGACCCGCACCCCGCAAAAAGAACGTTGCCGCCAGTGGCAAGCGGGCAGAGCGCCAGACAGCCGGCCTGACGAGCGCTGCTCCTGATAGTGAGCCTACGCACCTGGGGCCCTGACAGCTTGCATACCAAACTTCCAGGGCATAAATCCAATGCCACAGGAGGCCTCATGGGGGCCCTGGAAGTCTACAGCGTGCAGTACCACTGCACACCCTGCCTCCAGTGAAGTAACTGGGAGGCCCAGCCTGACATTGTGAGTACCTGCTCCCATAGCTCTCAACTCACACGCTTTTGGCGGGTGTCACCCGCCTTGTAAACAAATGACTCACCCGCCAAGCTTCCTACACGCCCATTCGTTTCAATGGGCCTCTCGCCCGCCAAAAATAAAATCTGGTGTTTTCACCCGCCTTTACTACACAAATGGTTGAGAGCTATGCCTGCTCCTGACCAGCATATGGACCATTGAGCTCACCTGTTCTGTTATATATAATAAAGCCAGTTCGAATTGTCCAAGCGTCCTGTCGTCCTTGGAGGCCACAACATATACCCACCTGGGCAAATCAGGGCCTAGCCAGGAGTCCTTTTTTCTGAATCTTTCTACTTTCAATACATAATACAGTATGTTGCCTTTGTAAACGTATCATATAATTTCTGTACAAATTAATAGAACGATTAAACAACAGAAAGAACGGTTTTTTAAAAGTAGAACTGTCTGCTCACCACAACAGCGATGAGAATATACAAACGGTATAGCTTCCAATACATTGTATGCAGTGGTCGAAGTGTACAAAAAGAAGTAGTGGAACTAATGTTCCCTGCTGCCCTGCACCCACTCCCCACAAACCCCATCACCACGCCCCCTCCCACACACAATACAAACCCCCAAACTCTTGCACCTGCTTTTTAAGGAAACGTTCAGTGCACTGAAAGTGCAAGCTGCAACGTCTTTCTACACTTTTATTTTAAAACGAAACCATTCCGGAATGGTTTCTTTTTAAAATAAAAGTATAGGAGCTGTAAAAAGTAATTTAAAAAGTAGAGGAGCACCGCTCCCGCTCACTTCGACCACTGATTTTATGTGACACCAACAGGGGTTTGATCATTTCGAGGGGCGCCGTTTAAAGATGGCTATATGCTGTGCCCGGTTAGAATGCCCTTCCTCTATGTCACTGACGTTGTGTGATCCCGCCCACCTCCAGCAGCGCAGAGTTACAGCTGTAGCAGGTGCCTCCCTGCTGTCAGTGCCTTGATGCTAATGGGCTGCATTAGCTTCCAACAACACGCGCAAATCCTCTGTGCAAGGTAAGGATGCTCCCGCAACCATGCATGCTGAGATGCCCCACTGTTCTACCAGCAAGCAGTAACATAGCTTTACACTTGCATCTTTAACATGAGGATAGTGCCAGCACAACAACGATAAATATCAAACAGCTTCGTGAGGGAGGTTTGGTGGGAGGCTGAAAAGGGAGGGGCCGTTCAAGACTGAGGGGTGGGCAAAGGGGTTGAGGTGACATACAGACTTTAGTGGGAGGTGCTGATACAGATATAAAGGGAGTGGCTACGAAAGCAATGTTCTGATGGGGGTGCTGCAGAGAGAGTAGCCAAGGCGCTATGCGAGGCTTGGTAAAGGAGAGGCTAGATGGTGAATGGCTGAGGCATGGGATTATCTGGCTAGTGATATTGGACTTCTGGCGTGTAAGAAATGGTTTGCTGTGTGTAGTATAGAATTGAGGTGGAAAGTGATTTTTCTGTGGCGGCTAGTAAGTAGCCTGCAATTCGAATTTTTGCACGCTAATTATAAGGTTCTGGGAAAGTTAGGGGAGGATTGACATGAAGATGCTCAAGATAGGCAGTTGTGGTCGCTGATAAGAGGGTTGTAAAAGTAGAGGCTGCAGGGAAGAGTTGATGAGTGCCTGCGGAATTTAGAGGCTGAGTAGGCAAGGCCTGATGACAAGCTAGAAAAAAAGTGCTGATGAGGGACTGAGTGTTGTTAGAAGTTACAGCTTCAGCACGCCAAATTCTGTAACATAAAGATATTAAAGAGTGGCTAACGACATGATGTTCAGCAAGGTGTTGTTGAAAGACTGACCTTGCAAATAGTGGGTGCTAATGAGCGTCTGCGGAAAGAGTTTTGTGAGTGGAAAAATTCTGGCGAGAGAGCCCGATGCTGCTTTACAAGAGGCATCCTTGCCCTCAATGAATACAGAACGCTTACGTGATAGAAAGAGGTGTTTATTTTGACACCTAACACAAACGGGGCAGGGGATGTATATGTCCAGGAAGAAGGGGGTAAGGCAGTACTCGCTGTTAAGTTCCTTCGTCCCATGCAGTTGATTTCATTGCACTATATGAATGATGAGGTATTAATACCCCCTGCCAGCTGGAGCTCCCACAAGGCTGCAATTAGGCTCAGCTATTCAGATCTGCAGATGAGGCAGGCTTGTGTCTGAGGGCTGCATTCCCTCCCTCAGGAGGAGCGCCGATGCCCGACTGTATCCATGATGCCTCGCTCGATTCTGCCTAGTTTTTCCTGTCTTTCGCATTTCACGCGCAAAGTTTCGCTATGCCAAGATGTCGTGTGATGAGGCCCGTACACTCCTCCTTTCGTACGAAAAGCTGGTTCCTAGTCCACAACGAAGTCTGTGAATCTTGTTGGCTCCCTTCTTTCCTGTTCTTTCCCGTTGGGGCCGGTTCTGGTCAGTGGTTTGGGGGATTGGGTGCTTATGCAGGATGTGTCGCATGGGGTGTGTTCTGCTGAGGTTGTTTCCCTGTATGGTTCTCTACACTGAGGTGTGGAGCTCATGGGTACATGTTCATTTTGGTTTTATTCTTCCCTGACGTCATCTCTTGTTGTTGGGGGCTGTTAGCCATGACCCAAGGGAGTTAGCCATCTTCTACTCCCATGGAAGGGCGGGTTGTGGATGCCCTTTTTTTTTGTACACAGCCAGCCTTTCCAGGGTCCACCTTCTCCCGTCACTGGTGTAGGCATGGTTGTTTCCTTTCTGTGTGACTTCTATAGCCTTGTTGTATTTGGAGCCTGTTGCAGCGTCTTTGTGGGGCAGGCGTATCTTCACCATGTCCCCTTTGTTGACCTCGGTGGAATATGTTGCTCTGTGTTTGTCCCCTGAAATTTCATGATCTCCTTGCTCTTTTGTAATTTGAACACGATGTCGCTCATGTCGATGTCGTCGTCCTCTCTGACTTTGTGTAGCCACGGTGGTACCAGCGTGGATGCGGCCCTTCTCCCTCAACATCTGAAACAGAGAAACTCCTGTGATGTCATTTGGCATCAAGCGATGCACTGCCACAGCCTTGTTGACGATTTTGCAGGGATTCATGCCTGATGCGCATGCCAATTGTAAGGCTCCTTTAATGAATCGGTTTGCCCTTTCTACTAGCCCATTGGCCTGTGGGTGATACAGGCTTGCTCTCAATTGCCGGATATTGTGCTTCTTGAGAAAGCTTTCCATCTCTCTGGAAACTAGTTGCACTCCATTGTCCGTCACACCTTGGGGAGTCCTTCTGTTTGAAAGACGGAGCTGAGTACTTCTATGACTGTGCTGTTGGTGATGTCCGGCACAAACTCAACTTCACCCCACTTGGAAAGATAGTCTACCATGACTTCCCGGTACTTGTCGCTTGATATGCCGCCAAACGGCCAATAAAATCCAGCCCTATTTTATGCAAAACTCGGGTGGCATTTCTGTGGCTACCATGGGTGCTTGCCTCACTTTTAGCCGTGTGTCGCTGTTGCGCGTTCATGGCATCTTTCAATCATTGCCCTTACTACTTGGTCCATTCCAGGCCACCAATATGCGTTGTGCACTGTTTGTCGTGTCATATTGTTGCTTAGATGACCTGCATGTGCTCTACACAATATCACTTTGTGGATGCCTCTTGGAGGAGTTACTTGGTTTTATTTATTTTATTTATTTATATTTATATAGCGCGCAAGCAGCCCTAGGGCATTGAGGCGCTGTTACTTGCAATAACTTAGTTACATGGTACACATGTTAGCGATTGTTGACACATTATGAATAGTACAAGAAATCATACTGTTGTTACAAATATTGCATTTGGTCGTATATTACAACATATATGATAAGTATTCGTGCTGATGTGTCGGTCCTTATGTGAAGAGGGTAGTTTTCAGTGTTTTGCGGAAGGTGGTGAGGGAGTCCTCACCACGGATAGTGGGAGGTAGGGCATTCCAGTGAGTGGGCGCGAGATAGGGGAAGCTGGATCAACCCTCTTTTACTCTTTTTACTAGTGGCACAGAGAGCATGTTGGTGTACGGTGATCTGGTTGGCCTGGTAGTGGAGACAGGGTGGATCCTTTGAGAGAGGTATGCTGGAGCAGTGAAGTGAATGCACTTGTGGGTCAGTGTTAGGGCTTTGAATACGATCCTTTCCTTTATTGGGAGCCAGTGGGCTAGTTTTCTGGCTTCAGAGATGTGTTCTCTTTTAGCAATGCCTTGGGCTGCCCGGAGAGCATTGTTCTGTATTACCTGTAGTCTCTCTAAGTTTTTGTTGGAGGTTCCTAGAAAGAGTACGTTGCAGTAGTCTAGCCTGGAGCCGGTGATGGCTCTGGCTATGTTGGTGCAGTTCTCTTTGGAGAGAAAGGGCCTGATTGCGTTGATAAGTTTGGCATGATATGCAGCTGCGGATGCTATTGCGTTGACTTGCCTATCCATGGATAGGCTGGAATCCAGGTAGACTCCCAGAGTTTTGACAGAATCGGAGACCGGGATTTTAATGGAGTCAATGGTGAAGTGGCTAAATTGGGCATCTAGATTTTTTAGCGTGTCGGGGGAACCTACCAGGAGGAGTTCCGTCTTGTCAGAGTTGAGGCTTAGTCCGTTGTCTGCCATCCAGGCTTGGATGGTGGTGTAGAGGTTGTTGAGGGTCAGGGAGTCGGTGTCATAGTTACCTGTGAGAGTGAGGAGGATCTGGGTGTCGTCGGCGTAGTTAGTGTATGAGATGCCCATAGCGTCAAGGATGAGGAAGAGGGGTCGTGTGAAGATGTTGTACAGGGTGGGGGAGAGAAAGAAACCTTGGGGTACACCACAAAGTATAATAGTTGGTGATGCGGCGGCTAGGTCAGAGAATACTTGCATGGTTCTGTCTTGTAAGAAGGAGGTGATCCATGCTGTGGCCTCTGGGGAGAATTTGGCAGTGGAGGAAAGGTGGTGGCATAGGACGCCATGATCCACGAGGTCGAATGCCGCAGATAGGTCAAGGAGTAGGAGAAGTGCTGTTTTACCCATGTCTCTAGCATCGTCCATTTGGTTTTTCAAGTCAAGTAGGGCGGTTTCAGTCCCGTGTCTGGGGCGGAAGCCAGATTGGCGGAGTCCAAGGAGTTTGTTCTCTTCAATGAAGTGCTGGACCTGCAAGTAGGCTGCTTTGTCCAATATTTTGAGGAGGAATGGGACAGTGGTGATGGGTCTGTAGTTGTTGGGGGAGGTGGGATCGAGAGTTGGTTTTTTTAAAAGAGGGCGGACCCAAGCTTCCTTGAGGTTGGCGGGGACTTTCCCTGTGGTAAAGGAGGCATTCACAAAGGCTGTTTGGAAGGGAGCTAGCGCTTCCGTGCAGTCTTTGATAATGGAGGCTGGGCATGCATCACCTTTGCAGTTAGAGGGCTTGATGTTCCTCATAATGTTGATGATGTCTTTTTATTGAATGGGTTTGAAGGAGAAGGGTAGGGGGGGATCCGGGGCAGGTGGTGGGATAGGGATATGCATACTGGGTAGGGCTTGTTTAGTGGCTAGTATTTTGCTTTTGAGGAGGCTTAATTTGGTTTGCATGGCTGTTTGTATTTTGTCACACCAGTCTTTGTCTTTGGTGAAATTCTGGGGGGCGGGAGTGGGTGTCTCGCGCTCTCTGAAAATGGCGAAGATTTCTTTTGTGCTAGATTGGGCTTCCGAGATTCTGGATTCAAAGGATTTCGCCTTTGCTTGGGTGATTGTCTTTTTGTATTTGGTGGATAGGGCTTTAAAGATCATCTTGTCTTTTTTAGAGTGGGACGTTTGCCACTGTGTAAGTGCGGCTTTTTTCTCGTTGCGGAGTGTGAGGAGTTCAGGGGTGAACCAAGAGTTGGAATGGGTAGTGGGTTTGGATTTGCGAGGTTTGAGAGGGGCAATGGAGTTGATAGCTGCTTTGATGGCAGTATCATAGGTTGTTGCGAGTGTTTCTGGGTCTAATGAAAAAGGTGGTCTGAAGGCTGGGCCTTGGAGGAAGGGCAGTAGCCTTTCCTTAGTGAGCTGGCGGGAGCTTCTGGCGAGGCAAGGTGGGAGCGGTTGAGGTAAGGGGGCAGCAGGGGAGCTAGTGGTGAGGATGCTAAAGGTGATGATGTGGTGGTCAGACCACGGGGTGGGATTGTTACCTGTGATGATGAGTGGGCAGTTGTGCTGTGCTATCCAGTCGAGCGTTCTGCCCTGAGTGTGAGTTGGGCTAAGGATGGTGTTCTTGTAGCCTAGAGCATTGAGGGCAGAGTCAAGGGATTTGGCTGCTACGTCCTTACTATCCCGGAGCCCTAGGTTGATATCCCCGAGGAGAATGGCTTTAGACTGTTTTTTGAGGTTGTCAGAGAGGAGGTGGATGAGAGAGGCTTGGAAGTCTCCTGTTGGGCCTGGAGGGCGGTAGATAGTGTGCACAGTAATGGTGCAGTGGGGAGAGGGTTATTTTGACTTGGAGGTAGTCGCTGTTGTTGTTGGTCAGGGATTTCTCTACCTTTCTGATAGAGAGCGAGTCTCTGGCAATAATTGCTACACCTCCACCTTTGGAGAGGCGGTCTTGTCTAGTTATGGAAAGCCAGGGGGTAGGGCGAGGGATAGCGCCGGGCCGGAGGCCTCATGTAGCCATGTTTCTGAGATCATGAGTAGATCTAGGTCGTGGGAGGTTAGGAGGTCGTGGATGTCTAGGGCGTGGGCATTGATGGACCTAGCGTTAATCATGGCGCATTTCAGGTGGTGTTCAGTAGTGGCTGAGAGGGGGTTCATGATGAGAGAGGGTTTGGTGGAGGGGGGGTTGAGCACTGGGTGTTAGGGGAGATGCACAACCCAGATTTTACACTGGGGGGGTCACATTTTCAGCGGTGGTGGACACAGGTGGCATAGCATTTAGCACACTAGCATTCAAAATGGTGGTAGAAGAATTGCAAATCACAGATTATACACTGGGGGTCTCATTTTCAGCAGTGGTGGACACAGGTGGCATAGCATTTGGCACACTAGCATTCAAAATGGTGGTAGAAGAATTGCATATCACAGATTTTTCACTGGGGGTCTCATTTTCAGCGGTGGTGGACACAGGTGGCATAGCATTTGGCACACTAGCATTCAAAATGGTGGTAGAAGAATTGCAAATCACAGATTTTACACTGAGTCTCATTTTCAGCGGTGGTGGACACATTTGTAATCACATTGGTTATGGAGGCGGTATAATTATACGAAAAGTTAAGTACTTTGTTGGTGGCTGTGTTGGTAGTACTTGAGGTGGATGCAGGCTTTGAGGTTTTGCGGGGGTGCCTGGCCTTATCAGGGAGTAAAGAGGGTTGTACAGTGCGTGAGCATAGCCGTGTATTACGGGTGCTCGTGGGAATGGGCTGTGAGCTGATGGCGGCTTGCAAAGTACGGGCGCGCAACCTGAAGCGCCTTGAGGTGGTGCAAGGGTTAGAGAGAAGCTTGCAAGGGTAGTGCTTCTTACCTTCTGGGTGCGGCGTGGGTTTTGGGCAAACGGCAGACGAGCAGCGAAGAGCTGCAAAGAGCACAGGAGGCCTTTTCCCCTGGCCTTCTCTCGTCGGCTTCGCCTCTCGGCCCTCTCCCCCTCCATTTAAAGCAGGAGGGGAGGGGCGGACAGGCGGACACAGCAAATGGGAACCTGGGCCTGCGGCGGTGAACTGCATGGCAGCAGTTGTTGATGTGGATGCCTCCATGGCAACGGCATCCATTTTGGGGCTCCTCCACGTGGCAGGGATTTCGTTGGAACACACGGTTGTTTCGAAGGAAAGGAGAACAGCTGATGCAGCATCCAGCTGGCGTGTGGGGAAACGTGCTCGCAGCGGAGCTGCAAAGAGCACAGGAGGCCTTTTCTCCTGGCCTTCTCTCGTCGGCTTCGCCTCTTGGCCCTCTCCCCCTCCATTTAAAGGAGGAGGGGAGGGGCGGGCAGGCGGACACAGCAAATGGGAACCTGGGCCTGCAGCGGTGAACTGCGCGGCAGCAGTTGTTGATGTGGATGCCTCCATGGCAACGGCATCCATTTTGGGGCTCCTCCACGCGGAAGGGTTTCCTTGGAACACACGGTTGTTCCGAAGGAAAGGAGAACAGCTGATGCAGCATCCAGCTGGCATGTGGGAAAACGTGCTCACAGCGGAGCTGCAAAGAGCACAGGAGGCCTCTCATTACTAGATCATCCATTTCTGTGATCTCGTTGCTGACTTTCCAATACGGTCGTAGACCATCCAGGATTGCTCTCTCATTTGGCCAACCTTTGTGGGCCCATTCTGCTAGCCGGCCCAGGGTATCAAGTATCATTTCCTCCTGCCAATGGGACTCGCTCATCTCCATGAAGTTTTTGTTTCTCAGATCTTCTATGGATGCCACAACATTCGTCTTCCAGGGATGTGGTGCCCGGGGTACTTTGATCCAGTAGCCCGGACATGAAGTCCGCTTGGGCGTTTTTCCAGCCCGCAATGTGCGTAATCTCGTACGTGTATTCTTGCAGTTTAGTGGCAATTCTTGCTAGGCGTGGTATCACCGTTTTTGTGCTGCCAGGGCTCAACATGTGCACCAGGGGTTTGTGGTCGGTGTCTAGGCGGAATTTGGTTCCCCAAACGTATGACCTGAAATACTCCACAGCCCAGAATCATGCCAGCATCTCCTTCTCGACAGAGTAGTTTGTCTCTGAGGTGGACAGTGCTTTCAACGTGAAGGCAACAATGTTTTCAGTGTCTCCCTTTTTATGGGTGAGGGTGGCGCCCAAGCCGTAGCACTGGCATCTGTCGTTATGTACGTTTCCCATTGAACGGTTTGAGACACGGTGCGTGTAGGATTCTCAAAGGCCTCGATTTGTTGTGATTCCCACAGGTATTCAGCACCTTTCCTCAGGAGCTCCCTCAAGGGAGAAGTGATTTTGGAAAATCTGGGAACGAATTTCACATAATACTCCGCAAGAACCAGGAACGTTCGGAGCTCGTCTTTTGAAGTCGGGGCTGGGGCGTCAACTAAGGCTTGGCGCAGGTTTTTCTTAGGGCTCACTCCTTCCTTTGAGATGCGGTAACCCAGGTATTCTACTTCGCAAGCTCCAATTATGCACTTCTTGTGGTGCAGGTGGACTCCTGCGCTCTGTAGTTTGCCAAGTACTTCTCCTATCACGGATTTCTGTGTCTTTGGCTTACACAAGGATGTCGTCTTCGAAGTTCGAGACATTGTCGATGCCGTGCAGCGAGTTCATCAGTCTTTGAAATGCTGACGCAGCGGATGACAGCCGGAATGGCATTTGTGTGTATTGAAATGTGCCAAATGCCGTGATGAATGCTGTGAGTGGGCGTGAGGCCTTGTGCAGCTCTATCTGATGGTAGGCATCTCGCATATCCAGTTTTGAAAAGAATTGTGTTCCCTTCATCATCAGTACTATTTCATTGATGCTGGGCAGGGGAAAAATGTCTGTTACCACCTCCAGGTTGAGGCTACATAAATCTGTGCACACTCTCAAATCGTTGGAGGATTTCTTCTTATGAGGACCACTGGGCTTAGCCATTCGGAGGACTCGACGGGCTCAATAGTACCTTCCTTCACCATTTTCTGAAGCTGAGATTCGAGTGCCGATCTTGCTGTCGCTGAAACGGGCCTGAGCTTGTGGTTGACCGGGACTGCATTGGGTTTTAGACGGATTTTGTGCACATCGTTTTTTATTTTCCCGGGTGTTTCGGAGAACTGCATGGGGAATGCACTCCTCAGAACTGATGCTCCTCCTGCGGAAACAAGCAGTACTGCAGGACCCTTGGTCGAGAAGTAGACTTTAGTAGTGGTGCACCTATCCTTGAATTCGAGTTTGGCTTTGATGTAGCCCAATAGGTCTACAGTGGCTCCCCTGAAGACTGGGCCTTTGCTTGGTGCTTCTAATCGTGACCAAGTTGCGTCTCATATTTTTGGATGTCTGGATGGAAAGAATGGTCATGTCGGACCCCGAATCAGCCATGACGTGTGTTTCCATCCCATCCACTCTCACTACGCAATGTGGTTTCTTTTTTTAATGTTTTTTTATTTTGGTACAGCTGAAATCAATCAACTTTTCAAAATTACATATACATAACCATCAAATAAGAAAACAATTTAAATTACACTTTCATTTCACAATCAGTTACATTTCACATAGGATACTTGGAGACAGGAAAAGGAGCAATGTTAAAAGAAGATAATATAGAGTAAGTAAAAAGGATAAAAAATATAGATAAAAGAACAGGAACTCAACCAGGGGATCAAAACAAATGTAAACAGCTAAAAAGCATTTTAGAACTGACTTCACATTTATCATTTTTACTGTCTCAGTTCTACTTGGTAATAAAGTTATTTCCGTCGGTAAGATTTTTTCCAAAAATTGTACCAGGGATTTTATGACAGCAAACCTGGGGCTGTTTAATAAAAAGCTCCATGTCTCAATTTCGTTCCTTTCCATATGAAAATTTAACAAATTAGAAAAATATTTATTTCTGATCTTCAATTTAGGACATGATACTACCACGTGTTGCAAAGTTTCTCTTACGAAATGAAGCTCACAAAATCGACAATAGTTTAGGTTAGGGGAAAGAATTTGACGCCTCACTAACTGCTCTCTCGTAGGCCATAAGTTTAGCCTTATACGCAAAAATTGCTGTCTAATTTTTGCTGAAGGGCACTTTAAAAGGTAATTCGCCACTTGACCCAATTTCTTATTACCAAAGATTTGGATGTCAAAGTCTTTGTAATTAGTGCAGAGTTCATAATTTTGAATCCAGGCCCATTGATAAAAACGTTTTTTGGCACTTATTGGGCTATCAAGTAAGAACTGTAGAGAAATATTGGCTTCCACAAGAATTTTAAGAACAAAAGTTCGCCATGTCGTCGGAAAAGTTAAATCGGAAGAGATCAAATAACGAGCAACTGTGCTCAAAATATTATTATTTGTCACACCCAATAAACATTTGCGAAAGAAAACGCACATTCTCCATTTTATTCTACTAGCTAGTGAATTTATACCCATTTCAAAACGTAAAATGGGCACGGGCACACAATTTGGTAAATGTAGCACCTTTTTCCAAAAAGCAGCTTCTAGCTTGTCCCATGGTTGATCGTTTGAATAGAGTTTTGATTCAATGCCATATAGTAGGCTGGCAATCACTTTTTGTTCATAAAACATAAAAAGGTGCTTTAAGGTGAATTTGCCATATCTGAAAACCAGTATTTTAGCTTGTGACACTAAGGATAGTAATTTAGACTGCAACATGGTCAAATGTTTGGGGTCGCCAATAGTATTCTGAACAAACAGACCTAAATATTTATATTCAGATACTATGTGCAAGGGTTCCAATTGGAGATTCCAAGGAACATTTTGAGCCATGGATTTCCCCCTAGGCCTACATATTATTATTTGTGATTTTTCCAAATTTATGATTAAATGATTTTTCGCAGCATACTCTGCAAGTGCAGTTAACATGTTCTGGAGGCCCCTAGGTGTTTGCGATATTAAAACCAGATCATCAGCGTAGAGTAACCATGGTATACGCTGATGACCCAATTGAGGCGCATCTGATATGATGCGCTGAAAAACGTTGCCTATGTCAAAAATAAACAAATTAAATAAGAATGAAGCCAGAATGCACCCCTGTTTGAGTCCCAAGAATGTAGTGAAAGATGCTGATAAAGCACCTTCAAAGGAAAGTCTAACTCGCATAGTAGTTTCGGAATGTAGTTGAATAATTAAGGATAACAAAGTAGATGGACAACCAAGTGAGTGTAATTTATGAAATAACAAATTCCGATTAATAGAGTCAAAAGCAGAACGAAAATCAATGAAGGCAAAATATAAGGATTGCTTTCGATCTGCATATTGGGATTTGAGCATATTTAATGAAATGTTAGGTAAGGTGCCAAGGCCGGAAACAAAGCCTGATTGTAAGGGATCCATTTTTGAACATTTCTTCGACCAATTTTTCAATTCTCTAAGAATTAAACGTGAATAAATTTTACCTGGGACATCAAGAAGAGAGATGGGCCGATAGCTGGCAGGATCGGCTCGATCCCCCTTCTTGTAAATTGGGATAACAATAGCCTGCTTCCATGATGTAGGAATGCTCTGTGAGGCATTGATAGACTCAAACAGGAGATACAAAATATCTGCCCAAATGTCCGGGAATTGTTTGAGATGGATATTAGCCAAGCCATCAGGGCCAGGGGCTCTAGAATTGCTTGCCTGTTTCATAAAATACAGTATATCATCTCTGTCAAAGACCAAGTGAAACGGTGTTAGGACCACTAAATTGTCTAAATCGCCAATAGGAGGAGGCTCGGCAAATAGAGCTGAAAAGTGCTGGATCCACATAGACTCCGTCACATCATTTGCTTGGACAGCCACCTGATGCCCCGCTGTAGATTGGTTAATAATAGACCAAGATTGAGCCGAATTCTTTGCAGCTAAAACCTTTAACATAGAATAACCATCAGATTGATATAGTTTTGCCCTCATGCCCCTAATCCAATTCCTGTATTTTGTTCTAATTTGGGATAGAACAAGGGCACGCATGTCTGATGGTAGCTTAAGGGCAGCTCTCCTATCTGCTCCTATGGAGGCTTTTTTTTTCTCTAATTTCCTGGTCAGGCAAATGTAGATAAGCTGTCTGTTTCTGTTTATGAAGAAAAGAGTTTGATTGAAACATTTGCATTAAATCATGGTAAACAACATCACCCGGAAAAGAGCTCCCTTTTCGTTTAATTAATTTTGCTTGATAGTGATCTCTAAAGGCTGTGAGTGATTTTTCCGACCATTTCAATCTGTTCCTCGCAGGGTTAACTTTAATGGGATCTAATATAATTGCAGATTCCAAATTTGATGCAACAGATTTTGAGGAGCACATCATATTTAAAATATATGATCGCTAGCTTCTGTATCAGTTATTTCAAATGCTGTGATATTATTCAAGAAACGTGCATTTACATACATAAAATCAATAGTACCTTGACTTTGACCACGGTGCCAAGTGGCTCTGGGTGGTATATCCTGCGGAAAAGTTCCATTTAGCATAAACGGATTACGATTTTGTAAGCAAAGTTTTTCAGAATTACATGGAGGACTCAGACAATGCAAGTTTAAATCACCAGCCACTAAAATAAAATCAGTGACACCCTCGAGCACAACTATGTCTAGGACATTGGTCACAGAATTTAGAAAACCATTATCAATTCCCAGGGGGTTCCAATAAACATTTATCACAGCACATGAGAAATTGTTACCCATGATTTTTGACATTTGTTAAAAAGCGTTAGGATAGAACCATGCTTCAATTTTTAGCAAAGAGGATTGCTTCATTGCAGTTAGCAGCCCCGAAGTGGGACGCCCCCGGCCACCCTTTTCAGCTGGATTCAAAAGCACATCATAGTTGTTCCAAGATGGTATAGAGGTAAACCAAGTTTCTTGCAACATGACATCACGCCCCAAAAGCTGAGCATTATTATTGTTTAGCAGATGCGCATGTCCTCTTGAATTCCAACAAACCAAGACCAACAAGCAAATTGTGAGATTGTGAAGCTAGCATTGGTTACTCTTGGAGTCACACAAACAAGTATGTGGGGTCACAGCCTGTGATTTGTTTAATGATTGAATACAAGGAGAAACCTCAAGATGAATTGAAGACGAGTTTGATGTCTCTGACATAGGATGAAGCAAAAAACCCAGATTAGGGAGTTGTTGTTTAACGGCCCAGATAGAGTTTACCACAAGTCGCGAGTTTATCCATATAATTACAGATGAGCAATTGCCCTTGTTGATAAATTCCACCAGCTCGATGTCTATCGAGCCGATGTCATCTAATGCAGGAATTTCACTAAAGATTGCGAGAACGGAGGCACGATTTAGCTTATACTGTTTGGCTGGAGCAGGCATACAAGTAAGTGTTAGAGCATGAATCGCTGGTCGTTTAGGGCCGCCACTCAGAGGTTTAGATTTTTGTGGCGGAGGCACAGCTTTAGGCATGTGCAAGGGTACACTAGCAAAATTGGGTTTCACAAAGCCAGCATTTTCAAAAAACATGTTCAAGGACGTGTGAATCAATTTTTCTATGTCTTTGGTAGTATTATTTTCAGCCACAGTGCCAATAGCCATGGACTGTACAGACACTTGAGAAGTGCCTTGAGATAAAGGTGCATTGATAACATTTAGAGGCGCAGTTTGCAAGTGTTGCGCTGGACAAGTCTGTACAGTAGTTTGAGGAGCAACAGCATTTGCGGAAAGTGGAAATTTTTGCACATGCTGCGGCGGCGGAACAGGAGAATCTTTTAAGGGCAGAGACTGAGGCGGCGCAAGGATCAACTTTTTGGTAGTGGAGTTGGATGTCATGTAATCATCAATAGCTCTTCTTAGATGTTTTAGTCGTATATCATATTCTGCAAAGCCCTTAGACAAATCTGCTTTATGTGCCAAATCATTTGTTGTCTGATTCAAGAGTGTGTTTTTGGACATGTCAGTCGCCACTCTTATTAAATCATTTAGCGGGCTATGCTCCACTGGCACTGACAAAACCCTCTCTTTCCGGTTCAGAGACTGCATAGCATATTTTTTTGCAACTAGTTTTGCAGCAGCGATCGTAGTAGCGGCAGGTATAGATAGATTTTTAACAAATACCTTGATTTGCCTGCCGCGTTTGACCACAGATTTGATATTTTTGGATTTTTTAACTGGCGGGGTCTTTTTAAAAACCCCTTTAGTGATGTCACCCGAATTTAGTTTGCCATCGAATAAGAGATAAATTGGTTTCATTGATTTTATTTGCTGAACCGGGGAAGAATTATGTCCCACACTCATAAGATCTATAATGGGGTTAGGAAAGCACGCAATGGTATGGTATTCTTTTAATGGGGTGGTCGACAAAGGAGAAGTCTGAGAAGCTATGGACCTCCTGATTTTAGAAAGGTCATAAGGTGATCTCAAACTTTCTAGTTTGTTGGCAAATGTAAGATGGTCTGCCAAAACTTGATTCAGTTGGTTGGAGTGTAGATCAGCCTTTGTGGCTAGGACCTCAAACAGTTTGGCTAAAGCCAAAATTGCTGTGTTCATCGATGTCAATGCTATTCCAGCTTGAACACTCTGTGATTCTGTTGGGCCCAAATCAGGATTACCATGAAAATTTATTTTTACGCGGAGTAGGGGCACTGAAAGACAAATTTGCTACGGAATTCGCAGCACTGATGTTAGAGAATAGAATGGGGGATTTAGACAGATTGTCAGAAAGTGTATGCGTAGAGAAAGCGGTAGTGTTTAAATTAAGATCTATAACCGGCATATCACTGGAGATTGCACTTTTTGAATTTGAATTTCTAATGGAAATAGCGTGCTTATCTGGCATTGCAGTAGAAGGAACAGCAATTCCGGTTAGTATATTTTTTAGCAAAATACTATCAGACAAAGATACATTTTCATTTGCAAAGGAAACCATTTCTGGGGTCACAAAGCCGGATTTTACCAAGTCTTCTTTTTTGTCATTCACCAAAACATTCCTGGAAGAAAGTCCATTTTGTGAGTCTTTTTGCGGCACAAAGAAACTTTGGACTTCTTGACCGCATGCTGCTAGTTTGATGTTTTTCATTTTCAGTATCCACGGAAGAAGCCACACTTTGATTACTGCAAAAGGGTTGAATATCCATGCCAAGGAGAATTTCAGCTCTTGTTTTCCCTTTTATATTTAAATTCCCTGCACGAGGTGTGGAACTGAAGCGAGGTTTTCTTTTAGCCACAGGTGACTTTTCACCATTAGAGTAGTGAGATACTGTAATAGGAGGCATCCCTGTTTTTAAGGTACAAATGGCTCGCTTCATTTTTTTTTTTTTTTTTTTTTCTTCTCTTCAATCACCCACAAAACGATAGAGTAAAAAACGTAATTGTGGCAAATGAATACAATGAAAAGTAAAAGAAAGGATAAGAATGCACCCGCGACAAACGCGGCAAAGCAGGACTTGCTGGGTGCGCGTGCGCGCGCAGCAGCCCTTATGTAAGTCCCGCCTCTGAAAATGAGGAGCAGAGCCTTCTGGGCGTCGGAGTCCGAGAGAAACAGCAGAAAGAGAGCACAACAGACGAGTCTCCCGCGGCAAAGCGGGACTTCTGGGACTTGCTGGGTGCGGTTTTAGACGGATTTTGTGCACATCGTTTTTTATTTTCCCGGGTGTTTCGGAGAACAGCATGGGGAATGCACTACTCAGATCTGATGCTCCTCCTGCGGAAACGAGCAGTACTGCAGGACCCTCGGTCGAGAAGTAGACTTTAGTAGTGGTGCACCTATCCTTGAATTCGAGTTTGGCTTTGATGTAGCCCAATAGGTCTACGGTGGCTCCCCTGAAGACTGGGCCTTTGCTTGGTGCTTCTAATCGTGACCAAGTTGCGTCTCATCATATTTTTGGATGTCTGGATGGAAAGAATGGTCAGGTCGGACCCCGAATCAGGCATGACGTGTGTTTCCATCCCATCCACTCTCACTACGCAATGTGGTTTCTCTCTTCTTGCTCGAGATGAGTTAACCATGATTACCATTGGCTTATCGTCAGGTTCTTCCTCGACGCTCATTCCTCTGTCTCCGTCAATGTGGGTGACGATCTTTTCCTGCCATGTTCAGGCTACAGCAACGTGACCAAATGGCCTGCACTTGGAGCACTATATGTTACTTGTAGGACATTCTCGATCATTCGCTAGGTGCTTAATGCTGGCACATCTGTAACACTTTGGGGACTCTCTCCACTTTGGTCCTTTCTCTCTGGCAGCTTCTCGCGGCTGTCTGTCTCTGCGCTTCTTCCATTGCACAGCCGTGATTTCGGGTGCGGGCGACGGTCCACTTTTCTGCGTCTGCTTGTGGTCTCCTCTCCGGCTCTCGCTATTTGTATGGCCTTATCTAGGTCCAGTACTTTCTCTTGGATGAACTTGTCCTGGACTTTGCGGGAATTGGTGTGGACCACTAGCATGTCACATATAACTTGCTCCACGTTGTCTCCGAATCTGCACAAGGCTGCCAGTTCTCTTATCCTGGTGATGTAGTCATCGACTGGTTTGTTGCCTTCTTGTTCCATCGTATAAAACTTGAGCCTGTGGAGGAACACATTTTCTTTGTTGGTAAACCTCTTAATTATGCGTCAAACTGCTTCTTTATAGACCTCATCGCCTTAGTGCCCGGTGGGCACAGCTTCAAGACTGCGAAAATGCGCTGTCCCTCGACTCCGATGGCGTTAAGTAGCATGGCCTTCTTTCTGGCCAGTGACTAGCCCATTCCTCCCAGTGACTCCAGATACGTGGAAAACAGTGGCTCCAATTGTTGCCAAGGGATTGCAGGCATGCCGGAGGACGGCACAAAGGCAGGAGGTGCCGTGGCACCATGCATGGTTGCTGTGCAGGTGTTTTCTGGTCCTCGTCGCCAATTTATGTAGTGGGCCTCAATGAATATGGGACGCTTATATGCTAGAAAGAGGTGTTTATTTTGACACCTAGCACAAACCAGGCAGGGGATGTATATGTCCAGGAAGAAAGGGGGAGGGGGGCCAGTACTTTTTTCTTTTTTTTTTTTTGTTTTTGTTTTGTTTTTAAACTTTATTTTTGGATTTTGCATACATCAGATATACATTTGCACTAACTGGGTGCACATTCAAAAATACTAACTACGAACACCCTTACAAGGCCGCCCCCTCCCCCTGATGTCCACCATAGTAAACTCTGATTCATTTCTTCATCTGAATCAATTAGTTCGACTCCAGTGCTATTTCCGTAGTTCATAGTCCCAAAACCCTTTTTTTTTTTCTTTTTTTTTTTATCCAGGGTTTTCCGAATCTGAGGACTCGGTGCTATTTAACAGATATGCTATGTACGGCCCCCAGATGTCAGGGGCATGCGTGTAATGGTAACTTTCTTATAAATTCACTGTCCATGTCTTGACACTATATAATGTCCCTTTTCCAGTCTTCAATCTTTGGTAGTGGGCCGAGGCCCCATGTCATGGCGATTCTCCTCCGTGCCAGCACCATGGGAAGAGCTGCCAGTTTTCGTGATGTGGGTTGTAGGTATTTAGTGAGTCCAAGAAGGGCTCCTAGCGGTAGTGGAGTCACTTGCTCACTGATGTCGGCTGTTATTTGTACAACAGAGGTCCAGAAACTGTTTTTTCCTGGGCAGCTCCAGGCTAAATGGAGAAAGTCTGCGTTAGCCTAAAAGGGGCCCCTAGGGGACCCTGACGTCTATGGAAACAAGGCGAGTCACCACACACGATAGATACGCCAGACACGAGGTTGTATTCCCAAAGCTAGGGTTTATTGCAAAGCAAAAAGTCTCAGTTGGCCAACTCGGTCTCACGCCCCGCGACGTGTATCTCTAGACCTCCAGGGACGCAAGAGAGTGAATTTCGTACATCAGTTACATATATACAAAATGCATATCAAACAATCAGCTATGACATGTATAACACCCCTCTTCATTGGGTTTCTTTGAACTTGGTGTGATGATGGACATCTCCGACCACTATGACACCTTCAACCATCTATTCTAGTAACAATTTGCAATTTGTGAGTGCGAATGCATCTTTCAGTTGTTGAATAGAACACAGTGCTTCTGTTCTTGGAAGCAAGCTACATACGGGGGGGAAGAGTTGCATTCCGGACCTTGCTATCTATCAGGTGCTATTTGTGTCCTGGGAGCCGACACGCTCTAGCGCGTTCAGCAAAGGGGGGGCCGTAAGAAAAGCATAATTCAAGCCTTTAGCTGTATTATTCTAACATATTCTACCATATAACGAGACTGGCTGGCTGCTGTGAAATGATTAAATGTCCTGCAGCTCTGCTTCAAGGCTACATTCGGGAGGGAGCCGGGCATTCTTCCTGGCGCTGCCTACGTTTGTGTTTCAGCCAACTCTTGTTATCCTCACGGCCCTGCGGCCTTGTCCTTTTCACATACAGACAACAATGTTTCACAGTCGAGCAGTGTAAGCGGAAAATATACTGCAAAGCAATAGGAAGAGAAAGCAATGAGCAATGGTTAGAAAACAAAATGGCGATTCTTGTTGCATCAAAATGACCGTTCATTGGCAAACTCCAAAACCTATTTTTTGTCACATCGTGCATGAGACGGTTGGCCCACGGCCACCAAAATGCGTTTGCGGTCTCAAAGTAGAGGTATCCGTATTTCTAGACTGACAAACTCTCCTTTGGCCGTATGCCAAACGTCTCATCTATTTATTGAAACCTCCTCTAGTGATGATGAATCTGAAGTTCTCATGTCTGAGTCTTGCATGCTATCATGGACATCATTGTCTTCATCAATATCTATTGCCATCAATTCTTTTACTGCTCTCATCTCATTTGGGTCTGGGCTAGTTCGATCATGAGGTTGTTTTTTCTTTGTTATCATATGCATACATCCTTCCGTACATCCCTCAGTTACCTTATCGCAAACTATGGGTAAACAATGTATACAACAACAGCACGTTAGGAATATTCCAAACACCACTACTAATATTGAGATCAACTTCCATCCCCAAGATCGTAGTATTCCCCAAAACCAAGATTCTATTCCCCAGTACCCTTCTCCAGTAGGGAGTTCAGAGCTTAGGACGTGCATTTTCTTTATTGCTTCAAAGATCGTGGGGGAATAATCATCGACATAAACGCAACATGCTGATCCCACTATTTTGCAAATTTCCCCACGATCAACACATCAAGAGCCATTCTATTTTGCAGCGACATTAACCTGATTCCTCTTTCTTCCAACGTCATGTTAATTAATATATCTGTTGTTGTGTTTATTGTATTTTTTAGGATTCTGGACAGTTGCCTTATATTATAGGAGTTCACTATCTGCCCTAAGAATGGAATGAATGATTTTGCTACATCAGTTGCTATTAAATCACCTTCGTCAGTCCTTTTGACTCTAGTTCTGGATAATCTGGCCATGGCTGCTGTTTCTAAGAGGAATACTCCTGGGAACAGTAGCCCTAGGTAACATGTACCTCCCCAGTTTCTGGGCAACCAAGGGTATGCTTTCTCTCCACATATAAAATAAACTGGATCACCTACGTATACTGGTTCTATTTCCCATTTTAGTACCACTGTATTCATACAACCAGCATATGTTCTGACTGAAAAAGAGCCTTTCTTTTTTTTTAGACAAAAAGGGACAGTTCTTGGGCTATAACTCACCGTGTAAGATGGGGGAATTGCATCTTTGTCCCCTTCTGTTCTTACACGAAACGTCATTACAGATGTTTTTTCTGGTGGGGACAATCTATCTTGTCTATTTTGCCGTGTTTTCTTTCGTGTACTTTTCCTCATGGGCTCTGGGGCTATTACTTGTGCCTTATGGAAAATGGAACAACCCACAGGCTTCATTATTATCTCCTCAAACTAATTCATGTTGGTTCTGTCTAATTTACCCGTATTACTCTCATTCCAATTCCCATAGAACATTGCACCTAAAGATGCACTACATGCAGAACATAATGGTAACTGCTGCACATACCACCCTATCCCTTTCCCAGCATGCTGTGGTAAATGGGCACATACCCAGCAATTTGTTTTCTTCAGGATTGCATGTGTCATGTTCATGATCCACAGTAAAGTGTTATTTCCAAAACCGTCCGTATTTTTCTTCCATTGGGGGTAGGGTATAAGTGATCACCTGAACCGGGCTTTCAGTAGTGGATATATTAATTATTGATAAAAACATTTCTAATGGGTGTATTGTTTCTACCCACCATAATATTAGGGCTGTCGATATTGGTGCTACCACGCTAATAAAGCACATTATTATCGTTAGTACCAGCATACAATTTGTTTTATCATGCGTTTTTCTTAAGCTTATAGTCTTTATAATTGACTCATTCTCAGCGGTGGTGGTGCAGGAGGAGGCTGAACCCGGTCCCGGCATGTTTCTCGTCGTCCTTCTTCTTCCTTATCACAGTTCGTTGTGGATATCTCTCTTTGTCGCGCTTGCTCTGATGTTAATAAGTTCAATGGAATTGTGTCAGTTCAGTTTTGCCTGTCCTTTTTAGCCTGGATTCGATTATTTGTTTTTAGGCGTGATCACTTGTCCCTGCTTATACTGCTCAGAGGACCTTTGATTAGTTATCTTATCGCCGCCTTATTATCATGTGCGCCCAGCTTGTCCGCTCTGGTTCCGGACACATGTACTTTTTATGATCGCACCGAGGAGCTGCGAATCTTGAATTGTCCGACTTGCACAATTCTCACTCTTCTCTGCTCTACACCTCTGGTTCCTTCTCCGTCCATGAGCTGAACCAGAGGTTGACATAAACACCAAAAAGAACTGCGGATCACTTTGTCTTCCGAGGCCGCAGGTTGTATCGCCTTGCTCCTGGTATCGTATGATCCGTGAACAGTGCCGGTGCACTTCCAGATTCAGGCTCGAAGTCAGCCTGTGGCGCTACTGCAGGTACTGGTGTGCGCCGCGCCAATGATGCAGATCTGTTTTTTGGCGTGATGGCAAGTGCTGATGGACGCCAAAGGGGTACACGATTTGGTTTTGCTGGTATTTGCAAGGCAGATTTCGCGTTGGTCAGCAGTGATGTCGATTCTGCTGGGCAACGTTGGGGCACTTTTTGCCCTTCCCCCTCTTTGACAATCGTCTCAGGCTTTGTTTCGATTTTCACTTCTCGTTTTGGCAGATTAGGTGGCTGCTCACTGGCAACAGTTTCTTTTGTTTCTGGAACTGCTGTCTCTTTCCGGTCATCAGTGTCAGGCAAGTCTTTCAGTGCAGTTGTCATGGGTGGTATGGATCCACGACTTCCTTCCATCCACCGGTATTGCCGTCTGCGTTGCCAAAAGTACTTGATGGGTGGCCGTGCCACCTGGGTGCTAATGATGACTTTCTTTCAAAGTTCTTTAGCAGCACCCAGTCTCCTGGCTCCAGCGCGTGCCCCGGACCGGTGTATCTCACTGGTAATGCCTCCTGCGCCTGCTGATGAATCAAACGCAATTTCTGCATTAAAGGGCCACAATAAGTACTAAGCACAGGATGTTCTATCTCACTTGGTCGCTTTGGCTGAGGTGCGCACCAAACATTTGCCGGCCTCCCCATTACGATCTCGTACGGGGAGAGCCCAGTTTTAGCCTGTACAGACGTACGCATGCATAATAGTGCTATTCGTAATGCATCCACCCAACTCAACTTGCTTCCCGCACAAATCTTGCTAATCTTTGATTTAAGAATCCCGTTGTGCCTCTCCACAAGACCGGCAGAACTCAGATGCCTTGAACTATGCAATCTCTTATCAATCTGGAGACCAGCACATATCTGTAATACCACTGCACCCACAAAATGTGGTCCATTATCAGACCATAGGACTCGGGGCAAGCCAAATCTGGAAAAGTACTCCTTCAACATTACTTTTGCCGTGCTCATTGCTGTGCAGTCTTTCAAAGGATATGCCTCCACCCACTTACTGAATGCAAAGATCCCCACCAAGACGTATTTTAAGTTTTGGCACCTCTCCATCTTTATGAAATCAAAATGAATTACCTCAAATGGCATGGAGGGCGGGCCAAAACTGCCTGTTGGAGTCACTGTTCCCTTCCCTACATTGTGTTGCAAACATGTGATACAGTTCTGCACCAACCTCTCTGCATACTTTTTTATGTTTACATTCTGCCAAACTGTAGAAAGGTGCTGTATTATTTTCTTCGCACAGATGTGCGTAGGGCTGTGGGCCATTGTGACCATTGCAGTCCCATACGAATTTGGCAACATCCAGTTTCTAGTTCCCTTGTCCACCCAACAACCCTCCAGATCCAACTCAGCAGATCCCTCTCCCCATCCCTGTATTTCATCGGCCATAGCCTCGGCCTGCATTTCTTTGACAGTGGCAACTCCATCTTCTATCAACCAGGGTACTTCCTCTGTCTGAACCGTCATCATTTTGGTATTCAAATCAGTGGTAGTTTGTTTCACAATTCTGTCTGCAAATGCGTTTCCCTCTCCTACTTTGCATGTTACTTTTTTATGTGCCTCGCATTTCACTATTGCTAGGCGCTTTGGAAACGTGAGTGCAGACAGCAATCGTACAATCAAAGGGCCATGTTGAATTCTGGCGCCATGGGATGTCAGAAACCCTCTCTCAGCCCAGAGTCGACCAAAATTATGAACCACTCCAAACGCCTCAGTATATATATTCACATTCAAATTTTCAGAAATCTCGCAGGCTCTGGTCAATGCTATTATTTCCGCGGCTTGTGCTGAATTATAGGGGATTCTTTTACTTTATACAACACTCTCTAGGGTAGTGATAGCATATGCGGCAGTTGTCGTGCCATCTGGTAACTTAAAACATGAGCCGTCACAAAATAACTCTCCATCTGGCTCTTTCTGTGGGATTTCACTTAAATCAACTCTTCCCTTGGTTTCTTCATCAGTGACCATTAAGCAATCGTGGGGGGGGGGGTGATTCATTCTTCCCAATTTCTTTTATGGTTAGTGGCATTAATTCTGCAGGATTCAAAGCGCTACACCTCATAATTTGGATATGGGGCGCGAACAAGATAATCTCATATTTTGTCAATCTAGCAGAGGTGAGGTGTTGCGTCTGTGTCCTATTTAATAGAACGTCTATGGCATGTGGCACCATCAGAATTAAAGTGTGCCCCAATACCATCCCTTCCGTTTGTTTCACTGACGCAGCAGCAGCCGCAACAGATCGCAAACATTGTGGTAGTGCGCGCGCTACAGGGTCCAGCGCAGAAGAAAAATAGCCGCTCAGCCTATTTCTTCCACCTTGTTCCTGTGTCAAAACCGCCAATGCACATCCTTTACTTTCACACACAAATAGTCTAAACATTTTCTCATAGTTCGGCGTACCCAAAACTGGAGCCGAGCATAATGCAGTTTTCAATCCATCAAATGCTTTCTGACATTCCTCATCCCACTGCAAAGGCATAACCTCATCCTTTCTAGTTAAATTCACGAATGGTTTCACAATTAACACAAAATTACCAATCCATTGTCGGCAATATGAAGCCATGCCTATTATGGCTCTGACTCCTTTTTGTGTCTTTGGAATAGGCATACAAGAAATACTTTCCATGCGTTCTGGCGTTAGTCTTCTCCCTCCTTTCGAAAGTAGGTAGCCAAAATAGGCCACCTCCTTTCGATTATACTGAAATTTCTTCAAGCTAGCTTTATGGCCATCTGCCGCTAGGTGTGACAGTAGTAATACAGTGCTTCCTTTACAAATCTCCTCTGTGTCTGCATCTAGCAATAGATCGTCTATGTATTGCAAAAGTACACAACCCATGGGTAATTCCAGCATGTCTAGCTGCTCTTTTAATGCTCTACTGTAAATACTTCCGTGTAACCTTGCGGAATCCGCGTAAATGTAAATGATCGTCCTCCTAATGTGAACGCGAACAAATATCTGCTGTCCTTGTCCACTGGAATACTGAAGAATACGTTTTTCAAATCTACTACACTAAAATATTTTGCTGAAACAGGTATCATTGTCAATATTGTAGTGACGTCTGGCACTAGAGGAAATTGTGGATCTACTACCTTATTCAATGCGCGTAGATCAATTATGAAACGGTATGGTACCTAATTACCTCCTTTTTTATAAACCGGAAGAATCGGGCTGTTGCATGTACTGCCTGTAATTTCCTCGATTACCCCTAATTTCACCAAATCAGTAACAATACTCTTCAATCCTTTCTCACCTTCAACCGAAATTTTGTATTGGGGTATTTGTGGTAGGGTAACACCTTCTTTCAAAATAATCTTTACTGGCTCTATCTTTAAACATCCTACATCGTTGTCATGCATTGCCCATATACAGGTTGGTACTTTACTTAATTCCCCTGGTAACGCTTCGGACATGAATTCTGACTCAGGGGCATCGTGTGGCCATATCGTTAGAAACACTCCCGTCTGCCGTGCAATGTATAACAGAACCTAGTTTTTTCAACAAGTTTGATCCCAACAAATTCTCCCCACAATTTTCTGTTAGAAGGAAAGGACAATGCTCAGTAAATGGTCCTATGGAAACTGGGACTGGTTTGGACACTGGGTTTATGACTGGTGTACCTGCGAACCCTACGGAAATATTCTTTTGCCCTGACAGTGGTACATCCGGAACCAAGTGATGGTCTATTGAACACTTCTGTGCTCCTGTATCTACAAGAAAGCGGTGCTCCTCATTCCCGACTCTCATTTCTACGTATGGTCCTCTCTGATTCACGGGAAAAGACACTGGTTCCAACCCCTGTCCTGGGCTGTCCTATTGGGGAAATAACACATCATCCGATGTGTAATCATTACTATTACTGTAATACGTGTTTGGCTGTGTATCGAAAACATTTCCACTCTTCCTTCTATTTGCGCCACTCTGATTTCCATATTGTTGATTTTGCTGTCCCTGACTCTGGTTTGGGGCATTTTGGTTTTGATTACCTCCGTTATTGTGATGCTGCTGCATACTATTCCTATTTGGTCCATTCGCTCCTGGGTGTCCTCTATGCTGTCTCCTCCGACCAGACCCGTTTCTATTCTGTAGATGCAGACATTGCGCTCGCCAATGTCCTTCCTCTTTACAATATGCACACTGATTCGGTCCCACTGTTCCCCCATGCATATTCGAATTACTCCTTCCTTGTGCGTTCCCTCGCCCTATATTATGTCCTGTTACTTGCTGCAATAGTACCTGTGTTCTTATTAGACATTCTTTCAAGTCTGCCCCCACCTCTTTCAGCAACGATAATTTGTTCACCATCTCCTTCTGCCCCGGCAATGGTAATTGCTGCCGTTCATTATGCGACCCCTTTTCCCCCTTCCGAGGTCTCCCGATATCCCTACTCCTGTACGCAGGTGTAGTAAACATTTCGACATAATCATTATCTAATTCATCTCTAAGCTCAAAGTCTATATACATGTTCTCTCACTTCTTCATCCCTCTCCCTACAGCGTGCTAATGCATTCAAATCTAACAATCGCTGTGGTGGTAATTTCCCAATTAACTGTTTCCATTTCTCCACCAAATATTCACCCATGCATTCCAACACTACCTGTCTTTCGTTGCTTCTACGGAAGTCATATATCGAAGCCACTGCTGCCGTCCCATCATTCCCGTCTATATACATCTCTGCCTGTTGCTGCAATTCAACCTTCCTTTCTTTGCTGATTGCGCTGCGGGTTACCCTCGTCCACCCCCGTTGGTCAGTCCCGCCTCTTGCCCCCGTGGTTTCAACTTCAACCCCGGGAGGAACGGACGGTAGCGAGTCTGTGCCTGAGGCGGGAGGTGCGGATGGGACAATGGGAACAGGGAGTGTTTGTTGTGGGCCTGATTGGCTAATAGGAAGTGTTACGCGCACGGTCTGTGGCTGCGGGAGGGCTTGAGCTACCGGAGGGGGATCTTGAGCTACGGGCGGGGTCTGGGCAATAGCTACTGACGTATCTGGTCTTACTTCTGATCTTGGGCCTTGTTTTTTATGGGTCAATATATTTTCTTTCAATTCATCTGCTATGTGTAATTCTCGTTGTGGGTATATCTTTTCTATATTCAACTGGTCACGCCTACCTGCCCTTCTTAGACTCTCAGTCCACTCCTCCTCTTCTTTCTCTTCCGCTACTTCGCCTTTCGATTTATGCCTGCGCGAATGCTTTGCTCTGCTTTAAATCGGAGCATTTCTTCCTTTCTCCAGTCTTTAAAAGTCTCAAATGCTGCAGGACGCGCTTTCTTTCTTATCAACACCCTTTCCAGGTTGTCTATCCTCGCTATCTCAAAACTACCATTAATCGTCCACTGATGTTGCTTTCTGGTTTGCCTATGCCAAGTCTCACAGAATATTATCGCACCCACTCCATACTTCACATACATCTCATACGCCGGCGTTCCCCCAGGTGGTGCAATTTGGCCATCTTCCAAAGATTGTATATCACAGCGGGAAAAACCCCGCTAGGGTGGACAATACCCCAGGCATGTTTCAACCTTCCCCCTGGTTAATCAACCTTACCTAGGGCGTTTGATTTTGCAAAGTCAACTCTCAACCAATATCAGGATACTTTCAATCGGGGAATGACTCACCTGATAAATCAAGTCGTCTGTATACTGACGTACCATAGGATGTCGTGTCTGCGTTTCTTGGCTTCCGTCTCGTTTCGGGACCCTCGCCTCCTTGTTCTATAGCCAGGCACGTCGATCAGGGATCAGATGTGTGCAGATCTGCAAAGGAGTCTCATCACTTTTACAGGGCGCCCCGAACAATTCTTGATCCCGGCTCGATCGTCCCGTCATCGCCGTTCTCTGTCTTACTCAATTACAACGTTATGCGATGGAACAAGTGGGGGAGGGTCCCTATTCAGGCGCCATCTTGAAAGGGGCCCCTAGGGGACCCTGACGTCTATGGAAACAAGGCGAGTCACCACACACGATAGATACGCCAGACACGAGGTTGTATTCCCAAAGCTAGGGTTTATTGCAAAGCAAAAAGTCTCAGTTGGCCAACTCGGTCTCACGCCCCGCGACGTGTATCTCTAGACCTCCAGGGACGCAAGAGAGTGAATTTCGTACATCAGTTACATATATACAAAATGCATATCAAACAATCAGCTATGACATGTATAACACCCCTCTTCATTGGGTTTCTTTGAACTTGGTGTGATGATGGACATCTCCGACCACTATGACACCTTCAACCATCTATTCTAGTAACAATTTGCAATTTGTGAGTGCGAATGCATCTTTCAGTTGTTGAATAGAACACAGTGCTTCTGTTCTTGGAAGCAAGCTACATACGGGGGGAAGAGTTGCATTCCGGACCTTGCTATCTATCAGGTGCTATTCGTGTCCTGGGAGCCGACACGCTCTAGCGCGTTCAGCAAAGGGGGGGCCGTAAGAAAAGCATAATTCAAGCCTTTAGCGGTATTATTCTAACATATTCTACCATATAACGAGACTGGCTGGCAGCTGTGAAATGATTAAATGCCCTGCAGCTCTGCTTCAAGGCTACATTCGGGAGGGAGCTGGGCATTGTTCCTGGCGCTGCCTACGTTTGTGTTTCAGGGAACTCTTGTTATCCTCACTGCCTTGCGGCCTTGTCCTTTTCACATACAGACAACAATGGTTCACAGTCGAGCAGTGTAAGCGGAAAATATACTGCAAAGCAATAGGAACAGAAAGCACTGAGCAATGGTTAGAAAACAAAATGGCGATTCTTGTTACATCAAAATGACAGTTCATTGGCAAACTCGAAAACCTATATTTTGTCATATCGTGCATGAGACGGTTGGCCCACGGCCACCAAAATGCGTTTGCGGTCTCAAAGTAGAGGTATCTGTACTCTAGACTGACAAGCCCATGCACATCTTTCGCATTGGGCCGACACTTCTGGGTGGTATTTGTTTTTCCTAACTGGGGTATAGTAGGTTTGGTGTACAAAGTTGAAGTGAATTAGTTTATACCGGGTATTTAATGCAACCTTTTTAGTTTGGCGGAGAATATAGGACCAGTCTTCTGCGGGTATTGTTTCTTGGATGGCTGCTTCCCATTTTTGCTGCGCCATGGGGTTGAGTTTCCCGGTGTCGCTTAAAAGGGATTTGTATAGTAGTGACACTAGTCTGCCTTCCCCTTGTGCCTGAATTACGTTGTGTAATAAATCCCATGTTGGTGGTTGTTTGGGGAATGAGGGAAACAGCCTTTGTAGGGTGTGGCGCAGTCTGAACTAGAGAAATATGTCTAGGGAGGTGTTTCCGCCCTTGTCTTTGGCCATTTGTGGAGTTAGAAAGGTGCCCTCTGGGAAAAGGTCTCCGAAGGATTGTATTCTGACCTTGTCTGCCCATATAAGGAAAACTCATTTGTGAGGGGGATGCTGGGAATGAATTTGATTGGTAAAAGGAGGGAGAATCTTATATTCACTCCATATTTGTTGGCAATCTTTTTCCAAATTGCATATGTGGATAGGACCATATTTAACGTTTTATGTGGAACTGGGATATGATTGATAATGATGGCTCTTAGCAAGTTGGGGGAGGCTAGGGCACGCTCCACTTGTACATGTGGGCGAATTAGATGAGTTGTGTACCAGTGGCTCAAGAATTGAGCCTGGGCCGCCCATTAGTATTTTTCAATGTCAGGAAGCGCCAGGCCACCATTTGACGTTGGTAGTGTTAGTGTGCTGTATGCAACACGTACAGGTTTTCCAGCCCATAGCAGCTCTAGGATTAGGCTCTTGACACTTTGGAGAAAGGATTTGGGGATAAGCAGCGGGATATTCGTAAAGAGATGAAGAAGTTTGGGAAGGATAACCATCTTCGTCAGAGAGGTTCTGCCCCATAGCGTTAACGGCAGTGATTTCCATCTGTGGATCCGTTCCTGCAGGGAATTTAGTGTGGTTACATAATTATCTCTATATATCTCGCGGTGATTACGGGACATGTAGATACCTCGGTAACGAACCTTTGAGTTTTCCCATTTAAAACCATGATCGTCCGTGAACTCAGTTGTATTGGGGGTCAAGGGGAACACTGTTGATTTAGAGTGATTGGTTTTAAGGCCTGACATTTGACCACATTTTATTACTTCGCGCATTACAGGGTTAAGATTGTCCAGGGGGTCACTGACAAACAACATGACATTGTCGGCATAAAGGGAGACAATTAGTCTATGCGGTCTAGCTTAAGGCCCTGGTGCAGTTGTTTGGATCGTAGCCTCGAGGCCAGGGGCTCCATAACCAGGGAAAAAAATAAGGGCTGAGAGTGGGCAGCCTTGCCTTGTTTTTCCGCGCTACAGCGCGATGCTTGAGGATCTAGTGTTCCGCAGTGTAACGTATGAGCGTGGATCGTTATATAACAAGGATACTAACCTAATAAAGAAATCGCCCAAACCCATTTGCCTGAGTGTTGCGAACATGAAGGGCCATTCTACTGAATCAAACGCTTTCTCGTCGTAGAGTAGTACTGCTATTGCCTGTTGTGTTGGGTCTAGGGCCTCAATGACGCCGAACAGTCTTCTGATGCCATAGGTTGTGTTGTCCCTTGGGATGAAACCGGCTTGATCACCGAGTACAAGAGCTGGTATTAGAGGGAGTAGCCGTGTTGTCAGGATTTTAGCCAGGATCTTATTGTCCAGATTGATCAAGGAGTTCGGCCTGTATGATGCACACTCTACTGTGGGCTTGCCGGCTTTGTGCAACACCATTACATTGGCTTTGCGTAATGTGGGGGGGGAGGTTTCCGCGCTCCACTGATTCCTCGTAGACCCGGAGTAGAAGAGAGGCCACTATGGTTGCATGGGCCTTGTAGAACTCCCCAATGAGCCCATCGGGTCCAGGCGCTTTGGTGTTTGGTAGGGATTTTATTGCTTCAAGAATTTCATCCAAAGTTATCGGTGCATTCAGAGGTTCGCGAAGATCTGTGTCTACCCAATACAGTACCGTGTTGTTGAGGAACTCTTGTATGGATGCAGGGTCTGGGTTGCCTTTAGAGCTGTACAGGTTTTGGTAGAAGTTGTGAAACGCGTTAGGGTTTTTTTTTTTCCTCTGTGTATACAAGTTGTCCTTGTGCGTCCTTGATATGTTCGACGCGAGTTGGAGTTTTATCTATTGTTAGTAGAAGGGCTAACAATGCGCCTGGTTTTTGTCCTTCTCCATATTGTTGGACCTGGTGTTTGCGGCCTAGGAATTTTAGTTCTCGTTCGGCTGTTTCCTTGAACTTCAGAAGTTCTTCCTTTAATTCGGCTTGGATTTGTGGGTCTGAGGTTGTGGAGGATTTCAGCTCTAGTTCTTTCAGGCGATGTTCCCTACTGGCCAGTTCTCTACGGGTCAGTTTTAGAATGCCGTTTTCTTTTGCTAGCATATTCCCCGCACGTAGCATTTTAGTGTTTCCCATGTGGCACTGGCTGAGTCGACAGAGTCCTGGTTTATTTCAATGAAGGATGTTATGTCTTGGCGCAATTCTGCCGCGAATACGGCATCAGTGAGTGAGCCGGGTTTAAATCTCCAATTGAGACCAGGTATTGTAGGGCCGGCTAAGGTGACGTCAAGTGTGACCATTGAGTGGTCTGAGAAGGATTGTGGCAGACTTTGACTCATTCCCCAGTTGAACGGGCTGTGGGTTGATGCCAAAATGTAATCTATCCGGGAGCTGGTGTTGGGAACGGCTGAATAAAAGGTGTAGTCTCTTGTATCCTGGTTGTGTTGTCTCCACGTGTCAGATCAAAAGTGTGACAGATCTCCTGAACTTGGGCGCTGGCTTTGGATGGATTTCCTGTTGTATTGTGGGATTTGTCGAGTCTGGAGTCAATTGGCGTATTCAGGTCTGCTCCCCATATAATGGTTGTTGCGTCGGTCTTTCCTAGTTGGGTCATCGCCCAGTTAAAGTTGTTTGGTCCGTCGGTGGTCGGAACGTATGAGTTCACTATTATTACTTCTTTCCCTGCGATTATCCCTCTCACTAGCAGGGCTCTCCCTTCGGAGTCTTTCTTTGAGTCAATAAGGCTGAAATTAGTTCTTCTATGGATTAGGATTGCGACTCCTTTAGCATAGGACGAATAGGAGGAGAAATACCTATGACAACCCCAGGATTTGGCCCAATGATGTTCTGATAAGAGATGGGGTTTCCTGTAATATGGCGATGTTAATTTTGTGTCTTCAGAGGTATTGGAGGATTCTTCTAGTTTTCGCTGGTTGGTTACCACCACGAATGTTCCAGGTGGCGATCTTAAACATTGTCACTGCCATTTGAGAGGCTGGTTGTGTTCGGGTCGGGCTGAGACTCGAGGATATGGCTGGGGTCTCGATACATGTAGGAGTTCGGAGGACTTGGTTTTCGCCCGGTTGGCGATTTGCTGCATGAGTGTTGTGGAACAAGAGTGAGAGGTTAAAGGCGGCTCTGCAGAACTAGGTTCCCTCCCTTGCGTGGGCAATCCCCAACTGGCCCACAGTAAACAGTCCCTTGTAAACAGAACAGACAACTTTGCTGTGCTTGGGGCGCTGGTGGCCCTCCAAGAGGGGGCTAGCTCCCTACTGCTGTTGCGATTTTGTTCTGTGGTGGTGATTCCGTAATATTGATGGTGACAAGATGCCTCTGTTTTGTGTTACTCGTGGAGTGAGTTTTATGGCAGATCTCTCCTCGGCCGGACACCCCTTTATGGTCTTCTGTTGTTTGAGGCGGGCCTGCAGCCGGAGCAGTCCAGGTAGTAACTGGTTTCTTCAGGTGTATTAAAGAACTGGGTTTTACCTTCATATTGGATGCAGAGTTTCGCCGGGAAAAGCATTGAGTATTGAATTTGGTTTTCTTGCAGTCTGCGTTTCACAGCCGTGAACGATCTCCTTTGCGCCTGGACTGCTTGGGAGAAGTCTGGAAAAAATTGAATCTTATCCCCTTCGTATTGGAGTTCTCCTTTATCTCTGGTGGCTCTGGGAATTGCATCCCGATCTTTGTAGTTTAGTAGCTTTGCTATGATTGGGCGAGGATTTGTTCCCGGGATAGGTTTCGTGTTGGGACACCTGTGGGCTCTTTCGACGACTAACAGTTTGGAGAGGGACTCTGTTCCAAATAGGTCTGTGCAAATCTTCTCCACATGTTCTTCCATTTTGGTGGTAAGTTGTTGTTAGGGAGAATTCTCTGTTTAGGCTGAATTTCCCTACCTAGTGAGTCCCCCAGCAGCTTTGCTGGATTTCTGGGGTTTCTTTTTTTCTCCTGCCAAGAGTGAGACTCTTTTACCCTCACTCTTGGACATGTTGAAGTGTGTTTTCTTGGTTAAACCTTGTGTTGAATGGGCTATGGGGTCTTTTACTCCATAGGGCCTCATGTATTTTTGTGATGTGGGTTACACAGCACCCTCTGTGCCGTGACCCAGGGGTGTCCTAGGGACTCCCCAACATAGACTCCATACCCTGGGACTGACTACTGTCTCCCAGGGCATGTAAAGTCACCAAAGACTTTGCTAGTCTTGAATCCTGAACAGAACCAGTACAAACCATCATATTGTGGACGTACTGGCTGGGGCAATTCGATTGCCCCAGGGTCTGTTAGTCGAGGGGGCACGTCTCCGTCCCCCCTGATCGAGTTTTGGCTGGTGGCAGTGGAAACTACGTTTTATATTCAACCGCGAATATTTTCCTATGGGATTTCCCATTGTTTTAGGCTAACACATTTAATTATTTATTTACGGTAGCCTTAAACCTACCGCCGGTTTATATATTTATTTTTATAACTCCGGTTGGGACTTTTTGCCAAAACTTGATTCTAAAATGGCGTTGGTGTTCGCCTCTGTAACTCTGACCCAAAGTGGAGCCCTTTGTTCCACTTTTGGCGGGCTTCTCCACAGAAGCCCTCCAAAGTGGTGCCACTCTGTCTGGGGTACTTAGGAGGGGTGGAGGGGGATTTAGGCACCCTGGACTGAGTTACCTTGGTAACTCAAGTCGCACTCCGTCCTGATTGGCCCAAGTGGTGAGCCGGCCGGCTCACCACTTAGCATGTTTGAGTGACAGCTAGGCTGGGTGAATGGGGGTTTGCTGCATAAAAGCAGGGCTTTGGGGACTGGGACTTCAGAAGTCGCCACAGGACCAAGAATCCGACGAGGGAAGAACTGAGCCGACCTGCTTCGACGACACCACCCGGTGGAGCCCTGCTGAACCGTCTCACCACTTTTCCCGACGACCGAGGAGAACTCTTAACGGAGTGGCTCCTTCCCTTGACTGGTGGGGACAACCAGTTTTCGCCTTCTTTTCGCTTCTCGAGGTATCTCGTGGCCGCCTTGCCAGTGCCAAGCACCCCGGCAACCGGAACCCCACCACTTTTACCCCAACCACGAAAGTCGGTACAACCCTTTAACCGGAGGACTCCGCGGCTGGTTTCTTCCCGGGCAGTGCAACGACCTTCTTCTTCTGCTCTTCAGCGAGAACTTCTTCTCCCCTGACCGACGTCGAGCCTTGCTGCCACTGCCTGGAACAACTGCCACCGCTGGAGGATCCTTTCCGCTTAAGGTACCGTGTTCCGCCTGGCTTCCCTTGCTACCGACTGTACGGGGTAGATTTAGCCCCCGGCTTTCGACCCTGGGAGTGCCTGGGACACCCTGGCTAAACTTTCTAAGCCACTCTAAACTCTTTCTAACTCTTTGCAAGACTTTGAATCCCTAATAATAGTGTGATCTTGGGCACATTTTCGCTCCGGCTACTCTAAGAGTGGGCCCTGCCTAGTGACTTTTGCTCACCTGTGACTTTGTGTTTCTTTGAGCCTATTGCAAGTGTTCTGGACCGTAGAGTGGTGTGTTTAACCCATTTCTGTTTCTTTTTACCCCTTCCTTAAACCTACTAGAGTGTCATCTAACGTTAAGCGCTCACCTCTGTTTTAATTATGTGGAGTTAACTTAGAGTTGTCTAGATAGGAGTAAGGGTTGAAACTGCTTTCATTATAACTGTGTTTTAAGTGTTTTTACTATACTTTGCTAGAGTGTTTTCAACTTATGTGTTCTTAAGAAAATAAAATAACTATATACTTTTGAAACCAAGCTCTGGTCAGTGTTTGCTTGTGCTATTGTGTCTGAGTACATATTGTGTATACTTTGCATACTGCCTAACTCTTCTTGAGGGAAGTCTGACTGCTCAGCCACAGCTACCAGGTAAATCTGGGTGGTGCAGACTGCTACCAAGTGGGTTTACTGCTATACCTGTAGTCTTAAATCTTTTGCAGTGTTCCCCAAGGGAACTGCACAGGTTTCTGCCTAACACTGGTGTACAGCGGTGGGATTTGTATTGAGTATACATTTTATTGTGCTTTAGATACCTTAGTGCAACTAACCACAAAGCTTAGCACTGTAAAAGTAATCCTCTAACATGTCAGTTATAGAAAGCTATAGTCAAGAGTCCCTTGCAGCCAAAACTGCTGATTGTTTAAGAGTGCTCTGTAAACATAAGGATCTCCTGACTAAGGGCAAGAAAATGGAGCTGATTGAAAGATTGTTGGCTAACCAAAGTCTGGGTGATGGTTCAGAGGAACCTACCACTCCAGCAACTGTAGATGACAGTATTGAAGTTAACATGGAGCAAAATGTTGATGATTCTGAGGAAGAGTCAGAAGAGGAGGGTGAGGCTGTTGTAACTGTCCCTCCTAGGCCTCTGCCTGCTCTACCTGCTGTACCTACTGGACCTTTACCAGGTCCCACATTTAGTCCTCAGTACTTTGAACTGGAGAAAATGAAGCTAGAATTGGAGTATAAGAAACTTAATGCTCAAACTGACAAAGAACTAAGGCTAAGGGAAATGGAGCTCAAGTATGACTTAGAAATGAAGAAATTATCTGTTGAGAATGTTTCTCTCTCTGGCTCCTCTAGAAGTTCCAGTCCTAAAAGACCCCGGATGCCTAAAGAATTGATTGGTATGTATGAGCCTAAGTTGGATGTGTTGGATTGGTTGTCTCTGTTTGAATATAATCATGGGCTCCAGAACATCACAGGAAATGACTTACTCACCTGGTTGTTCTCTAGGCTTCCCCCTGTTGCAACTGATGTGGTAATGGAGATGGGGGAGGAGGATAGGAAGGACTATGAATGTGTGAAACTAGCTTTGGTAGCTAGGTTTGGGAAGACCCCTTCCCAGTATCTTAAGAGGTTTAGGAACCTCAAAAAGCATGATGGTACCCCTTGGGCTACCTGGGTGGGTGAATGTTTGAAAAACTTAGAGGGATGGATTAAGGGTTACAAGGTGAACACTTATGAAGGTATGAAGAATTTGTTTATGTTGGAGACTATTTATGATGCCTGCTCTCCTGAGCTCAGACAACACTTGGCTGATTCCAGGGAATTGGATTCCCGGAAACTAGCTAAGGCTGCTGACTTGTGGGTTGCCAACAGGGCCACTCACAAGGATTCTGGGGTAACTCAGAAGAAGGATGGGGAGAAACAGTCTAAAAAGGACTCCAAAGAGAATTCTAATACTACAAATTCCAAAGAGGGCCCCAAACAAAACTATAAGGGTAAGCCACAAGGGAAACCAAATCAGGTTAGTGTACCTCCTGGTCCCAGACCAGAAGGAGGTCAGAACAAGCCTCCATTCCAGCGAGCCTTTGGCTCATGCTTTGTTTGTAAGGCTACTGACCATGTGAAAGGAGATCCCAGATGTAAGGGTAAACCTTCAGGGGTCCAGCTTGCCTCCTTAGCCTTCGCTCCAGAAGAGGAAGTACATATGGCAAGTGGAAACTTTCTATTACTAGCTGATGAACCCACTGGAGTCTCAGCTAGTGTTTCTTTAGTCTCTCTGGGGTTGTGGGAACAACAGAATTTAGATGTCTATAACTCTATCCCAGATAATACTAAAGAGTATTATAAGGACAGTGTCCAGGTGAATGGTCAGGAGACCCCTGCCATTAGGGACACTGGAGCCAGCATAACTGTGGTGGATGAATCATTTTTCAAGGCAGAGGATGTTGCTAAGGCACCCAAATGCCTCACCAAGTTAGCTGGTGGGCCTGTGCAGATGTGTCCCCAGTTACCAGTTCTCATCCAATGTAATGATATGGCTGTAAAAATACCTGTCAGTGTACAATGTGAAGTGCCAGGTAGGGTTCTGTTGGGTAATGACCTCAAAGCTCTTGGAGTTGTATCTCATACCCCCAGACCTCCTAGCAAAAGGTTCCAGGAACTCACAAAACCTGCAAGAGAGAAAACCCTGAGAGGATTATCTCAGGAGATGATGACAGAAATCACTCCTCTCCCACTGGAGCAACTTACTGCAGTAACTACCAGATCAGGAGCAAAGGGGCAACCCAAGACTCCTAGGAAAAAGCCAGCAGCAAGCACTCCAGTGCTTCCAACAAGGACTTCCCCTAGGTTGTCCAAAGTTACACCTGTAACTCCACCTCCACCTCCAGCTGAGGCTGAGAGGGAGGTACAACCCTGTGTGGTTGAGCTAGACTCTGAGGAAGAGCTAGAAGGAGGCCCCAACCTTATTGGAGATTTGGACCCTGAGGACCATCCTGAGCTGCAGTCTTTACTGGCAGAAGGGGGGCCTAGCAGGGCAGCTTTTCGAAAGGGGCAAAGAGAATGTCCAACTCTGGAAGGTCTCCGCCACCAGGCAGCTTCTCAAGCTGATGGGCAAGAGCCTGGGAAGTATAGGTTGCACTGGGAAGATGGCCTCTTCTACAGTGAACCCACTGAGTCTGAACCTGGAGACTACAAACGCCTTGTAGTCCCACAAGAGAACAGACAACAGTTCTTACAACTAGCCCATGAGATACCTTTGGCTGGTCACTTGAGTTTCAAGAAGACCAAGGAAAGGCTCTCACTCTACTTTTATTGGCCGAAGATGGGGGCTGAAGTAGATAGATATTGTAAGAGCTGCCATACCTGCCAGACTTCTGGTAAGGTTGGTTCCAAGAATGTGGCACCTTTAGTGCCTCTCCCAGTTGTGGGAGTCCCATTTGAGAGGGTAGGGATTGACATTGTTGGTCCCCTTGATCCTCCAACCTCCTCAGGCAACAGGTTTATACTTGTTGTAGTAGACCATGCTACTAGGTACCCTGAGGCAATTCCTATGAGGACTGTTACAGCTCCGGCTGTGGCTAAGGCCCTCCTTGGTATTTTTACCAGGGTTGGGTTTCCTAAGGAGGTAATCTCTGACAGGGGGTCAAACTTTATGTCCCACTACATGAAAGCCATGTGGAAAACCTGTGGAGTTACCTACAAGTTCTCAACCGCATACCACCCTCAGACAAACGGGTGGGACCTTCTACTGCCATGCCTTCTCTTTGCTTATAGAGAAGTCCCTCAGGAGGGAGTAGGTTATTCTCCCTTTGAGCTTCTCTATGGCCATCCCGTCAGAGGTCCATTGGCCCTGATTAAGGAGGGATTGGAAGGTGCTCCTCCCCTCAAGCCAGTCAGAGTGACTGACTATGTGATAGGTCTCCGGAGGAGAATGTCACACATGATGGCAGAAGCAAGTGACAACTTGAAAGCTGGTCAAGCCCTGGTCAAACATTGGCACGACCAGAAGGCTAACATGGTTGAGTTTACTCAAAACCAGCTAGTTCTAGTTCTGCTCCCAACAAGGCAGAGGGCCTTGCAAGACAAATGGATGGGACCCTTCAAGGTTGTGGGAAAACTTGGAGAGGTCAACTATCTGGTGGATCTGGGCAGACCCAGGGAAGCTCCTAGAGTCTTCCACACCAACCGACTAAAAGCGTACATCTCCAGACCTGATGTAGGAGCCTTGCTTCTAGCTTCAGCTGCAGAGGAGGAAGAGAGTGAATCTCTCCCTGATCTCCTCAGAGGTGTGCCTTTAGATGAAAAAGTTGAAGGAGTCAATCTCTCTTCAGACCTGACACCTGAGCAACAAGAGGAGTGCAAATCTATGTTAAATCAGTTTGCCTCCCTGTTCTCACTGTCACCAGGCTTGACCCCTTGGGGCCAGCATGAGATACTCACTGGTGACTGTCTGCCAGTCAAAAGCAGAGGATACAGAATGTCAGAACATATCAGAGCCCACATCAAAGGAGAGGTCAAGAAGATGCTTGATCTCGGGGTAATAGAGCCCTCTACTAGCCCATGGTCTAGCCCAGTTGTGTTAGTACCAAAGGCAGGATCCAAAGACTTGAGATTCTGTGTGGACTATAGAGCTCTAAATGCAGTCACCAAGACTGATGCCCACCCTTTGCCCAGGACAGATGAGTTGGTGGATAAACTTGGTGCAGCCAAGTACCTCAGCACATTTGACCTGACGTCAGGCTATTGGCAAATAGCCCTGACAGACCATGCCAAGGAGAAAACTGCATTTTCAACCCCAGTTGGTTTGTACCAGTTTAAGGTCATGCCTTTTGGACTAAAAAATGCACCTGCCACATTCCAAAGGATGGTGAACCAAGTTCTGGCTGGGATGGAAGATTTCTGCATGGCATACTTGGATGACATTGCAGTCTTCAGCCACTCCTGGGAAGAACATGTGAACCACCTAGGACATGTGTTGCAGGCTCTGGAACAGGCCCATTTGACCATCAAAGCCAGTAAGTGCCAGATTGGTCAAAGTAAAGTGGTCTACCTTGGACATGAGGTAGGAGGTGGAGAAATAAGGCCTTTGCCCAGCAAGATTGAAGCTGTGCAAAATTGGACAACACCAACTACTCAAACCCAAGTGAGAGCTTTTCTAGGCCTCACTGGATATTACAGGAATTTCATTGAGAACTATGGGACCATAGCTTCTCCACTGAATGTAATCTCCTCTCCCAAATTCCCTAAAAAGGTAAAATGGAATGAGGAGTGCAATCAGGCCTTTGAAAAACTGAAGAGAGCTCTTTGCCAAGCTCCAGTATTGAGAGCTCCTGACTACCACCAACCTTTCATTGTACAAACTGATGCTTCCAATGTAGGTATAGGTGCAGTTCTAAGCCAACTGGATGAGAAGGGTAGGGAGCACCCCATTTGCTTCATCAGTAGGAAACTGAAGGATCCTGAGACAAGGTGGGCAACTATCGAAAGAGAATGCTTTGCTATTGTGTGGGCACTGAAGAAGTTTAGGCCATACTTGTATGGTTCTACTTTTGTTATTCAGACTGACCACCAACCCTTGAGATGGTTAATGCAAATGAAAGGGGAAAATCCAAAACTATTGAGATGGTCAATCTGCCTGCAAGGGTTTGATTTCACCATTGAGCACAGGTCAGGTGTCACCATCAAAATGCTGATGGACTCTCTAGGATGTATATCATCGACTAGAGGTATGAGGTTCATCCAGGAGTGGATTAAATCCTCCTGTCCCTTAGTCTGGGGGGGGCGAGTGTTAGGGAGAATTCTCTGTTTAGGCTGAATTTCCCTACCTAGTGAGTCCCCCAGCAGCTTTGCTGGATTTCTGGGGTTTCTTTTTTTCTCCTGCCAAGAGTGAGACTCTTTTACCCTCACTCTTGGACATGTTGAAGTGTGTTTTCTTGGTTAAACCTTGTGTTGAATGGGCTATGGGGTCTTTTACTCCATAGGGCCTCATGTATTTTTGTGATGTGGGTTACACAGCACCCTCTGTGCCGTGACCCAGGGGGGCCCTAGGGACTCCCCAACATAGACTCCATACCCTGGGACTGACTACTGTCTCCCAGGGCATGTAAAGTCACCAAAGACTTTGCTAGTCTTGAATCCTGAACAGAACCAGTACAAACCATCATATTGTGGACGTACTGGCTGGGGCAATTCGATTGCCCCAGGGTCTGTTAGTCGAGGGGGCACGTCTCCGTCCCCCCTGATCGAGTTTTGGCTGGTGGCAGTGGAAACTACGTTTTATATTCAACCGCGAATATTTTCCTATGGGATTTCCCATTGTTTTAGGCTAACACATTTAATTATTTATTTACGGTAGCCTTAAACCTACCGCCGGTTTATATATTTATTTTTATAACTCCGGTTGGGACTTTTTGCCAAAACTTGATTCTAAAATGGCGTTGGTGTTCGCCTCTGTAACTCTGACCCAAAGTGGAGCCCTTTGTTCCACTTTTGGCGGGCTTCTCCACAGAAGCCCTCCAAAGTGGTGCCACTCTGTCTGGGGTACTTAGGAGGGGTGGAGGGGGATTTAGGCACCCTGGACTGAGTTACCTTGGTAACTCAAGTCGCACTCCGTCCTGATTGGCCCAAGTGGTGAGCCGGCCGGCTCACCACTTAGCATGTTTGAGTGACAGCTAGGCTGGGTGAATGGGGGTTTGCTGCATAAAAGCAGGGCTTTGGGGACTGGGACTTCAGAAGTCGCCACAGGACCAAGAATCCGACGAGGGAAGAACTGAGCCGACCTGCTTCGACGACACCACCCGGTGGAGCCCTGCTGAACCGTCTCACCACTTTTCCCGACGACCGAGGAGAACTCTTAACGGAGTGGCTCCTTCCCTTGACTGGTGGGGACAACCAGTTTTCGCCTTCTTTTCGCTTCTCGAGGTATCTCGTGGCCGCCTTGCCAGTGCCAAGCACCCCGGCAACCGGAACCCCACCACTTTTACCCCAACCACGAAAGTCGGTACAACCCTTTAACCGGAGGACTCCGCGGCTGGTTTCTTCCCGGGCAGTGCAACGACCTTCTTCTTCTGCTCTTCAGCGAGAACTTCTTCTCCCCTGACCGACGTCGAGCCTTGCTGCCACTGCCTGGAACAACTGCCACCGCTGGAGGATCCTTTCCGCTTAAGGTACCGTGTTCCGCCTGGCTTCCCTTGCTACCGACTGTACGGGGTAGATTTAGCCCCCGGCTTTCGACCCTGGGAGTGCCTGGGACACCCTGGCTAAACTTTCTAAGCCACTCTAAACTCTTTCTAACTCTTTGCAAGACTTTGAATCCCTAATAATAGTGTGATCTTGGGCACATTTTCGCTCCGGCTACTCTAAGAGTGGGCCCTGCCTAGTGACTTTTGCTCACCTGTGACTTTGTGTTTCTTTGAGCCTATTGCAAGTGTTCTGGACCGTAGAGTGGTGTGTTTAACCCATTTCTGTTTCTTTTTACCCCTTCCTTAAACCTACTAGAGTGTCATCTAACGTTAAGCGCTCACCTCTGTTTTAATTATGTGGAGTTAACTTAGAGTTGTCTAGATAGGAGTAAGGGTTGAAACTGCTTTCATTATAACTGTGTTTTAAGTGTTTTTACTATACTTTGCTAGAGTGTTTTCAACTTATGTGTTCTTAAGAAAATAAAATAACTATATACTTTTGAAACCAAGCTCTGGTCAGTGTTTGCTTGTGCTATTGTGTCTGAGTACATATTGTGTATACTTTGCATACTGCCTAACTCTTCTTGAGGGAAGTCTGACTGCTCAGCCACAGCTACCAGGTAAATCTGGGTGGTGCGGACTGCTACCAAGTGGGTTTACTGCTATACCTGTAGTCTTAAATCTTTTGCAGTGTTCCCCAAGGGAACTGCACAGGTTTCTGCCTAACAGTTGTTGCTCCTTGACTCCGATTATCCTCATGATGTTCCGCAGAGAGACCCTCCAAGTCCTCCTTCTAGGCACATATTGCTTTAATTTGCGCTTCTAGTGAGGATACTCTGGAAGTTAGGGCTGTTGCACCATCGTCGAGGTCAGATACCCTCTGTTCAACTGTATCTAGCCTGTCTGCATGTTTGTCCAGCCGGTATTGGAGCTGGTCAACTTTGGAGGAAAGTGTGTCTAGTTTGCACCCTGGGCCCCCTATGCCTGCTTTGAAATCGAGTAGAATTTCCCTGATGTCGAAGTCGTGCGCTTCTTCATCATCTTGGGTTGGTGCTTCAATGGGTGATTGTGATCTGCTGTTAGAGGAGGTCGTTTTGGCGGAGGAGCAGCTTTCAAAGTTCAGTTTTCTTTGCGACCTGTCAGTTTTCCCCATGTTCGGTGTAGATGTAGACACTAATGCACCTAGGAGACGGCGTGGAGCAGTCCAGGGAGCTCTGGCTGGGTGATTGCGATTGTATCGTGCTGGGCGCCACGTTGTATTCGGCGGGCCAGGGGGCTCTGCCGTAGGTGTTGACGTGTTACCACCGTGTCTTTACAGCATCGGGGAAATGTTGGGTGAAGGCCCCAGACTGCGCCCGGCGGAGCGGCGTCGTCAACCACAGCGGGCTTACGCCTATTGTTTGTCTCTTGGAGATATTGGTGCCTCCAGCAGTATGCTTCCCTTCCTAGGTTGTATGCTGGTGACAGGGGTCCATGGGGATCCTGGGGTGATTTCTTTAAGCTTGGGTGGGATGGCTTAATTCTGCTGGGACCAGGTGCACCTGGGTTGCTGGGTTTCACCGACGTAGTTTTGTGTCCATATGTTAATGCGCAGCTCAATTATGGCCTTTTCCCCACGGGTCCTCTGACAGGCGCGCTGGTAATGGGCTTTAAGGCACTTTTCCTCTGTTTTTGGCTACCCACGGTGCTCTGTTTGGGGCCACCTAATCTGGGACGGCTGCAGTGCCGAGAGTTGTGTTGTTTTGGTAGCTTCAGGTTGTGTGGCCGTAATCTCTGCTCTGCTCGTACATGCGACCGTGGGCGCAGGGTTTCCCAGAGCCCCGGCGGCTGTATATGAGTCTTATGTCACACGGGAGGACCGGGGTGTCAAGCGGGCTCGCCGCGCGGGTGGACGACTATGTGGGCGCTCGTACCTGGTCTCAGGCGCCTGGCGCTGTTTTTCCTCGCCCGTGCTGGTCTTCAATGGCCCTTCAGTCCTCTCCCCAGCGCCGCAACCGCGTCCCGCCGGCTCCTCTCTGTGGTCTGGAACTTCGGTGAAGTGTGGCCGGCGCCTCTGAGATGTTCCTTTCGGGCGCCGGTCCACTCTGCAGCTGGCTGTCCCCAACGCTCGGGGTCCTCCACATCCCTGCCGAAGGCCGCGGATCGACGCCGACAGGGAGGGGGGGGGCTCTTCACCAGGTAATTGGAGGCGAACCACCGGGCGACAGGTGGATTGGCCACAGCGTTTTGTGCGGTATCGCCGACGCAACAGATGAGAGGCAACTGCAATCAATTTCGACACCACAGAGGCAGTGATTGTTCAGGATCTTGTGGGAGCTACACGGAGCTAACAGGGAGGCCGCCATCTTGGACGGCTCTCTAGCACCCTCTAAGGGGGGGGCAGTACTCAGTTAAGTTCTTTTGCCCCATACAGTTGATTGCAGTGCACTATATGAATGATGAGGTTTTAATACCCCCTGCCAGCTGGAGCTCCCACAAGGCTACCTTCAGCCATGGTATTACGTTCAGCTATTGGCAGAGATCTGCAGAGGAGGCAAACTTATGTCTTGAGGGCTGGATTCCCTCACCCAGGAGGAGCACAGAGGCCAGATTGTATCCATGATGCCTCGCTCCGATTCTGCCTCGTTTGCGCCACTCACGCAAAGTCTCTCGATCTCGCGTGAGGAGTTCCCCACACCTGAACAAATATATAAGGGACGCCTGCTTTTAAGTCTGTGGTCTATCAGGCAAAACGATAAAGCTAATGAAAAATTAGACCATCCAGACCAGAGATGACTTTTTCAGTTTGTAATCCTGAACTATTTATTTTTGTGACAACCTATATGTCAAATTACACAATAACAAAATATATTTATATAAAATATGGCTCTTTGAACTTAGAAAACAAACACATCCCTCCAGGCAAACTTCATTCACAACTTCTTCATACATTCATCACATTCACAAAAAATAGAAAACAATGATATTTTGTTCATATCACAATAGAGAGCATTTCTTCGTTTCACACGATTAATTTACAATGTGTCCATCTGTCAACATTCAGAGGATAGAAAAACTGTTTGTCGACATGTTTCGGTTGAGTTCTTGAAGTGGGCAATAACTTCCCTTTGTGTATTATGTTCAACCTTCTTCAGGACAAGAGACGATCGCCAATTCCGCGTGGTCTCATAGACGAGTGGGGGTGTGTGTAAGGCAAAGAGGCCTAGGTCTCCTCTGATTTTTTCAGTGGCTGGCGTGTCGGTTCAATGGAGTAAATCCCGGCGTGAGAGGTCTCTTTTAATGAGTTCCACGTCGTGCATCTCAGTTGAGGGGCTCACAGAATAGTCAATTCGTTGCGGTTCATTGGCGCTATTCGGAACGTACGCCGGATCGCCGCGATCAGTGGCAAAGGAGCGTCAACAGATGCATACACCGACGGATAGAGCTGAGGTCACACCGATTTCGTGACTCCAGTGACTTGCGATTGACCAGCAACGTGCACACTCTCCCAAGGGATTCACTCCAGAGAACCTAGAATCTTATCGAACCCCCAGCTCGGATGAATTGACTATTCTGTGAGCCCCTCAACTGAGATGCACGACGTGGAACTCATTAAAAGAGACCTCTCACGCCGGGATTTACTCCATTGAACCGACACGCCAGCCACTGAAAAAATCAGAGGAGACCTAGGCCTCTTTGCCTTACACACACCCCCACTCGTCTATGAGACCATGCGGAATTGGCGATCGTCTCTTGTCCTGAAGAAGGTTGAACATAATACACAAAGCGAAGTTATTGCCCACTTCAAGAACTCAACCGAAACATGTCGACAAACAGTTTTTCTATCCTCTGAATGTTGACAGATGGACACATTGTAAATTAATCGAGTGTGAAACGAAGAAATGCTCTCTATTGTGATATGAACAAAATATCATTGTTTTCTATTTTTTGTGAATGTGATGAATGTATGAAGAAGTTGTGAATGAAGTTTGCCTGGAGGGATGTGTTTGTTTTCTAAGTTCAAAGAGCCATATTTTATATAAATATATTTTGTTATTGTGTAATTTGACATATAGGTTGTCACAAAAATAAATAGTTCAGGATTACAAACTGAAAAAGTCATCTCTGGTCTGGATGGTCTAATTTTTCATTAGTTCCCCACACCTGGCCATGTTCCGCCTCTTAGTTTTGCAGATGCTGGCTGAGAAGACAGGTAGTGTATCCTATTACAGTATGCAATCCATTTCGTTCCTCTCCGGTAGTTCTTAGTTTAGTCCTATCAAATTAAATGAATATTTATTTTTAAAAGCTTGACTCAGAGGTAGTTACTTACCAGTTATCTTCATTACTTATAGTCCTTCTCTTCCTAGTGCCAATACTTGCCATTAAGAGGCTTCACCTCCTAGGAAACATTTTCCTCCTTGTTGACTCTGCCTGCCTCGCGATGTATAACTTCCCCCTTACCAAAGAGGCTTCAGTTCATAGTTGGCCCTGTCACGGGAACCTTCCCTGTCCACGAAAGGAAAGGAACATCCGTATTGGAACGAGGAAGAGCAGGGCTATGAGTAATATAGATTAATGGTACGCAATCCAATCATTACCTCTGCCTCCCTCTTTCTTGTCCCAGTATTTACCTTTGAAATGTACCAAGGGTCCTTTGCCCTGAAGAACACTCCAGACACAAGTAGTATGCTTAATCACTCCATCACACACTTTATTGTGCTGTAAGACCACAGTGCAAGTGCAGATTCACCTAGCAATGGATTGCAACACACCAACCTAAAAACTATGTTGACCCTCCAATTTCAACGGTAGGACTAGCTTACATGGCTCCTGTACAGATGTTCTTCACGGAGATACCCTGTGAATTTGCCCAAGAGGTGGCTAGCTCCTCTTGTGGATCTCTCCTGAATTGGGCCCCTGGGACATTGTGCTGCTTGCTCATGTGCTGTCAGGATAAGCATTGTAATCCATCTACTAAAGGTAGCAGTGGAAGCTTTCTGACCACTTCAGCCAGCCACAAAGATGACCAGCAGGTTGTGGGTTTGTAGTGCCGCCAAGATACTCTAATACTGCTGTGTTAACATCTAGCCAGTGGCATGCCTCTTCCTTGGGAAAGATGGCCAGCTCCTGGAAAAGCTGGCCATCTCCCAGCTTAATCTTCACACTGAATCTGTTGGTTGTCTCCATGACTATCAGTCTGGCTTCAGAGCTGCCAGGAGCACGGAAACTGCTCTCCTGAACATCTGTGAAGACCTGCTCTCCAACCTTGATTCGAACACCCCCTGATTCCTCATCTTACTTGATCTCTCTTCTGCCTTTGACACGGTCAACCGTGCCATCCTGATCAACCGTCTCTGTGATAACCTGGGTATCACCGGTCAGGCCCTGGCGTGGCTGACTTCTTTCCACTCTGATCGACCTTCTCAGGTTCAACTTGGGTCCTTCCTCTCCTCTATCTCTACCTGTGGTGTTCCGCTGGGGTCTAACCTCTCTCCCTGGCTGTTCAACCAATGCCTGGCACTTCTTGCCCACCGCATTGCAGCGCTCTGCCCCAACTTCCAGTGCTATGCGGATGACACTCAGCTCATTTTCTGGCTCCCTTCCGCCACCTCATCTCCTTCTCTCATCTCCGTTCTAAGAAGTCACGCTACCAGCTGCACCTCCTCAGAGGTAGTCTTCCTTTCCTCTCCTTCCCCCAGAAGCTCACTGTCTCCAGAGCTCTGGTTCTCTCTAGGCTGGACTACTGCAACAGCCTTTTTCTAATTCTGCCTGCCTCTACTTTCCGCCCTCAGCAAGTCATCCAAAACAGGACTGGGAGACTTGTCCTTGGCCTGAACCCCAGGGATCGTATCTCTCCGGGGACTGAAATCTCTGCACTGGCTCCCAGTGGCGGCGAGGATTAAGTTCAAAACCCTCTGCATTGTCCACAAGGCCTTCTGGGGCCTGGAGCCTCAATACCTTCAACTCTCTCTTCCTAAATATTTTCCTTCTCAAGCTTTTTGCTCATCCGCCTCCAACTCCCTCAGGGTCAATCGCTTCTCCAAGCAACAAGTTGGTGGTAGATCTTCCTTCTGCTGGGGCCATCCCCTGGTACAGCGTCCCTGCCTCTCCGAAACTTGAGGAGAACCATCTCCGGTTCCGGAAGCACCTCAAGACCTTCCTCTTTGCTTCTGCTTTCTCTCCTCCTCTGCCCTGCTGACCTCCTGGCTGAATCTGAAACTGCACTGGTTACCTGGCTACCCTCTGATCTTGGGCCCAGGTCCCCTCCCCGCCAGTTGCACACCTGCACTGCCCCCATGGCAACTCTTGCACTTGGGGACTGTTTCTGTATCCCTCCAGCCCCCTACCAGCACTTGAAACCTGATGTCTGCACTTGCAGTGGGCCACACTTTTTATTTATTTAGTGTCTTATTTTTTTTACTGTTTATCCTATGCACTGCACTACCCCCTCACCCCACCCCCTGCACTTGAGCAATCTCAATATCACCTGGCCTAGTAAGATCGCGGTCTCTGTCTTCCCTCTGTACCCCTCTCTTGCCTCATCGCTCCTTGAAACACTTGTGTATAGGCACGTTATAAATGCCATATCATATCAAAAATGTGTGGTCCCACTATCTCTTGTGACCTGTGAAACCTAGAGGGAACTTTGGGCATAAAGGCAGGGTAACACCGCAAAATGAGAGCCTCTTCGCTGACCTTCAAAATTAGTGATCTGCAATGAAGAGTCCCAATTGGCCAGTCTCCTGGCTGAGGTGGTTTTCAGTGTTGCACATTTCAAATCAATGTTCCCCATTGGCTCAAATGGGGACATCTACAACACACTGAGAACAAACGACAAAAATCCCAAGGAGGGTCACCAGACGACACCATTGGTCTTGATACTGTTATGCCCTTAAAAAGTCTTGTCACCAAATCTTTGATCCCTGGAGAAGGGGACCAATGCTCCCCAAATCCAATGGGCTAATGAGGATAATACAGCTAGGCCCTTCAACGTCCCTTCATGCAAGAATTTCAGTCACCAGAATCCCACACACAAATGCTGGGGGAAGATTCTTTCTGCCACACCGTGCCACAAAGTTGGTCCATTGATGGTCGTACAACCGAAGTGTGGAATGCGGACAAGCCTTCTGGGCTACTTCTGCAACGTGAAAGGAGAGTCGTAGCTTATGAAATCCACTCCTTTCAATTTCCAGACACACCATTGAACTGGGTGGTACGATTAACTGGCTGTCACCCCCTGTGGAGGGGACAGCCACCTGGATAACACCCACATGATTCCAACTGTTGCTCGATCAGTTCCTTGAGCCACCCCTTCTGGCCCAAAAAGGAACCACCAATATTGCTGTGACTGTGGCCTCCCTTATCTTGATCAACTGCAGTATTATGGGAGCAGGGGGGAAGGCATAGACCAGGGTCTCTAGACAGCCTATTAACCGGGCATCCACTTCCCATGCACCCTGTGTCTGGAATCTGTAGCAGAACATGAGCATTGTGAGTGGATGCAAACAGATCTATCATAGATTCCTGAATCTCCTGGAAATTTCTCTGAACACAGATCGTCGAAAACTTGTCTTACATGATACTGGGAAACCCCTACTGAGTTGGTTTGCTGATACATTGTCTGCTCCTTTCATGTGGACAGCTTGCAGACAGGATACATGAGCCTCTGCCCAGTGACCAATTGACTTAGCCAGATTCCCTGGAGACTGGGATTTTATACCACCCTGATTTTTATTGCAGAGAGCTGTAGTAATGTCTATTCGTACAACAACCGCCTGATTGTGACAGCTTTTTGAAGACTGCTAATGCCCTACCAATGGCTGCCTATTCCGTCCAATTGGAGGAGCGCCTCATCTCTCTTATGGACCATTGTCCCCTGTACTGATGACCCTGCACGGGAAGAATTGGCCTCCAGCCTAGGCTGCTGCCATCTGTAGTAAAACTGATCTGATGGATCAGCGTTAGGGAGGAACACCAAAGAAGAGCACGCTGGAGTGAGTCAGTGATCAGGATTTTGAAGTCATAATGATGCTGGATGCCAGAAGAAGTGAAGGTTCTTTATTAAAGGTTTCAAATATGACAAATGCAAGGAGTTTGCCACGTCTTCCGAAGGTCAGGCCACTCCCTTTGAGACAATTGAGGTGAGCCCCTTACGCTTAACATGCCTAAGGGAACAGGGTAAGCAGGATCCCTATGGAGTTGACTCCCCCTTAGGGGACGGGAAATCCCCAGGGAGGGACTTGGACATCCACCGTACAGACACTAACATCTTTATCGGTTATATAGGAACTAAAGTGTTTGGTAACCCTATGACCCCTCTAATGGCTGGCATGGCTTCTGACCCACATTATACTTGATGCTTATGGGAAACCACAGAAATGTTGCATGAACTGCCTCCTGGATGCACGTCAGCGAAGGTGCCAATCAAATCTCAGGATCCACAAAGCCTGCAGAGTTCATGGATGCTGCAGCGTGCACAGGGGGTGTGGTTAGGAGGAGAGAGCAAACACCAGACGAAGTGTCGCAGGCTGCGGTTTGCATCTGGAGAGTGCAGTAGGCTTTCACAAACAGGTGACCGGAGAAAGCCTGCATTACAAAACGAGCAAGAGAAGAGCGTTTTAAAAGGTTCACAGAGAAACTGCTCCCGATGCGAAGAGATCGGTAAAAAAGAGGAGTCAATAGCCGACATAGGCTCAAGGAGATGAGTCGTGTAAACTGCGTGGAGGAGAAGAGCCCCACACAAGCCTCCTAAGGAGAACTGCCTGTCACAAATATGGTGGCTCCAATGGACCGGGTGGTCGGCGGTAAGATAAGAGAGAGCAAGCCAAGCCCCGGAGCGGGGAGAGCCCGAGACACCCCAGAGGGGGAAGAGGGTGTTCTACGAGCCCCAGAGTGGGAAGAAAGACTGAAAAAAGCTCCTGAGAGAGGCGTGCACCAAGAAGCCGCAGTGTGGAGAGAATACCAAAGAAAACAGAGTGGGGTAAGGGAAATGGGAAAGTATGGAGAAACCCCAGAGTGGGGAGAGAGAGCAGAGTCCCATAGGAGGGAAAGAAGGAAGAAGCCCCAGGGTGGGGGAGTGAAAAGGACAGGAGCCCCAGCGTGGGGTAAAGAGACTGATTTGAGAAAGGGACAGAAAGACCGAGCTGGAGCTCCAGGTGAACCCTACAGCAGAGCTAAAGTGTAGATGCCACACATTTACAGGACTCCCAGAATCGGGAGACCACACAAGGACCAGTCGTTATTAAAAAGAGATAAACATCAAATTTAATAGGTTCAGAGTCTAAAAAGTGATTAAATAATGTGGTCCACAATACATACAATTCATAAACAGAGTAACAGAAAAACAAACAGGCGTTACGTGACAGGCTAAAATTTAGCTGATTTACAATGTATCAAACTGTAGACACATTCAATGTCTGTAGGTACATTTTAACAAATAGTGTACCATACCCTACACTGGTTAGGTTTAGTTAAGACAAACAATTAATAACTCTGGTGAGAAATACAGAGTATTAGCTCGACATGTTTCAGTTCCTACAATTATTATGGAACATTCATCAGGAGGTATATGATTAACCACGTAACCAGGACAACAGTCAGTAGACAACTAATAACATTCGCGGAATTCGTAGCATCTCCATTGATGCCGAGTGGGTGCTCTCTACTCGAGAAGTAGTAGGCGGTATGGGACCGAAAATCGTTCCTACCTACGAAATGTAAATAGCAGTGCCGGGCGAGAACGGATCTGGCAAACGGCTCCAGGAATAGACGCTGCAACCAGCGAGAAGTGCTGCAAGGTTAGTACAGCGAGCACCGTGTACTGGGGAGATGATATCTATACTAACCTTGCAGCACTTCTCGCTGGTTGCAGCGTCTATTCCTGGAGCCGTTTGCCAGATCCGTTCTCGCCCGGCACTGCTATTTACATTTCGTAGGTAGGAACGATTTTCGGTCCCATACCGCCTACTACTTCTCGAGTAGAGAGCACCCACTCGGCATCAATGGAGATGCTACGAATTCCGCGAATGTTATTAGTTGTCTACTGACTGTTGTCCTGGTTACGTGGTTAATCATATACCTCCTGATGAATGTTCCATAATAATTGTAGGAACTGAAACATGTCGAGCTAATACTCTGTATTTCTCACCAGAGTTATTAATTGTTTGTCTTAACTAAACCTAACCAGTGTAGGGTATGGTACACTATTTGTTAAAATGTACCTACAGACATTGAATGTGTCTACAGTTTGATACATTGTAAATCAGCTAAATTTTAGCCTGTCACGTAACGCCTGTTTGTTTTTCTGTTACTCTGTTTATGAATTGTATGTATTGTGGACCACATTATTTAATCACTTTTTAGACTCTGAACCTATTAAATTTGATGTTTATCTCTTTTTAATAACGACTGGTCCTTGTGTGGTCTCCCGATTCTGGGAGTCCTGTAAATGTGTGGCATCTACACTTTAGCTCTGTCTTCACCATAACTACAGATCTTTGTCCCCCCGGACACAGACAGAGTATACGTTGCTAACTTATGTCAGTCAACTGTATACCGGGCTTCCTCCATATTTAAGTTGAACCCTACAGCAGGACATGGACTGTACGGTTGGGACTGTTCACATAGGCAAGGGCCTATGGTAAAGAGACAAAAGTGTGGGGGTCAGAAGCCAGTCCCGTCCCTTTAGCTGGGCAATGGCCTAAAGCATGTCTTGCTTGTATTGTGTTTTCTTTTAGCGAAGTAGGGAAAGAAACTAGGTTAGAATAGGATTCGGGACAGAGGACTGCATTTCTGTTTAGCCATCTTGACATTGTGAGAAACACCTCTTTTGACTGAGCTGTTGTATAGAGAACGAATTAGTAACACAGGCTTATGGGAAGAATATGTCTTCTTTCTTTAAAGGTGAAATAAACTTGTGAAATCATTCCTCCTTGTCGGTCTCCTGATTTGACCTACCACAAACACGCATGAGACCAAATGCCCTTTGAGAGTGAAAAGGTCCCTGGATGTCACCTTTTCGCTGCTGAGAATGTTGCGTAGTAAAGAACACAGTTTACAAGCTCTGTCCAGGGGTAGACCGACTTTCCCTTCATTCGTACAGAACTGTGCTAGGGATTGTGAAGGAATCAACTGCAACTTTGGGATGTTTATAGGAAAGCCCCATAGGACCAGAGAAAGGCAGACCCTGCGTAGATGCAGCAGGACCAACCTCCTGTCCTTGGACTTTGCCAGCCAATCGTCCAAATGAGGGTATATGTCAATGCCCTCCTGATGCAGCGATGCCACTAGGGGAGCCAACGGCTTTATGAACACTATTTTATTTAGTTTATTTGTAACGCGCACGGACAGCGCCCAAGGGCATAGAAGTGCGATGGATGCAGCCTTCAGGTCAAACAGCAGTACTCTGAACTAGTAGTGCTCTGACCCCACTGCAACTCTGGGAAACGCTGATGGTTCCTGAAAATGGGAATGTGATAGTAAGTGTCCTGGAGATCTATCGATACTAGCCAGTCCTGTTTTAGTATTCACAGGATGATCTTCTGCAGTGTCTCAATCTTGAATGCCTTGGTCCCCACAAAGTTGTTCAGTTCCTTCAAGTCTAGGGTCAGTCTGAATTTGTTGCACCCCGGCATGGGTACCCGGGAAGATTCAGGATTAAAATCGCAATCACTTCTGTGTCCTTGGCACCCTGACAGTTGCTTTCTTCTGCTGAAGCTCTCTGATGACAGAGCATGGCCTTCCTCTTGCGGATGTCTATCAGCAGATTTGTCCATAGTTTACCTGATTCTGCTGAGGGTAGCTGGGAAGGAGGGGCGGACTCCAACCTGTACCCCAGACGTACTGTGCCGAGCAGCCAGGCATCGTAGACAAACGTGGGTCACTTCTTTCAAAAGTAAACCAGACTGCCTCCTACCGGCTGACAGGAATTGTCAGGACTTAAGTACTTTTGGCAGGGATCTGGGCTTCTTGAATGGCCCTGTAACCTCTCTGTCCACCTCCTTGATTTAGAGAAGTGTGGTTTTCTATTGATCCCAGGGAGGTCAGTGAGGTCTTCTTCCACATGATTATCTACTTTGAAAACCTTGTGAACCTTTGTATCCAAAGCATCACTGAACAACCTATGGCCCCCAAATGGGAGTTAGAGGGCCGAAGACTTCTGGGATCCTTCAGATTTCCAATCTCTAATGCCACTTGCCGCCTCACTGAGATGGCATCCATGCCTATCCCTCTAACTCGGTCATAAAACGGGTCAGACTTGAACGCCACCTGTTTCTGCATGCCCATCAAAATCTGGCCACAGTCTGTGCCTTCCTCCAGAGACTCTGAGCTTTCTGAAGCTTGCCAACCTTGTGTCCGTGGCATAATAACCATAGGCATTGGATCTCAGTGCCAGCTGAGGCCCTACATAGGACTTCTTGAGAGCAGTGTCTACCTTCCTGCAAACCGTGTGTTTGATGGCTGCTTCTTCAGCAAACATGGAGTATGGTACAACCAGGCTGGCCAAAAAAATCTCCCTCCTCAACCAACACTGGCAGTCCAGGTTTCCTTTCCTTTGAGTCGGTATTGCTTGACCATAAACCTTGGCATAGTGATTTATTTTTAAATGTTTTATTAGTTTTGATACAGAAAGTAAAACATTTCACAGCACTGCTACATGCAGCGTCCACAATTATCTCCACGTACCGGATCAAACTACACCAACACCCAACCCCCCCCACACTTCTCCCCACCCCATTTTGCCTGCTATGCTATTTACCTCTCACTTGTCATGTCCCGTCCATGTCTGAAACCCCTCATTCCCTCTATGTGGGTCCCTTCCCCCAGGGACGTCATTTCACCAAATGCCACGGGTAGCAGAAGTGACACCACACGACCTATGACCTCTGATGACATCACAGGAAGTGATGTCATTTGACCCCACCCCAACGTGACATCACGGGAAGCAATGGAACACAACCTTTCACCCTTGACACCCTATACTACGAAAAATATGGTTATGATATCACTATAATGTGATATACATTTCATACAAGAACAAATCACCATATGTATCGTTAATGTTAGTGTGTATAGGCCCATATTACCAAATTACTGTGAATGCAAGCAGACGTCCAAGGCCAAATGAAAATGTGTTCTTATATAGCACTTAGTTCACTTAGTTTAGTTTCTTTATGTATACTGCGCGCCGAACCCGGAGGTAACTGGGCGCCAGAGACTTAGAGAAGGTTACAACAGAATATAGACATACAAGATAAAAACAGTAAGTGCAATTGACCGGGTTACATGGTGGTCGAGAGGAAGACACAAGAAAAAAGTACATTGATTAGTATGTCAGACAATGGTAGAGTTCTTGTTGACGAGCCAGGACTTAGTTTTTGCTCTGAAGGTCCAAAAGGATGGTTCAGCTCTAAGGTTCAAAGGTACAGCGTTCCAAGCGCTTTATATAGAACAAATATACATACAATATCACACAACCTGTGTTTATTTATCAACGTCACAAGGATTAAAGTCTGAGTTGAGGTGTTTAAGAACAGACTAAATCAGTGACTCACTCCCTGAAGTGTGCCTGAAACTCACTCCCTGAAGTGTGCCTGAAACAAACCTGTAATGAGTCTAGCAATTATTGAATAGAATTCCAGAAAGATACGTTATTTGTTATTCCTATTCTTTCTTTTTTAGCGTCACTGCTCAAAGTGTTACACTTTTGGAACCCCATGTTTTTTTTTAAGAGACCTGAGCTAGAAAGCCAGCCACTCCAGAAACAAAGAGCCACATGGCACTCGCCACAGCCCAGGAGCTAACATTTATTAAAAAAAATGTAAAAAAAGGTATTCTAATGTTTTTTTTAAAAAAAGTTTTATTTTAGGGGTAGCAAAGAAGACCACAGCGGTAGCAAGGGAGACCTCATGGGTTGCAGTTACGACCCCTGGTGGCATCCAAATGACGTCCCTGCCTCCCCACCTCTGTCCCGGCTCCCCTGTCAAACCAGGTTTGAACTAAGGCCTCCCATTCCGTGACCCCCGTTGTGGATCCCTCCCGACTACCTCCCACTGCCCCTTTCCATGCACAGCCAACGCCCATTTCCTCAAGTCCTGCCACCGCCCTTCCACAATTGGGCTCCTACAGGACTACGGGAATTCTGCTTTTGGGCAGAATACATGCCAAATCCTTCAATTTACTCCTATGCTTGGCTCTCTTGGGGCCCGGGAAACAACCCAGCAGGCATCCCCCTTGGGGGAATGAACTTCTAATCGCACCACCCCTCTCTCCAACCTACCCGCCACCTCTTGCCAATATTGCTCCGCTACCTGGCACGTCCAAATATGTGCAATATTCCCGCATTTACCGCCCTGCACCTAGGGCACGCCTTCTCGCCAGCGCCAGAGAGATCCTCTGAGGTGTCAGGTATGCTCTGTGCGTAATCAACAGTTGTGTAAGTTTCAGCCTTGAATTGGTTGGTTAGGTATGGTTCGTTGGAGGTTTTCTCCAACATTGGGTGGGAGGAGGTGGGGGGATAGAAAACAAGGAGGCAGAATTGGGACGGCATACATGGCATTACACATCACAATTATGATCGCTCATGGCTTGATAACACTGAATCCTAATGCTAATGACTAGTGATCCTCACCGTACACAGAATATGGCACTACCCATGCTCACATGGAATGTTCAGGGGTTGAACACACGGATCAAGCGCAAATCTGTTGCTGCTAGGCTCATCGGATTCTCTCCTTCCGTAACCTTTTTGTAAGAAACTCGCCTCTTGCGGGCTGATGAAAAGAGACTCCAACACCTGTACTTTTCACTGCAGTTCTTCGCTACTAGTGGCTCCAAGAAGAGGGGCATAGCTATCCTATTTGCTACATTTACCCCTTTTATTAAGGTGGGAATCCTACGTGACCCCAATGGCAGATACTTGTGGGGGGGTCAAGGGTCTTACCTAGGGCACACTTTTACATTTGTGTCTGCCTATTAATTAAAATTTACAGAGGTCTGAGGTTTCTTTATCGGCTCTCCCCTCGACCTACCGGCTGTGATGAACTGCTCTGCTTTCTTGTCTGTGGAGTCAAGGCCGATACCATTGGGCCATGCGTCTCTTCCCAGCTTGGATGTCAGCGGAGGTGGCGCGCCGGGTACCGTTGACATCTGCTGCAACACATGCTGTCCACATCGATTATCTGGGGGTCAAAATACCTAGGACATACAAATTGCTATGCTCAACTAACTATCCCTTACTATTTGACCACCTCTCGTCAGACCTCCAAAGCTGGCACAAGCAATCAACCTCTTGGCTCGGACGAATCACGGCTGTTAGATAAGCTGATCTATCACTTCACGGCACTCCCGACTATGGTTCCCTTACATAAAATACACACATTACAAAATAAATCCTTGGAATTCCTCTGAAAGCATCGCAAACCGCATATCGCGAAGAGGGTCCTGCTCTGCAGGGAAGCCCCAGGGGGTCTAGGCGTCCCAGACATCTACCGATATTACCTCGCTTCGCAACTATCGCATGTCTTCACTTCGGGCCAGTCAGGGGAGATCCCGATCGGAGTACAGATGGAAGAATCGGCCTCCCTGATCCCTCTGAGACACTTGCCATTCCATGTGGTGGAGTAAACTCTGGGAAATTCTGGCCTCAGAGAAAATAACAGCCCTGTCTGAGGGACAATACACCTTCTATGTCGCTACCTGGCTCACCATCAATTACACGGAGGACTCCTACCCTGGTGCCTATATAGATACTTGCCTTTGCTTTGGTTGTTGAGAGAATTGGATGGGTCCTATTTAATATGTCAGGCATGCTAGGGGGCAGTGGGTCCAGATGCTAGCCTTTTCACACAATGCCTGATTTTCTGTGTCTTATTTGGCTTCTATAATTGTTCATTTTGCCTATGTGGATTTGTGCTGTCGCATACCTGCCTTCTGGGCACGGCCCTGGGAGAGACACCTGGCGCTCTCTGGCTATCTTCTGGACCCATGTCTGCACATCCTGCTGTAGGCCTATGTCCGCCTGCGATCCCTCTGGGCCTTCTTAATATGACTGCATCCTTCTTCCCTCATCCGCCATGTTTTACCCCACAGGGGACTTGGTAGTCATCCTTAAGTTCTTGTGGTCCCCAAGCCCCGCAGGGATACAGTCAACCATTACCCCTCTGTTCCCTGCAATGAAAAGAAGGTTTAGTCCCTTGCAGGAACGAATAAAAAAGAGTCCTCATGGGTAAAGGGGGAGTTGTATCTCACCAAGGAGGGGCGGAGTTAACAAGGACGAGCTTGAAAAAGGTTCCTAGAAGGAGGTGGAGCCTCTCGAAAGTAATTACTGGGACGAGGAAGAGGAACATGGTGGTAATGGACTTTTTGCATGGAGAGGAGGTGGCTTTTGACAACTGATTTGAAAGCAGGTAAATTGGTGACTTGGGAGAGAGTTTCAATGCAGTGGGGTAAGGAGAAAAAGAACAGAAGTGAAAGGCAACATGTGGGAGGTGGATAGACCTATTGAGTAGGGCACTGGAGAAAAAGGTACACAGTGGGGAGTAGCAAGAAAGCCATCAAAATGGGGTGGGGCTAGCATATTAATTGATTTGATTATGCATGGAGGGCCATCTGGCATAGATGCAGTAAGCAGAGGAGGGATATAAGTGGGGTAGGATATACAGAGTGGGGTAGCAAATCAGCTCATTTTGTTTAGGATGGCAACAAGATAAGGCTAGAGCCAGTAAAAGGATGTATGTATGTTTAGTTGAGTTGGGTGACGGGGGCCCTTTCTCCTGCTTATTAGGCAGTAACAGTTGTACAGTTGATAACTTGTACTTTGAGATTGATGGTTCTGGACCATTGGGGGAGGGCAGAGGGAGGTGGTTTGGGGCTTAAGATAACTAGGCAGGAATGGATGAAGCATGAAGTGCTGGGTGGTAGATGACTGTGTTCTTACAGGACTTGAGCAAAAGACATTGAAGTGCAATCCATTGGCGAATGGTGAAGTCAATGAGTTATGGGAAAAGACGTCGGGGGCAAATGCGGGTTAGGTGAAGATATGGCCTATCCGCTAATAGATAGGAGAAATCAAAGAAGGAAAACAGCCAAGCAACCTCTACCAAGAGATGAAGTTGCATCAGTGGGCCAAGGACCGAAATGTGAGGATCTCCCACTGGGTGGGGGAGTACAGCAATTACTGTATTCCATGAAAGCCCTACCGTACATAACATAGCACCCCCATGTAAGTAGTTTTCCATCTACTACTGTGTCTCGAATTTAGGTGTTTCTCCATGTACTTCTGTGTCTCAAATATAGGTGTTTTTTCATTTACTGCTGTTCTCGAATTTAGGAGTTTTCTCCCACTGCTCTCCAGTATCTCAAATGTAGTTGTCTCTCCAATAACTGCTGTGCCGTTTCATCTAGGTACATTTGCCTGCTGTGTCGCCTCAAAGCTTGTGTTGCATGTAATCTAGGTGCTGTGTTCTGTTAAATGTAGGTGCATCCTCCAGGCCGTGTTTGCCTTAAACATAGGTGCACCTCCCCCTTTGACTTTTTTTTAAAATCCATTTGCTTTTGCGCTGTTGTGCTATCAGGATAAAGCCTCCTCCCTCCCCCATTGTTATTCTGGCTGCACCCTCTGACCTGTGTGAACTCTCAATTAGGAGTACACCCCTCACACAAGAAAGACACCATTCCCCACACCGCCCAAATCCGAGCTGCACGCTAGCACGCCAGTAAGCCCCAAGGACCCCACTCCAACAACCAAGCACTTCATCTCTGGCTCACCCATGAGCCCGGACCCCCCTGCACTTACTCCCTATGCCCTTTTCCTTACCTCATTTGCACGTTCTGAATACTCACAAGGCATAGTAGGTTTGTCCTTTTCCCCCTTTCCCTCTATTGCTCTTATTAATTATTGTGTTATGTAATGTATTTCATGCCTTTTGTCCCCTCGCCCTGTGGGCGCTTTGAGACTGTATTTTACTTGCTGTATAAGCGCCTAACTAGCAAATAATAAATGCATTAAATAAATATGGCGAAAGTTGGCAGGTATTGGAGAAAGATATCTGGATATACTGTGACCACCAGTCTGAGATTAAGCCAGGGAAGGGGAAAAAAGTGCTGGTCACAAAGACACATTGCCATAATGAGTTCTATTCATTCTTCACATTTATTAACACAAGTCCTGATTTAATCTGCTGTGCATGCTATGTTTGCTTTTTGGTTTTATAATGTGTGTTATTCTGAATGCGACTTTTTAATATGATTCATGGCTACAGGCCTGAAAGGAAGGCTTAGTCGACTCTGCTCTGTTTTCCGGCACAGACTCTGCGGCCTGGCCTCTTGTTTGTCTTAACATGCACTATTAATCACAAGAAATAAATGCCATACATTGTCTGTGCTAACATAATTTTTTATTCCCAAACAATAAGCATTCAGACCATATCAAGAAATGGTTAAAGGCATAACCATGAGGCCTGAAATAATATGCTCCGTGACTGCATGTTTTATTTAACAATGCATTATTGGAGAGGGGGCGCTGTTCCGCGACAAGATGGCCGCTTAGAAGAGGAGCTCCTCTCCGGAATGAATCCTGCAGTAATAAACTCCTGTTTCCAGCCCACATTGTGCTGTTCTAATTAACGGCGCCGCTCCTGCAATTGACGCTGCACCCACGGGCGAAGTCCCGACTAAAATTGGACTTTCTAACCCTGAGAAACTTGGCTGCTCCTGGTGCCGCGGCTCCGGGCCGATCCGCGGCGCCGCGAGTACCTACGCGAGTGACGCGGCGGCTCCTCGGCTATGTCGGGCCGGACGGCAGGCCGAACCTCACATCATTGACGGCGGTGTCCCAGCCGACGAGTGGCCTCCTGGAACGGCCCCCCAGGCCTGGGTTAACATCAGCGGTGGGACCTATCCCTCGGACCTCCCCCCTACCTCGTATCCTGAAGCTGCGGCGTACCGGCCTTCCCTGCAAACCTGCTGCCGGGGTCCATCGCCGGCCTACTCCACCCGGAGCGTGCGACAGCGGAGGACCACGAACCCCCGACACGGATCCTGGTGTTCCCCCCTCGACTCTGCTCATACTCCTGAAGGTGGGTGCTGTGTGAGGCCCGGCCTCGGGCTGCTATCGCGGTTGTCCTATTCTGCGAGGGCCCGGCTCGGCGGCATCTCTCCGATCCCGGGGCACCCATTGCCCGCGGCTGGGCGTTGGGGGGCGGCGGTGAGTGAGAGCCCATTCCACATCAGGGGCCCGCTCAGACGCCATCCGGTAATTCCCGCCTCTCTCTTACCCCCGGTGCGGCCAACCGCCCCTCCTGCAGGCCCCCCCCCTGAGCCGCATACTATATACTGGGGGCTCCAGCGACGCCCTGACTTATGCTCGAGTCTGGGTGACCGCGATATACTTTTGGTAGACAAGCGGATGTGAACGACTACAATTCATCCGTCGTTACCCTTAAGCGGCCTGGGGCACCCGCTGCCGGCCCACACACTCCACCCTCGCCTGCCAACGAGACACATTGACTTGAGGTGGTCGTGGACCTAAACACTTTCCTCCGGCTACGAGACCTGCGCTCACTTTGCACATATTTCGGCGGACCCCTGCATCACGGTCCCCTTGCGCCAGGGGGCCCCTGGCCGACTTTAACTGCAAGTTCACCATGCCGGCAAAGACCCCGGGCAAAGCCAGGAAAACTGGCCCGATGGACTCCTTCACAAACTCGCAGGCTTCACCTGAGGGCCCGGATCATCAATCCTCTACTTCGCCCCTCGATGCAGAGGACACCAAATTCGATCACTTACTGACAACTGTTCAGAATGGATTCCTTGCAATAAACGTTAAGCTTGATGACATTGTTTCAACGATAGGGTCACTGAAAACGCGCCTGGACAAGGAAAGTGTCAGAATTACAGCCACTGAAACTAGAATTGGTGCAAATGAGGATTCCACTCGGCACGTTGTTTGTTGTTGCTGGTTTACTGATAAAATTGCACTCACGGGTTCACTCGCTGACGCTCTTTGTAAGAATGCTTCTCCTAATGTTATCACGATGCACGAAAATGGCGCAAAACACTAATGTACCCAAGGGGCTTCAACTGAAACTAATCACTTGGAACATTCGAGGGTTAAACAATAGAGCGAAGGCTAGTAAGGTGGGTGCATATATTAACAGGCACCACCCACATATCGCATTGCTCCAGGAGACCCATGCATTGAAGGCTACATAGGAAAGTATCCACTGGCAATGGGGTAGCAACAGGCATTACACGGAATATTCCTCTCAGAGCAGGGGGGGGTCATTACACTAATACACTCCACATTGGGGTTCTCTACTGAAAAATGCAAGTAGATCCACAGGGTAGATATGTGGTGGTCTGGGGCACGTTGGCTGGAGTTAAACTTTTGTTAGTTAATACATATGGTCCGAATCTGGACGACCCGGAGTTCTACATACAGCTTCTTACAGTGATAGGCTTGACAACAGATTATTGGATCCTGTGGGGGGGAGATCTCGACACTATACTCAACACTACATTGGATAGGTCCTCCAGTAGACCCAGACACCTCTCCAAAGCAGCGAACATTATCAGCCACGCCCAAGAGGAACTTGCCATATCTGATGCTTGGAGGGGGACCCATCCTACTGACAGAAAATATACGTTCTTCTCTTCAGTACATGACACTGAATCCAGAATAGATTACTGGCTCATTTCATCCCCCTGGTTAACTGTGTCGAACGTTGTGAAATCCTCCCACGCACACTCTCAGACCACTCTCCAGTCACCTTGATTCGGATCCCCGATATAAACCGTCCAGCGCGGCGATGGAGGATGTCCTCCAACATATTAAAAGATCCGAGTGTTGTAGATACCCTCCACGCCGACATGGAAGAATTCTTCCAGTTGAATAAAGGCTCCGTAGAAAGGTGGGCGACGATATGGGAGACGTTTAAGGTATGGGTAAGGGGTAATTGATGTCCAGGACGACTGGTCTCCTTAAAGCGGTCAGGACCCAACTGGACGATACAGAATCTCGCTTGCAAACACTAGAAACTGAATACAGTATGACCCAAGACAAGCGTATCCTCTCAGACATTAGTGCATATCTCCAAACTTTCAGAGACCTGGCAACCAAAGAACAATACATGGCCATCCCAATCAGAGCACGCAGATACGGGGAGGGCAATAGAGCAGGCCATCATCTTGCCCGCATGCTACGTAGTGAGCGCACCCATTCTCCCATCATGAGCATCCTAACGGAGGATGGGACAGTCGCGAATGGAGAAAGCGAAATAAACCTCGAATTCTCGCATTACTACTCCGACCTGTATGCTAATCATGACAGTCGTACACAAAACAGTATACGTACATATCTGAGTGAGATTGACCTCCCCAGGCTGAGCCTGGTAGACAACTGGGCCCTCGAGCAACCCATAACAAGCGATGAAATTGCTGAGGCAATCAAATCGCTGTCCTCAGATAAAACCCCAGGCCCAGACGGCCTGTGTGCCGAACTATACAAATCTTTTTGCACAATTCTGGCCCCGATACTTGCCGTGGTTTGGGAAGAGGCCATTGATGTTGGCTCTCTCCCAGAATCCATGACGGAAGCGGTCATCGCAGTGCTTCTGAAATCCAGACGCCCAGCCCACGAACGCTCCTCATATCGCCCCCTGTCCTTAATCAACACTGACGCGAAAATATACGCAAAAGTACTTTCCACTAGACTACTCCCTAAGATGACAGCCCTGGTCCACCCTGACCAATGTGGATTTATACCCACCAGATCCACGGCTCTAAACACGCGTAGACTATTCTGCATACTGGCACAGATTAAACCAGAGGCGCAGGCTGTAGCTATATCGTTGGACGCAGAGAAAGCTTTTGATTCGGTTTCATGGATATCTATGTTTGAAGTCCTCCGCAAGTTCGGATTTGGCCCCTATCTGACAGGATGTGTCAGGCTACTCTACTCGTCGCCCAAAGCCAGAGTACTTACTAACCAAACTCTATCTGAACAGTTCTCGCTACACAGAGGAACTAGACAGGGGGGCCCTTTTTCTCCTATACTCTTTTCTCTGGCAATTGAGCCGGTGGTGGCCGCAGTCGGGGCCGAACAAGAGCTGAGAGGCATATATATGTCCGGGGCGTACCAAGCCATCTCACTGTACGCGGACGATGCACTGTTATATGTCCGGGAACCGGAGAAGAACCTGACTCCCATACTGACAGTGATAAACGATTTTACCTCATATTCAGGATACAAGATTAACACTGCCAAATCCGATATCTTTCCTTTGACTGCTGCCACTACTTGCCCCACAGACACACACGGCCTCACATGGGCACCTGATCACATCAGATAGTTGGGAATCCTGGTCTCCCGGGATAGTACCTCCCTTTATGTTGACAGTACTCCCTAAGCTCCTCTACATCTTTTGTAACGTCCCTATTTGGCCGGGAAGACCCTTCTTCGATAACCTCCGATCCATGGCTATCACCTTTGTCTGGAACGGGGGGGGGCAAGCAGAATCAGTTGGGCCAAGTTAGTCGAACCCTATGAAAAGGGTGGCTTTGCGGCTCCCGACTTCGAGCTCTACTATTATGCAGCACAGGCACATTATGCAAAATTCTGGCAAGACCCCTCGGATACAACACCACATATACCCATTGAGCGACCTTCAGTTCGCCCAACAGACTTGCGTTCAATCATATTCACGAAAAGGTACAGAGACAACTGCAAGTTTGACCCTACCTCTTGTACAATTGCGGCATGGGCGGCGATTGGCAAGCGACTTCAGATAGACAACCCATATGACTCTCAAGCTCCCCTCTGGAATTTCCCAGGGATTACACCTACCTATGATACTGACATACAGAAACGCTGGCTCCCGGATTATGAACTTACCATGAAAACCATGTTCCCAAACGGTAAATTCGTTACCCCTGAGGACTTCACAGAATCGGTTGGCGGAAACCAACTGCTCACCCTTCAGTTCCATCGCATGAAAGCGGCGTTCAAGAAACACTGGCCCACATTTCCAGATGAGCCCCCCGAACATGCATGTTACCAATCATTGTACTCCCAGGCGGGCACAGGAATATCCAAACTATATAACATTATTCAGACACATGTGGAAACACAAAACACCATTAGGACATCATGGGAAGAGGACATGGGCACTGCCATTGATGCGGGGAAATGGACTAGATACTGTCTCCTATCCAAAAACATTTCATTGAGTGCAGGTCTGAGACTAATACAATTCAAGATACTGAATAAACTACACTTCACCCCGGTAAAAATGGCAAAATTCTATGTCACCTCATCTGATAATTGTCCAAAATGCCTGGCTCCAGGCTCTAACTCCTTTCACATGTATTGGGCTTGCCCCCATGTAGCGGAATTCTGGCCCATGGTGGCTAACAGCCTAGAGGAGATCACACAAATCCCTGCAGTCCTTAACCCACCGAAATACTTGTTTGGGGACATCGGTAACGTCCCCGAAAAAATCAGGAGACTGTTCAATGTGGCATGCGCACACATGCACCGACGGTAGATCAGTTCCTCTCTGCACTGGTTTATGTAAATGAATTCGAAGAAAACTATGTGGAAACGATACCCTCTCCATGTAAACCGAAAGACATTTGGGCACCATTCAGGGCGTACATAACTGAAACATGTCCCGATACAGAAAATTCTGATGATGAAAGTGTGAACTAAATGTAAACTCTTTGTGGTTCTACATATGAGACTCTATCCACTATTATTTGCATTGTGTCTACTGTACTACAATGATGGCCTGACGTATAACATCAGTTTGATAAAATCTGTACGATTATGAAATGCATAACATACTTGTAACTTGCATGGGAGATTGGAGGTGAGTGTATCGTGATGTGCAACCCAAAAATAAAGTTTATAAAAAAAAAAAAACATGCATTATTGGAAACAGCAGAAGTTATTGGAAACAGCTGAAGTAGGGAACAATAAACAGCTGCTTTGTATTTGAAAGGATATTGTAAACCAAACATGTCAACAATGAGCAGCAATTCATATTTTGGTTTCTGTTGTACCATTAAAAAAGTCTAGACATGTTGCTAATATAGGCTCTGAATGTTTATACTTGCATCTTTGGCTAACGTAACCCATGATTTAATTTTTGTTGGCCTGGTTCTAGCTGTCCTCTGGTGTGTAGGAAAACACTGAACCTAGCTGTAGAGCTTTCTCAAAAACACCTATCTCCCCTTCTAGCCAGGATAAGAGGACTCTTATATGTACCCAGTAGGTGTATTTCAGCTGTTTTACCTTTATTTTTGGTCCATAGTGTTTGATTGTTTTAGGTCATTGCCGTGGGATTTTGATATTTTAGAGCTTTCCATTTAATAGTGTTATAGTGGCTGGAACAGCATCATATGACCACTGGCTCGCCAATATATCCATAGGTTTTACTGTGCCATTTTTTAGATGGCTAGACACGTTGATTAGATGCAGGTTTTAAATGTATAGAAGTGAATAGGTAAAATGTACGATACAGGGGTTATATTCAAGTCCACTATTGCTAATATTGGGGATTGTTTATAGGTTGACTATATTATTATCGATGCTCATATTCTCTCTCCAAGTGAATACATCTGCACAACTGCTAAATGAAAGTATGAGAGTGTTTTTTTTTGTCTCTTTAAATAAATATTGTGACAAAGTCCCTGGCCTAGCTCTCGGGACCACGAATAGGGTGATTCTGGGGGCCAGATGCCTTCCTAAGCCAGATGATTATTGACCCTGGGGCGGTATGGAAAAGATCCCCTTGTCTTCTTCCCTTGTTCTCTGTCATGTGGCAGGGGACAGTCACAGGAGACATCCCTATGGACTCCTTCCGAAGATAGCCTGCCCCAATTTCCCAGAGACGAAAAACAAATGCACTGATTTGTTGATTTACAGGGTACTCTGAAAACTCATATTATTTGTGTTCATAAATATCCTATGACTGAAAATGAGTTGCTTGAAAGGCCCAGACTGATTCCCCAAAAACTTGTGTTCCCATGTGGGATACAATGTTACCACTTTGTAATTTTTTGGGCAGCCTTGCTTCCCACAAATTCTAACGTGCCAGTCTGTCTACTGGCAGAATCCTTTTTCACTGGAGCCATAAATGCACCAAGGACAACCTTCCTTTAACATTCAGAGTGTTTTAGAAGATTATCCAAGCATTTTCCGATATCCGAATGGCATGCTGGGATAGCAAGGGACCGGTGTCCTTCCTGAACATCATGCTACACGAACAAGAAAGGGGAATAGTGTTCTAAGATAGCGGACCGGCCTGATGGAGTATTCAGCCCCTAAAGCTCAGATTGAGCTCAGGTGAGCCGGTAAGTGGGGACCAATCCCAGACCTTCTGTAATCAAGGTGCAGGCCCTTCAATAGAAACCAGCCTCATGGGAGTGCTATAAAAACCCCTATGCTCAGTCTGCTGGTGCGGGAGTATGACGAAGGAGCTGACGAGAGGTGTTTGGAGCAGAGTGTCAGACAGAAAGTGCATGGAGTAGGTTTAAGAAATGAGAAGGAAGATGGATACAGAAAGGACATGGTAACATCAGGAGGTGGTTGGCGAAAGAATGGAGGGGTGGTACAAAAGCATGAGGTGGTTGGAGAGCGAGGTTGAGAGCGGAACCCTACCAACAGATAGCTAACAAGGGTTCCAGCAGGCATGGTAGGACCTAGGCTGGTGATAAAGGCAAAATAAGGAACAAGCACCCAGGAGGGAGTCTACAGAGTGCAGATAGGGGCGTGGATGGCCTGGGGAGGAAAGACAGGCTTGTCCAGAGAACTCCGCTCAGGAGTGGGAGATATGGATGTCATGGGAGTCCACACCACAAAGACCCTGGGAAGTGCTTATCGGATGAAGCCTTTGGAGGTTGAGTTCACAAAGGGTTCTGGAACCCATTTTGAAATCTGCAATGAACATTGAAAGGGAAAAGGGTTAGGCAACCCCTTTCAAGCCACTACCAGGCATAAGAGAGGAGGAAGTGTTAAGCCCGCAATGGACACTTGAGGGACAAATGGACTAGTTTCCCACCCATCAGAAATCCAGAGCCGGGAAGGAGACTACCTCCAACCCCAGTTCCTGAAGACACTAGAGAGACTCCACACTCGATTGTGAGATGGACGAGAGACTTGGCCATAAAAGCCCAAGCCAGACAGGGACAACCTAAGGGTTTGGGACATGGGTATAATTTTAGGGGGGAGGCAGGGGTGTTTGTCCCCCCCCCCCAACTTTCATGGCACACCATTTTGTCCCCATTCATTTGGCTGGGCCACCTTTTCTTCAGATGTCATGCCCCCCACACCCCAACTCTTTCAGCAAATTACTCCACTGGTTTGGGAGTCCTAAGGAATTTGTCTTGCTTCTCTTTTAATATGCTGGCACATCCTGTTTAGCGTATCCCTAATAAAGTACTAGTTTCTCCTAAACTTTGTTTTGGGATACTTCTTGAACCATGTCCCTGCGTGACAATTAGCATCAGTGGGATAGCCGGGCTTAGACCATTAATATACCTCCAATACTCCAATGTCAAGACATTGAGGAGGAGCTGCCCTCTCCTCACCCACTTAGGCAGGATTTTCTGGGGCTTTTATTAGTACAGAGTTGTATGAACCCAATTCCACCCGACCCAGCAAAGATAAAGACTCAGACTCTCCAGCAGCATAAGGTCATTCAACAGCGAGTTGGAGCAGGAACTGCTGTGCATCCACAGCCGCAATTATATAGCCTACTTTAGGAAATTCTGAGCTTTGGTCTAAGGGGTCTGTGGATGCAAACCATATTCAAATGTCCAGGAGAACGAGTCCTGTCAACCAAAACTGGAGACTCCCAAGGAGGAGTTTCAGATCCAATACACATCTGCCATCCTCTTTAGACAGCAGACCAGCATTCTCACCGCAATGCAGCCGACAAGGAATATAACTTCTTCCCAGGCAACATCAACAGCAGGCAATGGTTCACTGCTATTTTGGATACGCTGGTAGGTGGACAATTGGTCCTGCTTGGAGAGCTACAGACTTGCACCCCAATCCCAACTGTCTTGCTCGTATTGCTCTTGCAAACATACAGGGAAGGGGTATATTTGCAAGACTTTGTTGAAAGATTTGATAGAGAAGCAGAGGCAGCAAGATGGAAGAATAGCTGCTGGCTGCTTTACATCACCCTACTGCTCACTGGAAAAATACAAGCAGCCTACTAGGTGCTAAACTTGGACCGCCAAATAGATGAGGACACTGTGGGATGGAATCCAGGACCAAATGGAAAAGGACCCTTTTGTATGTGAAGCTATTCACCCAGATGACATCTCGCCAGATGTCCTACCGGATATGGTAATTGGTTGAGAAGTGGGAAAAAATCGGCTTGTGCTGGAACAGTCTATTATTTCTTTGACAGGGCCATCTGCAGTGACGTGTTAATTCATTCCCTCAACCTAACTGAGCTAGCCATAAAGACTGTGATGAGAGTTCAATGAGCCCATGAGTGGGGACCATGAGGATCAAAGCCAAAAAGAAAACCAGGCCCAAATACCCCAAGAGGAAATTGGGGAAATACTGGGTCCAAATCTATTAAGTCCTGAGTTGGAACAGTCATGCCCACCTGTGAAACCGGTTGTTCCCAGTGAATCAAATACAATAGCACCAATAGCCAATTGACCCATTCTCCAGATGGACAAAATAGACACTTGGCTCAGTGCTATCTCATCCTCCCATCAGCTGAGCCCATAGACATAAGGTATTGTTCCCTGAAGATATTGAAGGGGCTGCTCAGACTTGCCAGTTGGAGCCAAGGAGACTGAACTCTTGGCCCAGGGAAGACTGAGGCCATCCTAATAGTGTGTTCCCATGGTGTTGGGACACTGAATTCAGCTTTACGGCTCAAGAAGTCATCAAACTGCCACCCAGCCTGATCTTGTCCTGGCAAAATAGATCCGTTCCCTTCAATGGTACTGGTTACCTTTGTTCATATAGACTGGGATGTTTATTCCAAGACCCATCTAAAATTCAACATTGACCAAGATCACTGAACACCAGAGACAACCATTCTTCTGGGGTTAATGGGAGAGAGTGGGCCTCATTACAAGTTTGCCGGTCTGGTAACAACGGTGCCGGTATGCTACCGGTACCGATGTTACCGGACCGGCAAACTACGAGGTCTGCGAGCGGGTGCCTTTCAGCCCGCCAGATCTTACCTGGCGGGCGGAATGGCACCCGCTCGCAAACCTTGACGGATGCACCGGCACCATTCATGAATGGTTCCGGTGCATCCGTCCCCCCCCCCCCCTCCATTCCCATTCAGTCCAATGGGACTCAAATGGGAATGGGGAGTAATATTTTCCAACGGCCGGGAATGGGTATTTACTGTCATGGCTACCGCCAGGGTCGTAATGACCCCCAATATCTTATTCACTGATGTACCCTAATTCAATCTGTGGTTGTAGATGGTTGATGTATAAGCTATGGAGAAAGACTTTGTGGGTTGGTTGAGCAAACTTGCACAGTTTCTGGCAATAGCCTCTAGAATTCTTGATCAAGGAAGTTGGCTCTAGCAAACTGAGCTCATGCTTCTCCATCAGGGTGTAATTGGACAGAGGCCAAAGAGAACAGTGGAGATATGTGATGAACTCCCCAGGTTGGCTCTGAGGACCACTAAGCAGGTGACTGAGGAGTTTGGGTGCCTTCCTATAACAGAGGTTGATGCATCCAAAGGCTGTATCCAGAAGTTCCTTCGTCATCCTGCCTTGGTCCTTGTCTGATGGTAGGCGACATCAGAACATCACTATCACGGTTGCACCACTCACGCAGAACCCAAAATTAGCATGATAAGGAGTACTCTGCAAGTAAGAAGATAAATAATTAACAACCTGCTCATTGACTTGCCTGGACCAGTATAATTAGTAGATTGGGAAAGATCAGTGACCTGCTGGTGATTGACTGAAACATCAGACATAACCTGGGTTGCCTCCTCCAGTCACTGTATGCATGCATAATGGCACAATGAGTTCCTCATATACCTCTTCCTGGTGATAGTCCTATGCAAAATGACTGAGCCTTGTTCATACAGTAGGGATCTGACACTTAAACCATGCACGCACCGCACAACTACTACCCGGTTTTAGCAGCAAGGCTACCAACCATTTTTAATGTGTGTTAGCATTCCTTTTGTAACCCAAAGGCCTACAAGCAGGGGAAACTTCTATCAACCCTCAGTCATCTTTTTCAATTCAAGGATCACCTCATGCCAGAAGCATGCTGTAGGAGGGCACACCCATGCCAAAGAAGTACAATCTGCACCCTGGAATCCACATTGATTTGAAACATTTGGGTCATTTTTCTATAGATTAAAACATGTATGTGCATTTGGCGAAGGAATTTGAAATGATGTAACTTCAATCTGTAATCATGAGACCATCGAAGTGTGATGATTATATAGCCACTTCTGTGCAATGGGAAAGCACAGACTGCCACCCCACTCCCATCTTTCCCACAAACTGTTATATCTACCCTAATCTTGTACCCTTATTAGATGAAGGGATTAATAGGTTTTCATCTGACATGGGAAATTGGGAAATGAAGAAAAACTCAGTGAGATGTGCCCCTTTTCGGCTTAAGAGTTCAATGACAAGGAGACCCTCTCTGGAAACATTCCCACCCCCTCTACACAACTGGTGATCCTCAACTTAATCTTTACACAAAGAAATGCTGTTGGTACTGTGTTTTTTAGAGCAGCATGTTGTGAGGGGTCAGTAATGTGAGACTCAACTGTATCGAGTTTTCTCAGGATTTGCCATTTCATTACACACAAAATAACAGAAATCCTAACTAAACCTACTCTACCAGGAGAATTCCCTACCTATTCTAAGATCTATGGGAAAACCTCCTAGCATTCACAAAACAAACCCTCGCCATAAACCATAAACATTCAAATAACAAAAATACAACATAAATAAAAGGTTACCAAACACTCAGAGTCTTGGATGACGTCTCATGGTCCTGGGCAGATCTTGCTCCCCCAAAAATGTCCCAAAGTCAATTTTCTCCAAGTAATAAAAAGTCTTTACCAAAGTTTTGAAACGTTACAAAGAAACAAAACGTTCACACAAATAACTTCTTGCTTTACACTTCCAAAAAGAATAAACGGCACCAATGGAGTTTCTTGGATGACTTCCTTCCAAGAAAGAATAGATGACGTTGATAAAAGTACCTTCTTCCACTTTAATAACAACGTCTTCACTTTTTTAGCTTCTGCAGTGTCTGATGTACACATTGTAAGGATGATCACGCTTGAGATTTAATCCTCTCTCAGCAACTTCCTTCTGCAATTTAACTGTGAGAACAGGTTCTTTTGCCCCACAGTTTGCTTCAACAGTTCTGGCAAATACTGACAGCCACAGTCCTGCTACTGCTATTACAACGTCTACTGCCCTGTAATGTGCTGCTATAACAGCAACTTCAATGATGAGCAATTCTACAAGACATCTTCTACCTCCACAGGTTTGCACGGCACTCTTCTTTCTTTACCATAAGAAAGGGCAGCCTCTTTAGCTGTCTAGCAGCTACCATACAATCTGCTTTGGGCTTCTAGACTACGTCTTATTCTTTCAAATAATCTTTGCTAAGCAGATATAGAAACAACTTCAGTGAACAAGTACCCAGCTCCCTTCCCCAGCTTTATATACACCTTGACGTCCATGGTTACCCCAGTGGTTGTGCAACTCTGCCAGCTTTGGATGAAGACTCTTGAGTAACAATACTTTCATCAACTTTAGAACGCTTGTGTATAGTTTATTTGTGTGGGATTTCACTTTCATAGAGATCCCTCTATGTACTTGTTCTGACTTCAGCTTCTACTACTTCTTCAATCTCTGGCTTCAGCCTTTTATGTGTTGCGTGGAGTGTTGCGACGAGTGTGGTTGAGTGTTGGAGCCCTTGCTGTGGCACAGTCTCTCTACTGTGGCTACTACTGGAGGCAGAGACCCTACCTGCTTTTCCAGTATCCTGGTTTTGTAGCGTGATAGCGCTGTGTGGAGTGTTGCAACGAGTGTGGTTGTCAGTGGTTTACAGTGGGTCAGCCGGGTCAGCGCCCACCGCCTATGCGAGTGGTGAGGAGCCATATTCATTAACATATCTTCAGCTGACACTCTGGTAAGCAGTCCTGACATATCTGGGATATGCTATTGTTTATAAAAAATATTCACAATCACTTCTCCAAATATAATGTCATATGATGTGAACATGTCCACCAAAGAAGCCTTTTCTCGCTCTTTCGTCTTAAACCGATAAGTCGCTTTGCGGCACATGCAGTGGTGAACTGTTCAAATTGCAGCTTAAATAAAAAAAACTTTACAAAGAGCGGAAGGGTGAGGAGTTAAAACCGAGTAAGCAGTGACTGTCTGAACTGTGGGATCCATCCATCCATTAACTGACCTGACTTGTGTCATGGAGTGCGCTATCAGCTAGAAGGAGTACCGCCAAACCCAAAGCTATTATGATATAGTAAGCTGGTGTGTATGCACAGAGTGCTATGCTGGGAAAAATGAGCCTATGTAACAGCAAACCAAAGTTAGCAGTCCCTAATAAAAGGAACGCTAGCAAAGAGGGCTCTATTGTAAGCTCCAACATGGAAATGGCTTCAAAACCGGAAACTGCAAGAAATAATAAAATAACTGATTTCTATAATGGGCAGACAGTAATTGAAATTCATCCTTCGACAGAAGTAGGAGAAGAACCTGGGTTAATGTTATAGAGACTGAGTTATTCACCAATGAGTTAAATCATTCAGACTAATGATAAACTTCTAGAGCCTTCGGCGAGGTTCTCTTGCTCACCGAGGTTAACCAGGATCAATGAGGAAACCCCCAAAGTGACAGATGATCTGCTCATTCTTACTGAAGTTATCAGCAACCATGTGAGTATGGACAGTTTGTACAATGAAAAATGTAAAGAGCTCGATGCACACAATTTAGTTACAAGCTTTGGATTAAAAATGTTGTTGAAATGAGCACATAATATATCGTGCCAAGTGTAAAAGAATGCAAAATTGCTGTCAGAGCCACTTGCTGAAAAATGCATTAAGACAGGACAATGACCCTACGTTGCACCAACCACTGATACACCATGTTACCATACCGCCTAATGGCATATCATTGATAAAGAATCTTGAAAACTTGAAATCCACAAAGGTAGAGATTGTGGATGGCGGTAATTAAGAAGATGAAGATTGCCCTTTATCTAAAAGAGAAACACGAAGAATGAAGGAGCTTAAAGCTAATGAAAAGAAGAGACCTCTCACTGTGGAAGAGATAGATGAGCAATCTGTAAAAGAAGGTACGGAAGACATCCAAATGTGCATCTAAAAGATCCAGCAAAAAAGCGGCAAGAAGGGCTAAGAGAGCGGCTAATAAAGCCTGCAACTTAACTAACTGGCTAATAGGCGCGAATGTTCCTAAAGATAAACCTGCTGTCTTACACCTAGAGTCTGGTGAATAAGAGGAAAGTGCACTTGATAGCATTGATTCAACTCTAGAAAGAAGTGCATCTATTGAAGCAAGTGTTAAATTGAAAAGAGTTAAAAGCAATGCAAATCAGGGCTTAGTCACGCCTATTAAGAAAGCTAATAAAGTGCCCGTTCGATCAATAATCTCCCCTCCAATAGCAATAGGCTCTCACAAAAGACGTTCACAATTGTAAGTGTGATGGGGATCTAAGCGAGCAATAGAGGTCAGTTGCTGGAAATATTTAATAACCTCCTCCCATTGAGAGTAATAAAAAGCAGTGATTTTGAATTTGTGGAGCTATGTCCTTACTATGTTACTTTCCAATGTTTACTGTACATCAGAGGAAGTCGTAGGCCCAGTCAGGGCTAATCTGGCAGCACTACAAAGATGGGGATATGAATTAGATTGTGATAGTATTAATGAAGGTCCAGCAAAAGGTGAAACAATTGTAATTAAAGGAGATGGTAAAAAGAGCGAAACCAATAAGATACATGTATGAAAAACCACTGAAGAAGTAAGTGACCCGAATATAAAACCACATTGGGAGTGGCTATGTTCATTTCTACCCTCTATCAAGATGAAAACTTGAACTAATATTGAAATTAATTCCAGGAATACCAGAGGGCATACTCATCTATTTAGCTTGGATGGTCCCAGTAATTTGTTTAATTCTTCTGATATTTTATTCTTACAGGAAACCTGGTTATTAGGGCAGGCCGTATTTGATGGTTACACCTCATACTTGCGTTCTGCAGGAAGGGGTGAAAAAGGCCACCCTTATGGAGGCCTGGCCACTCTTGTAGTCAATGGTCAGAAAAGCAAAGAATGTTTTGATGTGGACAATGATAGAAATGTGTTAGTAGGAGAGGTGCAAATGGATATTAACCATAACATATTGCTGGTGAATATTTATGATCCTCCGGGAGGTGTCTGTACACTTGGCATACAGTTAATGATGTCTCGGATATTACGAATTAAATATGGGGATGAGCCTTATTTAAAAGTTATAATAGGCAGAGATCTGAATACCAACTGTGCTATGCCGACTGCGAAAAAATTAAGTATTGTGGATAACACTGAATTCAAATGAAGATGTGATTCAATAAGCAAAGCTTTGAGATGGTGTACATTTTTGTAAGACTGAGAAATAATAATTCTGATTGGAACAATTAAAGGTGACATTCCACCGGTCTTTAAATGGCATAATGGAAATAGCTATTCCATGTTAGATTATATCTATGTATGTGAAAGATTATGTCCGTAGATAATAGAAATGCATATTTTATTCAGACTGTAGTGATCATGCCATATTGTCATTTTAGATTCCAATTGGCACCCCAAAATATACCTGTTTTGATAAAGTGGGCTTTGTTAAGGTCAATGCTGGTTGTAATAGACTGGGTTGGACTGATGCAAATTTTGAAAAAGTGAACATGTGGGGGCTGAGAATTGATGAGTATCTCCATATGGAGAGTGCAGATGATACAGTCTCATGGATCTCTTCCCATATGCATGGCTTTATGCCCATGGGTAATTTTACATCGGCTAAGCAGGGCCATAAGAAGGGTAGACCATTTGATAAGATTATCTGTGCTCGTAAAAAACAACTACATCAGGAATTGAGAATGATTGATAAAACCGATTTATTGTACTTGGCATGATCTCTGACAGTACGTAAAGAGAGAAATGACTATACCAATTGGGTAAAAAGCTATAGGATATCTGCTGACAATGTGGTGTGGCAAAGTATGGTCAGGGTCCTGATAGAGATAGTAAAAAAACTATGGGCAAAATATAGTGCCCTGGCAAAAAAAGGAGATCAAGAGATTATTTCCAATATCAGTCACGCCACATGGGAAGAATACCTCCTTGAGAAATATTTGGGCTGTATAAACTCTGTGGAAAGAAAGTCTCCAATGGGTTTGCAATTCGAATATGAAGATCTAATTAAAATAATGAAGGGTTTGAAATCCTCACTTGCACCAAGGCCCGATGGACTATCTAATGTAATATTAAAAGCAAACCCTTCATTTTGGGCAGACATTCTAAAAGTATTGTTCTCAAAAATAATAATGCAAAACAAAAGGGGGGGTCTGGGAATCTCTGGCATGTGCAGCATGTGCTGGTAGAGAGTTTCCCAGACCCCTCTCTGTTTTGCATACCAAGTAACTTTGGGTCTCGCCCTAAGTTACCAGGGGAATCCAGACGTGGACCCCTTGCTCACTGCTCTTAGAGAGGCACAACTTCACCTCACTGATGATGCCCAACTAGGCTGAAACGCGTGTATGGGGTTGCTGTGGTACTCTTGCTCAGAGGAGAATTGCCTAGCATTTCGGTGCTGGACTGCCCCTGGGCAGGACAAAGACTGATTTATGTGAAATTTCTTCTCTATGAAAAGAACAGTGAGATAAAGACTTTGTTGAGACTCTCCCAGGGGCCACCCACCCAAGAACAAGTCAATGGGCTGTGTTTGTGCTGGTAGAGTTTCCCAGACCCCCCTCTGTTTTGCTTTCTTTAACACAGTTCATGTATTTCTAACACAGTTCATGTATGTATTGCTCAATTTCCTCAGCAAGCAGGGGTTTCCTTCTCCTAGCTTTCTTTCTGCATCCCTCTGTCGGGTTCGCACTTGCCCTATTACACAGTTCACAATCTTCTCGGAAAGCTGGGTTCCGTTCCTCTAACTTTCAACTTTCCTCTGACCACGGGTCAGATACATTTGATTATATAAGGGATTTGACCTAACCCTTATAGGACCACTCTGACGCCTCACGCTACCCCTTCCTAGGGCATCTGGTTCTTGTAGTTTCAAAGAATAAGTCCCAGTCCGAGTCTTTCAAATGAGTGCCCACGTGGTGCCGGACACTTCTTCACCTGGACCTCAACTGGGCTTTCTCTTACGTTCAAACACATACACAAGTTTTTTTGTCTATAGGATTCCTTGCGTTAAAAAATGTTGCCACTTGCAACATTGGGCTCAACACAGTTTGGTTTACTATCAGCTTCCTCCGACTCACTGGTTGTACTGAACCCGTTGGCTTCTTTGTTCTGTGCAGTCAAGGATAGTACCACGGTAGCCAGCTTACCTCTCCACCTGAGTTATCAAAGCGGGAGGTCCCCGTGTAGCATTGACATCTGCTGCTTTGCAGGTCCGCTGTAGCTCCCGGTTTTATGATTTCCCTTTCGGAGGCTTTGCGGGTCTCAGTGGAAAAGGACAAGGGCAACTCCCCCTTTGTCGTCCTTTCAGGTCTCACCACCTTTCTTCTCCTTTTGAACTGCTGGTTTGCTGTAGCTGTCTCCTTGTGCGTTCGGCCTTGCTTGAAGTGTGCTTTTGTACTCCGCCTTTTATCCCTGTGAGGAAGGTAAAGAGGCGTTAGGTGTGCGTGGTTATTGTCAATTGCTTGACTCTGCCTGACCAGTGTTTTCGGACATGTCAGGTAAACGGCTCTGGTGTTAGTTCGTTGTCTGTTACTGTGTAAGAAAGTGTTTGTGTGGGAAAAGGGGAGGGGGTGGAGCTTCTAAATATCCTACAGGATAGGATGGGGAAAAGGTGTTAGAAGGAAGGGGATACTGCGTTTCAACCCTCTGTGTCCCACCTCCACTCCCCGAAGACCCCTCGCCCAGGTGATCCTCCCCCACTGGTTCACCACCAGGAACTGGATCCAATAGCGATGGCCGTGTCCTGGCCACCTGGACGACAGATCTCTGGGGACTAGCGGGAGAGATATCTTCGGGTTTCTCACAGTAGCCCTTAATTCAGTACAATATTATAGGATCAACTCCATTTATTGCTAAAAGAACAAGTTACTTCTTACCTTGTAACGTTCTTTCGATGGGATGTTCCTCCGACGTATTCCTTATCTTTGATAGATCATCTCCCAGCTTGCTGGCCTCGGAATTCTTTTTTCAGTAGAGGGCGCTGCGTGTCGACGTCCCTCGAGCCGATGTCCTTTGACGGCCTCTGTGTCGGTGCCGACGTCACCACGCGTATAAATAGACTCGCGCAGCGTCCATTGCTCAGTTCCGTTTTGACGTTAACAGTTGTTTTACATTAATTGGTTATTGACCTTGAAGGAGCGTAAGCTGCAACCACAAGGGAAGTATTACTGCGGGGATGGATTGGAGGGGCGATAAGGAATACGTCGGAGGAACATCCCATCGAACGAACGTTACAAGGTATGAAGTAACTTGTTCTTCGAAGGGATTGTGTCTTCCGACGTATTCCTTATCTTTGATGGACTCCCATAGCAGTGGTGTGCAATTGGAGGTGGGAGTAAAACGCCATGTTTCCTTTCAGGAATGAACCGAATGTAATACGGCTTTGCCAAACCTAGTCTCTTGACTAGAGGAGGAATCCAGGTTGTAAAATCTTATGAAGGTATGTGCGGACGACCATGTGGCAGCCGCACATATGTCTCGAACCGGAACCCCTCTTTGGAGGGCCGAGGAGGCTGCTATACCCCTGGTTGAATGAGCCCTAAAATTTTGAGGAGGCTCTTTCCCTGCCAGTTTGTAACATTCCAGGTTGGCCAAAATAATCCATCTAGAAATGGTTTGTTTTGTTATCGGTAGTCCCAATTTGTACCCTGAGTAACCCATGAACAGTTGGTCTGCTTGCCTAATCCTAGCAAGTCTGCTGATGTAAAAGCTTAAAGCTCGCCTTGGGTCCAGCCTATGTAGCCTTTCTTCCTCTTTCCCCAGATGGGGAGGTGGATAGAATGAAGGTAAAGTAATTTTCTGAGTGATGTGGAATTTAGAAATCACCTTTGGGAGGAAATTAGGCTTCACCTGTAGGATAACCTTGTCTTTATGAAAAATTGTATGAGGGGGTTTACAAGATAGAGCTTGTAATTCGCTCACCGTTCTAGCAGATGTTAAAGCCACTAATAAGACAGTTTTAAGGGTGAGAAATCTTAGCGAACAAGAGTGGAGTGGTTCGAAAGGAGTATCCATCAGGAAATTTAAGACCAAATTTAAGTCCCATAAAGGAACCTGGAAAGGTCTTGGAGGGTAGACATTAGTTAATCCCTTTAGAAATTGTATTACTTAAAGTAATTTGAAATACAAAGGCTCCTCCGCAGTGCGCTTGAAGATCGATAGCGCTGCGAGATAGCCCTTGATAGTGCCAACTTGAAGGCCTTAATTTGCCAAGTAGAGTAGAAAGGATAACACCGTTGGTGTACCACATGAAAAGGGGTTGATATTCTCTTTACACCAGCTGCAAAACTTGTTCCAACGGCAGCGGTATAAAGACTTTGTTGCTGGCCTTCTGGCCGAAAGCAACACTTCCATGACGTCATCAGGGAGGTCCCAATCCTTGTATCTCAACCTTTCAGAAGCCAGGCGTGAAGGTTGAGGGTTCCGATGTCTGGATGGAGAACCTGACCTCCTTTCTGTGAGAGAAGATTCTCCTTGAGTGGAAGACGAATTGGAGGGCAGATGGACATGTCCAGTAGGTCCGGGTACCACGTTCTCCTGGCCCAGTCTGGGGCAATTAGGATCATGGTTCTACGGAATCTTCTCAACCTCCTGATCATTTGAGGAATGACAGGGACTGGTGGAAACGCGTACAGGAGTGGAAACTCCCAGTCCACTACGAACGCGTCCCCTAGAGCTCCTCTTGGGGGAAATTCCCTTGAACAAAACAGATCACACTTTCTGTTGGTACTGGTGGCAAACAGATTCACTTGAGGGGTTCCCCAAAGGGCGAAGATCTCCTGAAGGATTCCCTGAGCTAATTCCCACTCGTGGGAGACTGTGCCTTGCCCGCTCAGAGCGTCCACCGTCAAGTTCTTCTCTCCGGCTAGGTGGACTGCCGATTGAGAGATTCCTTCTTGAATTGCCCAAAACCAGAGCTGCATTGCCTCTCTGCACAGTGGCAGTGATCCTACGCCTCCTCTTTTGTTGAGGTAGTGCATGGCCACTGTGGTGTCCGTCATTATCAGGACATTTTTCCCTTGTACAGATGACGGAAAAGCTTTCAGCGCTAGTCTGATTGCTCTCAGCTCTAACAGGTTGATATGTAGTCTGGAGTCCGATGGAGACCAACGACCGCTGATGGTCAAGTCGTTGGTATGGGCTCCCCACCCTGTGAGTGAGGCATCTGTGACTACTGTTATCTCCGGCCATGGTTGCCAAAACAGTTCCCCCTTCAAGATGTTTTTCTGGCAGGCCCACCACTGAAGGTCTCGAGCCACCTTGTCCGGAATCTGAAGGAGGTCTGCCCACTGAAGAGATCTCATTCTCAGGCGAGCCTCTGGCACAAGGAAGATGCAGGATTCCATGAAACCTAGCAACCTCAAAAAGTTGAAGGCTGGGAGACGTTGGGCATTTTGAAACTTGGTGACCATCTGCAGAATATCTTGAGCCCTCACCTCTGGTGGCAAGGTTTTCCCAGGGAAGTGTCCAGGACCGCTCCAATGAACTGGGGTCTCTGTGATGGTATCATCTGTGACTTCTTTAAATTGAGGGAGAAGCCCAGTTTGTGAAGGAAGTGGCAGACATAATCTAGCTGGATCTGAGCTTGTTCTGAAAATACAGCTCTGATCAGCCAATCGTCCAGGTAGGGGTAGACGTGGATCCCTTCCCTCCATAGACTTGCAGCCACTACCGACATTAGCTTGGTGAAGACCCTCGGGGCAGAGGTCAGCCCAAATGGCAGAACTCGAAATTGATAATGAGAGCCGCCAATTGCGAACCTCAGGTATTTCCTGTGTTTGAGATGGATTGGCACATGGAAATAAGCATCCTGGAGGTCCAGAGATACCAGCCAGTCCTAGAGCTGGGAGGCCTGAAGGATCTGAGAGAGAGTTACCATCTTGAACTTGTCCTTCCTGAGGAACTTGTTCAATTCTCGTAAGTCCAAGATAGGTCTCAGTCCTCCGTCTTTCTTCGGTATGAGAAAGTAGGGGCAGTACCAGCCCTTGCTCCTCTCCGCTACAGGTACCGGTTCCATGGCACCTTTCTCTAGCAGGTCTACAATTTCCTGCAAGAGGAGCGGATCTGGAACTTTTAGAGAGCTGTTCCCCGGTGGATGACTCTGAGGGATGCGTAGAAAAGGCAGGCAGTAACCTTGGGCAACTGTCTCCAATGGCCAAGCATCTGACGTAATAGCCTGGCATTCCGTCAGATGTTGAGTTAACCTGCCCCCTACTGGTGTTTTCTGAAGAGAGTCCTCAGAGCGGTTTGGAGGTGGCTGATGCAGATGCCGAGGGTAAAGAGGCACCTGCTGCGGCTTTTGTGTTTTTACCCTGTCCACTTCGGGTGAATTTCTTCTGACCCCTTTGAACCGGCTGTCCTCTGCCCTTTCCGAATACGGAATAGAAGCGAAAGGACTTACCTCTCCAAGAGGTTCCTGATGGGCAATATGGTGTCTGACGGATTGCAGCTCCTAAGGATTTTGCTGCTGCCTTTCATGATTGTAGTTTTTCTAAACTGTCATCCGCCTTCTTACCAAACAAAGAAGAGCTGTCAAAGGGCATATTCAAGAGTCTGCTTTGCACATCTGGAGCAAAACCAGACTTTCGCAACCAAGCAAATCTCCTGGTTGTTGTACTTGCCGCCATGGCCCTGCTGATACTGTCAGCAGAATCGATGCCAGTCTGAAGGGATTCGCACATTGCGTCCTTACCATCCTTAATGATGTTGAGAAACGCTTCCCTTTCTTCTCCCTCCGGGAGGCAGTCAGCCGCTGATGAAGCACACTCCCAAAGTGTGTGGCTGAACCTTGCGAGCGTACAAGTAGCATTGATGGATTTCAACGCCATGCTACATGCGGAAAATACTTTTTTGGCCACAGAGTCATATCTCTTGTCATCCCTGTCCTGTGGAACAGTACGGTAAGCCGATTTACTACCTGCTGAAGTAGCTGCCTGAACAACCAGACTCTCCGGAGTTGGGTGTTTGGATAAATAGTCAGGGTCAGCAGAAGACACCCGATATTTAGCTGATAATTTTTTGTTAAGTGCCGGGATTACCTCAGGTGTCTCCCAGTTTGCCAATATTCTCCTTTGTAATGCCGCATGAAATGGCACCACAGGATCCTCCTGTGGACCTTTGACCAAGATGTCTGTGAGGTCGTCTTGCTGAAAAGCAGGTGAGGGTGTGGACCATCCCATAAACTCCGTTATCCTTGCCATCCAGGTTCTATAAGGGGTTTCAGCATGTTCTCCTGGGTCGGTGTGGCAAATTCCACTTCTGGGGAAGTGTCCAACCCAATTTCTTCCTGTAGGGTTTCATGGAGGTCTTTCAACCTAGCTTCCTCAGAGGTAAATTCCTCTGGTGCAGGAGTTGCAGATCCCTGCAACTCAAAAGGTCTTTCCTGATCCGAATCCTCCCCTTCTTCTTAAATAGAAGTTAAGACCCTGGAGTGATCAGGTCTTGAAAATGGTATAAATCCCATTTCCAGAGCAGAAGGAGCCAAATTTGTCATGATTGGCTGAGAAAACGTCGACGTCGTCGACGCGGACGTTAAATGCTTCAAACCCATCGCAGCCATCGAAAAAGGCGTTGAGAAAGGTGGTAGAGGCCTCGATTAACTCGAGAGTATCGGGATTCTATTCGAGGTTGTCAACGACATTCTCATGCTCGAGGCTTTGGGTATGGCCACTCGCTGTGAGGTGGCCGTGGGTTTATCCTTTGTCGGCGTCAAAGACTGAGTCGACTCGACTGACCTGTGCGTCGAAGAACCCTTCGATGACAGCGTCGACGACACTGATCTATGTGTCGAAGGGATCTTCGACGACGGCGTCGAAGACGCAACTTTGCCTTTACTCAAGGGTTCGTGACGCTCTCGAGTGGCTTCTTTCGCCGGGTACTGCGACTCGCAGCTTTTTGATTTTTCGGGTCTTTCACCCAGGGTATCACCCTCAGCAGTCTTCGAGCGGGTCAAGGCCGCTTTCTCGAAGACGCTTAGCATCTTTTTCCTGAATTCCTCCCACTCAGCCTGAGAGCTATGGTTTGTGGGGCAGGAGACCCTTTTTGGGGAAACGGAAGAAGACGAAGACGAGGAACGGACGCTGCGCGAGTCCATTTATACGCATGGTGATGTCGGCGCCGATATGGAGGCCGTCGAGGGACATCGGCTCGAGGGACGTCGACTCGCAGTGCCCTCTACTGAAACATTTTTTCCAAGGCCAGCAAGCTGGGAGATGATCTATCAAAGATGAGGATTACGTCGGAGGACACAATCCCTTCGAAATCATATTTCTTACATTTGTTTTATTTATTTGAATATATTATTTTTTTTAATCTATAACCAATTTTTGGATTAAGTTTATTAGCTTGTAAATGTTGAGGGCCTTAAACCAGCAAAGTTCAGAAAGTATATTGATGATACCTAAACTGGACATGATATGCAGGCAGCAAATCTCAAACTTAATGGGGAAACTGGAGGACCAAGGACAATAGAGCCAAATAGGGAGAAACCAGACCTGCTTCCCTCACACAAACCTCTTCCAAGCCTGGCATATAGAGTGAAACGCATCCATCACCCACGCACCCCGAACTGTCTGAACAACACAAAAGACCAGAGCTTTCCCAGTGCCACAGTGTCCCTTTGCAGAAAGAGATGTTGGCAATTCGGACATTGCACAAACCAGTATAATATGTAATGAGCCTGGGTAACAAGGAAGTTCTTCCCCAAGTCAGTCATAGACTGATAGTCTTGCTCTATGATAGTACATAGATTATGAAGAATTATAGGAACATTAAGACAAAGGTATAAATAAATTAAGAAATACAATAGTTGTTATAAGAGAGAGTCTTCCCATAATAGGTCAACTGGTGGATACAAATCCTGTTGTCAAAGTTTCAAGATCACCTACTACGTCGTTATTCCCTGCATGCATCCTCCAGGATGCATTCTAATTTGTTGAGTGGTAGCTCACAAACAAGAACATATCAATGGTGTGCAACAATATGATTACTTTGTGTGGAAAATTGCAGGCTGCATGGCACGGAAATCTTTGATATACCAGTGACAATGGGCTCGAGCTCCTGGGCGAAAAGGATTGCAGATAGCTGGCAGTCCTGACAGTTGTGTCTCTTCATTATTCACTCCCTGGACATGCACCCATTGGTGAGCACTGGTCCATTTATACAGGAGCATCATAACAGAGACAACGTACTGGTCTAACCCAACCTCAAAAACCCAGGGAAAACCACCTGAGTGAATGAAACAGCTTTTTGGCAACTAGCGTTACAGCCTCTCCCCACCACCCCTTAAGGATCTTGTGGTCAATGTGGTGTGGTAGGCTAACAGCGGTCCAAGATTACAGGAAGTAGACCTCATTAGCAGGAATGATCGGATACTGCAAAGATCTACATCTGAGGCAATCTATTCGTAATGATTTTGCCCGGAAATGGGATGACTTGCTTACTTGGGGAATGAGGGTTTTTTATGAGTGCAGTCCATGGACCAAACCAATTCCTACACCAATTACTTCTTCATATAAACCATTATGTATGGTGGTAATATATCTAGAAAGGCATTGTAGAACAATATTTACAGTTTGTCCAAGCCCTTGCTAAAGCCCTTGCTAAAGTTGTCCCGATTTCCCCTCAGTCGAGCTTAGGGTAATTGATTCGAAGTACGCTGCAAAGTATTCCTCCCTTCTACCCAGTGTTGATGAGCATAGTGAGGCTTACAGATTGTCTAAACATTGATTTGAGTCCTCATTCCTAGGGTTTGTGGTGGCGTTGGGCTACTTAATTTCACCCAAAAACTACAAAAAAGTTGTAGTTGATCCCAGAAAAGATTTGTATGTTTAGTTTACAATAGACTAAAAAGGCTGTAAGAGGTTATTTTGCTATGTAAGGAAATAATGTATTGAATTATGCACCACTTGAATAAGAGTCCTCGATTTAGTGCTATCTAACAAAAGTGATCTGCTCCTTCAACTACTTTGTTCTGAAAACATCTAACTTGCTCTTCCTCCCTCTTAAATCATTGAAAAGAAAGCTTTTAAAACATATGTTCATTAGCATTTAAAACAAATATTCAGACACAATAGTTTCACCGCAGAGGTGAAGCATTCTACGGCAGTCGGCTTTGTTTTTCCTTTCGTGCAGTCTCTCTACAGTGCCTCTTGCCAGGAGGAGGAGCTGCTTAAAACCCACAACACCGCGCAAAGCGGTACGCAGAGTTGGTCCGCAGAGGTGAAGCAGTCTACGGCAGTCCGCAGGACGCCACGGGAAGCCATGGGAGACATGGACCCAACGGAAGATCTGGACGTGTTCCACCCTAACAAAAAAAAAGACAGACACACTGACAAACAGGTCCCCTTGGACCAACCTAAGAGCCCATCGGGCTGTGTACAGAAAAATCAGTATGTGCGATCAGACCACCCAAATGGACAGAGCAAACCCTGTGGACTTACAGCGTCAAGAAGGGAGGAAGCAACTGACCCCTTTTCGGCCTCGACTCCCGTCAGTTTGCAAAGTGCTCGCCCTCCATCAGGGGCCATGGATGAATAATCGAGGCAGATCCGGAGCCATGTTCAGGACTCGGAGGCAAGGGGTGAGGTGAACAAGGGGTTCTCCGATAGCACTCCGGCCTCCGCAGTGCCTCCTAGTTCTGTGCACCTACCTTCAGGGTGAACAGAAGAAGGAACTTCCGAAATAACTTCCGCCGAACAGCACGCGTCGAAAACTGGAACGTTGGAGGCGGTAGAACGTCAAGCGGAGTCAATTTCAACAGGCCGCAAATCCTCCGCTGCGGCGAGTGGGGATACGACAGGTGGTGTCGAAGGACGCCCCCGCTTTGACCCTAGCGTGCCGGGCAGCTTGGAAACCACGCTCACAAATTCTGATGAGTTTGGTAGCCACGAACCAGAAACTCCAACAGAAGAACAATTGGAAACAAACAAGAATGGATAAATACGCGGCATTAATGACTGACTCCTTCTTTGAATAAAGGTCGAAATCAGGACAAATCAATAATAACTAATGCAGAAGTACATAACATGGCAAACATGGTTCCCGACTTGGAAATGTGTATAGACCCCCTTCAAACTTAGAGTTAAACTCCGACCTTACCAATGCTACAAATGGGGAACAGGAGGACGCAAGAATAGAAACAGACTTGCAGAAAACCAAATCCACAGTCTCAGTGGCCTTGCAACAAAGGACAGAAAACAGAGAACACTCTGAAGCCTTGAGTTGTAATAGGTTGGAAAAAGACCCAAGATAGTCACTAATTCAAGCGTAAACCTATGAATTCGATTGAAGGGGTAAGCGACCATCTGTATCCGACCACCCACTGATGGCACCACCTAGAGCGAAAACAAAGGCCATCGACCTTTCCCAAGAGAACCTGCAACTAGATAGTGATTACCAAGACCCCACGCCAGTAAAAAATAGGTCGAGTGAAATCTTTACAACCACTCACAAAGATTCTCCAAGCAAAAAACCTGACTTACTAACAGTTAGGTCAGCTATAACTATTGGTCTAGCTCCTTTTGTCAAGCTGTACGAATCGATCAATGACACACAGAAAGACTCACTCACATTAGCGGCCATGACAAATTTTAAAGTAATCTTTGTAGAGGGGTACATAACTGCTTTGGAACCAAAAAATGCTGACCGGGAACGATACTGGGACTCAAAATTTGCATTACTGGAAGATCAGATTAAATTAAGAAATGTATCAAACGCTTCTTCAACGAATCAGATAAAGACATCAAAAGGAACACAAACACTGTCTGGGAAAATCGTTGTTGAACATACTGATGCAGTGGACAACACCGCCAACCCCTCTCAAAGACATGTTGAGATGACCCAAAGATCAACAATATTAGTGCCAGGCGCACTGCAACGAGGCGACCCTGAAATTTCTACACAGGCCGCCCAAAAAAAAAAAAACTCTAAAATTCTGGCAATATTTAGCGGCAACAACTAATCCATCGACTTAGAAGTCTACCCCTAAAAAAAATCAACAGCCGGAGTTGGAGATAATGGAGTTGGATAAATCGCCGGCAACGTCTCAAAATTTTATGGCCAATTCATCACTAATGAATTTAACCATTCACAGTGACCAAGTTGAAGACATCGAGTTATCTCTCAAACCACCAAAGATTCTGGAACCAGTGCCAAATGTAGAGCTACCATCTAGTGCCCCCAACGTAAAAAATAACCGGGAGTCTATTTCCACCTTATCAACAAAACCTTATCTGAATCAAACATCAAGGGACCAAAATCTGCCGGCATGTAGAGGGGAATCGAATCCGACCTCACCAATTAAGAAGTGCAAAAAGCCTGAGCTACATAAGCTTAGTGATCCAGCACACAAAATTGAGGTGCAACAGACAGGCAGCCACTTAGATAAACAAGAATCGCATATCCCTACATCGTTACAGCAACCTCAGACCAAGCAAATCCGCATTTTCAAGATGGAGCAACTAGCACCAGGTAAAAACTACCTGGTTTTAAACAGAAAATCGGTGCTAAAAATACTAGCCAAAGTACTGAAGTTACAAACACTGAAGACGGCAGATTTGATCCTGATTGAGCCGTATCACAGGGAACAGAAAGCTAAAGCATATCTCCATATAAAAACATCAGCGCTACAGGAAATCAAAGAAGTCTTCATTGATCTGGAGCAACTGGGTTTCGGTCTATCGGAAATACTTACCTCCCTAGCCGCGCCCAGTAAAACGGCGATCTCAGAATATATGGATGGCCCGTGCTACCATTGTAGATCTAGAACTGAAGACCTTTATAAAAATAAAATATGGGACAGCCATTGGGAAGAGGGTGAACGACGACGACCGAGACCTCAAGGAGCACACAGATCACAATTCGACAAATCAAATTATCTAAGAAATGAAAAAGGGGAAAATACTAAAAGAAGAAGATTGAGATCAGGCAAAAAACTATGCACCTGACAAATTTCCAAAGGACAAACCAGAGCTGAACCAAAATAAAGAACATACACCGCCAGGACCTTGAAATGGCTGAAAAAAGTTTTGAAACCAAATCCATCAAACTAGCAATGAACCACATTAGAGTGGCAGCTAAGTGGTCAGTCTAATCAACACGTTGAGCAGGATACACCAAAACTACTAACAATGTGCTCATGGAATACGAGAGGCCATGAACATGTGTCTAACCCTGAGACTCAAGATCTAGGTTTATTTGATATTTGTCTCCAAGAAACGTGGCTATTGGAAAAGCCTGCCCTGGATGGTTATGAAACACAGATATCACCAGTGTTAAAAGGCATTTTAGGCCGTCCGTCATCAGGTTTGTTGACAGCAGTCCGTGCTGGATCAGGAATCGCCATTAAAAAAAAGGTGGTGGAGGCCTATCGAATCTTGGCTCCTTTAACTTCCTGGTGTCACCCAGATATGGGGCACACGGGCGAAAGGGAAACCAATTTAGCAATTATAAACCTATATTGGAATCCTCAGAGTGAACAACGCGGACTTCTGTGACATGGTGATCAAAACAATTGACAATTTTGTAACTGATCTAGAAACCAACCATATTATCATCTGTGGTGATTTAAATGCGAAGTGCAAAGTATCGGCTAGAAATATCACAGCTACAGCGGCGACGGAAAGAGGAGTGCTCTGGTCAAATCTCATGGATGCAAGAAACTTCCATAACATTGCAGTACTTCGAGGACACCAGCCAGCACTTCCAACATGGGAACGAGCAGATTCAACAGCCACTTTAGATTACATCTTTCTTTGTGACCCATTCCCTACTCCCCAATATCGACTCTTTTGAAGTCCACAGCACAAAAGAAAGTGATCACAATTTGCTAGCTGTGTCATGGAAAACTTTAACTCCTTAAAATGAATTTGACAAAACATGTATAGAATCCACCACCAACCAGTCTCGCCTTAGACTAACGGGGGCCAACATAAGAGACATCACAAATAAACATACCTCAGGAACACGGAACAACATTGAAAACTCAACCAGACCGAATTATTTGGCGCTCCTTTTAATTTACAGAACAAAGCCAAAGAAAGTAAACACCATAAAGAAAAATGGAACCCACGAGTACGACAAAATCTTAGTGCATAAGAGAAGAGAGCTAAGAAAACTTAGGCGAACCTACAGACTCTCTGACCTGGATATCCATAAAAACATCTTAAAAGAAGCTACGAGGAGTTATAAATCCTGGGTAAAGCACCTAAAATCACAATGTATCAAAACGATGCAGAACAAATGCTAAGTCTTAATCTCAAAAGGGTTGACAGGCTTTTGGGCATTGATAAAGAAAAAAGAACTGCACACGGACAACCAGCGGATAAATTCTGTTTCCGAAGCTGAATGGATAAGATTCTTCTCGAAACAATTTTCCCCCCTGCCACTAACTGCAAATAAGTGTATATTCCACGAAGATGATTCTACTTGGGTGGACGTGACTGATCGTGAAGATATCCAAAGAACAATTTCCAAACTCAAATCATCCAGAGCTCCTGGCCCTGATGGGTTAACCAATATAGACCTGAAACAGTACCCCGTGGAATGGTCCTCTCTTATAAGCAAAATTTGTTAGCAATATCAAGCTACCAAACAAATTCCTAAAACATGGACAGAAGCGGTGGTAGTCCCCATCTTTTAAAAAAGGAAAGAGAGACGATTCGGTTAATTGCCGCCCAATTGCTCTACATGACATCATAGGGAAAATTTTCGCAACCCTCCTTTTGGTGAAATTCCAAAAATGGGCAAGAACATCTTCTTGTTCAGATCCCCTACAAACAGGTTTCTTGAACGCCCGTACCAGCGTAAACATTCTTATTCTGAACATTATAAAAGTCAACATCAAGAGGGGAGCGCCGAGAGTCTTTCTTGCATTCATAGATTTGTCACAAGCATTCGACAAAATCAGTCGACCAAAACTATGGAACAAGTTAATCAACTGGAAGTGCCCAATGGAAATCTTCGAGCCGGTTATCGCACTCCACACTGACACCAAGACCAGGGTCCGACTTAGCCAGCACGGCCGATTGTCGGACCAAATCAAATCGGAACATGGAGTGAAACAAGGCTGCCCACTCGCTCCAGCACTCTTCATTGCCTTTCTGGGTGTCTACCAACATACTGAATCATCAGTCCGATCATTCCCTCCAAAAAATCGGAAATAAACCAATACCGAGAATTCTTTATGCTGATGACTTGATCCTTATGGATCAAATGCAAATTGGCGTCCAGTGCCAATTATCCAACTTGGCGAATTATACAAGAGTCAACGATCTGGAGATCAAAATATCAAAAAACAAACATTCTGCTGATGGAAAAAAATAGTACCAAAATCAAGGGAAAATGTCATCAGTTACTCAACGACACAAAGATTGAGGTATCTTCCATCAAGTACTTGGGAATAATGGTGGCTTCAGCGAAGACCGAAAAGGCGATGCAACTGGCACTATGGAACAAAATAAATACCTTGACCTCTCAAATGAAATTGGTCAATAAGAAATATGGGAAGTTCTCATTCGTACCGGCAATTCAATTCTATAAATCTAAAGTTGTGCCCTCTTTGATTTATGGAATGGATGCAGCACTAAATATTCTAGCAACCATCTGGCCAAAACTTGAGTGTTGCCTCTGGAGATCCGTCCTGGGGCTTCCAAAATCAACTCCTATATCAGCAATCAGGCGTGAACTAGTCCTCTTATCTTTAACTGCATCAGTTGACCAAAGCCAAATGAATATGGTCGGAAAAATTATAATGCCAGAGAGTCTTCCCATCTATAAGACGATTCACTTGGAACTCCAGCAAGGCCGATGCAAAGCATTGAAAACCTGGGAACAAAATCTGAAGAGCAACCTGACTGAATTAGCATGTACTCAAGAGGATCTGGTCCACAATCCTAAAAGACTAAAAACTAAAATTGGACTCCAAGATTGGATCAAAACATGTGAAACTGCAACAGCAAACAAACTATTGGCACATTTGCCGCAGACGACAAATAAACTGAAACTACCGCTGGCTTATTGCCTAAAATTTCCAAACTAACAGTACCAAAAATATTTTGAGAATTAGGGTAAATTTTCTGGCAACTCAAGAGATTCGGGCTATTCGATCATTATCCACCTCCAATATCTGCAGATTATGTGCCAAAGACTCTATGGTGGAAACATTAAGACATCTGTTGACAAATTGTCAAAAAACAGTATATCTGCGTGAAGCCTTTCTCCTGCCGCTCTTTGGCGATACCACGCTCAGAGATGAAGAGACGTGGTGGCGCTGCTTAATTGCAGGTGAAAACTCCAGATGGGCTACAGCAACAGTAAAGATGCTGGAAGCGGCGATGAAAATGGCCACAGAGATCCAAATGTTTGACCAAAGGATTGTGATCCGATGCCCTCTCTCAACCCTACCGGGCTCAACAAACGTATTCTTGTATAGTCATGAACGAGCAAACATCCAAGGTCAAACTTATTTGGAGTCTGTATAAATGGGAAAATTGTCTTTTCTTCTCTTCAAATAAAAAACTTGTAAAAATCTTTTGTTTTTTAGATTATAAACAAGTAAATAAAAAATAGTTTCACTTGACTCAAACTCATATACCCCCCCACCTATCTTTGTTCCACTAATTGGTACCAGAAACAACCAACAGGGTTTTCTAGTCACCATTCCCTTTTTTCCTAAAAACGAGCTGGAAAAGATGGGGGTGTGGGAAGACCAACTTGACATGCATCCAAAAAGACACAAATTCTCTTTAACTGAAAGGGACATCAATTAAGGTATGACAACAACCCTAGAGTTCCCAATCATTTCAACAATCACAATGCACCACAAGATGTAGATCTCGTCAGCCCTCGCCAAATCTGCCTGCAAATGATTGACCATTGGCAACTACAATACAAAACAGTTGTGAACTGTGCATAATTTGTACATCCCAGACCTTTTCGAATTCCATAAAGAAAATACCTTTTTAATAATCAGCGTATCCTTGCACATGAGCATAGAACTAGAACTAATGTCAAGGAGTGTTAAGTTTCTAGTCTCCTCACAGGTGGTCACATTTCTAGTTGCTACAGTCCCTCAGCAACATTTTCTTAATTGTTTGATCACTCACATTAAGCATTATTGTGTCCTTTCCTGCCCTCCTTTCATGTACAATTGCATCCAGGATTCTGTACACCTGCTAATAGTCACTTGCAAACCCAAGTCTGGGAAATCTCCTCTTGAAGTCCCCTTTTGAACATAAGTTATTTCAGCATCTCCAACTGTTCCCATGATACCAGAGTGTTTAGGATATCAGCCCTGTTTTCAACATTCATGACACCAGTGATCAAACCGGCCCAGAAAACCAACACTATGCCCCCAACCAATTGACATCAGACCCAGCTGCCTCCCAGGCCACCACCTTTGTTGTCCAGTCACTGGTTGATTTCACAGTTTAAGCAATCCACCCTTAAAAGTGCCTTTAGTTCTCCCACTAATTTTGCCACTGTAGTTTCAATAATACCCAATTTCTTATACAGCTTCTTATCTTGAATGCAGTCATTCTTCGCATATAGAAACATCCCTCATCTTACAGCTCTGCAGTGACTTGGAAACCATCTTTGTTATGCATGTTTGCACAGGTCTTCTCTGCTTGGGGGATCCCTCTTCTTTAGGCTTCTTCGGGGATGTCATTACTGTTGACCTTTTGGAGGGGGAATAAAGAAAAAGGGAGTCCAGAACCACCTCTTATTGCCAATTTACCATGTTATACCATGGCTGTTCGAATTGCAGCATCGACCAAGTGAGACCTCAAACACCAACGGCATCTCAAGAGCAGTGTTGCACCTGTATCCTGCTTATTCACTACAGTGGAACTATCAGAGTTCCAGTTTCCATGTCCTTTCCATCAGTTCCGCTTGACGCACGTCTGTGCCACACCTCTGGGTCCGGTCATCGGACATGTCTCAAGTTCCTGGTTCAACTGAGTTGCTCCTTCCAAAACAGGTTCTGCCACTCTGCTCATTCAATTACTGCTTCTTCTAGCCAGCTTGCAGCAGAGAGCCCAAGGCAGAGGCCTAGACTGCACATGTGGCTGTTCTTTGGAAAACAGCCATGAAGATCACTTTTTGGGTCGTTCCAGGTGCCCTGACAGCTGCTCCCCTTGTAGGCTCCTGCAAGGATCTGAACTCGTACAATCCAGGCACTGTTGACATTGACAGAGAAGCCTGTGGTAGAGCTCATGGTCACTGTACACTCCATGATGGCCCACTCGCTCCTCCCAATGGAAGGTTTGAACAGTATCACAGACAACCAAAGTAGCTGCTGAGCTCAAGTAGAATATCCGGTAATGAAAGCTTTGATCGCTCAGCAGATACCAAGAAAAACCCCCTTTGAAATTTTGTATTTTAAGTGAACCTATATTCAAAAGAAGGAAACCTAGGAAGTGGTATAATAGAGGTCTACTGCCATGCCAAATGTGTTTCCCTAGCAGTGCATAAGAAATCTGAAAATAATCCATTTGGGATAGCTGCATGCATTAAAAGAGCAATATTTTGAAGAGTAAAATGTGTATACCCTTTTTGTAGGGAAGCTGTCTTGCAGGCACCTAAAGATGTGGATGGAGTATCCAAAGGAAGACATTTACTCTCAATATCTAGATGCACTTTTTCCCCTTAAAAAAAAAAATACTTATTTGTAATGATAATTTTTCAAAATGATGATGGTCCACATAAATGCACCTATGTTTCCTTTATATTAGTAAACATGGAGTTTGATGTGCTCGCTTGACTGTACATATCCTCCAACATAACCTAAAGGCGATGTGGATCTGGCAGGTGGCATATTTAGTGGCAGAGAGTGCCTCGTCCTGCTCTGCTGTACTCTGTGCGGCATATACAGCTGTCTCCTGACGGAGCCATGCCAGGCTGCAGCCTCCTGTTTTAGTGAGACAGGGTGGCCTGTGACCTCTGCACTTCTCACCTTTAAAATGACTCTCTGTTTTACACCTGAAAAAACACAGACGGGACATTTGAGTTGCCACAACAAATGTTAATGAAGAAGTGTTGCGTTGACCTGTGAATCCTGTCTGCCCTCCATGCAGTTTGTCCGTGCTTACTTAAGTGCAAATAAAGAATTTGCAGGTGTGCCAGGACTCATTTCCTCTCTCAGCATCTTGTATGTGACATCATGAATCTTTATGTAATGATAGCAGTACAGCGAGTGTGCGTTGGCTGGATATAGTGGCTATTGGGCAATGATGTTTCTTTGTAACCATTAATTTACACAACCTGCAGCAGCCATGAAAGCAAACTTCATGTGCACATGTTCAGAGGACATAACCACACAAATAGTGGCAGCCAAAGACACTAACGTAATAAAAAAAACTTGGAAACGCAATGTAATGCAGAAGAAAAGTGTTGAGCACTTCCATGTACCAAGCGGCATGGAAACAAAACATACTTTTAAAAGAATCATCCACAAATCACTACCCTGGCTAGACCTTTTTTCATGTTCCTACAAAATGGCTGCTGCTGTAACTGAGCTTTCCGCAGGATGCACTCTTTATGCATCCTGGAGCAGCTTACACCAGTACCCCTCTGTAATATGCATCATGAAGAACTGCTTTAGCTCTCTCTGGCCAGACCTAAAAAGTGAGTTGCTCTCTCCATTTGGAGTTGGATTAAACCTCACTTGATAGATAAAAAGAGCTGTACCCTAAAAAGTTAGCAACATGTTTAGGGCTAATAAAGATTGAGGAAATGAGCCAAAACATGGACATCTGACTTAAGAGAATTTTTACTTTAAAATCTGTGTTTTTATCAGAACGTTAGCTAAATGGGTGTTTTTATTTAATACTATACTGTTATTGTGCATCTGGAATACTCGAATAATCTGCAATAATGTCTGTTTGTTAGCCATGGCATTTGTGGAGAGAGAGGCAGCGACCTGACCCAATCAGGAGCTTTTTCAATGTCTGCAGTATAGCGTAAAATAGACCTTTCCCACATAACTGTGAGGAATTTGTCATGAGGGTTTTATCATTATAGGAAAAACTGCCTTCCACAGCACCACTGTAAATTTAAAATGTTTGATAATCTCGACCCCTGGTTCTAAGATGACATGAGACAAATGCTTTCCTCTCTACACAGAGTGAAATGTTCAAGAGCCTCCATAATCTATATAAATAAAAAGCTTAGGTATGTTTCTGTACTTAGCTGATGCAATTGATCAGTGTTAGGTTTTCCTCTGCTGTCTAAATAGCAAAGTGCACCCACTTCAACAACGGCTATCATTTCAACATACAGATGCAATTTATCAGTGTTGGGTTGCCCTCTGCTGTCCAAATGACAAAGTGCACCCACTTCAACAACAGCTACCATGTCAACTAACAGAATGAGCATGGTACTACGCCGTCACCTTCACCTTCCACTATCACAAATATTCTGAAGTTACTTCTTTCCACCTCCATTTCTCTTCACACAGGGCACAGCGGTCCATTGTCAATGAACAGTTAATTACCCGCTCAGCATTTCAGTATCTAAAGAACAAAACGCTGTAGGGGCAAAGTGTTCGCCTCGGAAGCAAGATGACACAGAGCACCACAGGTTCGATCCCCAGGTCCGCGCTTAGAAACCTCTGGGTAGTAAGCGTGTTATAAATAACCTATCATATCATAATGCCTCCTCATTAGCTAAAACTGAAAGTAGGTGCTGTAATTATGCTACTACGCAATCTTATGCCATCACAGGGACTCTTCAATGGAACAAGGTTGAGAATTACGAATCTACAAAGACACATCATAGAGCCCTGTGTGATCAATGGAACTTAGATACTGTTCTTATACTGCGCATACCTCTCATTCCATCTGATACAGGTAGCCTTTCCAATAACCATTAATAAATCACCGGGACCTACGCCCCCTTCCAGGAAGTGATCAGTGGTAATTCCGATATTTAAGAAGTGGGACAGAAGTGACCTTATGAATTACTGACAGATATTGACCTTTAAGATATGCTATAATATTTCCTCATACAGCTTGTCACAGCCTGTTTATAACATTGAAAACAAAGTATAAAGAGTAATATAACTTCAAGATCCCAGAAAGGAGAGATAAATTCTAGATCCAATTAGAAAAATACCTATCCTACTGTATTTATAAACCCTATATTCCAATATAAGACCAACTGGATTCAGTAGAACCATTGCTACCGGAATCTCATAAAGCCAAACTGGATCCAAGAGAGCCTAAACTGACTCGGTCCATTTGGAGGTTGCCAACTCATTTTTTGAGGTTGAATATTTTTTCTGACCATCCCTTACTTAAAGCCAGATTAAAAGGATGACGAAAGGTGTCCTTCCTAGATTTGGGATGTCAGTATTACTCCTTTGTATTGCTGGTTTTTTTCACTTCCAAGCATGTGCTTCTAGTAGCATGAAGTCCATTGGTTTGTTCACCTGGAGTCCATCAGTTTGTATTTTACACTGCAAACTGATGGACTCCAGGTAATCAGCGGCTGCTTCAGAAGTTCCACTTTGAATGTCTGTTTCTGCTGAACAGTAACCTCACCTGCCTTGTTTTCCATCTGTTATTTTTAGGTGCAGTGCATAATCTGGTAACATGTCCTCGATCAAGCACCTGGTGTATGCGATTATCCAATTTCTGAGAGAGCAGAGCCACATGGACACCTATTCCTCGGATGAACAAGAGAGCCTAGAAGGTAATCCACAAGCATAGTATAATACAGAGTAGCACATTACTTCATATTTTATTTTATTTACAAATATGAATTATTTTGTCACTTTTGGCTCCAAGATCCTTCCTTGGAAGCATTGTAAAATTATAAAACTGCACAACGAAAATAAAAACTTGTTAAGATAAATGCAAAGCAGAATACTGCAATGGCAGTTAAAAAATTGTGCAAATGATAAAAACCTTGACGTGCTGGTCAGGGAAAGATGGTGAGAGGCTGATTTCCCACAGAACGCTCACAGCACCCTTATAGGGGTGCTTTTTCCCTTTCTTGGATGACCACTTCACTTCAGGTATTATCAGTCTACAGCATCACCATAGGGACATTCTACTCTTGGTGAAAAATCACAGCACAGCTTCATCCTACCATTATTCATTGACCTGGCCTTCCTCCTGTTCAGGGTTACAGTTCAATCCGGCCTGCCAAGTGCTATACATATGGGAACCAACCGTCCTCTTGACTGTCTCAGCAAAATCTCAAACCCAAAGTCTCCAAGCCAGGCCTCCCTATCGCTGATACCTACACCAGTGCTTCCTACCAACAGATTCTCACTGACATTCTCTTTGTCGTCCCCTCTCCAGACCTATGGACCCTTCATATGGTCTCTGATTTCTCTCCTTCCTCCTCCTCTCCCATTTTCGATGGCACTAGGAGGGAGGTCATCTTGGCTCCCTTCCACTCCTCCAAGACCATCATTAATGTCTATCTGAACGGCACTGTCTTGGTTCAGGGCGCTCAGCTCAATCTCTTCCTTTGTAAATTTAAAAAAAATGTTTTTAACATCTTTATTGATTTTACAACAAGATAAACTTTGTCTCCCCACTCCCCCATGCCCCCCCTTATATCCCCCCTCTAGACGGCAGGCTGATTCTGGAGACCACATGTCAGGTCCGCTTGTGCTTTCATGTTAGTGCAAGTCCAGGGGTTTTAGTCTTTGCGGACACCATTGCGCTATAAAGTCTCCTTTACAGAAGGTGAGGTTTTCTCCTCATTCCGAGGCAAATTTCTGCAGATTTTTGTTTGTTGCATATGTGGCCCATTCTAAGGCTACCAGTTCCCATATTTTCCGGAGCCATTACTGCTCCGTCAGAATTGTGGGGCCCTTCCACTTCTATGCTATGAGGGTCATAGCTGCTAGTGTTAGTATCACCCTAGTCGTTTCCCTGCCCCGGTGTTCCCCCTCTGCCTACGTTTCTTTCAGGCCCAAGAGGACGAGTTTGGGGTCTCATGCCTGCCCTCTCCCCAAATGCCTGTGCTTGCGCTTGAAGGACCGCCTCCCAGAACGGACGGATCCTGGGGCATTCCCACCATATGTGTGCTGTGGTTCCCCCTCCCCAGACCATCTCCAGCAATCCAGAGATACTTCCGGGTACATACTATGTAAGCGTGCCGGTGTGTAGTGACAGCCAAACAAATATTTATACCATGCCTCCAGGAGCTGTGCAGCCCTGGCTACCTTTGGGTATTTTCCTCCAGAGACCTTCCCATTCCTCGGCTGTTCTCTCCTTACCTAGCAGTTGCTCCCATGGGCCCATATATGGCCAGCTATGTGGTGGTGCAGCCCCCTCCAATGTTTTATAAAGGCCTGATATTAGGCCCTTGGCGCCATCATTTGTCAGTATCATTTGTCAGAGGAACTTCTCAAACTGTTTGAGCTGCCAAGTGGCGGCTTGTCTCACCTCCCTGTGCATGACCCAATGTCTTATTTGGAAGTATCGCAGCCTTTCGCACTTCCCCACTGCAAAGTCTTGTTTGCATTCCTGGAAGGTTTTTACTCTGTCCCCCAAGAACATGTCCCTGATGTTCCTACAGCCTCCCTTTCTCCGCCCTTCAAAGGCCCCCAGCTCCCGTCCCGGATGGAATTCCTGGTTATTGAAGATCGGGGTAAACGGTGATGGGTATCTCGTAATCCCTTTTTCCTTTACCACTCTATCCCATGTGTCTGCTAGCGGTTTTGTAATAGCACTTTTCTATAGGTGTTGTGGTCTACTATTGCCACAGGACCTCCCCCCAGGTCATGTTGAGCCGCTGCACTGTCCATCTGTGTCCATTGCTTTCCCCTGTCCTATAGGAACCATTCCTAAATCACCCTCATGTGTGCTGCTTCGTAATATTGTTGAAAGTTACGGAAGGCCATTCCTCCCATCCTCCTTGATGACTCTAGTAGGCAGCCGTTTATCTGTGCCTTCCTGCCTTCCCAAACAAATCCCCTTGTTGTCTTTCCTAGTTCCCTGAAGAAGTCTCAGGGTTTTAGCAGTGGGATTGCTTGAAATAGGTAAAGCAGCTGTGGGAGAGTGATCATCTTCACCGCCGCCATCCTGCCCATCCATGACACCCTCTGGTGCCCCCATTTCTGGTAGTCCCCCTTAAATGCTTTTAGTGTGGACGGGAATTTAGCTGCATACTATCCTGAAAGGGATGAAGTGATTTTGACCCCTAGATATCTAATTCCACCCAGGCTCAAGAGAAATGTTGATATTGCTTTCAATTTTCCTGCTTTCTCTCTCCCTAGCTTTATGTTCATCAGCTCAGACTTCCCCCAGATTAATTTTCAGGCTCGACATCTCCCCGAACCTGGCCAGTATGGACTCACAAGCTACTAGTGTTGTTTTGGAGCTCGTGAGGGCTAATGACATGTCATCGGCAAATGCAGCCACTTTATGTTGTACCCCCCCGAAAGGCTATCCTCTGAATCCCCTCTTCCTCCCTTATTGCCTGCAGCAGGGGTTCCAGATAGATTGTATATAGAAGGGGGGGAAGAGTGGACATACCTGCTTAGTTCCTCTGCCCAGGTTAAGGGGCTGTGACAACGACCCGTTCACTGGCAGGCGGATCGTCGGGTCCCTGTAATTCGCTTGTACCATTCTGATGAAGTCTCCCCCAAACCCTTTTTCTCCATTACCCTGAAGAGAAACGGCCACTCCACCCCTTCAAACGCCTTCTCAGCATCTAATGCAAGTAAGACCGCCCGGAGTGGCTGTTTTCTGCGCCTTTTCCACCAGGTCTGGCGCTCTTCGAATATTGTCCGCTGTCTGCCTACCTAGGACGCACCCTGCCTGGTCCGGGTGGATCAGTGAGGGGAGATGAGTTTCCAGTCTTTTCACCAGAGTTTTGGCATAGATTTTGGTATCTATTATTTATTTATTTATTTATTTATTTATTTATTTATTTATGAGTGCAATTGGCCTATACGAGGTACACTCTTTGGGGTCTTTATTGGGCTTGGGAATGAGCGTGATTCTAGCTTTTTCCATGTATGCTGTAATACGGCCCGACGCCTTGAAGGTGTTAAACAACTGCGCCTGGAGAGGGCTCAGGATGTGCGCGTAGGTTTTGTAAAAGAGGGCTGTGAAGCCATCCGGGCCTGGAGCCTTGTTCGGGGGAAGCTTCACGATCGTGTTTCGCACTTCTTCCACCAATATTTCCTGACTTAGGAGCTACTTCTCTTCTCGGGAAATCTGGGGCAATTGTACCCTTTCTAGGAGGTCTATCTGATTCTGTGTCTGTGGGTTCTGAGAAGTATAGAATGTGCTGTAGTATCTCTCCAGGTGCCCCCTTTCATCATTCACCGCCACTATCGTGTTCTGTCCCTGTGTTTCCCCTCAGACGTCTGGCCAATAGGGTGTCGGCTTTGTTTGCTTTGGAGTAGTATTTCTGCCTCATGAAGAGAATCGCGCTCTCAGCCTTCTTGGTTCTCAGTATCTCCAGCTGTCCTACTGCGCATCTGTATGCCCTAAGCATTTTCCTCGTTGGTGAGTCTGCCGCCTTTAGGCGATCTTCCTCACTTCACCATTAGGTGAGTTTCTAGGACCTTCATCTGTTTATTCCTCTGTGCATTTTGAGCGATGGACTCCCCCCTTACAGTGGCCTTAAAGGCAGCCCACCTGGTATCTTCATTTGTCTCTGCGTTCTTGTTCACCTCAAAGAACGTTCTTATCTTTTCCCCTATTTCCTCCCTCCTCACCGGGTCTCTGAGTATCTCCCCTGGGAGCCTCCATTTCCAGACTACCTGTCTATGATTATGTGTGTTCAGGGTCATCGAGACTACCTTGTGGTCGGCTATCCCCAGGAGGCCAACCTCCACCTCCTTATTCTCTGCACCAGTCGGCCTGAGGCCCAGATATAATCGATTAATCAATTCTGAATTGCGTGCCATGGACTCCTGAGACGAACGTATGACCCTTCCACGGCCCTTCCAGTGCCCTCCAAGTGTCTGTCAATCCCAAGTACTCAAACTTTTCTCTCAACTGTGGGGAGGCTACTGCACCCCCACCTCGACCCTCTCTTAACGTCCTGTGTGCCCTCTTGTCCCTGCTAAGGTTAGGTTCCGCATAAGGATGATATACCCCTTCGCGGTGTCTTCCACTACCCTCAAGAGTTCTCTTAGAAAGCTTTCCTGGCCTGTGTTGGGTGCATACGCTGACACTATAGTGTACTCTATATCCGTGTGGTCCCCTTTAATTATTATGTATCTTCCTCCTTTGTCCCTCAGGATATCCCTTGCTCTGAAGTCCATGTTGTTCCTGAAGGCTAGTGCCACCTCTCCCGCTTTGGTGGGGTGCGAAGCGAGAAACACTTGGGTGAAACTTCACAATTTAAAACGTTCAAGGTCCCGCTTCAGCATGTGGGTCTCCTGTAAGGCTAGTATGTCTGGCTCTGTTGCCTTGGTGAACCTCTCTAGATTTTCCCTCTCACGTTAAGTGTCATGCATTTGAATTAGTTTAGATCCTCTTCCCGTGCTTGCTTTCCCCCCCAGTGGCCCTCTCCCCTTGTCCTGACTCTCCTCTGTACCCACCCGGCCAGTTCCCTACCCAGTCCCTACTCCTCCTTCCTGGAAGCCTGCCCTTCTTTCATCTCCTCCTGTCGGTCCTCTGGTTTCCCAAGCTGTCTGCTGCCCCCCACTCTCCCTCCTCCTCCACCCCCCTCCCATTCCCATCTTCAACTTCGGAATGATCCTATCTTCCCCCTTCCCTTCTCTTGTCCCCTCCCCCTAGGCCCCCTTCCCTCAGGTGCCATCACCCTTTTTGGTTCCCACCATGTTTTATACTCCCTGTTCCCCTGCCCTCTTTGTATGTAAAGTGTCCACCACCCCCTTTCCACTCCTATTTTGGATATTCGATGGGCTCCGCTACCCATCGCTACTCCTTGGTTCTTCCTCCGGCACCCCCCCTATTGGGGGTGGGCCCTTCCATGGCGCCCTTCTTCTCTGTCCCTCCCCTGCTAGAGACCATTCCCAGGGCTGGGGTTCTCCATCGGTCTGGGCTCCTCCCTGGGTGTACTCTCCGTTATGTGCATGTAAATTATGTCTGCTGCTTCTTGCAGGGAGGATACTCGTTTATGGACCCCTTCCCATTCAAACAGCCCAAACGGGAAGGTCCACTTGCATTTGATGCCTTTTTTGGTCAGTTCTCTTAGCATTGGACTCATAAGTCACCTCTTGGTCAGTGTGCTAGATGCTAAATCCTGGAATAGTGCCATTTCTTGGCCCTTGTATAGCACCGGATCTTGCTCTCTGGCCGCCCTAAGGACCGCCTCTTTTTGCCCGTACAGAGCGAAGGCCGCCAGGACGTCTCTGGGCCTGGCATTGGGCCCCTTGTTCAGCCTCTTCTCCCTGTGGATTCAGTCCAGTGGCACTGTTTTGGGGTCCCTCTCCCCCAGTAATTCTGTGAATATCTTCTGCACTTCTTCCTTCAGATCCTTATCCATTATTGTTTCCGGCAGGCGCTTTATTCTTCTGTAAATTCGTCGTGACCTGTTCTCTCGGCCCTCCAACTGTAGTTACATGTTTTGTGTTGCCACATTTAAATGCTTGATCGCCTTGCTCTGTGTTACCTTTTTTCGGTTTCTTGCAGGCCTCTTTCAACCAAGTCTGAGTCTGTGCGATCTCCTAGTTGACCTATTTCCTGCCTTTTCTCCCCCAGTGCTGAGCTGAGATCCGACCTCATCAGTTGAAAATGATCTTGAAATGTCTTGGCCAGGGTGGCCTGCAGGGAAAGCATTTCTCCCCGGAAATCCTGGTTGGCCTTCCTCCACTTCCAAGTCTGTTCGGTCTTTCCCCTTTTCTGCGCCACCCTTGGCCTGTTCCTTAGTTTCCACCAATGGCCACATGTTAGTACGTGTGCCTGGGGGTGTCCCCCGTGGGTGGGCCTACTTTCGTCGGGCGGCCATTCCCCTTGGTTGTCATTGAGTAGTTTGGCTGGTTCTCCTTCTGTCGTGCTTGTTCTAGTGGGCTGTGGCCACTGGAACTTTCCCCTCTCCACTTAAGCGCTCCCTTGTGCACCCCCTCCTCAAGAAGCCGTCTGCCGATCCTACCTGCCCGGCAAACTATCGGCCAATCTCCATCACCCCTTTCCTGGTCAAACCCTTGGAACAGCTGGCCATCTCCCAGCTTACTCTCCACACTGAATCTGTTGGTTGTCTCCATGACCATCAGTCTGGCTTCAGAGCTGCCAAAGGCACGGAAACTGCTCTCCTGAACACCCGTGAAGATCTCTAACCTCGATTCCAGCATTCCTTCTGTTCTCATCTTCCTTGAGAACCTGGGCATCAACTTTCAGGCCCTGGAGTGGCTGACCTCCTTCTTCTTTAACCGCCACTACCAGGTCTAACTTGGTTCCTTTTTTCTATGCCACCTTTCTCTCTACCTGTGGCGTTACCCAGGGCCCTATCTCTCACTCTGGATTTTCAACCTCTACTTGTCCCCTTTGGCCCCCCTGATCTCTACTTTCTCTAACTTTCTGTGTTATGCGGATGACACTCTGCTTTCCTTCAGGCTCCACTCAGCCTCCTCTCCTCTCTCGCTCATTCCTGACTATCTGCGATTCAGGAGTGGTGCGCATCCAACGATCTATGCCTTAATGCCAGTAAAACGGAGATCTTTCTCATTGGGACCCTTGCCCCTGCTTTCCCTCTCTCACTCTGGCTGCCCGTCTTGGGCCCTCTTCCTTCACCTTCCTGCGAGGCAACAAAACCTTGGTGTCATCTTCAACTCCACTCTCTCTTTCTCTCCTCGCATCTCGGACGTCGCCAAGAAGTCCCATTACCAGCTTCACCTCCTCAAAGAGACTCTTCCCTTTTTCATTTTCCCCCAGAAGCTCACTGTCTTCAGTGCCCTGGTTCTCTCTAGGCTGGACTACTGTAACAGCCTCTTTGTCAATCTCCCTTCCTCTTCTCTCCGCCCTCTGCAACTAATCCAGAACCGGACTGCAAGACTTATCCTTGGTCTCCAGCCATGAAATCTCTCCTCTGGCTCCCGTTGGCTGCAAGGATCAAGTTCAAGACCCTTTGCATTGTCCACAAGGCCTTCTGGAGCTGGGACCCGCACTACAACCAACTCTCTCTTCCAAAATACCTTCCTTCGTGAGCCGTTCACTCAGCTACCTCTAACTCTCTAAGGGTTAGACGCTTCTCCAGGAAGAGAGTGGGGGGGTAGATCTCTCTCCTCTGCAGTTGCCTCCCTCTGGAATGGCCTCCATGCCCCTGTCAAACTTGAGCCGGACCACCAGACGTTCTGGAAGCAGCTCAAAACCTTCCTCTTCTCCTCTGCTTTCTCTATCCCTCCACCCCCATCTCCCGCTGACCTACGGGTCTGCTGTAGCGACTGGTTGCTTGGCTACCATCTGATTCTCGCTGGGCACCAGGCTCTTTCTTGATCAGTCACCCTTACACTGCCTCCAGGCCTACTTGTAACCCTACAGTCCCTTGTTCTCCTTGCACTACTCAGAGCCACGCTGCCCGGGCTTCACTTTCTCAGAGCATTGCTGCCCTGTTTTCCCCCTCCCCTCGCACTTGCACTTCCCCTCCTCCCTTTCCCCTTGCACTTCTCGTTCTCACACTTGCACGATCTGAATGACACAAGGCCTAGTAAGATCATTTGTCTTGTCCTCCCTCTGTCTTCCCTCCCTTGTCTTGTCGAGCCTAGAAACACTTGTGTACAGGCACGTTATAAATGACTTATCATATCTCCCAGAAGGAATAGCATGGCTGTCTTCACGACACATATTCCTTCAGGTTTAATTCTTCAAAATAATTTGTAAAGGGGGGCAACTCAGAAGAAAATGTTGTACATTTTGTGTTTACTTTAATCTGCATTTGAATACCTTTCAGATTGATGGCCATCTTAATTATCACTGCCTGCTAACACAAAAAGTCTTCTTGTCAAATTTCTGACCTTAGGTTGTTGGAATCCTTTAGCACTGCTCACCTTCCATGGCAGGCCCGCTGGTGCTTAGGTGACCGCTTTCCCGGTGGCCCGCCGTGACGCAGTCCTTATTCCCGGACCATGCCCATGGGGCCACCATCTTGCAGCCTGCGCGCATATGTCAGGGACCAGCAACTGAGTTCCGTGCATGCTCTGTCCACTTAGCCTGCCTTGGTTGTCAGGAGTTAACCAGTGGTAATGCGGCACCTCATTCTCATCCGGGCATACAAAGGGGCAGCAAACTGTCCTATCAGTGTATCTGATTCCAATTCTTCAATAGTATATGCACCCAGACAATATATGTTGAGCCTATTCTAAGCCTACACACATTTCACTCATACATGAGCTTCATCAGGGACTGCCACATGTAATTGCTTGGTGAATGGTAACTTAAATGCAAAAAATACAAATAAAATACCAGGTATGACACCAAAATAATGAAGATATGAGTAATTGATGTCCTATACTTAGAATTACCCAAAAAAAGAGACCTGAATAAAATAAGAACGAACATCAAATATAATTTGTAACATGATATACTAGCAGTTATAAAAAGCAAAAGTGATTAAACTAAATAGAATTAAAAGGAAAAAAGAAAAAACACAATAAAACAAAATGTTAATACTGAATAGACTCTGTATTATATTGAGAACTTAACCTTCAATTCATGTGCCGTTTTTTCAGATAAATGAGCCTCTGTAGAAATATATGAACCTATATATTCGATAGTTGTAATGATGCATGGTGCTGTTTGGTACATGGTCACAACAGAGGCAATTCTACAAGAATCAAATATATATGGTTTATACAGGGTGTTAGAAAGGGCAGTGATCTGTAAAGTGATTAAAAGGGTGAATACACACAATGGTAAAAACCATGAGTTCTTTTTTTGTCGTGAAATAACCACGAATATTGCTATTTTGTTCCTTTTTAACATGATTTTACATGCAGATTGGAGAATAAAACTTAATTTGCTGATGCTAGCATCTAAAGTATTTAAAGCAGGTTGTCCAAGTAATTTCAAGCGCTGCAGAAAAAAATAGAAATGGGTTGCTTTGTTTTGTGACCAACATAAAAAATAAGATGTAATTCATTCCAAATATTTTTTTTTATGTAAATGGCTTATCTATTCATCGAATCAATTGTAGATGTGTAGAGGAAAAAGCATCCAAAAAGGGGAATTCATGATTATTCCCAACTGGGCCTGTATTGTTTTATTAGAATATTTTCAGGTACTTTTTTAAAGGCAGATCCTGTGAATAAATTTCTTCAATGAAATCGTTGAAGTAACATGTGCTCCTTTTTGAATGAAAATGTAAAATAAGGGGTACTTTCCCAGAGTTATGGAGCACTGAATAGCATGGTTTCCTGAAAGTAATGCACCTGCAAAAGCAAAAATAACCTAGACTTAACGGAGCGTTGCTAAAACACCAAAACTGAGAAAATTTCATGAAGAGGTACTGCAAGTTAGTGTGATTCCTCTAATCAAAAGTAGTGAAATCAGAAAACTGAGAAAAGCGCTTTAAGAAGAACCGCAAGTTACATTGCAGTTCCTCTAATGAAAAGTATTGAAATATGTGATTCATTGAAGCTCTATCATGGAATTTTATTTTGCACTGGGCAGAGCTTTGCAAGCCCATCATTCCTTAGCGTTTGAAGTCTGACTGCGGATGCTCTGTCACATCAACAGTTCAAGACATATGATATGGCATTTATAATGCGGCTATACACAAGTGTTTCAAGGCGCGATGAGGCAAGGGGGAAGGGAAACGGAGGGAAGACTGAGACAACGATCCTACTAGGCCAGGTGACATTGAGTTTGCGCAAGTGCAGGGGAGGGGGGGCAAGGGGAAAAGTGCAGGGGGAAAGGTGAAGGGGCAGTGCAGTACATAGGATAACAGTAAAATGAATAAAGACAACAAATAAAATTGCGGTCAGCTGGTGGGAAGTGCAAGGGTAAGTGCAGACATCAGGAGTCAGGTGCTAGTAGGGCTGTAGGGATACAGAAACAGTCACTGAGTGCAATGGTTGCCGGGGGGCAGTGCAGGTGTGCAACAGGCGGGGAGGGGACCTGGGCACGAGATCCGAGGGTAGTCGGGTAACCCGTGCAATTACAGATTCATCCAGGAGATCAGCAGCAGAGAGAAAGCCGAAGCAAAGAGGAAGGTCTTGAGGTGCTTCCGGAACCGGAGATGCTTCTCCTCAAGTTTCAGAGAGGCTGTTCCAGAGGGAGGCAGAAGAAAGAGATTTACCACCAACTTGCTGCTTGGAGTAGCGACTAACCCTGAGGGAGTTGGAGGCGGATGAGCGAAGAGCTCGAAGGAAGATATTTAGGAACAGAGAGTTGAAGGTACTGAGGTCCCAGGCCCCAGAAGGCCTTGTGGACAATGCAGAGGGTTTTGACATTCATCCTCGCTGCCACTGGGAGCCAGTGCAGAGATTTCAGTCCTGGAGAGATACGATCCCTGGGCTGGAGGCCAAGGACAAGTCTTGCAGTCCTGTTTTACATCTGAGTGGGATTTTTTTAAATGGGCAAGTTTACATGCGTTTGACTGGTTTGTTAACCCTGTTCAGGTTCCATGGGGGGAAAATCTGCAGGGTTGTCTGCCATTGTGTCCACTTACGCCAATATTGATCGTCCGAGACATCAGGGGTCTTCCAAGTTGTGAGCTTGCAAAGACGTCTTCCCTGGGGGCTTCTTCTTTGAGAACAGGCCAGGGATTGTCATCAGTTTAGCCAATGAGGGATCATTTTTGTCAGAACGGGATGGTTTGTGGAAGTGGAAGATAGGCTTGCACCTGTGCAGGATTTGTGGCCACCTGATTCTTGTCATTCCAGTAGAAATGGAGCTAGACTGGCTGAATGCCCCAAGGGTAGTGGATTATTCTGTTTCACCAACTCCATCTTCTAATACTTTAGCAAACATTTTCCTCTTTTTTTCAGGCATATTTGTGAGGAGCAGAACACAATCCAATCTGTCCCCGTTCCACAGCTATGTCTGTTTGTCTCTGACCAATGACATGAGAATTCATTTTACAGAATATCTTAAAAAGCACACAATTAAAGGCCACCAAAATTTGTTTGACTGTGGACATGGTCAGAGGGCCCTATGTGCCCTGTCAATTCCTTTGCAGACTGAGATGTCCATCTGTAGCATTTCTGAACTGAGACATGAGACCAAAAGCCTTTGGCTATTGGGCCTCAGATCCATCCGGGACACCAACAATAGGTATGTTGTTTCTCCACTCCCTGGATTTAAAATCATCAATGCAGTCTTCCAGGTGAGAGATTTACTGGGGTAGTTGTGGTGGGTCATTCCTGTGAGTGTTCATGTTGTTCTGAAGTTGAGAGATTCTGTAATCTGCTTGTGTGAAATGGGTGGCAATAACGCCCAAGTCCACTTTTAAATCTCCCTTAATCAAACTTCCATCTGTTTTAGACGTGTGAACATTTCTTTAATAGAAGCAGCTTTTTCCTCCATAACTGAGACTCCAGACGTGTCCAATAGCTTGTTATTGGATTGTTGGATTGGGTACCTTTCCCTTTTTTTTCGCTGAGACTGGTAGGCTTTTTTTTTTTTTTTACTTAAGTGGGCTATAGTGAAACAATTAATTCTAGTTAGAATACTACAGTGAGGGCCACGGATGAAGGCCACCAGAGCTAGAGATGCATAAGAACCTCTGTGCAAATCCCTGATACTTCAATTTTGGACAAGCACACATTTCTGGGCCACAGATTTAACAGAGAGAGATTGATGCCAAGGGTTGCTGTATTATGTTGAAAAGGTGACCTCATAGAAAAATTGGACACAGAGGAAGGTGATGTTGCCTTTTCCAGCATGGGGTCTGGCATGGATTCACATGCTCATGAATATTCCCCGTCGTCAGGCTGGGAATCCTCGGTAAAGAAAAAATCAGTATCAGTTTCGTTTCTGATCTGTCTTTCGTAGTAGTAACCAATCACTGATCTCTGCGTCATACTGACCACAGCCAATTACTGCCCTCTACCTAAGCCCCGCCTCTGGCAGCCATCTTCAGATTTCTACCGCACGTTCAAGTGTTGGGATTCTCGTGCTATTGCTCTCGAGCGTTAGTGCTATTTTTTCACGTTTTTTCTCAAAAAACTTCTATTTTTCGGTCAAAAGAGCCTCAAGCTCCACCGTTTCTTCAGCCGATCAACAGGGACCCGTGTCGGATTCGTCTACGCCCCTCAAGGGTGAAGATTTCATCGAGCCACGCTTTTGGAGGACTCCAGAAGTTTCTCAGGCCCATCTCGGACATGGCCCAGGAGAAGGGAAGCTCGACGCCCGGAAAGCTGTTCAGGGTCTGCCCTGGATGCCAGCTTCAGAATGTCTTTAAGGAGGACGAACACTCCCTTTGCCTTTACTGCCTACATGAGGACAAGACGCACGTGGAGAAGGACTTTGCGTTTTGCGGCAATATGTCGGAGCGGACCATTAAGGACCGCCATCAACGTCTCGCCAACTGGCTGGAAGGGAAGAGCCCGTCAGGCGAGAAGAAGAAGAAGAGGTCCGAGCGGTCTTCTAAAACCTTTGAGGACGCCCCGGCGACGGGGGTCCAACACAAGGCCAAGCACCGCGAGTCCGCTGGTACCGGGAGCGCCGAACGGTCGGGCTCTACGGGCGCCAGGCAGGGCGCATCCTCCCCGGCGCCATCAACCACGAGCCAACGCTCTGGTTCGGGTAAGAGGAAGGCCGAGCACCCCAGGCGAAGCTCCTGGAGAGACCCCGGTCGAGCTCGAAGGCCCCATCGGAGGGGGAACGAGGCAGTGACCCTCCCCCCAAGGAGAAGGCGGTGAGCGCACCTAAGGTGGTGAAAGCCTTAATCCATCCGGCCAAGGCCTCTATCGAGACAGTCGCGGAGGCCCTGGCTCAGCCTGTGGAGGCTACACCACTGGTGGCGACCTCGGGGCTCAGAGTCTCCCTGCCACCGCTGAGGGAGTCCTCTTTTATGCCCATCGACAGGACCCCCGTAAACCTCCGACGGAGAAGAAAAAGGGGGGGGGGGGCAGGGGGTTGTCGTGGATTCGGCCTCAACCTCTGAGGAAGAGCTGATCGAAGTCTTAAGCCACGGCGTTGGCGTGGAAGAAGACCAGCCCGTCGGGAGGGATCCCGACGTAGGAGACGACGATAACGTCAAGGGTGCCGACGGGGCCCCTAACCGCCTGTCGGACTCCCGGCTCTTGGGGTTCTCCAGCAACGGCGGCCGCCCTTTCGGAGCGGCGGGGGCAAACAGGGTGCCTCCAAAGGTTCCGGCGGCGGATTTTCCACCTACCGTCAAGCGGCCCGTTCGTCGTCGCAAGAAGCTTACAGGGGACGAGGCAAGTCAGGCGGACCCCGCCGTCGTCGCCAAGGAGGACAAGGCGGCAAAGCCTCGTCGAAGCAGGACTGAACTGGCCGTGGGGTCGGGCCCCCACCGAAGCACCCCGGTGGGAGGCCGGCTGGCGAGCTTCATCAGCGTGTGGGAGTCCATCTCCACCGACCGTTGGGTGCTGGACGCCCTAGCCCAGGGTCACGCGCTCGAGTTTCTAAAGAGGTGCCCGCGCGTCCCCCCTGTGGCCAGGAAAGAACATCACGTCCCTCAACTTCTCTTGGGGGTAAAGGCGATGCTCAAGAAGGGCGCCATCGAGCTCGTCCCAAAGAGGTTTCGGGACTCCGGAGTTTACTCAAGATACTTCCTCGTAAAGAAGAAGACGGGAGGATGGCGTCCCATCCTGGACCTACGACGACTGAACAAATTCATCAAGGCACAGAAGTTCTGGATGGTCACCCTCCAACACGTCCTGGGTCAGCTGGAGGAGGGCAATTTCCTGTCGTCGTTGGATTTGGAGGATGCATACTTCCATATTCCCATCCTAAAGGGACACCGAAAGTTTCTCAGGTTCGTGGTCCAAGGACGTCACTATCAGTTCAAAGCCCTTCCCTTCAGGCTGATGTCGGCACCCAGGTTGTTCACCAAGTGCCTCGCACCGGTGGCGGCGCAGCTGCGCCGAGAGGGGATCCACGTCTACCCATACCTGGACGACTGGCTCATCCGAGCGAAGACGAAGGACCTCGCCGTGGAGCACACGGCAAGGACCGTCCAACTTCTCACGGACCTGGGATTCTCCATAAACTACGCCAAGTCCCACCTGGTGCCCGCGCAAGACGCACTGTTTCTGGGAGCGAAGCTCGACAGTGTCGCTTCTGGCCTCTCCGTCGGAGGAAAGGACGAGGGCCATCTTGGGCAAGGTGCAGCGGATGCTGGTTGCGGACGCGGCCAGAGTGAGGTCCATCAAGTCCCTCCTCGGAATGATCTTCTTGCATTTACCTCATCCGCCTGTGCAGGCTCCGGATGCGCCTGTTGCAGGAGTTCCTGGACGCACGCTGGATCCAGACGACGGGCAGCTTCGAGGAGAGGATCACACTCGACGAGAGTTTCCAACGAGCGATCCGGTGGTGGGGCACCCGCGCGCATCTGACGGCGGGCATGGACTTCCAGACCCCCGGCCACCAGGAGACAGTGACCACGGATGCCTCCCTGGAACGGTGGGGAGCGCACACCGAAAATCTGCACGCGAGAGGTCTTTGGCTCCCGACAGAGAAGTCCCTCCATATCAACGTCCTGGAGCTCCGTGCAGTGTTTTGGGCCCTCAGGTCCTTTCTTCCGTCCCTCAAGGGCAAGGTGGTGAGGATCTTTACCGACAACACCACCACCATGTTCTACATCAGGAAACAGGGCGGAACCAGGTCCCCAGCCCTGTCCAGGGAGGCGCAGGATCCCGTCGCCCAAGGGATGTTTCTGGTGCCGTTTCATCTGGCAGGGATAAAAAACACCATCGCCGACTCACTCAGCAGGGAGCTGCGCTCGTGCCATGAGTGGGAACTATGACAGGATCTAGTAGACCGCCTCTTCCGACGGTGGGGCACACCCCAGATCGATCTGTTCGCAACGGCGACGAACTCCAAGTGCCGGAGGTTCACCAGCAGGTTTCCCCAGCCGAGGAGCATGGGCGATGCTTTCTCGTTCCCCTGGGAGGGCCTGTTTCTATGCGCGTTCCCTCCATTGCCATTGCTGATCCGGCTCATCAACCAGCTCAAGAGGTCACGGTGCAGGATGATCCTCATCGCACCTGCGTGGCCGAGGCAGATATGGTTCCCGGACCTTCTGGACTTGTCAGCGTCCCCGTCAATCAAGCTGCCGGTGGACGCGGATCTTCTCTCCAGGGAAGGAGGCGCCATCCTCCATCACGACCCGAAGTCGCTGAACTTGCAGGCCTGGCTCCTGCAGCGTTAGAGTTTGGAGGATACGACATACCGGCCGACTGCAGAGAGGTTCTTGTAAAGGCCAGGGCGTCCTCACCTCTTAAATGCTACGGACACAAATGGAAGAGGTTCTCTGTCTGGTGCTACGCACAGAAGATTAACCCTCTATGGATTACGGCTCCCCAAGTACTGCCGTACCTACTGACGCTGGCCAAAGCTGGACTGGCGCACGCGTCCATCAAGATTCATCTTGCTGCGATCTCCCGATACACCAGAACCACGGGGCGGACGTCTTTGTGGTCTCATCGTCTGGTGAAAGAGTTCATGAAGGGACTGTTCAGATCGTTCCCACCGGTGAAGGCTCCGGCCCCGGCGTGGGAGCTCAACGTGGTGCTGACCAAGCTTATGGGACCTCAGTTCGAACCTCTGCACTCGGCTCCGTTGAAGTTCTTGTCGTGGAAAACAGCGTTTCTTGTGGCCATCACCTCTGCACGACGGTTGGGAGAGATCCAGGCCCTTTCCTGCAAGGCCCCGTACTTGACTTTTCACGACACGAGGGCAGTGCTCAGGACGCACCCCTCCTTCATGCCCAAGGTGCCGTCGGACTTCCACCTCAACAAACCCTTGGTGTTGCCTGTTTTCTTCCCGTCGCCTTCGTCGCCGGCTGAAAGGACTTTGCACTCGCTGGATGTGGCTAGAGCGCTGAAGTTCTACGTGGACCGCACTAAGTGTTTTCGGAAGACGTCGCAACTCTTTGTGAACTTTGGACCTGTCAATCAGGGGAAGGCTCTCTCGAAGGCTTCCATTTCCAGATCGCTCTCCGGCTGTACCATGTACTGTCATCTGTTGGCAAACCGACCGCTGCCTGGCCGTCCGAGAGCCCATTCCACCAGAGCGATCGCAGCTACCACGGCGTTCCTATCTGGTGTGCCCTTGCTGGACATCTGCAGGGCTGCTACGTGGAGGTCGACGCACACCTTCACGAAATTCTACTGCGTCGATTGGGATTCCAGGGAGGAGTCCAGGGTCGGCCAAGCAGTGCTGCGCAACCTGTTCGCCTAAGGTGAGCCTGGTGAGGAGGTAAGAATTGCTTAATGTTGAGTTTGATGTAATGCTTAATGTTGAGCCTGTCCTGTTCACTATACAAGAAACAGACAGATAGAAACACATTATTGCATTATACCAGCTCACACCCTCGCAATTTGAGGGATAACTTACCTTATGGACAATTCCTCCGCTTGAGGAGGAATTGCACAGATAAAAACGACTTTCGCCAACATGGATTTGAACTCAAGAAACGCCTTTTAGATCGAGGGTATCCCAGCAAACTGGTGAAGAACAACTACAAGAGAGCCTTGAATACCCCCCGGGAGGTCCTACTACAACCTAAACCCAGATCAGAAGAGGAGGTTAAAATGACTTGTGTTACCACCTTCTGCCAGGCAACTACACAAATAAAACAGGCCATCAGAAAATTCTGGCCATTAGTCCAATTAAATCTTGAACACGAACCATTCCCCCGAATGGCTTTGAAACGCTCCAAAAATCTCAAAGAACACCTTACTAAGGCCAGATTTACCAGCGCTACCTCACGAAACACACTCTGGAATTTACGGAATCTAACTGGGCACCACCCATGTGGCAACTGCTCCGTATGTAGGTTCACCATCAAACTCAAGAGCTTTGCCATTGCAGGGAAACAGTGGGTGTTCCGCCACTTTTCTAACTGCAAAAGTCAGAACGTGATTTACCTTATCGAATGCCCATGTGGACTTAAATATGTGGGCCAGACAAGCCGACCGGTGCACAAAAGAATAGTGGAGCATCGCTCACGGATCAGATGTAAAACTCACACATCCCCATTAGTTGGTCATTATGTGGAATACCAACACAGTCATGATGACATGAAATGGTGGGTGGTGGATATGGTCCAAGGCAACACCAACACCGCCAATACACTGAACCACAAGGAAGCCTGGTGGGTTTTCAAACTCGACACCGTGAAGCACGGACTGAATGAGGCTAATGTTGTGGATTATAGACCTTAGTGTTGATCCTGTCCATTTGAATTCTCTGTGACAAGATATACAGGGTGTGGAAATATGGGGCCAGGTCCTTTAGTGAGGCCACTCCACTACACGCATGACCCACACCACTCCCTCTATCCTCTTCTCCCCTCTCTTTGGTTTGGATTGGTTCTTAGTGTACCCATGTGCTGTTGTTGATATATGTCTCCGACCTCCTGTTCACTGTTACTTATCGCATGATTGAATTCATTAACATGTGTACCAACTGTGACCTGACAACGTGAGACTCCTTCGAAGTTGTATTACAATGTTGATCATTTCTGATACAAACCTTGTTAAATTACCAGAAGCTTCTTTTCTGTATGATATTTGTTTTTTAAGAAAGTGGATTTTCCACTTTACTGTTATTCTGCCTGCACAGATCTAGCCCCCTGATTAGTTCTTCACATCAGGCACTCACCAGTTGCATGTACCCAGTTGAACACATACTTTTCTTCTGTTCTTAGTGATTCCTGTTTTATTGGAGCCACCTTTGGCTCTACTGACCATCTCGTGACAGCTGTCTTAGTTTCTTTTTTTCCCCCCTTCTTCTTCCCCCTTTTTTCCTTCCCCCCCCCCCCTCCCCTCCGCCCCCCCCCCCCTCCTCCTCTCTACCCTTCTTCCTTTTCCTCCCTCACTTCATTTCGGGCTTGACTCGCATGCCAACATGGGCGCTCCCCCTTGGGACGCATGCGCTCGATTAGAATACTACGGCACTGTGCCATGCGCATGCGCCCACTCATTCCACACAGGAGCTCGTCACTGCACGCATGCTCTTCCAGGATCAGTGGTTCCGTTCCCGCACATGCGCGGTGCCCGCATTCACGGGACCGGTGTTTCCACACCCGCACATGCGCGCTCTCCCCTAACATTTTAGCGAATCACGCGCGCTTTCAGCATTTTTAAACAGTGCTTTTCATTGTGCACTGCTCACTTGCAACACGGGATGCGGACCGGCGCGCATCCTCGGGATTTCTTTTCAGCGACGGCTTCATTCGACACGCTGCTTAAAGACGGGTACGCTAGGGCTCTAGCATTTTCCTCTCTAATGGGGTCACCTTGCTTCTTAATTATGCTAGCATTTATATAGCCATCACCAGCAGCCTCATATTTACTTCAACACTTTGGTCTGTTCTTACTGTAGGATCTCCAGCTACACTTTGATTTCTTATTTGGAACGATCCACTTACCTACAAGCATGAGGTTAGACTGATTGATGCATACACCGGATTCTGACATGAATTACAACATGTCTGTAGTAAGTGTTGCCTTTCTGCTATTTTCCGGTGCTACACATTATTTGACCTGCACGGATGCAGTCTAGAGATGCTTCCGTAATTTCTGATCCTTTCTCCTCTGTTTCTTGTATTCCCTCAATAGGCCTCCCAGCTTTGATACATTGGGTCTCTAACTCACCCTTTGCTCGACTGATTCCGGGACCCCACGGAAGCACCAGTCTTTTGTAACCACGGTTCCATACAGTACCTGTGCTAATTTGGCACGGGCCGCCTCCTCGGTCACCCTGACCATTGGAGCTTCTTTCCACTTTCCCCCTTTTTTTTTTCTCTGTTCAGGTGGGTAATGCCAGCTTACAGGTGCCAAATGTTCTCTCCTTTTGGCAACCTTTTTTAGCTTTATGTCTCTTTCTTTCCCGAACCCTTCCCTTTTTTGACCTAGGATTGGTCTCTTGACAAACTCCCACCAGCTGACCCTCCAAGGCATCAGGAGGACCTGACCTCTGGTATTAATTTGGAACCACACATGCTCTGGGCTCCAAACCCGAGGACTTTTCAATCGGTTCTTTGGCCGAGGCCAGTAATACAGCAGACTCTGGCGGGGGTCGCATTTGGTTGCTTTGCCCTATCACATAAAATCAGGATGTGTTAGGATTTTGTTCTTTGTTGTTTTACTTTCTTCATTTTGTTTTTTCAACTCATCATATAGGCTGTGAATTCAATCACACATTGTGTGGATGGTCTTTTGTTTGAAAATGTTTATTTCTTGTCATATGTCAAATGTTCCATAGTATTTGATGTAATTCACTGTGTTTTTTAATGTTCATGGTTTCGATTTTTGAAAGTACCATTTTTTTGTAAAAGCTCCTTTGGGAGATTATGTTTATTTGTTAAACAACAACTGTATTATTAAAAATAGCCACTAAGCTATCACAGCAGTTTTCTCTACATACTTTCTTTTGCTCCAAGGTAGTAACACTCGATGCTCCAGGGTAGCCTGAGATATCAAAGTAATTAGATATCCAGAGCATTTGGGTCTAACATTTACTGTTTCTTTGTTTCATAGGCGTACTAGTTTTTAGCCTTTATTTGCAGAGTACCACACGAAAACAGTGTGTGTAATAAGAGCAATATTGTTTTGGGTTATGGTCAGTTCCTTGTTTGTATAACAGCTAATGTTGAGCCTTTGCCACCTCCCGTGGTTGTGCATGTGTGTACTGCTATGTATTCTTTATTCATGAGCATGTGAATCCATGCCAGACCCCCTGCTGGAGAAGGAACAAGTTACTTACCTGTAACTGTTGTTCTCCAGCATGGGTCTGGCATGGATTCACATGCGAACCCTCCCGCCTACCCCTCTGCGGCTCTTCACTTGGTCATACTGCCGTTTCACGTGCTACCAAATCTGAAGATGGCTGCCAGAGGCGGGGCTTAGGTAGAGGGCAGTCATTGGCTGTGGTCAGTATGACGCAGAGATCAGTGATTGGTTACTACTACGAAAGACAGATCAGAAACAAAACTGATACTGATTTTTTCTTTACCGAGGATTCCCAGCCTGACGACGGGGAATATTCATGAGCATGTGAATCCATACCAGACCCATGCTGGAGAACAACAGTTACAGGTAAGTAACTTGTTCCTAACTTGCCAGTCAATGACACGGGGGTACCAGCCCGGCAAGCCTGTTGTGGTCCCCAGAAAGTTTTTAGACAGTGTGTGAGGCAAAGATTCTGGTAGCCTCTGGCATTTCCGGGTTGTAGAAGATCAAAAGGAGGCGTGGAAAAAATTAATGGAGAAAGCCATAGAGCTTGGTTAGGGAGGGGCAAGGTTCAGTCCCTTATTGTACAGGAAGAACAGTGGTTCTGCAAGGCTCTGTTACCCACAGAGATCCCCAGACTGTAGATTAAGGAAGCTGAGCAAGTGGCACATAGCGGGTGCCGGAGGCCAGAAAATGTAAGCCCTGCCGAGCTCATTAGCGATGTAGCAGGAGTTTGTGGTCGCCGGTCTGCACGCTACAAAGATCCAGTCAGCGGCCTGGTAGAATGACTTAAGAGGCGAGCATCACCCTTTTGGGTTGTAGGCAATATGAGCATGCAGCAGTAGTAGTTCCGGGTAGGTGGCCAACGACTTGGAATATCCATGGGTCACAAATAATTATTTTATTAGCACGCCATTGCATCTAGGAAGGTAAGAGTAAACACGTTGCACTCAAAAGGTGTTCTTTCCTACTCGTACCTTTCTTCCTACTGAACCCTTGATTTCCTGGGCATGCTACCTCCTGGAGTTCCACTGTCCAGAGGAATGGGGAAAGCAAAACAAGGGAAGGACTGGAGAAGGCTCTTAATAGGAACAGTGGTAAGTGCAAAAGAACACACATTAGCTGTCATCATAAATGAGTAATGGCTCTGGTGCAGAGGAGTGTTCTAGAGAACTTGTCACAAAGTAGAGGGTGTTCAGCTGCAGTACTCCACCGACAACTACCTGCCCTTTCCAGTTCTGTCATTTCATTACGGGATGTTTTTTCGCTGGTTTTTTTACCGCAGATTTTTCAACGAAAAAACTCATTGAATTTTTTCCCCATCCATTTTTATTTTTAATATGATCACGAACAACCACACCCCAAATATATATTATTCCAACCTCCCTAAAAAATTCGATGAGTTTTTTTTGTTAAAAAATTCACGTTAAAAATCCCAGTGAAAAAACATCCCGCGATGAAAGTATGTTATCCCCCCTTTCCTGCCTCTGTAGTCTAGAAGTAACATTTGAAAAAACCCAGAAGCCTCAGGGAAAAACTGTCACTATAATGCAAGTTTCTAATCTGAGAAATGTAGGTGTTCCAGAAAGAAGGATATGAGGGTCAACAGTGGGCAAGAGTGGTAGGTAGGTGCTGTGAGAAACCTGAAGGTGTCTCACCCGCCAGTCCCCGAGGATCTGTCATCCAGGTGGACAAAACACGGCCATCGCTTTTGGATCCAGTTCCTGGGAGTGGAAGGATCTCCTGGATGAGAGGTACTCGGGGAGTGGAAATGGGACACCGGAAGGTAAGACGCGGTATCCTCTTTCCAATTAGACCTTTTCCCCATACTACCAGGTAGGATACATAGGAACTCCACCCCCAACCCCTTTTCCAACATGAATACATTTTCACAGACCACTCATTGTGAGTGACAACGGACCAACAACAGAGCTGCATACCTGACCTGTTTCAACACAGGGGTCAGGCAGAGTCAGGCAATTATATAATTAAACACACCTGACTTCCATCACACTCCCACACAGATAAAAGGGGAAGCACGAAAGCACACTGGGAGCGAGGCAAAACACCTGAGGAAGCAGCAGTTCTGAGATGGCAGTCTAATGTGAGGAGAAAGACGACGAGAGAAGAAAGGGTTGCATGGGAATTGCCCTTGGCCTTTTCAGAGGAAGAAAAACGTTACTTTCACAAGCCCTTGAGGATAAGAAACATAAGACCGGGATTTAAAGCTGATGAATGGTGCATTGTGTGTCAAAGGTACCAGGGGCTTTACCACCTCGATGGCCGTTGCAGGGAGGAGCGATTACCGTTGTGGTACTGTCCTTAGCTCTGACAACAAAGCCGCTCCAGTAATGTCAGCACAGCCGATGAGTCAGGGAGACTGATAGCAGACTTGTTTGTGTTAGAACCAAGGTTGCAAGCGGCAACATCGTATATAGGAATCTGCAAAGAATAGAGTTTAAGGTGTATGTGAAGAGCGACGCAAATATAATTTATCCAAGGAGTGAATCCACTTTTGAAACCAAAGTGGATACCATATACAGAGTGGCCAGGCGCCACGTGGGTGCTCATTTGAAAAGTCTGTTAGGTATCCAACTGAGAGTGTCAAATTGTAAACTGTGAAATCGAAGTGGTCCTGCAATGGGTCAAGCTAAATCCTGTGCACATTCGAAAGTCTTCGATAGCAAATAAGAACTGTAATTGGTTCGATCGCGGCTGAGGGTGACTAATTGTGAAAGGGAGGGGATCTGAGCCCGACTCAGGGGGATCCGGGGTGAACCGTGAGTCACCCGAGAAAAGATTATGGCATAAAAAGGGGATCCAAGTCTGGCTGAGGGGGATCCGAGTCTGGCTGAGGGGGATCCAGGGTGAAGAGTGAATCGCCCTACTTGAATACTTGGAAAGGAACGTTTTTGTTTGTTTGATACATCAGGCCCTCTGGATCAAGAGCCTTTTTGATAATTTAAGAGACTTGGGCATAGAAGGCCCTGATGCTTTTAATAGAAATGTGTTCTCGTACCGAAGAAGCCCAAGTGTGTGCTATGCTCAAGTGAACCGCCTTGTCCCGTGCTGAAAATGTGAACACCTCTTTCTTTTTCATGAACATTTCCCCACACTGTTTGTAAATTAGGGGAAAGGATTGGCAATAGTTTTATTTTAGTATAAGCCCCTTTATTTTGACGAGACTCCACTAGGACTGCATCATTATTATTTGATGGTCGTAGCTTGCTCCCGTCTAAGATTTAGGTTTAGACATGCGTTTATCACACTTCCATAAGGTTCAATAAACACCCTTGAACTGTGGTCACTTGTGTCTGTCTTACTTTGATACCATGCCTTTCTTACAGTGCAGAGAAAGCTGCAGTGGCACAGAGGGAGTCAACAAAAAAAAAGTACCAGTAGATGCAAAGACTATCGCTGCTGTGTCGCTTGTTTGGAGATTGCCACATGAGCAGTGGGGTGGGAGTACAGAGAGGGAAAGGGAGTCTGATAGTGTGGGAGCCATGGAACAGGAAGGTGGAGTGTGTGGTCACACAGAAAGCAAAGAAAATATAAGGTGAGTACAAGGAGAGAGGGAGCAAGCGAAAGCTCTTACCTGGACTCTGGGATGGAGGACCAGAGGAAACTTTGAGTTGACTAACAAAGCCAATCTAAAAAGAACCTGCAAATCAATGGAATGGGACCTAAGAGTGATCCACCAAAGAACATTGAAAAGCAACCTCCTCACGCTGGTCCCAGTTATCTATAGTTCAATCCACTCCCACACGAGGCTTGTCTTGTTTTTGTCTTTGCCTAAGACCTAATCCAGGGGCCATCTTGGAATGGTGTTTGCTGTGTTTTCCCAGACACTAACCAGAAGATTCTTCTTCAATCCTGGCACACCATGCCTCTCCCCACTTCAAGCCTTGTATATATTTTCTTTTAATATTACTTGGTTAAGAATGAATCCCCTGCCTCTTTGACTTCCTAAATATGATCTGATGGTGACTAACCCACCAATGACAGAGACCTTATACATCAGGACTTTCCTAAGTGATAGCCAATTTAGCCGTAGACTACTGATATACTGATCTCCTGCACCTAAAGACATTTATTTTTAAACGAGCAGCAGTAGTAGCAGAAATGCTGTGCAGTGCACTCCTTGGTGACCTGAATTATTGATGTACGAAGAGAAGGGATTCTGATGTAGCCAATTTACTGGGTTTCCTTAATGACCTAGGGTATACAGCCCTGATTGAATACCCTTGAAACCAGATGGGACATAAGCTGGTTTAGACTTTCTGTATATACTCAGGCATACTTAGCTCCCTGATAGAATCTTGGTCTGATTATTTTGGCATGCCTTATACTTTACTGGACATGAAACCAGATGTAGCAGTGATTTTAAACTAGATGTTGCGTTAAACTGATGACGCAGGATTTGCCTGGGACCAAGAAATGCACAAAGATCATATGGTTTGAGTCTAATACCTTTAATTTGGGGATTAGGTACAAAAAGGGGTCTTACCCTTGATGAAGCCTTGACTCTCCATACCTGGGATATCCGCAATGTGCTTCCCAGTTCTCCAGACTTTTTTGAACTCTGCCAGAACTTTAAATATCCATCCCCTCTTTGGGTTTCCAAAGGGGTTTATCACCAGTTTGTCTGGAAGTTGCAGGCTTCAGAGTCTCCTGAAACATTTTCATGGTGAGTCTTGTTGTGGACTCTTGGGGGTCCTGTACTCCAAGACTCATTTGCGCGTGTAATCTTACCAGCAAACTGGTGTGATGCTGGAAATGCATCAGAGGGACAGGGCCTCTGAATCCTTGTCTTTTATTGCTTTATCATGTATGTTGACTTGTTTTCCTCACAGGAGTTCATGTAGGACTCGTGGCGGAGCGGCTTTTCCTGTATTTGGTTTGGTGAAAAGACCCTTGGGATACCCTCATGGCAGCCTTGGGATTACGACCCTGTACTCCTAGTGTTTGTTTTTGGGCACCCGTGTGTGGCCCACAGAGCAGGGTACGGGCTGGTGGCAGCTCTGTGCTGAATTGATATGTGCCCTGCTTCTCCATTTTGGGATGCCCAGGCCCTGTTATTGGAATCAGTGGATTCCTGATAAAGACAAGATGGCCCCTGCGGCCTCTTGCCATCCATTGCCTGTTACCTTGAGTCCCGGGAAGCCCTAACTCTGTCCCTTCCCCCTGTCTCGCTGTTGGGCGGACGTTCCATATATGGTAGTGTGGGGGAAGTGCTGACCAACTGGCTGGAGCCTTCACAACGACCATATTTTGTGGATACGCCCGTGGGGTGGGACCTGGGTGAATGGAGTGTGTGACAAATACGCATTCTGTGTTGTGGGTGTCTAATAATAATAATAATAATATTAGTATCTGTTGTTTGACACAATGACTGAGACAGCCCTGCCCGAAACTGGTATGAATGCAGTGTGTAGTGCTGAATGGAAGAGTACTTGTCCGAATCCACATTGTGTTGAGTGTCTGGATGGAGAAGAATGGCCTGAATGCACCGTGCGCCTGATTGGCTGACTGACTGCCTGAATGCCCTTCTGAGTGATTGGTTGCCTGAGTGTGAACAGCGGAGTGAATGGGAGATCAACAGTATATCTGGGAACCTCTCACTGGTAGAAATTGTTCAGAAGCTGAAGTTGATACTTGATGCTTACTCTCGAAGCTGAGCCGGATGAAGGTGAACCGCTGGTCCCTTCCATGTAATCTGCAAGCTGCTGTGCCTTCAAGAACTGATCCAAGAGAGGACCTGTTAAGGAGACCTCTCTCCGAGCTACTAGGGACCATCGTCCACCAGCTGATCTTTGCCAAAGCTCCCTGGTAGACAAACCTACGAAAGGCTGCCGACCGGAGAAGGGGACCGCTGAGGAGAATGAAGAAAAACACTGGACAGCCAACCGGAGCCACAGTGCTCCCGTTTGCCTAAGAACATTTGATCGAAGGACTTCCTTGTTCATCACCGTCGACCGCTTTCGCTCAGCCGGAGAAAGTCAAGGCTGCCGGCGACTGAGGAGAATCCGCCGGTTGGTTTCCCGCAACCTGAAGACCTCGGAGACACTGACGAAGCTACTAAAGCCAGCCTTGGTCACGTCCCGCTCGTCGATGCCAGACGCTTACGACCCGATGCCCTTGCTGGGCCAAAGTTCTTCACTAACTCTTTTAAGCAACTAACCATCGTCGTCCAGGTGCACCACATCCCTCCACTGTTGCAGGACGGTTTCGATCACTTGTCTACGAGCACCGCAAGGACCGAAGCTGCTGCCTCAACGACAACGTTCACCCTTTCTTCATCTCAGATGTTCGACGACCCGTAGCTCCTGCTTGAAAGGGAGCGCACTCAAGAAGGGCCCGACAAACTCTACAACACAAGGTACATTTGGGTTGCAGAACTATAGAAGAAGATAAGACTCTTTTAGACAATACATGGACTGGGCTTGTACGATATCTCTTTATTTACAGGTTGCCCAGGTGGGGGGATCCTCACACGGAACTGTGTCTAGGTAACGGGACCAGTATTCTGCCAATTGTCTAACCAACTTATCTTCTTCCTAAGTCTATGGATGATATCGTTTTGCTGTGTTGATTCGTATGCTATTTGAACTTAGTACGGTTGATGCATTTTAATGGAATCAGAGTAAGACTGGTACCACCTAGAACTGTATATATTTACCATTTTAGAATTGTCTGAGCACAAAGTGTATTATCGTGATAGTGTATATAACATTGAACCTTATTTATATAAAGACTGTGTTTTAACTAATACAGTGTGTGGACATTCCTTTGTGGGTGCTTGGGGACTGCACTGTACTTAAGAACCAGCCCGCATCACCTCCTGAGAAGCTAGGGCTTGATTGCTCGTCCATTGCTACCACAATAGAGAATCTTGGCTGGGGTCCTCTGTGCCTCTCTTCTGCCGTATAGAGAGCAGTAGTAGAGACGCCCACCACCAGTGTGTTTCTTTACAACTGGTCAGAAAGGGTAGACAGCAAGCAAGTTGGGAAAAAGTCACTTGAGGTCTGCATTACCCTGATTTTCTCCTTCTTTCCTTACGTCTCTGATCTTAATGCAACCTGTCTGGCCCCCTCTCATTCTTCCTACCGCATCTGGTCCTGCCTGGGGCTTATGTGTGCTGTCTGTCAAGGCGATTGTTCTCTGCATTCTCCTCAGTCCCACATGTGCCCTCTTATGTACCTGCTTCATCCTTTTTTGTACCACCTTCACTTCCTGATGTTACTTCTTTTTCTTTTCTCCTCTTGCTGTCATAACCTTGTCCTTAACACGTTCACTGCCTGATGGTACCACCTCCAAAGCACTTTCCCCTGTCCTCTTGGCACTATCTCCTGCCCCATGATCTTGAGCACTATATCGAATGTGGGCCAGTGATGCCCCCTGAGTGTCTTGTCAGGTCCCAAAACATACTCTTCTGACACAGTCGAGTGAAATAAGACAGGATCAGAACACATTTTATGGTGCATGGCCATGCCTCTGAATACTTGGAACAGTTGTGTTTTCTCTACCAGGGCTTTGGGTCTGCCTTGAGAAAGCTTCAGATGCTTTCACTTGGGGATGGGGGACTCTCTACCACTATACCTATCCCATATGGCCAACTAGCGTATTGGGGAGAGTCAAAGGTACCCATCCTGTCTTGCATAAGAGCAATGTTATTGTCCTCCGCCCTGTGGTGGGGACTATGGGAGCTTGACCAGGGGAAACCCCCCATAATGGTCCTTGACACAACATCCTCTGGCTTAAGGTGGCACCTGGCTATCTGATTGACCCCATTGGTGGTCCCCAAAACTAGGCAGTGGTCCTCATCTCATCACATATCTCTCACCCTTCCTAGTGGAGTCCTCATGATATTCCAGCACTAGAAATTGCAAAATTTAAGGCAACTCTGTTGAAATCAACAAATAAGAAACAGGGTGTCCTAGTCCTATACACGTGATGTTGCCTGGTCCTCAAGGATCTAAAATGATTTAAAACGGATAGACAGGTTTATCAATTAAATTACAACTAGATTGTCTTACACTGTTGTGGAAGCCTTTGACCAGACTAAAAGAATTTGAGAGTAATTATCAATAATGAGGACTAAATCGAAGCTAAATAAAGACAAGTATAGCCATTTGCATGTGCGAATTACATCTGGCTAGTAATATCCACTGTGTCTAGAAATGTAGCCATGTATAGTAAACATTCTTGCTCTGGCCACACATCCAAGATTTGTTTTTATAATTGAACATTCTATGTGGATGCTATGTGAATGAAGCTAGAGGCAGACTAATTCACTTGTCTGTATCACAGATGGGGACCTCTAATATGCTTGTTTGGCACAATTTATCTGCAGTGAGGCATTTATCCAAACAACTACCTTGTTCGTTTCATGTCTGTGATCTGAAGGTTACAGTTTTCTGCAGCATGCCATCAACTAAACCCTGTTCTCTTTTACCTGGATCAAAACTTATTGTGTGGAAATTGCATGCAGCTAATCAGCTAATACAAAAACTTCTTATTTAGTATGAAGATGCATGCTCTTTTTTTCCCCCAAATAACTCTAACTGAAAGCGGAAGGTAAAATTCCATGTGCCGCCTTATTTTTCTAATGCCTCCAAAACTAAAAGATTTTCTAGGAAAGAGAGGACATTGGAGGTGGCTTTATCATTGCCTAGGCCCTAGAAGGAAATGCAGAGACTTTGATTGTTTTCCCAAGTCCCCTGCAACCACCCGTCCAATTGTAGCAAATACGTGCCCACAATCACCTCCAAGGGTGGACCGGGAAGCACTGCCATCTCCATTTCAAACTGGACCTTCGAATACCAGTCACTGTTACTAATAACATGGGTAACTGGCAGGCAGAGTATGATGACCTGCTCAGCAAGTAGTATGCCTGGCCAGATTATGGTCTTGATGCTTCCTGAGTATACCAATGTCCATACTGGCTGTCCCTTGAGGTTGATAGAACTGTAACAAGTCTGCCCCGGTCATCTTTGCTCGTGGATTTATGTATCTTCAGCCGTCACCTGGATCTGGTACTCCACTGTAGCCACCAGGTATCATCTTCTTCACCCTTGTCCTCTAGTACACAATAGAATGTGTCCATCGGTTTGGAAGCTGTTATGGCAACTCTAAAATGTTGGTCCCACAACACAAGCCTTATGTCCCACTTGACCGCAGGCATAATATCAGTTGGCGTTCTGATGTTGGTGGAGTTGTCATATGTACATCACTGTGCCCCCTAGTATTCATGGGTATACTCAGTGGGACTGCCTTTTAGGCATCACTGTGATTCCCAGGCTTTACTTGTGTGTTTGGTAGGGCCACAATGGGCCTGATGTCAAATTGCAGTTGGGGTCCCCTCAACAAATCTGCTGTCTCTTTTGAGTGAGAGTGGTCTGGTCTTGTCTGAGTTCAAATTCCCAACACTACTCACTCCAAGTTGCTATCGGAATTCTCTGGGTTCGTAGGCTGCCCGAATCCTTGTTGTGGATTGGTCAGTATGGGATACATCACCTTGGATCTGAAGGAAGGCACAGATAATGCTGCCTTGGTGGATGGGTAGGCTTTTGCCCTTGCAACTTGTTGGGGGTGTCCGTGATTTGGGCTTCGACTATGGCCTTTCCTCCCCTTATTAGAATTTCTTGGGTTAGTCAATGTTCCACTCCCTTAATGATGAATAGTGTTTCAGACAAGTGAGAAGGGAGATGAATGAGTTTGTGCAGAGCATAGGGGCCCTACCATAAATGTCTGGTCTAGGCATAGATGTACTGGTTCATCTTACCAGTCTAAGCCTTCTTGATCACGCTTCTGACGCCACTTGTGTGAGTGTTTGTGTAGGACCAAGAAGTATGACAAGACCATATGTATCAGTTGAACACCTTTATTTGAGATTTATTACAAGTAGGAACCAACTTAAAGCAAACAGATTGTTCCAAATACATTGGTCTAGACAGGTTCCTTGATTTAGCCAGGTCTTTCCTCAGATCCCCAGTTTTCTGGGCTCTCTGGGCCTCCCAACCCCTTGAATGTCTACAATTCCAAAGGAGGGTTGTCACTCATTTGTAAAGGAGTTGCAGGCTTTAGGGTTTCCCAAACACTTTTTCTGATAATGAACTGGATGTAGGCTTTTCAGGGTCCCACGTCCCAAGACGCACTCAGGCGTGTACTCTTGCCAGCAGATTAGTCAGCAGGAGTAGCCAGCAGGGAGAACTGAAGAGGCATCTCTTGAGGTTGGCCTTAGTTGGGGTCCCTTCTGCTCCTTCTCCACTTGCCTCTCTTATCTTTCAAATATGCTTTATTAGTGAATTGGCATAGATAAAACTCAAACAGTACATGTTCTCATAAACCATAGTCTGAAATTCACGTACACATTTTTAAATGTCCCCCCCCCCCAACAGTAACATTAACATATACCCCAACCCCCCCTTACTTCAACTCCTGAGCCCCCCCTAAATCTAAACTTGGCCCCGGGATGATCATATCGGCTGTCTCATTGGATCCTAATATGATCAGGTTCCTCACATCAGCTGCCCCACTTTTAATTTTGAGTCTGTCTTTGTCATTCGCTGGTAATGTCTACAATCCCGCTCAGGGCCTAGGTTGAGGTTCACCGACTTTGGCTCTTTCCCCTTTGCCATTCTCCAAACAAGGACGCCTCTCTCCTCCGTACCCACCTTCTCGCTCGAGTTATACTCCCCCCACCTACCCCCTCATGGTGTCCTCTGTCGGTTCTGAGTTCCCATTTCTCGCCTCTAGCTGAGGGCTCCCCGGGTCATATTTCTCAAGGAAGGCTGCACATTCCATTGCCCTAGATGGGGTTTGGTCATGCAATTGTCTAGTAAGTTGTTCCATCCTATATATGTCTAGGGCTTTCGAGGCTCATTGTCTTTCACTGGGAAGCTCTTCTCTTTTCCAACTCCCTGCTAAACAAGCCCTAGCTGCTAGCAGCAAATTGTGCGGCATATGCAGGAGTTTGACCCAGTCCCCCTCTGTTTCCCCCACCCCGAATAGTACGAGAAGGGGGTCCAGATGCCTATCTACCCCGTCCAAGCTCATTATCCACCCCAGGATCTCCTTCCAGTACTTCTGCACCTTCTGGCACGCCCACCACATTTGCAAGTAGTCCGCTCTCATCCCCCATTTCCTCCAGCAGTGGGGGTCTGCTCCCGGTACATCTTCGAAGGCCTTGCTGGGTCCGACTGCCACCTATATAGAACTTTGAGCCTGTGTAGCTTATATTGGCAGGCCACTGACGTGCGGTGTGCATTTATACATAACCCTTGCCACTGGTCTACCTCAATTTCCTTTCCCATGTCCCTCTCCCATTTCCTGTTATGAACTTCGAACTCCCCTGCTTGCGCTTCTAGTAGAGCTTGGTATAGTTTGGCTATTAGTCCTCTCGTCCCCTTTTCTGTGTCAAGCACCCTCTCCGTGCACGTCAATTCCCTCTGTAACTCCTCCTTCCAATCATCTGACATCAACACCCCTTTAAACTGCAGATGTTTGAATAAGGAGCTTTTACCTTCACCTAGAACCTCTTCCAGCTCAGTCAAGTCTATGAACACATTTTTCTTTATTTTTTTTTTAACACTTTTTGTTAACATTTTCTTAAACATAACCATAAGCACAGACCCAAAGATAACCCACTTCACCCTCCCGCCACATTCAAGTCTCCAGGTTGTATCCTCCCAGGCCTCTCCATACGTTCCATAATTGACGACGGACAATCCCTTGCGGTCTGTAGTGTCCCCGAGAGTCGGGTGGCCCCGCTGCAGCTCCCTTAGTTCACCCCCTCTGTATTCCCCTCCCCCCTCGCACGCCTAAGTAGCCACCCTTCACAGTGGGCACAGGTCATTGGCCTTTGACAGGTCATTCAGCAGCTGGGTCCAGTGTATCGTCACTCCCTCCCCTTCCATTTCAGTATCTGCCTTCTGCAAGACTGTCAATTCCGCCATACCCCACCTACGGACATCTGCCCTCAACATGTTTATCACTGGGCCCTGTGGGCTCTTCCATGCTATTGCCATTCGGCGTTTGGCCAATACCAGCAAAAACTGTCCCATCTTGTTCCGTAGTTTGTGCCCCCCCCTGGGAGTTTGCCCCATACACATATTCTTGGATTCCGTTCCCACTTGGTCCCCAGCAACCCATTCACCCCTTCGATCACCTCATCCCAGTACTTAGCTATCACCCCACACTCCCATATCATGTGCCAGAATCCCACCTGACCCGTTCCACATCTAGGACATTCATCCAACAATTCTCTATTCCCAGCTCGGCGCCACACCGGGGTCACATATGTAGGATGTTAAATTGGACCAATTCGAAACGGGCATTGCGCGACATCTTCCGGACCAGTTCCCATACCTGTGTCCACTCTTTTTCCGATATTTGGCATCTCATGTCCACCTCCCATTTCTCCTTAATCTTAAACTCCCCTCCAGGGTCCCCTTCCCGCAGGGCCTTATAGATCTGTGCCCTGCCCCCTGTCTGGTCTAGCAGTACTCGCAACACCGGACTCGCCTTCGATTCCTCCGGGATTCCTTCCCAAATCTCTGCCAGTCTTCGGACCACCGGCCTGTATGCCAAGAAGAGCCCCTGTGGGAGATCAACTTTCAGACATCATTCCCTGCAGGTAAGCAGTTTCCCACCTTCAAAAAGATCTTCTCACACCCTTTTTACCAAAGCCTTTGTATTCCTGCCCTTCCAATCGCCTGACGGAGCTTCTGATCCACACCCCATAGGAGTTTACCATCTTATTGCCCTCCGGTCCCTCTAATGCAAACATATTTCTTCCATGTCCCTCTCACCGCCTCAAACACAGTGGTCCTCCCCTTATTACCCAATGGACGCCACAGCATTTCCACCACTCTGCGATCCGGCAGCAGATTTCCAATAAGCCCTTTCAGGTTTTCCCCCCCGGGTTGGTCCCACACCAGTATCAACTGGAGCTGTGCCGCCACAAAATACTTCTCATAATTCGGGAGGCCCAGTCCCCCTTCGTCTATGGATCTTTGCAATGTCTCTTGGGATAGCCTTCTCCTCCCTGTATTCCACAGTAATTCCCTTACCTTGACGGCCAGCATTTTAAAAAACACTTTTTTCACCATGCATGGCATGTTGGTAAAAAAATTAAGTAATCACGTTAGGATCACCATTTTACACAGTGCCAGCCTGCCCATCAGGGAGAGTGGTAGGTTTTTCCAAAATTAACTGAGTCTCCTATTTTTGACAGTGCCCTTCCTGTATTAAGAACAAATATTTCCTCCATTTCATGGAATATTCTTATACCCAGGTACTGAAATGATACCCGCTCCCATCTTATTCTCATCTCTGGTAGATCCTCCAATGGCCTATTTTGTAGCCCCCCCCCAATGGGAACAACACCGGTTTTTCCGCATTAATACGAAAGCCTGACGTGAACCTGAAATTTTGCAGTATCTCAAGCAGCTCTTGAAGATATATTCTCTGGTTTGTCACATACAGCAATAGGTGAACACCTCTATCTTTAGGACTTGCCCCACTCTTCCCACCCCCGCCTCGAACCAAACTTAGAACGTGTCATGGCCCAGGATACGGTCTCTTATCGGTGGGGCCCAGATGTGACTCAAAGGCAAGGGCCACGTCATGACCCCTGCCTTTTCTCTTTTAACCCTCCAAAGATTCAAGAGCAGGCCCAGGATCCTATGTACTTTTACCCTTCTCTGGGCTGCTTCCTGCGGCGCCCAGAGCTACTCCCCAAGCGTGACTGGTCTAAATAGGTAATTTTCGATGCCCTCCTGTCGCTTCCGTTTGTCTCCCCGCAGGTGTGGTACTAGGGCTCTGAATTGGGCTGCCCTGTAATACGTTTGCATTTCAGGTAGTCCCACTCCTCCCTTTTCTTTGGGCTGCACTAGTAGTCTGTAGGCAACTCTTTGCTTCTTCCCCTGCCACAGGAAGCTCACTATCCTTTTTTTTATTTCCGCAAAATGTAGGTCAGGTAGCTCTATTGGCAGTGCTTGATATAAGTATAGCCCCCTGCGGAGAAGTACCATTTTTAGTGGATTCAGCCGTCCAAACCACGAGATGGTGAGTTTCCACCAAGTGTCTAGTTCCCCAAAGAGCTGGTGCAGTAGGGGGTGGGGAGAGTTCTTATCATATAGATTGTCCAATTCCCTGGGTATTCTCACCCCAAGGTACTTTATACTGTCCTCCTCCACCAGACCCTTCAGCTTCCCCCATTCTACTCTTTGCTCTTCAGTTACCACTATCGGGGGGAGGAGGACCGACTTATTCACATACACCTTAAAACCAGATCCCCTTACATACTCATCCAATATCCGGAGCACCCTCGGAACTGTCTCCTTCACCTTTGAGATATATCATTATGTTGTCCGCATACATGCTTAATTTGTGGCCATCGTTCCCCACCCCAATGTCTCTTATCTGGCCATCCCTGCATATCTTTTAGTTAGTGGTTCCATCATTAGGGCAAAGAGGAGGGGCGACAGAGGGCACCCCTGACTCGTGCCTTCGCTAAGCCGGAATTATCGAGACTTTGTTCCATTCAAGACCGCCCTTGCTGTGGGTCCCGAGTAGATTGCCCTTATGGCTCTGCACATTCTGTCTCCCACTCCTATTTTCCTCAGTACTGCAAATAAAACCCCCCCATTCGACTTGATTGAATGCCTTTTCTGCATCTAAGCTCAGTAGTGTATCGTTCCCTGAATCCTCCCTGACGTGTTCCATAAGGTCCAGGGTATTTCTAATCGCATTCAGGCCCTGTCGACCCTGCCATAAGCACCATTTGGTCTGGGTGGATGATTCAGGGCAGTTTCTCTTCAAAGCGCATTGCTAGGATTCGAGTAAATATTTTCTCGTCCACATTCGTCCACAAAGACCTTAAGTTTGCCTCCGGGCATTGCAACGGCATGTATAAGATACGAACTGGCCCTGATCTCTTTACACGCAAGGATAATTTGGAATCAACTCAGCTTGTATCGGAAATCAAGGCCAGAAGTGGGAATACTTCAATTTGAAATCTTATACAATGCCTCATCCAAAGGTTTAGCGCTGCTCGCACAATGGGTAAAACGATGCGAAAACCTGCTAAAGGACTATAATATCACTGTGGAAACTCTCCTGACAAATCCTTCAGCTGCTAAGGCGTCAATATGGCGCCTTGATTGGATAAACACATGTGACGAGCGCAAGGAAGCCCACGCAATGAAACAGTCTCCGGGAGAAGCAAGAAGCTACGGAATCCTTCAACCTTACCTGAGTCGTTTTCCATCCACGAAAGCAAGAAGATCATTTATGTTGTTCCGCCTTAATGCAATGAAAACAAAAGATAGAATCAGTCATTGGGCAAAAAATGTGGATCGATCGACGACGTGCCGGTTGTGTGGCAAGGAACCAGAATCTATAAAACACCTGGTGCTTTTCTGTACAAAATTAAAAGACATACGTTCAATCTACTTAGGCGGCTGGTATAATGCACACCAGTCGGTATGCGCTGATGAATGGTGGAAGCATATGTGGAATGGCTCAGATATGAAACTGATTCTACCTTTGACCTCCTTCCTTGCCTCTATTGAAGAAAGATTAGAGGCAAAAATAGGTCATGTACTGGAGTGGAAATGAAGGAGGTCATTGTTGAAGGAAGTAGTTGCTAAAGTAATGGGGTAATGATGGGTTTCGTGTCAATCCAAGCAAATATTTTAAAGGTTTAATGTAAACCAATAAAAAATAAAAATAAATAAATAAATAAAAATATTTTCTCGTCCACATTCAGAAGTGAAATGGGGCGATACGATGAACATTGGGCCTTGTCCCTTCCTTCATTTGGGATTACAGATATTAGTGCCTTACTGAACGTGGCTGCAGCCTCCCCCGTTTCTAGGATGTGGTGGTACAATTTCACCATCTGTTGAGGCAGGACGCCTGCATACTTCTTATAAAACCCATTAGTGTATCCGTCCTCTCCTGTTGCCTTTCCATTTGGAAGGCGTGAGATCACCTCCTGCACTTCCTCAGATGATATTGGGCTCTTTAAATGCTCTGTTTCTGGGCATTTGAGCTTTAATCATGTATACTTCACTTAAATATTCTCCCACAGTAGTTCCCCCTCTGGGACCTTCAGATTTATAGATCTTCTCATAATACTGAGCGAAACCTTCTGCTATTTCTTTTGGTGCGACCCGAATATCCCCTGTGGGGTCTTCTAGAGTGGACACCCATCTTTCTACCCTCTGCGCCCAGAGCCTCGTCGACAGCAGGGAGTCTTCCTTGTGCCCCTTTTCGTAATATTTCTGTTTGAGGTACCTCAATTTCTACATGGTCTCCCCCATCCCCAGTGCTTTCAGCTCTGCTCTCTTGGTGAGCACCTCCTCCCTAACCTTGCCTGTGCACCCCTCGGTAGCGTGCATCCTTTCCTCTCCTTCCACTATCTCTTTCCTTAACCTTTCCTCCCTCAGGTTTCTTTCCCTTTTATGCCTCGCTCTCTCTCTATTCATCAGCCCTCTTCAGGTTGCTTTCCCAGCATCCCAACTCACCCCTGTGCTTACTTCCCTGGTGTCGGTTAACTCGAAGTATTCGGAGATCGCTTTGGCCAGTTGGTCTGCGAAGAGGGGATCCTTCCAGAGCGTTTCATTACTGCGCCAGCTGCTATCTGGCCTATGGAGCCTTTTTATATCTAAGGTCATGGGTCGGTCCAACCAACCAGCCTAATTTCGCTGCCCACCACCCTTGTCCCGTGTTCCTTGTTTAGAATAGGTAGTCGATCCTAGTGTGTTTTGTGCGGGGCTGAGAAAAAGGGGTATCCTTCCTCCCGTGGGTGCTGCTGTCTCCACACATCTAATAAACCACGTGTCTCAATCGGCAAACCCAAGTGCTCCAGTCTGTCCTCGCCCAACCCTGGCACGTCCCGCCCTCTGGCTCTGTACCAGGTTTAGTTTGCCCAGGAGTTGAAATCCCCCCCCATGATGTACAAGTCAGCCTCCAACTCCTGTATTGCATTGAGCACACTGGATATAAATTGCATTTGTCCTTGATTGGGCACGTATACCGCTGCCAGTAGCACTCTCGCCCCTTCCATGGTCCCTCGTAATACCAACAACCTCCCTTCAAACAAGCTAGTGGCTACACATTCCCTTAATTCACATTGTGTAATACAATTCTGACCCCACCCTCCCTTTTTGGAGTTCCCTGATGCCCAGTGGACTTGTTCTATCCCGGCCCTTCTTAATGCCCGCTCTTCCCCCTGTTTTAAATGTGTTTCCTGCAGGAAGAGCACATCCAGGGATGCTTTACGCATTCTCTGGCTACCAGAGATCTCTTCGTCAGGGAGTTTAGACCTTTTACATTCAACATACCCACAACCAGACCCCCGTTAGCTTCACCTCTCCCCATTTTGAATATACCACCATGCCCACCTTTTCCTCATTAGTCTAGCTAGACTCTAGCCAGTGACTTTGCCCTTTCCTCCACCCCCCTTTCTTGGGGGCTACTTTCCTCCTGGCAGCTATCGTTTTCCCTGAGGCCGTACCAATTACCAAAACCGCAAAAACAACATTATAACTTTTTGCAACTGTAATTTGAGTTCATTAAGAGTCTTAGAGATGCCCTCTCTCCCACCGAGGGCCACCTTGGAGTGGAGATGTGCCCATCCCTCTGGCATTAGATTTTCATACTTTTGCTTTCCTCCTGGAATTGAAATTGTCATTTCTTCTTTCACGCTGTCTTTTCTCTTGAGTTATTTTCCTGCAGTTGTTCTGGCATTTTAGGTGTCTTGTGTGGCGATGGTCCATTCAGCCGCATGTACTTTCTGCCTGTTTGATCTCTCCTCTTCCTCTACAGCCCCGGTACTAAGCCTGGTCTTTCCTTGCTTATACTAGGTCCTTCAGGGCCCCTTAATTCCATCTCGGCGCCCGCAGTAAGGTGACTTAGGGCTTGCTCTGCCTCTTCCGCAGAAGTTATACGGTAGTCCACTGAGTCCACCTCAAATTGAATTGAATTGTAGTGATAACGGGTATCCCTACCTGTTTCTGATGTTTCTCCTGAAGCCACTGTGTGAGGGGCCTACAGTCTCTGAGAGTAAGGTTGGAAAAGTCTTGATAAATCGTCACCTTGGAGCTTTCAAAGTCCAGTACCCTTCGCTGATTCGCCCTGTTTAGCACCTCTGTCTTGTCCTTGTAGCTCAGCAACTTTGCTACTATTGAGCGGGGCCACTCCCATCTGGTTTATCTACTCTGTGCGCCCTTTCTAATTGAACCTGTTTTCCTCCATACGCCTCAAACACGTGATGCACCAAACCCTGCACCTTCTCTTCAACTTGCCTCAGGGTTTCTCTCGCCATTTCCTTCAAGCCCAGTATCCTTCTGTTCCGTCTTTCTTTGTTCTCTAAGTCATCCATCTTCAGCATCACTTCTTCCTCCCGAAGCCCCAGCACTGTCATTCTGGCGTCCAGCCTCAGTTCGACCATGTCTGCATTCAGTTGGTTGTGCTCCAGGCCCTCCACTTTGCTTTCCATTGTAGTCATTCTGCTAGTTAAATCTGTTAGCGAGGCCTGTATATCACCCCTTAGGGCCTTAATTTCTGCCAGTATGTGCCCTGGGTCCTCCTTCGTCGAGAATAGGGACATATCCACCTCTGTCATCATTCTTATCTCCGGCGCCTTCCTTGTTACCCCTCCTGTTTTCCCTGGTTGCGGGGACGCTCTGTCCATCCTGATCCCTTTTCTGTTCTATTGCATGAGCCCTCTCCAAGTTCTTCTGATGTTTCTTCTGCCCCGTTTCTCTTTTCCTGACCTCCTCCTCTCTTCCCCTCTTATCCCACTTCTGTCGTAGCCTCGTGCTGCTCCTGCTCTCTCCCCTTCTCTATGCTCCTTCTTTCTGCACCACCTTTGTTATTCCTGTCTTCTCACTTCGATCGCTCCACCATCATTAACTGTTCCAGTGGTGTTGTCCTCGCTAGATGTTCCTACTTCTGGCGGCCCGGCTGCACTCCGGTCTGTCCAGCAGCTAGATATATATGTCACTGGTTCTTCACTTATGTCCTTTTCAGCCCGGCCCCTTTCCCTCTCATCCGGTTGTGGTGGCTGTGGGGCTGCTTCCAGTATTGCACTTGCTTCTACTTCTCCCTGTGGGGTGTGTAACTTATTTAGTCCATGGGCCCCAGGTTCCCATAGTGCACTGCTGCCCTCCCCTCTGCTCAACACTGTAGTGCTCAGGGCTCCTCAACAAGCAGTCTTCCAGTTGAGATCTGGGCCCTTGTCTGGTTGGTTCAATAGGCCTCCCCGCCACACAGCACATCCCCTCCGCCTCTATGGGCCTCTCCTACCTGTTGTCACATTGTATTTGGGTAGGGGTTGATTTCAGGGCCGAGAGGCACCATTGGGGGACCCCATGCCACACAAGTTTTCCCCAAAGCGCTCTTCTCCCGCCTTCCTGAGCAGTCCGGCGTGCAGTTAGGCCTCCTCCTCGTCCCGCGGCATGCAGTTAGGCCTCCTCCTCATCCCACCTCACCTTTATCCTCTTCCTCGCACCGAGTGGCTCCCACACCACCTTTTTTTATTCTCTCTCCTTGCTTCTTTGGGCCTTAGTGGGGGATATACGCCGAGTGATATGTGCCCTGTTGTCCTCTTGGGGCATTGCGGTGCCCTCTGGGGGACCACAGTCTCCCCACCGATCTGTGTGTGGCTCTGGGGCGGTTATACGGCAGTGTTGGGTGACTTCTGCGCCTCTGTGCCATGTGATCACTGTCCCGCTCCCCCTCTGCCGTCCTCGCCTCCCTTTTGCTGGCTGGGGGTGGGGCGGGTCAACAGCAGCAGAGTCGGGCCTCGCCCAGAGGTTTGCCCTCACCCTGCTAGTCTCCCCCCTCTCCTGGACTGGTGTTTGTTTTCCTGGCTCTCTGTGCGTTTTTAGGGGGGGCTCCTCTCGCAGATGGGGGCTGCTCTTACCTCCTCATCTTTCCGCTTCCTCGCCTTGCGCGTGTTCACAGCCCCGGTTCTTCTCGCGTCTGGGCTGCTGCGCCTCTCAGCTCCTCCCACGGCACACCTCTCTGCAGCGTGTTTGTCTGGGATTATCCCCCAGCTCTCTTCACAGATGTTGGCGTCCAGAGCTCCGCCTATGCTCCTTCAAGTTGTCTTCGGGGGCTTTCAGTCCTTCTCCTCCCTGCAGGGTATGCCGCCTGGCCCCCAGGCTGACACCAGGCCCTGGTGCAGTACTGTGTCCGTTGTTAGCCCCAGGCCACGTCGCCACTCCATTTGCCTGAGGGCCTTGCCGTCAAGTCCCGGTGCTGTGTATATTCCGTGGCTCGCCGTTCCTAATTCAGTTAGCGTTCACAGCACGCCGTACACCTCTGCTTACTTTCATGTGTCACTGTATTTGTATTTTCTGCGTAGAAGTGCACTATCTCATCACGTTTTTGCCAGGGGAAGCGTGAGCTACACGTTTATGCAGCCATCTTCTCCACATCCCCCTAAGGGTTTCGTCCTCTCTTATCTTAATGTAATCTCTCTGGCCCACTCTCATTCCAATGAATATTTATTATGTGATGACAAATGTATAAATTGGAATCAGATTCAGACACACGTTGATAATTTTGAGACACCTGATTGTATATATAAATGTTTTCTTTCTCTGCAGAAATTGAATGCACATGAATTTATGACCCTGATGAAGAGTGATACATACTCGAAACGCATTGGGCCATTTGCAACATATAAAGAAATATATTGTTTTTAAACATTTCCTAAGTTGTCAAATTGTATATGTGCTATATTTGAAATTGCCTTTAATGTATGAGGTAACAAAACAAATTATTAAGCTCCCAAATTGTTCTGAAAATATAGGATGGTCTAGGCAGCTCCCTCATTCACATTGGGGATTCTGACACTAGACTAGACTAGACAAACATTACTTTAGGCTTAGGCCATTTAGAAAGTGTGCAGGGGATGCAGGTTTCCTAATTAGGAAATCTTTTTTGTTTGAATTTCCCCCCAGCCTAGATACCAAGGCTGAGCATGTCTCCCCTGCACCTAAAACACCTCTAATTGTGCAGTGAATGTATTAACCACACCTGAAACCTACATTTAAATGTAATTGTATCATTGAATAGGTGTGCTTGGTGTTTTTCTTTCTCCATTTTAGTATAGTCTCCTGTTATCGGGTTGGTATCTACACTAGCACCCTAACCCTAGAATGTCATTTTCGACTATTAGTTCCCTTACGGACAAAGCAGCTACTACATTGGCATTCTCAGATGCTGAGGTTACAAGAATTCTGGGCCTCATAAAGGACACGAGTAAGGAAACTTCAACTGATGAAAATCCGGATTGTTTGATACAGAAACTTGAACGTCTCATACGAAGTGAAACATCACAAAAATTGCACGCAACCACACTTGCGCAATATTATAGATCAAAACGGATCCCTAGAAGTCTCAGAATTTATCTCAGACCAACACTTCATAAAGAAAACAATGACTTTGTAACCAGATGGGAACAAATTCTAAACAAATATTCCTTGGACCTCATCTTACTAACTATTGAGGAACTCGCCAAAACAGTAACTAATCTACAACAGGAGATAGACGACGTATCAACACAGCTGTCAAAATAAAAAAACTGGAGCAGAATTTAAACAAATCTTGGAAGATACCAACTCCAAATTGGAAGGTTATAAAAAGGATATCGAACAATGGAAAATTAGGAAATTCGGAAGGAATACTTTGGACTATGCAAGGCATATCGTTTATACTTGGCAGGAGTTTTATGCCAGCAGCAGACCCACAACAAGTAGACCCCCCCCGACAACCTTTTCCTACGCATAACAACACAGATAGTAGTGAGGTAACAAGTGGAGAACTGGAAGAAAGACCTACAGCAAGCACCAACTCCCAAATTACAACCCCGATAACCCCGATAAAAAACGATAGCTGAGACATCTGCGGATACAAGAATACGCCCTTCACAACAACTTTTTTTAGGAGATGGAAGACAAGAAGAGGAAAAATGAAAACTCAGACAGAAAAAGAAATAAAACAACATCTAGTGATCAATAGTTCCTCTAAACCTCTGACTACTTTACAATAACTACTTTGGACACAATGGACAATATTACTTGCAAATAACAGGCTCCTCGTGGCCCCATCCTATGCCAACATCTTTGTGCACTAATTCGAAAAAACCCATTTACTGGAGAACCTACAATGGAAGGATAAGATCAAATGTTGTCAAAGATACATAGACGATATCTTTGAAATATGGATTGGTACGGAAAACAAACTGTTATAATTTGGGGAATTCCTGAATTGATGCAATGAGAGAATCAGTCTCATAATAGAGGTTGGCAGACCATCAGTGAACTTCTTGGATGTAAAAGTTGAAAGAAATGGCACAGGCCTCAAAACCAAAATCTACAGAAAGCCTATGGATGTCAATAGCTACACCATAATAGCTTTCATACAAAACATCTGAAAGAGAATCTACCTTTATACTCAACTGCTCAGGCTCAAGAGAATAACATCGGATGCTGCTACATTGCAAGATTAATATGACATCATTGGAGGTGACTAAAGAAATGGAGATAAATGAATCAACTATGACTGCTCTGAAATCGGCAATTAATGAGTCAATGGGGGTAGCTGTGAAGGTTCTGCAAAAAGAAGTCGGGGATCAATCAGCAAAAATGGATCATGTGACAGTTGTTCGTGCAGACCTATTGAAGATGTCGATGAGGGGGCGTGGCCTGGAGCTCATGGTGACAGGAGGCTAAGGCGCCGAGCTCGAGCCGAGACGCCGCGTTACGATCCTTGTTCGACCGCAAGCAACTCTCCTCCGGGCCTCAAACTCGGACACAATACGGCGGAAATCGCCGTCGAGCGACGACAACAATCCCGAGGAGAAACGGAGCCGGGAAAGCACAGTTCTGTCCGGCGCGAACTCTCCCCCTCTCCACCCTCGCCTGCGTTCAAGATGGCGGCCCCTGCGTTGCTCTAACGCGGCCGAGGTTGCCGCGACGCGCCGCCGTCGCGAAGACCAGCACACGGAGGAGCCGGTCATTGGTGGATGCGACCCTGGGGAGCACACTCCCACACAACCCCAAAGCCGTGCACTGAGCACCTGCGGCCCCTCCGACACGTAGGGCGCAGTGAGCCCCAGCCAACAGGCGCTGGAACTCCTCCCGCTGAACGGGCGACAACATCGTCCCCCCAAGAACACTGATCGCTGCTGGGAGTGCAGCTGACGTGCCTGCGGAGGGGACCAAAGTCCATGAGGTGAGGAGACAGGGGGGGCCCCGCTAATCTCCACGGCAGCACCAGCATCCGCTGCTCTGAGCTCTGACCCCATCATCGCCCAGCCCCCCTCGATCTTCCCTCGGGAGCACTAATACCATCAACCCACCCCACGCTGCCTGGGAGGAACTTATTACACCTGCAACTTGAGGGTCACTGCTACCCAACGCATCATTAAGGCAGCATCACTCAACCAACGCCCCCAGAGTCCCGCCATGTCTGCCAGAGGCAAACCAAAACCTGCCACGATGGACAGCTACGTCTCCACAAAAGCCAGAACCTCGGCCGACCAGCACCCCACTAGCCCTGATCCCACAAAACCAGAAAACGCAGACCCCACCGAGAACCAATCACAAGTGCTGGAGGCTATAGCATCCCTGCGCACTTTCATTGACCCCAAAATTGACGAATTCCGGTCTGACATTCAACTAGTGAGACAGGATGCCAGGAATGTAACGGACAGGGTCGCCACCTCCGAGGCAACCATCAAAGTGACCACAGAAAACACTGTAGAGCTGAAAGCTAAGGTGACGGACCTCGAAAGGAAGGTGGCTTTTCTCGAGGCGAGGGCTGAGGAAGCCGAGGGGCGTGCCAGAAGGAGCAACATCAGGATACTCGGAATCCCCGAAGGTGACGAGGGTCCGAACCCCACTGCATATATAGAGACTCTACTGCAGCAAGAGTTGGGCGCAGGCAAACTCACGCAAGGCTTCGCTGTCGAGAAGGCACACAGGTCCCTCCAAAAGAGGCCCCCTCCGGGCTCGCACCCCCGCCCAATAATAGCCAAAATACTTAACTTCCAAGACAGAGAAGTCATTCTCAGACACTCCAGGGAGACTGGCCCATTCGAACGCGGCAACTCAAAAATATCCGTCTACCCAGACTACACCCCAAAAGTGCAAAGAGACAGAAATTCATTCGTTCCAATCAAAGCCAGGTTGCAGCAACTAAATCTAAAATATATGCTGCTCTATCCATCCAGACTAAAAGTCATCTTCAAGGGCCGCTCGATTTTCCTGGAGACCCCAGAGGCCGCCAACATGTGGATGGAGGACAACAACTTAGCCCAAGGCGCTGACACCCACCTCAGAGACAGATGACTGAAGCAATGCAGCAGGTCACATACATGACCGCTGAAGCAAGATCACGCCATAAACACATGCACCCCCCAGTGCGGAAGCAATCTACACTACAGTTTGCTAGATAAACGCGGCTCTCGCTTGGCCCCACACTGGACTTAGGAGCTTGCCCCCGCGAACAGACCAGGACAGGCCAGTTGCCTGACCGACCCCACTCGAACCCGACGCCCGGATGGGACCCGACGGTGCGAGAGCGCCTGAGCACGGCAAATTGAATGCAGTCGCTAGGCGCACCAGTTACAGTTACGTTATCTGTTATGTTAGATGCACAGCCTCCACATCATCACACTCGAACGGACAACAGAAGAAACTGACACAGTACTCAACCTTAGGCAAGATCGAGGGCCAAACGCCGAATCTCCTCATCAGGAAACCTATCCCTATGGGCGGACCCTCCGGGGAGGGGACAAGAAAGAGCACCCGCACATCCAAATGACACCACAACTAAAGATACTGACGTGGAACGTGCGCGGGATAAACTCCTACCTGAGAAGAAATCGTGTCCAATCCTACCTCCGCAGAAAGAAGATCTCTATAGCAATGCTCCAGGAAACCCACCTGACGGCGGAATCCTCCTCCAAATTGGCTGAGAGATGGGGAGGCATTGGAAAGGGAGCATCATACTCCAAATACGCACGTGGAGTCTTCACATGGGTGAACCCAAGTGTCCCGTTTCGCCTACAGGGGTCGGAAGCTGATAAAGAGGGCAGATACCTGATACTATGGGGGACCATTGAACACACAACAATCTGCCTGGTCAACTCCTACTTCCCCCAGCACGGGATACCATCGCATATCACAATGTTGTGCTCTAAAATAGCCCACCACAGAGAGGGCACCTTCATTTGGGGAGGCGACTTCAACTGCGCCAGAAATGGCGTGATGGACAGGTCGGCGCCCCTACAACAACCACGCAACGCCGCCCCCACGGCTCTCAACAACGCCTTGGAACACTTAGACCTGGTGGACATATGGAGAGAGCAACACCCAGAAGAGAGGAGCTACTCCTATTATTCTGCCCCGCACAAGATTCACACAAGGATCGACTATCTCTTCATTGACAGGGAACAAGTTGCACTGGTGGAGGACACCACATACTTAGGCAGATCAATATCTGACCATTCCCCGCTGGTTATGCAGTGGAGGTTGAACGGCCCTAGGCCCCCGATCCCGACATGGAGACTATCCCCCATGGCATTCACTGATCAAGAATTCAAGGAAGATCTTGGCATTAAGCTCGAAGACTACATCGACAACAACAAGGGGTCCGTATCGAGCTGGAGTACGTTATGGGAGGCAATGAAAGTGGTAACACGGGGCGAAGCCATTTCTGGAGCGGGAGGTATTCGCAGACGCCTGAAGGAAACACTGGAAAAACACGAAGCAGAGATAACACGCCTAGAGTCCCAAGTAGACACTGCTGCTGAAAAGGAGACCACCCTGAGGGGGCTCCGGGACGACTGTCGAATCGCATGGGACAGACTGGCGAAATTCGACTTTGCAACCAACACCACCAAAGCACACAAAGAGGCCGATAAACCAGGCAGACTACTAGCATGGTTGTGCAAACGAGAACACCCAAGGCACTCCCTCACCGAGATCCAGGACGACCGTGGAGTTACCCATAAATCACAACTGGACATCAACACCGCTTTCGCAGAATTCTACTCTGAGCTCTACTCCCACGATAAGCTAGTACCCAGAGAAGACATCAGAGCCACCCTAGATGGGATCGGACTCCCAAGACTGTCCGAAGAACAGCGCGCAGCACTAGACACCGAGATCACTGCCGACGACATCAAGGACGCGATCAGATCGCTAGCCACCAGCAAGTCCCCGGGGAGCGATGGACTCCCGCCCGAGTTCTACAAAACCTACGAAGCCACCATCACTCCAATACTACTGGGGGTCTACACGGAGGCGTATGAGGATCGAATTCTCCCCTGCACCATGAGGGAAACCATCATAATCCCTATGCTCAAACCAAATAACCCACCCGAACGCTGCGATTCGTATCGCCCGCTAGCTATGCTAAACTACGACGCCAAGATTTTGACCACCATTCTGGCTAAGAGACTCGCGAGGGTGATTGGGACCATTGTACATGAGGACCAAAACGGGTTCATCCCGGGACGCAACACCACGGCCAACCTGAGGAGACTACAGCACGTCATAGCTGAGACCCAGGAAAGCGCCGAGGACCTGGCGGTACTTTCACTGGACGCCGTCAAGGCCTTCGACTCCATCTACTGGGAGTGGTTAATCGAGGTGTTGAGCGAGTTCGGGTTCGGAGAAGGCTTTGTGAGTTGGGTCAGGATCCTTTATAGCTCACCCAGGGCCAGAGTGAAGACCGGACGAACGATATCTGAAGCCTGGGCGATACAAAGAGGCACCAGGCAGGGCTGTCTGCTATCACCCATGTTGTACATCCTGGGACTGGAGCCGATTGCCATCTACTGCAGGAAACAGTTCTTTGATGCAGGCATAAAGCTAGGCAACAGGCACTTCATAATTTCCCTATACGCAGACGACGTTCTTATACCTAAAGGACCCACAAATGAACGCGCAGGTTCTTCTCGATGTCCTGGACAATTACGCCCGGTATTCCGGAATCAAATTTAGCAGATCTAAATCCTGCGCATTCCCACTAGCCAAACTCAACAAGATAGCTAAGGAAGATTTGCCAGAGGTGGGGATAAAATGGCAACCAGGAATGTTCCGCTACCTGGGAATCAACATAACGCATACCCCAGAACTCACCCACGACCACAACACTGAAAGAGCAGCAAAAGCACTCCGTAACTCCATGAAGTTCTGGTCAAAGTTGCCACTTGCCATGATGGGCAGAGCAGCAATCGTGAAAATGATTATCCTACCGAGATTCCTCTACTACTTTACAAATGTCTGCTACTACATCCCTATATCCTTCTTCAGAAAGCTGGAATCGCTAATCAGAGACTTCCTATGGGGCCCAACTAGACACAAGCTACCCCTAAAGATCCTCACGCTGCGACACAAGGAGGGGGGGGTCCAGCTCCCGGACCTACACATGTATTACTTAGCGGCTCAACTCAGCCATGTCACAAAATGGCTCCACGACGACCCTAATACGGAATCGGGACTACTAAGGATAATACCTTCCAATCTGTTTCCCAAGGAATCACTCTGGAACCCACTGAAACAAACACATGAAGCCCCTATGATTGTGCAGCTGGGTAGTCAAATTTGGATTAGAACCTGCTCCATCCTTCAAATGACCCACCCGTATTCTCCGGACACCCCCATCCTCGTCGACACATGTCAAACCATAACAGACCTCAAGGTGGCAAGAAATTGGGAGCGCGCTGGGATTTACACTTGGGGCGATATGTACGAAGACGCCAAATTCAGAGAATTCGAAGCGATCCTGGAATCAGAGGATCTAAACAGAGGCCAATTCCTGTGGTATCATCGTCTCAGACAGGAAAAATGGCCAGAATGGCCGGAAGAACCCATCCCCAACTCTCTGCTCAACGAGATGCATGAACTCTCAGACGCTTGGAAACCAATAACCCGCCTCTACGGCCGCCTTATAGACAGACCCAACCCTAAAAGTGCAGCACTAAAAGAAAGGTGGGAACTCGACCTCCAGATCACACTCACGGACACTGAATGGGAGAGAGTATTACTTTTCCCCAAAGAGGTCTCCAGGAACACCAGATTCCGACAAATCCAACTCAATGTTCTCTATAGAACATACATGACCCCGAAGAGAGTCGCCAGCTTCAACAAAAAGATATCATCAAACTGCCCTTGGTGCGGCACCAGCGCAGCGGACCTACTGCACATGTTCTGGTCCTGTAACAAGGTGTCGCAATTCTGGTCCAAAATTAAGCAAACTTGCACGGAAGCTGGCATTACCAGATTCAACTGGGACCCCAAGGAATGCCTGCTCGGAACATACCCCAGACTGAGCAAGATCAAACACGTGGTCAACCTGATGGACATTTCCTGCATCCTAGCCAAAAGAACCATAGCTATGGCTTGGAAGTCAAAACCAGGCCCGAGATACGAACACTGGCTCAGAGAACTAGAGCGTTGGACCACAGCCGAGACCAGAGCCTGGCAGGATGGAGCTAATACTGGAATAGCCGACGTAAACAACACCCTTGAAGCGTGGAAGGCCCTGCTCCGCGACATACCCTTCTCCGCAGACTTTAAACCCCCCTGAGGTGTCCGCCCACTCTAACATTAAAACAAATATTGAACCACCCAGAACCTGAACCTTGATCATTCGTAAGCCCTCGAACTCTGCCTCCACACTCCTTTTCTCCGGAACACGAGCCGAACAAGGACACCCACACAAAGAGACTGTGCATTCTTGTTGTTACTGTTGTTGTTACCTGTCACTTTCTCACTCTATATGGCTAATAAGTACCTCCACTAAAAGCAGCTCTGAAATGTAAACTTACCTAAATGCCAATAAAAAGTGTTTTAAAAAAAAGATGTCGATGACCATTTCAGAGAACCTTGAGCTCATCGATAGAAGATCGGAGATTCAAGAGAAAGGACCCCCGCCCCCAAAAAACAAACATAGAATCTTTTTTACAAGATACTCCACTTCCCATTGTGAAATGAGGCCGTGAAGCGCAAAAGTGCTAAGGCCTGAAGCAGCGACCCTTTGCCAACAGAAATGGGGCACCTTTGCCTCCCTACACTGTCAACACTGCAACAGCATCATCAAAGGGGACCACATTAGACATCCAAATACTGGTGAAAAAGATTATGCTAAAAGACTATGCCACCTGTGACACAAAAAATGTGATCTATGCTCTCCGCTGCCCTTGCGGCAAATACTATGTAGGTAAAACCAACAGAAAGGCAAAAGACAGGCGGACAGAACACAAATCCTGCATTAGGACTAAAAACATCAAATCACGCTTCAGGGATCAGAGACATAACAGCTCACAAATGAGAGTGGTGATCTTGGAAGTACTTCACCCGTTAGCACGGGGAGGCAACCTACCAAGACTGTTAGCGCAAAGGGAACCTTTTTGGATCCACAGATTGGATGCGATGACTCCTCTCGGAATCAATGAGGACTATTATCTAGGACCCTTTCTGTAAAATGATAAAACACATGTGAAATGGGGTAATTGATGAACTCTATAAATCGGCAAATAATCAAAAGTTGAATTATCCTAGGCTGAGGTTTTTTTTTTAAAACTCTTTTTTTATTAGATTTTACAACATGTTTGAACCATTCCGCCAACAAGCCCTCCCACCTCCCCCCGAGGCAACTTTCACTCAGTCCCTGAACCGTTTTCCTCCTGGAACTACCACCAATGTTCATTGCAGATCTAGCAGACTTAGGCGCTGCGGACACCACATCACCCTAAAATCGTCCTTAAGGAAGGTCAACATTTCCCCCAATCCCCAGCGAAGTTCCGTACCTTGTTGTCCATGGCATATGTCGCCCATTCAAGAGCTACTATTTCCCAAATCTTTCATAGCCAATCTTGTATCATGGGGGCCTCTGGGCACTTCCACCTTTGTGCTATTATCATCATAGCCGCCAAAGTTAATATCAGTCTCACTTTCTCCCTCGCCTTGGGCTCCCCCACTCTCGTAGCTCCTCTAATTCCCAGGAGGATCTGTGCCGGTGATCTGTCGTCCCCTTCTCCTGCGCCCTCTGTACCTCCCTCCAGAACGGTTTGATTTTTGGACATTTCCACCAAATGTGCTCCGCTGTGCCCATCATCCCACAGCCCCTCCAACACACTCCCGAGGTTCCCGGATATATTCTGTGAAGGTGGGCCGGTGTATAGTGTCACCCAACCAAAATCTTGTACCAAACTTCTTGTAATTGGGAAGCCTTTGCAAGTTTGGGTATTCTCCTCCACAACCTCTCCCATTCTTCCCTGCTGATTTCCCTCCCCAGGACGTGTTCCCACTTCGGCATATACACCCACTGGTGATCTGCATTCGCGCTGTCCAGGATCTTGTAAAGGTTAGAGATTAGGCCCTTCACCCCGTCATTGGACAGGAGAAAGCTTTCAAATTTCGTTGGCTCCCTAGTTGCCGCCAGCCTATTCACACGGTGTAACACCCAATGCCTTATTTGTGCATACCTTAGTCTTTCCCCTTCCTGTATCGCATATTCCCGTTTACAGTCCTTGAAAGACTGCAATCCCCCCCCCTCGAAACAAGTCACTCAACTTCCTACAGCCCCCGTCCTGCCACTGCTAAATGCCCCCTTTTCCATCTCCGGCGTGAAATCCCCATTGCCAAAAATAGGTGTGAAAGGTGATGGGAACGTCGTAATTCCTTTGGGTCCTGCTAATTTATCCCAGATGTCCGCCATGAGCTTAGTTATAGTGCTCTCATATATATGTCTAGGTCTGTGTGACTTAGACAACCATAGGACTTCCGCCAGGTTACGGTGTGCGACCGCCCTGTCCATCTACACCCATAGCTTATCTTGCATACCCTCATCTCCCTTCAACCATTCCCTAATTAATAACGCTAGCCCTCCCTCACCTCTGGATGCCATTAGTAAGCGCCTGCTGACCCTAGCTCTTTCCCTTCCCATAAGAACTCGTTAGTCAGTGATCCCAGTTCCCTAAAAAAACCTGATGGTATTGTCTGCGGGATCGCTTGAAATAAATACAGCAATCCCGGGAGTGTGACCATCTTGACCGCTGCAATCCGCCCCAACCATGAAACCCTGAGATTTCTCAATCTCTGGAAGTCTTTTAATTTCTTTCAAGAGTGGGGGGTAGTTAGCCGTATACCAACCCGCAAGGGTTGCCGTAATCCTAACTCTCAAATACCTAATACCCCCCGAGCTCCACATAAAAGGAGTGCTTGCCTTCAGAGTGTTGTGCTCCCCTGCCCTAAGCGTGAGATTCAGGATTTCAGATTTATTAATGTTGATCTTTGGACCCAAGACCTCCCCAAACTCCTCCAACAGGTTCGTACTAGCCCGGTTAGATTTGGTTGGTGCTGCCAAGGTAAGCAGCATGTCATCGGCGAACGCCACCACCTTCTGTTGTTCCCTCCCAAAGGGAATTCCCTGTATCCCCTCCTCCTTCCTTATTGCTTGAAGGAGAGGCTCCAAATAAATTGCATAAAGCATTGGGGACAGCGAGCAGCCTTGTTTTGTACCCCTCTGCAGCCTGACAGGTCTTGATGTTGCTCCGTTTGCCGCTATTCCAATGGATGGGGCCTGATAGTTAGCTTGGACCATCGTCAAAAATTCCCCTCCAAAGCCCATTTTTTGCAAGACCCGGAATAGAAAGGACCACTTCACGCATCGAATGCTTTTTCTGCATCCAATGCTAAGAGGACAGCGGCAGTGTCTGTTTTCTGCATCTTTTCTACTAAGTGGCCACAAGCCTGATGTTCTCCGCAATTTGCCTGCCCCTGACGAAACCCGCCTGATCCGGGTGTATCAGGTCCGGGAGATGGTTCACAAGTCTGTTTGCCAAGATCTTTGTAAAGATCTTGGCATCAATATTTATCAGGGCAATAGGCCTATAGGATGTTCTCTCCTCCGGATCCTTATTGGGCTTAAGTATGAGGGTTAGCTTAGCCTCCTCCATGGAAGGAGCTATTCTGCCTGTCAGCCTAAACATATTAAAGACTTAGTCAAGTGCAGGACCAGCTGCATAATAAACATTTTATAGAAGGCTGTGGTATAGCCGTCTGGGCCCGTGGCCTTGTTCTTCAGCAGAGCCCTAATCACCCTTCGTATTTCCTCCTCTGTAATTTCCTTGTTAAAGGCCTCCCGTGCCTCCCTCCTTATGCTGTACCCTTTCTAAGAACCTTTCTTGTAGGCTAGTCTGAGGATTCTGCGAGGCATAGAGAGAGTCATAATACGCTGCTAACGCTTCCTGCAGTTCCCCCAGACGTGTGAGCCGTTCACCTGTCCCTGTTTTCAATGCTGTGATCGCATTCCTCGATCTCGCCCCCCATAAGTAGGCGCGCTAACAGTGCATCTGCCTTATTTGCCTTTGCGTAGTACTTCTGGTGAACCGCGAGCAGAGCCCCCTCTGCCTTTTTAGTCCAGAGAATTTCTAGTTGGTCCAGTGCCATTCGGTACTCCCTCATAGAAGACCTAGTCGGAGTAGTGCCCGCTTTTTGCCTTGCCGCCTCCACCTCTGCCTCAAGCTGCGTTTCCAATGCCTTCAATTGCCTTGCCCGTAGGGCGGCTGCCACTATTAATTCCCCCCTGAGAGTGGCCTTAAACGCATCCCATCTTGCATCTTCTCTCGTGTCCCCCTTCTTGTTGGTAGCAAAAAAACATTTGATCTTCTTCAATTTCACCTCTAATCACCGGATCCCTTAGTAACGACCTTTGCTATTTCCATCCCCAAACCCCCCTTTCCTTTCGTCCCAGTTCCAGAGTGATGGACACCGTCTTGTGATCTGCTATCCCTATAGGACCCGTGCTCACCTCCTGAATCCCGCACACCAATCCCACAGAGACCCAAATATAATCAATTCTGGACTGCGACCCATGAACTCCCGATAGAAAGGTGTATCCCTCCTCCTCCTCCCTCAGCTCCCGCCATGTATCTCGTAAACCCATCCTTCCAATCCTATCCTTCAATTCTGCTGACATCACCGCCCCCCCCCCTCTTACTTGACCACCAACCCTATCCCGCTCCCTGTCCCAGGCAATGTTAAGATCTCCCATCAGAACTATTTGGCCCCAGGCCTTTTCTTCGAACACCCTCTGCACTTGCTGCAAAAACTTCTCCTTTCCAGAGTTTGGGGCATACACAATTGCTATGATGTAGGGAAGATCCTGGTACTTCCCCCTGGCCACGATATACCTTCCCTCCTTTTCCCGTATGACATCACTGACTCTAAAGTCAACCGTGTTTTTAATAGCCAGGGCCACTCCCCTTGTTTTACTATGGCTGGAGGCGTGCAAGATCTGGTCCAACCCTCGCAATTTCAACCGCCCCTGATCCTTGTGCAATAGCAATATCTTTTTGAATACCTGATAACTAAGCAGAAACGGGGCCCTCAGCATTTCTAGGCCCACAGTGGACGAATACCACTAGTAAATAGGTAAGGACTATAGTATGTGTTCACAGATACATAACAATATTTGCTCTACTTTTAGTAGATGAACAAGGCCTGGCTAGGATATTAATACGTAACGCACAAACAAAGATATAGTATCGATTTAGCTACTCATTTAATAAAAAAACCCTTTTCATTGCCAATCTCCAAAATAGGAGCAGTATACAAACGTCTAAGACAAGAGTACTCACCTGGAGACTCAATAGATTAAGACTACCTACAGACAGAATGCTTATTAGCAATTGGATATGTAATGTGAACTTTTGGAACTTCTTATGGTTTAACGATGATTAATTTCTCTAACAATGAATATTTGTTATGTGATGACAAATGTATAAATTGGAATCAGATTCAAACACATGTGGATCATTTTAAGACAACTAATGTATATTTAAATGTTTTCTTTCTCTATAGAAATTGAATGCAAATGAATTTATGCCACTGATGAAGAGTGATACATACTCGATACGTGTTGGGCCAGTTGCAACAAATAAAGAAATATATTGTTTTTAAACAATTCATTAAGTTGTCAAACTGTATATGTGCTATATTTAGAAAATTGCCTTCACTGTATGAGGTAACAAAACAAATTATTAAGCTCCCAAATTGTTCTGAAAATATAGGATGGTCTAGACAGCTCCCTCCATTCACATTGGGGATTCTGACACTAGACTAGACTACACAAAAACTACTTTAAGCTTAGGCCATTTAGAAAGTGTGCAGGGGACGCAGGTTTCCTAATTAGGAAATCTTTTTTGTTTGAATTTCCCCCCAGCCTAGATACCAAGGCTGATCATTTCTCCCCTGCAGCTAAAACACTTCTAATTGTGCAGTGAATTTATTAACCACATCTGAAACCTACATTTAAATTAATTGTGTTATTGAATAGGTGTGCTTGGTGTTTTTCTTTCTCCACCCTCAATCGTCTTCACACCATCCATTCCTGTCTAGGGCTGACATGACCTTCCAAAACCTTCCTGTTCCCCCTGCCTAGAAGTCTGTTTTTTGCCTCCCCTTCTTACCCACCTCTGCATCCTAATGTTCTTGCCTCTTCCTCATTGCCATCTTGCACCTTAACACTTTCACCTTTCGCTGTTAGGCCGTCGTCCTAACTTGTTATCATTACCTGGTATGTGCCGCCTTCACCACCTGCTGTGAGCACTTGCAAACTATCTTCACTTGGCAATGTCTCCTCCATGTAACTACCTTCTTCCCTCTTTGTTCCCACTACCACATCCTATGTACCACCTCCGCTAGTTGATGTTTACACCTCCACCTTCTGTATATCTCTCGCCACCTGATCCCATCACCTCCTGTGTCACTTCCAGTCTCTGATGGCATCACCTCCTCCTTTCTTCTCCCTTGGTACTTTTCAACTCTTCCTACACACTTTATCTTACTTCCTCCTCCTGACTTACACCCTTGTCTCTTGTTGTTACCAACTCCTACTTTCCTCTTGGTCTTCCTACCTCCCTGTGACTTCTGTCTTCTGATGCGGTTACCAGCTCCTCCTACAGTATCTTAGCTCACAACACAGCCTGCTCTTCACTGTTGCAACATCTGCTATCTTTCCAGCCTCTGTGTTCTCCAACTCTTTCCATTCTTGAGCTAACACCAAATGTTGGGTTATCTCAGTTGGGGAGGAGGTCACTATAACTATACCATGTATCCTTAGTAGGATATTGGAGGGACAGAGTTACTAGAACTGTCCATCACTGGAGGACTGTAACTGTCCTCATCCCTCTGGTGGAGGATAAAGGGATGGAGACCACCGCAGGACCCAACACTCACTGGCTTGGTGTGCACACATCACTTTGAGTTTCACCTTTGTTGGGCCTCAGAACTAGGCATGGTACTTCATCATATGGTGTTATTTGTAGTCGTTGATAAAGGCGACAGCGAAAGATAGAATGGCAGCGTACCCAATAAACATGTATGATCTTGTGAATAATGTCTCAGGAATTAATGCTGTGTCTGATCGATTCGGCTGTCCTCCTCAAGACGAGGCAAAAGAAACTTGGAGGAGATGGGGGGGGGGGGAAACTGGTTCACCAAGAGATGTACAGGAAAATAACCTTGAAGAAAATTGGAGCCTCTCTTTTGTGCCAGATTTGAGAATTCAGCTCAACAGATAACACTGACTGTATGAGTTTGATCCTGAAGGCAAAAAAGCTACATTTTTGGAATAGCATCGATCATGCTCCTAACCTAACAAAAGAATCCTTCTTGGTCATAAAAGATCTGAGCAATTCCCCTAGCCTCCACTGAGCAATCCCCTAGACTGACATTTACGAAGGAATGGTCGTGGATGCAATGACCTGGCTATTTTTTCTCCTATAAAATTGATGATATTTGCTAAGAACTGGCCCTTTCGTCTGACATAGTTGATTGTATCTGTTTAACACTGCTATTGAAGGCACAGAGTACCTGCAAACCATTCACATTTTGACAAATCTCGCCATAGCACTGAGATATCCGAGCAATCCTCTAGACGCTCAGGCTTCCACCCCATGATCTAATCCATCCTAAAGTAGCAAAGTGGCTAAGGCTTTCTATCCTCCACTTAATAATGTGATCTGCCAGTTGTTCAACTCTTGAATACTGAAGTGTTTCCTATATAACGAACTAGGACTTTGTGAGACTTCCATCTGACTTTTGACAGAATTCCAGTTATCTATTCTATCCAAACAACTGGAACATGTTACATGCTATATGCTTCTATGCACAAAATGGATACACTCCTTCCTGTGCACGTCTGAATGTCGTCCAAAGTTGTCTGCTCATCCCAACCAAGGACGCTGGCCCATTTGTATGCCATGTACAGCTTAGCTCTTGTTTGTCTGCCCTTGAACTGGATATCGGCCCATTCATACCCAACACAGTGATGGGGACTTCCCCCCGTAAGCACTTGGATTTATATCTGAAGGTAAGAGCAGTCACTGACTTCACAAGTGTCCTCGTACAGTTTCGGAAACACCACGGTGTAAGGGGACCCATAGACTACCACCCTCTCTATTTGCACCATTGACCCTCACTACATCCCACAGGCCATATTTCTTTTCTCCTTGAATGTGAAGCAATACTCTCTCCTCCATTTTCGGCATTTTATATACTTTCAGATCCGCCACCATGTTGATGTTTTTTTTGGACAGGCGAAACCCTTCTTTGTTCACCCTGCACTGCCTATAAAAATTTCCCCTCACCCCACAACGCTTGCACTCCACCGCCAGAGCAGGACATTCTCTGGCCGGTGGGGTGGCTATTCCACCCACCATTAGTACAAACCGGTTTGCTTCTCGCACTCGTAGTTGCACTTGTGCTTGCTTGCTCTTCGACCCTGTTCCTGTTGAATCTGCCACCATCCATCTTCTTGGTTGGATACACTGCCTGCACACAGTTTCCGCCGCTCTCTGTGCCGCATCCTTAAGCGCCACCACTGAAAAAAATGTTGGCAGACTCCTCAATAGCTCTAGCGAGCTCCAAGGGTGGATCCCTGTCAATCCATAACCTCTCTCTTATTTTGACATTACTCATCCCCATCATTATGCAGTCTCTGTACTCATCCAGCAGACCTGTGAAATTACATGTTGCAATGAGTGTCCTCCGTGCAGTTACTTAGCTGTCCATGGGCTCTTCCGCACCTTGCACCCTAGAAAATAAATGGTATCTCTCCTAATACGACACTTAGCTGCTTTACAGAACATTTGGTAAGTTTCTTCAATGCAGTCTCATAGCCGCTACCTTTGCCTTTGCCTTCACCCCCCACATGTAGGGGTCAGGGTGAAGTGCAAATGGATGGGGTGCAAATAGATGGGGTGCAGGTGGCGGATGGGAGTATTCCAAGGCAGGCATCTGTCGGGGGTGAAACTGGGGGTAGTGATATTGTATCTGCTGAGTGTGGAGCACACTGTTCCAACAGGATCAGAAGGTTGCCAAAGAAGTTGGATGATTGTTTGTGGTTAATGAGTGGGTGCAGGTGTTTTCTTTTGTCTTCATTGTACCATTTTGTCTTCCTTACCCGTTGTCTTCTGTTCCTTTTTCTTTCCTCCCTACCCATCTTTAGCTTTGTAGCCATTGAAATAAGGGGTGGAGCTGTATGGTAGTCATGTGCGTGAGCGGGGGCCAGTAGTTCCATAGATGGGGACGAGGTGCAAGTGGATCTAGGTCACCTGGCCTAAGTCACCTGGCCTAAGCCTCGCCCACCTGGTGCCTTCCTGCCTGCTGCTCTTTTTCACCACTTAGCAAGCCCTGCCCACCTGGTGCCTTCCTGCTTGCCGCTCTTTTTCACCACCTAGCAAGTCCCACCCACCTGGTGCCTTCATGCTTGCCGCTCTTTTTCACCACTTAGCAAGCCCAGCCCACCTGGTGCCTTCCTGCTTGCTGCTCTTTTCACCACTTAGCAAGTCCCGCCCTCTTGGTGCCTTCCTGCGTGCCGCTCTTTTTCCTACTTAAGAAGCCCTCCAGCCTCTTTTCCTTTGCAGATGGGGAGCAAGTGCAAGTGGATCTAGGTCACCTGGCCTAAGCCCCGCCCACCTGGTGCCTTCCTGCCTGCCGCTCTTTTTCACCACTTAGCAAGCCCTGCCACCTGCGCCTTCCTGCTTGCCACTCTTTTTCACCACTTAGCAAGCCCCGCCTACCTGGTGCCTTCCTGCTTGCCGCTCTTTTTCACCACTTAGCAAGCCCCGCCCACCTGGTGCCTTCCTGCTTGCTGCTCTTTTTCACCACTTAGCAAGCCCCGCCCACCTGGTGCCTTCCTGCTTGCCGCTCTTTTTCCTACTTAAGGAGCCCTCCAGCCTCTTTTCCTTTGCAGATGGGGAGCAGGTGCAAGTGGATCTAGGTCACCTGGCCTAAGCCTCGCCCACCTGGTGCCTTCCTGCCGCTCTTTTTCACCACTTAGCAAGCCCCGCCCACCTGCTGCCTTCCTGCTTGCCGCTCTTTTTCACCACTTAGCAAGCCCCGCCCACCTGGAGCCTTCCTGCTTGTCGCTCTTTTTCACCACTTAGCAAGCCCCGCCCACCTGGTGCCTTTCTGCTTGCCGCTCTTTTTCCGACTTAAGGAGCCCTCCAGCCTCTTTTCCTTTGCAGATGGGGAGCAGGTGCAAGTGGATCTAGGTCACCTGGCCTAAGCCTTTCTGCCTGCCGCTTTTTCACCACTTAGCAAGCCCTGCCCACCTGCGCCTTCCTGCTTGCCACTCTTTCATCACTTACCAAGCCCCGCCCACCTGGTTCCTTCCTGCTTGCCACTCTTTTTCACCACTTAGCAAGGCCCGCCCACCTGGTGCCTTCCTGCATGCTGCTCTTTTTCACCACTTTCGAATCTGCAGGTATCGAATCTGCAGGTAAGCCCCCCCTGGGCTTATTGTATCGGCGCATGATGGCACCACAGCATACTTATAGCACTCTGCTAATTTGGACTACGTGACTTTGCCATCAGCCACATGTACTTTCTTGGCTTGAAATTGCAGATTGCTGGCATGCTTTGTGTGTTGTTGTGTGTTTTTGCCTCACTGGGTCCTCGAGGCACGGCCATTCCAAGATGGCTCTTTCTTTCTTTGTTGGGCACCGGAGTGCCTTCCATCCTGCTGCTGGTGGCCTGGGATTGGCCCTGGCCCACTACATCTGGGCCAATGAGGAGGCCGGCAGGCTTGGCCGGCCCTCCTCACAAGGCCCACTCCTAAGGCCCTGTCTACCGCTGTCCACCGCGGTACACCGGATTGCCGGCACCTCCGTGAGTGTCTATGTGCCCCCCCTGCCCCCCATGAGTATCTGTGTGCCCCGCCTGCCCCCCGTGAGTATCTGTGTGCCACCCCTGCCCCCCGTGAGTATCTGTGTGCCCCCCTGCCCCCCGTGAGTATCTGTGTGCCCCCCCTGCCCCCGTGAGTATCTGTGTGCCCCCCTGCCCCTGTGACATTCTATGTGCCCCCCCCTGCCCCCTGTGACATTCTATGTGCCCCCCTGCCCACCGTGAGTATCTGTGTGCCCCCCCTGCCCCCGTGAGTATCTGTGTGCCCCCCTGCCCCCCGTGAGTATCTGTGTGCCCCCCTGCCCCCTGTGAGTATCTGTGTGCCCCCCTGCCCCCTGTGAGTATCTGTGTGCCCCCCTGCCCCCGTGAGTATCTGTGTGCCCCCCCTGCCCCCGTGAGTATCTGTGCCCCCCCTGCCCCCCGTGAGTATCTGTGTGCCCCCCTGCCCCCTGTGAGTATCTGTGTGCCCCCCCTGCCCCCCGTGAGTATCTGTGTGCCCACCTGCCCCTGTGACATTCTATGTGCCCCCCCTGCCCCCCGTGAGTATCTGTGCCCCCCTGTGAGTATCTGTGTGCCCACCTGCCCCTGTGACATTCTATGTGCCCCCCCTGCCCACCGTGAGTATCTGTGTGCCCCCTGTGACATTCTATGTGCCCCCCCTGCCCCTGTGACATTCTATGTGCCCCCCCTGCCCCCTGTGACATTCTATGTGCCCCCCTGCCCACCGTGACTATCTATGTGCCCCCCCTGCCCCCGTGAGTATCTGTGTGCCCCCCTGCCCCCGTGAGTATCTGTGTGCCCCCCTGCCCCCTGTGACATTCTATGTGCCCCCCTGCCCACCGTGAGTATCTGTGTGCCCCCTGTGACTATCTATGTGCACCCCCTGCCCCCCGTGAGTATCTGTGTGCCCCCCTTGCCCCCCGTGAGTATCTGTGTGCCCCCCCTGCCCCCCGTGACTATCTATGTGCCCCCCGCCCCCTGTGAGTATCTGTGTGCCCCCCCTCTGCCCCTGCCCCCGTGAGTATCTGTTTACACCCCCCTGCCCCCTGTGAGTGTCTGTTTGCCCCCCCCGGAGATTCTGTTTGCCCCCCCGTGAGTATCTGTGTGCCCTCACCCTGCTTGCCCCCCCTCTTGCTCTGCGCTCCACCCCTTCCTCATCTCCATCCTCTTCAACTTCCCTTCTACTCCCCCCTCCTTTCCTCCCCCCTCTTAGACTTCCGCCTCCTAGCACTTACTCCTATCATCTGTCCCGTGACTCTTGATAGCAGCTTGTCTGTCCCCCCCCTGTTGTTCTCCCCCTCCCCCCTCCCCTACTTTTCAATTTGTCACTGACTTTTTGCTCAGTAGCGTGTCTTGTTCTCCTTCCCCCCCTCCTTCCACCTGCTCCCCCCTCCCTCCCCGCCTCTTGTTACCACCTGCACTGCGTAAATTGTCGTCAGACTTAGTAATGTTACTGCTTGCTCTGTTTTCCTTCCTTTCCATTACCTCTTGCCTTACTCGTTCTATGCACTTGCACTATCAGAAATGTCGACAGGCCTATTATGATAGTTTTTTCACATTCTGTATTGTTTCAAGGACTTTTGCTGAATGTAACTGTATTTTTCCTATGTCCCCTCCCTCCTTGAAGCGCTTTGAAACACATTGTGTATAGGCGCTATATAAATAAACTATCATATCATATATCATATATCACTTAGCAAGCCCCGCCCACCTGGTGCCTTCCTCCTTGCCGCTCTTTTTCCTACTTAAGGAGCCCTCCAGCCTCTTTTCCTTTGCAGATGGGGAGCAGGTGCAAGTGGATCTAGGTCACCTGGCCTAAGCCCCGCCCACCTGGTGCCTTCCTGCCTGCCGCTCTTTTTCACCACTTAGCAAGCCCTGCCCACCTGCGCCTTCCTGCTTGCCACTCTTTTTCACCACTTAGCAAGCCCCGCCACCTGGTGCCTTCCTGCTTGCCACTCTTTTTCACCACTTAGCAAGCCCCGCCCACATGGTGCCTTCCTGCTTGCCCCTCTTTTTCACCACTTAGCAAGCCCCACCCACCTGGTGCCTTCCTGCTTGCCGCTCTTTTTCCTACTTAAGGAGCCCTCCAGCCTCTTTTCCTTTGCAGATGGGGAGCAGGTGCAAGTGGATCTAGGTCACCTGGACTAAACGCCACCCACCTGGTGCCTTCCTGCCTGCCGCTCTTTTTCACCACTTAGCAAGCCCTGCCCACCTGGTGCCTTCCTGCTTGCTGCTCTTTTTCACCACTTAGCAAGCCCCGTCTACCTGGTGCCTTCCTGCTTGGTGCTCTTTTTCACCACTTCGCAAGCCCCGCCCACCTGGTGCCTTCCTGCCTGCCGCTCTTTTTCACCACTTAGCAAGCCCTGCCCACCTGCGCCTTCCTGCTTGCCACTCTTTTTCACCACTTAGCAAGCCCCGCCACCTGGTGCCTTCCTGCTTGCCACTCTTTTTCACCACTTAGCAAGCCCCGCCCACATGGTGCCTTCCTGCTTGCCCCTCTTTTTCACCACTTAGCAAGCCCCACCCACCTGGTGCCTTCCTGCTTGCCGCTCTTTTTCCTACTTAAGGAGCCCTCCAGCCTCTTTTCCTTTGCAGATGGGGAGCAGGTGCAAGTGGATCTAGGTCACCTGGACTAAACCCCACCCACCTGGTGCCTTCCTGCCTGCCGCTCTTTTTCACCACTTAGCAAGCCCTGCCCACCTGGTGCCTTCCTGCTTGCTGCTCTTTTTCACCACTTAGCAAGCCCCGTCTACCTGGTGCCTTCCTGCTTGGTGCTCTTTTTCACCACTTCGCAAGCCCCGCCCACCTGGTGCCTTCCTGCTTGCTGCTCTTTTTCACCACTTAGCAAGCCCTGCCCACCTGCGCCTTCCTGCTTGCCACTCTTTTTCACCACTTAGCAAGCCCCGCCACCTGGTGCCTTCCTGCTTGCCACTCTTTTTCACCACTTAGCAAGCCCCGCCCACATGGTGCCTTCCTGCTTGCCCCTCTTTTTCACCACTTAGCAAGCCCCACCCACCTGGTGCCTTCCTGCTTGCCGCTCTTTTTCCTACTTAAGGAGCCCTCCAGCCTCTTTTCCTTTGCAGATGGGGAGCAGGTGCAAGTGGATCTAGGTCACTTGGCCTAAACCCCACCCACCTGGTGCCTTCCTGCCTGCCGCTCTTTTTCACCACTTAGCAAGCCCTGCCCACCTGGTGCCTTCCTGCTTGCTGCTCTTTTTCACCACTTAGCAAGCCCCGCCTACCTGGTGCCTTCCTGCTTGGTGCTCTTTTTCACCACTTAGCAAGCCCCGCCCACCTGGTGCCTTCCTGCTTGCTGCTCTTTTTCACAACTTAGCAAGCCCCGCCCACCTGGTGCCTTCCTGCTTGCCGCTCTTTTTCCTACTTAAGGGGCCCTCTAACCTCTTTTCCTTTGCAGATGGGGAGCAGGTGCAAGTGGATCTAGGTCACCTGGCCTAAGCCCCGCCCACCTGGTGCCTTCCTGCCGCTCTTTTTAACCAATTAGCAAGCCCCGCCCACCTGCGCCTTCCTGCTTGCCACTCTTTTCACCACTTAGCAAGCCCCGCCCACCTGGTGCCTTCCTGCTTGCTGCTCTTTTTCACCACTTAGCAAGCCCCGCCCACCTGGTGGCTTCCTGCTTGCCGCTCTTTTTCCTACTTAAGGAGACCTCCAGCCTCTTTTCCTTTGCAGATGGGGAGCAGGTGCAAGTGGATCTAGGTCACCTGGCCTAAACCCCACCCACCTGGTGCCTTCCTGCCTGCCGCTCTTTTTCACCACTTAGCAAGCCCTGCCCACCTGGTGCCTTCCTGCTTGCTGCTCTTTTTCACCACTTAGCAAGCCCCGTCTACCTGGTGCCTTCCTGCTTGGTGCTCTTTTTCACCACTTCGCAAGCCCCGCCCACCTGGTGCCTTCCTGCTTGCTGCTCTTTTTCACCACTTAGCAAGCCCTGCCCACCTGCGCCTTCCTGCTTGCCACTCTTTTTCACCACTTAGCAAGCCCCGCCACCTGGTGCCTTCCTGCTTGCCACTCTTTTTCACCACTTAGCAAGCCCCGCCCACATGGTGCCTTCCTGCTTGCCCCTCTTTTTCACCACTTAGCAAGCCCCACCCACCTGGTGCCTTCCTGCTTGCCGCTCTTTTTCCTACTTAAGGAGCCCTCCAGCCTCTTTTCCTTTGCAGATGGGGAGCAGGTGCAAGTGGATCTAGGTCACCTGGCCTAAACCCCACCCACCTGGTGCCTTCCTGCCTGCCGCTCTTTTTCACCACTTAGCAAGCCCTGCCCACCAGGTGCCTTCCTGCTTGCTGCTCTTTTTCACCACTTAGCAAGCCCCGCCTACCTGGTGCCTTCCTGCTTGGTGCTCTTTTTCACCACTTAGCAAGCCCCGCCCACCTGGTGCCTTCCTGCTTGCCGCTCTTTTTCCTACTTAAGGAGACCTCCAGCCTCTTTTCCTTTGCAGATGGGGAGCAGGTGCAAGTGGATCTAGGTCACCTGGCCTAAGCCCCGCCCACCTGGTGCCTTCCTGCCGCTCTTTTTAACCAATTAGCAAGCCCCGCCCACCTGCGCCTTCCTGCTTGCCACTCTTTTCACCACTTAGCAAGCCCCGCCCACCTGGTGCCTTCCTGCTTGCTGCTCTTTTTCACCACTTAGCAAGCCCCGCCCACCTGGTGGCTTCCTGCTTGCCGCTCTTTTTCCTACTTAAGGAGACCTCCAGCCTCTTTTCCTTTGCAGATGGGGAGCAGGTGCAAGTGGATCTAGGTCACCTGGCCTAAACCCCACCCACCTGGTGCCTTCCTGCCTGCCGCTCTTTTTCACCACTTAGCAAGCCTCGCCCACCTGGTGCCTTCCTGCCTGCTGCTCTTTTTCACCACTTAGCAAGCCCTGCCCACCTGGTGCCTTCCTGCTTGCCGCTCTTTTTCACCACTTAGCAAGCCCCACCCACCTGGTGCCTTCATGCTTGCCGCTCTTTTTCACCACTTAGCAAGCCCAGCCCACCTGGTGCCTTCCTGCTTACTGCTCTTTTCACCACTTAGCAAGCCCCGCCCTCCTGGTGCCTTCCTGCGTGCTGCTCTTTTTCCTACTTAAGAAGCCCTCCAGCCTCTTTTCCTTTGCAGATGGGGAGCAGGTGCAAGTGGATCTAGGCACCTGGCCTAAGCCCCGCCCACCTGGTGCCTTCCTGCCGCTCTTTTTCACCAATTAGCAAGCCCTGCCCACCTGCGCCTTCCTTCTTGCCACTCTTTTTCACCACTTAGCAAGCCCCGCCCACCTGGTGCCTTCCTGCTTGCCACTCTTTTTCACCACTAAGCAAGCCCCGCCCACCTGGTGCCTTCCTGCTTGCTGCTCTTTTTCACCACTTAGCAAGCCCCGCCCACCTGGTGCCTTCCTGCTTGCCGCTCTTTTTCCTACTTAAGGAGCCCTCCAGCCTCTTTTCCTTTGCAGATGGGGAGCAGATGCAAGTGGATCTAGGCACCTGGCCTAAGCCCCACCCACCTGGTGCCTTCCTGCCTGCTGCTCTTTTTAACCACTTAGCTAGCACCACCCACCTGGTGCCTTCCTGCTTGCCGCTCTTTTTCCTACTTAAGGAGCCCTCCAGCCTCTTTTCCTTTGCAGATGGGGAGCAGGTGCAAGTAGATCTAGGTCACCTGGCCTAAGCCCCGCCCACCTGGTGCCTTCCTGCTTGCCGCTCTTTTTCACCACTTAGCAAGCCCCGCCCACCTGGTGCCTTCCTGCTTGCCGCTCTTTTTCACCACTTAGCAAGCACCACCCACCTGGTGCCTTCCTGCTTGCCGCTCTTTTTCCTACTTAAGGAGCCCTCCAGCCTCTTTTCCTTTGCAGATGGGGAGCAGGTGCAAGTGGATCTAGGTCACCTGGCCTAAGCCTTTCTGCCTGCCGCTTTTTCACCACTTAGCAAGCCCTGCCCACCTGCGCCTTCCTGCTTGCCACTCTTTCATCACTTACCAAGCCCCGCCCACCTGGTTCCTTCCTGCTTGCCACTCTTTTTCACCACTTAGCAAGGCCCGCCCACCTGGTGCCTTCCTGCATGCTGCTCTTTTTCACCACTTTCGAATCTGCAGGTATCGAATCTGCAGGTAAGCCCCCCCTGGGCTTATTGTATCGGCGCATGATGGCACCACAGCATACTTATAGCACTCTGCTAATTTGGACTACGTGACTTTGCCATCAGCCACATGTACTTTCTTGGCTTGAAATTGCAGATTGCTGGCATGCTTTGTGTGTTGTTGTGTGTTTTTGCCTCACTGGGTCCTCGAGGCACGGCCATTCCAAGATGGCTCTTTCTTTCTTTGTTGGGCACCGGAGTGCCTTCCATCCTGCTGCTGGTGGCCTGGGATTGGCCCTGGCCCACTACATCTGGGCCAATGAGGAGGCCGGCAGGCTTGGCCGGCCCTCCTCACAAGGCCCACTCCTAAGGCCCTGTCTACCGCTGTCCACCGCGGTACACCGGATTGCCGGCACCTCCGTGAGTGTCTATGTGCCCCCCCTGCCCCCCATGAGTATCTGTGTGCCCCGCCTGCCCCCCGTGAGTATCTGTGTGCCACCCCTGCCCCCCGTGAGTATCTGTGTGCCCCCCTGCCCCCGTGAGTATCTGTGTGCCCCCCTGCCCCCGTGAGTATCTGTGTGCCCCCCCTGCCCCCGTGAGTATCTGTGTGCCCCCCTGCCCCTGTGACATTCTATGTGCCCCCCCTGCCCCTGTGACATTCTATGTGCCCCCCTGCCCACCGTGAGTATCTGTGTGCCCCCCCTGCCCCCGTGAGTATCTGTGTGCCCCCCCTGCCCCCGTGAGTATCTGTGTGCTCCCCCTGCCCCCTGTGAGTATCTGTGTGCCCCCCTGCCCCCTGTGAGTATCTGTGTGCCCCCCTGCCCCCGTGAGTATCTGTGTGCCCCCCCTGCCCCCGTGAGTATCTGTGCCCCCCTGCCCCCCGTGAGTATCTGTGTGCCCCCCTGCCCCCTGTGAGTATCTGTGTGCCCCCCCTGCCCCCCGTGAGTATCTGTGTGCCCACCTGCCCCTGTGACATTCTGTGCCCCCCCTGCCCCCCGTGAGTATCTGTGCCCCCCTGTGAGTATCTGTGTGCCCCCCTGCCCCCCGTGAGTATCTGTGCCCCCCTGTGAGTATCTGTGTGCCCCCCTGCCCCCTGTGACATTCTATGTGCCCCCCCTGCCCACCGTGAGTATCTGTGTGCCCCCCCTGCCCCCTGTGACATTCTATGTGCCCCCCTGCCCACCGTGACTATCTATGTGCCCCCCCTGCCCCCCGTGAGTATCTGTGTGCCCCCCTGCCCCCCGTGAGTATCTGTGTGCCCCCCTGCCCCCTGTGACATTCTATGTGCCCCCCTGCCCACCGTGAGTATCTGTGTGCCCCCTGCCCCCTGTGACTATCTATGTGCACCCCCTGCCCCCCGTGAGTATCTGTGCCCCCCTTGCCCCCCGTGAGTATCTGTGTGCCCCCCCTGCACCCCCCGTGACTATCTATGTGCCCCCCCTGCCCCCCGTGACTATCTATGTGCCCCCCGCCCCCTGTGAGTATCTGTGTGCCCCCCCTCTGCCCCTGCCCCCGTGAGTATCTGTTTACACCCCCCTGCCCCCTGTGAGTGTCTGTTTGCCCCCCCCGGAGATTCTGTTTGCCCCCCCGTGAGTATCTGTGTGCCCTCACCCTGCTTGCCCCCCCTCTTGCTCTGCGCTCCACCCCTTCCTCATCTCCATCCTCTTCAACTTCCCTTCTACTCCCCCCTCCTTTCCTCCCCCCTCTTAGACTTCCGCCTCCTAGCACTTACTCCTATCATCTGTCCCGTGACTCTTGATAGCAGCTTGTCTGTCCCCCCCCTGTTGTTCTCCCCCTCCCCCCTCCCCTACTTTTCAATTTGTCACTGACTTTTTGCTCAGTAGCGTGTCTTGTTCTCCTTCCCCCCCTCCTTCCACCTGCTCCCCCCTCCCTCCCCGCCTCTTGTTACCACCTGCACTGCGTAAATTGTCGTCAGACTTAGTAATGTTACTGCTTGCTCTGTTTTCCTTCCTTTCCATTACCTCTTGCCTTACTCGTTCTATGCACTTGCACTATCAGAAATGTCGACAGGCCTATTATGATAGTTTTTTCACATTCTGTATTGTTTCAAGGACTTTTGCTGAATGTAACTGTATTTTTCCTATGTCCCCTCCCTCCTTGAAGCGCTTTGAAACACATTGTGTATAGGCGCTATATAAATAAACTATCATATCATATATCATATATCACTTAGCAAGCCCCGCCCACCTGGTGCCTTCCTCCTTGCCGCTCTTTTTCCTACTTAAGGAGCCCTCCAGCCTCTTTTCCTTTGCAGATGGGGAGCAGGTGCAAGTGGATCTAGGTCACCTGGCCTAAGCCCCGCCCACCTGGTGCCTTCCTGCCTGCCGCTCTTTTTCACCACTTAGCAAGCCCTGCCCACCTGCGCCTTCCTGCTTGCCACTCTTTTTCACCACTTAGCAAGCCCCGCCACCTGGTGCCTTCCTGCTTGCCACTCTTTTTCACCACTTAGCAAGCCCCGCCCACATGGTGCCTTCCTGCTTGCCCCTCTTTTTCACCACTTAGCAAGCCCCACCCACCTGGTGCCTTCCTGCTTGCCGCTCTTTTTCCTACTTAAGGAGCCCTCCAGCCTCTTTTCCTTTGCAGATGGGGAGCAGGTGCAAGTGGATCTAGGTCACCTGGCCTAAACCCCACCCACCTGGTGCCTTCCTGCCTGCCGCTCTTTTTCACCACTTAGCAAGCCCTGCCCACCTGGTGCCTTCCTGCTTGCTGCTCTTTTTCACCACTTAGCAAGCCCCGTCTACCTGGTGCCTTCCTGCTTGGTGCTCTTTTTCACCACTTCGCAAGCCCCGCCCACCTGGTGCCTTCCTGCTTGCTGCTCTTTTTCACCACTTAGCAAGCCCTGCCCACCTGCGCCTTCCTGCTTGCCACTCTTTTTCACCACTTAGCAAGCCCCGCCACCTGGTGCCTTCCTGCTTGCCACTCTTTTTCACCACTTAGCAAGCCCCGCCCACATGGTGCCTTCCTGCTTGCCCCTCTTTTTCACCACTTAGCAAGCCCCACCCACCTGGTGCCTTCCTGCTTGCCGCTCTTTTTCCTACTTAAGGAGCCCTCCAGCCTCTTTTCCTTTGCAGATGGGGAGCAGGTGCAAGTGGATCTAGGTCACCTGGCCTAAACCCCACCCACCTGGTGCCTTCCTGCCTGCCGCTCTTTTTCACCACTTAGCAAGCCCTGCCCACCTGGTGCCTTCCTGCTTGCTGCTCTTTTTCACCACTTAGCAAGCCCCGCCTACCTGGTGCCTTCCTGCTTGGTGCTCTTTTTCACCACTTAGCAAGTCCCGCCCACCTGGTGCCTTCCTGCTTGCTGCTCTTTTTCACAACTTAGCAAGCCCCGGCCACCTGGTGCCTTCCTGCTTGCTGCTCTTTTTCCTACTTAAGGAGCCCTCTAACCTCTTTTCCTTTGCAGATGGGGAGCAGGTGCAAGTGGATCTAGGTCACCTGGCCTAAGCCCCGCCCACCTGGTGCCTTCCTGCCGCTCTTTTTAACCAATTAGCAAGCCCCGCCCACCTGCGCCTTCCTGCTTGCCACTCTTTTCACCACTTAGCAAGCCCCGCCCACCTGGTGCCTTCCTGCTTGCTGCTCTTTTTCACCACTTAGCAAGCCCCGCCCACCTGGTGGCTTCCTGCTTGCCGCTCTTTTTCCTACTTAAGGAGCCCTCCAGCATCTTTTCCTTTGCAGATGGGGAGCAGGTGCAAGTGGATCTAGGTCACCTGGCCTAAACCCCACCCACCTGGTGCCTTCCTGCCTGCCGCTCTTTTTCACCACTTAGCAAGCCTCGCCCACCTGGTGCCTTCCTGCCTGCTGCTCTTTTTCACCACTTAGCAAGCCCTGCCCACCTGGTGCCTTCCTGCTTGCCGCTCTTTTTCACCACTTAGCAAGCCCCACCCACCTGGTGCCTTCATGCTTGCCGCTCTTTTTCACCACTTAGCAAGCCCAGCCCACCTGGTGCCTTCCTGCTTACTGCTCTTTTCACCACTTAGCAAGCCCCGCCCTCCTGGTGCCTTCCTGCGTGCTGCTCTTTTTCCTACTTAAGAAGCCCTCCAGCCTCTTTTCCTTTGCAGATGGGGAGCAGGTGCAAGTGGATCTAGGCACCTGGCCTAAGCCCCGCCCACCTGGTGCCTTCCTGCCTGCCGCTCTTTTTCACCACTTAGCAAGCCCTGCCCACCTGCACCTTCCTGCTTGCCGCTCTTTTTCATCACTTAGCAAGCCCCGCCCACCTGGTGCCTTCCTGCTTGTCACGCTTTTTCACCACTTAGCAAGCCCTGCCTACCTGGTGCCTTCCTGCTTGCTGCTCTTTTTCACCACTTAGCAAGCCCCGCCCACCTGGTGCCTTCCTGCTTGCCGCTCTTTTTCCTACTTAAGGAGCCCTCTAACCTCTTTTCCTTTGCAGATGGGGAGCAGGTGCAAGTGGATCTAGGTCACCTGGCCTAAGCCCCGCCCACCTGGTGCCTTCCTGCCGCTCTTTTTCACCAATTAGCAAGCCCCGCCCACCTGGTGCCTTCCTGCTTGCCACTCTTTTTCACCACTTAGCAAGCCCCGCCCACCTGGTGCCTTCCTGCTTGCCACTCTTTTTCACCACTATGCAAGCCCCGCCCACCTGGTGCCTTCCTGCTTGCTGCTCTTTTTCACCACTTAGCAAGCCCCGCCCACCTGGTGCCTTCCTGCTTGCCGCTCTTTTTCCTACTTAAGGAGCCCTCCAGCCTCTTTTCCTTTGCAGATGGGGAGCAGGTGCAAGTGGATCTAGGTCACCTGGCCTAAACCCCACCCACCTGGTGCCTTCCTGCTTGTCGCTCTTTTTCACCACTTAGCAAGCCCTGCCCACCTGGTGCCTTCCTGCTTACTGCTCTTTTCACCACTTAGCAAGCCCCGCCCTCCTGGTGCCTTCCTGCGTGCTGCTCTTTTTCCTACTTAAGAAGCCCTCCAGCCTCTTTTCCTTTGCAGATGGAGAGCAGATGCAAGTGGATCTAGGCACCTGGCCTAAGCCCCACCCACCTGGTGCCTTCCTGCCTGCTGCTCTTTTTAACCACTTAGCTAGCACCACCCACCTGGTGCCTTCCTGCTTGCCGCTCTTTTTCCTACTTAAGGAGCCCTCCAGCCTCTTTTCCTTTGCAGATGGGGAGCAGGTGCAAGTAGATCTAGGTCACCTGGCCTAAGCCCTGCCCACCTGGTGCCTTCCTGCTTGCCGCTCTTTTTCACCACTTAGCAAGCCCCGCCCACCTGGTGCCTTCCTGCTTGCCGCTCTTTTTCACCACTTAGCAAGCACCACCCACCTGGTGCCTTCCTGCTTGCCGCTCTTTTTCCTACTTAAGGGGCCCTCCAGCCTCTTTTCCTTTGCAGATGGGGAGCAGGTGCAAGTGGATCTAGGTCACCTGGCCTAAACCCCACCCACCTGGTGCCTTCCTGGCTGCCGCTCTTTTTCACCACTTAGCAAGCCTCGCCCACCTGGTGCCTTCCTGCCTGCTGCTCTTTTTCACCACTTAGCAAGCCCTGCCCACCTGGTGCCTTCCTGCTTGCTGCTCTTTTTCACCACTTAGCAAGCCCCACCCACCTGGTGCCTTCATGCTTGCCACTCTTTTTCACCACTTAGCAAGCCCAGCCCACCTGGTGCCTTCCTGCTTACTGCTCTTTTCACCACTTAGCAAGCCCCGCCCTCCTGGTGCCTTCCTGCGTGCCGCTCTTTTTCCTACTTAAGAAGCCCTCCAGCCTCTTTTCCTTTGCAGATGGGGAGCAGGTGCAAGTGGGTCTAGGTCACCTGGCCTAAGCCCCGCCCACCTGGTGCCTTCCTGCCTGCCGCTCTTTTTCACCACTTAGCAAGCCCTGCCCACCTGCACCTTCCTGCTTGCCGCTCTTTTTCATCACTTAGCAAGCCCCGCCCACCTGGTGCCTTCCTGCTTGCCACTCTTTTTCACCACTTAGCAAGCCCCGCCTACCTGGTGCCTTCCTGCTTGCTCTTTTCCACCACTTAGCAAGCCCCGCCCACCTGGCGCCTTCCTGCTTGCTGCTCTTTTTCACCACTTAGCAAGCCCCGCCCACCTAGTGCCTTCCTGCTTGCCGCTCTTTTTCCTACTTAAGGAGCCCTCTAACCTCTTTTCCTTTGCAGATGGGGAGCAGGTGCAAGTGGATCTAGGTCACCTGGCCTAAGCCGCGCCCACCTGGTGCCTTCCTGCCGCTCTTTTTCACCACTTAGCAAGCCCTGCCCACCTGCGCCTTCCTGCTTGCCACTCTTTTTCACCACTTAGCAAGCCCCGCCCACCTGGTGCCTTCCTGCTTGCCACTCTTTTTCACCACTTAGCAAGTCCTGCCCACCTGATGCCTTCCTGCTTGCTGCTCTTTTTCCTACTTAAGGAGCCCTCCAGCCTCTTTTCCTTTGCAGATGGGGAGCAGGTGCAAGTAGATCTAGGTCACCTGCCCTAAGCCCCGCCCACCTGGTGCCTTCCTGCTTGCCGCTCTTTTTCACCACTTAGCAAGCACCACCCACCTGGTGCCTTCCTGCTTGCCGCTCTTTTTCCTACTTAAGGAGCCCTCCAGCCTCTTTTCCTTTGCAGATGGGGAGCAGGTGCAAGTGGATCTAGGTCACCTGGCCTAAACCCCACCCACCTGGTGCCTTCCTGCCTGCCGCTCTTTTTCACCACTTAGCAAGCCTCACCCACCTGGTGCCTTCCTGCCTGCTGCTCTTTTTCACCACTTAGAAAGCCCTGCCCACCTGGTGCCTTCCTGCTTGCCGCTCTTTTTCACCACTTAGCAAGCCCCACCCACCTGGTACCTTCATGCTTGCCGCTCTTTTTCACCACTTAGCAAGCCCAGCCCACCTGGTGCCTTCCTGCTTGCCACTCTTTTTCACCACTTAGCAAGCCCCGCCCACCTGGTGCCTTCCTGCTTGCCGCTCTTTTTCCTACTTAAGGAGCCCTCCAGCCTCTTTTCCTTTGCAGATGGGGAGCAGGTGCAAGTGGATCTAGGTCACCTGGCCTAAACCCCACTCTCCTGGTGCCTTCCTGCCTGCAGCTCTTTTTCACCACTTAGCAAGCCCTGCCCACCTGCTGCCTTCCTGCTTGCCGCTCTTTTTCACCATTTAGCAAGCCCCGCCCACCTGGAGCCTTCCTGCTTGTCGCTCTTTTTCACCACTTAGCAAGCCCTGCCCACCTGGTGCCTTCCTGCTTGCAGCTCTCTTTCCTACTTAAGAAGCCCTCCAGCCTCTTTTCCTTTGCAGATGGGGAGCAGATGCAAGTGGATCTAGGTCACCTGGCCTAAGCCCCACCCACCTGGTGCCTTCTTGCCTGCTGCTCTTTTTCACCACTTAGCAAGCCCTGCACATCCTGCGCCATCCTGCTTGTTGCTCTTTTTCACCACTTAGCAAGCCCTGCCCACCTGGTGCCTTCCTGCTTGCTGCTCTTTTCACCACTTAGCAAGCCCCGCCCACCTGGTGCCTTCCTGCCGTCCGCTCTTTTTCCTACTTAAGGAGCCTTCCAGCCTCTTTTCCTACAAAGTCTAGCATTAGAGAATATGTTGCGTAAAAGGATGCAAAATATCCTCTAATGCTAGACTTCTACTTAATGCCATCAACCTAGCAGCTAAAGACAAAAAAGACAGACAAAGCAATGCTGCCATTGCATTGGACGCAAAGAAAGCTTTTGATCGTGTAGAGTGGAACTTTATGTTCCAAACACTACGCGGGCACGGATGTGGTGAAACATGTATCTGACTTGTTAAACTCCTTTATTCAGCCCCTAAATCCTCTATCTATTTAAATGGTCAAACATCCTAATTTTTTCCCCTGCTCAGAGGTACGCGGCAGGGCTGCCCCTTCTCACTGCTATTATATATTCTTTCACTTGAATCATTACTGGAATTAATAAGATATAACAAAAATATCCAGGGGATTCAAGCAGGTGCCTCAATTACCAAAATAGCAGCATATGCCGACGAAATTCTTATCTTAATCAAAAACACCAAACTTCATATACCTAATCTCCTTGATGCACTATCTCAGATTGGTCACATGTCAGGATATAAACTAAACAAAAATCAGAAATCATGCCCTTGAATTCCCTACTGCCTCAAGCATGACATTGACATTTTTGGTCTTAAATGGTGCAGTAGTTCCATCAAATATTTAGGTCTTCGTTTTGCCCCTACAATCCAAGAAACCATCAAGCTCAACACTAAGACGTTACTGGACACTCTTAAGGACCTAACATCCAGATGGTCCCCCCTTTACCTCTCTTGGTGGGGGCGTTTGGAAACGATTAAGATGATGCTATCCCCTATTGTACTATATTACCTTCAGCTTCTTTCCGTTCCACTATCCCTTTCCTTTTTCAAATGATATATTCCATACTACTAAACTTTCTTTGGGGTGTTGGAAAAAGTAAAAGAATTGCTCTAACCAAACTTAAAGCGCCTTATGAAATGGGAGGTGTCAGATTCCCTGACTTTAAGCTATATCACTCTGCATTTCTCATAAAACAGTCTCGCCAATGGTTCACAGATTCCGAATTCGCCGATATCCCTACATGGTGCACATTAGAAAAACACTCTGTTCATCCACACAACATTACTGATTATATATACATGTTTAAACATGCCTCCAAGAACATCTTGGATTCTATTAAAGCATCCGTTTCAGCTCTACAAACCTTTCTCTTCCCCCATACCAAAACTCGTAATACGTACCTTTCCTCTTTACTATGGCACAACAAGAATATAGTAATAAATAACAAGATCCTTAATCGCAAAAAATGGATCAAAAAAGGAATCAGATTCATCCAACACATTATAGATGATCCTTCCATTCTCTCCTTCCAGCAATTCTCATCCAAATTTACCATACCCAAGGCTGATTTTCAGTTTTATAATAAATTAATCAACTCCTGTCTTGATGCACTTAATCACTTTTTCTATGAGATTCTTTCTCCAGACACGCTCATACTACAGCTAACCATGACCGGTGAGGTTAGAGCTTCAGAATTATATAATATACTCGTCTCAATATTTAATGTTTGTTCAATTCGTCTGAATTGGGAATATGACTTAGGATGTATGCTTGAAGATCAAATATGGCTCCGCCTGTTTTCTCAAATTAAACACTTATCGGTCTCAGCAAACATTACAAAACATTTTGACTTCTTCATTCACAGAGCATTTATCACTCCGGCTAAATTAGCTAAGGCTAACCCAAATTATGATGCTAAATGTTGGTTATGTGGCTTTTCACCCGCTACATATATGTATATGTTCTTTGAATGTTCATATATTGTCAGATTTTGGCAAGACATCTGGAAGCTCATTAAGCTTATCTTCTCTGTAGATGTTCCGTTTTCTTTTGTGAATATATTTTTAGGAAGTCTGGCCATAACAACATATATTTCACCAGACTCAACCAGATTATACAATCTATTCATCTGCATAGCCTTGAAATGTATCACAGCTAACTGGAAAGACTTTCGATCGCTCTCTACCAGAGGATGGTGGAACGCTATTTGTCACACTCATAAAATGGAAATGTGCATGGCTAATGATCAAAATACAATTCCTAAATACAATGCTAAATGGTACTTTTTATCCGCTATCTTAACTGTTTCAATGCAACTGCTCATGGCTCCTGAACATTTATTCTCATATTTAATGTACTAACCAGATGATTATATTTATATTCAAATACCTGTCTTATAATACAGAAATGGAAATATCAGTTTTATCATATCATTTATTATACCCATCTTCCCCCCTCTCCCTGCTCCCATCTGTTTCTTGTATGTCTTCTGTTTGTCTCCCCAAATTTCTATTCTTTTCCCCATTTAGTTATTCTTTACAGATTTGTCATAATAATCCATGTTCAATTGGTACTACTTCCAACTTCTATTCTTGTTCAAATATGTATAATGATTCATTTCGATTAATGGATGTTTCTGGTATTGATCAAGTTCTTGCTTGTTAAGATTTTAAATTTCTGTTCATTCTTTATTGTTACCTGTTCCACTCAAAGTCTGTAAATTATTAACACATGTATCAGTATCTCAAACAATAACAAATATTAAAATTTAAAAAAACAATGTCATGGCATGATGGCAGTTTAAGGGCAAGTGCAGTCATCATGTGCAAAGTGTTTGCAGCGGTCAGTAGGGATACAGTGAACCCCAAACCCAAGGGCGAGGATGGGTTGGAGGCACTACATGGGTCACATATAGCAGTTATGACTACACAGCCTGACCTGGCACTCAATCAGAACACATCACCCAAGCAACATACACATGGTCTGGAAACACACGCTTGGGCACTCACCGGACATTGTCTGAAGATCTGGTTGGTCTCCCAAGCCTTGGATCTGGAGCTCTGCAATTAACCCTCCAGTGATTGCCTCATGTTCTGTGAGTTCATCCTCCTCTGATGGTGACCCACTGCCAGTCACCAGAGTAGAGGCGTAATTGGAAGCCAGCTTGTTTTTTTGCTCAGTGTTTGAGGTCATTCCAACGCTTTGAGCAATCAGCTGTTCGCTTCACAAATCCAAGGGAACTAATCTGGTCCGCGATGCACTGCCAGTGGGCCCTACGCTGAGCAGTCATAGTCTTGCACCCTGCCGTCACCAGCATGTCGCGGCCATGTGCCGACATGTTGTCCACAAGTGCGTCTAGTTCCACATCATTGAAACTCTGCTTCCTTGACGTGCCAGAGGGGCGAGCCATGTCTGGGTTCCCAGCCTGTTCTGCAAGAGCACGCTTCTTCCTCTTGAGAGATGGTGCGGACCCCCAGTGGCTTACGCCGCTCTGGTCTGTAGGGGCTGAAGCGCAGGTGGACTGGCCACTGGAAGCAGGCAATGGCACAATGACTAAAGGTCTCACTGCAGGCATTGGCTGCTGGCTGCTGTTGCCAGGACCAAGCGGCACAACTGCCTCCGTGTGAGGGTCTGGGAACAACACTTCCCCGGCTGGATGACTCAGAGCCGGGGTAGAGTGAGCTGCAGCTGCCCCTGCAGCCTCCTCGCCCTGGCTACTTGGGGCAGCAGATGGCATTGCTGCCCCAGATCCACATGGCCTGGTGACAGCAGCTTTCACGGCCACACGTGGCTTAGACCTTGTGACACGGAAGTCGGCGTGTGAGTCATCCCGTGCCTGTTGGGTGACCAATCCGGGCTGGGTTAGCAGGGCCTGTGCTGGGATGGTGTCAGCTGCATTTCCTTGACGCATTGGGGGGAGCGGGGGCATAGGTGTTCCTGAATGGTCCTGGATACACTGCCCTCTCGGGCCACCCTGCCCATGTTGGCCACCACTGCCACCTTGTCCACCCTGCTCATCCTAGCCAAGTCCCCTACCGCGGCCACCTCTTGGAGGTCGGCCACCTTTGCCTACCTTACTACTTGGTCGCCTCCCAACCATGGCACTGTTGTTCTTGTGCGAATGGGAGGTGCAGAAAACAATTGTCCTGGGCAATTGGGGTGAAGGGGGCAGGGTACTAGATGGAATACGTACCCCCGTGCTCTTGCAAGGCTGTCTGTGACCCCTGTGGGAAAATGACAGGTCACGCAATGCTCGGGTACCCCAAAAACTAAAAACAAACGTGCACGCGACCCCTCGGTAGCCCACATGCGTGGAATGAAGGACCCGCAGTACGCTGTGGCATCCATGGACAGCTCACTTGCGTACCCCAGAATACACCTACCCTGCTCCCGCCAGCATAATCGTGTGGATAGCTCACTCGCTTACCCCGGAATACATGTACCCCGCCAGCGAAATCACGTGGACAGCTCACTCGCGTACCCCCAGATTTGTGCACCAGTGTGTTGTGGAGACACATTCACCCCCTGCAGGTAACGCACGCCACAGGCCCCCCCACTACGCCCCTGACCATGACCCGCAGGCAGCCCATCCACCCTGACCATGCCCTGCAGGCAGCCAACACCACGGGGGACCACCATACACCCCTGGGCATGCCCCGCAGGCAGCCCATCCACCCTGACCATGCCCTGCAGGCAGCCAATACCATGGGGGTCCACCAAACACCCCTGGGCATGCCCCGCAGGCAGCCCATGACCCCTGACCATGACCCGTAGGCAGCCCACACCACAGGGGGGACTTTTTCCATGCAATTTGCCTGGCGCAGGCAGAGTACGCGTATTCAAGGGGGGTGCGGGAGTTGATTTTCATGCGTTTTGGCTGCTGCAAGCGGGGTACGCATATTGAAGGGGGTGTGCAGGGAGATTTTCACGCCTTTTAGCTGCCGCGAGCAGGGTCCGCTTATTCAAGGGGGTGCGTGAGTACATTTTCACACGTTTTGTCTGCCGCGAGCGGGGTACGTATAGTTTTTCACACAATTACAGTGTAGGGGACCTGTAAACTGGTCCAGACTTAGCGCGGTCCTTTGCGCCTTATTGGGGATTTCTATGGCCTGGCCCAATAAGGCGCAAAGGGCTGCGCTAACCCTGGACCGGCTTACAGGTCCCCTTTCTATGGCTTTTTCTTGCGCAAGGGGCGTTCTTGGGGGCGTAACTGGCGCTGTGGGATGTTCGCTACGCCACGGCTGCAAATGTGAATACGCAATGCGCCAGAATGCTGTTTAGCGCACACGACTGGCGCACGCTGGTGCACGCTGCCTCTCTGCGCTGCCCCCATGCTCTACTTCTGTGCTGAATTCTATGAATTACCCCGTTAGTGTGGTCTCAGCTTGGCGTCCGTGATGCTAGCAAACCTGTGCAGCGATGATCCCGATTAGGAGCAGGTGGGAGACATCTGTAAGGTAATTGACATCTCAACTATTGTTTACAAATAATAGTATTCTGTTGCTTGAATGCGAGGTTTGCACTATATAAATCCCATACATATGCAATGATGGTGAAAATAATATCAGTTCTCATCAAGGTGCCAGTCCTTTTTAATTTCACTGCTCCATCCCTTACCTTCTGTTTAGAGCAACACCCCCCTTTATACACCGTCTACCCATGACTATGCCACTCTTGACTCAGCCATGACAGTCACAGAAGGAACATTATTTTGACTGTGGTACAGATAATAGAGAGACACCCAGGCGAATAACCATCAAACGTCCAGGATTGGCGGAAACAAACTCTTGAGCGCCTCATGCATCCAACATAGCATTATGTGCTAACTTAAAATTCTCCAAATCTGCCCTGCAAACACAGCCCAATTATCATAACACCTTAAGATATATCTGCTTCCTACCTTTGGCAGAACCATGGTTACCCGACAGGACTGACGCTCGCCGATTTTATCAATTTTATCACAAAATGTTCTTCCCTGCTGCATCCCTTCCTCCCTGTGATCATAACATATATTTCTTGCTTTCCCATATTTTTTATCTTCACTTCACTCATTTTCTTTTTTTTTTTAAATAATTTTTTATTTTTGTTAACAACACTCCAAACATTACAAACGTTGAGGACATCCTCAATTAAGCTTCACATCATTAAATTACATGTTAAACATTTCAGTCCTCCCCTCTCTCACCCCCTTAACTCGAGCCCCTGCTTTCATGTCACTGACATTACTAATCTTCAGGCGTGTCTATTTCGATTATCTCACCTGTGCCATCTCCACTATGGTCGGCCTGGGTGGTTCCCCCCATCGAGGCTACCACTTGTCTCCATGCTATCAGGGGTCCCGTCTCCCCCACCCCTGCTGATTGCTTCGTACCAAGCGGCAGGTTCTGCCTCTGCCCACTTCATGAGGTCCGCCCACCACATCTCAATTCTAGGCCATTGGGCTGCCTTGCAGCACATTGCAATTCTCCGTTTGGCCATGATGTAGGCCAGATCTTTTATCTTACTAATGTGCTTCAGGTTGCGTGGTCTGGTAAACCCCCCCCCCCCAGCCAGCATGCATGCCCAAGCTGATTCTACATCCAACGTGATCCCTTTTTCCGCTAGGCGTGTCTTCAGTTCTGTCCAAAATCTTCCCACCTCCGGACATGTCCAGCATCCCCGCGTCCTCCTCTCCGCACCGTAGGCATTTCTGTACCACTGGGCCTCCAAACCTGGCGATTTTTCTGGGGGTCATATATGCCCTATGAGTGACATATAACTGGATTTGCTGCTACCTTGCGTTTCGGGACACCTTCTTGTGATACCTTTGAACTCTATCCCATTGCCCATCCGACATGGGTTCTCCCACCTCCTCCTCCCAGTCTCGCCTCAGTTGAAGCAGCTCCTTGCCCACCCTAGTCCCTAGTAGCTCATATAATCGGGATATCTCGTGCCCACCCTCCGAAATATCATACATCGTCTCAATGGTTGTATCAGGTTGTTCTGCTAGCACTGCCTCAGGCCATTTCTCGTGCACCCGTCTGATAATTCTGGTATAAGTAATATGTTGGCCCTTATGCACCCCAGTGTCCTCCATTAATCTTGGAAAGTCTAGTGCCACCCCCTCATGCCATATATCTCCGAGGGTCGCCAGGCCCATTGGTTCCCAATATCTGCGGATCCCTTTGATCATTTGTGAGTCCTCTCCGCACAGCGCCACTAACGGGACCTGCAGGGAGAATGGGGTCGGGTTTCCCAACATTTGTCCTGTTTTGCGCCATATCTCCCTTCCCAGCACCAGCAGTCTCGCCATTCCCAGCACCTTGGATTTAGGCAACCACACCGTCTCTCTAAGAAAGAAAGGGGCAGGGTCCTTGTACAATAGCCTGGATTCAGCCGTTTCTTCTTCGGACAACCACCTGGCCACGTATTGAAGCTGTCCCGCCAAATAGTATAACTCAAAGTTCGGTAGGTTTATACCCCCCCCTATCACACAAGTTTTGTAGTTTCCAGAGGGCCACCCTATTTCTGGAGTTGTGCCATATGAAACCCCTACATAGGCTGTGGAGTTTCACAAAAAAGCGTTTGGGGATCGCGTACGGGATATTTACAAAAAAATGTAACGATCTGGCGTCACTCATTTTCTTTCTTCCAGGGGGCCTAGATACCCGAGGTGGGGACACGTAGTATGCCACTCGACGCTCAAGCCTAGGTTCTCTGATGCTACTACAGTGGTGATTTGACATAGTATAATGGCATATTAACATCACATATCGTACTTCTTGCCGGATTCCTCAACCTTCTAAGCACTGTTACAGGTGTTATTTTTACCCGATTTAATGTTCCTGCATGTATTAATTTAGGAAGGACGAAGAGCCAAGTCAAATCTTCCTTGATACAAACCTGTAACTGTGGTTGTACAATGATGTCTGAGGGGCGAGATAACGCTCAAAAATATCTTATCCGCGTACCTTTAAGAGTGTGTATCATACTTTTTTAATAGGGGTTGGAAGATGTTTACCTCCAGTCTGGCAGTGGATATGCTTGAGGAGACAGGGACTCTAATGTAAACGTATTAAACAGTTTTTGCGGGTAGGATTGTGTAGTCTTTGAAAGGATGAGTTGAGTGCAAACTATCTGTGTGAGTACTGAAGAAGTGTAGTGTAGTGCAGGGGTAGAGTTTTTCAGGTAAAAAAGGGAGAGGCAGACATATACTATCTTTCTAGGAAGAAGGGATGTGTAGGGGCAGGTGGTTTAGGTCTTAAGAGGCTTTACATTTTCACTTGTTGTGACAGAGGGCACTCCCAAACGTTTTAACCATTGAATACAATCAGTAGTTCAAGCTTTAACAAAGAGCAACAGACTTGTACATGCATATCTTAATTCACCCCAAAAACGAATTGCCCACTATACCTTTGCGGGGAGACATTTTGCAATGAATCTCTCCAACTCTGGTTTCTTTTTGTATGTAAAAACAAGAAGGGGCGAGGCGCGCATTCCAGTTCCTAGCCAATATATTACCTGGAAAAAAAGTTACTGGGTTAAGTGTCCAGTACATTCACATGGTTAAATCCCAATTGCTGCCAAAATGTTCACAGGGTTGAATCGCTTCTTGCACTGCTGTTCTCCTCCTAGCGCTTTCGTGTCGCCAACACTCTTCAGGGAGGCTGAGTTGCATTTCTGTTCAGGTGAATCCAATATAATTGCTGTTTCAGTCTTTAGGAATTGTGGTAGCTGTAGTGAAACCGTTTTAACAATTCAGGTGACCAGGAAAAGACTCCTCTCCAAAAACACACATCTTACCCCGATAGGTGGATAGGGGAAAACCATAATTATGGCTCTCCAATGTAGGGCATAATAACCCCGGTGCTGCAGCCTCTGGAGTCCGGATCTCCACAAAATACATGAAAAAACAAGAAGGGGCGAGGCGCACACTCCAGTTCCTAGCAATATATTACCTGAAAAAAGTTACTGGGTTGAATCCCAAAGTGTCCAGTACATTCACAGGGTTAAATCCTACATGAGTTCTGGGCTCTAGAGGCAGCAGCACCGGGGTTACCATGACCCACTTTGGAGGACCACAATGCTGGTACTCTCCCCTCCCCCAATTTTGGGTAAGAACAGTGTTTTGGAGGGGTGTTGGTTCCTGGCCACCTGAAATGACTGAACTTTGGTATAACTACATGTACCTTAATCATTTGAGAATCAGAAACTAATTAGCAGCACCTGAAAAGGTTACAGCCTACCTCAAGAATGTTTGAGACAGGAAAATACTAGGAGGAGAAAATCAACAGAAGAATTGGAACTGCAACACATGGGATTCAACCCTGTTATTACTGCATCATGGGATTCAACACTGTTACTACTGCATGTTGTTGGGATTTAACCCAGTTACTATTTGCATTAAGAAGTTTTGACTGGGAACTAGGGTGCGCGCCTGACCAACTTTTTAAATTTCTTCTTTTTGTATGTAGTCTGCGGTTCTGTTGCTACAAAGAATCAAAATGGGACTTCATCACAAGAAATAGAAGGCATCCTTACAGATAGCAATGTAGTACATGTTTGGTCAAAGACAGCGCTATGATGGGCATTTTCCAAAATGGCCATCAGGATGGTAAATCTAAATCCACTGTTACAACTGCCATCTGCAGAACATTTCTGTAGCTTCTTTTGTACAGTTAAAATCAAAAGCTATCGGCCGGTTGTGTAAGGTCATTCGCAGGGAGTTAATGACAGCTACTTGATAATCTTTTAACAAAGTATATAAATTAGACCGTTGACCACTCTATTATCGGCTTATTACCATAACGAACCAATGAAAATGTGGTGTTGAAACATAAATTGCCTTCTGTGTAACATACATTATCAGCCTAGCGTCTTTAAAAGGTCTAGACAACCATTCAGATGACCCCATATGTAAATGCATATTTTCACATGTCTACACTACATCAATGGTATGGGGATATATGATCATTAAATGTATTAGTAGACCACAGTAACAGTAATGAAGAAGACTCCGGTTCTAAAGACCAGTGTACAAATTCGGTCATCATCTGCAACAATATATTTTTCCAACATGTGCTTTTAGTAAGCATCATTCTCCCACTCAGTGACCTGGAAATACATTTTGTGAACACCCCCTTTTACAGCCAGATAGAGCTGTGGAGTCAAGTGCGTTTCTTTGCACCTGCATCGTGTCAGGTAACCCTTTGTGTACTTGAAAGACATGCAGTCAGGGCAGGTTTTCTTTGTTTCTGGAAGTCTTTTCCGATGTGGTTCAGATAATCCATCATCCTTTTTGACCCAGCCCCACATAGTTAGTGGAGGGATCTTAGTTACTGGTAGGAGTATCTGACTCCAAACATGACCTCCTTGGGAAACTGCCCTCTTCACATGCTCCTGCAGAGCTACCTTGGTTGATGTAATTAGCTGCACATTGTTCTTCTTTGTGAAGAGTTTTAATCGTGCAATATTAACATCTGCACACATGCTGGTTCTGTCATGCAGCAGAATGACAAACCTCTCAATGGTGTGCATGACATCTTCTGGTATTTAAACACCGTTTGGTTTGCCACATCTGTGCTTGATCGGATGATATATAAATCGAGGCTGGAGAAGCTTTTAAGGTAATGTTAAGATGTTATAGTAACTATTTATATTCAGACACGCTATATTGAAAATGGTACAGCAGAATTGTATTATTGTTTTCTTAGGTGACCATATTTAGGATTATTACAATTCGGTTGCAAAATATGAATTTTAAAAAAAGTAACAACAACAATGTCATTTTAGTAAGATCAAGTGAGTAGACGAAAATTTCCTAAAAAAAAGTCTTTTGGACATTGGCCCATAATGTTCTGACTTAAACGTGTTTGATATTTGTTGACAGCATAGAACAAACATATTGCGGTGTTTGCAATTCATTTGAGAAAATACTAAAGCAGGTTAGTAGTTTTATACACTCCTGTTTATTTATAAGAATAGCTAAAATAGTCAACCAGTGTATTATTGCATTTCAGGAAAACCAAAGTGGCTAATTCCTCTGAAGAAGATATACAATTATTCGAAAAGGTGTTGGGACAGCATATTTTTGAAAGTCCACTTATGCTTGAAGAAATTACAAAAAGAAATGGATACATCCATTCCGGAGTGCTTACCGAGTGCTGTGGGCTGTGTCAGTGACATTTTGGAGGACTTGGTTTTCACCAACGTGCAACTGCATCTCACTTGGAGGTATATGAAATCTGGAATTACGGATTGATGTGACATGACGTGCTTAGAGACATGGAGGGTCTCTATCTATAATATTTACCATTGCAGACAGAACTGTGATCTCGGCAACAAGCTTCCCCATCTAACTGTTTGGAACTGGCATATAACTACCGGGCCACGCAAATTGGCTCGTGCGCATTCTGGAGTGCTTATCGAGTGCTGTTGGCTGGCTCTGTGGCTTGGGTTTGCGAGGTACTATTGAAATGCGCACATAAACCGGACGTGGGGTCCTTTGGTAATTATAGTTTCACAGGCACCTCTAGATTGTTTCATTTTTGCAAGGTAACATAGGGTTTCAAAACCACATTGCCCCGTAACACTGAGCACAATTTGTTTGTTTGATTAATGAATAATCTTACAATGAAAAAGATAGGACAGCAGTCCTTAAAAATGATTGCATCATTGCCCCTTTGGTATTTAATAAAAGGCGAGACAGCTTGGCACGCGCATTAGCACTTCCTCTTTCTTCTTCGCCGCCTGAGTCGAGTACGGTGAAGGATATGGAGGATGTTTTTGAGGGTGTTAAACAAGGAAGAAGGAACTGTGTTTCAGAGAATCTGAACTCTTCGCAGTCATTATATCTTGAAGAGTTAGACAATCTGCCTTGCCACTGGACATCCAAAATCAGATTTCGGGTAGAAGTGAAACGAAAGACATGAATAGCAGTGAACAGATGACCCATTCTTTTCTAGACATTCCCTCCCTGATATTTACGACAGGCAAAATAACCTTCTGGCCATGTCGGAACACCTTCAAGAAGTAGAGGATGCCAATAGAAGTCTCACCTCTGCACAAAAAGAAGGCGGTGTGTACGAGATGAGAGAAAGAAAATTACATTTACTGATCTCTGCCATTAATAATTCACAGGAACATCTGCATAGTGAATTAAAAATGCACACCTCTTATTTAAGAGAGATCTCCTCTACCTTGTCTTTGCTTGTTAAAGTAGTTGGGCAGGGGAGGTCTGTGACATCACGGAGTAATTCAAGTGCCAGCAATAGTGTTGCGGAACAATTTGAACAGCTAAAAACCTTTGACGACAGAGGAGATGGGGGCCCTGACATTGATTTGCATGAGGCAACGTCTATCTCTGGAACAAATTAATAAAAGGAAAAAGAATAAACTGAAAACACTACCTGAACAGAGAATTTCTAAGAATTCCTCACGTAAATATTTACGCTCTCTTGCTCAGAATGACCTATATGATTTCCAGATAGACAATAAGACTAGGGTTCCCGGAACATGCTTAGAAAACAATGAAGAAATTGATTCCATTGAGGAAATTTTGGAATCTGGTGTGGGGAACGGGCCCGAGTTGTTGGTGAGGGGCGGAGGGTGGAAATGGGTTGGTCCATAGTGATAGATGAAAGGGTGAATGTATGCTAGGTGATGGGTGAGATCAGTACTGGAAGTAATTATGTTGAGTCCAATACAAAGCTAGTTGACGCCGTAAAGCAAAACAAACAAAACAAAAATAGTAAGACTAAGAAGAGGTTCAGTACCTCAGAAACTGTCTTGGACCTCAAACAAGAAGAAAGGCTGCTACTAACAAACACCTCCTCGGGGTGTCAAATAAGTTCACCATTACAGAAGAGGAGGTTGGTAATTTGGTCAGGAATATCATTAGACAAGGATACATGGAAAATGTAAAGAAGAAGTAGGCCAGAGGGGTTTAATAGCGACAGATCAACCTCCGGGGAATGATGATGAATGTGCAATTGCTAACCTACATCATAACCTGGGTCTTCTTTCTGGTAATAACGATAGATCAAATTGCCCACAAGCTGTTATCAAAATTACTCAGAACGGTGGAAAACTCAGTACTGGCAGTACCACTGAAGCTGGAGCGTTAGTCAGAGAAGTCTTTAACACTATGTTTGAAAAGGTGCAATATATAGTAGAAGAAACATTATAGTAAGTTTCCCCCACATGTTTAGCAACAGAACTCAACGTGAAACAATAGAATCATAATCCGGTGCCAGTGGTTGCAAATGTGCATTTGGGATTTAATCCCATGCATTCTACTAAAAGATCTACAGACCAAATACATTTGAGGCACCAGTTTTTTCCAGATGTACTAAGCTTGATTTTAAACTGTATGTTTGAGGGGCGTGGCTTGGTGCTGTTGCTGGAAGCATGGCTCTGTAGAAGCTCCTGCCTCGATCCAGCCACCAACTACATTTAAGCAGGCTAAACTCCACACACAGAGTTCTAAGAATTGGAAATGGAATAAGGAAGGGACGATGTGTGCAAAGGATTAAAAGCATTGCTGGGGAGCATCTCGTTCACCCACAGCGAACAGCAACCGCAGGTGCTAGGAGCAGGCGTACCGAAATCGGGCAAAATGGCTGCAACGGCATATCGTCCTGGAGCTCCGGAGCTCCTTGGTATCGGAGATCGGAGGAGCTGAAATGAGAGGATCGACCTGGGCATTTCACTGAACTTCCAGTCCTTGATGAAGGTATAAAAGCGGTAACCCCAAAGGCACACGCACCAGCGCAGAAGACAATACAGTCCTGCTGGGGAGTGGAGACCCGTGAGCCCTCTGGGGGCTGTGGCGCGGCTGAGATCCGGTACTGAGAAGAAGCAAGCCGCAACATTGGTGTCGCCCAGGGCCGGGTCTGTGTGAACTGAGTGGCACATCGCAGGAGGGTGCCGTTTCGGGATGCATGAGGTTTGGGTGATCCTGACTGCTAACACAGTTCCCGCTCACCTACATTCTCACCTATTGAATGATTAAGCCATGGGAGAATGCTGCGGTTCCCCGATTGGTGGCGGGCTGTTGGCTCTCTCTGTGGTGATACGCTAGCATAGTGAGTTTGCCGCACATTCCAGCAGGGTTCTTCTCGGCTCATAATAAGAGAACAGAACCCGAGGGATCCCGCGGTCAGGGAATGCCACCTCCAAGCAATTAAATGGCCTGAATTGGGGACAGTCAACCGAGGCTATCCTACGCTCGAGGACCGTTTGCTGCACAGAAAGGGATCGGCACCACAGGTTCCAAACTCTACAACAACCTGAAACTAAGTTCCCTAAAGCAGCATGGTATCCCCCACAAGAGGGCCCTACAGGAGCCCCTAGTCGGTGGCTGGACGTCCCGTGGAGAATAGGAGCAACATCTGCCCCCCCACTTTAAGGGGGCCATCAACGACCCAACAGGACACTCTTCTCTTTGGAGGACCCTCCCCATCATTAAGTGGGTGTCAGCGTCCCAATCTGACCGAAGGAGGGGGGAGCATGGCGAATATTGTCTTAGCCACAGTTGTTTGAGCGCCCTCCTGCACAGCGCAGTGCAAGGGAGCTGATATCTCGCCCAACAAAGGTAGATTGCCGCACGCCCAGGGCAGGGGCACCCAACCCAACTACATCCACTCCGACAGAGAGGGCAGTGAGGGAACAGAGTCGGGAATCACCCCAAGGGTCATCAAAACGGAGCGCAGTGGGAAATGGAGGTTCTCCAGTATTACCTGGAGCACTAAGCAGAAAGGAGGAACTAAACCCTTAACGGAAGGAAGAGTATGGCAGCATGCATCTCAGTAGGATCGGAACAAAGCAGAGGAGCAAAGGTCAGAATATACAATGAAGATCTAAAGCTGCAGCATCTGGCCCCCTTGAACCACTGGCCCCCTAACTCAGACTGTAGAATCACCTCCCCTGCCTACTCCTAGGGAGACGCTTAGTTAGCGCACCGGCCAAATGTTCAATCCCAGCCGGGTTCCGAGGCTCCCTTGAGGCTTAACACTCAGAAGGAATCCGGTGCAAGAACCCGTACAGTAGGAAAACAAGGGAGCAGCATGGGGAAAAGCACAAAAAAGGCAGACATCTCAACACTGCTGAGCCATTCCGGTTCTGAGAAAGCAAAAAAGGGAGAGCAGATGGTGCAACCTCAATCCACTGATCTCTAGGGAGCAGCGGCCAATCCACGATCTACACAATCGGTGATGAAATCAGACCTGCAAGACCTGCTGGCGGCCATGAGTAGGGAATTCCAATAAGGGAATGAAGAAGTCATGAGCAAGATAGCCACCCAGGATAAGCGGGTAGTGGCAGTGGAAAGCAGAATGGACATCGAAAACAACCTCTGTGATTAAGCATTCGAACTGGAGGATGGTTTAGCCAGAATTGCAGCACTAGAGGAGAGATGTGAGGTATTGGAAGCTAAACAAGAGGATGCAGAGAATCGCTCGAGGCAAAATAATATCCACCTTTCGGGGCATTCCCATGTCAGTCAGCGACGCAGAGCTGAAAAGCTATACTAAAGACTTGTTCAGGTTTATAAATACCCTTCCGGATAATGCCCCGCTGGAAATCGATCGAGTACACTGCACCAGACCACAACAAACAGTCTCCACTCCCCCAGACGTTCTAGCAAGTATTCACTTCTTTAAGGTGAAGGAGGACATAATGAGGGAATCCAGAAACACTAAACGCATCCAATTCAGAGGGGCAACTATCCTGGTGTATCGAGACCTAGCGAACATTACTTTACTGAAGAAAAAGGTGCTGAAACGCCTCACGGAATGGTTGCAAGACCGGAAAATGGCCTACTGCTGGGGTTTTCCGACCTCATTAAACTTCACATGGGAAGACGCCCAGAAACAAATGCACAACCTAAAAGAAGCAGAAAAATTCCTGGGATCTGGAGAAGGAATCGGAGGATCGGAGAGGGAATCAGCCTCGCAAGAACCAGCAGAGAGACCCACAACTTCTATGTGGACAACAGTTAACCGGAGGCGCAGATTGAGCGGCCCTCAGCAGAGAAACAGGCCCCCGGGCTAGAGACTAGAGGACGAAACTTCAACTGTACCAAGATTTGTTCTCTTTTCTTTTGCTTGGTGGCCGGGTGATCAAATCCGGAAAGCGACGACCGAGCGAGACATGAGGTGATACCAACCACCCCTGCAGATCCATCTCAGACAGGGGTCAGGAGCTCTGAGAACTGAGCCTAAGGTAAACATTTTGAGGAATTTGCACTCCTGAGGGGGCTGTAATTTCATTTAACTGGCTTGGAGTTAAGCCGTTACAATGGCAGTTGGCCCTGTTGGGCCTACAGTTTTGTCGGTGGGGGGTTTGAGCCGGTTACCCCGTTGGTCTAGGGCACCTCCCGCCAATGACAGTAGCAGGGAGGACAGGGTGGGGGGGGAAGTGGAGTGATCTCACTCATGAGATCTCAGGAGACGAAAGGGAACAAAACATCAACATCTGGAATCAACATAGGCATACACGATCAGAGTATCATAGCGCTCGCCATCCACGTGGGGGAACACACAATCACAGTTATCAGCATGCAGTTCATTAAGAATCATGGGGTCTGATAATGAGAGCGAAATTGTGCATGATCACATAGAACGTTCAGGGGCTTAACTTCCTGGGCAAACGGAGATCAGTAGAGCGGAGACAAACTCAACTCTCAGGGGACATTGTGCGCTTTCAGGAGACACACTTGCTACAGACAGATGAACACCAAATTAAGTTCAAAAGATTTAAGAAATCATATTTTCCCTCCTCGGGGGAGAAAAGGGGTGAGGTAGCTGTGCTGCTCAGTGAAAATGTTCCTTTAACCCATATCACAGTAAAAAGGGATCCCAGGGGTAGATTTATATTGATAAAAGGGTGCCTCATGAAACAACCACTCACCATAGCTGCCATCTACTGCCCAAATATTGGACAAGAAAGATTCCTGCTGGACCCGATTCCTGTGATTCTACCGTTCACCGAAGGCCACTTCCTGATCGGGGGTCACTTCAATGTGGGCCCAGACCCGCAAGTAGACATAACTCTTCCCCCTATCAGGGCGGATTTCTCCAGGGCCCTGGGGCTAGCTGGGTTTCTGAGGGAGACAGAGTCAGTAGATGTGTGGCGATTGGTGAACAAGGAAGAGGCCTATTTTACGTACTACTCAAATGCTCACAAAGGCTTCTCAAGAATTGATTTACTCTTAATGCCCAGGGTCTTGTTTCCCTGCCTGGACAAGGTACAAATTCACACCAGAATTTTATCAGACCATGCTCCTGTCACAGCAGATTTACAAATTCAGGGCTCTCCAGGCCCCCCCCCCCAAAATCTTGGAAACTACAGGACTCCATCCTGCTAGATGAAACAATTAGGAAGGAAATAGGTGACGCTCTCACCCACTATTTTAGGGAGAACATAACAAAGGACTCCCCAAGGGCCTTGATATGGGACGCTATGAAGCCGGTAGTAAGGGGAACCTTAATCGGCACAGTGGCGGAACTGACTAGGGTCTCATGACTACACAAGGAGAAACTGGAAAAGGCAGTGGTGGAATTGGATATAGCCTATAAAAGATACCCAACCAGGAAAATGAGAGGGACCTCAGAAAAGCCAGGACGGCCTTAGAAATGTAGTGGGCAGACAGATCGGCCAGGGCCCTGGCATACACAAAGCAATATTATTATGTGAATGGGAATAAAGCTAATCGCATCCTCCCCTACAAACTTAAGAAGGTCCATAATAAAAATAATATTTTAAAACTTAGTGGGGAGGATGGCACCTTGCGATTTGCAGAAAGGGGAAAAATGGAAATGATGGTAGAACACCATAGGGAAGTTATGGCTGGGCCCTCTATTGAATCCGAAAGACAGGAACACTACTTACACTCAGTCGACAAGGCTGCCCCTAGGGTCCAACTAGATTCCTTTGAACTACCAATATTAGTGGAGGAGACTGCGGAGGGGATCAAATCTCTGAAAAATTCAACCCCGGGTCTGGATGGACTGACAACTAAATTGTATAAAACATACTCGCAGATCTTGGCCCCGCAAACTAACAGACCTATTCAACTCATTTCTCAACACAAACAGTGTCACTCCGTCTATGGCGGAATCCCTTACAATACTGACCCTCAAACCAGGCAAAGACCCTGAGCTATGCTCCTCCTATAGGCCAGTTACGCTGATGAATAATGATGGGAAAATATATTCCAAGATCCTTGCCACTAGGCTAAGGACAGCACTACCAAAATTAATAGACCCAGATCAACTGGCTTCATCCCTGGTCAAACAATAGATCTGATTGAATCGGCCTACAGGAAAGGGGAGGAGATGGCAGTTTTCTCATTGGATGCCCATAAAGCATTCGACCTGTTAGAGTGGGAATATATCAGGCAAACGCTGACCCACTTTGGGTTTGTCCCAAATTTTATGACCTGGGCAATGTCCAACTATAAGAACCCATCCACATGCTTAAGAATCAACTGGGCTAGATCAGACAAGATATACATTTCCAGAGGGACGCGTCAAGGATGCCTACTCTCCCCGTTAATATTCACCCTATCAATGTAGCTGTTCGCCCTTTAACTACGACAAAACACAAACATACGGGGTCTGCTGGTGGGTAAGCAGGAGGATAAAATGGCCATGTACGCAGATGATTTCCTCTTCACAATAACACAATTAGACAGCTCCATGGGGGCCCTGTGGGAAGAAATCAAGACCTTCGGGAGGTGACAGGATTGAGGGTGAACTATGCTAAATCAGCAGCGCTTGCTATGAACCCTCTATTGGGTACCTGGGGGTCCAGATTCCCAGGAAATTAGACCAATTATACCAATGCAATTTCCCCCCGCTGTTTAAGGAAATCCAAAAGGAACTGGAGCACTGCAAAAGCAGGAAATCCCATGGCTGGGGAGGGTCACAGCAGTCAAAATGAACATTATCCCACGGGTAATCTATCATTGTGCAGCGCTCCCGGTTCACATCCCGGAGGGAGATCTAGCAAAACTGCAGAAAGCCATATTTAAATTTATATGGGCGGGGAAAAATTGCAAATAGCCAGGCGCATCATGCTCCGTAGTAAAGGTCTGGGTGGGCTGGGGGTCCCGGAAATTGCCAGATATCACAGAGCAGCTAAACTCTCTCATGCATTTGCCTCGGAGAGCGAAGCAATCCAGCCCAGCTGGAAGCAAATTGTAGAAGCCTGGTGCTCAGCTCCACTATCTGCTCTCCCACATATATCACCCTTCCGATACTCTACAAACTCGGGTCCCCTCTCAGCCACAAAAAACACGGTAACAAACTGGAAGATGGCAGCGCACAAATGGGGTTGCGTGGGCACCCTGGGACCACTCACTCCAATCTGGGATAACCCAGACTTCACCCCTGGGGTCCCCCCAAATAGCTTTACCAACTGGAGGGTGGGAGGCCTGAGGAAGATAGGAAACTTCTTGAAAAATGGGAGCCCACCCACATTCGGAGAGTGTAAAGAAAAATTCAAGATCTCGGAAGCTGAACGTTACCACTACTCACAATTAAGACACTGAATATCACATGGGGAGATTAAAGAGAAAGGAAGGAGGGAATTTACAGTGCTTGAGGGAACCCTGACAGCATTTCCTCCCAGAGGTAAAATCTCTACGCTATATTGATTATTAGACAGAACAGACCCGAATAGGAAGGCGAAATACATGCTCGCCTGGGAAAAAGATCTGGGACGCATGCTTGACATGGAAGACTGTGATAGTATATGGTCGAGGCTGCAAAAAAGAACCAAATGTATCACTAACAGAGAGGGGGGCTACAAGGTGTGTTACAGGTACTATATGACTCCCGAACTGCTTAACAAAAGTAATCCAGCGGTATCCCCGGCATGCTGGAGAGGTTGTACAGAAACAGGCTCATTGTTTCATTTGCTCTGGATGTGTCCAAAGGCGAGTAGTTTCTGGAGGGTGGTATTGGAACATATTAAGCAGATCACAGGGCTGGCGATCCCCTGGGATCCGGGAATAGTATTACTGGGAGACACTGGGGGTGGTTCTTTCCCACTGACAGGTCAAATAGCATCTCTAATTACCCACCTCCTCACGGCTGCCAAGATCTCCATAGCGCGGTTGTGGAAACACCTCAAGGGCACCTCACTTCCAATGTGGTGGACAAAGTGCTGGGATACTGTGATGTTGGAGAAAATCACTGCACTGCGCCTTGGAAACATCTTGGCCTTTAGAAACACTTGGGCCCCCTTCATGGATTATACTGAGAAATTCCCGGGACTCACTCGCCGCCCACCCAGAACTTGCTGTCTTACCTGAGCTGAGACCTAGCGGGCATCCCACGCGGTACAGTGACTCTCGTCGAGTAAACAATCTGGCTTGCCTGTGAATAGTAGTCCCACATTTGACAGATGCTCTCACATGTATGTCTTAACTGTATTGCAAGCAATCTTTATGTAATGCAAATGTTGATGTGTACTCTCTGGGGAAAAAAAGAATCCTAATAAAATATTTTGTTGAAAAAAAACTTTGTTTGAACAGGGTGGCCCAGAGTCTTTGAATCAAACCAGAATTCTGGGACTATTTAATGAGATACTGGGTCTAAGATTAATATCCTCGATAGACATCAAGCTATTGGATTTCATACATTTGTTTCATTATGATTTTGCGAGGTTGGTAATACCTTCTAGGCTTGTCTATGACCTATTAAAGAAACGGACAGCTTAAACAAGTGTGGGTATTATTTGACACCTTTTAAAAATGTAATGTATCAGGTTCTATAAGCAAGCAAGCAGAGTCACTGACTAAAGTACATGTTCGAGGGAAAGCAAATTAAATATTCAAGATATCTGAATTCAATCACGATCAAGACAACACTAACTGGCGTTGGCTGGCCTTACCTCTAAAAGAATCGATTCTTCACCTAAAAGATGTAAAACATCTTTAGTATTGATAACAGCCTTGCCTTAATGTAATGGAATATTCGTGGTCACTCTTGTTTATTTACAGATGAGATGTTATGCGATCTTTTACGATCTTATCTAATAATTATTTTACAGGAAACCTGGCATGTGGGGTCGTTGATCGTTGATCGATATGAAATAAATCTTGCAGTGGTACAAGGTACTATGGGCAGGCTTGTGGGAGGTCTTGTTATTGCTACACAAAATGGAATTGGATTCCATAAGATTGAGTGGTCGGTTACTAGATGCATTTTGGAAGTGGGGCTGGAGGTTGATTCTTTTGCTTATATGGGATCCCTGCTGGTGTGATTTACTGAAATCCCTTGGAAAACCTGGAAAATGTGGATATTACTCTGACAGGACTTAATGCCAGAGTGGAGTGGCTTGCGTATCACCCAGGGAGCAAAATGATCATAGCTGGCGATTTTAATGCTGATTGTAATAATGAAGATGTGACTGATATTGACCTGCTAATCATAGAGAAAAATGTGATACAGAATGTAACGGCTCCTCAAGCCAGATATATCACACAAAAGAAGCAGCAGGGTGCCAAATGGTGCCAAGCTCTCGAAGGTTGGGAACTATATAGAGTATGGGCAGACTAACCGATATGGTCAGCGAGAGGTGTCTCCTCTACTATTGATTACATATTTGTAAGCAAGACATTGTATGATAGGATTGTTAATTTCAGTGTACAGTTAAATGATCACAGTGAGCACGCTGATTTGAGTTTAATATTCAGAGGTGAGAACGAAGATCGAATAAAGAATATAACTAACTCAGTCGTGGCCACTAATGTAAGGGGAAATCGTCTGGTATGGAATAAGGGGAACACAGAACGATTTAACATGCTCATGGTGAATGACTTTGAGGACTCTTCTCTGGTAATAAAAGCAAGTAAATATGTGAGATGTCATATTCAAGAACATTTGAAGGTTACAATATCTAAATTAATGAGAGGTAGTAAGAGGCCGGCAACAGGAATAAAGAAAGTGCCTCCACAAACTTAAATATAATGATCAGGTCCAAGAGAAAAAGCAAGAAATACGTAAAATGAATTGTTTAATTAAAAAACAGTATCTTCGTAGGCCAGAGGCCAACAAAGCGATAAAAAATTGAAACAAAATCAAAAGAATTGGCTAATATATTTTTCCATCAGTTGTATCAAGGAGACAGAGAAGCAATGATGGTGGCTTTGAAGGACAAAAGCTCTACCAGTTTTCGGACAACAATGAACAAATTAGAGAATAATCAATGCTCCTACCAAACGAATCCCATTCCTGAGCTTTAATGGTATATATGCTGAAGGTAATGACACATATAATTTAAAGGAAAGTAAGGAGCAAAAATTGAATTAAGCACATCAATTGGAACCATTTGGTGACCAATTAAGAAAGCTGGTTCCTCGAGATTCTGGGGGCCCCAATCAATTAACAAATGTTCTATTAAAACAAAATGTCGATCTCTGGTCTAAAGTACTACATGTACTGTTCGCAGATATTTTAATAACCCTAACTTTCCCAGAAACCTGGAAGACCTTGCATGTCATGCCAATTTATAAAAAAGACCTAGATCTAATCGAGCAACTACAAACCCATCACAATTATTGATGCCAACTCCAAGATTTTTGCTTCAGTGGTGTTGGAACACATTAAAGAGTGATGCCAAAAAATAATATTTTGGATTATCATCAAATTGGATTTAGGCGGTCCATCGGTACAGACTGTGGTGGGCTCTTGCAGAGACTGGCTTGGGAACCAAACTCCAACTCAGTCTACTGGGCGGCCATGGACTTATCCATGGCCTTTGATTTTGTGGATCGAAAAATATTATGGGATAAACTAGACAAGCTGGGCATGCCAAAGGGTCTACTAAGCATCCTGATTCATCTTCATGTATATTCTCAGATACAAGTGAGGTTTAATTCTGAGGGTCTTTTAACCAGTCCGATCAGCACCTTTAATGGGTTAAGACTGGGATGTATTCTGGCGCCTATACTATATAATTTGTATGTGACTGATGTTGGTAGAACTCTTTTGAATGCTGTCTTCATTTCGCCCAAAATAGGTGGCTTAAAATGTGCATGCGTCGCTTATCAGATGATTTTAATAGAGAATTTACCATAACCCCATTGGCCTACAAAGACTAATTGAAGCATTCAATCAATACATGTTGATAAATAAATTATATATAAATCCCTCAAACAGTCATCTTGAAGTTGTCCAAATCAAGGCAATCAAAAACCTAAAATGCATGGTTCCTTGATCAGACAAAACTGGATGTAAAATCAAACATGATGTATTTAGGTTATTCTATTATTGCATATCCCACTAAATGCTTTTATAGGAACTTTCGAAGGGATTGTGTCCTCCGACGTATTCCTTATCTTAGATAGAAATCCTTCAGCTTTGCTGGCCTCGGAAAATTTTTTCGCCAGAGGGCGCTGCGCGTCGATGATCGCCGAGTCGATGACCCTCGACGGCCTCCGTGCCGACGTCGACGTCATCCTGCCTATAAAGGCCGCGCGCAGCGTCCGTTGCTCAGTTCCGTTTTTCCGCGCTTCGTTGTGCCTCGGAACACCGTTGCTCAGTTCTCGTCAAGATAACGTATATAATAACTACTATTTACCTCGATATCGATGGCATCCTCCTCCGACCCGACGACCCCTCGGTCCGGTTTCAAAAAGTGCCGAGACTGCGGGAAGAAAATGTCGTTGACGGACCCTCACAGGGTCTGTTTGTGGTGTCTGGGAATCACGCACCAGAGTTCGGAGTGTGAGGAATGCCTTTCCATGACGGCGAAAGCCTTGAAGGAGCGTAGGGGGAAGCTCGAGAGAGGTAGGTCAACTTTAACTTCCTCGAAAGCTTCTTCGGTAGAGTCGAGACGTTCGTCTCCTCACCATAAAAAACACTCTCGATCTAGATCACGAAGTGGCTCCCACCACTCGTCGACATCGAGACACTCGAAGAAGAGACGTAGGAGATCCCCTTCGTCATCTTCGTCGAGTTCTCCTGAGAGAGTTCATTGCCCCACAAAACGCAGCTCGCAAGCTGAGTGGGAGGAATTCAGGAAAAAGATGCTAAGCGTCTTCGAGAAAGCGGCCTCGTCCCCCTCGAAGACAGCTGAGGGTGATACCCCGGGTAAAAAACCCAAAAAATCTAAACGCCGCGAGTCGCAGTACCCGGCGGAAAAGTCAACCCGAAAGCGCCTCGAGCCATCGGGAGATAAAGCATCATCGACGCCATCGTCGAAAACTCCTTCGAAACAGAGGTCGGCGCCATCGACGCCGTTGTCGAAGGATTCATCGGCGCATCAGTCGATCGAGTCGACGCCGACGTCGACGCCGATATCGACGCCGGTGAAGGAAATAACCACGGCTACTCCACAGCCAACGGTTAGACAAAAGACCTCCGACTCGACGCCGAGAACGTCGACGTCGTTCTCGAGCAGGACTCCGATCCTTTCGAGTTCTTCGAGGCCTAGTACACATTTTTCGACGCTTTTCACGGCGCCTTCGAGTACTTTCACGTCGGTGTCGACGACATCGACGTTTTCAAGGCCTGTGATGATGGCTCCTTCTGCATTGGAAATGGGGTTTATACCATTCCAAAAACCAATGTATCCCCCTTTAACCTCGATTTTTGAGGAAAGGGAGGATTCAGACCAAGATATTGATTTACAGAGGACCACATCACCAGAGCCAGAGACTTTCGCCTCTGAGGAAGGAAGATTAAAAAATCTTCAGGATGCACTTCAGGAAGCTAGTGGCTTGGACACTTCTCCTGAAGCAGAATTTATCAAACCAGACCCAGGAGAACATGCGGAGACTCCATATAGAGCTCTGATGTCTAGAATCATAGAATTTATGGGTTGGTCTGCACCTTCTCCTGCCTTTCAGCAGGATGACCTCACTGACATACTGGACAAGGGCCCACAGGAGGATCCTGTGGTTCCATTTCACTCTGCTCTACAGAGAAGGATTTTGACAAACTGGGAAACGCCAGAAATTATCCCGGCAGTAAATAAAAAACTGTCAACAAAATACAGGGTGGCTAGTTCTGACCCTGAATATTTGTCAAAACACCCTACTCCTGAGAGCTTGGTTGTACAGGCTGCAACCTCATCAGGCAGCACATCTGCATACCCCACTGCTCCGCAGGATAGGGATGACAAAAAGTATGATGCCATGGCTAAGAAGGTTTTTTCTGCCTGTAGCATGGCGTTAAAGTCTATTAACGCGACCTGTACGCTCGCTAGGTTCAGCCACACCCTTTGGGAGTGCGCTTCATCAGCGGCTGACTGCCTCCAAGAAGGAGAGGAAAGGGACGCATTTTTAAACATCATCAGGGATGGTAAAGATGCGATGTGCGAGACCCTACAAACTGGCCTAGATTCTGCTGACAGTATCAGCAGGGCCATGGCGGCAAGTACCACAATCCGCAGGCATGCGTGGTTGAGGAAGTCTGGTTTTGCCTCTGACGTGCAGACCAGGCTTTTGAATATGCCCTTTGACGGTTCTACCCTCTTTGGAAAGAAGGCGGATGACAGTTTGGAGAAACTGCAAACGTCCAAGGCAGCAGCCAAGTCATTGGGAGCTGCTATCCGTCAGAATACCTTTCGTCCTTCGGGATCATCGTGGAGAGGACGGTCCTTTCGTTACTATTCCTCATATGGAAGGGGCAGGGGACGACCGGCTCAAAGAGGCCAAGGAAGATTTACCCGTGGTGGACGGGGTAGGGGAAAGAAAGCCGCACCCGCAGGAGCAGGAGCCACTTTACCTTCGGCAACTGCATCAGCCGCTTCAAAACCACTCTGAGGTCTCCCCTCACAGAACACCAGTAGGGGGCAGGTTAACTCACCATCTGACGGAATGGCAGGCTATTACGTCAGATGCTTGGGCTCTGGAGACAGTGGCCCAAGGTTACTGCCTGCCCTTCCTACATATCCCTCAGAGTCATCCACCGGGGAACAACCCTTTGAAGCTTCCAGATCCGCTCCTCTTGCAGGAGGTTTTAGACCTGTTAGAGAAAGGTGCCATAGAACTGGTACCTGTAGCGGAAAGGAACAAGGGTTGGTACTCCCCCTACTTCATAATACCGAAGAAGGACGGAGGACTGAGACCCATCTTAGACTTACGGGAATTGAACAAATTCCTCCGAAAGGACAAGTTCAAGATGGTGACTCTCTCTCAGATCCTTCAGGCCCTCCAGCTTCAGGACTGGTTGGTATCTCTAGACCTCCAGGACGCTTATTTCCATGTGCCGATCCATCCCAGGCACAGGAGATACCTGAGGTTCGCAATTGGCAGCTCTCATTATCAATTTCGAGTTCTGCCATTTGGGCTAACCTCCGCCCCGAGGGTCTTTACCAAGCTAATGTCGGTTGTGGCTGCAAGTCTAAGGAGGGAAGGGATTCATGTCTACCCTTACCTAGACGATTGGTTGATCAGAGCTGTATCTTCGGAACAGGCTCAGAGACAACTAGATTATGTTTGCCACTTCCTTCACAAGCTGGGCTTCTCCCTCAATTTAAAGAAGTCACAGATGATACCATCACAGAGACTCCAATTCATTGGAGCAGTCCTGGACACTTCCCTGGGAAAAGCCTTGCCACCAGAGGTGAGGGCTCGAGATATTCTGCAGATGGTCATCAGATTTCAGAATGCCCAATATCTCCCAGCCTACGACTTTCTGAGGTTGCTAGGCCTCATGGCATCCTGCATATTCCTCGTGCCGGAGGCTCGCCTGAGAATGAGATCCCTCCAGTGGGCACTGAGAACTCAGTGGTCACAGTTCTCAGGAAGGATGACAGATCTCCTTCGGATCCCGGTCAAAGTAGCCCGAGACCTTCAGTGGTGGGCCTGTCGGGAGAACATCCTGAAAGGAGAAATGTTTTGGCAACCATGGCCGGAGATAACAGTAGTCACGGATGCCTCACTCACGGGGTGGGGAGCTCACGCCAACGACTTGACCATCAGCGGTCGTTGGTCTCCATCGGAGTCCAAACTACATATCAACCTGTTGGAGCTGAGAGCCATCAGACTAGCGCTGAAGGCTTTTCTGCCGTCTGTACGGGGAAGAAACGTCCTAATAATGACGGACAATACAGTGGCCATGCACTACCTCAACAAAAGAGGAGGCGTAGGCTCACTACCACTGTGCAGAGAGGCGATGCAGCTCTGGTTTTGGGCAATTCAGGAAGGAATCTCTCTATCGGCAATTCACCTAGCCGGAGAGAAGAACTTGACAGCGGACGCTCTGAGCAGGCAGAGCACAGTCTCTCACGAGTGGGAGATAGCTCAGGAAGTCCTTCAAGAGATCTTCGCCCTTTGGGGAACCCCTCAAGTGGATCTGTTCGCCACCAGTATCAACAGGAAGTGCGACAGATTTTGCTCAAGGGAATTTCCCCCGAGAGGAGCTCTAGGAGATGCGTTCGTAGTGGACTGGGAGTTCCCACTTCTGTACGCGTTCCCTCCGGTCCCTGTCATTCCTCAAATGATCAGGAGGTTGAGAAGGTTTCGGAAGACCATGATCCTAATTGCCCCGGATTGGGCCAGGAGAACGTGGTACCCGGACCTTCTAGACATGTCCATCTGCCCTCCAATTCGACTGCCATACAGAGAGGATCTTCTCTCGCAGAAGGAAGGTCAGGTTCTCCATCCAGCCATCAAGACCCTCAACCTTCACGCTTGGTGTCTGAAAGGTTGAGGTACAAGGATTGGGACCTTCCGGATGATGTTATGGAGGTGTTGCTTTCGGCCAGAAGGCCGGCAACTAAAACTCTATACCGCTGCCGTTGGAACAAATTTTGCAGCTGGTGCAGAGAAAAGAATATTGAACCCTTTTCTTGTGGTACACCTATGGTGTTGTCATTCTTACTTTACCTGGCTAATTCAGGCCTACAGGTTGGCACAATTAAGGGCTATCTCGCAGCGCTATCAATCTTTAAGCGCACTGCAGAGGAGCCTTCATACTTCAAAATTCCATTGGTAATACAATACCTAAAAGGATTAACTAATGTTTATCCCCCGAAACCTTTTCAAGTTCCCTTATGGGATTTAAACCTAATTTTAAACTTCCTAAAGGGTGCCCCTTTTGAACCACTACACTCTTGTTCATTGAAGCTTCTCACCCTCAAAACTGTTTTGCTAATAGCATTGACATCTGCTAGAAGGGTTAGCGAGTTGCAAGCCTTATCGTGTAAACCTCCACATACAATCTTTTACAAGGACAAAGTTGTTCTTCAGGTGAAGCCTAACTTCCTCCCGAAGGTAGTCTCGGAGTTTCACATCACTCAGAAGATTATATTACCTTCTTTCTACCCTCCTCCTCATCCGGGGAAGGAGGAAGAGAGACTGCACAGGCTGGACCCTAAGCGAGCCTTGAGCTTCTATATCAGCAGATTGGCTAAGATCAGACAAGCAGACCAACTCTTTGTAGGTTATGCAGGACATAAGTTGGGCCTTCCAATAACAAAACAAACCATCTCCAGATGGATTATTTTAGCCATTCTGGAGTGCTACAAATTGGCAGGAAAGGAGCCTCCTCAAAATCTAAGGGCTCATTCTACCAGGGGTATCGCAACATCCTCAGCCCTTCAAAGAGGGGTGCCAATTCGAGATATATGTGCGGCTGCCACATGGTCGTCCGCACATACATTTACCAAATTCTATAGCCTGGATTCCTCCTCTAGTCAAGAAACTAGATTCGGCAAGGCTGTGTTACACTCTGTCCATTCTGGAAGGGTAACATAACTTTTATTACTCCCGCCTCCAGTCACAATACCACTGCTATGGGAGTCTATCTAAGATAAGGAATACGTCGGAGGACACAATCCCTTCGAAGAACTAGTTACTCTTACCTTGTAACGTTCTTTCGATGGGATGTTCCTCCGACGTATTCCTTATCGACCCTCCCATCCATCCCCGCAGTATGACTTCCTGTGGGTTTGCAGCCTATGCTCCTTCAAGGTGATTAGTCTAATCCAAAAACATTACTGGGGACTACAAAACGGAACTGAGCAACGGACGCTGCGCGCGGCCTTTATAGGCAGGATGACGTCGACGTCGGCACGGAGGCCGTCGAGGGTCATCGACTCGGCGATCATCGACGCGCAGCGCCCTCTGGCGAAAAAATTTTCCGAGGCCAGCAAAGCTGAAGGATTTCTATCTAAGATAAGGAATACGTCGGAGGAACATCCCATCGAAAGAACGTTACAAGGTAAGAGTAACTAGTTCATCTGAGGGAAAAGGCCACTAAATTCGCTATACAATTGAGATATGTACCCAAAAAGTATGCTAAATTCTCTATTATTCCAACAGTCAGATACTATATAGCGAAGGTGTTACCTAAATCCTGTTATGGTTTGGAGCTTTTTCCTTTAGGGATTTTGTCGGAGTTGGATTATTATAAAGCAAATATTTGGCGATCTATTCTGTACCATGTACCTAAATATGTCACATACACAGTTTTGCGCTATAAATTAGGTTTGCAATCAATACAGAGTATTGTTGTATGGAGGAGATTGAACATAATGAGGACATTTCATGTTAATTCTGCTAATACCCTTTATCATGTATTGAGTAAGGATGCTAAAGAAGGTAACTTGAAGCATAGATTTGTTCATGATCTTTATGAGGAGGTCTTGGAGCATCTGCATAATGCAGGAATGTCTCTGGAATTACTTTTTGTGAATCCACCAATGGTTAAGAAAATTATGCAACTCAGAGACTGGGCGAGTACTTCAGAAAAAGTATTAACTACTCATCTATATGCCCAGGTAGTTTCCAGTCACAAAGAGTCAGGCACGATGGAACCATACTTTAAATGCTTTCCAGATAAAGGTCTTAGGAATGATTTTATGCGTTTTTAGGTTTAATGTCTTTTTAACAAATGAAATATTGAGTATCAGAGGTCCACGTTGGTCCACTGACTGGAAATTAAAGCATGGCGTAGACATTGTAAAAATAGGGAGGAATTGGAAATGTTGCCTCACTTAGTTGCCTTTTTTGCCCCGGATTGAGAAACCAAAGAATAGAATATTTAAGTAAATTTGTCTCTGATACTAACTGGGTGCCATTGAACCTGCTTTGGATGAACATCATGTGTGGCAAATCTGTTTCTTTAATTTGAATGGTATTTAGGATTTTAAAAATGGTCTGAAAAATGTGTTTTATTTTCTTTTTTTCACTGCTCCTCAAAATGTTTATTTTGCTTAGTTTGATTTTGTAATTAATTACAGTTGTATGTTTCTCTGTATTTGAACTGATTTACATTGTTCTTTTGTAAAGGTTTTAATAAACCAAAACAATAAAAAGGAATAGATACAGAACATTGTAAAAAAAATGTTTTATGTAATGTTAATTCAATCATTTTTATGTTTTCTGAAGATTTTACCATTTTGTTAAAACATGATAAAGGAATGATAATTGTTTAATGTACAGAAAGTACAGTAAAGATATTAATATTTCAAATATAATTACATTTCGCTTAGATCTGATGAATTTATGGTGTCAAATTTAAAATGTATTCATGGTGTATACTAGAAGTAATTTTCCAGGAAGGCTGTTCTCGAAGTAGAATGCAGAAGAACAACACCAGCTACTTGGTTGTTGACAATTGTTTCAGTTGTGTAACTGCAGGTTTTAGCTATAAAACACTATTCTCCTAGCACCAGAAATACAAATGAATTATTGAATTCTGAAATTTAGTACCATTCAAATTGGAGTGCAGCTGTCCCATGATATTATCTTTATCTTCTGGGTGGTCACCTGGAGCTGTTGACAGTTGTAGGAGTGCCTCTGTCAGTGCAAGCAGCACAGCCCAAATTGCCCAGATACTCTTTTTACGATGGCCAGGGAAACTTGCAACGCTGTTGCATCCTGTCGTGGTATGAAACGATGGGAGTGTCTATGCTTTCTCAAGTACTAGACTATTTGCCATTTCATGAGCTGAGCACCTAAGGCATTTATCAGTTGCAAATGCCCTCTTGGGTTAATCATCTGGGTTTATCTTCTGGACCTCTGATAATGCCAACACCAAAACATCTGTATCATCTGTAAAAAGCAATACTTTTATACCAAGCTGGCGGTGTGGTAGGATGGAGGAATGCTGAGCTCCAACGAGTGCCTCCCGAGCAACTTAACAAAATGGCAAAATAAGGCAGAACGAGGCGGCGGCAGGCTGCATCGAGTGGCGCAGAGGGGCGGATGATGGATAATACCCCCAGAAGCAGGCCCAGTTTGGGGGAGAGCTAACAGACGCTGGAAGTCAGGTACACAGAGCTATTTTGCCCGAACCGTGGTTCAGAGCCGCCAGGGGACAGCCTCCATGGAGAGCAAGCCGAGAACGTAATATGGTCCACCAGGGAGAGTGATCGGCAGTAAAGGACCAGGTGAGAGGCTGGCTAGGATGGTGTGCCTGGAAAGTGGTGACCTGGGCACTGCCAGTACAATGTAGCCATTGACCTATTGACGGCTGGCCGGCCAAGTGGTAAGCCCGACACACGTCGAGGATGGAGGGCCCCTTAGAACACATGCTAATTGCAAAACTTGGAATGAAGGAACACCCCCCCACCCCCCAGCCAGAGAGTGATAGAAGCCGTGGAGGGCAGGCCACACTCTGGGCAGACGGCCCTTAGTTGACAAACGTAATGAAGAAAAAGTGAGATTCTGCTGTTCATAATGCAAAAGCCCTCTTCCTCAATAGGGTCTCCCTTCAGGTGGTTGAAGAGAAATCACACAGTGACTACCCTGAATTAGAGCTACAACATTATAAAAATTATTTGCAATGCTGGTTCTAGGCAAGGAAGAAGCGACACAGAGGGGGAATCACGGGATGCACATTGATCAGTAGCAGCAGCCTTAAAGAAGTTCGAAAACATGACAAGGAAGGAGCCACGATAGAAGAACAGAGGGGCCATCTGAGGCCCGCGCAACATGGCCAGTTGGTTCCGGAGGGGACAGGTGCAGACTTCCGATGCCATCCTTTCCACCATACCTGCTCCCTGACGCACAGTGGTGGGACGAAGAGGGCATGTGGACATCAGTGGACCAATGTGGAAACTAAGGCAAAAGTATCTGAGCCCTTAACTACAATAAACTTGATGATACTTTGGAGGGAAAGCAAAAGCAGCTGACCCATTAAGCAAAGGTTTCCATTAAGATTGTTTGTAAGATTGCTGTTCATGTTTGTTAGGTTTACATGCCTGGAGGCAAACGCCACAGCTTTCACAATGGCCAACGTGGAGGTTACTTCTAAAATTGGTTGGATGGAAAACCTACTAGTTATGAGGGATAAAATTGGGAGTGGGAGGGAGTGGTATACACTTGGATGGGGGGTTCTGCATCGGCATTGCTTTAGGGCGAGCACAGGCACCTACAAGAGGTAATATTCCCGGGTGGTGCTTTGTCACATCAAGGATTGTGTTCCAGTCCCCGCCAATAAGTGTAAGATTCCCTATGTATTGTGCAGATTTTGCAAAAGTCTTCGTACAAAATGTGGGTGTGTCACCGGTCGGGGCATAGATATTTAGTAGGGTAAGGGGATGTTGCTGGACCAGGCCCTGGATTAGAACATATCTTCCGTCTTTGTCCGAAATGGTTTGGAGTGTGTGGAATGGGACTCCCTTGTAAATTAGGATTGAGACTGCTCTTTTACCCCTGTATGGTGAGTGGGTTGATGTCCCTATCCACCCTTGCTTTAATTTCCCTGATTCATGGCAGTCAAGATGCGTTTCCTTGAGGAAAGCAATATCACATTGTGTGTCCCATAAGTGGTTGAGAACTCGCCGTCTTTTAATCGGTTGACCCAACCCCTGTACGTTGAGTGTAACAAGGTGCAGATCAGCCATTCCACTGGGGCCAAAGTCATATAGCGAGTGGGATTAGGTGTCTATGGGAATGACCATAGCAGAAAAAGCCTGTAATGGTCAGCCCTAGGGGCGGGGCTGGGTTTGTGTGTGTGTGTGTGTGTCCCAGTGTCCCAATCCTTCTACTCAGCAGCCCATGCTTTCGGCATGATGGTGGAATTCGTCGGGCATCCAGTGCCACCGGAACCCCCTGGGGGGATGGAAGGGAGGGCAGGGGATGGCTTACAACAGAAGGCAGGTTATTTTATTGTCTGTCACTCGGTTTGAGTCAGCTTGAGCGAGTGGTTACTTTACCATTTGGTCATTTATTCTTGTATGGGATGTGCTGTTCTAATTACTTGGATAAAGGTATATTGGGTTTTGCGGGGCAATGCTGGTTGAAAGAGGATTGTATGGGGCAAGATCGATCACGTAGGTGGTAGGGAGTCCATGGGAGCAGGGCCACTCGGACGTCTGCCGGTGCGTTGTCATTTGCCCTGCTGTCATAGTGGTTGTTGGAGATGCCATTGTGGAGTGTCTGTTTGGTGAGTTGGTCTTTCGTCTTCTATGTCGACCGGGAAGTCTGTGGTGACAAGATCTTGTTGACGTAATAGGTGCCAGGTGCCCTCTGGATCTTGGAAAGAGTGCCATTTTGTGTCCAGTGGGATGCATCAGATAGCCCTCTAAACGTGGAGTATGGCGACTTTATGTTGGAAGTTTAAAAGCTGCATTGTGATGGGCAGTGGGCGATCTCCTGCCGCAGGTCTCAGAACAAGGGCATTGTGAATTCTTTCAATTATATGCAATCGCGGATCTTGGATGTGTAGGTGGTCCTGAAAAAAGCGATATGCATACGATTTTAAATCTGAGCCCTCTGCTTGTTCGGGTAGGCCGACGATTCTGCAGTTGTTGTGCCAAGATCGATTTTCCTGATCCTCAACGTTTTCCCTGAGGTGTTGCACTTTTTGAGGCCATCGAGATCTGTGGCGGCCACTACGCTGTTATCTTCTAGTGCACTTATCCTATGTTCGTTGTCAGTTGTGCACTCTACTTGGACGTTAAGTCGAGCCTGCATATCTTGAATATCGTGCTCGATTTCCAGTACAGTAACATTTGTCTCTTGGGTGCTGTGGCCAATTGCCTGTCATGATCTCTGCTTCCAAAAGGTCAGGGTTTTCCCAACTCCCTTGGAAGCAGATCCATAACCCAGGTTCCGAGTGCCAACCAGTCCCAATTGGAACCTTTTGGACCCAGTCCTGGCGCCAGTGGCACCAGGCTCATAAATATGCCCAGTCCCAGCGCTGGAAGTGCCGGGCTCATAATGCTTGGGTGGACTTAACTGCAGCAGACCATGCTGCTTACTTGCCTGCCAGTTGAGTCTCTGATCCTCTTCTGTTTGGAACTACTTTTCCTGTTGGGTGGGGCAGGAGCCACTCCCTAGATTCAGAACACTGGAACTCTTCTGGAAAGCAGGAACTCTTTTCTTACCTAGGCGTGGCCGTGGAAGGAGACACCTAAGCACTACAGGAGGCTATTTAAACCACACCCGATGGATGAATCTTGCTTTGCGTTATTCTGCATCCTCAGCAGCAGAACGCTCATCGTGTCTTCTGCATCTGATCCTGGGCCTAAGGAAAAAGGCTTACCATTCTGAATCCAGTCTTCAGCAACACCTATAAAGACAAGAAAGAACAGGTTAGCATTACGGTCTTCAGTGACAGCTCTTCACTTACCTGGTCCATCGGCTGTCACCAACGCCTCGCGCTGCATTCCGGCATCTGAAAGACAAAGGCTTACCTACTCTTCGTGCGCTCCGGAGGTCTTCACACTGCATTCCGGCATCTGAAAGACAAAAGCTTACCAACTCTTCGCATGCTCCGGAGGCCTTCGGCGCTGCATTCCGCATCTGAAAGACAAAACAAGGTGCGTTTAAAGACATTGGGGAACTTTAATACTCACGTGCCATTACTCCTTTCCACATCTAACCCAGTGGGTATTCCGGCACCCTGCAGCCGCCCCGAACTTGTACCTGCAAAATAAAAAGACAGTTAGAGCGCATCGTGAAGCAGGCAACAAGCGCTTACTTACGTGCTTCCAGGCGCTTCTATTCATCACACGGGCTCCATCTTCAACTCACTTCAGCCCGCCATCCGCCATCGCCGGAACCCTGCAAAACAAGAGACATCATTACTATAGACTTTAAAGACATTAGAATTACTCGAAACTTACCGTTCGTGCAGTAAACGACGGACAGCAGTCCTCTGAAGTCAAGAGGCCTGCTCCCCTTATCCAGTGAAGAAACTGGTTACAGCACCCTGCCTCGAGGCAGATGGAGAGCATGGCATTCACTTACCTAAGACATCTTACCCTTCGAGCCAGACATACAGTGCACAGAGGTCCAGCCCAAAGAGCCAGCCGTGTGTTACACATCACCTTTGAAGATACGGTATACGCCCAGTCAAGACCGGCGCCTCTACGGGAATCAGGTGAGCATTACAGAACGCAAAGCCTACCACAAAACTCCCGTCCAGGCGCTATGGAAACCTCGGATACCGACCAGCTAGCCCAGTTACTTGGGGAACTAAGGGCAGAAGTGCATGCAGCCCGTCAGGAAACAAACGCTCTAAGAAGGGAACTGATTATTTCCAAGGAGCGAACAGATGATCTCGCTAGACAATTGCTACAGTCACAAGCCGCACAGAACCCGTTACCCGCATCTGGGGGAAATTTTCCTTCTACATCCTCTATGAATCCAGTGCAGATCAACCTACCTGGGAATGTACCTCTGGCTCCGCCCGAACGATTTTCTGGTGACCCAAAGAGGTTTGCAGTATTTATCAATCAGTGCCGGTTGCATTTCTTATGCCGGCCAGCAGCCTTTCCAACTGATCAAGCTAAAGTAGCTTTCGTGCTTTCGTACCTTAGTGGCAATGCGGCAGACTGGTCGATCCCTCTAGTAAATCAAGATGATCTGGTCCTCCATGATTTTCAAGCTTTTCAGCTCAGTATGGAAAAACTGTTCACAAGACATTCACAGGGGCAGGCCTTGGACAATGAGCTTCTTTCGTTGCGACAAGGTAATCAAGACCTTTTGGCTTATATTGCGTCTTTCAACAGACCGATAGTGGAAACTCACTGGCCTGAGGACAAAAGGATTACGCTGTTTTATAGAGGTCTACGCGGAGAGCTCAAAGATGTGTTAGCCCAAGTAATGAATCCCCCACAAGATTGTTCGGACTATATAGACTTAGTCGTTCAAATAGATCACAGACTGCAGAACAGGAAGGCCGATCGTTCCAAGTTTGATGCTCGAGTATTTTCCAAACCGCCAACTCCTTCCAAAGGAGTAGACTCCGGGGAACCCATGCAAATAGGGGGTCTGAAAGGTCCTCTAACACAAAAGGAGCGGGAAAGGAGAAAACAGTTGCAATTATGCCTCTATTGCGGAAACTCAGGGCACTTTCTTCGAGACTGTCCGGTGAAACCTGCCAAGAAGGCAGTAGGAGCTGCAGTTACCAAAGTTACAAACTCTGAGCAGGGAAACGACCTCGCCCGACAAGAATAGAGGTCCTCTTGCCGAGCGTGAAAACCAGTTCCGTGACCTCGCATTTCGTGATACCTATGGTCCTCATTAGCCCTGATAATCCGGATCGATTACATGCAATTGAAGCTTACGTCGACAGCGGTGCCATCGGCAATTATGTGGATCATGAAATGGTTTTGAGGATGAATCTAACTCTTTGTCCCAAGGCTGTAAAGGACGTCATTACTACGGTGGATGGTACGGAGATAGCCTCCGGGCCAGTAACGCATACCACTCAAGAAGTGACGCTAGTAAGTCAAGATGGACACCATGAGAAGATCGTGTTCAATGTGATCAAGGCCCCTCAGTTTCAGATTATTCTAGGAATACCTTGGTTAGAGAAACACAATCCTCTGATCGATTGGCGAGCAAGAACGGTCCAGTTTCCAGAATGTGTCTCTACTTGTCACCCTCCACCTGGTGTTGCACTGGCAGCAATTTCTTCAGAGACTCCCCAGTTACCTCCCGAATACCTAGAATACCAAGATGTTTTCCGGAAGGATCAGGCTAACTCTCTACCTCCTCATAGGTCTTATGACTGCCAGATCGACCTGATACCTGGATCTACTCCTCCTTGTAGTAGGATTTATGCCCTCACCGAGCCTGAGAACCTTCACCTTCGACAATACCTGGATCAATACCTGGCAAATGGGTTTATTCGTCCTTCCAAGTCCCCTGCTTCTTCAGCTTTGTTCTTCGTTCCAAAAAAGGAAGGAGACCTTAGAACTTGTATAGATTATCGCTCCCTGAACCAGATCACCGTTAAGAATAGATATCCGTTACCTTTGATCCCTGAACTCCTGGACCAAGTCAGAAAAGCATGCATATATACAAAGCTGGATCTTAGAGGAGCTTACCACTTGGTACGAGTAAAAGAGGGCGATGAATGGAAGACGGCCTTCCGCACTAAGTATGGGCTATTTGAATATCAGGTCATGCCCTTCGGACTTTGTAATGCCCCGGCCGCCTTTCAATATTTTATGAACGATGTCCTCAGAGAGCTCATAGATGTGTGTGTTGTTGTTTACATTGACGACATCCTCGTTTATTCTTCATCGGAATCTGAACATCGGAAACACGTGAAAATGGTCCTCGAAAGATTGCGTCAACACAAACTTTTCGCTAAGTTGGAAAAATGTGTTTTCAACATGACTGAAGTTGAATTCTTGGGATTCATATTATCACCTGGCGGAGTGCGTATGGATTCAAAGAAGGTCGATGCAGTTCTCAAATGGCCATCACCATCCTCCGTAAAAGGTGTGCAAAGCATGTTAGGCTTCGCTAACTTTTACCGCAGGTTTATCCCCGAATTCTCTCGAATAGTCCAGCCCATCACTGCCTTGTTAAAGAAAAACAAACGTTTTGAATGGTCTACCGAGGCGGAACAAGCTTTCCAGGATTTGAAGACTAAATTTATCTCTGCACCAATCTTAAAACACCCTCGCCCCGAACTCCCCTACATCGTGGAAACTGATGCTTCAAGCCTTGCCATGGGGGCAGTTCTATCACAAAAGGACCCGGTAACCAATCAGTTGCATCCCGTGGCATTTTGGTCCCGCAAATTCTCGCCTTCTGAAATCAATTACACGATTACTGACAAGGAACTTCTGGCTATCAAGTCTGCCTTTAAGGCTTGGCGGCATTATCTGCTGGGGGCCCGACACACCGTTACTGTGATTACGGATCACCGAAACCTGCAATATTTGAAAACCGCAAAAGCCCAATCCTCTAGACAACTCCGTTGGGCATTATTCTTTGCCGAGTTTGACTTCATAATTACCTATCGACCTGGTACAAAAAACGGTAAAGCTGATGCCATTTCTCGGATGGGAGTGGAAGAACACTTGATCAACCCTAAACCTGTACCAATCATTCCCGAACAAAGAATTCTGGGTGTAATCGCCACAGAATCCATAGAGGAAGTTAAGGATAAAGCCAGGCAACTTGTAACTCCAGCAGACATACAGAATTGGCATCTGCAGGGAAAGGACTTTGCAGTAAAGGACAACTTATTGTATTTCCAAGAACGATTATACCTACCCAGCACAGATTTACAGAAAAAAGTAATCTCTTGTTATCACGATTCTTTAATGGAAGGACATCCCGGTATGGCCAAGACCTCAGAAAAGATCAAGCGCTACTTCTGGTGGCCGTCTTGGAAAAAAGATATCAGAGACTTTATAATGTCCTGTGGAGTATGCGCCCAAAACAAGAGTCAAAAGGAAAGACCAGCAGGCCTCTTACGCCCTATTGACATCCCACCTCGCCCTTGGCATACGCTTTCTATGGACTTCATCACCGGTCTACCTCCATGCTCCGGATACAATACGATTCTAGTAATCGTGGACTTATTCTCCAAGATGGCGCATTTCATTCCGCTCAAAGGCTTGCCAACAGCAGCAACTCTGGTCCGAGAATTTCTCGAAAACATCGTCCGACTGCACGGTTTTCCTTCGGTTCTAATTTCGGATCGAGGTAGTCAATTTATTTCTCATTTTTGGCGAAGTTGCTGTCGGTCGGCTCAAATTGATGTGAGACTATCGACCAGTCACCACCCTCAGACCGACGGACAAACCGAGAGGACCAATCAAACTCTGGAACAGTATTTACGCTGCATGCTGCAACAAACTGAAAAAACTTGGAAAGACATCCTTTGGATAGCCGAATATGCCTACAATAACTCTGTCCATTCGGGAACTGGGAAAACCCTGTTTTTTCTTTTGTACGGCAGTCACCCTCGAACCTCGGAGTTGGATCCCCTCCAAGATCTTGAAACACCAGCAGTAGACTACCTGCATTCTACAATCACCCAAGCCTTTAAGGAAGCTGTTTCTCACCTTCAAAGGGCTAAAGAACAATACAAGAAAGGAGCAGATCAACATCGGAAGGAAGCCCCTCAATATCAAGTAGGGGATCAAGTTTGGTTATCCACCAAATATTTACCTCTAAAAGGGCCACGCACATTCAACCCAAGATACCTTGGTCCCTATTCCATCACTACCATAGTAAACCCAGTAGCGGTCAAGTTGGACTTGCCCCCGCACATGAAGATGCATCCGGTCTTCCACGTCTCTCTATTAAAACCCGTGCAACCTCAAACCCGACTAACCAAATCTCCAAAACCTATCCTAGTTGATGGAGAACTCGAGTTTGAAGTCAAAAGCATTCTGGACTCCAAGATCTCCAAATCTAAACTATTCTACCTAATTGACTGGAAAGGCTACGGCCCCCAAGAGAGATCCTGGGAACCTGCTGAATATGTCCACGCTCCTCGCCTAATCAAAAGATTTCACCGAACATTTCCTGACAAGCCAAAACCCCCGGAGAAGCCCGCTTTGGGAGGGGCCTTGAGTGGGGGTACTGTCATGATCTCTGCTTCCAAAAGGTCAGGGTTTTCCCGACTCCCTTGGAAGCAGATCCATAACCCAGGTTCCGAGTGCCAACCAGTCCCAATTGGAACCTTTTGGACCCAGTCCTGGCGCCAGTGGCACCAGGCTCATAAATATGCCCAGTCCCAGCGCTGGAAGCGCCGGGCTCATAATGCTTGGGTGGACTTAACTGCAGCAGACCATGCTGCTTACTTGCCTGCCAGTTGAGTCTCTGATCCGCTTCTGTTTGGAACTACTTTTCCTGTTGGGTGGGGCAGGAGCCACTCCCTAGATTCAGAACACTGGAACTCTTCTGGAAAGCAGGAACTCTTTTCTTACCTAGGCGTGGCCGTGGAAGGAGACACCTAAGCACTACAGGAGGCTATTTAAACCACACCCGATGGATGAATCTTGCTTTGCGTTATTCTGCATCCTCAGCAGCAGAACGCTCATCGTGTCTTCTGCATCTGATCCTGGGCCCAAGGAAAAAGGCTTACCATTCTGAATCCAGTCTTCAGCAACACCTATAAAGACAAGAAAGAACAGCTTAGCATTACGGTCTTCAGTGACAGCTCTTCACTTACCTGGTCCATCGGCTGTCACCAACGCCTCGCGCTGCATTCCGGCATCTGAAAGACAAAGGCTTACCTACTCTTCGTGCGCTCCGGAGGTCTTCACACTGCATTCCGGCATCTGAAAGACAAAAGCTTACCAACTCTTCGCATGCTCTGGAGGCCTTCGGCGCTGCATTCCGCATCTGAAAGACAAAACAAGGTGCGTTTAAAGACATTGGGGAACTTTAATACTCACGTGCCATTACTCCTTTCCACATCTAACCCAGTGGGTATTCCGGCACCGTGCAGCCGCCCCGAACTTGTACCTGCAAAATAAAAAGACAGTTAGAGCGCATCGTGAAGCAGGCAACAAGCGCTTACTTACGTGCTTCCAGGCGCTTCTATTCATCACACGGGCTCCATCTTCAACTCACTTCAGCCCGCCATCCGCCATCGCCGGAACCCTGCAAAACAAGAGACATCATTACTAAAGACTTTAAAGACATTAGAATTACTCGAAACTTACCGTTCGTGCAGTAAACGACAGACAGCAGTCCTCTGAAGTCAAGAGGCCTGCTCCCCTTATCCAGTGAAGAAACTGGTTACAGCACCCTGCCTCGAGGCAGATGGAGAGCACGGCATTCACTTACCTAAGACATCTTACCCTTCGAGCCAGACATACAGTGCACAGAGGTCCAGCCCAAAGAGCCAGCCGTGTGTTACACATCACCTTTGAAGATACGGTATACGCCCAGTCAAGACCGGCGCCTCTACGGGAATCAGGTGAGCGTTACATTGCCCTCATTTCAGTGAGAAATGTTTGTAGTTGATTTTGTACATACATTTTGATGTGCTGGCGTGTAGATCAACGTATCAGTGGTTCTGCTAAGTTTGGAACACTGTCTCTGCTAATGTTATTGTCTGTAGGCTTTATTGCCATAACCCCAATGGTGGGTTAGCACACAAGCAGCAGGGTCGCCTACGTCCTTCCGACGGTTAATGCTTGAAGCTCTTGTCTGTCTCTGAGTGAGGAGCCCATGTCCCCTTTGCTCTTATTTTTAGGGTCTTGTCTGCCTCCTTTCAAACATGCATAAGTAGGATTAATGTGAGCGTTGATAGCAGGGAAGTTCAGGTTGTTTCATTCTGCGTAGAGACAAAATGGTCGTATACACCTCTCATGTTTGCCTGGGCGTGCGCCGGTGTCGGAGTGGGTTGTCCATCAATGGAGGGTGGTTTCTGGAGCGGTGAAGTTGCAGGTTAGCTGAGGCGTTAGTTGTAACTGGGTCGAATCCCACCAATGCCATTAGACAAACATTGATATAGGGTGCAGCTTTGCTTGTTAATTCCCCTGTTGGGGGTTTGCGACTACTTGAGCGATCGGTTCATCCAGGTCATGGTAGTGGGGGAGTCCAACCACCATTTATTGTGGTGCAGGGTACTGGGTAAGCAGGGGCGTTGCTAGGGGGGGGCTAAGGGGGCTATAGCCCCTGATATTTTGGTTGTTGCCCCGGATAGAATCTCAGGAGCTACAGCCAAAAGACTAGCTAGCGCCCAGTCCCAACAGTTCCAACATCAGCTTAGCCCCGGATCTTTTCCAGACCTAGCAACTCCCCTGTGGGTAAGGACCAGTCTCTGTGGTGACCCTTATGGTGGGTGCTTGGCTGCCAGTATTCCAGATTAGAAGATGCAGGTGGCACCCCCTGGCAACTTGGCCACTATTTGTCCATTAACATGTGCTGTATGCCTGTTGATTGCTCTTCACTTTCTCATGGTGCATTTAGAACAATGGCTTGCTGTTACTCCCAGTCTACCCCGGCTACTTATGTCCCAGAGGGAGTCATCTGTCAGGGATGTGATTGGGCTTAGACGGTTAGGTGCCGTATGCGACGTTCAATGGATGTATCGGGGGGGGGGGGGGGGGCGGCGACCCACCTCCGTGGCTTCCCTTGGCATGGGCACATTTCCCTTCCTGTTGATTCCGCGGTCTGAGGGTGGGGTGCGCAGTGTGATGATAAGAGCCTGCTGCGCTCCATGGGACTGCATATGCAATGGCCGTTGGGTTGGCCAGGCACGCTATGAGCAGGGGGTGGGTCTGTCCTACTCACCCCCATGGCTGATTGCCTGCTCTCAGTCCCACTCCGCCACTCATTCTGGTCCAATGACGAGGGGGCCCGTCAGGTACACTTCTTCTTGTGTATCTTCTTATGCTGGGGATCCTCCTCTGCTTTTCCGCAACAAGGCCGTCAACCCTTGTGGAGCCAGTAGCGGTTCTCAGTGCATTGCTGCTGCATTTCCGTTCTGCCGCACAGCTGGGTGAGCGGAAAGGACCCTGGTCTGCTTTTCATAGTTGGCGCTTGCCATTCTCAGTATTCCAGATGAAAACCTCACAAGCATAGTAGTTTTATTTTTTTCGGTAATACGCCCGCCTTCTGTGGAGCTCTAGCACCAGACCGCCATCTTGCACGGGCTCTCGAGTGCCTCCTTGCCTCAGAGTCTTTGTTCATATGACACATCCGCCCCAGATATCTCACAGGATTTACTCCTTCATCCTCAATATGCCCCTAACTAATCCACTTTTCCACTTGATAGAGGTTTGTAGGGCTGCACCCGATCTTTGGATTCCTAGAGCCAGTGTCTTTGGTCCTTGTAGGTTAACATGCAACTCTTCCTTTGCCTGTGCTCAAGAAGGTAATCTCCCACAGAGAGGTCCACTAACGACTGCATTACCATTAATGAGAAGACAGAAATGTGAGCAAATAAAATACCAATGACAGAAATGGAATAAACCCCAACACGCATTATTCCAGATAAACAGAAAGTTGCTGATTAGACACAGTGGAAATAGTACAGCCAGCCAGCAACAGAGCACAGTAACTGAATTTGGGCTGTGTTAAAAGGGTTGAAATAATTTTAAAAACCTGTCGTCATTTCTTTTATTGGTTTGACTGTGATTCGCTTCAATTCTGCCACAACACGCAAAGCATCCCATGAGAGAAGTTGAGGCACTTTCCTTGCTCTGAAGACACATCAGAATGAGCTTTACACTAGGCTGGTGTTAGGAGGCACTGGGAATGGTAACTAACGCTCAGTGGGCATAACCTGTAACACTTCTCCTGGTACATTATGCAGTTAGTGCCTACAATCAGTCAATCAGGGATGCACAATGATGCAGGGTGGTATTTTGGTGACTGCTCTAGATCTCTAACACCTGGACGACCATGCTGTCCTTGAATCTCAGTCTAGGTTTGGACATCTAGTTTCTCCTACTCAGGGTCAACTCTTGGGTTTCAGGTGGGGGGGCGGAGGGTGGATAGCGCCTGTATAGGGCACCAAGGAGAGTGATGACCAGATCTCTTCTTGTCGGTGTGGTGGTGTGAGGCTGTTTGGTGTGTGGCTAGCTCTGTGGTTGGTTCGGGGGAGGTCCAAAAAGGAATTCTAGTGAGTTCACTCGCTGTTCAGGGAAGCGCAGGTGCTCCCAGTATTCTTTCCTGGGACCAGCCGTGGTGCGGTTCCGGAGGGGGAGTCCACTAGCGACAGGGAATCAGGTTTCCCTTGATATCGGCCATGGGCCCCCGGCAGGTCTGGTTGCCCTGCCTTCCCCTCAGAGGTTCACAGGGGAGTACATGGCCGCATAGGGATGTTTCACTGGGAGGGGACATAACCCCAGCATCCGTCCATTTGTACACAAAATATAACCATAGCTCATTCCCTTTCCCCCCAGAAAAGTGTAGAATGAGTCTTTGCTTGTTTTTGGCATAAAAAAGGCTGCAGATTTATTCCACAATATCGCAAAAATCACACAGCACACATTTGTGGATAAACAATCATAAGATGCGGCGACGGCTCCGTGTCCCAAGTAACTGCTTCCCCCTTTCCTTCCCCAAGAGTCCTACATAGGCCCCAACTCTCACCACCCTCACGTCTGAGCCCCTCATGCCCATGCAGGCGCTCCTGGGTGGGGAGAGTGCTGTTTCCTTGGGGGAAGCTGAGCCCTTGTTGTTCCCCCCCAGACGCCCCTGCCACTTAGGCTCCCAAGGGGTGCTGGGTCAGCGAAGAGCGAAGACCCTTCGGCTTTGTCCTGGCTCATCTGGAGTCTCATGTGTTTGTTCGGCCAAACACTGCCACGCCACAAGTGGGTCGCCGCCCACTGTGGCTCCTCCTTTGCTCCTCTTCTTACATCTCCAGTATTTTTGTTCAGATGTTCGAAAAGATCCATGCCCAATGGGGATAGATGCACCCCCATCCTTGAGAAAGTATTCTGGCGATTTCAAATTAATCAGTCCATGCCTGATTTGCCAAAAGCCTCTGCCCCTGCAGAATTTTGACATTGCACAGTTTAGTTTACGTCTGGACTTCTCTACTGCTGCATGATTCTCCGCACCCCTCCAAGCTGGCCTTGGAATGATCTCCGACCAAACGATCTTGTTTCCCCCAGTTGACCTGATAGTTCTTGCAAAGAGAACATAATTTCCCGCATCAATGCCCTCCTCCCTAGTTCTGTCAAATCATTACCCCCCAAATGAATGACGATTATGTCCAGCTTTCGTTTTTTGCTCAGCAATCTATGCACCTGCCGTTGTAGTTGCGCCCATTTCATGTCTGGCACCCCGTGCCACCCAATACTGAACTCGCCCGCCATCAACTTTTCTTGTTCCGCCGTCCAGCTTGCCCCTGCCCTAGACACAAATGAGTGCCCTACCACCCATACTGATCTCTTCTTCCTCCGGGCTGGTGCTGATGAGAAAACAAGGAGGGAGTGTTAACCTTACAACTTTTCAGGCCTGATATATCTCTTGAAGCAACCCGATTTCCATCTCCCAATTTGCTTGATTGCGCCCTCACCCATGCCCATGGCTGCTGCTGATGTGGCCGCCCCAATTCGAAATGAATGTGTCCCAAAGACCCCTTCAGTTTCCCCTATCTCTTCTAGTGCCAGCTCCATCACTCTTCTAAACTGGAAGCGACTAAGTGATGTACCATCCAGATGAATGAATAGCGGAACCCCCCCTTTGGTGATGGGCCTTACTTTTAGGAAACCCGCCACTGCTTTGACTGGGCACACTGTGCTACCTGAGATGGGTAAGAGAGAAACCGTGCACCCTTTGCCTATCTGGTCAGTCTTTGATTTTTTCAACCACAATGTAACGTGTGTCTCTGAGCATTGTACATGCTGCCTTTGTAGAAAACCAGTGCCCTTTGCCCCTTTGTTCTCTGGTACCAGCTCACTCACCCTGAATGCCCCAAAAAAATGCTAGTGTGAAGGCTGCCCTGAATAATGCCACTTCGAATTCCCCATGGCAGATTCGTTCAAGGCAGGCCACTATTCTCTGCAACTTGACCACATCTAGAGGCCTCCTTACATCACTTCTCGGCCCTTCTTGTTTGGCCCATCCTTTCATAGCCATACAAATATAATGTTCTTTGGTGGGGTCACTCTTACCCTCCAGTTTAGAATGATGAGCGATAGCTGCTAGGTGATGCGACATCCATGACCTGGTCTTTCTTTCCTGTCAGCCCCACCCCACGAAGGCCCTTACTGGCATCTCGTGTTGACCCTCTCCTAGTACCTTCTGTTTGAAATCCAGGTACTGCTCCCAGCATGCTTTGTACCTTCTAGTCGTGCCAGGAGCCAATGCCGTCTGAATCAGGGTACCCAGATTACCCCAATCATGTCCCACCATTGTGCTTTTAACGGAGACATCACCTTTTCGGCTCCTGGGTAACTCTCCCGAAATGCAATCACAATGGGGAAGAGTTCCAACAGTGTGATGTCTCTGGTAACCCCTTGCTGATGCCATTCTTCCGGCCAAGCCGTGCCGCACCATTTATTGTCCAGGATCGCACCGAAACCCAGAGCCCATGATGAATGCGTGAATAACTTCCGCCTGTCCTTGCTGTTACTTTCTTTTCTCCACACCAAGACCCCATTAAAGTCATCTAGGAATGTGTCCCATATGGCCAAATCCTCCCGTACCTCCTGAACCAGTCTGACATGCTACCCCGCATGCTGCAGCCCTACGGTTTTTAGCTCGATGTTCCTTGCGAATTTCCTCCCCACTGGGATAACTTTCCCTGCAAAATTGAGGTTGCCCGCTAAAACCTGGAGCTCCCTTAAGGTTGCCTCCTTTTTATCCCTTAGCCCCTTGATGATCCTCTTCAGTTTGGTTACCTTGTCCTGAGGCAGCCTGCATTCCCCCTTAACTGAATCGATTTCAATCCCCAGGAATGCTAAACGGGTAACTGGTCCCACCGTTTTCTCAGCGGCTAGCGGAACCCCCATCAATTTCATCAATCTCTGAAAAGTACCCATGAGGTCTCCACATTCCTTAGATCCTTTCGCTACAGCAAACAAGAAGTCATCCAGGTAGTGTACCACCGCCCCTTCTTGACACTCCTACTTAGGTGCAAATTCCAAAAAGGTGCTGAACGCCTCAAAATAAGCACAACAAATGGCACACCCCATTGGTAAACATTTATCATAAAAGTACTGCTCCTGTACCTTGAAACTCAACAGATGCTGACTCTCCTCATGAATGGGTAACAACCGGAATGCTGACTCAATGTCAGCTTTCCCCATAAGGGCCCCCCTCCCGGCTACCTTCACCACGTCCACTGCTTCTTCAAAGGATGAATAGTGGACTCTGCACAATTCTTCGCTGATCCCATCATTGACTGACCCACCCTCTGGAAAAGAGAGATGATGGATCAGCCGATATTGCCTTTCCTCTTTTTTGGGAACCAGCCCCAATGGTGATATGACCAGGTTAGGCATTGGTGGTTGTGTGAATGGACCGGCCACTCTGCCCAACTCTACCTCCTTGGCTACTTTCTGTGCCACAACCTCCGGCATCCCCAGTGCTGACCGCAGATTGCGCGCCTCTGTGCCCTTTGTCACCCCCCCATATGGGATCCTGAACCCCCACCTGAAGCCCTCCCACAACAACCTAGCATCTTCAGTGTTCTGGTACATATTCAACCATGGAGTCATTGCTGGCAGTTTAACAGGGGTTGGTAATCCCACTTTAATCACACCATTACACATTTTCCCAGGGGTAGATTTTGACATCCTGTTCATAACCTCATTCCTTTTTGACCTTGTCTTTCCCTCTGGAGCTACTCCCCTGCTTCCCTTTGTTGGCTGAGGAGCTGCGTTCTTTGTGGCTCCTTCCCCGAGGGTGTTTCAGATTGCTCCCCCTGGTAGCTGGCTCTGCTGTTCCAGGAGGAGTACCCGCGAAAGGACGCCCTCCTGCGCCTTGAGAAACCCCCCCCTGCCTCTCCATACCTGTGGCTTCTCCACTGGTGGTTTTTTCCCCCCCCCTTCCCATGTCAGTACCAGTTTATCAAAAATCCCACCAATATCCATTAGCATCCCAGGACAATGCTGGCCAAACCTGCATTTTCAAACGAAATACCCGATCGTATTGTAGCCAGCCCTCCCCCGCGTTTCAAATAGAGATCATGGATGCATTGGCCGTAAGCCAGCATTGCTAAAGCATCATGCGGGTATTTCTCTATCATTATTGATGTGTACACCTTAAATGCTTTTAACCAATTATGAATGGATGCCTCAATCTTGGGAGTCTCCCTGTCCCTTTTTTCCTTCTCCTTCTCAGATAATTCTTTCAACCCGTTACCCAATGGCTCCATTCCCACAAACTCTAGGATTTCAATGAATTCTTTCCTCCATTACCTTTCCTTGACTGCCACTGGTATATGCCAAGATAAAGAGTTCACCGGCACCCTGACTGGCCCAAACCCAGGCATCGTCCTCCCGTACTGTGTCATAATTGCCCCTATCCCTTCTTGTCCTACAGTAATGCTTGTAGCTGGGGGAAGCCCTGGAGGAAGCCCTGCCCCTGCAACCCCTTGTCCCCACCATGTGGTAGCTTGCGTGGCCCCGGCTGTCGGTAGCCCCCCCCCCCGAATCATCAGGCTGCCTTCACCCACGGGATTGGTACCAGTTACTGGGATGGCTTGTTGTATTTGAGCAGGGATTACGTTACCGGGAGAAACCTCCCCTGTATTAATACTAGCTCCCGTGTTAGACCCTTCCCCTTGCTGAAACACCCCGCCCATTAATGGTGTAGTAGGCCATGGCCCTGGCCATTGGCTCGCCCCCACAGGCACCCCGATGCTGGCCAGGCTCCCTGGCTGCCGGTAGCTTCCCGCCATCCCGACCCCTGTCCCAGGCATCACCTGCCTCTGTTGTAATACCGCTGTCCCATTACCCATTTGGTTAAATGCATTGATATTACCACATAGCAATTGCCCACTGCCCCCATTACCCCAGGCTTGCATACATTGCAACACCATACCTTTCACAGTCTCCAGGGATGTGGGGCCGTCCTCCCTCGCAGCTACCGTTCTGGTTGCAGGCATTGTCAGCACCCGTTTCCTTTTCCTTGCTGGTTCTTCATCCTCCTCCAGCTGTCCTCCTTCTTCCTGATCCTGCATGTCTTCTTCATCCTGGAACATCAAAGGTGATTCAGGCCTCATACTAGGCCCTGGTTGTTCATCCCCGGTTTGTGTCAGAGCGTCCAGCCAGTTCCGGCCGTGCTTAGCCGCTGCCGTTTTGGCCATGGCAATGAATGCATCCAGATCCATTCTACTGGAGACCAAGTAGCTGCCCTGCTCTCTCCTTCCCAGTCACAGCCCTGCTGTACCTGCTTGGATGGTACCGGTGGCTGTGGGCGCGGCAAATATTGTGTAACCGCTGATGTGCACAGTCAGTGATCCCATGCGTTCTCCGTCTGCTTCTAGTGGCCCCTGCGAGCAGCGTGTGCTGTGGGAAGTGCTACTGGCAGCTGGCGGCTCACGCTTCCCCCGCCGCTCCCTACACGGAGCCCTCCGTGTGTCACTGAGGATTTCCCTACTCTGCGGAGCCCGGCGGCTTCGCTTTAGTCCTTGTGCGTTGCTGGGGATTCCCCGTATTACCGAAGCCCGACGGCCTTGCTGCAGCTTCCACGTGTCTCACGGGTTTCCCCCGATCAGACGAGCCAGCCGGCCCCGCTGTAAACCTCCGCGGGACACAGGCGATTCCCACAATCAGCTGTGCTGCCTCCTTGCTCTGATCGCGTAGTCAACAATTCGCCCGGTCCGTGCCTGCACGAAGGTCTTCCAGAGGTACCACCGTGTGACCAGAGCTGCTTCCTTGACGGTGGATTGCTTCGCTGGCGGTGATCCTCTTCCTCAAACGAAAACATTCCTCAGCGGGTACCGGGCGGCGTCCTTCTGCTGCAGCTGGTGATGCAGCCCTGCTGTCTGGACCTGCTTGTTATAAAGGGGAATCCCCTCCCCTTTCCTTTGTTAGCCCTTCGCAGGCTTTCCCTGAGATTCGCTGCGCTTTCCTTTTGCGGGCTTTCTTTCTTTTTGGCGCGGTGCCAGTCAGCACCTCCCCCTTCCCGGCGGAGGAGGCCCGAAGGAGGAGGACACTGCCCGGGTTATCGGGGTGCCTCCTCCATTGCTTCGTTCCCTCGTCGTCACTGGCAGAGTCATAGCACTTCCCTCGTCACTTTCTACATCTTCTGGGGGGCTCGCGAGGAACGGGTGGCTCACACGTCTGGGGTGGGTGCGAGCACTCGCTGCACATTCAAGGTTTAACCTTCTCTCACTCCAACGGGGGGGGGGCACAAGGTTCAGGATCAAGCACCACTGCTGCGGGGGCACTATGACTGGGTTGTCGCCTGTCTTCTAGTCCCGCTGTGGGTTGTCTGGCCCTCTGCGTAGGTCCGGATGTGTGGTCAATTTCGCACTCTGTCGGCACTTTGCGAGGAGCCACATATGGGCGGGAAGGCTGTGCCACAGAACGGGTTGGACATGCATGGCCCCCCGCAGTCTGAGCTAGCCCGCTCTCTGTCTCACCCTCGACTGGTGTCTCGAGGGCGGGCAGTCTGCGAAACCCAGGGATGTCATTTCACCAAAATGCCAGGGGTAGCAGAAGTGACATCACATGACCTGTGACCTCTGATGACATCACAGGAAGTGATGTAATTTGACCCTGCCCCAAAGTGACATTACTGAATGCAATGGAACACAACCTTTCACCACTTGACAAAAGAGGAAGTGGCTTCACATAGCAACGTTCCTACGAAAAATATGGTTACAATATCACTGTAATGTGATGTACATTTATACAAGAATGGATCACCATATGTATTGTTAGTATCAGTGTGTATAGGCCCATGTTACTGTGAATGCAAGCAGACATCCAAGGCCAAATGATAATGATGTGTTATTATACCGCACGTATGCTTAAGTGCTTTATATAGAACAAATATACATACAATATTACCCAACCTGTGTTGGTACTCATTTATCAACCTCAGAAGGATGAAAGGCTGAGTTGGCATTGCTGGGATTTGAACCAGCAACCTGCAGATAACGCACACATCGCAGCACCGAGCGATCAACCCACTGAGCCATTTTACTGGCTTTAGCTATATTACTGGCTATTGTAAAATGAACAATTACATGTCTGAATGTTCTCAAAGTCAGAAACCAGATTACACTCTGTAGTGGACACCATTAAACTGGTGACGGATTTAACAGCAGGTCAATTCATCTGCAGGTCTCGTAGAAATTTGGCCACATATCAAGATTGCGTGGATCTACTTTTCAGGCTTCATAGGTTTCCAAAATGCATACCATTGGGAGGGTTCATAGCTGTATATTAAAGAATTTAGAGTAGCGCAGAGAAATCGGCACACTCGCATGGCAACCCATACTCTGGGCACTCATTATCTCATACATGCTAATAAACATCCTAAACAGCATGCCATGGATATAGGAAAGATAGACACAATACAACAAAGCATTTATTCTGGCACATTGAAATCAAGGATCACTTTATGTGCTATGGTCAAACATTTCTACATTGTACACAAGCTTTTAGGCAGAAGGATTTTGTCAAGGGACCGAGGAGAACGAGATGGAATGTCTTGTGGTGATCGTAACAGAGACAACGGCAGAAAAAATCCTGCTATAGCTCCAACTTGCTTAAAGCTAAATACATAGTCCAAAGGGGATGCTTATTCTACTCTAAATGCTTTTTGGAATTTATTGTCTGCTTTGTGAATTTGAGGTGTTTAAGAATAGACTAAATCAGTGGCTCATCCCCTAAAGCGTGTCTGAAATAAACCTTTCATGAGTCTTGCAATTAATATATAGAATTCCAGAAAGACAAATTATTTGTTATTCCTATTCTTTTTTTATTTAGGGCCACTGCTCAAAGTGTTAGACTTGTGGAACCCATTGGTTTTTTAAGAGACCTGAACAAGAAAGTCAGCCGCTCCAGAAACAAAGAGCCACATCGCACTGGCCACAGGCCAGGAGCTTTGGTTTAAAAAAAAAATGTTCTTTTTTCTTTTTTGGAGGTAGCAAAGGAGACCACCGGGGTAGTAAGGGAGACCACAGGGGTTGCAGATGATGATATCCCTGGTAACAAAGGGTGAAGGGGAGAGGTAGGAGGATCAAAACATTAGAGAACTGGAGGGAGGATTAAGAGGATGGATTGGTAGAAAGAGTAGGAATTAATTGATATGTGTGGGCATGAGTGAATTTTGCCGAATCCACTGAGTAAGTGCAAGGCATTATTTCCAATTATCTATTGTAACACCAAAAACTGATTAGAGTCGGGACAGTAGGAAGTCCCTAAGTGAGTTTACATAGGGGCATCTGATGAAAACACTTCCTGCTAAAGACAGTACATTAGGGGTTACTGCTCGGTAGCTCTAACCGGGGTTTCAGATTCTTGGGTTAGGGAGGAATCCTACAGAAAGGCAATGGAGAGAGAGGGATGGTCCTAAAGGGGCCCAGAAAATGAAAACGCTTGAGTCTCTGAGTTTTTCTGTGTCATCTGTGACACACTCCCCCATTCTCAATGCTCAGCTTTTTACCTTTCAATCCACCGTCCCCTACTCTCGGGCTTTTCTGTTCTTCCTCCCATTGAGGTTTTATCTATCTCTCCACCCTTCCTCCGCTCTCAAGGTTTTACATTCTTCCACTCTCTTGGTTCTACCTTTCATTCGACAAATTCTTCATCTTCTTAGTTTGACCTTTTTTCCAAACTCTGGTGTTCCCTCTTTCACTCCTTCTTCCATTTTCCTAGTAGTCACTGTTTTCATAGTCCCATCTCCACTGCCCAATCCCTGCATTCTTAGCTCTAGTTCTCTAGCTCCCCAAACCCACAACTCCCCAACTCTGCTCTCTAAAACCCATGTCATTGGCCAGCGAATTGGCCAAGATATAAGGCTTGGCTGAGTACCTGGAAGTCTCAGGAGATCAATTTCAGCATGCTCATGAAAGTGATGCATTGCAGTTTCAAGTCTGGGATACAAGCTTATAAATAGATCAGCAACCATTTTAGATGCATTTCCGATGCGGAGCTGTGGGCTGTTTGGTTGGTGCTGCTGCCTTAAACCCCCCCCCCTCTCCCCTTCTGGCTCCCATGATGAAGTCTTCTCTGGCTCTGTCATGTTCTCAGGGGGGGGGGTGTGTGTGTGTGTGTGTGTGTCTGTGTGTGTCTGTGTGTCTGTGTGTCTGTGATCTCAAGGGGCTTGTTGGCTGCAGGATGCTCTTTCGGCCAGGGCTGCAGCTCTAGGGAAAACATAGGCTTCCCTTTCCTCTGTCTAACAGTAGTGAGTCTTTTCTGTGTGTCTGGTTGTTTCAGAAGAGAGAGTTGTGGGTGTTAAATGGGAGATGGTGCAGGTATCCCATGACTGCTCTGAAGGATGGCTAAGGTACTTCTTTGGGCTGATTAGGGTTTCCCAATATTCCTTGTGCCATTGATCATCAATTGAGTTTTCTGGATCCCCACCAGCTGTTCTACTAACAGAGGGGGTTTCTGAGAGTTGTAGTCCTTATTGATTTGTTCCTTCCCAATGGTCTGAGAAACATGTTCTTCGGACAGGTTTATAAGGGTCCTTCCTGACCTCGTGGACCAAGTGATATCATGATGACCCAGAGGTAACTTTATCACTGTACCACTGGTGGTATTTAATAGGTCTACCGCTGGCAACATTCTATGGGAATACCATTGACAGTAGAGGCCTGCAAGGCTGTGGCATGGGGTCCCTAAAACAGTGAGTTTCAGTACAATACTGCCCGTTTTGCATTGCACCTATACCTTTAATGAGGCTCCATGTGGTTAGACCATGAGCTCTCCGAGAGCAGAGACCAGGCTCTGCACACGTTCTCCAAAGGAACATGCAGTGGGAGGAGCCAGCAGCACCTCATTCGCAATGCACAGGCCACAATCCACAATAAAGGACGCTCCCTCATGGATAGGTCAGAGGTGCAAGCAGACTTCCCATGTGGGCTTACTAATACTAATGGGGTCCCGGTGCGCCCTTGCAATACCCACATGAGCCCATAAAGCAGCCACATACCCGATGTGCACCCTACGTGCTTAGTGTAAATGGCCACAACAATATTTTGGAAGTTCCAAGTATCAGTAGCTTTCATAAACAAGTAGACTTACTTATAATGCTGCTTAAATTGAAAAATAAAACTTCCAAAATGAAACCATTCATTGTCTCTGGTGGTACAAACATTTGAAATACTCTGGTTACAGGTTTATGCCAGCATCTGCTCTATGCCACAGACCACACTCAGCAATAGGATAGCCATGATGTGCCACTTCCATCTCTGCACGTGACTTGGTTTCACACTGCGTGCATTGTACAGTGCTTCAAATCAACACTTCCTAAGGAACATGAGAATTAACATTGATTTGGGTTCCATTTTGGATTGGTGAGCATTCAATAACGTTGCGTTGGGCCGAATGATCCAGGGATGTCATTTCACCAAAATGCCAGGGATAGCGGAAGTGACATCACAATGCCACACCCCCAAGAATGACATCACAGGAAATGGTCATGTGAGCCCGCCCTGTGTGACATCACAGGAAGTGGCATCATAAAGCATTATCCCTCAGTACACTAAGAAAAATATGGTTACGACATCACTGTATTGTGACATTTCATACAAGAATGGATCATCATATGTAGGAGTGTGTCAAGGCACATGTTGCCATGGGAAGTGTATGAACCCAAATCCCTTCTTTATGCGGATCTGCCTGTTATTTCAACAGGGCTACAGAGCGAAATCACATTCTGGGGGGGGAGGGGCGGATAGGTGGGTATAAGGATAGGGTAAAGCCAGGATAAAAGGGGAAATGGAGAATATTCTTGCATAATTTTAACATCTCGAATGGTAGGTAAACTATAAATCCCAGAATGCAAGATCATTTCAACCCGAAAAATCTATTTAAGCCCACTGTACTTTCAGTGATTTAAGACAGGTAATAACAGAAGCTCTGTAATAAACAAACAGATATGCAGATTCTTTGCAACAAACCCGCGGCTCATTGTTAATCATGATGTTGAAAACATTTCATTAGTGACATAGGGCGACTTTATTTTTTTGCATCTCAAGGTAGTCTTTAAATTGGTGATTTGTGTTGCTCACTAGTTTAACTATCACAGATTTGCAAGGTAACTGGTGCGTTGCAAGCTCTTTCATTTGGAATCTGGAAACGTTCCATCATGCATATAAAAGGCTCCTCTGACAGCCATAAAAGAAATGCGTTTGCAATTGCAAATGCAACCTGACTTCCTGAGCACCTTCACGACTTGCTGCATAACCAAAGCAGAGTAGTATCACAGCCAGGAATGGAAATGAATGCGTCGCCTTGAAATCACGTTCAGTGTTTTTTTTAATAAACATAATACAAACAGAGCGAGTGCGCACGCATGCCTAATCTGCACACCTCCATTTATTGTAACAAACTGCTGTACACTATTTCAAAGGTGTTGTTGGGCTGTTTGACAGTAATATGTGTACTCTCATTTAATATGTCTAATGATGTAGAAATTAAATATACAATATATCATCAAGACGAATATATCCATGTTCTGCGCTGGACACTAGAGTATGCATGTGTCTCTGTCTATGTCAAGAACCTGTCACTTGGGAAACTGGCAGCACAATCATTTGCAAAAGGAAAATACTCCCTATGTGAATGCACAGCCTGAGTCAATTCTATATTGGGCTCAGGAGATCGAGTAAGCGCTAGGGACCCATTTTTTGAGCAAACTATGGCACATTAATGATTTATCATATCGCACTTTCGAGTCTGCACTGCAGATTTCATCTTCTGAATTCCGCCGTGAATACGAACTGTAACAAAGCTGTTAAAAGGTTTTCTTTTTTTTAAAACTTTTATTTATTTAGCTTGGTAACACAGATACAGGTGAGTAACAACAAAGCATATAAAATCAAAACAATGCAGACGTCACAGATTCAAATGGTAAATACAAAAGAAATAAAGGAAAACGAATCCTCATGTGCACATGGGGGATACATAGGAGATCAGTACAAGGGCAGATGGAAAATAAATCAAGGACCGACTGGGGATGAGCGAGGAGAAAGAGCTGGGGATGTAGGATCCGAATTGGTGTCAATGGGGGACATAAATGAGCAAAACTTCAACCAAATATCTCTAGGTCTGGAGCGGGCAGGCTGTTGTATCGCCCAGGACTCTTCGATGTCGGAAGCCCACGTAACTGCCCTGAGCCACTGTGTGTGAGTAGGGGTGGTAGGCTGAAGACAACAAAGTAGAATTGTACGCACTGCTAGTAGCATACAGAGGCCAGCTAGTTTCCTGGAATCACGGTGGAGTTCGGGGGAAATCGTGGAATAGGCACTTCATTGGGGATGGGGAAATAGGATATTCGAGAATGGATGAGACGGTGGAACACACCGCGCTCCAGAATTGAGTGAGACGGGGGCAATACCAGAGCATGTGGATATAATCAGCATCCTCATAGCCACATCTAGGGCACTTAGAGGAGGATTCCTTCGAGATGCGATGTAGCCTAGTCGGGGTGTAATGGTATCTGTGGAGCAACTTGAATTGAATTAATTTGAAACGGGAGTTGAAGGAGACCCCCTGGATACGTGCGCACATATGGGTCCAGCGATCATTGGTAATTTCCAGGCCGAGGTCTATCTCCCAGGAGCGTTTTAATTTGGAGAATGCAGGGGATGATCTGGTTTGAAGCTGGGTGTATATCCTGGAAATTTTGCCCCTCATAGGGGAAGGTGAGGACAGTTCAGTGATAGCAGGCTCATCAGGTGGCAGTGCTGGGAAACATGTGTATTTGTGTTTGAGTACTCTACGGAGGGATCAATATTGAAGCCAAACGGAGGGTCCCCGCTTAAGGGGCAGTGAGAGGTCAGGCCATTCTATGAAATTACCCTGTTCGAATATGTCACGTAGCAGTTCATAACCCGCCTCAGCCCACGTACGAACAACCGAGGGAGGGACCTGTGGGACCTACGGGAGAAAATTCCAGATTGGGAGATTACCGTGAAAGGGGTGGACGGTACCCAACATTTGCCATGATTTGGATAGGGCCAAGGATGTGTACGTCACTGGATCCAGTGAGTCTAATACCCTTGGCATGTGCATGACCACCAGAGATCGGATGTCGCGGTCACTGACCGATAGCTTTTCCAATCTGACATGGGGAGAGGGGTCCGATACATTAAACCAATGCGCAATATGTTGAAGTTGTGCCGCTAACCAGTACATGAGGAAGTCAGGTGCCCCAAAGCCGCCAACCTCCATTGGGGCGGCAAGGGTCTTGAGCTTAAGGCGGACCGCACCCGCGTGCCAGAGGAAGGTGTTGAGGGTACGTGTCAATGTTTGAAAGAAGTCAGCTCCCGGCCACTGCGGAACATTAGCAAATCTATACAAGAGTTGGGGGAGCACCACCATCTTCAGTACCCCTATCCTACCCGCCAGTGAGATCGGAAGTTTGTTCCAGCCCTGTATTTTTATCAGAAGGTTTGCAAGGTATGTCTGATAGTTCTCCTCCAAAACCCGTTCAGGGTGACGTGACACCGCTATGCCTAGATAAGTAAATTTAGACTGGGCCCATGTGAATCCCACGGTATCGGGGGGAGGAAGTGTGGGGGGAGGAAGTGTGCTGGGAGTGAGCGGTAAAAGGGTTGATTTAGCACAGTTCACCGTGAGGCCAGAAATACGACCAAACATCCTCTAGTATTGGGGCTAGGTTAATTTTGGGGGAGCGAATGAAGAGGAGAGCATCATCAGCATACAGGGAGACTATATCCGAGAAACCGGCGGTGCGTAGACCCCTATGTGCATGGTTTTGGCGAAGCATGTCAGCAAACGGCTCCATTGCCACAGCGAAGATTAAAGGAGAGAAGGGGCAGCCCTGTCTAGTGCCTCTAGCTATCTGAAAGAGGGGGGAGCAACGGTCCTCAGTGCGGAGTCTGGCAACGGGGTTAGAGTAAAGTAGCCTGACCCAGGAAAGAAAGGTGGGGCCAAATTTGCATTTGTCGAGTACTCGCCCGAGATACCTCCACGAGACTGAGTCAAAAGCTTTCTGCATATCAAGTGTCGCAGCCACCGCGTGTACACCTGGGCTCCCTCTACTTATAATGTTGAAAAGGCGTCTCAAATTCAAGGAGGTGGAGCGTCCCGGGATAAACCCCGCCTGGTCTGGGTGGATGATATGTGGCATGAAAGGGATAAGTCGTAAAGTGAGTAATTTTGCATATACCTTGACGTCACAGTTCACTAATGAGAGGGGGCGGTAGGAACCGCACGGAGTGGGTTTTTTTTTGGGTTTTAGTAGGACTGTTATGGTGGCTTCGCGGAGCGAGGGGGGGAACTGACCCACCTCCACCGACTCCTCCCAGAGAGCAATCAGACGAGGAAGTAAGAGTGATTTGAAATGCTTATAGAACTCAACAGGTATACCGTCCGATCCAGGGGATTTGCCTGATGAGAGAGAGTCTATGGCCTCCGAGAACTCCTCAGGAGTGAATGGGCTCTCAAGGGATTCAACGGTATCGGGGGAGAGGACAGAGAGGGGGAGTTTATCAAGATAGGCGTCAATTTCTGGCGTGGTGGCGTTGTCTGAGTGGGCATATAGGGATTGATAAAAGGAGAGGAATTCGGCATTGCTATCTCCAGGTGAAGTGGCTAGTGATCCGTCAGGTCTCTCAACTCCGGGAATGGGTGGAGCACCAAACTCACGTCAGAGAAGTCTAGCTAGGAGACGGCTTGGGCGTTCACCGTCACCAAATCTCCTCGCTTGCCCGGGATTATCAAGAAACCTCAGCTCACGGTCCGCGAGCGTGCGGAAGGTATCCAACTCCGTGCCAATTAACGCAAGGATTTCTGGGGTTTGGTCTTAAAGTATATTGGGCCTCCAACGCAGATAATGTGGCCTCGCTCTCGGCAATCTCCCTACGTATAGTTTTGAGTATACCGTTTTCCTTAGAAAGGGCGATGCCTCTAATGTAGGCCTAAAAAGACTCCCAGAGAGTGGCCTGCGAAGACACGGAGTTAGTATTGATCTCGAAAAACTCCTCGATCGCCGACTCCGTCTCCGCACTGAAGACCGGATCGAGGAGGGAAAGTGGTTTCATTCTCCAGTGTCTGGTTCGGCCACGGTCTGGGCCCCAGCACAGGGTGACAGTCACTGGCGAGTGATCAGAAAGGGTCGTAGGGAGGATTGCCAAGCCCGATACGCTCCTTATCAATACAGCTGACACTAGGCACCTATCAATTCGGGAAAAGGAATCGTGAACCGAGGAGTAAAAGGAGTAAGAGCGGGAGTCGGGATAGAGGAGCCTCCATGCGTCAATCAGGGACAAGCGGGGAAGGGAGGAAAGTGCAGTGTATGCAGCTCTGGAGAGTTGACGGGGTTTGGAACCAGATCTGTCAAGGTCCACATCGAATATTGTGTTAAAATCGCCTCCCCAGAGAATTGGTATCAGCGGGAAGCCATCTAAGAGAGTCATAAGGTGTGTATAAAAATCGGGGTCGTCGATGTTGCGACCATAAATATTTAGCAGGACCACTTCCTTATTCTGTAGGGTACCATGGAGTAGCACGCATCTGCCCTGGGGATCAATTGACGTTGTAATGGGGATGAATCTAAGGCTCCTATGGATAAGGGTCATTACCACTTACTCTACCCAGAGTCGTGGGGTTAAGTACCTTTGAGGACCCCATGATTTAGCAAATTTTTCACATTATTCAGTGCATGCGTGCGTTTCCTGAAGGAACAGAATTTTAGTCCCATGTCTCTCGGCCTGGAGCTGTCGTAGTATAATTTTCTTATAGTTCCCCAGCCCCCGTACATTCCTGCTCATGAATGTTAGTTTCCTCACTTAACACTCCCGAGGCAGCCATAGAGGAATACGGGTGGATGAAAGTATGCCCCCCATGAACCGTGCTCCATGCGGTCCGATCCGTGACGCCATCGGGTCCATGGTGTTCTGAACTCTACCTTTTCTGCGAATACCAAGCTTTTTTTAACGTGTAACCCCATTCCCCCCACCCCATCCCACATCCCTCCCCCAAACAGAGGGATGAAACCCCATAGCCAAACAACCAAATCCAAAACAATGGCATCAACGCCTGGGGGGCCTGCGAACTGGCCTGGCGGCAATACTCCGAACCATGAGGCAATTTTAGGATAAACATAATGCCCGACAATGATATCCATTCCCACCCAGGGGGTGTCCCACGAGAGGGCAGGAGGGGGCAGGCATGGTCAACTGATAATGAACCAATATAACAGGTTTATAAAAAGTAACCTCCCGATCAACTGGATCGAGATGATATATGTGTTCAGTCACAGCTGTCACTAAGTGTCATAATGACAGCAGGGCAACGGGAAAGGAAGGCAGATCCAAGGAGGGCCCAGTGGCGAGCGAGGGAGCCCAGCAAGAGGTCAAACAACCCAGCAGGAGACTGTCGGGTGCACGTCGGAGGTGCCCAGAGAGGCCACAACGGTGCATAACCAATTAATGGGCTATAGCTGTCCAGTAGGGGCCCCCAGTGAGAGGTGAACGCTTACAGCGTCAATATCTCAACCAATGTAATGGTGAAGAAGGATCAACGTTAAAAGGAGTGCAGTTTTTCTCGGCCCGCGACGCCCAATAGGCGTCGCCACAGGTAATGACAGTATATCCCAAGATTATAAAAATTTCGGAACAGGACACAGCAGCATCCACTCAACAATTAGTTCATGTCGTGAAAAGCCAATGACTCCACGTGTAATCTGATGCAGCAAGGGATGGGAACCCAACAGTGTTCATTGCAAGTACAGTTCAGCCGGGGAAGTGTTCATCTATGAACCTGGAAGCCTCCTCAGGTAGCGTGAAGAAGTATACTCGATTCGCATGCTCGATTCGCAGTTTAGCGGGGTATAGCATGGCATATTTAACCTGGAACTCCCGCAGCCTCCTCTTCACCGCCAGGAAGGTCTTGCGTTCACGCTGGACCACCACCGAAAAGTCCGGATATAGATGGATCCTGGCTGCGCCCAAGAAAAGATCGCCCTTAATTCTCGCCGCCCTGAGGAGGGCATCACAGTCGCGAAAATTCAGGACTCTGGCTATAATAGGGCGCGGAGGGGCGCCAGGTCTGGGCTTCGCTGTGAGTGCACAGTGGGCTCTCTCGATCGCAAACTGTGGGGAGAGTTTTGGGTAGTCCAGGAGTTGAAGTAGCATGCCCTCCACATAGTCCTCCATAGGCTCTTGTATCCCGTCCTCCGGTACCCCGATGATGCAGAGGTTATTGCGCCTCGAGCGAGACTCAAGGTCCTCATTTTTCTTCTCCACCTCAGTAACACGGGCGGATAGCGTGGAGACCTCCGCATGGAGGGAACCTAGGCCATCCTCGGCGGTGCTCACCCGTGTCTCGATCTCGGCCACACGACCATCGGTTCTCTCCATATGCGCCTTAATATAGGATATCGTGCCATTCATGTCATCAAGTTTACTATGTATTGTGGTGAACCTCTCCCGGATGTACTCCATCATCTTCTGGGAGTCGGATGGTTCCAGTGTCAGTGGAGTGGAAGGTTCCTGTGTAGATGTCTCCGCCCCAGGGCGCCCTGCAGGCTTTGTGAACATATTGATAGAGGATTGCTTCTTGCCAGTTCGCGTCGACATAATGCCGGTAAGGGGATGAACTTAAGGCCAGAAGACCAGACAGGGGAGTGGACAGGGGTCCGAGGGAGGGCTCCCGGATCGTCTCAGGCTCCGTGTGAGTGGAGACAGAGCCAGAACAACAGGATAGAATATGGCGACTCCCCTCCAGATGGGGGGCCTAGTCACTGCTAGACTGCAGACCCCGGGACAAAGGGGCCTCCTCGGCCAGTCAATGAGAGTAGGCACCAGCAAGCAGTAGACAGCCCCAAGAAGTTCTGTAGGGGGTCAGGGCCCCCAAGCAGTGACCAGTCAGAGAGGCCGGAGGAACCGGGGACCTGGGTGTTGAAGTGGTGGGGTGATGCAGGGGTCCACCACTGTACAAGGCAATAAGGTGGTCGGCACTCAGTCCATTAGACGGAAGTCGTCGAGCGCAGGTGGAGGGGTTCGGAGCCCTGGAGCAGGCGTAGCGGAGGGTCCAGAGTGTGGGTGGTTTGGAAAGGGTAGGCCCCCCAGGTTGTCCCCGTCCCAGTTAGATGGACTACCAGCCACAGCCGGAAGTTGTAAAGACCCCAGGAGGGAGATCCCCCCCCCCCGTTGGCGTCGTAGGGTGTAGCCGGAGGGTGTTGCGGCCCGGGGAGAGACCACCAAGGGGCGGCTCTGAGCCAGCACACCCAAGCCTGAGGGTTCCAGGGAAAGGAAAGTGGGATCACCGTGACCAGTCCGACCCACGTGTAATGCCCGCAACCAGCGACGGGGGGACCCGTGTAGGTCGTGTGGTGCACCACATATCTGGGGCTCCAAGTGTCACCCAAGGTCTACGGGGTCGGGGATATGTAGGACAGGGTCCGCTGTCATGATGCAGGCGTAGAGGAGGACGGGGCCTGGGACAACTGACCGCCCGGAGCCGGATCGGTGCAAAAATCACACGTAGTCAGCACGCCGCCCAGGACGGGGCAGCGGAGCGAGTCGCTCTGGTATCCAGTTCAGGTCCCAGCTCACAAGGCGAAGGACGAGGCTGCGGCGTAGGCCATCCCCACTGGTGTCAGGCAGGAGAAGGCTGCCGCGCAGGGTGGGAGGAGCGCCCCTCCCCCACAGCAGGCCGCAAGCCGCGGGACCCAGGCGCGATCAGCTGGAGCTAAGAGCGGGGCCGAGGAAGCACCCGCTCCCGGCCCGCGCGCAAGGGGCCGCGGCTCCGAAGCAGGAGCGGCTCGGTGGGCGGAACTCGGCCAGTAGACGCCCGGCCTCACCAGCAGTCACAATAGTGTGTCAAATGTTCGAAATGCCGGGGCAAACAGGAGAAATTTGTCGGATAGGTGCCTCTTGGAACGGAGCTGAAACTCAGGCGGCCATCTCCAATGAGCGCAACAGCGCCCCCCTGTTAAAAGGTTTTCTGAGCCATTTCTGGGTGGACAGCTAGCTGGTGGGTGTGTTGCAGAGAGTGAGCGGGATTGATGTAAATCTGCCTGCAGCACATTACTGGTACCACCTAGCCACGCACGAGGAGACGTGTCATGGGAGCGGGGACTAAAGAAAGGTGAAAATGCAAAGCTGGGGGACTGAGCCTGTGTAGTGTCGGAGAAGGCCCCATCAGGTGCCAGTGAATGAAGCCGCATCTGAACGGAACCTGTGTACCATCTGTACCACTGATCAGTGACATTGTTATTCCTATGTTAACCTTGGCACAGCACCATGTAATTGGTGATTCCTCTACCAACGTTTTTACAGTCCCCCGAAGAGCATTCAATTCTTTGGGCTTGGTGGCAAGCCCAATTTCAAACATATTTGGAGGCTATTGCATAAAAAACATACCTTTCTTTTTGTTCTTGCGCCGCCGCCTGCGACTGCATCCGATTCCGAATAAAGAGTCTAGGGCAGCAGTGGCACTAATGTCGAAAGTGGCAAAGGCCGATCGTTGAAGCCAGGTTACCAACACCCGCCTCTCAGAGGGGAACTCAAGAGCTCCAGACAGTTAATTTAAAAATAATCCGGGCCGTGATGATAGTTGAGGCTGGCCTTGCTGGGCGCTAACTATCTCTCGACTTCACACGTGTGTCAGGTCAGGGAGGGACTCTGCAATATTGTAGCAGTCAAGGCCTGGGCAAACTCTGCCTCCAGTCCCAGGCTCGTCGCTAATTGCAACAGAAGCCATCCCTATACCACCCTTGCGCTCGCATTGCAAAGTCACCTTGCAGAGTAACCCCTCCTTCCCCCACTGTTCCAACAAGGTAACGGTTGTTCAGCTGAGTCTGACACTTGACCGGGCAGGAGAGAGAGAGAGAGACACATAATGCATTGTCGGGGTGATTATCCCAGGGGGCCGCCAGAGCTGTCCGCGGACCTCCAGGCTGGGGAGGCACCAACTTCTCCCGTGTCCCCGAAGGAGTATGACACACGCACACAAGGAGCAAGGCAATTACTGCTGTTTATTAGAGTAACGGCAGGGATACGCTTAGTCCTTATGCATCCAGAGAAGCTCTCATCCTTAGTGGGGCTTGCAAGCCCTTTTTACAGCAGTATGATGCAGTACTCGCGTCACCTGGGAAAATCATCACAAAACCTAACGCCACTTTGGATTGGTTCGCCGAGTGGTAGGGTTAGTATATGTCCCCTATGGGAAGAAATGTTAGTGGATGAGGACAGGTCAGGTGGTATACTTGGGCTATCCCTAACAGTTGCTACTTTGGAATTGTTACAAGGGGACCCTTGGTGATTGGCTATGAGTAATGGTGTCAGTAATAAGCCCCCTTGTATTCTGATTGGTTCTCCCGCGAGCCCCCAAGCCTGGGACCATCGCCGTTCCCAGCCCGCAGTGTACCTGACATTAGCAACAATGTGCAACTATGTGTTAGTGCAACAATGGACAGGTCTGCTTTTGGGCTGGTGGGCAGGTCTTTCCCATCGCTGAAGGTGTCCAGCTTTGCCGCTTTGTTGTTGGGACTCTGGTGACTTTCTGTCTCGTGAGCTTGGCATCTTGTCAGTTCGGCTTGGTCACGTGTGGGGAGACCGTAGCTGGAGCAGAATTATGAGCAATAGATTTTGTATTCTGTCTCTGAGGGCTTGGCACTTAGAGGTGTAACCTTGGCGCTGGGCCACAGCGTGCGGGTTGCAACATTGTGGCCTTGGCTGTGGGCCCTTGTTCTGCATGGTCAGCACTTTTCGCTCTGGGAGGGTTTTCATTTGCGAAGCTCCGGCCTGGGGACTCTTGCTTGCGGCCTACTTGGCCCTAGTTCGTGGTTCGTGGGTGACAGTACACGATCCTTATTATGGGGATCGCAGGGTGACAAAGCATCATAGGCAGTATTAGATATACATGGTAGCATCTTCATAGGGATAGGTAGCAAGGAAGCATCAGCAAGCAAATGAGCTCTTCAGGCGTCTTGCGTTTCTGCGGTGCTGTAGAAGGCCTATGTGAAAAAAAACAACGATGCAGGTCTGTGGGTGTGACAGCCCGCTACGTCATAGCACGGAGTATGTTCTTCATGTGGGCTGGTGTGTGAGTGACCAGTGTGCATGGTGGCACGTGTGCTCTTGTCTGTTGGCTATGTCGTCATGGCATCTCTAACGATGTGGATACTTGTGGCTGTTGTTTTAGTCGAGCTGATCCATGTTGCAGGCGTCGGCTTGAGCATGGCGTGCTGGTGGGCATACCCCTCGTATGTGTAAGTTTTTGAACCAGGGTATTTTGTCATCTGGCAAGTACGTGAACTCCTCTCGAGGGGGTGTCTGGGCCGCGATCCCCTAGGGCATGGTCTGGATGAAATTGGGGGGAGGGTGTTCTCTCGTTCTCCCACTTCAGTCCCCCCTCTGGTCGACTTGTCAACCACAAAATCATCCTTTTTCTTGTCTCTTTTTAATGTCCATACTTTCGTTATTCCAGCCAAGTGTCCGTAGTGGTTGATATGATCTTCAAATGACCAGTACATATAAACACATCCGCCGCCGGGTTTTCAGTACACCCATCTTCCGACATAGCTCCTCGGGTCCCTTGGGTTCTCCACCTTAACGGATGGTGGGTCTAGGTGATTTTCAAGTATCTGTTTGCGCAACCTTTCCCTTTCTTGTATAATCATGTCTGTGTGCTTGTCGTCTTCGGCTGGTAGCAGGGCGTGCATGCCGACCATCTCCATCATCTCATCCGTTGTACGTGCTTTTCTTGCTTTCCAAATCCTTATTCCTTTTAACACAGCTATCCCTACTATTAAACAGCCAATTATCAATGTCAGTCCATCCGATAGCCAGGAGAGCATCCACGACCATAGAAAGGAGAACCAGCTACCATCTTTTTTTACTCCTTTACTTTCTTCAACCATTTTCGAGTGCATCACGGCAAGTTGTGTTACTGCTTCAGTAAGAGTTCCATTATCTGCGTCATTAGCAGGGCTAAATGTGCAACATGATTGTCCAATTTTCGCACAAACTCCTCCTTCCATTGCCGTGAGAAGGTCCAGCACATACCTGTTTTGTAGTGCCACCATTCTTACTGCCCTCAGTTCTTCTTTTATTGCATTGAATCCGTTCACTGTTGAATTAATGGTCATCATTAGCTCCCAGCGGTTAATCTGGAGCCATTTTGCATTTGCATATGCCTGTAGTCCTGGGTGTATTATTGATGAGAAGAACATTGCTGCTCTACTAAATAGTCTGTGTTCTGGTGGAATGGAGGTGAGAGCAGTCTCCGATCTTCCCCACAGGTAGTTTCCCGTCAGTGGTTCTCCTTGTCTTTTCACTCTTGACATAATGATTGTGTCGCTGTTCTCGTCACCTTCTTCAACCTTCAGAGATCTTTTCCTCCTCTTATTTCCTTCATCCATCTTGGGGAAGTTGGCCATATTGACGTGTTTCGGAGGCATGACCAGAGATGGTACGTTGACATGTACCATAGTGCATATCCCATTCCATGATGGAGGCAATGTGTGATATGCCTTATTACCACAGGCCCAATAGTGATCCATTATCATGCTGTCCCTGCACCCCCCTCAGGTATCAGTATTGTACCTTTACAGTTGTTGTTGTTTCCAGCATCAACATCACAGTTGTGTTGATAGCACAGTGTGGGAGCAGTTAGAGGTTGTATAGTTATTGGATCTTCGTCTTTCTCCAGCCATGTTAACAGTGGTACATTTTTTACCCACTCCATCCAACACTTATGGTTTGTGTCGTTTATTGAGTGCGCATTTTCGTTTGTTACCATATTTCTCCCCACCACTCCATCTGTCCATCCTTCATTAGTGTATATCTTTCCATATATTACAATGAGTGCTCTTTCCCAACAACCTTGTTCACCTGCAATTTCACTTGCATACCAGTCACACGGCAGGTATTCTAATGTTACTTTCTTTGTTTCTCCTTTATCAGGGCCATCTGTTATGTATCTGAATCCTTGTGTGTGTAGGTGGTAGCTGTTGTACATCTTAAGTGTTTTTATGAAGTTATTTTCATATGGGTATGAGTCTCTTGTCTTCCATTGTAACAATGCTACTGTCCCTTTTGAATCATCTTCTTGTTTGGAACAAGGCCATATACATCAGGCACTCTACTGTCCTCGCTGGTACTTCAGTAGCTACAAACGTCCTCGATGCGCTCATGGCGTATGGGATCAACGAGTACACATAGCAGTTGTCCCTAGTTGTCTGCTTACTCATTTTGGACATGTGCTGATACCACTTGTTGTTTGTGACGTGTGCTGAATCTGTGATATATGTGTCAATCCCATCATTATCTCCATATGTACTACGTTTCACCCTATTCCCAGTACCTCTTGTGTTACTTGTACCACCTGACACCGTACCTGTTGCAGCTGTGGGAGGGAGTACGTTAATTTTAGGAGCAGCAAAAATTCGATAAGCATAGCGTGTCTGCCAGACAGAGGCAGCTATTAGACCAGTGATTACCAATACACCTACAATCTTTATTACAATACCTAATATCACTGGCATTTTTTCTTACCTTTGCTGCGGTCCTGCAGCCTATTCTTTGTGATGTTAAAGATGCCCGCCTGAAAATCACTAAAAAATATGCGTTAAGGTGTTAGTTGTCAAGCTCTCCCTATTAGTCGTTCAGTGCCCAGGCGAAAAGTTGTTCCCACGCTAATCTCAGTGACCTATCTCTCAGAGCTGGTAAGTGCTCGTGAAGGTGTGGGAATGATTGTTCTATGGCCAAAATGAACGTGTTGTAATACACACGTATCCTTCTTTTTAGATATTTTGTTCTCTTTATATGGTATACAAATTGGTGTGACGGGGCCTCAGGGGTGTTGTCATCTGTGTGCAGCATTTACCCCTTGGCACAAAACGCAACATTAGTAACTTCACTTTTCTATATACAAAAACATTTACGCGCAATACCTGCATATGTGAGACAAAAAGAGAAAGAGAACATGCATAGGGCCGGCAAGTGTGGTGCAACCTCACAACATATTAGGCAATGTCGTTTATTCGGATAGTGGCATGGGCGGGCTGGTTTGGACACAGGTTTGTTTGGCCTGGGATCTCGTGACCGTGGGGTGGGCTGTGGGTAAATGTCCAGAGTTTTTAGTGTCTGTGGGTGTGTTTAGGGGCAATGTCACAATTGTCTTTTGTTGCAGATGCTGCTGTATTGTCCTTAGTTGTTGTTGTTGCTGCGTCCACACCTTTTTATCGCTCAGCTTTACAGCTCTGGGAGCTACTGCTTCCACCAGGTGGGGCCCTGTAAAACGAGGGTTGTTCCACCTTCTGTTAAAGTTGCGGAGGAGAACGCTGTCTCCTTCCGCAATAGTCCAGTTTGTTTTTTGTTCCTGCTCCTCGTTGGTTTCTTCTTGTTCAGTAGTCTTCGACCCGCCCTGCGTGCGCTCTAGCTGTTGAGAGATAAAGGCGACACTAGTAATCAAGGAAGACACATATTGATACATTTCATCACCAAAAACATCTGCAGAGCTGTCATAATCGGTGAAGGCCCTTGATGGTGGTGTAAGCGGAAGGCACATCTGACATCCAGTCACCACCTCGTGGAGTGTGAGGTGGTGATCCAACCCTGTCCTATTCCTTAACTCAAACAGAGCCAAGGGGAGGCAGTACAACCAGCTTTTCTTAGTTGTCTGCTGTATCTTCGCAATTTCTTCTTTCAGGAGGCCATTCAAGCGTTCACACATACCGTTAGCCTGCGGGTGATATGCACATGCAAACTTGTGCTCGATGCCAAGTAGTGCAGTAATGTGCTCCAACATTTCAGTTGCAAAGTGTGGGCCATTGTCTGACCGCTGCACTTCGCAAACTCCCCACCGGGGGAAAACCTCCCTTACTAAAAATGTTGCTACTCTGAAGGCGTCTGCGTGTGAACATGGCCCAGCCTCAATCCACCTTGAAAATGGGCATACCAATACAATCATGTATCTGTATCCTTGACATACATTGATCATGTCAACGTAGTCAATGTGAAGGTGCAGGAAGGGTCCATCTGGCCGGGGTATAGTACCTTTTATCACTTGCAGCGTGTGACCGGCTGTGAACTGTTGACATGTTAGGCATTTGCTGATAAAGTTTGCAACATGTGAATTTAATTCAGGACAGAACCATGCTTCTTTTATTCGTGATGCAATTACTTCCTTTCCGGTGTGTGTTGGATGGTGTAACTGAGCCAGGGCTGTGTTCAACAGGGCTAGTGGCATAACCACCTTTCCTGTATTATTTTGACGTCATAATGCATCTGTGGGGGACATTGTAAACCCTGTTTTTACCCATAGCTCTTTTTGCCCCATGGGTGCAGCTGCCTGCAATTACATTATCTGTGTGTCAGGGATGTGTGAGTACCCCTCCTTCCTCAACATCTGTCTTGCCCCCGCCCTCCCCTCCCCCTTCTGCTTTTCTGGGAGGGTCCACATTTCACCAAAATATGCAGCATGTTTGGCATGTGCGTCTGCTGTTTCATTACCTTTTGAGATAGGGTCATCTCCATTTGTGTGTGCCTGACATTTTACCAGGGCTATTTCTTTAGGATCATTAATTACCTCATTCAGTTCAGCAAGCAGGAGGGCATGTTGTACCGGGGTACCATCAGCTCTTCTGAACCCCCTTCTTTGCCATTTAATTAATCCTGAGTGCACCGTTGATGTTACATATGCACTATCTGAATAAATTGTTACTCTCTTGTCATAGCTCTCTTTTAGTGCCAAAATTAGGGCCACTAATTCTGCTGCCTGAGCCAGGTAATGTTGTGGCAGTTGGACACATTCTACTGGGACATACATCCAGTCTTCTGTTAGCCTTACCACTGCTGCTCCTGTCATTCTTAACCCATCACTCTGGTCACTTGTTGAGGACCCATCAATGTACATTATCCCCCCCACCCCCTCTAGAGCATTTTCCTCAACCTTTCTTGTGCTGGAGTACATTTCGATGGCCTGTGTGCAATCATGTACATAGTCACCATCTTCAACCACCTCTGCTATGAATCTCGCTGGGTTTACATTGCTGCATCTTACAATTGTCAATTCTGGTCTGGAAAGTATTATCTCATATCCTGATGCCCTCTGTGTGGTCAATGTGGATTTGGGCTTGTTCAAAATGGCAAATAGTGCATGTTCCACAAATAGTGTGGTAGGGCACCCCATTGTTATTGATGATGATTTCTCCACCGCAAATGCTGCGGCGGCGAGGCTCTGTTCGCAGGGGAAGTGACCCAACATTACAGGGCCCAAGTGTCCGCTGTAAAAAGCTACTGGTTTGTGTCCCATGCTTGTTTTCTGAGTCAGTACTGCCTTCATTACTGCTGAGTCGCAATGTGAAAAGATAAAAAAATTGGTGTTCATAGCTTGGAGTGGCTAGCACTGGTGCCGTTGAGATGGCGTGTTTTAACTCTTCAAATGCCTCTTTCATTTCCCTTGTCCACCCCAACCTTTTGTCCCCCTTCTGCGCTTCTCTGAGGGCCTCGAGTAGGGGTCCTATGTATGAGCTGTAATCAAAAACCCACGCCCTGCAGTAGTCGCATTGGCCCAGGAACTGCTGCAGCTCCCTCACTGTCTGTGGTTGCGGTGTGTTTTTTATCGCTTGTGCTCTTTGTGGTGCAATGTGTCTTCCATTCTGTGAGATGAGTTGACCAATATAGAGCACCTGTTCTTGGCAGTACTGTAGCTTTTCCTTGTCGACCTTGTACCCCTTTTCAGCTAACACTGTGAGCATTTTAACTGAGTCCTTCCTACACTTCTCTTCTGTGGAGCTGCAAATCATTATGTCATCTACGTATTGCAGCACCGTGCTCTCCATTTCAACGTTTGCCAGATCCATTTGGATTACTCTGTTGAAGATGGATGGTGATTCACAGTACCCTTGGGGCAGCCTAGTGTGTTTCCATTTGGTGTTGTGGTATGTGAAGCTTGTCAGGTCCTGTGAGTCTGGGTGCAGGGGTATCGAGAAAAAAGCATTTTTGAGGTCAATCATGGTGAACCGTGATGCCTCTGCTGGTATCCCACATAGTATTGTAGTTGGGTTAGATGCTATAGGGTACTCTGCCTCAACAATGTTGTTCAAAGGCCTGAGGTCCTGGATAAAACGCAAAGAGATCCTCCTTTTGCTTTGCGTACAGGGTACACGGCAGTGTTGCAAGGTGATTCTGATGGTACTAGTATACCATTATTTATCAGGGCTGTTATTGTTTCATATATGCCCTCATCTGCCTCTTTTGAAAGCAGGTATTGTTTCACTCTCGGTAGCATTGCTCCTTTTTTCATTTTTATTTTTCCTCCTCCAATGCTCTTGATGCAGCCAACGTCGTATGGACTGGTGGTCCACAGAGATGCTGGTACTGCTGCCATGTCCTACTCATCAAATGGCGCTGGTGTAGGGGTAGGTGCCTCTAGCACCATTGCCATTTTCTGTGCCAACTGCCTGTATGTTACCTTCAACCAAATGTTAATGCTCATCCCAAACACCATCTGTCCTTCACCATTGTCGTCTGAGAAGAGCTCCTCATCAGACACCTGTGTGAGCCTGCACCCCTCTGCCAGTGCTATTACTGCTCTCCATGCCCTCCCCTCCCTATCTTGGGCATGTATCGCGATGTAGTCTGCAGTCGCCATAATGCTCTCGATGCTTACTGAAATCAGTTTCCCCTCTTTTTCACTTGCTGGTGCCTTTGGTCTGAATAAGTATGCTGCTGGCCTCCTCCAAATTTTGCCCTCAATTCCAGGCAACCATGCAATCGCCATGTCCGTCCCATATTGAAATACCTCTGCGTCTACAGGCTCAGCCCGGGCCACTGTTTTACCACAGTAAGCCTGCATTATTTGTCGTGCTGTGAGCATGCTAATTCCAGGTGTAGAGCAAATTATTCCTTTCTCCGTGAAGGAGATCGTCATACTCAATCTGCTCATTATGTCCCTACCAAGTATGTTAACTGGTGACTGCTTTGAGTACAGAAGTGGGAGAGATATGTCATGGTCTCCTATAGATAAAGAGATGTTATCAGTGAAAGGAACCAACCCTCGAGCCCCAGAGAATCCTTGAGTGTGCATGGCTTTGCCTGACATTTTAAAATTACCCTCCCTTATGCAGGACTTGATAGCCCCTGTGTCAACTAGGAAGGACATTTCTTTGTCACCTATCGCTACCTGTATGCGTGGTTCCTCCGCACTAGTAGGTGTTACCGATAGGATGGGACACATCAAAGACATCTGTGGGCTGTCCTATTGTGGATATAGTGACTGACCGTTTCCTGTGTAAGGGTTGTGACCCAATATTGTCACCTTCCCCAGCTGTGTATGCTGTAGTTGTTCATTAGTTGTTGATACTGCATTGTCCTGTACTTGTGTAAGCTGTTGTAACGGTTGCACTTGATGGCGTTGTGTTGCTATCGTCTGTTGCTGTGGTGGTGTGTTTGTTTGTACCTGTTGCTGTGGTGGTGGCTGTTGCAGTGGTGCTTGTTGTTGTGGTAGGCATTGTTGTACTCCCTGTTGTTGTTGGAAAAGCTGTTGTTCTCCAATATGCCCTTGTTCCCCCCAGGCTGGTTGGGTGGGCCTCATCCTACATGTGCGTGACATGTGTCCCACCATCCCACAGATCCAACATATTGGTGGTTCTCTGGTCTGCCATGGGAAACTCCCTGTGTTGTCCTGGTACCCTTGCTGTCCGTTAGTGTAGTATCCTCGGAACCCTCCTCCTTGCTATTGTACAGGTTGGCCATATCCTCTCCCTCTCATCATTCCGCCCTTCCCCCTGTAGTTGTTATAGTATCCATTTCCTATTGACATGTACCCTCCTCCTGCGGGAGCCGCGTATGGTGGGGGTGGTGGCATCTGCTGTGTTATAATCTGGGTTGGCTGCTGTAATTGTGCTGCTTGTTGTTGTGTTGTGTCTGGAGCTGCTACCACTGGCGTTGTTATTAGTGCTCCTTCCATTGTATATTTGGATAGCTTTTTCTGCACCAATTTTGCCTCCTCTGCCTTTCTATCCTGTTCCTTTTGTTTCATCTTTTCTTGCCACATCCTGCAGTGATGTATTATAGTTAGTTGTATTTCTTGCCAGGGCTTAGCTTCCATCCCCACTATTTTCTTCAGCTGACTTTGTACTGGCTCAGGGAGCCATTGTACTAATATGTGGTATACAATTGCTGGTGTTTTATCCCACTGCTCCTGAGTTTCCAGGCGCCACTTCTCCTGAATCTCCTGGATGTAATCAACAGGATCTTCATTTTCAGGCATCTTGCGTGATGTAATGGCTCCTATGTCGGATGTGTCTGGGTACTGAACCCTCAATGCCTGCCACAGTGCATGTCTGCAGTTGGCAAATGGCGCTCCATCGTGTGACGTGTCTGTTATCGTACCCCTGGGAAGCCTGCCCTTTTCAAAATGTCGTCTGCAGTATCCCCCAATATTGATATTAAGAGTACCTTCACGTCCCCCATGGCTAGTTTCTGCCCCGCAGTGCGTTTCTCCATCTTATATATCAACCTTCCTGCTCCTCCACTTAATGATGGGAGTTTGCATTTTATGTTCTCTTTGTCAGCATGTTTCCAGGGGACATATTGTGGTCTGGCCCCTCCCCTTTCCAATAGTGGCATTAAGTTGTAACCTCTCATTTTCCCCAGTGCCTGTGGGTTAATGTCAGTGTATTCATCCTCTTCCTCTGTGTCAGGTAATTCTGTTATCATATCGATAGTATAGTGGTTTGTCCTATCTTCTCCTTCATCCTCCCTCCCTCTTCTATTACCCTCTTGTTTCACCGCAGGCGTGTTTGCTCCTTCTTCCTGCCTGCATCCCGGGAGGTCTCTGAGCCTGCCGACATATGGTGTGTGCGCAAGGTTTGGCGTGGGTGGGCGTGGTGTTTGTGTTACTGTTTGTGGCGTTCTCCTTTCTACCTCACTTACCTGCTCTTCACCCTTCTTATTTTAGTCCCTTTTCCCGCATGACCATGGTGACTCGCGGCTGGTGCGTGTTATGTACAGTTTATCTAAACTCTCCCTTCTGCCATCTCCTCCATTTTTCGCCAAACATTCCTCCTCCTCGCTGCAAAATCCATCAAGAAACAACAAACCCCACTCTGTGCGTTTCTCACCATCACCGTCCTTAAATCTATTAAGTCCGCTTCCAGGTGCTCTTCTCCTTTGACGGTTGCCCCTTTAGTTGAATTTGTAGCTACCTTCGGGTCCTGGCGTGTGTATGTTCTTACTCCGTGCTCCACCCTCCTATCTCCACTCTCTTCATCCTGTTTCTCCATTATTTCACCATCTATTTCCGCTCTCTTCCTTTTTAATTTTTCCATCACCTCACTACTTACCTTAGCTAATATCCTTTCTCCCTCTTCCTTCCTTTCCCATTTTTCCCTTTCCCTTTTTAATATGCTCTCTATTACTTTACCTTCTTCATATTTCCTGGTGCTTTCAGATAGTATTTTCCTTTTCCACAGTTCCATTTCCCTTTCCTTCTCTTCCTCCCTCCGTTTAATGTCTCGTTGCTCCACACGGGTTACCCTCTCTGCTTTTGCCTTCATCCTCTCCGCTTCCCTCTTCTTCTCTTCCATTCGCTCCTTCATCCTATCTATTCTCCTTTCTCTCCTTCTTCCTTCCCCGTGTTTCTTGCTCGAGCTGTCTGATCAGTGCACTTCGCGCATCTCTCAATTCAGCCAACCTTTCCTCCAGCATTTCTTCCTCTACCGGTGACAGTTGGCCTTCTCTCGTGTTACTCACTTCGATCACTGTCTGCGTGTTACCCATGTCTTCCTTAGTCATCCTCCTTACTGCGTCCTCTTCTTCCCCTGTTAATGTCCCTCAGAGCTTTAGGAGCACCTGTGCTGCTATCCATTCGGCTGGTCCTATGTTTGCGATGTGTTCCTCACTTTTCTTCCCTCCTTCCGCGCCTGCCTACGTGGAGCTTGAACCTACCATACTCGTCACCTCCTCCCTCCTCTGGTAGCTATCTGTAGCAGCGTATGGTGGTGGGCTGTATGCAGGGTTTGAGTACCCCTCAGCGGCTGTCAGTTGTTGTCTGGTGGCTTCACTTAATTCCGTTACTGGGTACAACCCACCTTCCTCCTTCTTTACTGCCTTCGCCAGGGTCATATCTTCTGTCCCTTCCTTCTTCACCTTCTCGTCTGGTATTGCGCCTGATCCTTCTTTCTCCTTCTTACCCTCTTCTGTGCATGGTGTATTGGTGCTTGCCGTGCCCCTGCCCCCTCCTTCCTCCTTTTCCTTCTTGCCCTCCTTCGTTTCTTTGCTCCCCTTCTCCTCTGTTACTCCTTCCATAGTGAACATCCCTGTTGCTCCTTGCCTGTCTCCCTGGAACATCTTCCATAAGTTGAACATCTCTATATGGTGAGCTAATTTCTTCCCCTTGTACGTGTTGTGTATGTATGTCAATAGCGAGTGTTGGGTGTATGGGTCAAAGCTGCCGCTAGGCGGCCATGGTGTCAGTATTTTGTTATCTGTTCCTTGTGTCCAATCGATGCTATACTTGATAATTTTCTCCTTGTATGGTGTTAGCGTTGTGTAAATATGTTGGAGGGGTGTAGTTAAAGTGTTTCCTCACACTCCAGACCCCAACCTGTAGGATGAGGCCATATTACACTTTTCTTTTCCCCAATAGTAACCTTCTTTACCTGGCCCCGTAAATTGGGGACTTCCGACCGTCTGCTGAAAAGTAATACAATTGGAAATGTACAGTTTTTTCCTGTTTTATTTGTCCCCCTTGATGTCCCCCTTGATGTCACTAATACGTCCCCCTACGGCCACGGCGCACAAAGCCCCCTACGGCTGCGTGCCCTGTGTGACGTGCTTTTACAGCCGCCCCACCTTTCCTTCTTTCCAAACTTCTCCCTCCCCTTTTCAACCACCTTGCTTAGCATGACCGGCGTTCTCCGTGCGCGGTCACCTCACCTCTTCTATGCCACCCTTTCCCCACTTCCTATCCCCCGGCCACCCCTTGATCAACACCAGATGGTCGCGGTGTCCTATAGAAGCCCTACGGGTGACGTCACCAACTTCTTCAAACTACTACCGGTAAGAAACCTTTGTAAAATGAAAGAGCGCGTGATATGTTTTAACTCTTTTGTCCCCCATAAACCCCACAGCTGTCCTCTCGCTACAACCGGAGCAAGGTAACCATCAATAAACTCTTATAATCGGACAGCGCACGCTGCGTCGCCTCGCGTGTGATACGCCCCTCACCAGGGGGGCTTAACCAGCCAATTATCTTCCGCACTCGGAAACAATCTAGCTACCTCCTGCGGGGAAACTTCATCTACCTAACGAGCTGCAACACTCAATTAGTAGGGATCCTCATCTACTCATTGATCTAAAATGCCAATTCATAGGAAACCACACCCCTTCCCTACAGGTGCCCGCGATCTGAACAAATCAGTGCCTTCTAACAACCACACGTGGTGCCTTTCGATCCCACCCAATTCACTCCGTGACGCGGTAGAAGACGTTCCTCATGCCTGTCCTGCCACCACTCACTCGTCGATCATCACTTATATCAAATCTTTTACAGCACACTGTAAACACCTCCCGCCACCCTTTTGACAACTCCTTCCCCCTCCTGCACAACATTACGTCGCTTGTTGGGTGTGTCATACTCACCAAGTTCTCTTGAGGTGGGGCCGCTCGACTGCGTGCACCCCTCCAAAGCGGCTCGCCACCTCCCCTCGTCTGGACCACGTCTGGACACTCGCCAACTGCGGGATACTTCTCGAGCTGGCACACGAGGGCCAATAGCCGGATTGCGCTGTCCGGTCTTCTCTCAGTTCCGCGATGGTCCTGTAGTCCTCAAAAGGGGGCAGCGGCAGAGGGGGCCTCCCTGCCGGGTCGCCTCATAGCAAGAGGCCTTGGGATAATGCTCTCAGGGAAACGGACATCAAACAGATCTCAGCAGTGCCTCCAACTTGTTGGGGTGATTATCCCGGGGGGCCGGCAGAGCCGTCCGCGGACCTCTGGGCTGGGGAGGCCCCAACTCCTCCTGTGTCCCAGAAGGAGTATGACACACGCACACAAGGAGCAAGGCAATTACTGCTGTTTATTAGAGTAACGGCAGGGATACGCTTAGTCCGTATGCATCCGGAGAAGCTCTCATCCTTAGTGGGGCTCGCAGGCCCTTTTTACAGCAGTATGATGCGCTACTCACATCACCTGGGAAAATCATCACAAAACCTAACGCTACTTCGGATTGGTTCCCTGAGTGGTAGGGTTAGTATATGTCCCCTATGGGAAGAAATGTTAGTGCATGAGGACAGGTCAGGTGGTATACTTGGGCTGTCCCTAACAGTTGCTACTTTGGAATTGTTACAAGGGGACCCTTGGTGATTGGCTAAGAGTAATGGTGTCAGTAATAAGCCCCCTTGTATTCTGATTGGTTCTCCCGCGTGCCCCCAAGCCTGGGACCATCGCCGTTACCAGCCCGCGGTGTACCTGACATTAGCAACAATGTGCAACTATGCGGACAATGGACAGGTCTGCTTTTGGGCTGGTGAGCAGGTCTTTCCCATCACTGAAGGTGTCCAGCTTTGCCGCTTCGTTGTTGCAACCTGTGTCCCAGACGTGGGACCCTGGCGACTTTCTGTCTCGTGAGCTTGGCATCTTGTCAGTTCGGCTTGGTCATGTGTGGGGAGACCGTAGCTGGAGCAGAATTATGAGCATTAGATTTTGTATTCTGTCTCTGAGGGCTTGGCACTTACAGGTGTAACCTTGGCGCTGGGCGCGCAGCGTGCGGGTTGCAACATCATGGCCTTGGCTGTGGGCTCTCGTTCTGCATGGTCAGCACTTGCATTTCGCTCTGGGAGGGTTTTCGTTTGCGAGGCTCCGGCCTGGGGACTCTTGCTTGCGGCCTACTTGACCCTAGTGGGTGACGGTACATGATCCTTATTATGGGTATTGCAGGGTGACAAAGCATCATAGGCAGCATTAGATATACATGGTAGCGTCTTCGTAGGGATAGGTAGCGAGGAAGCATCAGCAAGCATATCAGCTCTTCAGGCGTCTTGCTTTTCTGCGATGCTGTAGAAGGCCTATGTGAAAAATAACAACGATGCATGTCTGTGGGTGTGACAGTCCGCTACGTCATAGCACGGAGTATGTTCTTCGTGTGGGTTGGTGTGTGAGGGACCAGTGTGCATGGTGGCACGTGTGCTCTTGTCTGTTGGCTATGTCGTCATGGCATCTCTAACGATGTGGATACTTGTGGCTGTTGTTTTAGTCGAGCTGATCCATGTTGCAGGCGTCGGCTTGAGCATGGCGTGCTGGTGGGCATACCCCTCGTATGTGTATAGTTTTGAACCAGGGTATTTTGTCATCTGGCAAGTACGCAAACTCCTCTTGAGGGGGGTGTCTGGGCCGCGATCCCCTAGGCCACAGTCTGGATGAAATTGGGGGGAGGGTGTTATCCCATTCTCCCACTTCAGCATTTTCTCTCCAGCCGGGCCCCAGATGGGGCTCAGCCCTGAATTAACTCTCCTGATGGGGGCCTGGAGCTGGGCCCTGGAGCCCCCACGTACTCTGCACCCCTGAGTGACAGTCCCCAAAATCAGAAAGGTGCGAGGCTGGTGTCGGTGTGAGTTCTGCCTGGATGGCTACGGCCCTGCAGGCCACAGGCAGGCGCACTGGCCTGTGACCAGCAACATGCCACACGACAAGGAGAGGAGGACTCACCCAGCAGAGCACACTACCTACTCCTGCGCCGTTCTGCTCTCACTTTACCTTCTTTCAGAGCTAGCTCATGAGGGATGAAAACCAGCAGTGAAGCTCACGAGTCACACGTGCTGCTGCTGTGCTGCGCCACTGTGCTTGCTGTGGTGGCCATGCCCCCTCAGGAGATGGCCACGCCCCCTCAGAGGTCGCAAAACATTGGCAGAGGTCACCAGCCAATCGGCAGAGGTTGCTCTTGCGACCTCTGGTGACCCCTAAATGACATCCCTCAGTTCCTCCGGAATTTTAAAGAAGGCTCCCGGGGGTGTGGGGGGCGGGGATGAGGCCTACGCGCTCACCCCTCTTGTGCTCTCGGTGTGGGAGGAGCGGGGGGCCTGAACCAGACCCCACCACCTACCTCCTCGTGGTCCGCCATCTCGGGCCCGCTCCAATCCGCGCACTTGAATAAGGTATGCGTGGAACTACAGTGCGGCTCAGGGACTGTGTCGGCTCAATTGAACGCATCAGGGCCAAAACGCAGGTTATTTTTGGAGCTCCGGGTCCGTTCTTTTGTCCACCACGTAGCTCAGGGTGGGGGCTCCACAGGGGGGTCACATTGGCAGCATTTGGGGGATACCTGGGGAGGGCTCTTCTCCACAATGCGCCCGGCTGGCGGGGAGCGACGCAGAGGGGCTAGGTCATCTCTGCGCCCCCCCTACCCCATGGCCAATCGGCTTATTTGAAACCAAAACACGAATAAATAAAAATAAAAAGCAGATAAGAGCTGTTTGCAGAAGAATGGCGGTGATGATTCCATAAGCAGTCTATAAAGGGGCCTCTGTGGACTAATAGCTGCATCTTGGTTCCCTTAGGTCTTATTGCAGGGTTTACCCATTCACTCATTGAGAATCTGGGCCGTTCGATGGTGAGTTCTGGACCGAAGAGATGTTTTTAATTTAGCAGTTGTTACTTATCACACTCTTAATGTATTCATGTTTGAACACAAAGCACGTACAATCTCACAATTAGGATCGGTGGTGTCAATTCTTGTAGAACAGACTGCTGTGTCATTCAAATGGCTTAATATTATTTTGCAGTATGTATTGTGGTAGGAAAGTTGTCTTGGGAAAGCACGTGTGCAAAACACAATAGTGGTGTGTTTTCCCACTTCTTTGAACAAGAAATAAAGATGTAACTTTGATTACTAATGACCAGATTCTCTGTCTGTTTCCTGTTGTTGCCCTGCTGGTCGTGCAGCTGTGCTAGGATGCGAGCAGTATTGTGCTGTGTTGATGTTGGATTGTTCTAATGCATGCAGTGTGTTTGATTATATTCTGAATATGATCATTTTTGTCTGTTATTTTTCTTGATAGTTGCAGTCCAGTGTTTGGAGACCGTGTTTCAGATCAGAATAGAGGATAGACATCTTGCGACAGCAGAGCCTTTGGAAGAACTTTTTACAAATAACTTTTGCAAGGTATGTTTCCGCAGAGTCTCCATGTTTTAGTAACCTAAGAAGTGTGTACATCTTGCAGAATCTGTTATGATCCATGTGAGCCGTTTTACCTTTTAGTACTTTGCTTTTGTTTGGGTACTACTAAGTGGCAGCAGATCTTCCGAATACTGTGTACTGCGAAAGTTCAAGGAGACATCCAGTGCTTAATTTGTGTGATTGGGGGCTGGGGGGATAGCCAAGATTCAGCCCTGCCACTTATTTCCGAGCCCCTGCACTTATTGTTGATTCCAGCTCGATTATGTTGTGGTGTTTTGGCAACCTAAATATTTTAACCGGCAGTCAGTCAGTCAGTCAGTCATAGTAATATAACAGTGCAATGTTCAAAATTGCTGGGGGCGATTTAGCTCCTACCTCTACCAGGAGAGCCTGGCTACCTTGAAGCCAATAACTACCAAGGACTACCTTTGGCTCCCAAGTCCCAGTGGTGCCTTGCAAACATGCAGATATGACATTATCTTTGAGTGTTTGAAAATGTTAATAAAGAAGAACTAGGACACATCTAAACATAATGGATCATACTTAATAGCCCCAAAATGTTACTCTGCATCTCATGTTGAAGTTAGATTTGCGGTGTGCTGTGTACCCGCTCCTGGTTACCTAGCCGTAGCTCCTGCTTTCTGGGTGATGCCCGACACTGAGGAGCTGGTTTTAGCTCTTGCTCATTGAACCTTAATTCCAAGCACCACAGTGTGCACAGGCCAGAGTTCTGCATTGGCTAGCTCATTGTTCATGAACCTGATGACCCAGGTTGGCTGGGCTATTTGTCACATTTTAATGAATAACGAGTTGGACAGTGACAATGCTGGGCACTGATGCGGGCCATGTCTGCACAATGCTTCACTCAGCCCGCATGAAAGTGCTGCAAATTCCCTACTGTGATAACCATCAGGGTGGGTTGCCAACAACTGAACAGTCACCAGCCACAACACAGGAGCAAGGTCAGTGAGAAAGGCCAATATCGAAGAGGAGTTCCTATCATGAGCGACAACCTTTATAAGACATTCTTGCTGCAAGTTCATCAGTTGAGTAATGATTTTGCCTGCATTTGTCCATCAATATACCACAGGAGAAAACCTTGCTTGCTCGCTCTTTTTTTCTGTGGATAGATGGTTAACATGTTCCACTTGCCACCAACAAACAGCAAAATGTTAACAATGGTGTGTTTTTTTTTTCAAGACACAACTAATATGTCATGCTGATTGATATCTGTAAATCGCACAATGGATGCATCACCCTCAACCAGTGGGATTTACAGCTTTAACAACAAATATGTTGACACAGTATGGAGCAGCCGTGGGTAGTGTCACCAGTGGGTACAGAGTTGCCCACTACAATGTGTAACAGGGGTGCTAGAAAACATTTGGGCCCTGGCACTTAATTTCTTAACGTGCAGGTTAGGTAAAGGTTTCTCTGGTGGTCATTGGTTCGATCCTATTCACAGGGTTTAGCTCCAGCATTAGTAATGACCATCAACAAGAATTGTAAAGAGGATTGGTCGGGGAATGTACGTTTTGATGACTGTGGGTGAAGCGGAGACCTTAATATATGAGCGAGTGTGGGGAGGTTGAAAGAAGGGCAGGCCCGGCCAGGCTGAAGTTCGTATCGGAAGGAACGATTAGAACAGAATCAGCACATCTTTAGGAGCAACTGTTAACAGTGATGGGAGTTTTGTTTAGATCCCTTGTTCCTTCACAAAACATATTAAGTATGTAAAGAAGTTGTTAAGAAAGATTTCATTTATGTGTAATTTTTCCTCCATTTGTGGACCCCTCCCGACTAACATTTTGCTTTTGTTTGGCTATCCTATCCTGACTTTTTACCAGTGGAGCCCAGCCTTCAGCTATGCTCCCCTGGGCTTTTGCTCATTTGTTATGGGGAAACTGACACATCCTTCAGACTGTCAGTACTGGAAACGGTGTTTCCCTTAGTCTTTGACTATGTGGCAATTTCTTGGTAACTTTTTAACAGTACACAATGTACCTCTCACTACCATGCGTTGGGGTCCTTTTTTTGTTTTATGGCCGTACACACCCTCAAAGGATTTTTTGGTGATTGTACGAGTGTGCCTGGGATGAACTGGTGGCAGCAGTTATTTTTTACAAGTGTTTTTCTTCTTTTTACAGAAACATATTGCGTTTACCGCATTTGGTTCAAGACTGTGGCCAGGTCCGAAAATGGCAGAACCACAAGGTCTTTTGTTCTGTCGCATGGCCATTTTGTCCCTTGCCTTTACCCAGGTCGAATACCCGGGTTGCGATCTCTTTCGCAGGCTTCTGCCTGTCACGTGTGCATGTCCTGGAAGCGGGTTGGGACTTTCAGGTCCCAATCCACACTACTGGTGCCAGAATGTCTGGAGTGCCTGAACGACTGTGACCATTCTGGGCCGTGATTGGTCCACGACTGGGATGCCTGTATGAGAGAAGATCTTCAATTGGAAGTCCTCGATCTTTGGCACGAAGATAATCTTGGATAAGAGAAAGGGCTCTGCATCCGTTCCAGGTTGATCACCTGAGTTCTCCCTGAACTACAGAAGGAGTCGAGTATCCTGCACTGAAGAAACAGACTTGTGGAACCGCCGGAGATGCTTTGGAAGGTTTGGCACCTTTCACCCTCTGGTGTCCCGTTGGACCCCTGTTTTCTTCATTAATCAAGATTGCCTGCCAAGGCCCTTAGACCCTTTGGAGTAGTGGGAACAACTACTCTCGGCGTCCACTTAACCGCCGAAGGATCCCCTTCGGACGTGTTCCTGGGCCATGCAGTGAACTGTTCAGCTCTATCTGAGGGTAGCCCGCAGAATCGTAGCTGTCTCGAGTTGAAACCCTAGACTTGGGACATCACTTGCTTGTGATCCTGTGCCCTCTCCCGCCAAATTTCACAGACCTAGCTCCTCTGGGTCCCGAATTAGAAGAGTGCGTAACGATGCACACATCTGTGATTCCTGCGTCACTACCTGTTAGTGACGGTCGCTGTAGGTGTCTTGCTGACCTGCTCTCCTGTGCTCTGAAGCCTGCTGCACCGGAATTGTCTTAGCATCTCCTTCGGAAGCTGAAAAAAGGCAACTGTCCCGTCATGGATGCTCGTTCTATCCCGCAGTCTCTGACAGCCAGAGCGCCGCAAAGCTGCAGGACTCGAACCTACTAGCGACCTCCACTAAACTGGCAAAGTTTGGTCCGGACTGAGCCAAGGGTCGGTGAGTACTTGCATCACTTACCGGTGGCCCCCTGGCACAATCGTTCTCTTTTACGCGCGATATCCCTAAAAAGGTATTCGCTTTTGGCTGTGTTAGTCTGCGCTCCCTAGCTATTCTCACCTTTTAAAAACTGCTCTGCTGCCAAGGGCAGATCCTCCTTGAATAGTGGGAACCAGTTCTTCATCGCCTCCAGCCCCTTACTGACTTCTCTCCCGAGAATACACGCTTTTTGTTCTGCCTGCGCGATTGTGCATATAAACGCACAACTGTACTGTTGAGCACAAGACTCCCCACTTCTTAGGGCTGGACTCGAAAGTTAGGGACCGACTCCAAAGAATTGTCTAATGCTCCTAGTGTGTTAACCCACCCTTCTCTTCACATGTTGTGGCTGTGTTTTACTCATTTGTCGCATTAGGAAACGTATTGTATACATGTTATATAGTAGAGTATTTTTTGTGGTAACTGTTTTTATATAAGTGAAGTTTACTTGTGTCTTTTGGTCCGACCGACAATAAATGTATAGATATTTTTCATATACACTTGTCTAAGAATAATTTGTGGTTCGTTGCTGTGTGTACTCGTTGTGGGCTTCCGATCACTCTCACCCCTCCTGAGACTTAGTCTTGACCACCTTCCAAGCTACCTAGATTGGTCTGGCTTGTCCAGAAGATTCCCCTCTTTCACTAAACCGAGGGTGGCCTCCTAAACTTCTGCCCACCAGTTTGGAGTTTAGAAATCCATCCTAAACCAAGTGAACACAGCGGGGTTTGAAAACTTTAAAAACATTTCATGAATAAGCTATAAGTAGGATGAAAGATATGAAAATCAGCAGTAATACAATAATGACTGTAGGATTCAACACCGGAACACAATGCATGGTTACAATCCTGATCGCAACCTTGAACACAACTGACTTAGACAGAAAAGCAGACCTAATCCAGAAATAGATTGTGGAAACAATTGACAGCATCTCCCGGGAAAAAACCCTCTTCCCATCACAAGATGGTTCATGCCCCACCTCAATACCATGAAAAAAGAAACCAGAAACTAGAACAAGATTGGAGAAAAGAAATACGACCAAGCCAAAAGAATAACTTTTAAAAAACAAATCCGAGCATACAAAAAGGAAACTCTCAGAAGAAAAATACTCAAGTGACCGGATCACAAAGGCCCCCAACACTGAGAAAGATTTATTCAACATGGTAAACGAGATGAGAAATACCCCTGGATGCAGTAATCCACTGGTGCCTTCACAGAAATTATGCTCTGATCTCGCAGAGCATTTTAAGAATAAAATCACAGACATTGGGCCTCATCACGAGTTGGGCTGTAGCCCTTAAATCCGGGGGTTACGGTATTACAGCCGCATTTAAGGGCGCTAAACGGGATGTTTTACCTCCAGCTTTTTTCTGGAAGTGAAAATCCCTGTTTTCTTCGGTATTACAGCTGGCTGTATTAGCCCGGAATATTAGCACCGAAAATTCCCCATTGGATCCAATGGACCCAATCAGGAATGGGGATATACTGTTAAGGCCCAATCCGTGATCCGGTGCTAATACCACCGGGCCGGTCGGTGCTGGGCTATTCAACTCGGCGCTACTACAGTCGGGGAATACAGACCAACTCGTGATGAGGCCCATACACTGGAGCATACAAAGCAGACCAATCAACAAGACTGTGCACCATCCCCTACCTATCCCAGGACCACAGAACAGGCTAAACCGTTCTGCCCAAATGTGAAGAAAAAAACTCCTCAGCTTGGTGAAAAAAAGCAGGCTCCCCAATGGACACAATGCCACCATACACAATCCTTACACAGGGTACACCATCAGAATTCTACCTAAACCTCTTCAACCTATCACTCTCAACGGGGAGAGTTCTAAGAGTGTTCAAATCTGACTACATCAAACAACTCCTTAAGGATACAATGGGCGATTTGGAAGACCTCTCAAACTATAGATCGATTTCAAACATTCCCTGTACAGCAAAACTATTAGAGACCTATGTCTACAAACGAACACTGGAACACATAGAAAATCACGTAAAAATCACCAACTTTGTCATGATTCCTGCCCCTCATGTCCCCAGCCCCCCAAGATGTCAGGCTGGAGCAGGCCACGATCACCTACATGGCCCTCAAGGGCCTCTCCATTCCTCCAAAGACCCACTTGGAGTCAGACTTGGCGCTTGTGGCACCAGACTCACTCACTCTCATAGGATAACATTGGGGATTGGACTTGTAGTGCATTGATGGGGACAAGATGGATGCCCCCACATATTTCGGTTCCCAGAACTGCACTGCATGTGCATTCTAGTCTTTAGGGTGTGGTTCAGCCCAGAGACACCTGGGATACCCAGAGACTATTTAAGCCACGCCCAGGCTGAGAAACATGCTTTGTGTTTTCTGCACCTGCAGCGTGACACTCACCGTGTTCGGATCAGTCTCCAGTAGGCCTGCATCTTTCTTCTGCACTCAGCTCCTGCAAGAACAAGAACACTGTTAGGAACAGCTTTAACCTTGCGGCGCTTCTGCCCATCATTCCTCGCTCCTTCTTTTCTGCGGGCGTCTTCGGCGGTGTCATTCCCATCCCGGCACGCCGCTTCCTAAGGAAAAGGGAAAAGAACAGAAAAAAGGCATTAGTAAGCATTCAGCAAATCTTTGCTTATTTTTAAAGACTGTACAAGCTTTAAACGCTTATCTGAATCCCAGCCGCTCTGGGGGAACTCTGTCTCCGGAACTTCTCATCCATCTGCAAGAGGGAAAAGACACTGCAGGTTAGCGTGGAAACATCTAGAGACGCTGCATACCACGCTTACTCACTGCATTTCTTCTTTATAACCGGCATCCACGCTGAAAACATCGCGGCACCTAAAATACACAGAAAAAGAACTCAGTTCAATACAAATATGAAAGGGTTGCATCGCGTTTTCACTCACCTTCAGCGCTACTCATCTCAGCAGCACGTCGCCATCCCCGGACGCCGGCCATCATCTAAGGAAGGAAAGGAACTAACTTGGAGAACTGTTCAAAAGACTCATTATACTTACCTGTCAGACTCCTGCCAGTGAAGTAACTAGGCAGCAACGAGCCCGCATAAATCAACGCGCCCCTGCGCTGAAAGCAGGACGGAGAGCACACTTTCCAAGAAAACAAGGTGAGCTGTGGATCGAAGGGAAGGGTTGGACCCCGGGGAAGAAGGGGTTCAAGCACACAGAGACAGTAGGGAGTTAAACTCTTACCAATCCTGTGTTTCAGGCCCAGTCTCCAGTCGAGTAGACTCCAGGGAAGGGTTCGAGGTCGTAAGAGGTCAGAACAGGCTGAGTGACATCCCCGTGGATACCAGGTGAGGGTTACAACTTTTGGACCAGGCACAAATTGGCTTCAGACCCATGAAAGGGACAGAGCCGGTACTTCTCTCTATATGGGACGACCTAAAGACCAATGCAGACTCCAACACAAACTCGGCACTGATACTACTCGACCTCTCAGCGGCATTTGACAAATCAAGAGACTTGAAGAAATGGGCATCACCACCGTGGTGCTGCTCTTTCTTGTCTGAAAGAACAGACAGTATGGACAAAACCATTCAAATCCGCGTACCAGAAGGATCCTCATTATCCCTGCTCCTCTTCAACGTCCATATGATGGCACTAATTAACCTCATCAACTACAGCTACGCAGATGATACCCAAATCATCCACACAATCGGCGATAAACAAGAGGAGAACACAACCCTAATAGACTTTCTCAAAGAAGTCTACCAATTGATGAACACTAACAACCTCAAAAACAACCCGGACAAGACGGAAATCATGATTACATCCAACAACCAAGGAATCAACCAGTACATCCCATGGCCACCAGAACTGGCAACACCACCGACACCATCCCAAGTTGTCAAAAACCTTGTAATCCTAATGGACAATGCGCTAACCCTAGAACAGCAAGTAAATGCGATAATTAAGAAATGCTTCTTCCATCTACACAAGTTCAAAAAGATTATTTGTATTTGTATTTTATTTATTTATATAGCGCACCAGGCCCAAGGGGATCCGGGCGCATCACTTAGGTTACAGTAAAGACAAGTAAAACACTTTACAGAAATATATAAATATGCATATAGTAGAAGACAGTTAGTTAACCAAATTAAATACATATTTACACAAGAATGAGGTGCGGGCTAACGTAGAAGGATAGTTGACGATAAGTCTAGGTCAGTGGCAAGTCTTGTGCGGCCAGCCAGGTTTTGGGCATGTTTTTGAAGGCTAGGAAGGATGGTTCAGCTCTTAATGGGTTGGGGAGCGAGTTCCAGGTTTCGCAGTCATGACTCTCCTTCCTGCACAAAACAGTGGCCATCATCTCCCTCATCATGTCCAGGATAGACTACGGCAACACCTTATACCTCGGAATTCCAGACTGTTTACTGAGGAAACTGCAACAAATACAGAACGCAGCTGCCAGAATTCTCCTCAAACTCTCATGAATGAACCACATCACTCCAGAGCTAAGGATGCTACATTGGCTCCCAGTCAAAAAACAAATCACCTTCAAAACAATATGCATAACACACAGAGCAATCCACGGAGTAGGAGTGGAATTCATGCAAAAGAAAATTACTGAGGCCACCAGGGGGCACACTGATGTGGACAACCTCAGCATGAAACTCCCATGTTAGGGACCCGTAAAGTGGCTTGAGCCCCCACTTTTAGCCCCTCCCGCTCCACGGATGGAACCGATTAAAGGGGGCAGCCCAGCTGCACCTGTCGTTGAAAAGATGGGCAAAATCAGCCCATGATTTCCGAAGAAACAGCCGTTGAGGTTCCATGCGAAACCAAAAGTGTTTCTTCCCGCTCGCCTGGTGTACCAAGAAGGGACGCATCACACAAATGAGACGCCGGCACCTGGGAGGACTAAGGAGGCAGGCGGGGGGAGGTAAGTCCATGCCCCCCCCCACGGTATAGTCGGCAACAGCACCGCTGCGGAAGTGAGGATCCCCGCTCACCTACCTACCTGCCAGCTGGGCGGCTGGCGTGAGTGGAGGAGCCGGTCCGCCTGGGTGAGGGGAGGCCTCCATGGGCAGTGGCGGTGGAGGGTGGAGGAATGAACCACGCCCACGGAGTAACCAGAGGACTTCGGCCCCCCCGCAGGGTTAGGAGGGAGCGACAGTAACGAGAGGAGGAGCTGTGTTGGTGCCCAAGAACGGCTTGTGGAGGCACCCCCCCCACGAGGTACAATCAGAAAGCGTAGTGCCCAAACACACGCCCAAACAAGTGGAACACCACAGTCCATTAGTGCCAGGGGGCACGGAGCCCAACACGTGCCCATGAGAAGGGGGCTCCCCATACTGAAGCATTGCCTGGAGGCAGGCAGGAGCCTGAGTTGACTGGTGCTGGGGGCTCTGTTGTGGAGGAGGGGGACAGCCTGGACTAAGAGGGGGGGGGATCCTGAGGCAAAGCACAGGGAGCCAAAGGGCACAAGGAGAAAGGGTGATCCCTGCCCATACAAGGGGCCCCCAAACCCACACCTGTACCCCTCTTGGCGGCGAGGGAGACATTCTATAGACTGGGCGGAGAACCCCTGTCAGGCAGCCCCAGGAGGGTCCCCAACCCACCTATAAGGAGAAGCGGCCCACAGAAGACTCCCACAGTAATCGCCCTGCCGGGGCCCGGTGTGGAAGTGGGCCGGGGGAGTACCCAAGACCACTGCATCAGAGGAAGCAGAAGACAGCTGGTGGGGGAGAGGAGTGAGGCCTGGAGAGGGAGTACACAGAAAAGAAGCAGGCCCTGGGTGGGCCCAGACAAGATGTGAAGGAGGCCTGGGACACCATTCAGGGAGACCGAGCGAAGGTGTGGGACCCCAGGACCATTCCTGGGGCGTGTGCACGCCTCGTGGAGGACTCCCCCGTACCCCACTCAGACGCGCCACCAGCATAGGGCCCTAGCCAGATGGTGAGAAAAAGACGACACCACGAGGGGGGGAGCTGGCTTGGGGTCTGCACCCCCCCAACTGCCCTGTGGGGCCTCAGTAGAGCCAAGTGAGTCAGGACAAGGTGAGGGCCCCCAGGACACATACCTGGGCCGTGTGCTCGCCTTAGGCAGTGTAAAGACTGGAGGGGGGTGTCTGTACTCCTGCTTTCTATATGGCAAAGGAGAGGCACAGAGGACCCCAGCCAAGATTCTCTATTGTTGGTAGCAATGGACGAGCAATCGGGGCCTAGCTTCTCAGGAGGTGATGCAGGCTGGCTGTTAAGTACAGTGTAGTCCCCAAGCACCCAAAAAGGAATGTCCACACCTGTATTAGTTAAGACACAATCTTTATATAATTAAGGTTCAAGGTTATGTACACAATCACAATAGCTCACTTTGTGCTTCGTTAATCCAGAATGGCAAATATATACAGTTCTAAGTGGTACCACAATTATTATTAGATTTAATTAAAGTGCATCAACTGTACTCTGGTTAAATGTCACACAAATCACTTATTAAAAATAACCCACAATAGATATAGGAGGAAAGCAGTTGGTTAGAATAATTGGCAGAATACTGGCCCCTACCGCTAGACACAGTTCTGTGTGGAGATTCCCCCCCACCTGGGCAACCTGTAAAATAAAGATGCACTACAAGCCCAGTCCATATATTGTTCAATTAGTCTTATTTACTTCTACAATGTTTCTACCACCCCAATGGTATCTGGAATAGCAGAGTTCGATGACGGGTCGTCAACAGATCCTTCTTGAGCGGCTTCCTTTAAAGCAGGAGCCACGGATCGTCGAGATCTCTCGAAGAAAGTGAACTCGGGGTTGAGGCGGCAGCTTCGGTCCCAGCGTTGCTTGTCGATGACGGAGCAAAGACGTCCTACAAGGAAGAGGTGTGCGGTGCACCTCGAAGTCAATAGTTCAGGACCACAAAGCGTTTGTGAAGAACTGTGGCCCAGCAAGGGCGTCGAGTCGTCTGGCGTCTCTATGGTCTTTGGGTGGCAGGAAACCCACCGGCATGTCAACGGCTTGGCATTCTCCGGCGGGACGAGCGCGTCCGGAAATCAAATGTCTTAATCAATGGAACGTTGCAGCTCCGGTCGTCGATGGCACGGCGTCAAGCAGTCCCCGGTCTGGGCAACACGGCTTCGACCGGCCTCCAGTGGTTGTAGCAAACCTGCGAACCCTGGTCGACGATGGTGGACGGAATGTCCGGTGCTTCTCTTCATTCTCCTTGGCGGTCCCCGTCTCCAGTCGGCAGGCTGTCGAGGGTCTGACTTCCAGGGAGCTTCGGCAAAGGTTAGCAGTGCTTGATGGTCCCTCGGAGCACGGGAAGAGGGCGCCCAAGCCTGTCCTCTCTTGGATCAGTCTCGACGTCACGGTGGCTTTCAGATTGCGGTGAAGTTAACAGCAGTCAACCTTCTTCTTCTGGCTCGGCTTCGAGATTCAGCGTCAGTTTCAATGTCAGTTCAACTCCAGCTTCTGAACGATTTCTAGCAGCGAGAGGCCCCCAGATATACTAGTTGATCTCCCATTCATTCTGCTGTGTCACACTCAGGCAACCAATCACTCAGAAGGGCATTCAGCAGTCAGTCAGCCAATCAGGCATACAGTGCATTCAGGCCATTCTCCTTCCTCTCACAACAAGGAATGTGTTTTGGGACAACTACCCATCCATTCAACACTACACACTGCATTCATACCAGTTTCGGGCAGGGCTGTCTCAGTCATTGTGATTCATACCAGAAACCAGACATCCACAACAAGAAGTGAATATTGGTCACACATTCCATTCACCCAGGTCCCACCCACAGGGTTTACCCCCAACATACAGTCAATGAGAAGGCTCCAGCCAGTCTGGCCTGGACATCACAACACCACCATATATGGAACTTCCACCTAACAGCCAGTCAGGGGGAAGGGACAGAGTCAGGGCTTTCCAGGTCTTTGGGAAAACAAGTTAACAGGAAATGGAAAGCAAGAGGCCACGGGGGCCATCTTGTTGCCTATCAGGAATCAACTGATTCCAGTGGCAGGGCCTGGGTATCCCAAAATGGAGGATACTCCGAGCACCTGTCAAACTTAAGCATGGAACTGCCACCAGCCCATACCCTGCTCTGTGGGTCACACACAGGTGCCCAAAAAACATACGCTAGGGGCACAGGGTTGTACCCCCACCCATGGGTGCCATAAGGGTATCCCATGGGTCTGTACACCAAACCAAAAACAGGAAGATCTGCACTGCTAGGAGTCCCACATGGACTCCTGGGCAGAAAACAATACAGAACACAAATGAAAAAGGACTACAGGACAAGGACAGTGATGCCATGTCCCTCCAATGCATTGCCAGCATCACAGGGAAGAGCTACGACACCATACACACAGACGGAGGGCTCTGGGACAGGCAATATATCGCCCACCTTAAAGAGGGAAAGGAAGGGAGTGATCCCTTTGGTGGAAAAGTATATGGAAAAAATGTCAGAATCGACAGCATAGAGGAGAGGCTACATGCGGTGGAGAACAACCAGACACGAGACACTGGAAACTCAGATAGACATGAGGTTGACGGAGCTGGAGAGAAGGGAAGGTGAGGTAGCCCTAAAGATGGATGACTTTGAAAACCAGGAGAGAAGAAACCATTTTAGATTTTTTGAAATCCTGGAGAAGCAAGGCGGAATGGAAAGAGACCTAAGGAGAACCATCCATGAGGTGGTAAAGGCATTGTCCGGAGATGAGAACATGGATGAACCTAAACTTGAGAGGGCCCAGAGACGTCATTATGAGAGCGCAATAGGGGCACTTGCCCCGGGACCCCACCTTGGAGGGGGGGCCCACAAGGCTGCCTAATCTAAAGATTTCAGTTACCATTGTTTACAAAATCTAAATAGCACACATCAATATATGTTATGTTGTGCTGCTGAGGCTCTGAACCTATTGCCGGTCTGTTGTTGACAAATAACATTCTGCTGTGATCAATTTATCGTGTAATGCTTCCTGCGTTCAATGTCCTGCACATTGGTTGTGCGTTCACTACGACACAGTATTCTCACCTTTCTATGGGAATTATATTGATTATGTGCAATAGCCAAAGTTGAAATGCATACTGAAAAATGTGAGTGCCGCGCTGATTCAGAAGATAGCTCAGTGTGTTAAGCACTAATTGCTGAGATCTGTGTTCTTATGCAAGATTAGTATTATAAAGTCCAGCAAGGCCAACTCCGCCTTTCCTATGTTTGAAGTTGATAAATATGCATGTATGTGTACTTTGTTTTGTAGCGCAACAGGTGCTATTATCAGCAGTGTACAGGAACTAGATAGTGTTTGTTATACTAATATAGCATCAGTATGGTGAAAGGTCTAGAAATTGGTTTCTTCGGATGGAGGCTTGTAAAACCTAGGTAGCTACCACCAATGAAAACTATAAAGGGTTAGTCTGAGAGATGATTAGGTATGCAAATTCAAGACTGTGGAACCAAAACGTTCAGGCTTCTACCCTGGCTTTTCCAGCAGACAATACAGTGATCCTGGACAAATCATCTATTTCACTGACATTACTGTACTGTTTTCCTCGAAAAAGACTGCTTCTCAAATGCATTCATTATTTGATCTGACTTTTTTTGTAGGCCTTTTCAGTGGAAGGGGTCCTAGACAGGAGAGCGGGTCAGATATTGCAGGCCTCTGGCAAGCATATTCTAAGGGCTGCTTATTTGGCATAAAAAATGGTTTGCTCTGTTCCTCTGGCACCAACTCCCTGCGTGTTGATCTTTGCTAAACAGAGAACTGGTGGGTGATCACTTTCCTCGGCTGGCTCCCTCCCGTGGAACAGCCTCCCTCTCCCTCTGCGTCTTGAGCATGACCTCCTTAAGTTCTGAAAAAGCCTCAAGACCTTTCTCTTTACCTCTTCCTTCCCTTCCCTGCTAATCTTGATTCAGTGTGACCGATGTGCAGGGCCCTTATGTGTCCTCGGGGCCTTGACCCCCCCCCCCCACATCACTCATCCCAGATGCTGTCTTTCTGCTGCACTTAATTGGGCTCACCCTACCTATGGGTGGTTGCACTTACATTCTTCTCCTCTTAGCACTTACCCTGAGCACTTATCCATGAGCATCAAATCACATTTTCCCTCACCCCTAACCCCTCTGCACTTGCACTTTCTGAACACTCATAAGGCATAGTTTATTATATTATTCCCTTTATTCTCATTATTGTTTGCACAATTAACTTAATTATTTATCCTTGCTGTAATTCATTGTCGTCCTTCCCCTCTGCCCACCCTGTTTGCCCTGTGGGCACTTCAAAACAGTTTTGCTAATTGTATAAGTGGAAAACAAGTGACCAATAAATGATCAAATAAATAATCTGAAAGGTTTTTGTGCATGTTTATAAAGAACAGTTTCACAAGCTTGTGTTTTGAATGGATTGTGTCCTCCAACGTATTCCAAATCTTTGACATGTAATGTCCACAGCTGTGCACTTTGGAACATTTTTCGGCAGAAGACGTCCTGCGTCAATGACGTCGGGTCGATGTCCCTCGAAGGCCTCTGTCGAGGGCAACGTCACCGGATGTTATAAATAGGATGCACGGTGCCCGTAGCCTCAGTTCCATTTTTTCCGCAAACGTGTTTGCTTCGAGAACTCAGCGCGCTTCGCGTGTTTCATCACAGAGATGTCTTTTTCTTCGACCCCTCCGTCTCCGCGGTCTGGCTTCAAGACTTGCCGAGACTGCAAGTCAAAAATGTCGATCACCGACCCACATCGCATTTGTTTGTGGTGCTTGGGCGAGAGTCACAACAATGACGACTGTTCAAAATGCCAGTCGCTGACTACCAAGGCCTTGCGCGAGCGGAAGGGGAAGCTCCAGGTAGGTAGGGGTTCTAAGCCCAGTAAGTCCGGTAAATCCATATCAAAATCCAAAGGTGTGTCCACCGACGACTCGAGGGGCGGGAGGAGGCCCAGGGTTCTCGGTCCCAGAGTGGTTCCTGCCATTCTTCTTCCTCGTTGCAGCATTCTTGGAATCGCCGTCACCGGTCGCCTTCCCCGTCGTCCTCGGAGGATGGAGCAGTGAGGAAAATGGCATGCCCGACGAAGTCCTCGACTCCGGTGGAATGGGCTGCCTTTAAGGAGCAGATGTTGGCAATATTTCAATCACGGGGCACGGTTACGTTCGCGCCTTCTAATGAAGCTGGCAAGGAACGGTCTCGTACCGTGGCTCGCATGCCTTAGGGCTCGGGTCCGCAACGCAACTCACACCGGGAACCTTCGAGGTCCCGCTCGGACAAGGCTTCGGATAGTTGCAAGAGACGTGCTTCCAGGTCTCGGTCCTTGTTTCCGGCAAGACCGCTGCAACCTGCTAAGGGCTCGAAGCCCCCGTCTACTCGGTCGGCGTAGTTTCTGTCTGACTCGGACGTCGACGCTTTGCCGTCTTATCAGCCTACGGCGCCGTCGGCACCAGTGACAACATCGACGATGAGGTTGTCGACGCTCTCGGCATCAAAGCCTTTGCCGCTCTCAACGCCTTCAGGGATTTTTGCCTGAGATTTGCCATTGGAGTACCCGGATGTGGTGGATCCTCCAAGGAAGGCTACTGGTAAGTCTGTGAGGCCAGTTTTGGACTCCAGGCCCTCTTCTTTCCCCAGGCCAGGGTTTCACCTCCCTCTGGACGACCTATATGAAGAGCATATATGAAGAGGAACAAAGGTCTGAATTTGAGGATCCTGTTGAGCATGATGTGGCTCCAGTCTTTTCTGGAGACAGTCAGTTCGAGGAGTTGAGGCAAACCCTTCATGATGCCAGTGGGTTGGACACTTTTCCGGAAATGGAATTTGGCAGGCCGGAATGGGGCTCATGCTGAGTCTTCGTACAGGTGGCCCATGACTAGGATCTCAGAGTATCTGGGCTGGTCCAGTCCTATCTAACGGACATTTTAGATCAAGGTCCGTCCTCTGACCCGGTGTTAACTTTTCCTCTCCCTTTACAGAGAAGAGTGGCAGCTGCTTGGCAGTCACCGGAATCTCTTCCGGCTTTTAACAAGTCTTTGACTAAGAAATACCTTCTGTTAGCGACCCCAGCTATTTGTCCACTCACCCCACTCCCGAGAGTTTGGTGGTTCAGGCAGCTACGGCCACCTCGAGGCAGGCGGTGTACCCTACCATCCCTCCGGATAGGGACGACAACCGCTTCGACAGTTGGGCTTGCAAGATAGTTTCTGCGGGGAGTATGGCGTTGAAATCAGCCAACTCCACTTGTGCCTCAGCAAGGTTTTCACACACTCTGTGGAACTGTGTTTCTCTAGCGGCTGAGCATATTCCCGAGGGCGAAGAAAGGGATAGGTTCCTTGCTCTCGTGCAGAATCCTTTTAGTCAGGTTTGGATATGGCGGACCGTGTTAGCCGGTCCATGGCTGCGAGCACTGTTATATGCAGGTTTGCGTGGTTGCGGAAATCGGGTTTTGCCCCGGATGTGCAAACCCGTCTTTTGAACATGCTCTTTGGTGGCACACATTTGTTTGGAGAGCCTTGAGAGGTTGCAGCAAATGATGTGGCTCCAGCGGAGGGGAGGTTCTTTTCGTTACTACTCCTCCTTTGGTAGAACGAGAGGGTCCGCCAGTCAAAGGGGTCAGCGGAAAAGTACCCATGGTGGTTGGGGAAATATAGGTGCCAAAGCCGCTCAGGCAGCTGCCTCTTTGCCTTCAGGCACTGCCGTAGCTGCTCCCAAACAGTCATGAGTCCATGTGCCATGGTTCGCCGGTTGAGGGCAGACTGTCTCAGCATCTCAAAGAGTGGCAAGCCATTACTTCAGATGCGTGGGTTCTGGAGACCATAGTGGTTCTGGATACCATAGCCAACAGTTACTGCTTTCGCTTCCTAAAGCGGCCTCACGACAATCTTCCGGGGAAACAATATTTGAAGCTTCCAGATCCTCTCCTTCTGCAGGAAATCTTAACCCTGCTGGAGAAAGGTGCCATAGAACTGGTGCTTGTAGCGGAAAGGAACAAGGGATGGTATTCACCTAATTTTATGATACCAAAGAAAAACGGGGGATTGAGACCCTTCCTGGACTTGCTTTGGTTGAACAAACTTCTCCTTCTCAGGAAGGACGAGTTCAAGATGGTTACTCTTTCTCAAGTCCTCCAGGCCCTTCAACTTCAGGATTGGTTGGTGTCTCTGGACCTACAGGATGCTTCCTTTCATGTGCCAATTCATCCCAAGCACAGAAAGTACCTGAGGTTTGCGGTTGGAGACTCGCACTTTCAGTTTCGGGTCCTGCCTTTCAGATTGACCTCCGCCCGAGGGTCTTCACCAAGCTAATGGTGGTGGTGGCAGCGTACCTCAGGCGAGAGGGGATTCACGTCTACCCCTACCTGGACAACTGGCTGACCCGGCGGCGCGCTCTCCCGAGCAAGCGTTGGATCACCTCGGTCTCACCTGCCGCTCCCTCCACAGGCTGGGCTTTTCCCTCAATTTCAAGAAGTCGCATGCGACACCTTCCCAACGGCCCCAGTACATCGGCTGTGTTAGACACGTCCTCGGAAGTGCTCGCCTCCCAAGGTAAGGGCTCATCATATAGGGCATGTTGAAAATTGTCCACCATCTGCACAGAGTCTCCCGGCTTTCAAATTCTTAAGGTTGCTCGGCCTCGTGGCATCCTGCATTTTTCTGGTGCCAGAGGCCAGGCAGAGGATGAGATCCCTGCAATGGGTCCTCAAGATGCAGTGGTTGCAGTTATCAGGCAAGATGTCGGATCCCGTTCAGATTCCACTCTCGGTCTCCCAGGATCTTCTATGGTGGTCCAACAAAGGGAACCTGATAAAGGGGGAACCGTTTTGGCAACTATGGCTGGAGGTGACTGTAGTGACGGATGCTTCCCTCACAGGATGGGGTGCTCATGCCGACGACTTGATCGCCAGCGGTCCAAACTCCACATTAACCTGCTAGAGCGGAGAGCCATCAGGCTAGCCCTGAAGGCTTTTCTGCCGTCTGTGCGGGGGAAGAGTGTCCTGATCATGACGGACAACACAGTGGCCATGCATTACCTCAACAAAAAAGGGGGGGGTAGGGTCACTACCGTTGTACAGAGAGGCAATGCAGCTCTGGTTCTGGGCCATCCAGCAGGGAATTTCGATCTCGGCTGTTCATCTGGCCGGAGAAGAAAATGCGGCAGCGGACGCTCTGAGCAGGCAGAGCACGGTCTCTCACGAGTGGGAGTTGGCTCAGGAAGTCCTTCTGGAGATCTTTGCCCTTTGGGGAACCCCTTAAGTGGATCTCTTCGCCACCAGTGCCAACTGGAAGTGCAAGAGATTCTGCTCAAGGGAATTTCCTCCAAGAGGAGCCTTAGGAGACTCGTTCGTAGTGGATTGGTCATTCCCACTGCTATACGCATTTCCTCCAGTCCCCGTCATTCCTCAAGTGTTGTGGAGGTTACAGAGGTTTGGTTCCCACATGATCCTAATTGCTCCGGATTGGCCCAGGAGAGCGTGGTACCCGGACCTTCTAGAAATGTCCATCTGCCCTCCAGGCCTTCTTCCCTACCGAGAGGATCTGCTCTCGCGAGAGGGGTGTCAGGTTCTCCGTCCAGACGTCAGGACTTTCAACCTTCACGCTTGGTATCTGAAAGGTTGAGATATAAGTATTGGGACCTCACGGATGACGTGATGGAGGTGTTGCTTTCGGCCAGGCTGCCAGCAACAAAATCCTTGTACCATTGGCGTAAGTTCTGCGACTGGTGCAGAGGACAAAATGTTGATCCTTTTGAGCGCTCCATTCCTATGGTTGTGTCTTTCTTACTTTCTTTGACCCACAGGGGCCTTCAAGTAGGTCCATTAGGGGGTAACTGGTGGCACTGTCTATCTTTAAGCGCTTGTCTGAAGAATGTTCTTATTTCAAGATTCCTTTGATCTCTCAATTTCTTAAAGGGCTGACTAATATGTTCCTGCCGTCCCCTTTCCAGGTGCCGGTTTGGGATTTCAATTTGGTTTTGAAAGTTCTCATGGGTGCTCAGTTTGAACATTTGCACTCTTGTCCTTTGAAATTATTATCCTTCAAGACTGTGTTCTTGGTTGCGGTTACTTCTGCTCGCAGAGTGAGTGAATTGTAGGCACTTTCCTCTAAGCCGCCCTTTACTGTGTTCCATAAGGACAGGGTAGTACTGCGGGTACGTCCTTCCTTTCTATCTAAGGTAGTTTCTGAATTTCATTTGAGTCAGAAGGTGGTTCTCCCTTCTTTCTATCCTCCTCCTCATCCTGGGAAGGAAGAGGACCGAATCTATAGTTTGGATCCTAGGAGAGCTCTGAGCTTTTACATTTCTAAGATTTCCAGGGTCGGGGTGGACGATCAACTCTTTGTAGGATATGCTGGACACCGATTGGGCCAGGCTGTTACCAAACAGACCTTGTCCAGGTGGATTATCCTCACCATTACGGAGTGTTACCGATTGGCGGGTAAGGACCCTCCTGAAGGGTTGCGAGCTCATTCTATTAGGGGCATGGCTGCTTCCACCACCCTCCAGCGGGGAGTTCCTATTAGGAATATTTGTGATGCCGCTACATGGGCTTCGCTCCACACCTTTGTTACACTGGATGTTCCTCCACCGTATTCTACATCGCTCTCCCAGCCTGCCCCTCTGGAGAATTTCCTATGCGATTGCAGCTTTTGTTTCCGCAAGGCTATGTGCAGTCAAGCAGGCATAGGACTGGTGCCACACATTCTGGGTGAAAAAATGTAAACTGAGGATATGCGCGCCGTGCATCCTATTTATAACATCCAGTGACGTCGCCCTCGACAGAGGCCTTCGAGGGACATTGACCCGACGTCATTGACGCAGGATGCCCCCTGCCGAAAAAGTTTCCTAAGTGCACAGCTGTGGACATTACATGTCAAAGATGTGGAATACATTGGAACAACATCCAGTCAAAAGACCGTTAACAGTTGGTAAGTAACTTGTTCTTTGGGCCAATTTAAAGCTTTAAAATACAAAGCAGAAACCCAGATGTAATCGCTTAGGTTCACATCCATTAGCATGTTGGTACTTATATACTTCCCTTGATGATGGAGATAATTAAGCTAGAATCATTCCCATTTTGCATAATACGCTTCTATAACATTTTGTTTTTAAAATGGTCATGTTAGGTTATGTGATTTGTCCACTTTCCAAGTGAGATCTATAAAATGGGATTGTTTTACTTCATGGTACGTACTAGAAGAGCAAGTGGAAAGTGCAGAAATTGCAGAGTGGGCGCAAATCCCAGCTTCTCCTTTTAACTTTTGTATAATCCTGACCATTTTATTAAATCTTGCATTACTTTATCTGTCAACATATCCAGTTTCTAAATCATTCACAAATGTCACCCTTCGGAGTGATTTTGTTCTCAGGGTATGATCTTCAAAACAGCTTCACTCATGGTTTCACTGGCTGTAGTGTTGATTCCTCTATAATAATGGGGAGCATTGACATATTGCACGCCACAGCCACTTGCACCTTCCTGGTAGCTTCTAACCTTCATCTGCTATCTATGCTTTGGTAGGTGTACCTTTCTCCTCGCTTCCAATTGGTCTCCTGTATTCACATTAGAGCACTTTTGCGTTCTGTGAGGGGGCTAATCTGAGTCGTCTATCTAATCTGGATTATGTGCACCTTTTAAATACGATCTGTGTCCTGAATTTATACTATGACTGGTGCAGCTGCCTTGTGACTGCTAATGATGAAAAATTGCCTCTATATATACTAGAATGCAAGTAGCTGTGTCTTGGACTGCTGATGTTGGCCTTAAAATGCTACTTATTTACCATTCTTATTACAGCAAAAATGAAGAGGGTAAGGGGACTGAAAGGGAATACCGTTGGCTTTTTTAATCATTGCGAGGCAATATTGCAAGCTATGCGTTGTGATCACGATGAGGAGGCGGGGGGCATGGCCAGATATTCAGGATCCCTTCATTTCTTTGATTTGATGGAGGGGGGCCCCAAACGGTGTCCGTGCCCAGGGCCCCAAAAGTGCTTAAGAAGGTCCTGAGAGGGTCCACAGACCGGGAACAACCGGGAGGGGCCCATGCTCTGTGCTCACATGCTTCCAGAACTACCCGGATAGACAAAAAATCCTAGAGAAGGCGAGGGGGCTGGGCGCTGTGTCCCTGGAAAACGGGAAGTTGGCGATCTACTAAGACCTATCTGCACTTATACTGACAAAAAGGCGCCTATGCTCCCCATTGACGAAGTGGCTCAATCAAAAGCCGTGAGATACCAATGGGTTTCCCCTTCTCTATATCCTTTGAAATCGAGGGCTACAGCTACAAACTGGTGACCGAGGAAGACTTAAGAAGGGTCACGGAGCAATTAATGGGAGGAGATGGACAGAAAATGTCTGACGAGCAAAAGAGCTAGGAGGACAGGCGATAGCGCATAAAGGGTCAAAATAGACGTAAAGTCCCAGACAACCCTCCGGCTGGTCCCTCCTGAGCCGGCGGGTCATGCTGGGAAGTTTGGCGCAGGGTCTCGATGCATAACATTAGGGGGGGGGAGGTTAGCAGGTAAATTAATCATTGTTGGATAAAAGGGCAGAGAAGGGGGCTCGAATTAGAGAGCTTAGTTAAGATGGACCTTGCGTGGAGAGGACCACTGGTCATTCAATCCCGTCAGAGGAGATGGTTCCGGTGGGGGGAGGGAGGGAGAGGGGTGCTATAGAGAGAGGGGGCTGTTAATGTTCAGGGGATGAATGTCTTCAAAAGATGGTGTGGTGTAGGGGCCCAGTTAAGAGTTCCAATCATGGATTTGTCTCGGACTAGGGGGAAATAAAGTGATACATTGGCAAAAAGGTGATGTCTGGCCAGGGTGAGATGAGTATTGGCCCCCTAAATGTCTGGGGCCTTTACTCACCTTCCAAAAGATCTATGGTACTCTGTGAGTTCAGGAGGGCCAACCTCGATTGGATGTGTCTCCAGGAAACACACTGGAAGATGGGGTGGGGGGGCAAATTACGCTCCCAGGCGGTGGGGGAAGTGATTATGGCCTCTGATGTCAAGAAGAGGCATGGGGTCGCAGTTCTGGTCGCAACTCAGCTAGGCTTCACGATAGATTTGGTTCTGGCCCACTCCAATGGGAGGTATGTGTTTGCAAAGGGTCAACTGCATGGTATTAAGCTTACAATTGGTTCAGTGTATGCACTGAATGCGCATCAATGTGAATTCTGGGAGAAGGTCAGGGATACATTAATCGAATTTTTCTGAAGGTCAATTGATGGTAGGAGGGGGCTTTAACATGGTGTTGGACCCATTATGGGACTGTAAGCGGGAAAAATGAGCAGGGCAAACTCTGGTGATTCAGGAATGCTTTAAAGAGGTCAGTGACGTACTGGGGCTATGTGACTCTCTCCACCCAATACCAGAAGGGGACATGCCATTCACCTACTACTCAGCGGTCCACAACTCCTTCTCACGTATTGACCTGGTCCTGGTAGATTCGACCTTAAAGGAACAGGTCTTGGAATCCCGGGTAGCCCTAATCCCGTGGTCGGACCAGGATATGGTGAAAGTTTCAGTGGATATGGGGGGAACAGGGGGCCCCCGAGGGAAGCTGTAGATGTAACGACTTCCTGCTAAAGGATAAAGCGGTTCAACAGGAACTGCTTAGGGGAATCCAGGAGTACTTTTTTTTTTTTTTTATTTTATTTAAGTGTATTTGGTTTATTTCAAACCTTTCACATCAATAAAACATTGCATTTCATGAAGAGATCTGTCATAATGAAATCACATTGAGCTCTACGGAGAAACCATTCACAATAATTATTAATAAAAAATGACAGAATATTCGCTGCCGTTTAACTCAAGAATAATTAAGAATCAAAAAAAGTTAAATTCATTTAAAACTTCACTGCATAATCGAGTGTGATATTTACAATGAATTTCAATTGCCAACAATATTGACTAAGATAAAATTGTTGGCGTAATGGTTTGGAATGCCAGGTAAGTTTCTAGCATTGGTTCAACACAACCCTTCATTCATTCCAATTTTTGGGTTATGATGTAATTTCCTTGTCAATGTGATCCAGTCTTTTTAGGGTGTTTTCTAAGAATTTGACTGTTGCAAAGTTTATTTTTGGGGATTGACAAGTATATATTAAACTCCACCATTTCTCTGCATCTAGGTCGCATAGATCAGAGATATTATTTGCTAGAAAAAGGTTTCGCAAGTCTCTTAAATCTGGGCAAAATAGCACTAGATGAATCAGAGATTCTTCGCTTCTTTTACACAGTCTGCATTTTGTGCATATTTTGTCTTTCGTGTATCTTGCTTTTGTCGTCCTATTTCGTAGGATATTCAATCTAAAGCGTAATAACAGATCTCTTTGTTTTGAACTTGGAAATTTTTTCAAGTAGTCTGGTATGATGGTCATCACATTACAATTAGATTTCAGAAGTGTATGTGTTTTCGTCAAAGCTCGTTGCATTTCAGTGTTCGACCAGTCCTCTGCCCACATCGCTCTTTTTACAGCTGTTGGATTCTCTGTTAGTGTTTCTATTTTGATTCCGAAGTCTATCAGGGTCTGTTTATTTCCATTTTTCCAATCTTCTATTACTTTTTCCTCATAGTTGTTAAATTTGCTCAATATTTCGAATTGTGGGGGTGTCAAGTTGGTCAATATTTTTCTGTATAGCATCAATTGGTTATAGCGTATATGTATATATATTGATGTTAAGCCTAATTCGTGTCGAATTACTGAGATTGGAATCGCTTTTGGTATCGAGAGAACGGTCTTCCAAAAAAGGCCTTCTAGAATTGACCAGAATTTCTCTGGGATGTTTGTACAAGTTTCTGCTCCATATATTAATGTGGGGATTACTTTTAGCTTGTAAAATGTAATCACAGGGCATAGAGAAAATTTTCCATATCTTTTATTGATAATGGTTGCTTGAGCTGTAAGCTGTTTAGTTTTTATCTTCAACATCTTTTTCCAAGGTTCCTCATTCTTAAACCCACTTATTTGAATCTCATTTCATTGCAGGGTTTTATCCACGTTTCGTTCACTTTCCATTCTTCATTTTTGGTCTTTTTCCAAATCTTTTTCCATCTTCTGTCACTAATTAATAATATTTCAGTTTTGTCTGCATTTATTTCTAGCTCGTTGTTTTCTATATATGTTTCAACCTGATTTAATGTGCGTTGTAGACCAATTTGTGTGTGGTCTAAGATTATCAGGTCGTCTGCATATAGCAGGTGATTAACTGGTTTGCAGTTTAATCTCGGCGGGAAAGACCTGATGTTTTCAAAACATTGTTGCATGTCTTCGATGTAAAAGCAGAATAGGGTAGCTGCTAGCGGGCATCCTTGTTTAAGACCCTTTGCTGTTTTTATGTTCTTAGATAAATTTCCATCTTGGTCTAGTTTAACTCTTATTGAGGTTTCCGCGTATAGATCTCTTATTGCTTTCAAAAGATCGGGTGGACACCCTTTGGAGGCCAATTTTTCCCAGAGGCGACTTCGGTTCACACTATCAAAGGCTTGTCGAAGATCTATGCTGGCTATATACAGTTTTTGTTTATTTGTATAGGCTCTTCTTTTCATCAGGCCTAGAATCAGATGATTTAAATTGCACCCCACATTTTCGACAAAGCCTGATTGTCTTTTATCGTAGGTATTTGAGGCCTTTATCCAGATCTTTAGTTGTTTTAGCAAAATCGTGGCGAAGATTTTCCCGACACAATCTAGCAGGGCAATTGGACGGTAATTATTAGGGTCCATTCTGTTGCCTTTTTTGAAAATAGGGACAATGATAGCCATCTTCCAGGATCTTGGTATTTGTCCTTGCTTCACAATTCTCTTAAAGAGTCTATTGCAGAAAATTGCCCATTTTTCTGGATCTTCTTTTAGCACTGCATTTGATAAACCATCTGGGCCTGGGGCTCTTGACGAGCTCGCTCTCACGATTAGGGACTTTATCTCTTCCTTGTCGAAATTAATTTCCCATGAGCATGGTGGTTCTTCCTTGGTGTTGTTTTTCCCCGTAATGTTTGTCTCGTTGAATAATTTCGTGAAATGATCTGCCCAAACATTTTCTGATATTGGGTTCATAAGAGCTGCTATTGATTGTTTCTCGTTTAGCAGGTCCCATAAGGATCTGCTATTTGTATTTGATATTGCTCTCTGCATGGCTTCAGCATCTTGTTGAAGTAATTGTGATTTATGGGCTTTTTGCCAGTTTTTGTATTTTTGTTTTCTTATTTGAATGAGTTCTTTCAGGTTTTTATTCTTTCCATTTTTTAAGACACATATATCTTTTCTCAGGAGTTTCTGTTGTAACATTACTTCTGGATCGTATACATGTAACTTTCTGATTCTTGATTTTAAATTTTTTCCATGGGTTTGTTTGAAGATCTGTAATGATGTTTCATATTCTACGGACAATTGTTCTTTAGATTGCCATTTTTCTAGGCTCTCTAATACAACATCAAAGTCTTTTTTTTCAGCCTTAGGCGGTTTAACCCATGTTCTAACTCTATTTTTGTGTCCCATATCTGATTTGTTCTAATCTTCGGATGTAAGAATTCAGCAATGATCGGATCATGGTCACTATGGATCGAAGATGATATCTTAAATGTTTGAACCTTTGCTAGTAAGTGTTCGCACACAAACATGTAGTCAAGTATGTTACTCACATTACCATTTGACCAAGTCTTTACTGGTGGGATGTCACCCTTCGTGTTTCCATTAAGTCTGTGTAGTCTTCTTGTTTCCATTTCTTCATTCCATTTTTTGCCACGTTTACGTTTGTAGTCGTTTTTGTATGTGGCTGTTTGATTAGCTTTATTTTCTTCGAAGCAGTTCGCGTTCAGATCGCCACAGATGATAATGTATAGTTCTTTATGTACTTCTATTTTTTCATCTACGCATTCCATTACTTGGTCTATGAAATGCTCATCTTCATTCTTTGTAGGGTTCCAGTAGACATTTAGTAATAGCATTTTTTGATTGGTTTTTGAAATGTCTAGCTGAAATTGTATAGTTATTGCTTGAATATACGAATTCACGTTTTTTGATTCAATCATTTGTATTCCTGATCCATTTTTAATTAAGGTTAGGAGACCTGCAGATGGTCTTCCAATCAGGTTTCCTTTAGCAGGATTGCATAGCACAGTATATCCTTCTTTAAAAGGGGCTGTTTTTAGCCAGGATTCTTTTATGCATATGATATCTAGCTCATTCAAAAGAGGATTGAAGTCATTGAAAAGATGTCGGAAGCCTCTGGTGTTCCAGCTTCCTATTTTCCATCTGTTGGTGCAAAATTGTTTGAGTGGCTACAGTTTTGGTCTTGTCGCGAGAGAGCCTGCTAACCAATTCCAATATTTCGGGTCTTCCTTTGTCATTTTTTGCGTATTTATTGGATCGCTTGTGTTTCCATTTCTCTTTATTGTTATTTTTATTTTATTTAGATGCTCTTTTTCTCTCATTTGTATGTGTTCTTTATTTCGGTTTTCCCTCTCTGTGCATTATGGTGAATCTATGGTTAATCCTAATTTATTTTTGTTTCCGCTCATGTTGCTATGATCATATTGGTAATTCTCTTCTTGATTCATCTTTCTGGATTTAGTTCTCAAGTTATTGAAATTTGGGCTTTCATCTCCAGAGAATGTTCTCTCGAAGTGTACAAGTTTCTTTTTTTTTTCACTCGTTCTGGGCTCTTCGTGTGTAGATTTGGTATCCGTTAGTTCAGAGATCGTGAAACCTAGGGCTCTAAAGTTCTCATAAGCCTCTAACATAATTGAGGCAAGTATCGCTGAGCTCGTCACGATTTCCACCAAATCGACACGCGCTTCATCCGGGAAGCTTACTGACAGTAGTTCTTCCGATTTTATTGTTTTTAATTGAGGGATGTATTGTAGAAGTCTCATAATTGCTGATCGATTTAGAGTCAGTCCATCCATATTTTTGCCTGATTTTTCTATTGTTATCACCGTATTTTTCTGTGGTCTTGGTTTTTGCTTGTTCCATTTGGGCTTCGCGCCGGTGTTCCTAAAGTATTCTTGTTTTCTGTTTTGGGACCAAGGCTCCCTTCTTGTATCATTTTGGTAATCATTTTTCAGGAAAGTCGAATGCGTTTCTTTTTGGGGGCAATAGCCATTCAGTTCTTTTGATTCAGGATATTTAGCTGTACATTTTTTTAGTTTCTCACTTAATGTTAGAAAATCTTCGTCAAGGGGCTTGGAATCAACGCATACTTCTTTGGTTTCATATGCATTGAGGTCCATATCATTCGTTCTTGTATTTGATCTGTTTGGACGTTTTCGTCCTCGTTTTCGTCCTCGTATATCGAACAATCTAGAAGATTCTCTATGCTTTCGTCTTGCGAGTTTTCTTCTTCTGAAGACACAGAAGTTATTTCGGTCTTTTCAGGGTTTGGCTGGATAGGTGGCTCTGTAAGTTTACTGCATGAGGCATTGCTAGGTGGCTCTTTTTCTTCTGTGTCTTTTATGTTTCGTAAAAAGCTCCTTGATCCACATTGCTTCTTCTTTTCTTTACTGGTCACATTTTTTGTTTTGCTCAAACTTTTTTGATTTTTCTTTTGTGTTATTATTGTTTACTGCTTCTGACTTTTTATTTATATTTAAGTCAAAAATTGGGAAGGCACTTGTTTTTGCTTTCTCCTCGTTTTCAATCGATTTTTCAGCAGTCTCCGATGTGTAATTTTGACTAATTTCATTTTCCGTTTGTATTGGAATACGAGTTGTCCTTGTGATTGGAGGCACAATTGCTGCGGCTCCTGGAAGTATTAATTCAGGGCTCGTCATGCAAAGAGTACTTTGGGCCTCTCTCTGTTCCTCATGTGTGTGGGTCCACGTGGGGCTCGATCTTAATTCGCTATGTTTTGATTTAGAGGATAGCGTTGTAACAATTTCTCGAATTCCTTCTAGGAAATGATGTTTGTCAATTTTAGCTTCTTTTAATAGATCAATTAAGGTTTTTAGGACCACTCCTTCCATTTCTTTCTCTCGGCTTCGCCTTTCTTTTATTTGCTCCATGACTGATTCCACGTAAATCATTTTGCTATTCATTAGAGCAATCATTGTTGATTGATCTCGTTGATTTTCATTTAAAGCTTCGTAGAGTTTTAGGAATGGGGCCAATGTTATTGATACAGATGCTATAATTGCTTCTTGGGTCTCTTTTAGCCACCTCACTTCCTTTGCGGATCCATGTGTGGTGGTGTTTGCATGTCTTTGCATATTTATTCTTTTCATCCTGTTACTTTCATTTAAACTAAATTCTTCGGAAGATGTAGAGGTGTCCTCTGATGTCATTGTTTTAGTTGATCCTTTTTTTGTGTATGGTAAGAAGTTTTTGATTTTTTCTTGTAATGGTTCCATTTCCGGGTCACAGTTTTTATTTGTTTCTCCCTCTCTGGAGTGCCTTTGTCTTTGGTTTTCGGATTCGAGCACTATTGTAGTGGTAATATCACTGATCAGTACTGTTTTATTAACCGTGTGTGGAGGGGCCTCTGGTGTGTTTTGCAGAGGAATTTTTTCTGGTGAGTGGATTCGAGGACGCTTTCGAGTCCAGGTGTCATTTGTCTCATTCTCTGTACTTCGGATTAAAGTTAATTTTTCCTGATTTTCTGTATCATTCCGCTTTTCTATGATTGAATTTGTCATCTGTGTCTCTGTGATCTCTACTATGTTGTTTAGCAGATCATCATCTGTTATTTCATTTTCTATTGGAGATGTGTTTCTCTCCTTGTACGCATTTCTTGCAGTGGGAGTTGTGATTTTGTCACAGTTTGCGACTTTGCTTTTTTCTGAGGGCGCAATCTTTCCATTAAAGTGCCATCTAAGAGTGCCGATTTCTGATGTGGAATAGCACCTTTTTTTTGTTTGCTTCTTTAAGGTTTGTATATCTTGTGCTTCAAATCTTTTCTCTTGATCACCTTCTGCATTAGTGACTGGCTTTTTTTTGTTAATGCTTTTTTTTTACAGCTTTAGGGTATATATCTTCATGTAAAATTGTTTGCACTTTGTTTCCATTTGGAGTGATTAATGGTACGTCTGGAGACATTTGTGAGGTTAAGTGGTTTGTCTTGATTTGTCTAGAATGTCTGTACTTTTCTGTAGGCAGAAGCCTTTCACTTAAGGTTTCTTCTTCACCAGATGTGAGAGAGTTAATTTCTCTCTCTACGTCCGCGATGCTCGGGGTCGACTCAGGCTTCCGAGGAACTTCGTCACGGCTCGGCGTCAAGCGACGCTTCACTTCGCATCCCCGGGATTCAGTGTCAGCGTCTCCCTGACCGGCTGGGCCCGCTGAACGCGGCGTCGCAGCAGGGCACGGCCGCTCAAGGCATGGGCTGCAGCCGATCTCCCCCACCTCACAGGGCATCAGACAGGCCGAGCCCACCGCGGCGCCCTCTGCCACCGGACGCGACGCCACCGCGATGCACAGGGGCTCGAAGGGCAGCCCGCAGCATGCCTCCTCTCTCTCGCGGGGAGCCGGGCGCACCGCGTCCATATCGGCGGTCGCGATCGAAGTGGGCTCCGCAGGCGATCCCACGCCCCCGACTGCGGGCTCCACTGCTCGCACCTTCCAGCGGCAACTCCGCACAACAACATCAGCGGAGGCCCCGGCGGCCACCCCACTATCAAGGGCACCGGAGCCGCGGCGGCAATCACACGCCGCAGTGCAGCACGCTGACGATCCTCTAGGAGCCGCGTAGGCATCCGAGGCAGGTGAAGGTGAGGAGCAGTTGTCTGATTGGGTTGGGGGGGGTGGAGAGCAATTGTTTAGTCGGGTTGAGGGGAATAAGGGGTGTTGCGGGGTACTTTCATCTGTGGATAAATTGTGAGCTCTAATAAAGCTTGGATTCGATGTCAATTTTTTGTAATGTTTCCCGATGTCTTTTATACTGGTCTTTAAGTTAGGTGGGGCGTAAGATTGAGTTGAAGGGGTATTGGTATTAAACTGGTTTTCATCCAGTGTACGTACCTTACTCCGTGTTCTTGGGTGCATGTTTCCTGATGTCTCAAGGTCCATTTGCTCGCACATCGGCGAACACTCGGCAAACACTCCGCTACGCTCCGCGTCTGTGGTTGGCTTTTAAAGGGCTCCAAACAGTAGAAATAGCGAACAGACTCCAGCAGAGCTTCTCCTTTTCCTTTACTGCCAAACACTCGGCAAACACTCCGCTACGCTCCGCGTCTGTGGTTGGCTTTTAAAGGGCTCCAAACAGTAGAAATAGCGAACAGACTCCAGCAGAGCTTCTCCTTCTCCTTTACTGCCAAACACTCGGCAAACACTCCGTACTTTTGACACAGGGGAGGTGGGAATCCAATCAGTCTGGGATGGCTTCAAAGCAAATATACGGGGGACCCTGATGAGAATAGGTTCCAAGAAAAAGATAGAAAGGGGGAAAAGGGAGGACACGCGCATAGGAAAATAGAGCAGATACAACCGGGAGGTAACCAAGGACAATATATTTCGCCTACCAAGGCGAAAGAGATCCGACAATACAAGACACAATTGAAGGCCATCCTGACGCAGGACATGGAAAAATAACTCCTGTTCCTGAAGCAGAAATACCACGAGAAGGGCGGATAGGATCCTGGCCTGGAGACTGAGGGAAAAGAAAGAGGACCACCACAGGGGCTATTAAGACGGAGGAGAATAGGTGCCTGTACATCGCCAAGAGCATTGGGAGTCGGAGGGAGAGGAGGTTCAAATAGATGAATTCATGGAGCAGGCTACCAATCGCAGGTCTCCCCCAAAGAGATGGTGGAAAACCTTGAGAACCCCATAACCATAGAGGAAGTCCTGCGGGCCATCGCCGGGCTGAAATCTGGAACTGCCCCTGGGGAGGACGGTTTCACGGTAACATTTGACAAGCTATTTAAATCCCTGTTAGCCCCGTTTCTATTCAAGGTTTTGTTTTTTGAATATTTTTATTAGGATTTTTTTAACAATACAACGGTTATTATCGTTGATGCTTCAATGCAGAAATCTCAATTTAATAACCCCCCTCCCAGCTCCCCCAAGACCACTTTATTCACGTGTTCAGTTCAGCCTGGCCAGGTGTCTATCATGGGCTGTCGTCATTAGAGGAACCTTCCTCGCTTGGATGGAACAGACTTTGTGAGCCCCACCCTAATGTCCAGATGCTGCTCTTGCTGAGCGTTCTCCCACGCTCCGGTTTCCGCTGCCGACCATTTACGCAGGTCTTCCCACCACAATGTCACACTGGGTATGTTGGGGCTTTTCCACCCCATAGCAATGCGTCTTTAATCTATTGAAGGAATTTAACGCATGTCTAGGTGGTGAACCCCTGTCCCCCACGATGATGGCAGCAATTATTGTTGTGGCCCCAAAGGAGGGGGAAGGACCCCACTAGGTGCTCTTCCTATAGACCCATTTCCCTCCTCAATGGACACGTAAAGATACTGGAAAAAGTCCTGGGAACAAGACTGGAGGGGTTATGCCACTTCTAGTACATGGCGACCAGGTGGGATTCATTAGGGGAAGACAAGGATCAGATAACATTAGAAAGACCATCAACCTTATCCACGGGGCACAAGTGGGGGGTCTGGATGCATGCCTGTTAGGCAGAAACCTGTGCAGTTCCCTTGGGGAACACTGCAAAAGATTTAAGACTACAGGTATAGCAGTAAACCCACTTGGTAGCAGTCTGCACCACCCAGATTTACCTGGTAGCTGTGGCTGAGCAGTCAGACTTCCCTCAAGAAGAGTTAGGCAGTATGCAAAGTATACACAATATGTACCCAGACACAATAGCACAAGCAAACACTGACCAGAGCTTGGTTTCAAAAGTATATAGTTATTTATTTTCAAGAACACATAAGCTGAAAACACTCTAGCAAAGTATAGTAAAAACACTTCAAACACAGTTATAATGAAAGCAGTTCCAACCCTTACTCCTATCTAGACAACTCTAAGTTAACACCACATAATTAAAACAGAGGTGAGCGCTTAACGTTAGATGACACTCTAGTAGGTTCAAGAAAGGGATAAAAAGAAACAGCTATGGGTTAAACACACCACTCTAAGGTCCAGAACACTTGCAATAGGCTCAAAGAAGCACAAAGTCACAGGTGAGCAAAAGTCACTAGGCAGGGCCCACTCTTAGAGTAGCCGGAGCGAAAATGTGCCCAAGATCACACTGTTATTAGGGATTCAAAGTCTTGCAAAGAGTTAGAAAGAGTTTAGAGTGGTTTAGAAAGTTTAGCCAGGGTGTCCCAGGCACTCCCAGGGTCGAAAGCCGGGGGCTAAATCTACCCCGTACAGTCGGTAGCAAGGGAAGCCAGGCGGAACACGGTACCTTAAGCGGAAAGGATCCTCCAGCGGTGGCAGTTGTTCCAGGCAGTGGCAGCAAGGCTCGACGTCGGTCAGGGGAGAAGAAGTTCTCGCTGAAGAGCAGAAGAAGAAGGTCGTTGCACTGCCCGGGAAGAAACCAGCCGCGGAGTCCTCCGGTTAAAGGGTTGTACCGACTTTCGTGGTTGAGGTAAAAGTGGTGGGGTTCCGGTTGCCGGGGTGCTTGGCACTGGCAAGGCGGCCACGAGGTACCTCGAGAAGCGAAAAGAAGGCGAAAACTGGTTGTCCCCACCAGTCAAGGGAAGGAGCCACCCCGTTAAGAGTTCTCCTCGGTCGTCGGGAAAAGTGGTGAGACGGTTCAGCAGGGCTCCACCGGGTGGTGTCGTCGAAGCAGGTCGGCTCAGCTCTTCCCTCGTCGGATTCTTGGTCCTGTGGCGACTTCTGAAGTTCCAGTCCCCAAAGCCCTGCTTTTATGCAGCAAACCCCCATTCACCCAGCCTAGCTGTCACTCAAACATGCTAAGTGGTGAGCCGGCCGGCTCACCACTTGGGCCAATCAGGACGGAGTGCGACTGGAGTTACCAAGGTAACTCAGTCCAGGGTGCCTAAATCCCCCTCCACCCCTCCTAAGTACCCCAGACAGAGTGGCACCACTTTGGAGGGCTTCTGTGGAGAAGCCCGCCAAAAGTGGGACAAAGGGCTCCACTTTGGGTCAGAGTTACAGAGGCGAACGCCAACGCCATTTTTGAATCAAGTTTTGGCAAAAAGTCCCAACCGGAGTTATAATAATAAATATATAAACCGGCGGTATGTTTAAGGCTACCGTAAATAAATAATTAAATGTGTTAGCCTAAAACAATGGGAAATCCCATAGGGAAATATTCGCGGTCGAATATAAAAAGTAGTTTCCACTGCCACCAGCCAAAACTCGATCAGGGGGGACGGAGACGTGCCCCCTCGACTAACAGACCCTGGGGCAATCGAATTGCCCCAGCCAGTACGTCCACAATATGATGGTTTGTACTGGTTCTGTTCAGGATTCAAGACTAGCAAAGTCTTTGGTGACTTTACATGCCCTGGGAGACAGTAGTCAGTCCCAGGGTATGGAGTCTATGTTGGGGAGTCCCTAGGACACCCCTGGGTCACGGCACAGAGGGTGCTGTGTAACCCACATCACAAAAACACATGAGGCCCTATGGAGTAAAAGACCCCATAGCCCATTCAACACAAGGTTTAACCAAGAAAACACACTTCAACATGTCCAAGAGTGAGGGTAAAAGAGTCTCACTCTTGGCAGGAGAAAAAAAGAAACCCCAGAAATCCAGCAAAGCTGCTGGGGGACTCACTAGGTAGGGAAATTCAGCCTAAACAGAGAATTCTCCCTAACAATGCCTACTGGCGTTGGACTCAGAGAAGGCCTTTGACAGGGTTGAGTGGCCCTTCCTGATGAAGGTCCTGGGGAGGATGGGACTAGGAACAAACTTCCTGAAATGGGTGGTAGAACTATATAAAAGGCCCAAGGCGAAGGTTCAGATAAATGGGGGATTCACGGAGGCCTTTGAACTCACAAGAGGTACTAGGCAGGGATTCCCCCTCTCCCCACTCTTGTACGCCCTCCCTATGGAGCCAGTGGAAATTGCAATTCGAATGAACGACCGAATCAATGGTATAGCGGGGGGAGAAGTCGAGTGCAAAATGTTATTTGCAGACGATATACTGGCCTACCTTACGAATGTCCAGGTTTTCCTCCTGGCACTAATGACCCAGATTGCGGGGTATGGCCGCCTCTCGGGACTCTAAATCAATTTGGGAAAATCTGCTATCCTACTGGCTGTGGAGCAGAGTCCCCGCCTAGACATGAAAGGGAGTTACCAAGGCATGAGAGTTAACCAGGAGAGCATTCAATACCTGGGCATTTGGGTAACAAGGAATCTAGAGGAGATGGTGGAGACTAATTATAACCCCTTCCGCGCTCAGCTGACGGCTGACCTAAAGAGGTGGCACCCATTGATAATGACATGGTACGGCAGGAGGACCTCCATACAAATGAATGTGCTCCCCCAGACTTTAAACCTATTTGCAGCCATTACGAGACACTTCCCGGAAATGTTTTTCTCTGAAGTTATAGGAGAGATCTGTAGATTTATATGGGAGGACAAGAACCCAAGAGTGAAAATGGCAACCCTTGCCTTTCCAAGGGACAAAGGGGGATTTGGATTCCCGGACATCCGCTTATAGTATAAGGCGGCACAAATTAGGGGGATGCTGGAACTCATGAGGGAAGATCTGAGGACCTATTGGACTTATCTGGAAGACCTTGTTGCACACCCTCTGAAGGTCAGGGATTACTTTTGGTCCCCGCTCAGATTGACACCGGAACGTCTTAGGTCCCACCCTACTCTGGGAGTTTTTTGGTCAGTCTGGCATGAGTCCAGAGGCACACAGGGCTATACATCCTGGCCCTCCCCTATGTCTTCTGTATGGGGGCCTCCATTTGATTTGGGACACCAGGGATTCGCCCACTCACAGAGGTGGTCGGGTGCAGGCCTTGAGAGGGTGGGACAACTGTTTGAGGGTGGAAGCTTCCAGGAATGGGTTAAGGTATGGGATGTACTGGGAGGGGACTCTATTTCAGTGCTCAAATCTCTCCATATCAAAGTTATTCTGACAGACCCGAAGTGGGGGGGAAGAGACTGGTAGAGAACTTAACTTCTTCCCTTCCCCATGACGGATGAACCATACCTGCCTGTTTTTCTTGGCCAGGAGGCTGTTGACCCTCTCCACCACCAAACATCAATAAGGTAAACCCTTTTGGGTTTTTGTGTGCATTTTCCTGATGCGCACAGAGCGCGCACATGTTTTCATTCATTGTTTGTTTTTACTTGAAATTTCACACGGAATGCAATGCTCCTGCAATAGCCTCCCAACGGCAGCCTCACCCTGTGCATGGGTTTAGCTTGACCCATTGCATGACCACTTCGATCTTGATATTTCTTTCATACTCAGCATCAGCTGGACACCTAACAGAGACTTTTGAATGAGCACTCACATGGTGCCGGACCACTCTGTGTATGGTATCTTTTTATGGTTTCCCCAGAGTTCAGTTATACATTTCAAGTAATTCTTTTTGGCTTTCAATTGTAGCGCTTCACACACTGTTCTTTTTATAGAATGTTGCTGCTTGCAACCTTGGTTCAAAACACAACTGGTTTGGTATCGGTCTCTCCGACTCACTGTGTTGCTTTTCGGACACCACTTTGTTGTACAAGCCTAGGACAGTACCACAGCGGCAATCACTCCTCCCTGCCTTGGTTATCGACATGGGAGGGGCACGGGTACCTCCGACACACTGCGCAGGTTTCATCAGCCTTAGTTCCTGGTCTTCGGTTTCTTACTTTCCAAGGCTTTTGAAAGTAATGGTCTTTATAGATCAAGGGTGCTTCCCTTTTTGCAACTCTCTCCAGTCTCGCCGTCATTCCCCTTGTGTTAAACTGCCATCTTGGAACTGCTGTTTCCTCGTGTGTTTTGCCTTTCTCAGAATGTGCTTTCGTGCTCCACCTTTTATCCGTGTGGGGAAGTGTGATGGAAGTCAGGTGTGTGTAATTATCCATAATTGCCTGACCTTACCTGACTGTGGTGTTGGGACATGTCAGGTATACAGCTCTGATGTTAGTCTGTTGTCGCTCACAGTGAACTGTCCGTGAGAAAGTATGTATGTCGGGAAAGGGGGCGGGGGGCGGCAAGGGTTGAGTTCCTAGGTATCCTACCTGGTAGGATGGGGAAAACTACTTAATGGGAAGGGGATACCGCGTCTCGCCATCCGGTGTCCCACTTGCACTCCCCGAAGACCTCTCATCCAGGTGATCCTCCCGCATTGATCCACCCCCAGGAACTGGATCCAAAAGCTATGTCTGTGCCCTGGCCACCTGGATGATGGATTCCCGGGCATTAGCAGGTGAGACACCTTCAGGTTTCTCACACTTGTCAGAGATTTAACATTTTTACAACCCTTTTTAAAACTGTAATTAATTGCAGCAAATTTGATTTGAGGTGGTATTGGAATCTTTGTGGTTGACAAATTTGGGTAACGCAGAAAAATGTAATCTTACAAATGGGATATTAATACTTTGATGGTATATGCCTTAGGTCTGTGCATAATCTTTTTCTACTTTACAGTGTTTACAATCTTAAGACTTAGAAGAGGATGTATGTGTATGCTTCATATGATAACGGAGTGTCCTGTAGTATATATTGTTGAGAAATGTGATTGTACTAAGAATTCAGATGACATTTTATTTGTAATTTTTGTAAAAGATTTATGTGAAAGGTTTGAAATAAATCATATCACAATAAAAAATAAAACTATTGGAGCTCCAGAGCCAGCTCTTTAAAAGTTAAGAGTTATGGAGGTGGAATGGCGAAGAGGAACATCATGGGTAAGAGCATTGAGAATAATGGGAGGTGGAGACTGACGAGGTGAGCAATAGATCTGGCAAGGCAGTGTTTGATGCAAGTAGCAAGGTGTTGCAGTGGAGCGAGAGGCCCTGTGCCAGAGCTGTAGAAAGTTGACAAAGATGTAGGAGATGGGAAAGGAGAACGAGTAAGACATGTATTGGCCTTCTGCAGCTGCGTCAAGAGAGCCAAACTGCATATCGCAAAGCTGGGTGCTTTGTTGTAAAAACGACCACATCTATGTCTTACTATACACCTATGTCTAACTATACTGTGCTGCTCACTGTAACCCAGAGCAATGACATTTTCCTGCAACAAAGACACTCTCCTGCAACAGCGCCTCGTTGCCCAAGGTCTGTTAGTGCGCTTTACAAATACAAAAAAATTAAATAAAAATAACGAATGCCAAACTACAGCAGAGCCTAATATGTAACACTCGTTCGGAAAGTGGCGCCATATTCGGCTCAGAAGTCCTGTGGGAGACGCTGCCACAGAGTCCCCCACAAAGGCAAAAGAGGAGGAGAAAAAATCATAGCATAGTCTTGAAAATAGAGTGGAACCTTGTTTTTTAAAGACAGTACACAGCAGTGCAGGAGAGGCATGAGGAGGATCGAGTGGGTTCGGCATTGTATGCAGAATTCAGGCACCACCCCTTGTAAGGCTAGAGGTAGCAGCCACCAGCGAGGTGGACCTTAGAACACTGTTAGCCAGCAGCAAGTATAAGGACAGTTGCACGTTCAATCCGATGGCCACAGCATTATGCCCTATCGAGGTTTCCAGATATACTCACAGCTATGGACAAAGTGATACAGAGCCACTGGGGCACACTACATTACAATGCCATGGAAGATTTGTTCCCAGATGGGATATTCTCCCAGTTACACAACCTAGGAACGGGAAATACAGGGACCACCACAGAGATCCTGTAATACTATAGGCTGAGAGCCACCTTTAGAGCCAAATGGCCCTCCTTCCCATGGGAACCCCCAGAGGATGCATGCGCCGCATACATTTCCAAGTCCCAGAGTTGCCGTAGAATAATCATGTCACTCTAGAAGTGTCTGCAGGAACATTTACCCAGTGCAATGCCCAGAACCCTGAGTAAGTGGGAAGCAGACCTGGAGGATGATGTATTCAAAAAGAATGGAGGCAAATGTCAAAGTCCAGTCTTGCTGAATTATTATTGTTATTTCATTTTTGTAGAGTGCCACATGCCCATGGGCCTCAGGGTGCATAGAAAACAAGAAGACGAAGACAGAGACAAACAGGTTCAGAGCCAACGAAGTAGAGTGCTAAGGGAACTGCCTATTCTGCTAGGTTTAAGGTTGAAAAGATGTGTTTAACCAGTTTTTTTAAAGGCTTAGTATGCCTGCCTGCTGATCTTATGGGTCCTGGTAGCGTATTCCAAATTAGAGGAGCCTGTACATCAAATGTTGTGCCCCCAAACCTGACAAGCTTACATCTGGGTTGGCACAATATGAGATTGGAAATTACAACACAATGGACCAGTAGATCGAGGATGACAATATACTCTTACTCCCTTATTAACTAAAACACATTATTTTATTACAAATACAAAAAATTGACATATTTAATCTGTTTCATATATACATAAAAAGTCAACCATTTTTCTGCTCACAATTATTTTTCCCATTACACATTCATACTCACACTCTCATACCAGAAATCTATCTTGACTACGAAACATGATAACATCACATCTAACAGGTACTTTTTTTTTTTTTTAACATTCACAGTTTTGCTAACCTTGAGTAAAATGTATGATATACAGATTGTGTATTATTGAATGAATATATTTATGGACATTTTATTTATTTTTTTTATTTTGATTTTATTTTTTTCATTACCAGTAGTCCCTGAAGAAGGTCTGAGATAGACCAAAATGCATTGGACAACAAAATGTTTGCAAATGGCCTAACAAAGATGATAATTGAACAATAAATAAACCTACATCAAAATCAACTGAATTTCCAAGCAATACTACATGTATTTAAGTAAATACAGTGGGAACTACCACTTAGGTCCTTCCAGCAGACTGGAATAACTAATCCAGCCAACAGTATATTATTATTTCTTACCACCCCTAGCAAACGGGGAGGCATCTGGCAACAGGACCAAATACCTATTTTCAAGATCAGGAATTGATTAAACCCAACAAGAACTACGTAGTGCCCACTCATTTCCCTCTGGACAACATCACATCTATCCCCATCTGAAATAGTTGATTAACATATTGTTTTTCACCCTTTCTTCAATACAGTTGTATCTATCTGCGTATCAAAATTACAACAGATTTACAGGTCGACACGTGTTTCGCTTGTGTAAACGGGGCATAACAGGTCTTGCCCCTTTGTTGTTCCAACCTTCATCAGGAAAAAAAGAAAAGTACCAATTATGTCTTGCTTCTGATAAACTGGGGTGAGCCACATCATCTCCACATTTAGTTGTTGGAGGAGGTACAGATGTTCTGGGATGAATCCCTTACAGGCTCACTGATTTAGATATATTCTTATGTCTTGGCTCTTGGATTGACAGGTGACCCGTGTTGGCTCCGAGATCTCTTATCCCACTGTATTCCACATCTAATCCGATACTTTTTCTCAAAATGAGGTGTGACTCCTCTTTGTTCACCGATTACATTGAGGACATATCCTCTATAGAAGGTCCATTATTAATTGCTGATGGTCAACGTCCTCTTTGCTGGTCCTATTTATTCAGTTAAGTGAACTCAATCAAGTTTCACGACACATCACCGATTGGCGCAGTTGGCAACCTGTTTTGATCAGCTTTAAACGATCCTTGAGATATTTTGAACTTGTATTAGTCAAGCATTTATAGGACAGAGTGAGAATGTCATGAGGAATCCAATGTCCAATGGGAAGCCATTGAAGTTCCCTTATGGCATCAGAAACATGATATTGTCTTGACAAGTTGTGAATGTTGCGAACAGCGCCATTTTGTGAAACCTGAAGTGAAAGTAGGTTGGTTTGCGAAGTACCAGCTAACAAACTTTTGCAGTAGTCCAAACTTGAGTTTACTAGTGCATTAGCAAGAAGAAGGCCGTTGTTGGTGGAGATAAAAAGACGAATATGATTCAGCAGCTTAGTTGTATAACCACATGATGACCAAATAATGAGAGACACGAGTTTTCATATTGATTTCGGTGTCTAAAAATACACCTACTGTCTTCACACTCTTAAAGACAATTATGTTATTTCTGTCAATGCTGAAGCTACCATAGGCTGGATCAAGTTTCTTCAGACGAGGACCTGAGGCTACGATCAAGAGCTCCTTTTTTTCTCTGTTTGGAGCTTGTGAATTGTCGACCATCCAAAACTGGACGGCATCATACACTTTGTTGATAGCGACTGAGTCCTGAGTGTGGTTCCCAGTAAGTTCGAGGACAACTTGGGTGTCATCTGCATAGTTGGTATACTGCACACCCAGGTGATCGAGGAGACTAAGCAGAGGCATGATGTATGTGTCAAATAGTTTCGTGGAAATGATTCCTGCAGGACGCTGAAGGTTTGTGCAGTAGGGAGGGAGTTGGCCTCACTGACTGCCACTCTAGCAGTACGTGGCCCAAGGAATGAGGAGATACATAGTGCTGCCAGGTCTGAGCAGTGTGCTTGGTCCCCAAGTTTGGGAACCAGTAGGGAGTGATCAACCAGGTCAAAGGTTGCAGAGAGATCAAATAACATCAGGTGGACGGGGTGTCCCCGATCCACTATGCTTGCCAAGGTGGATTTGAGATCCAGCATAGCGGTTTCTATACCATGCTGAGCTCTGAAACCTGATTGACGTACTTCAGTATAACCCTGAAATTGTAGATACGTACCTTGTCGATGATTGATTATAAGGAGAAACGGTACATTCATAATGGGATGATAGTTTTTGCCCAGTGTGAGATCCAGACTACTTTTCTCGGAGTGGCGTGATCCAGGTTTATTTGAGAGATGTTGGAACTGTATCTTTGCTAAAGGACAGATTGATGAGTCTGGTTATCCATGGGGCAAGAAGCTCGAGGGAACTTCTTAGAATCTCCACAGGGCATCTATCTCCCAGACAGGATGTAGGTTTCATAGCAAGGATGATCGTATGGATTTCAGCCTCGGTACAGGGGGTAAAATTAAAAGTCAAATTACTAGTCTGGGGAAGAATTCCATCCTGACAGAGAGGTCTGGAAGCTCTGTGCTCAGCAGAGCGCTCTTGTAGGTTCCTGATGGTCTGCCTATGGCCAAGAATTTTAGCATACAATTCTTCATGAATGGCCTGGCATCAGACTGAGGGCCTCATCACGAGTTGGGCGGTGCTAATAGCCCTACCGCCAAGCCCCCCAGCGCTATTAGCGTCGGATCACGGGTTTGGCGGAATGGTTATTGCCCATTCCCCATTGGGCCCATTCGGGAATTCCTCATTCCCCATTGGGCCCAATGGGGAAAATTTGCGCCATTACCGCTGGCGGATTTCCCGCCGGCGGTAAACGCGCCAAAAATAGGCAAATTTGCCACGGATTTCCCCCCAGCTCAAAGCTGAGGGGAAATCCGCCAAGGTCATGATCTGGCGGACCCTTAAATGCGGCGGTAATTGCGCTACCACCACATTTAAGGGTTACCGCCAAACTGATGAGGCCCAGAGTCTTTAGAGAGGCCCTGATTGACAGTTGGAATGTCCTTAAATTCAGAGAGAATTTCAAACAGTTTGCTATGTCTTGACCTAGAATTCGCAATTCTGATGTTAAAATGGTCGACTTAGTGGCTTAAATTCCCAATTTAAATTGATACTGTTTAAAATACTGGATAGAGTGCACTACACCCCAGCAGAACTGAAGTTCTTTCCCCCTAACAGTAGTGGGAAATGCCCCAATGTAAAGCAGAGGATGCAGACCATATGCACATGCTCTGGCAGTGCTCTGGGCTATAAATATTCTGGGCTGAAGTGTGCGAGAAACTATCAATAATCAGTTGTGTTCAGATAGAACCAGACCCTGGGGGTGCCTATTCGGCCTCCATAAGAATGTTCCTTTAGGCCAAAGGAGATTTATAAATCTTGGGTGCTTACTAGCAAAGTGATGCATATTAAGAAACTGGAGGCCGAAACAATCTCCCACTGCTGAGGATACAAGACATCACATGGGCTAATAACAATGAGGAACTTTACATTGAGATGTTGCATAGCTCCACCAAACCCAAGGACATATGGGAAGACTTCAGGAATTATCGTTTAAATGAAGCTCGTGCAGAGGGCAGAAGCCAGCAGGATACTGTCTGAAATGGCCTTAAGGATCGTATATACAATGCAGGGGGGAGGAAGGGCTGGATGTGGGTGCTTCTTGCAAGAATCAAGGGAAGTAAAAAGTTTCTGTCTGAACCATGCCTGAAATAAGCATGAAGGGCTAATTTGCTGTTTCTGCCAAGCAATTAAAATATATATATATATTTTTTTTAAGTTGTATGCAGCACAGGCGACTGGAAGCCTGTTCTGTCCCACAAAGTCGGAGTAATAAGGCAGTGAAGTCCTGAGGCCAAGAGCCAAGTCCGAGAGGGTTGCGAGTTAAACAAATGACATGAGAGAGATCGAGCGAACCATACAGCGAAGCATACTGTGGCCCATATAGTTCCTAGCCACACAAAGAAAGACTTGAATCATAGAAATAGAAACACTGAGAAAGGGTAGACCAAGTAACAAGACATTTTGTGAAGATAAAATGGATGCATGCGAGGGCATGCAGTCTATGTTCCCTCCAAGAGACCCTTTGTTTCTTTATTTATAGTGCGCGCCACACCCTGAGGTATCTGGGCGCATTACATGAATATGCATTGACGTAGTTACACAATTTATCCTTACAAACAATTGATATACAATAGAGATACAAAAGGTGATGTTGGTTACAGAGGAAAGACATTAGGGTAATTTATAGAGAGGTTAATGTACATGAGTATTAGTCTATTTACACACTTACAGTTGTTACTTGGCCTGATTCAGGTTACTTGCAACATGTGGCTTAATGTGGAACATCATTTGAGATGATCCAACTCCTCATGTCTTTTTAAACTTATTGAATGGTTGGTCAGATCTAAGGGTCATGGGTAGTGAATTTCAAAGTTGGGCGGCTAAGACTGATTCCTCCTGCTTTTTTGAGTAAATATCTAGGTATTTGGAGGCCACCTGAAGTAGAGGACCTGGTTAGACGCGTTATGTGGGTTTTGGAGAATTTATCGGTAAGGTACCGGGGGGCTGCATTATTGAGACATTTATGCGTGAGCAATGCTATTTTAAGTTGGATTCTTTCCTTGATGGACAGCCAATGGTTGTCACGTCTTATTCAAGAAATATGTTGTCTGCGGGGGATGCTCAGAGCTGATATTAGTGCATCATTCTGCAAGAGCTGTAATTTTTTAAAGACATGTTTGCTGGCCCCTAGGTATAGGTGTTACGCTCACCTGGCTCCCACAGGGGCGTTGATCGGAACTGGACAGCTGCGGTCTCCACCAACGTGATGCGTAGTGCAGAGATGACAGAATGGACTGGCCCGCCTAATTTCGTCTGCTTGACCCGTAGAAGTATTCTCCTGAAAGTGGAGAAAGGGAATTAGCTACCTGTGGATTTGAGTGATAACACCCCACTGTTCTTCCCCCTAATCACCTCCGATATCTCCTTTCATAGTCTCACCTTATGTTTTTTAAAAGATGAGCTCTCCATCCTGCGTGGAATGCAGGAGCGCGTAGATAACCAGTTACTTCACTGGTCCGAAGGAATTGGGAGAGTTCCAGACCAATATTGACTCTGAGGTCCCTGGCGAGGAACCGTAAGTATATAGCTCGTAAGAGTTCAAAATGTCTGATATTCACTCTTGTCCGATTCCTTTTGTCTTGCAGCTTGACCCAAGAGAAGATTGCCTCGTGGCAGCTGGTAGCGTTCAGGTAAGAGTCTGTATTACCCAACACTGTCCGGTAAATGATACCTGTGTTTAATCTGTTGCTTTCCCTCTTATTACAGGTGCGGCGTGAGAAATTATGACGTCTTGATGAATAATGCCACCGGCGGTAAAATCAGGTAAGTCTCTGGTGGTAAAAGAGATTGCCTTTGTTTATTCTCTCGGTTCACCTTGCTGGTCTTTTGTTCCCCTTAGGTGCCGGAGTTCGGCGAAGATGTGATGGAGACTGCGGCGGATCGTGGAGGTGCTGCGAAGGCTGGTGAGTATAGCGCGGTGCTACAGCGGGCGATGCGACGCGTATCAAATTAACATCTCTTTCCTTGTTCGAAGGCGCGATGGATCCGGAATTGGTTGAGGAATAGAAGAAATGTTCTTGTTCTAACCTTTCCTCCTTCTTCCCCTTTTCTCTAGGAGCTTCAGACTTGAGGCGGGCGTGGCAGAAGGCTGGATGCTGACTTGCAGGCACGGTGAGCGTTACGCTGCAGGATGCAGAGTAACGCGAAGCGTGTGCTGCTCTTCGGGTGTGGTTTAAATAGCCTTCAAAATAGTTCCAGGTAAGAAGTTCCCCCAAGACCACACCCGAGTAAGAAAATAGTCCCTGAAGTAAAGTAGTCCCCTTCAGGCTTCACGTTGGCTTGGATTCTTAGCAGCATGGTCTGCATGAGGTAAGTGTAAGCATATGAGCCTGGCGCCTATGGCGCCAGGACTGACCCCTTCTATGAGCCTGGTGCCTACGGCGCCAGGACTGTACCCAGATAGCCCCTAGCCGGGGCTGCTGGGCTTTTTCTAAGCATCTGGATGCCTGCTCCCGGGACTGATGGGCCTGGCCCGGATGCCCGGGGGTAGACATCATGACAATAGGGCATTACAGTAGTCGATTTTAGATAGTACTAAGGCTCTGGCCAGAGTCATGCAACTTTTTGTGGATAGGAAGGGTTTACAGGCGCAGATAAGCCTACAGGTGTAGGGTGTAGATGATGCTGTAGCACTCACTTGTTTGCCCAGATTCAAGGAGGAGTCAAGGTAGAAACCTAAGGTTTTTACTTTGTTTGCGACCTTAATAATGTTTCCATCGATGCTGAAGGAGCAGTATTTGTCGCCTAGTTTGGCAGAGTTGATAGGAGTGGCTAGAATAAGCAACTTGGTTTTCTCATCATTCAGGCATAGACCGTGTGTGGCCTTCCATGCCTGGATGATGAGATACATTTTGTTCACAAGGGCCAGGCCTTTATCGTAATCGCCTGATAGTGGTAGGAGGATCTGGGTGTCATCTGCATAGTTAGTGTAGGTGACACCCAGATGATCCAAATCGTCAAACAATGGTTTGGTAAATGCATTATACATGGTAGGCGATACACATGAACCTTGGGGGACTCCACATGTTATAGGGTTCGGGTCAGCAGCATTTGAAGCTGAGAAGACTTACATGGTCCTGTTGTTTAGGAATGAGTTAATCCATGCTGTTGCTTCAGTCGAAAAGTGTGAAGTAGTGGCGAGGTGCTTGCACAATACCTTGTGATAGACTAAATCAAAGGCAGCCATCATATCTAACAGGAGCAAGAGGGCAGAGGTTCCTTTGTCCTTGAGGTTATCAGTTTGGGTTTTTAGGTCAATCAAGGCTGTTTCAGTAGCATATTGAGGTCTAAACCCAGATTGACGAAGGCCTAACAGATTGTTAATCTCTAGATATTTTTTTATTTGATTGTAGGCAGCTTTGTCTATAATCTTTAGCAAGAATGGTACTGTTGCAATCGGCCTAAAGTTGGTTGGAATAGAGGGGCCGAGTAATGGCTTTTTTAGTAGTGGGAGCACCCATGAGTTCTTCAGGTTCGAAGGCACAGTGCAGTTACTGAAGGAGGCATTTATTAACCATGTAATAAAGGGGGCAGGTATATTAGCTGCTTCCTTAATGACGGTGGCTGGGCAGGCGTCCCCCTGGAAATTAGATGGTTTAAGTGATGCTATGATTTTCTTTACTTCATGGATGGATACTGGTGTGAATTGAAAACGTTGCGTTGGTTTAATAAGGTTGGGGCTTTGTTTCTGGGTATTATCTTGCACGGGTAGATGTGCTTTTTTGTTGACGATTTTATTTTGTAGCATTGTGATTTTGTTAGTTAATGCCTCTTGAATTTTGGTACACCAAGTTTTATCCTTAATACAATCGTCAGGTTGGGGGGAGGGCGACTCAAGTTCCCTGAGAATAGTTAACAATTCTCTTGTGCTAGCCGCAGCTTTGTCGATTTGTGTAAGAAGTGTCACGTTTGGCTGATAGGATTTCTTTTTTGTAGGTGGCTGAGATTTTTAAAAGGAAGTCTTTGTTTACAGTGGATGGGTTGTTTAAGCAGGTGGTTTCACATTTCCTTTTTTCTTTCCTTAGTTCTTTAAGTTAAGGGGTAAACCAAGTGTTAAGGTGGATGGTCGGTTTGCTTTTGCGTATTTTTAAAGGAGCAATGGAGTCTAATGCATTACTGATTGTCATATTATACAGTTCCACTAGCTCTGCTGGGTTATCAAGAGGTTGAGGGTTAAGTAGAGGGTTAAGAAACAGCATGAGGTTCTCAACTGTGATATTTTTCTTATTTCTGGTTGGAATGGCCGGAGCCGAGTCATTAGTCTTAGTTGGGGGTATGCAGTCCTGCAAGTTGAAGGTGAGTAGGAGGTGGTCCATCCATGGTAATGGTTCAACCGTGGATATATTGGTATTGCAGTTTAGGGCTACCCAGTCAAGGGTTCTACCTTTTGACATGGGTAGGTAGTAGGACTCTTTGTGTGAGGCCGAGTGCTGATAAGGCATTGGCCAGGATCAGTGCAGGGGCATCAGCTGGGTCATTAAATCCTAGGTTAAAGTCCCCTTGTAGGAGAATTTGTGAGGATGGTTTGGTATTGGTAGAGATCATAGTATTGATATCTTCTTCAAATGAACCCAATGGTCCTGGAGGTCTATAGATTAAGTGCATAGTTAGGGTCTGAGAGGCGGAGAGAGCGGTGGAGAGAGGTAGTTTCACAATTAGTCGTTCACATGAGGTGATGGGGTCGTAGTTAATTATTCTGAGTCCTAGCGAGGCTTTGGCGATAAAGACCACACTGCCTCCTCTAAATCGTTCTCTGTCTGCTCTATGAACTATGTAATTGTCAGGTGTCGCCATGAGGAGGGAAGGGCCCGCTGGCGCATGTAGCCAGGTCTCTGTAATTGCCAGAAAGTCAAGCTTTTTGTTAAAGAATCAGGTTGGCAATATCAACTGCATGGGCTATTAGTGATCTGTCATTTATTAATGCTCCCGAGATAACTAAGGGGCTTACTTTAGGTGGAAGTGGATTGGGTGAGGTGGTCTTGGGTGTCGTAGGATTAGGTATCTGTCCCTTGCGTGTATACATTTTCCTATTTTTCATAGATTTTTTTTGAAGGACTTTGGATAAGCGAGGTGTTATGTGGAAATCTGGGTATAGGATTGTAAAGTTTCTCCGATCTAGATCCTAGTCTGATGTTTCTTGCTACGGTTGGACAAGGGTGTGTCGGATTGGAGTGCATAGTGGGTCTAAATTCAGGGCTGATGTCCACAGTATTTTGGTTGTTATGTTGTATAACATCCCCCGATAAAGTGGGTGTGTTCGAGTTGAGCATTTGAGTAGAGGTGTTATTGTGGGTCATAGTCTGTGTGGTTTTTAGCGGTTGAAGGAATGGGGTGGGTTTAATCCTATTAGGAAGTATCAATTGTGGGAGGAATACTGTAGGTTTGATGGCTACCGCCATTCTAGGATCAGTAGTCATGGTATTTACGTTGTGACCCACGATGGTCTGTATGCTGGTCATAAGGAGGATAATGAAATATGTATATATGATATGAGGAGGAGCAATATACATTGACAATATACATGATTACACAATCGTAGTCTAGTATCCGTGAGTAGTCATTAGTAGTTGTTGCGGCAATAGCATGTTGTTAGACCATCGGCAGGGCTAAATGCTAAAAATCAAATATAATGCGCAAGCTGGGTGAGTATTAAGGCGAGTTGTTGCAGGTGATGGGTATAATATATATAAAAGGGAGTAGGAGCTGGGCAGCGTGGGTCTCAGAATTAGTACAGCTGACAGTTTGAAAACAGATACACAAATTCTAAGTAGTGCAGTTAGATTAATTATGGCACATGTGCTGTAAATATACAGTACCTCTAGATCAGGTGGGGCATATAGGGTACAGTTCGAGTTAAGTCTAGTAGGACACATGAAATGCAGATGCGTACTTCAGTTAAGTTGGCTAGTGCACACAAGAAACAAGTACGCAATTTCCTTAGTTCATGTGGGGCATATAGGAAGCAATTTAGTTGAATCTAAGGGGACACATGAAATGAAGATGCACAGTGCGGTTCACATATGAACGGGTATACGATTCCTCTAGATGAGATGGATGATGTCGGGTGAGGTTACACAAAGCCGCTTTGATCAACTCAATGGGTACAATGGGTGCAAATCGCTATGTGGGAACACGTAGCAATGCCGGTGTAGTCATAAGCATAGGGCTAGTTGCAGTGAGAATACTAACAATGTCTAAGATAGCAACAAGATGATGGCTATACAGATATGGTCACAGGTGAAACTAACAAGGCACCCGAGCACACAGCAGAGTACATATGGTTTGGTGCGAAGGCAGCATTAGTAATGCAATAGGGGATAGTGGGGGCATTACAGGTAAGGTCACAAGCGCTGTTAACAATATATCACGGCTATGTAGTAATAGGCAGCATGCAGCTCTTGTCGAGCGGCTATGGGTTCAGCAAATAGTGACGTATTACAAGAAGACATACTGTTGCAGGCGACCTGCAAGTTTGCAGATAGTACAACAGTCATTCAACTAACGGCTGATGGCTCACCGTTTAAACGATACGGACAGGCACTGCAAGATGAAGCTTGCAAATCCAATGATTTTGTAGGTTATGGCTAGTTGGCCATTTGGCTGAACGTAGACTAAAGGGGGGTTAACAGTGGTAAGCTGTGTATTGGATTTCACGGCAAGGGAGTTGAGAGCAGTATTGCAGCGTTGGGAAGAGAAGAATCGTGTAGATGTACCATGGCAGACTAATAAATGTTGTCATATAAGTCTCCAGACAAAGGTGTGAAGGTTCAAGGCGTGCCGTAACGGGTTAGATGAAGAGCAATAAGTAGATGCAGACAGTCAAATGGTCGGCCAATTGTTTACTCATGTTTGAACAATATACAGGCGGGCAGCGTGGCTGTGCCCTTGGCTCTGTAGGTCTGGACAGGTCTAGACAGAATATGGCCTTTAGTGGGGCTTTATTGTGGTGGGCCGTCTTGTAATGTTGCGGAAGCTCAGGTCAAGTCATGTGATGGTTGTGAGAGGAGCAAAAACGAAAGATCTGAACCATTAAAACAATGACCATGCCATGACATGCCTCCAAGCCACAGAGCGAATGAAAGACGTAGACAGAACTGACGACTCTTGGGACCTTTTGTCCACAGCCCCATCAAGAGAAACTTGCAATAGTAAACTAGTGGGACATTTCAAACTAAGTCAGTGACTCACAGGAGAGCGAGGAAACAAAATAAATGTAGGAATCTGTAGTATTGGGGATACTGGCAGCAGGCACGAGTAATCGGAGATGACGATGGAGGCAGATAAGTACAAAGAGGAAGTGTCTTTATTAAGTTTCAGGGTAAGTTAGGAAAGGGAGGCAGGAGCTAGGTAATATATATCCTCTCTAGTCAGATCTCCCATCCTGAGTCCCTAACTGTCAGTCCTGGAACCGTGATGTCGCGTGAGGTTCCAGGCTACCTCATCACATTCTGTGACCTGCATTGGTGCACACAATGCAAGACACATACTACAGAATCTAAAGATCATGAAAGTGCCGTGGTGTCTGTTTTATGCTAATTAGGAATTTTTAACCCCTAGTCTATGAAGCACATTGTTACAAAGAAGTATTTAAAGTATCCACCAAAACATATGTGAAGGTTATGAGCGTCGAAGTCAAAGAATGATAGAAACATGTGAAAGTTAAGATCACCAGGTGCACTGATGCCCACAGCTAAGATTTATCAAGAGTTTTGAATCTGACATGTATGGAGAGCTCTATTGATTTACTCTGAGCCATTGAAAGAGTTCAAATTAAAGTATATGAAGTTTACGTTTGTCATGTATATTTTGCACACCATAAACTGAAATTCCTCTTGACCCTGGCTAAGCCAGTCAGAGTGACGATAGGCTTCGGAGACATGAAATTCTGAGGGAGACCAAGCGCAGCCTGTGGTGGGGAAGTAGCAGTGATTTTCTTGATGACAAAAAGAACATTATTTCAGTGTTTTAGGGAACAGTACATCCTATTTCCCAATCTAGGAGCCCTGATTTGCATACATAAGTAGTTTGCCATTCTCACAATTGAGGGGATCCTTTTGGTTTGCTCCCACAATTTCATTATAGGATAGGCTGGTTTCCCCCCTCATTTCTTTACTTTAAATATGGCTGGGACCACTACCATCAGAAGCCAAGGGAATGTGTGTTCTTTTTCCATTAAATTTTGCACAAAATACTGCTACGTCACAAAGTGGGCTGCTGTTGCTAGTCGCATCAGAGAGGACAAGCAATGGTTGAATGGACATGGAGTCAGACCACCCCTACAACTCATTAGGGCATGTTTGTAGCATGCACAGTCTTCACTGTTTAGATAATTGTTCCCTCTATTATATATCCCCAATTCTTGGACTCCCTCTTGGATCCTGAACCCCTCCTATTTTTTTTAGATCCTTATGTATTGCTAGTCAATATATGTGCAGTATTCATAATCAAAATGCTTTCCTTACCAAAAACACGCTCCCAAAAACTCTAACTCTTAGAAGCTCACACTTCAGTTCTCATCCCACTCCCGTCCAGTACCTTCTTGTCACCAAATCCACCTTGCTATGGTGTGCCCCTTAACGGCTGGTGTGACGTATGGGTCACATGGTGTATGTCCATTAAAAGTGGGTCCCTGCCGGGCATGCGCCAGTTGAGGCACCGGGCCTGGAATGAACACACCGTCTCTGTGTCAGTCCTTAGTGCTAAGCGGCCTCACCTGGATGAGGCCCGTTAATGATACCATGACATTAGCGACAAGACAGCCGGACCCCGCGTGCGTGCCTGTGGTGTTCCCTGCTTGCTGCAGGAGCACCTAGTGCCGGCCCGTAATGGCTGCTCCGGAGTGTTCCAACGTGCGCTCCCTCGCTCAGGGGAGCTGAGCAGGCACAGGTTCACTTTCCTCCCTCTCGCCACTCTGCCCGATCCGTTGGCGGTGACTCCATACTGGCGAGGTCCCCTGGGGGCAGAGCAGTGCCCAGCTTTGGCCACCAAAGCGAGGAAGGACAAAAAAATTAATAAATGAAACAAAAAGGATTTCTAGATCAACATTGTGCGAGCACCACAGCACACAGGAACAAAAGTGAGGGACAATTCTGGTCCCGACACGGCACGACGTGCTGCAGTGCACTCTGTCCCTCGCCAGGAGGACAAACATGGGTTGCAGCTCCAAGGGAGAGGGGGAAGGGAGGCGTGCCTGTGCGCCCAGGCTGGCTGCCACTACCCAGACGGTTGATAGGGTGTGGTCCCACATGGTTGCAGCTCCTCAAGGGAGTGCTTGTGCACCCTAGGTACTGGCACCCACTGCACCTGAATCTCGAAGTTGTAATGCGTCATAGTGACGTTGGCTGTCACTCACGGCAGCATAAGAATGGGGTAAGAGGATGGAGGACCTGCAGTGGCTAGAGTTCCACGCCCATCTACGCACCTTGCCCCATCATCACTGGGACCCCGATGAACTGCATGGGTGAAGAGATTGGAAAAGTTCTTCAAGGCCACAGGTGAGGATGACGATGAGACAATGAAGTCCATCATGCTTTACTTGGCTGGCCCGGGTGTCCACAACATTTTTGAGACTTTGCAGCCTACTGACCTTTCGCTTGGTGCTGCACTTTGGGAATATTTTGCAGCCAGGGTGAATTTTGACTACGAGAGGCTCCTCATGAGGACTGCCACACAAAAGGAGGGGGAGTCGTAATACTTTTCACAGCAGGCTACAACACATGTCTGTGGCCAGGCTGTTCTTCGGTCAAAATGAGACACCAGTTACTCCGCAAGCCCGGAATCATTCTTGCGTGCATCCTGGAGCTGGGGCGGTCCCACGAACTAGCGGATGTTGGGGCAAACAAAATGTGCTCAGCAATGAAGGCCGTCAAGGTGGAAGACGCATGCACAGTGGGAAGGCAGCAGTTTCAGAGAGGAGATAAACGCCAGCCATGGAAAAGGAAGGAGGAAAGGGACGGGGAGACAACCTTATGCCTGAGTTGTGGGTATGACATGCCCTGCACCAAGGAATGACATGCATAGCCAATTATTTTGCGTGCATCTGCCGGGCGCCGGAGCCATCTACACATTCGAGAGGGCAGTCATCCCTGGGGTATGCGGCCCAGAGGTCAGCATGAAAGATGGCCCAGTTGGAACGGCGGAAGAGGACGAGCCGGAGGAACAAGAGGAAGACGAGGAGGATGCGTTTTTCATCTCGGGCATGTCCGTGTTGCAAAGGTCAAAGCGACGCCAGCCCAAGATGCAAGCCATCGCAGGGTACCGTGCCATCTGAGGGATAAGGTGGAAAAAGCACTGAACAACCTGGTTAAACTGGACATCATTGAGGGTCTGCCCCATTGTGATTGCGAGGAAGCCCAAACAACCCGATGCCATGCGAACAGGGTCCTCTGGCTGGAGAGACACATGACGCCGAACCTGGATGACATCCTAGCGGCTTTACAGTGTGCGTGCTACTTCTCGAAGCTGAACCTCAGGTCAGGCTACCATCAACTGGTGCTAGATGCCGAATCTCGCTACACCACCACGTTTACTACACACAAGGGTCTGTACAGGTACAAACACCTGAACTTCGGCATATCATCAGCTGCAGAGGTCTTCCAGGACACGATTAGGGGAGCCCTGGCTGGTTGAAAAGAGTAATAAATATAAACAACGACATAATGATGTATGCCACGTTGGAACAGGAACACTTGAAGAGGTTGGGAAATGTCCTGAAGCGAATCCAATTCCTAGGTCTTATGTTGCACAGAGACAAGTGTGCATTCATGCAGAGAATGATCAACTTCTTTGGGTTTGTGTTTCAAGAAGAAGGCACCTCCCACGACCGGGCAAATGTGAAGGATATACGTGAGGCAAGTGCCCTGGCGAACATGTCAGAGGTACGCAGCTTCCTGGGGATGGCACGTATTGTGGCCGGTTCATACGGAATTTGGCCACCTTAGCAGAACCTCTCGGGAGTCTCACGAAGGGTGCATGGAGGTGGACTGCACTGGAACAAAGTACATTCGAAGACATCAAAGGGGCCACGTCGGCCGATGACACAATGATGTTTTTCATCCTGGCAAAGAAGTCAGAAATCAGCGTGGACGCCAGCCCATTTGGCCTAGGGGCGGTGCTAATGCAGTCCGAGGACAGTGGCTCTGATCGGCCCGTGGCATTTGCTAGCAGGGCACTCTCGGCAATGGAACAACGATATTCGCAAATTTAATGGGAGGCCCTAGCGGTGTTATGGGGCTGCAAACACTGTCATCTGTATATCTACAGCAAGCCTGTGACGATCATAACCGATCATAAGCCCCTGATACCGATCATGACAGCTTTCTCCTCTAAACCCCCACCGAGGATTGAGAAGTGGCTACTCGCCTTGCAGGAGTATGACATTGAATTAAACTTCCTCCCTGGCAACAAAAATGCAGAGCACTATTTCTCTCACCACCCCAGCCAGGAGAAAGGGGATCCCGAAGGAGTGGAAAAAAAGGATACCTGCACACTCTGGTAGAGTCAGAAACCCCTATATGTATGTACGTTGACGACATCAGAAGGGCTTCGGCCGAGGACGAGTGATTCATTATACTCCACACTGGGGAGAGTGGCGAAGGGTCCTCGAAAAGCTGGACAAATGCACAAGGGAGGCAAGAAAGGCATTGGAGCAGATGTGGAGAGTGCGAAGTAGTCCCCGCCAGCCTCGTGCAAAGGGCGCTGGAACTGGCACACAAAGGCTACCAAGGAGTCGCCAAGACCAAGGCGTGCCTCTGCATGAAGCTGTGGTTTCCAGTCCTGAAAGAGCATGTTGAAGACTTCTTCTGCAGCTGTGTGTGGTGCCAGGCAGCGTTGCCACAAAGGGAGCCGTGCATCAAGTCAATGGACAGGAGTTGCGTGCCATGGGGACAGTACACGTGGACTTCGGGTCAACTTGCCGAGACAATCACTTCCCGGTTCTGGTTGACCAGTGGTCAAGATACCCCAAAGTAGAGTTAATTGAATCCACATCCCTGGAAGATGTGATACCAGTGTTGGAGAAGGCATTTGCCACTCATGGCCAGTGGAAATGTGCTCGGACAATGGGCCCTCATTCCAAGGCCGAGGGTTCACGGAATACCTGCGAGACTGGGGTATCGTGCACCAGAAGATCACGCTGTTGTGGCCAAGGGCAAATGGAGAGGCAGAGAGACTGATACAGACACTGAATAAAGTATTCTGGATAGCCCATGGACAAGGGGAATGTGAGAAGCAAGTTCTATATCAGTTCCTATCTGAGTACCGAACAACCCCTCATTGTTCCACAGGGGTGTCCCCTGCGGAAGCTTTGTTCCAGCGGTGCCCAAGAGGCCTTTTGCCAGACCACTTGCCACAAACCCCAGTGGTCATAGTCTAGATAATGATGCAGTGATGGAGGAGAGAAGAGCCAATGAAAGGGAGAATGACCGGAGGAGGTTGCGACACAAGCACCTGTAGATAGGAGACCGGGTGCTGGTGGGAAACAGAAATGTGAGAGGGAAACTGTCCCTTCCCCATGAGCCTACACCGCTCAGAGTGATGGATGCAAAGGGGTCGATGGTGTCCGCCTCGGATCGTGGTTGGAAGCCCGATATGGAAATGTTCGAGGGAGAAAAGACCAAAGATTATTTTACCGAAATAATCTTTGGTCTTTTCTTCCCTGAACATTTCCACCTTGGCCCACTGCCCACACTCCCCCACACCCCCAACTTACCTTTCGGCAGCCGCCGACTCGCTGTGTCCCTGCAATGCCTGTTCCTTTCACTTCCGTGGTCGGGGAACGGCGCTGCAGGTGCCTTTCCTTTTAAAAAAAAAAAATGTGTTTGGGTGATCGGCTGCAGGGGCCACCCACGCAACCTCCGCTCACAATATAGTGAGCCAGGGTGTGGGGGACACCTTTGCAGCCCCCAGCACCGAATGTGTGATTTGGTCGAACTTTTTAGCTACTCAGAATTTTCAAACAGCCGAAATTCAGCCAAATCACGCATTCAGGCTTTTAAACTCGATCTGTTTGGCCAATTCCTCTGCATCAGATGGACACACAACCATAACCAGGAGCTCCCGTTTCTTCCGAAAGATGGGGCATCCCTGCAGTCAAGCCCTGAAAGACACTGAAGGGCCGAGTCCCCGCCTGGTGGCCGAGCTTGGACAGTGATGAGACCAGCCCAGAAGGGCCGGCAAACAGCAGCGAGGGAGACAGCCTGACTGATCAAGAAAGAGGCACTGACTCTGCAGAGGAGGACCCGGGCAGGGAGAGGCACTATCCTGCCCAGCTACCTGCGTTATTTTGAAGTAGATCTCACCTGATTGCCGATGGCACCCCGTTGGTGCAGTTATCATGACGGTATTGTTGAAACTGTTTGTGTTACGTTGTTATGCTGTGTGATAATGAGGCATGTTTTGCCTTTTGTTTGTTTGAAATATGAAAAAGGAGGAGTATGGTGTGCCCCTTTAAGGGCTGGTGTTATGTTATGTTAACAGAACCTGTTGAGCGCACGTACGCCCAGAGGCATCATGGCGCTGGTGGCATAAAGGAGGTTTCAAGAAATGAACTCTATTAAAACAATATTGTTTTCAGTAGCTGCCGAAAACCAAGATGGTCATCCGTCCCCCGCAGAGCAAGGGGAAGATCGTTCCAAGCTTTGGTGGCAACCACAGAAAAGGCACGCCCCCCTGAACGGGACAGCCTAAACTGAGGAACGACTACCAGAAGAACCGACTGGGAGCGGGGAGAGCGAGTAGGCACATAATGCACAAATTTGTCTTTCAAATACTGTGCTCCGAAGCCATAAAAAGCCTGGTGTACAATGCACATGGACTTAAACATAATACGGGCAGCAACCGGGAGCCAATGCAGTTGCCTCAACAGCGGAGACATTTGTGCTCCTAACGGGGGGTGAAGGATAGATCTAGCAGCTGCATTTTGTAGTAGTTGTAGCCATTTGATCAAGTAGCGTGGCTGCGCCAGGTAGAGCTAATTACAATAATCCAGTACACTCAATACCAGAGCAGCAACCACCAGAGCTTGGCAAGTTGTAGGGATGAAGGGAAGGACCTTCCGCAAGACACGAAGCTTAAAGTTGCTAGTTTTAAATACCGCTGCCACATGCTCATCCATGGCCAAAGAGGCAGTCATTTTTACCCCCAAATTCCTTACTGACAGGACAGGTGTGGGAAGAGGGCCAAGGGAAGGGGCCAAAAGTCAGAAGTCCAAAACAGGTGTGGGAAAGTGGTGCCTACAACCAAGACCTCGGTTTTACTACCATTTATCTTTAGCCAATTGGATGTCATCCAAGCACCCAACTACTCAAGACATTTCCTCAGCCGAACAGCTGTCTCCGATTGAGTGAGGTCTAATTGGACCAGAATCTGGGTGTCGTCCGCATAAGAATAATAGCAGAACCCATGAGATTGAAGAAGGGCCAGAAGAAATCTATTATAGACATTAAACAGAATGGGGGACAACACCGATCCCTGAGGAACCCTGTATACAAGTGACACCGGAGCAGAGCGAAAGGAGAGAGAAATAGCCAAAAAGGCCGAAAACCAATCAAGGACTTGGCCAGACAGACAGGCCACAGCCAGACGAGAGACCAGGGTGGAGTGATCGACCCATGTGATTGACATACACCATGTGACATATGGGTCACATGGTGTATGTCCGTCAAAGGTGGGTTCGTGACAGGCATGCAACAGTTGAGGCACAGGGCCCGGAACAAACACTCCGTCTCTGTGTCAGTCCTTTGTGCTAAGCGGCCTCATCTGGACAAGGCCTGCTTCCGACACCATAACACTTGTGTCAAGAGGCAATTTAGCTTCAAAGATCCTTGGGTTTTCCCTTGGTGGCATGAAGCCATTTACTTCCACTTAGCCCACACCCTCCTTCCCTAGGGGAGTCCCAATAGCGGTACAATGTCCTCCCATTTAGACTGAACATAGCACCTATAGTTTCAACAACTCTTCCTAATAGGATGACTGGCTTATCTGAGTACCTCCTTATAAGATATCTTCCTTGGCTCTTAAGACTGTTTCGCCAAAAAGGTCAAACAAAAAAGCCAAATGCGCATTTGGTGCGCATTCGGCGTGGTAGAAAAGACGAAAGCCCATAATACTGCACAAGGGGAGCATGGGTTGGAGGGGTGCCCTCCGCTCACCTAGTATGGTATTATGGGCTGCACGGGGTTGTAACTGAAGGTTTTGACATTCGATATTTCAACGTAGATCCCTCAGCATGAGGAAATTAACACTGATTCTAACTCATCCCTTCATTTTTATTTTGCACATCTAGGATGCGGTGGTCGGTCAAAATCTCAAGGTCGAAAAAAAAATCTCAAAAAAAAAAAGTCGAATCACTCTTTTTTTAATTATATATTTATTTTGGGGTCCGGGATTAAAAAAAATGGGTAAAAAAAGGGGGGGGTGTTTGGGGGGAACCCCCCCATTTCGAATAAAAAACAGCATTAAAAAAAAATTCGACTTTTTTTTTCCACCTTTTTTTTCAACCTTTTTTTTCGAGATTTTATTTTTTCGATTTTATCACTATAAACCCTAGGATGCAGCTTCAGGACAGTATAAATCCGCCTGGAGAGGATTCTTGCCCTAAAAACAGTTGGCAGTCATGGTTCCCCAAAAGCACAGACACCAGATGTCTTCTTTACATACTTCTTATTGGTTTAGTCAGAAAGCTTTATAAACTGCCCTCCTTGATTAAGGGGCCATCAAGTTTGTCATCTGTGCAAAGAGAGACCAATTTTTTGATAAAATCCAATTTCTTCAGGGTGGTTAGTTCTGTCGTCTTTGAATGGTGAGGTCTAGTTTTGCAGTGCCCTATGCCTAAACATCCTCCACTTCTCCAATCCTATCTCAGTAGCCGCCATCGATGCGCCTCGATTTAATTTCTCCTCCCTCTGTGGGTCCCATTCCTTCAAATAGAGGTTTTCTGCCCTCCCCAAGGTCTTCTCTTCCCTTCTCCTTCTGGTCTGGGGTTTGTTCTGTTACGGTCTCCTGCAACTCACCTTACACTTCCTCTGCTGATCTCCTAATCTCCTCCTTCCATTTACCTCAAACCTCCACCAATTCTCTGCCAACAACCTCCCTTGATGTTCTCCCAATATGGCCTTCCTCTCACCTCCTCCAAATTGTCCTTCTCTAGCTCCTCAGATCTTCTCCTCCACCACACTCCTCTCTTCCAGCCTCCCCCTCAAACCTTAGCTGTCCTTCCATGAGTTGTGCTGGAGTTCTCTCCACTCACTGTTTATCTTTTACTCCATTATCCCACACACTGCCTGAGTGGTGTGCTCCTTTTATAGTCTCAGTGGTGGGCTTTCATGTGATTGACTGATCGCTCTTCCTTCTTGTGCCTGGTGTGGGGTGAGGCTTACTGGAACAGATACTCCATCAGGAGGGCTGGCCATATAGAATCTCACTTCACTGCCTGTCTTCTCCTGTAGCCATTGGTTCCTTCTCGAGGGTGTAAGTGATACTTTTAGATCTTCATCTGTTTGTCCTAGACCCCCTTGAGCCTCACATGATAGCCTGGGGTAAGGCATAATGGCCTGGTTGTATGATTCCTGGGGAGTTTGGTGCTTTGCAGGTCTGCAGACATGGAATCTGGTCCACTGTTCCTGCCGAGGTCTGCATATGGGAATTTGAGCTCACATATGTCAAATGCCGCATAATTGGATGTCTGGTCTGTTTTCTCATTTCCCCTCTTTGATTGTTTATTCCTGTCATAAAAAACCTTTGTTTAAGGGGCCAAATACCGTGTTCTACCGGGTTCATGTTTCTGTTGGTTTCTAGCCCCTGTGGCAGAGTGTGTACATGGTAGACCGAAGTCAGACATAGAGTCTCTGTGGTGTGACGGGTCCCTGCCAAGCTGTGCGACCATAGCAAGATGCCTCATGGGATCCCTGTATACTTCCCTTTGGGCCACCATGCAGTGGCAAAAGGGGCCCCAAGACCTTGGGCCGCCGTTCTTGTGGGCCCTAATGCCAAGCATGGCACCTCACTACAGGTGATTGCAGAAGAGTACCCTGCAAGGTGAAACTGCAATCTACTTTATGAGCCCCAGGTCTTCATGATTCACATCCGGAGTACTTGGCTGATCTTCATTAGTGGTTTCAGGACAAGTATATCTTGACGGGTTCTCCCCTTTAGTTTGAAAGAGTATTCAGAGCATGGCTGGGACATGTCGATGGCCATATTGAATGTATATGCCCTATGGCCAGTCAAAAATAGCTTCTTTCACACCAATGTGTTGGGATTGAAAGCAAGATTCCTGGCTCTCTGGGCTTTTCTTCTTTGGGTCAGGAATTTAAAGTTCTGGTTTACACAGATAATACAACTGTAATGTTTTACTGAAATAAGCATGGAGCACAAGTCCTTGGCTCTTTGATTCCTGGCCTTAGAATGTTGTGCTGGAGAGATCACTCCTGCAGCTCCTTTAAAGGAAACGCATGTTCCAGAGTCACTGAGTCCGCTTGTTTATGACCTAAATGAATGAGAACTGAATCAGAAAGACCTGCACAAGATATTCTGTACATGGGGATTCCCCAAAAATCGATCATTTTACAATGAAGTCCAATCCTAAATGTCCCCTTTTATATCTCTTAGAAGGACACTGTGCTTCTTCGGGATGGGGTTGCTTCGACAACAGCACCTAAGCATTTCGCCCCATTTCTCATATTCCCAGAATGATCAGCAAATTCCAACTTGAATTGCAACTGTGCTCTGATTTTGATATCTTCTTACTGGCTTAAGAGCCTGTGCTTCCACAGCTTCCTTCGTCTGACACAGCTGCATTGGGTTAGGCTCCCTCTTAAGGAGGATCTTCCGATACAACTGCAGAACAACTGCAGAGACAAGTGTTCCATCCCTCCTTTTTGTCGCTGAACTTTGCAAGATGGTTCCTGAGAATCTGAGATTCAGTCATTGGCACCTGTCTCAAGTAAATGTGAACAGTAACATGGCCACAAGCAATTAGTCCAAGTGTAAACAATATAAAAGTGCTAAATACTGTCATTGGGCCTTTGAAAAGGGGGTACATCTTCTGGGAGCCACATCTTGATCCTATCCTGTCCTTTTGCATCTTGCATGCCAGATCTTGCATACAAATTGAGTCCTGAGGCTATTGTTGCCCGAAGGATCCAAATACATCTCCCTGGCTCATCATGTGGCCATGAAACAGACTACTCCATCTTCATCTTTTTGAACCCTTATATGGGTCTCTAAAAAACAAAACAAAAAAAAAAGTTTAGTGGCATAGACTTTTGCCAGACAGGTGAATTGTGTTATTTTATGTTATATGCTAGTGTGCCTCTGTATTAATGTTACTTTGCATTTTAGTTTATTGAAGTTGATGTTAACTAAATCAGGAAATCTATTTTAAAATTGTTACTTGCAGTTAGCCACTTTCATTCCTGGTGCCAAATTGATTGTTTTACTCTTGTTCGCGCATTGACAGCAAAAGTTCCATTTTTAATTTCTCGCACGCTCCGATAGGCTTTAGAACTACAGTTCCCAGCATTACTGTAGTTCTATTTGTCTTTTATTTGCCGGCAGGTGTGACAGTGCGGGTGCGACTGCAAAGAGCTGGTTGGGGACGCTTAGGGGCACTGGTCGCTGCTCTCCTTAGGTGAGTGCTCTCTGCATTACTTTGCCCCTGGGACTCTTTCCATTACTTTAGTAGCCTCTCTTCCTATCACGTGGAAAGAATTGACGACATGACCAGCCCTCTAACTCCTAGTATAGCCCAGGCAACTTGGAATAAAACACACCAGCAGCCATTATAACAAGGCACTTATAACAACTTAAACCAAATGACATAACATTAGCATTTGATACCTGGCCCATGAAGCTGCCATAGAGAGCGACAATACTGCAGTGTCAAGGGTGGACCCCCCGCACATAGGTATTGGAGATGGAGAAACTGTGCCGCAGAGCTTTAGCCCAACTGTCTATATCGTTATCCATTCCATTCCAGCTAATTTGGATAATCAAGAGAATATTGAAAGCAATCTGGATCGGGTAACAGGCACAACGTTTATAACTTTGGCTGAGTTTTATAAGATTCAAAACCAGTGTATACTTAACGCTGCACTACTTTACACAAGGTCTCTAAATGCTCATGCAATAGACGTTGTGAGGAAGGCATGGTATCACAAGAAGGACAAGGACACAAAAGATACAAATCACCAGTTTTATTTACTTCAAAAGGGGGTTGGAAGAACTCCTGTCTTGCCCCAACACTAAAAATTGGAGCACACTCTACCATCTAAATAAAAAGAAAACGGTCCTAGTCTGTCATTAGTCCAAAAGAATAACAATTAAACTGGGAAACCTATTATCTGCCCTCACTCTAATACCATACAAGCGAAATAGGGAAATGTAACACAAACAGAAAATCAGTGGGAAACAAAAGGATGACATAATGGCATCAAAATATTCTTGCCCACGTTGTATAACATGTGGGAGGGGTGGAGCACTTGATGTATGGGCATACTATGCTGTGCGAGTACACCTGGGGTAGCTGGCTCGGCCCTCACGAGCCTGCTTGGCATTCACGTACTCTGTCTCAAAGTTCAGGGTTTTGACCTCTGTTCTCACTCACTCCCCTGCCCCCTCCACAAGTCCCGGTCAATCCCCTGCGTTTTGCCCACCATCACAAAGTTTCAAGCTCTTCAGCACAAACACAAAAGTTCCAAAGGAAAAGGTATTTTAAGTCTCTATAGGCCCCCGCAACCGGCCCAGCCTGTCACTTTCAATTTTTTTTCCTTGGTTCTCCTCTTTCGGGCTCAAACAGTTTCACTTTACTTTCTCGCGGTTCCCTTCCCCTAGCTTTATTCTTCAGCGTTTGCTATGTCTTATGGTACTGGTAGGGTTTTACACAGATCAAATATCTGACAAGATTCAACAGTTCGCACAATCTTCTCAGGCTCTCTTCAGCCTTGGGTTTAACAAAAGAATGTATCGCTTTAAACACAATTTCTGTTTCTCCCTCGTTCGAGCTCGGACCCCTTTCAAACACAGTGGGCCTAATTGCATGTTTACCAGTACAGAAACAAGGGTGCCGGTAAGCTCACTGGCACCCTTGTTTCTGGACATGCAAACTACAAGTCTGCTTGCCGGAGCCGCTGTGGCCAACAGGTCTGACCCTGCCGGCGCAGCGGCCACAGTAGGCAGACTTGTCACAGGAGCACCGGCACTGTTCCATTTTAAAGAAAATTGAGAACCCCAAACAGACACTTTCATTTATACCTTCTAAAAATGAAAAAGGTTTTGCTGATAAAGTCCTTAGGGCCAGAAATAAGATTAAAATTCTAGTAGAGTTCATCCCTAAAGTTAAACTCTTGTCCACGAGTACTGTTGACATGATCAGTGGCTACTCCGGAACTACGGATGTCAAAACACAGGACTTTACCTTCCAAGATATAAACATAGCAGGACTCTTGGAAATTATGAAAAGCATGCACCCTACATCGTGCTCTGGGGACATTCTTCCATCTGAGATCATTTTAGCGAATGCAAACACTTTTGCCCATTTCTCACTCGATTTAATAATTCTTCCTTTAGATATAAAGAGGTTCCCAGACGTATAAAGCGAGTTACGTTAACACCTTTAATCAAAAAAGTAGGGAAAGTCCCCAATGACATAACCAATCTTAGACCAATGACAGATACCCTATTTTTCTTGAAAAGTCTTGATAAAGTTGCAATTAAACAATTCCAGAAATTCTTGTAAGTCCACCATGTTCTTCATCGAAAACAGTTCGGCTTTAGGCCCCACTACAGTAAAGCGCACTTGTGGACCTACAGTCATACATGCCAAACATTGTGGACTCTGGGGGATGCTGGTCCTTCTGGACTTGTCAGCGGCCTTCGATTTAATGGATCATGACACACTAATGGCAGCCTTGGAAAAAACAGGAAAGTGCTCCCCTATGGCTATAAAATGGATCTACTAATTTCGGTTTGATAGGGTCTCAGCTGTTCATTGGTGGGAGGTTTTGTCAGATTATGCAACAAACTTCTTTTGAGTGCCCTAGTGGGTATTTCTGTCCCGCCCTTTTTAACCTTTATATCAAGCCTTTGTGTGATCTTTTGGAGGACCTGAATATCTGGTTTACTAATTACGCTGACGATATTCAGCTTTTGCTGAGTCTGGATGGAAGCTATGAACAGGACTCCGTGAAACTGAATGATGTTTTTAAAACTGTAAAACAGTGGATGGTGGAACAATGGATGTCTGAATTATGCCAAATCAGAGTTGTTGCTATTTGGCTCATCCTCACAAATATCTAAATTAGATCATAGATACTCCAAATGTGTGCTTGATGGATGTGTGATCAAAATAGTCAAAACACTGAGCATAGTTGTGGATTGCAATGTTCGCATAGATGCACAAGTGAACAACATCACCCATAACACACAATGGGCCTCATTCCGAGGTTGGAGGTAGCCATGGTGCTTTTAGCACCATGGCTACCCCCTTACTGCATACCATGTCCGGGTTCCCTGAATGAGGGTTTACCGGACCATTCCAACCTTGGAGGACCTGGTATTACCCCATTCAGAGAACCCATCCCCATTCGAGCCCCCATAGGGATCAATGGGAATGGGGACCATGCTAACAACGGGCCCGTTATTAACGGGCCCATCATTAGCATGCTGGTCCTTTAGCGGCTCCCACTAAGGGCGCCTGGTAAAACCAGCCGCCCTTAGCGGGACCCTGGTAAAACCAGCCGCCCTTAGCGGGACCCGCTAAAGGACCTCGTAATGCGGCGGTAAGCGGTCAATGGCACCAGCACCCTTACCAGCGCTGTTAACCCCTTACCGCCGACCTCAGAATGAGGCCCAATATCATCTGTAACGTCTTTGTTTTTATTTTTAAACCTTTATTTCTCCAGCATGGGGTCTGGCATGGATTCACATGCTCATGAATATTCCCCGTCGTCAGGCTGGGAATCCTCGGTAAAGAAAAAACCAGTATCAGTTTCGTTTCTGATCTGTCTTTCGTAGTAATAACCAATCACTGGTCTCTGCGTCATACTGACCACAGCCAATGACTGCCCTCTACCTAAGCACCGCCTCTGGCAGCCATCTTCAGATTTTTACCGCACGTTCATGTGTTGGGATCCTCGTGCTATTGCTCTCGAGCGTTAGTGCTATTTTTTTCACGTTTTTTCTCAAAAACTTCGTTTTTTCGGTCAAAAGAGCCTCAAGCTCCACCGACTCTCCATCCGATCAACGGGGACCCGTGTCGGATTCGTCTGCGCCCCTCAAGGGTGAAGATTTCGTCGAGCTACGCTTTTGGAGGACTCCAGAAGCTTCTCAGGCCCGGACATGGCCCAGGAGAAGGGAAGCTCGACGCCCGGAAAGCTGTTCAGGATCTGCCCTGGATGCCAGCTGCAGAACGTCTTTAAGGAGGACGAACACTCCTTTTGTCTCTACTGCTTACATGAGGACAAGACGCACGTGGAGAAGGACTGTGCGTTTTGCGGCAATATGTCGGAGCGGACCATGAAGGACCGCCATCAACGTCTCGCCAACTGGCTGGAAGGGAAGAGCCCGTCAGGCGAGAAGAAGAAGAAGAAGTCCGAGCGGTCTTCTAAGACCTTTGAGGACGCCCCAGCGACGGGGGTCCAACACAAGGCCAAGCACCGCGAGTCCGCTGGCACCGGGAGCGCCGAACGGTCGGGCTCTACGGGCGCCAGGCAGGGCGCACCCTCCCCGGCACCTTCAGCCACGAGCCAACGCTCTGGGTCGGGTAAGAGGAAGGGCGAGCACCCGGCGAGGCTCCTGGAGAGGCCCCAGTCGAGCTCGAAGGCCCCATCGGAGGGGGAGCGAGGCAGTGTCCCCCCCCTCAAGGATAAGGCGGTGAGCGCACCTAAGGTGGTGAAGGCCTTAATCCATCCGGCCAAGCCCTCTATCGATACTGTCGCGGCGGCCCTGGCTCAGCCTGTGGAGGCTACACCAGTGGTGGCGACCTCGGGGCTCAGAGTCTCCCTGCCACCTCGGAGGGAGTCCTCTTTTGTGCCCATCGATAGGACCCCCGTGAAATCCCCGGCGGGGAAGAAAAAGGGGGGGCAGGGCGTCGTCGTAGATTCGGCTTCAACCTCAGAGGAAGAGCTGATCGAGGTCTTAAGCCACGGCCTTGGCGTGGAAGAAGATCGGCCCGTCGGGATGGATCCCGACGCAGGTGACGACGACATCGTCGAGGGTGCCGACGGGGCCCCTGATCGCCCGTCGGATTCCCCTCTGCCAGCGCCGCAAGACAACTCGGCGGCCATTTTGTTGGCTATACAGTCCTTATGCTCAGAGATAAGGACGAGACTACCGTTGCCGACGGAGGAACCTCTCCCGTCGGGGGATCCTGAACCGGGACCTTCTGGTGTTCCCCCGCCCAAGAAAAGAAGGATTCACCCTCCACCTCCTTTTCAGCCGTCGTGCCCCGTCCAGCCCTCCTCCCCGTCCACCCGAGGGGATGATACGGGGACTGACACGGCAGCGACGGGTACGGACGACGAGGTATACGACGAGGATCTACCGTCGTCACCTCCCACCAGGGCTTCTCCGCCCGACGAGATTGGATCGTTCCACTCCATGATCGCCAGGGCATCCGAGCTTTTCCAACTCTGCCCTGAGGAGAAGAAAAAAGAAGGATTCCTTTATCAACGGCGCAAGGCCAAGAGGAAGATGGTCCTCGCGGTGCCTCTACTGGACGACATTTGGGATGAGGGCCTCGCCCTCCTCAAGAACCCTTCCACGACGCCAGCTAGAAGAGACCGGTACGAGAAGAAGTACCGGGTCCCGGACGCGGCCCCCCTGTGCCTCCGGGCGCAGCCTACCCCGGACTCCGTCGTCTCCGCGGCGGCCAGGAAGAAAGCGGGGGGGGGTGCGGCCTCCACATCGACTTCCCCACCGGACGGCGAGGGAAAGAAATTGGACGCTATGGGACGCAGGGTCATCTCGTCTGCAGCGACGACGATTAAAGCGGCCAACGCCTTGGCTATCGTGGCCCGCTACGACAGGGAGCTATGGTACAAACTGGCTCCCCTGCTGGACTTCCTACCGGACGACAAGAGGGCGGATGCCCTGGAGATCCTACAGGAAGGTGAGGTGGCGTCGGACCACGCCATCACTATTGCGACGGACATCGCCGACACTGGGTTTCGCCAGTTGGGCAACGGCGTGTGCCTTAGGCGGCGTGGATGGCTCAAGGCTACGGACTTCCGTCAAGACGTACAGACCAGAGTCCTGGACATGCCGTTCGATGGGAACAACCTGTTTGGGAAAACGGTGGACGATTCCCTTCAGGCCATTAAAGCGGACACTGAGACGGCCCGGGCCCTTGGGGTTCTGCAGCAACGACGGACCCCTTTCGGAGCAGCGGAGGCAAGGGCGCCTCCAAAGGTTCCAGCGGCGGTTTCTCCACCTACCGTCAAGCGGCCCGCTCGTCGTCTCAGGAGGCCTACAGAGGACGAGGCAAGTCTGGCGGACCCCGCCGTCGTCGCCAAGGAGGTCAAGGCGGCAAAGCCTCGTCGAAACAGGATTGAACCGGCCGTGGGGTCGGGCCCCCACCGAAGCACCCCGGTGGGAGGCCGGCTGGCGAGCTTCGTCAGCGTGTGGGAGTCCATCTCCACCGACCGTTGGGTGCTGGACGCCTTAGCCCGGGGCCACGCGCTCGAGTTTCAAAGAAGGTGCCCGCGCGTCCCCCCCGTGGCCAGGAAAGAGCTTCACGTCCCTCAGCTTCTCCTGGAGGTAAAGGCGATGCTCAGGAAGGGCGCCATCGAACTCGTCCCAAAGAGGCTTCGGGGCTCCGGAGTTTACTCGAGATACTTCCTCGTGAAGAAGAAGACGGGAGGATGGCGCCCCATCCTAGACCTGCGACGTCTGAACAAGTTCATCAAGGCGCAGAAGTTCCGGATGGTCACCCTCCAGCACGTCCTGGGTCAGCTGGAGGAAGGAGACTTCCTGTCGTCGTTGGATTTGGAGGATGCCAACTTCCATATTCCCATCCTAAAGGGGCACCGAAAATTCCTCAGGTTTGTGGTCCAAGGCCGTCACTACCAGTTCAAAGCCCTCCCCTTCGGACTAAGGTCGGCACCCAGGGTATTCACCAAGTGCCTTGCACCGGTGGCGGCGCAGCTGCGCCGCGAGGGGATCCACGTCTACCCCTACCTGGACGACTAGCTCATCCGAGCCAAGACGAGGGAGCTCGCCGTGGAGCACACGGCAAGGACCGTCCAACCTCTCACGGACTTGGGATTCTCCGTGAACTATGCCAAGTCCCACCTGGTACCCGCGCAAAACGCACTGTTTCTGGGAGCGAAGCTCGACACAGTGTCCCTTCTGGCCTACCCGTCGGAGGAAAGGACCAGGTCCATCCTGGGCAAGGTACAGCGGATGTTGGTTTCCGATGCGGCCAAGGTGAGGTCCATCAAGTCCCTCCTCGGAATGATGTCTTCTTGCATCTACCTCATTCCCATGTGCAGGCTCCGGATGCGCCCGTTGCAGGAGTTCCTGGACGCGCGCTGGATCCAAACGACGGGCGGCTTTGAGGAGAGGATCACACTCGACGAGAGTTTCCGCCGAGCGGTCCGGTGGTGGGGCACCCGCACGCATCTGACGGCGGGCATGGACTTCCAGACCCCAGACCACCAGGAGACAGTGACCACGGATGCCTCCCTGGAAGGGTGGGGAGCGCACACCGAAAATCTGCACGCGAGAGGCCTTTGGCTCCCGACGGAGAAGTCCCTCCATATCAACATCCTGGAGCTCCGTGCAGTGTTCTGGGCCCTCAGGTCCTTCCTTCCGTCCCTCAAGGGCAAGGTGGTGAGGATCTTCACCGACAACACCACGACCATGTTTTACATCAGGAAACAGGGCGGAACCAGGTCCCCAGCACTGTCCAAGGAGGCGCAGGACCTGTGGCATTGGGCCGTCGCCCAAAGGATGTTTCTGGTGCCGTTTCATCTGGCAGGGATAAAAAACACCATCGCCGACTCACTCAGCAGGGAGCTGCGCTCGTGCCACGAGTGGGAACTACGGCAGGATCTAGTGGATCGCCTCTTCCGACGGTGGGGCACACCCCAGATCGACCTGTTCGCGACGGCGACGAACTCCAAGTGCCGGAGGTTCGCCAGCAGGTTTCCCCAGGCGAGGAGCATGGGCGATGCTTTCTCATTCCCCTGGGAGGGCCTGTTCCTCTACGCGTTCCCTCTTTTGCCACTGCTAATCTGGCTCGTCAACCAGCTCAAGAGGTCACGGTGCAGGATGATCCTCGTCGCACCTGCGTGGCCGAGGCAGATATGGTTCCCGGACCTTCTGGACTTGTCAGCGTCCCCGCCAATCAAGCTGCCGGTGGACGCGGATCTACTCTCCAGGGAAGGAGGCGCCATCCTCCACCATGACCCAAAATCGCTGAACTTGCAGGCCTGGCTCCTGCAGCGCTAGAGTTTGGAGGATACGACATACCGGCCGACTGCAGAGAGGTTCTTGCAAAGGCCAGGGCGTCCTCGACTCTTAAATGCTACGGACACAAATGGAAGAGGTTCTCTGTCTGGTGCCATGCACAGAAGATTAACCCTCTACGGATTACGGCTCCCCAGGTACTGCCGTACCTGCTGACGCTGGCCAAAGCTGGACTGGCACACGCGTCCATCAAGATTCATCTTGCTGCGATCTCCCGATACACCAGAACCACGGGCCGGACGTCCTTGTGGTCTCATCGTCTGGTGAAAGAGTTCATGAAGGGACTGTTCAGATCGTTCCCGCCGGTGAAGGCTCCGGCCCCGGCGTGGGAGCTCAACGTGGTGCTGACCAAGCTCATGGGACCTCCGTTCGAGCCTCTGCACTCGGCCCCGTTGAAGTTTCTGTCGTGGAAAACAGCGTTCTTGTGGCCATCACCTCCGCACGACGGGTGGGAGAGATCCAGGCCCTTTCCTGCAAGGCCCCGTACTTGACTTTTCACGACACGAGGGTAGTGCTCAGGACGCACCCCTCCTTCATGTCCAAGGTACCGTCGGACTTCCATCTCAACGAACCCTTGGTGTTGCCTGTGTTCTTCCTGTCGCCTTCGTCGCCGGCTGAGAGGACTTTGCACTCGCTGGATGTGGCTAGAGCGCTGAAGTTCTACGTGGACCGCACAAAGTGTTTTCGGAAGATGTCACAACTCTTTGTGAACTTTGGACCTGTCAATCAGGGGAAGGCTCTCTCGAAGGCTTCCATTTCCAGATGGCTCTCCGGCTGTATCATGTACTGTCATCGGTTGGCAAACCGACCGCTGCCTGGCCGTCCGAGAGCCCATTCCACCAGAGCAATCGCAGCTACCACAGCGTTCCTTTCTGGTGTGCCCCTGCTGGACATATGCAGGGCTGCTACGTGGAGGTCGACGCACACCTTCACGAAATTCTACTGCGTCGATCGGGATTCCAGGGAGGAGTCCAGGGTCGGCCAAGCAGTGCTGCGCAACCTGTTCGCCTGAGGTGAGCCTGGTGAGGAGGTAAGATGCTTAATGTTGAGTTTGATGTAATGCTTAATGTTGAGCCTTTGCCACCTCCCGTGGTTGTGCATGTGTGTACTGCTATGTATTCTTTATTCATGAGCATGTGAATCCATGCCAGACCCCATGCTGGAGAAGGAACAAGTTACTTACCTGTAACTGTTGTTCTCCAGCATGGGTCTGGCATGGATTCACATGCGAACCCTCCCGCCTACCCCTCTGCGGCTCTTCACTTGGTCATACTGCCACTTCACGTGCTTCCAAATCTGAAGATGGCTGCCAGAGGTGGTGCTTAGGTAGAGGGCAGTCATTGGCTGTGGTCAGTATGACGCAGAGACCAGTGATTGGTTATTACTACGAAAGACAGATCAGAAACGAAACTGATACTGGTTTTTTCTTTACCGAGGATTCCCAGCCTGACGACGGGGAATATTCATGAGCATGTGAATCCATGCCAGACCCATGCTGGAGAACAACAGTTACAGGTAAGTAACTTGTTCCTTAATACCACAGCAGACATGTTACATTATTGACAAACCATATGGACAGAGAGACAGTGACATGGTAAAATAAAAACACAGGAGTACTGCAGCTCACCAAAATATTTATTGACATAGTATTGGTCACAGTGAGTTGTCCCACACTTACAAACACTCGAGGGTCGACCCAGTCGTTCCCTCACCTTCATTAATTTACAAAAGGTAATCTCGAAAAGGTCCCCAAATGTCCTTCGGTCTGCATCTGGATATAACCATCGCAGTATAACCTTCTTCCCTTTCATTAGCATAAGTTAGCTCCATGAGCCCCCCCACCCACGCTTCACAAGGAGCTGTTTTGGATTTCCAGTATTTCAAAATACCTTTCTTAGCAATTATACAACCCAAATTGACGAGCCTACGAACCTTTACAGTGACCTTCCCAATGTCTCCCAGGAGGTACTTAGGGGGAGAGAGTACCAGAGGTATTTGTGTAATATATAAGACGTCTGCAAGCTCCTGCCAGAACTGAGTAATCATTGGGCAGTCCCAGTACATATGGAAGGAGTCTGCATTAGTCCTAGCACATTTCACGCACTCGTTACTGATATTGGGCGCAAATTATGAAATGCGTGCAGGGGTGTAGTGTTATTGATTGAATATTTTAAACTGTATTAACCGGAATCTCAAGCGAGACCAGCGCAGCCATTGATCTTTGTGTATTGTAATGTGTAAATCTTACTCCCATTTCTCCCTAGCCTTATTGACAGATATCGGACCAGCCTGACACACCTTGTACAGTCTAGACACAAGCCTCCTAGGGTCCCCACTGCACACTAACATTTCAACAGGCTCACAAGTATCTGGCTCCTGAGGGAACGAAGGCAATCGGCAGCAAGCTGCAGCCCTCATCCTAAAGTATTGTAGTGACCTAATGGGTTGTCACCCAGCTTGGCCACAAAATCCTCAAGTGTAACATCAATTCCGTCTGGGATCAAATCACGCATGGTCATTACTTCCCCTACATCCCATGTATTTTTTTTTTGTTATATATGTTTATTTTAAATCAATGCAAGGGCATCAACATATATATCGGTAGAAAACATTTGGCTATTCGTGCTCCCCTCTTATCCCCCCTCCCCAGACTGCCAACCAGGGCCAAAGTTTCATCAGTTCAGCTTTCTGCCTCTGTCCCGGCCCCCTCACCCCCGAGGGATTCCCCCAGTGCCAAGGGCCCTCCCAGTCCCTGGAGGTTTATAAGTTAGGGCGGGGAAGTTCTGGTCCTAATCCAGAAATGGAGCCCAAATGTTCTGGAATCGGTGTAGAAGTCTGGCTCTGGCTGCCATTACTTTCTCTGCGATCAGGATGTCCCACATCTTCCCCCACCACAGAGACATAAAAGGTCCTTCAGCTGATTTCCAGGTGCAGGTGACCACGATTCTCCCCGCCAGGAGGCATTGGGTCAGCAGCCTGGCTCTTCTTCCAGATCTTGGGTAGACCCCCAGAACCGGGGCCCCCAAGAGAACAGGTTCGGGCTCCAGTGGGATCACTGCTTGGGTGATGCTTTCGATGGTGGCTAAACATTGCTTCCAACACTGTTGTACCTTCGGAAATGCCCACCACATATGGAAAAAGGAGCCCGGTTGTCCGCAGAGTCTCTAGCAGGCGGGGTTCAGGGCCTGATTCATGTGATGAAGCCTGAGGGGGGGCCCTCTCCATCAGCCCCGAAATCGCTGTGCCTCCCTCCAGATAGTGCGGGTGGGAGATGTTCGTTCCCCCAGAATGATGCAGCAGGCTCGCCCCCTGAGCCAGATGGGCACCCGGGTGGGGGTTGCTTACAGGGCGCAAAGCGGGCAGGGCACCACAATAGGGTCTCTCTGGGCTGCAAGGCTCCGTCTCCGGTCCCTCCTCAGACGTCGCAGGTCTTTAGCGGGTCAGTTCGCCATTTTAAGAGAACACGGCGACGGATCCACAGGGCTCTCCGATCTCGCCCCCAATCCCCAAGGGATGCCATTCTTTCATTTTCGCCTCAATAGCAGCTCGAGACTTTTAGCTGCCGCCACAGACATTTAGCTAGAAGAAGGTTCGCTGAAAACCGTGCTAAAGAAGGCCATGTCACAGGCTTCCCACGGAGGCTATCAAGAGAGCGTCCGCATCGCTGGCACTCCAGGCCACGCCCCCATCCCATGTATTCTTAATGTCCTTGTGATATGTTGGTGGAAGTCCTGGGCAATTCCACAGGGGAACAGATCTGCAATATGGGGTGGTCACACCTAGCCTCTTAAACAATCTCGACCATGCATTTACTGTCGTGCGCACTGGATCAAACTAACACGAATCCTTGTGTTGATCAGCAAACATAATCGACTTCAAATGTGTTGGCGCAGCACTATATGACTCCAGGGCCTGATGTATCTGGTCAGAATCAGTAAAATACCAATGGCCAGTATACTGGGCTTGTGACACAATGTAATAGATCTCACAGTCGGGCACCGCTAGGCCCCCTTGTTGAAATGCCTCGGCCATTCCTTCCCATTTCAGTCGTGGTACACCTGCCCCCCATATATATTCGGTTGCCAAAGAACGAAGTCTATTAAACGTTGGTCCAGGCCATATAGGGATATTACTGAAATAATACAGTAGTTTAAGGACCACCACCATTTTAAGCAAGGAAAGTCTCCCATAAAATGTTAGCCCACAGTTGTAGCTTAATTGCCAGTGCATCAATAAATCTCATGATTGTTGGTAAGTAAGGAACGATGTGAGCGAGAGACCACTATGCCCAGGTATTTAAATCTATGTCATCAGTCAATGGGAACAGTTCAGACATTGCCTCGTTAATTTGATACCCAGAATCGAGTGTGAATCTATGGATGTCCACCATCATTTGAGCTATGTTTTGTTCCGGGTTGCAGATGTATAACAGTGTGTCATCGGCATACAAGGCTATAACCTTCGGAGGGCCTGCTATAGAGATCCCCCATGCATGTGTCTATCATGCATTATTCATGCTAGGGGCTCTATCATCAAAGCAAATAGTAATGGGGACAGCGGATAACCCTGCCGCGTCCCACGCTCCATATAGAAGGTGGATGACAGCATGCCTTTAGTGCACGCTTTAGCAGATGGTTTAGTGTATTACAACCGTACACACACTATGAAATTATCACCCTGTCGCATTCAATGTAGGACTGCAAAAAGGTACTTCCATGAAACAGAATCAAAGGCCTTTCTGCATCTAGCGAGGCCGCGACTGCCTTGCCCTTTGGGCTTTTCTGAGAAATAATACAAAAGAGTCTGCGTAAAGTAAGCACAGTGGATCGCTCCGGGATAAATCCATACTGATCTGGATGAACCAATGCGGGCATATATGGCAGCAGGCGAGTAGATAACATTTTTGTAAAAACCTTGGTGTCAGTATTAATTAGGGACAATGGTCTATACAAGGCCATTTCAGATGCCTGTCTATTTGGTTTTAGTAGCCCTGTAATCATGGCTTTGGAGATCGTAGGTGGTAGTTGGCTGGAACTGCAGCGATTATTCCCAAACTTTCAACAGTTTGGGTGCCAACAACTGTCGAAGTCCCTTGTATAGCTCAATACCTATCCCATCTGGATCAGGCCATGATTGCACCCATAACTTCCTCTAGTGTAATCGATTGATTGAGAATTGCTTGTGCCTCGTGAGAGAGGCCCGGTAGAGAATGCCATCCAAATATTGGGCTAAAGCATCATCAGTGCATGCATCCATTTTATTATATAAAGCCTCATAGTATCGATGGAATTCTCTTTTAATTTCCTCATGCTTGGTTAACATGTTACCTGTCTGCCCTTTAATTCCGGTAATATGTTGTCTCCCTCTTTAACCCCAGATTACACCTGCCAAGAGACGGCCTGGCCTATCCGCTTCCCATATTGCCGTGCCTGAACAGGTTGGGCTTCCCTATCTGCCAATTCCCTGAATTTCAATAGATTCCCTTTAATGAGCCCCAATAGTGCTCTTTCATGCGAAGTACCATAGTCCTTTTCAATTTGCCTTAAATCTAGATCAATCACCCGCAACACCCTTCTAATCTTTTTCAAATTTCCAGCTGCAATAGAGATCATTTCTCCCCTCAACCACACCTTGACAGTCTCCCAGATAGTAGAGTAATGGGGTACTGATCCCTCATTCCTTTGAAAAAAATCCTCAATCTTATCCCGTAACAACGCAAACATTTTTAGCATCAAGTAAACACGAAGGGGACATCCTCTATGATGTACGGGGGCCACCAGGACCCTCCCGCAGTATCAGCACCAGCACTGTTCAGTGATCCGAGATTGTTCTTGGGTGAATCACACTGTCCCGTACCCGTGATATCCACCTCAGAGACCAACCAGTAATCGATCCTGGACTGTGCATCCTGGACCAACGAATAATAGGTGAACTCACGCACACCAGGTTACAATCTTTCCAGACATCCACCAGCTCCATCTGTAACATAATTTGATGCTACAAACACCTTTGGGGAGGTAAGAGGATTTTGAGCCCTCTACTTGGCACATCCTCTATGCTTATAGGCGAAGCCTAGAACAACAAACAAAACAGTGCCAAGGGGCTTATTATGTTTCCTTTTCAATTAGTGTCCCAATGCGTGCAGCATTAATCACCAATTATTGATCAGATTCCAAACGAGTTTACAAAAATATATATCATTTATTAGTTTTCTTCATCATTAAAAACCTGGAGTTTGTTCACAATCAACATTAAAAACAACTTCAATAACCAGGCAACTGGTATAAAGTGCAAGTGCTAATAGCAAGCACCCCTTCACAATTGGAGGTAAAACAGCAGAATAAACAGAAAAATGCAAAATAATCACAACAAATACTAAATAATAATGAACAGTGTGAAAAACCAGGAGTGAGTAGAGATTATGGTCACTCCAGGGTAGTGTTGTGCAAATGTCACCAAATCAACTTAATCACTCACTACATTCATTCTAATTCAGATTCAGACATACTCATACATTCATCACTTTTCCCAACATGTTTCTTTCTGAACGTGTGTGTAAGCAAAGTAAACAGAAATTCTTCAGGGGTAGTCTGCCTTCTACCTAAACCAAAAATAACCCACTAATGGTGTTGGTTAGGGTACAATTCATCTAGTGACAACTACAATCTAATTATTGCAGGGTCAATCAAGAAGAAATAGATGGAGAGCACAATAGCAAATATAATAGCTAAAGGCACATATTCATGTGGATTAATAGTCCAAACTCATCTCATCCTGTGAATGGTCCAAGAATCGTTTGAGACTCAACAGCAAGAGAGGGACTCCATATATCAAACATGGAGGTGTACGAGGAAATATGAAAAAGGTCATCCGAGTTAGTCGGTCTTTAATTCCGTATGGCTGCAGTCAGGAGTTGCACAAAACGCTGTTGACTATTCATTCCTTGTATAAACACGGCTGCGCAGTGGATGAGACAAGACACTGTCCTTTTGAGTCGTGTTAGAATGCTTTTTGCTTTATCCGTGTGCCGTGGACCGGACTCGGGATAGATGTCCTGTGGCGTTCCTTTGCTAACAAATAGCTGCTGGGGTGTTACAGATGCCGGTTAGTGGCCGCATTGTATATTTCCTCAGTGGTTCTCGGTCCGTGCTCGCAGTGCCGTTTGGTGCACAATACAGACTGCAATGAGTGTCTCTCGTTCGTTGCAGTACACAGTCCAGAACGGTGTTAAAGTGCCCCCCGCTCCAAAATAATCGGGCGGCAGTCTCTCCCAGCAGAATCTCTGACACGCACCTGTAGAACTCAGGGTCATCAAGATTGGGGCCATATGTGTTAACCAAAAGAACAGTCACACTGGAAACCTTCCCCCATAGCATCACATATCGCCCTTGAGGTTGAGGGTCTATTCAGCGTTTATCCTCCTCGAAGCATAACGAACGATGTATCATGGTAATCACCCCATTGGCCTGTGATGACTAGTCAGTATAGCCCCGTTGATCTCCCCAACTGGGTGCAAATCCCTTATTGATCACACCCTGGACATAGGTTTCTTGCAACATTACTAACTTGGGACTGTGGTGATTGAAATGTGCAAGTACCTTCCTTGCCTTAATAGGGTTATTAAGTCCACGGACATTTCATGTAAAAAAGAAATCCTTTCACCCATATGTTTCCACTCGTCTCGTATAGTAAGTACATCATACTCTCCTATTTGTGCACATAGTACTCTTCTCATGCTTGTCAAAAACATGTCTGCTCATTATCAAAACATAACAACTCAACTTCTTTTCCCCCAAAACTCCCAATCTTTGATATCTGTATTCATCACTATTCCCAGCTTCACGAATACTACCCACACCTCCCTGATCATCTCCCCCAACTTGATGGTGTGACCCGATAGTATGATAGGATATGGCATTTCTAACGTGCCTATAGACAAGTGTTTCAAGGCGCGAAACTATGGAGACCTCCTGGGGAGCATTGCCAATAGCCATAGTGTCCATACAACGGGCCGCCAAGAGAGCAACCGGCCCCAGTACATAACACTGTTGTGCGCCAATACTTATTCATATTACGAGTGGGCTCCAGCCAATGCTAGTGCAGTTGTCGCCCACGTCGAATGCAGCCCATCGTGACCGCGGTCTTGCTGCGGAAGAGGGATTGATGCTTCTACATATGCAGTGGCCTCCAGTGAATTCTCAAAGAAGTGTGTGTGACCTCAGTGTGTATCCGCAGTTTGGCTGCAAACATTAGGGCATATGGGACATGCCTGATTCGAAGAAGTTTATTATCCAAGTCATATGATTTTAGTAGAGCCTGTACATTAGCAGCAAAGTCCTGATAGATGTGAATATTGTGGGCCACATAATGGAGCGTCCCTTGCTTCCTGGACACCCAGGGTATGAGGTATCCCTCCGATAGTTGAGTAGCTTCACAATGAAGGTATGTGGGGGAGCTCCTGGTCTAGGGACAGGTACCAATGCATGATGATTCCGTTCCACCAAGAAGTGTGAAGAGAATTTAGCAGCACCAAACGGTGTGTTCACTAATTCCTCAAATGTCTCCATAGGACCCTTACATGCTGCCTCGGGTACACCGACAATACAAACATTATTTCGCCTCAAGCGCGACTCAAGGTCATCGCACTTATTGCAGATTTTGTTCACCTCCAGCTTCAGATTTGTTATGTTGCGATCATGTCTATTAACCTTATCTTCTATCTCCCAGATTCTGGTCTCTTGCTCAGTGATGCAGCCACTCTTTTTCCAGTTTGGATTTTAATGAACCATTTGTAGTCACAATATCACCCAATTTCATATTTACTGAAATGAAGCCATTTTGCACCGCTGCCAACAGATGATCCTCACGGGCATCTCTGGAGGTCGTGCCATTGTCATTGGAGATAGGATTTGCAGAGCCAGAAGCCTTTGCCAGAGTATTGGTGAATGAATCCATGGGTCCCTTTTTTTTCCCCCACCTCCTTTCATCATGATTTCAATCTTTTTGCAGCCATGATAGTAGTCAAGAGTCTGGTACGCCAAGCAATCCAAGTATCTGGGCTTCAGGCCACTTGGGTCAGATGGGTGCAGTTGAAAGAAATCTGTTGCTGGAGCAGCCTCTCAGTTCCCTAGGCAATGCACTCCCATTCCAAAGTATGGACACAGAAGAAAATGTTGCAGATTCAGCCCAGTATCGGTCGTAGTCGAAGGGACCAAACACAATAGGGTATAATGTCTGTGTCCACAACATGCGAGGCGACCACAACACTGCCACCTGTACGTAAGTATGTTGGTCTCTGCTCCCGGGTGTTGGTCTGATATCAAGTATTACAAGCTGCCGGAGGATGTTTAGACCATGTATTTGCTCTCAGGAGATATTCAGAATGGGTTTGTGGTGTTGGCTACGATACCAGCACCAATTCAGTCCAATCAGTGCACACAACAGCGGGTCCGTGTATACGCAGCATAGAGGTGTTGGGCTGTAATGAGTGTACTTTCAGTGTCAAACGCACCTCAGCATGGGTCACCAAATATCAAGATGTAAGCTGGTCCTCCTCACCAAGCGGTTAGACCGACCTTCGGGGTGCCTGCAAAGCAACAGATTAGCAGCACATATGAAGAGCTCAGTGTAACTGCAATGGCCATCAGGAGCAAGCAAGATGCTACGAGTAAGAGGCAACAGAAAAGGCCCAATAAACACCAATGAAGCACAGCCTTGTGCCTGAAAATGTGCCCATGCAGTATGGCACCGGATTACATTGCTTGTGAGCCCGATAGTCCCCGGCAAATGCAATGTTGGAAGATCAAGCATTACCGTGAAGTCAGTAGCACGGGAGCTCCAAGCAAGCAGTCACAGGCATTCATGCAAGGGCTTCTCGAGTGTGAGGCACTGCACAGAGATGACAGATCATGGCCTGCAGTATAGGATCCAGCACTGTGCCCCAGCTCAGCGTTCGTAGCGACGAGCGCTGTTGGTCAGGCCTCCTCCACACACACAGGCTGCGCGGCTGTGCCTGGAAAAGCCGGTCCGCTGCAGTTTTCCCTCACTCCGCCTCGCTCTTCAATGGTTCCTAGCTCAGCCTGTGCAGAGCGAATCCGAGTGAATCTCGTTTAGCAGATGCTCCGCGCCGTTAGCTGTGCACAGCGCTTAGATCTGTGGCGCACAATAGGATCTGTGTTGAAACAGGATTATATTGGGACTGGAGCTCCGACTCAGGCTGCCATCTTTCTTGCTGCTCAGCAGCGCCCCATCCCCTGAAACATCTTAGAAAAATTAGACCGTTGAGCTCTCAAAAGAATTGCGAAACACTGGCTAAGGCCACCATTCTCTCGAGCATGGACTACTATAATGTCCTTTTGGCAGGTGCGTCTAAAAAGAATTTGCACGCCCTACAAGTGTTCCAAAATAATGCTGTTTGCATTATTAAACAAGTTCCTTGTGGTGAGCATGTTACTTCACATCGAAGCAATCTTCACTGGCTCCCTGTTAAAGTCAGAATCCAATATAAATAGCGGTCGTAACTCATAAAGCCTTCCTTATATAGCACTACCCCAGAATATCTAAAGAAAAGAATCACTATCTATCAACCAGCTAAAACATTACTTTCAAGCAACAATATTGCTGCTAAACTGCCCACAACCCAACCGGATGAAAGCAAATGGGAAATCATTCTCATACATTGCACCCTCCCTTTGGCATACCCTTCCGATGAACCTACTTTTGGATTGCAACCTGGCTTCATTTCGAAGGGGACTGAAAACATAACTGTTTAAATAAATGTATCATTATGCCCTTAAATTGACATACCACCCTAGGCTTTGTGTAACTTGTATTGTCCTGTGTGTTCTCTGTGCTCAAGCCCTGATGTCTGTCAGGTTTTTGGCGTGTAATAAAACCATATAAATAAATATGTTTTAGAGAGCGTGTCCTCCCAATGGCATCTTGGTGCTAAAGTACAGCAGATATAAACAGCCAGGTTAAGCCACCTAAAAAAGAAAAGTCTTAAAGGAGTGCCTAAACAGGAAGTGGTTCTTGGTGGCCCTCAAAGAAGAAGAAAATGAGTTCCAAAGTTTGGCAGTGGCCACCGAAAAGGACCGACCCTCCCCCCATCATAGAGAGCCTGAAGTGAGGGACAGCGATAAGATTGGCATCCTGAGAGCTCAAAGTATGTCCTAGGATATAGGGCTGGAATTTGAGCTGTAAATATTCGGCACCTAGGCCGTGGAACACCCGGTGATCTATACACAATGATTTAAATTCCTGGAGAAGATGGCCTTCACCCCAACTTACCTCACACACTGAACTTGTTGGCGGTCTCAATGACCATCAAGATGGATTCCGTGCATCCAGAGGCACGGAAACTGCTCTTCTGAACACCTGTGAAGAACTACTCGCCTCTCTGGATTCTAACTGACCAGCTGTCCTCATTCTACTCGAGCTCTCCTCTGCCTTTGACATTGTCAACCACGCCATCCTCATACAACGGCTCCATGATACCCTGGGTATCTCGGACAGGGCACTGGACTGGCTGACCTCATTCCTAATTGACCGTCCCAGGTAATTCTGGGCACCTTCTCTCCCCATACCTCTGGCTCCACTTGTGGTATCCCTCAAGGCTCAAACCTCTCCCCCTGTCTCTTTAACACTCACCTTGCTACGCTGACACTCCTAATTTCCTCCTTCTCCCCCACCTTCCAGTGCTAGGTGGATGACACACAACTCTTCTTCAAACTTCCTGCTGACCCTCTTGCTTCTTCCACCATCCCAACTGCCTATCTGCCATCCAGTCCTGGTGCACTTCCAACAATCTCTGCCACAATGTCAGTAAGACTGAGATCCTTCCTATTGGGACCCCTGTTCCCTCTTCCTTCCCCTCACTCTGGCACTCCAATATGGGTTCTCCCCCTTCACCTTCATCTGAAGCCAGAAACCTTGGAGTCACCTACAACTACTCTATTTCCTTCCTCCCTGACATTCAGGACATTGCCAAGAAGCGCAACTTTCAACTCTTCTCAAAGGAATTCCCAATTTTCTCACTTTCCCCCAGAATCTCAATGTTAGCAGAGCTCTGGTTCTCTCCAGGATAGAGTACTGCAATAGCCTTCTCTTGAATCTACCTTCCTCCTCCTTACGACCCCTGCAGCTTATCTAGAATAGGGCAGCAAGATTTATCCTTGGCCTCAAGCCCAGGGACTGCATCTCTCCTGCCCTAAAAACTCTTCAATGGCTCCTGAATGCTGCAAGGATCAAGTTCAAATCTATCATCCATATGGTTGTCTGGGGCCGTGTACCAAGATATCTGAAACTTGCTCTTACTAAATACTCTCCCTCTAGACGTCTACGTTCCTCTGGTACCAACTCTCTGCGTGTCAAGCGTCTTGCTAAACAGTGGGCTGGTGGCTGTTCTCCTTCCTCTGCTGGCTGCCTCTTATGGAACAGCCTCCCCTTCCTCTTCGTCTTGAGCTGGACCTCCTCCAATTCCGGAAGCTCCTCAAGACTTTCCTTTTCACCTCCTCCTTCCCTCCTCTGCTAATCTCAGTCTGTCATGGGTATCAAGCAGGTACTTGGGGCAAGCTGGGTGGAGGCTTGGCAGGCCTGGCATAGGCACACAAAGAACCCATAACAAATCCCTCTTCATTCCTTCCTAGTGTTTGTAGTAACTTCCTGGTTACCACTTCCTGTTGCCAAACAGGAAGTGCATGATAATTCATGAGCTCTCTAGTGTTTGGGTGTGGCTGGCTATATAAGCCACACCCAAGATTCTTCCAGTGCTTCGTGTTGCTTACTGTGAGCTGTATCAGCAACACACTTGCTGTGGTCTGGATCATCCTGCTTCTGCTTACCTGCTCCGGATCATCCTGCTTCTGCTTACCTGCTCCGGATCATCCTGCTTCTGCTTACCTGCTCCGGATCATCCTGCTTCTGCTTACCTGCTCCGGATCATCCTGCTTCTCCTCACCTGCTCCGGATCATCTTGCTTCTCCTCACCTGCTCCGGATCATTCTGCTTCAGCCTACCTGCTCCGGAAGAACCTCTGTTCTTAATCCACGCCGCAGCTATCTCCAGTCAAGAGGGGACTTTTATATTGGCACCTGTAAGAACAAAGAATAACTGCATTAACATGCGCACATCAGTAACGCTGCGCATACTCACTGAATCACCCCCGCGACGCTGGAATCCAGGTCAGTTGTACAAGCGCCCCAATAACGCGGACACTAATTTCACTGCGCTCTCTCTCTCTCTCTCTCTCTCTCTCTCTCTCTCTCTCTCTCTACGCGGTGCATACTTACCAAAAGCCTCCATGCAAACTTACCTAACCACCAAGTCTCCAGTAGCGCTGAAGCTGGACTCGAGAGGCTAATACCACATAATTTCTCCTGCAAGGGAAAGGGAGAGACATTACCAGGCGCACTCAAATTGAAGGCGCTGCGCAAACCTACCAGCAGCTAGCTTCTACACGCAGCACTACTCACCCACAAAAATACCGGCAAACAAAGACAATACGGACAATTTTGGACACTCAACATTCTCCGCGCAATGTTCACTTGTGGGAAGTACTGTAACGCTCACCTGGCTCCCATGGAGGCGCTGGTCTAGTCTGGGTTGCTGTGACCTCTTCAAGCGTGAAGCGCAGAACTCGGACCACCGATTGAACAGGACCCCCAAATCTTGCTTGTCTGGCCCGTAGGAATATCCTTCTGCAGATGAGAAAGGGGAATTAACTGTCTGCAGAATAGTGTGCTTGCTTCCCCTTTTCCCCCCTTCGTTCTTCTCTGACTTCCTCCAAAACCCCCGGTTTAAGCTCACCTTATGGTTTGGAAGGATGAACTCTCCATCCTGCTTCTGGTGCAGGGGAGCGCGTTCGTCCAGTTACTTCACTGGTTTTCAGAATGGCGCTGGCAAAATCCACTTGACTTTTCGGAGCGATACGCCGTAAGTATGAAGATTCAAAAGTTCAAGTGTGAGCCTCTTTTAATGTTGTCTTCCTAACCTGTGATATGTCCTTTATTTCAGGTGTAGAACGAAGGCGATGCGTTGAGGGGTTAAATTGCCGACGGTAAAATCAGGTGAGTTAGTGATGAGGGCGACCCCTCTAAATGTCTTTATAATTCCCCAGTAATGTCTTTTGTCCTTTCCCCATAGGGGCCGGGGTGCGGTACCTGGCAAAGAAGCGGCGCCGACCCGAAATGTGGAATGGTTCACCACGAAAAGCCGGTAAGTATTATGGCTGAAAATTCGGCTTTCCTCCTGTGTTCCCTCTGCTCACCTTTTGTCTCTTCTTCTCTCCCCTAGGTGCAGAGATGTGGCGACCGGTGCTGACAGCCGCGATGGAGCCGGGAGATGTCTCGAGGACAGGTGAGTGAAGCGCGGCGCTGCAGCGAGCAACGCAATGCTTTTAAATGGAAGTCTCTCTTCAAGAATGCTGGCGTGAAGATTCCGGATGCAGGTAAGAAGTTTGAATAAGTTCTTGGTTTTCACCTTTCTCTTCTCTTCTTTCCTTACAGGTGTTCCAGGTTCGAGGCGGGCGTGGCTGGAGTCCAGGTGTAGGAGCAGACACGGTGAGCGTTCAGCTGCTGGGATGCAGAACAACGCAAAGCACGTGTGGCTGTTCGGGCGTGGCTTAAATAGCCTTGGAAGAAGTCCCAGGTAAGTATTCTTCCACAGCCCCACCCAAGTAACAAAATAGTCCCTCCTAAGCCTCATTTGGCTTGGGTCTTCATGCAGCATGGTCTGCATCAGGTGAGTATGCAGCATGGTCTGCATCAGGTAAGTGCACCAAACACTTTCCCTTATGAGCCTGGCGCCTAAGGCGCCCGGACTGATGTCCGACATGAGCCTGGCGCCAAAGGCGCCAGGACAGAGTCCAAAGAGCCCCTATAAGGGGCCGCTGGGCTTTTACCCGGGGGCATGATGCTGCTCCCGGGGGTGCTGGGCCTGGCCTGGTGCTCCGGGGGTAGGCATCATGACAAGTACCTTCTAGCCAGTGAAGAAACTGGCGCATTGAACACTCGGCCTCGCTGTGAAGGCATAAAACAGCGTTTGGCATCTGAACTCAGCCTACAGACATTGGCACCATTCACATGAGTGAATCGCTCCTCTGCGAATGCAGGATGGAGTGCACACCCTACTAAAGATCAAGGTATTCCTCCGGGTGAAACAGGGGAAGTGAAGACTCAGGGTCAAGGGAGGCTCATCCATCGCTCCTGCAGAGACACAGGTGAGTGTGACAGAACACGAAGCCCTCCTCAATACCTCTGCCCAAGCGATGGAAACCTCTCAGGTAGACCAGCTTTCCCTATTGTTAGGTGAACTACGGGCCGAGGTGCATGAAGCCCGCTCAGGGACAAATGCGTTAAGGCGCGAACTGGTAGTCAACAGGGACAAAACAGATGATTTGGTAAGATAGCTCCTACAGACCCAAGTTGGTCTAGCACCCCTACCAGGTGGAGTTCCACAGGGGCAGCCTACCGTGGCACCTGTAGCCACACCCGTTCATGTATTGCTTCCAGGCAACATCCCTTTAGCACCCCCGGAACGCTTCTCTGGGGATTCCAAGAAATTTGGAGCTTTCATGAATCAATGCCGGCTACATTTCATATGCAAACGAGACACTTTTCTGAACGACCAAGCTAAAGTAGCTTTTGTCCTCTCCTATTTAGGAGGGCCCGCGGCAGACTGGTCTGTCCCGTTAGTGCTTAGGGACGACCCTTTACTGAGAAATTACCCAGGTTTTCAGCGGGAACTGGAAAAACTATTTGGCCATCGGACTCGAGGTCAGGCCCTGGATGATGAGCTACTCTCTCTGCGTCAGGGTGGTCAGGATCTTATTTCATATGTCGCCACATTCAATCGCTTAATAGCCGAATCAGGTTGGCCAGAGGAGAAACGAATAACGTTATTTTATCGAGGACTGAGAGGAGAATTAAAAGATGTCTTGGTGCAAGTAGTTAATCCTCCCGAAGATAGCAGTGAATACATCGACTTAACTATGCAACTAGACCACCAATTACAGGATCGCAAGGCCGACCGAACCAGATCAGAGCATAGACCAGTGTATGTCTGACCAAAGGATGTTAAGATGGATTTCTGAACTCTGTCCTGGAGGGGCAGAGGTTCAGAAGACCAGCCTAGTTTCTTGGTACAGGGTAACCTCTGGACAAGCCAGAACAATCAGGGTAGCGATGGCGGCGGTCAAGACTAGGTCTCAAGAGGGGTGAGGGTGACTGAAAGCTCGCAATGAGCACACAAAGCAAGGACGCTTACAAATTACTCCAGACAGGTGTTATATTAAAAATATAGACCCATTTATTACAAGGCCTTTGTAACATCGACCATAGTAAAGAATCACGGTAAAACTCCAATAAACCAACACATCACAAGCAATACAATATATATACAAGACCAAGGGGTCTAAGGAATTAGAAGAACGCAGTATGCAGACCACCTAGATGGGGAGGAAAACAGGCAGTGCAAGTAATCGTTAGACCCAGTTCGACATCAGAGGCCACCTAACTAGAAGCAAGTCCGAGCCCTACGAAGAGTGGAGCCCTGTGCTCAAAAGTACCTGCACATGCGGGTGCCAACGGGCAAAGGGGAGTCTCTTCAGGGAGATCAGGCAGTTCAGAGAGGTGAACAAAACCATGATGAACAGATCCCCGCTACTCAAGCGCGGCCTCCAGTTGTGGGCAGAAGCAGGGCGCGAGTGCGGAAAAGGGTTGCTGTTTATGACAGCGATGGAAAGCCACAGGCTCCTGTGGGAGGGCGACCGGTTAGGGTATTGACTACTCACCGGTCCCAGATGCAGGCAGACGCAGGCTTCTCCGGTTCCGTTTCGGTACTGGCAGGTTCAGATGCGATCAGCAGGATGTCTCGATGCCGTGCAGATTCCGCAACAGCAGGAGTCATGGTCGAGGGTGTCCCAAATGCAGCGAACACGCACAGGTTTGTTACCACAGCAGGGCAACTCGGCAACCGCATGTATTCCGGTCCCAAAGCACATGTCTCACTTCAGACCTGGGAACGCCAAGTGTATGAATCGTGTGAGAGTGCCGAGGACACGGGATTAGCAGTAAACCAGACGGCGGTGACAGAGCAAGGTTCCTGTGTAGGCTGGTCAGTCCACTGGATGGCCCAGGGACGCTTCCGAAGGCTTACGTACAGGATTTGGTGAAGATGCCGAGAATAGTTGTTCCCACTATTCTAAAGGGTCGAAGCGCCAGTACAGGCCTTCTCGTATGTTCAGAGGCAGAGGGGTCTCACAGGACGACAGCAGTGCAGGGTGCCAAACCTTCAGCGGGTCACCAGCGATTCCTTGATTCGGCTTCTTAGTTGCAGGATACTTGGCTCCTTATCCTTCGTTCGTGAGAACTCAGGAGATCGACATGGTAGTGGGGTTTTCAGCCTCTTATCCAGAGTTCCCTTTGCACCAAAACGGAGAGGGCCCAATGGGAGATCCGCTCACAAACACTCCCACCATACGTGTACCTATCACGGACCACGGTGGTCCCAGGCATTCAGGACACTCTAGACTCTCTGGCACCCAGGATGTGTATTGGGAACAGACATCCCAGCCCACATCCTGGAGGCACACACAAGGCATGCAGAAGCCCGCGAAAGCGTTGTGTTTCGTGGGAAAGTGCATGACCAAATAAGGACTGCCCCGGGTCGGCTCAACATGGGGGAAGGTGAAGGGGCAAGACAGTCAGCGGACAGGACAAAGGACCTCGTTGCATGGCCATTTTGGAGGCCAGGCCACCCATTTGGGCCAAACGCGGGAAGCACGGTTAACATGGCAAAAAGGGGTTCAAAACACAAAGAAACAATAGCTGCCACCAGTCCCGACTGTGACATACTTGCACATTTCATGATAAGTCCAGCGAGAGTTTCTAGGGCCTTTGGAATGACTAGAGACCCAAGAGCGCGGTAATGTAAGTTACGGTGCACTCTTGTTTCATGTTGCTCAAAAGCTGCAACATGAGGAAAGGACTAAGGGAAACAAAGTCTCCCGGTACTGACTGTCTTAAGGGCATGTCAGTTTCCCTGTAAGAATTGAGCGAAAGCCCAGAGGAGTGCGGCGGAAGGCTGCGCTTCTCTGGCAAAGTCTAGATGATCAGGGTGTAAAACAGCAGCAAAAAGTTTGGGGGTTGCCACATGGAAGGAAAATTACCTACAATTATGAAATCTTTCTTAACAGTCCCAACGACAGGCCTCAGAAACACACTCAGAGCCCATGCAATTGGGTGTTCTCAGGGGACCACTCACCAAGGCAGAGAGAGAACGGAGGCATCAGGAAAAACTTTGCTTATATTGCGGCCAATCTGGTCACTTCCTCCGGAACTGCACGGTTAAACCCCCAAGGAAGGCAATGGGGGTACTAGATAACACAGGGGATGACACAGGTGCGGTAGCGGAAAACTCCAACGCTGGGCAGATGTAGAGGTTGGTATGTCGAGCCAGGAACGGAGCACACAGATCTCACATTTCAGTATTTCTGTGGTTTTGGTAGACTCTTCACTGCCCACCCGAATGCATAATGCATGCTCTCAAGGCTTTCATAGACAGTGGGGCTATTGGGAACTACCTGGGCATAAACACTGCAAAGACCTTGGGATTGGAATTCCACCGTAAGGACACAGTAGAAAGCGTGACAGCTGTGGATGGCACACAACTCCTTTCGGGACCAGTAACACAGTGTACTTCTACCATCACCTTAATCTGCCAAGATGGCCACAGAGAAAGTATTAGATTCAACTTTATCGCTGCACCCCAATTCCAGCTGATTCTTGGGATACCGTGGCTAGAGACGCACAACCCAAAGATAGATTGGCAAGCCTGAACCTTACTCTTTTCCACGGAATGCGCCTCTTGTTACGACAACAAAGGAATCAAAGGAAGCCCATTGTTGGCTTCACAGGAAAAGATAGCAGGTTTAGGCTTGGTGGGCACTTTACCAGAGGAATACCAGGAGTTCCAGATTGTGTTTGCGAAGGAGCAAGCTAATACACTACCACCACATCAAGTTTACGACTGCCCGATCGACCTGCAACCGGGGGCACAAGTACCGTGCAGCTGCATTTATGCATTAACCGAGGAAGAAAACACTCCTCTATGGAACTACCTGGATCAATGCCTGGCCAATGGCTTCATTAGACTATCTAAGTCACCAGCCGCCTCCCTACTCTTCCTCGTACCGAAGAAAGAGGGGGACTTAAGAACGTGTATTGATTACTGGGCCCTAAATCAAGTCACCATAAAAAATAATTACCTGTTACCTCTGATACCAGTACTCATAGACCAGGTGAGACAAGCAAAGATTTTCACCAAGCTAGACTTACGCGGTGCATATCACCTGGTACGCATGAAGAAAGGATATGAGTGGAAGCCTGCGTTCCGTACCCGCTATGGCTTGTACGAATACCAGGTCATGCCCTTTGGGCTTTGCAATGCCCCGGCTGCGTACCAGCATTTTATGAATGATGTGTTACGGGAACTCCTTGGTGTCTGCGCAGTCGTCTACATCGATGACATTCTGATCTTCTCCACCACTCCCCAAGAGCACGTAACCCACGTGCGAGCTGTACTCTGCAAACTGCGTGAAAACCAATTGTACGCAAAGCTAGAAAAATGCTCCTTCCACGTCACCGAGGTGGAGTTTCTGGGATATGTACTGACACCGCAGGGGATCAAGATGGACAATAGAAAAGTGGAGGCAGTCCTCACTTGGTCCTCACCCAAGTCTGTAAAGGGAGTACAGAGTTTCCGAGGGTTTGCAAACTTTTATCGACGCTTCATGCCAGGATTCTCACATATTGTACATCCAATAACATCTTTGCTGCGCAAACACCGAAAGTTCGAATGGACACCAGTGATGGAAGAAGCTTTCCGAGCTCTTGAGGAAAAATTCAGCTCTGCCCCAATACTGCAATACCCACAGCCCGATTTACCGTACATCGTGGAGACGGACGCTTCAAGCATTGCCATGGGGGCTGTATTGTCTCAACAAAATCCTGAAACCGGATGCCTTCATCCCATTGCCTTTTCGTCAAGGAAATTTTCCCCAGCAGAATTAAACTATGCAATTTCTGAGAAAGAACTTCCAGCAATCAAAACCGCACTGTGTGAATGGCGACATTACTTACTAGGAGCAAAACACACCATCACAATAATAACAGCTCATCGGAAACTTGCAATACTTACGCTCAGCAAAAGCTCAGTCTTCTAGGCAGCTCCGTTGGGCCCTATCCTTAATGGAATACGACTTTGTAATCACCTACCGCCCTGGTGTTAAGATCGGGAAAGCAGATGCGTTAACCCGCATTGGCACAGGAGAGGAAGTCTACAATGTCCCTAACCCGGTGGAGATCATACCCAGCCATAAAATTCCCAGCCTCTGCATTGGCCCATCTCTGTTAAATACACTGCAGTAAGCATTAAAAGAAAATATGTCTGAAGAAGACCTACTGTCTTGGGACACGAAGGGAGATCAATTCACCATTCAAGACAAACTACCATACTACCAAAAACTCCTCTACGTTCCAACTAAGGATCTGCAACAAGCAATCATATCAGACTACCACGACTCGCTGTTAGAAGCCCATCCGGGTATAGCCAAAACCATGAATAAAGCAAGCAAATCTTATAGGTGGCCAACTTGGCGAGAGGATATTGCCACCTACATAGGCACCTGTGAGGTGTGTGCACAATACAAAACATCCAGGCAAAAACCAGCCGGCCTTCTTCAGCCAATCACCATTCCTCCAGTGCCCTGGCACACAGTATCAATGGACTTTGTCTCTGATCTACCTCCTAACTCAGGTTATAATACCATCCTCGTAGTAGTGGACCTCTTCTCCAAAATGACCCATTTCATAGTTCTAAAAGGTATTCCCTCAGCTAAGACCCTGGCGCAGGTTTTTCTAGACCGAATTGTCAAGTTACGTGGATTCCCTACCGTAATCGTTTCTGACAGAGGCAGCCAATCTGTATCTCGTTTTCGGAAAAAATGTGCCCTGGCGTGAGTAGAAGTCCATCTGTCTTTTAGTCACCACCCTCAAACGGACAGCCAACCGAGCGCACGAACCAGACCATGGAACAGTATTTGCGGTGTCTATTAGACCAAACAAGCCAAAGCTGGAGAGAAATTCTATGGCTGGCAGAGTATGCCTACAACAACTCCACACATTCATCAACTCAAGCAACACCCTTCTTTACTATACATGGTCGAAACCCCAGAACGTCGGTCTACGATCCGCCAGAAAACATTGAAATGCCTGCAGTAAAGAATCTACATGCCAGCATCATGAAAGCAGCCAGAGAAGCCAGCAGGAACCAACAGCAAGCCAAAGAAACACAGAAAAAAATGCTGATCACCATCGACGAAAGGCCCCAGATTATCAAGTGGGAGACTCGGTCTGGCTGGCAACTAGACACATTGCTTTAAAGGGTCCCAAAAAATGTCAGCCTAGATACATCGCCCCGTATACAATAGAAAAAGTAATTAATCCAGCAGCCATGAGACTGGCGTTACCTCAACATATGCGTATACATCCCGTATTTCACGTGTCACTATTAAAACCAGCACACCCAGGGACCTGAACTTCCACACCTCCCGCACCCATACAAGTGGGTGAAGAAGCACCAGAATATGAGGTAAAGAACAAATTAGATTCCAAACAAGTACGAAAGACCCTGTATTATTTGATTGACTGGAAGGGGTACGGACCTCAGGAAAGATCATGGGAACCCAGCACGCACATGCATGCCCCCCGATCGGTGCAGAAATTCCATCGGGATCATCCTGAGAAACCAAAGCCCTCATACACACCATTGGGAGGGGTCTTGAGGGGGAAGACTGTCATGGGTATCAGGCAGGTAGTTGGGGCAAGCTGGGTGGAGGCGTGGCAGACAGATCCCTCCTTTCATTCCTTCCTATTGTTTGTAGTAACTTCCTGGTTACCACTTCCTGTTGCCAAACAGGAAGTGCATGATAATTCATGAGCTCTCTAGTGTTTGGGTGTGGCTGGCTATATAAGCCACACCCAAGATTCTTCCAGTGCTTTGCGTTGCTTACTGTGTGTGAGCTGTATCAGCAACACACTTGCCGTGCTCTGGAACAGCCAGCATCTGCTTAACTGCTCCGGATCATCCTGCTTCTGCTTACCTGCTGCGGACCGTCCTGCTTCTGCTCACCTGCTGCGGATCATCCTGCTTCTGTTTACCTGCTCCGGATCATTCTGCTTCAGCTTACTTGCTCCGGAAGAACCTCTGTTCTTACTCCACGCAGCAGCTATCTCCAGTCAAGAGGGGACTTCTACACCGGCACCTGTAAGAACAAAGAAGAACTGCATTAGCACGCACACATCAGTAACGCTGCGCATACTCACCGAATCTTCCCGCGACGCTGGAATCCAGGTCAGTTGTACGAGCGCACAAACCCCTGTAAAAGAAAGAAGAGACATTCATTGCGCTCGCCCCAATAACGCAGACACTAATTTCACTGCGTTCTCTTTCTCTACGCGATGCATACTTACCAAAAGCCTCTGTGCAAACTTACCTAACCACCAAGTCTCCAGTAGCGCAGAACCCGGACTCGAGGCGCTAATACTACATAATTTCTCCTGCAAGGGAAAGGGAGAGACATTACCAGGCACGGCCGAATTGAAGGCGCTGCGCAAACCTACCAGCAACTAGCTTCTACACGCGGCGCTACTCACCCACAAAAATACTGTCAAACAAAGACAATACGGACAATTTTGGACACTTAACATTCTCCGCGCAACGTTCACTTGTGGGAAGTACTTTCTAGCCAGTGAAGAAACTGGCACTTTGAACACTCAGCCTCGCTGTGAAGGCATAAAACGGCGTTTGCCATCTGAACTCAGCCTACAGACATTGGCACCAATCACATTAGTGAATCACGCCCCTGCGAATGCAGGATGGAGTGCACAACCTACTAAAGATCAAGGTATTCCTCCGGGTGAAACAGGGGAAGTGAAGACTCTGGATCAAGGGAGGCTCGTCCATCGCTCCTGCAGAGACACAGGTGAGTGTGACACAGTCGCTGTGATTGGTGACATGGGCCCTTATGTGTCCTTCATGGCCCAGGCCTCCCGCACCCTATCACTATCAGCCTCTGCCTACACACAGCACTTGCCTTGGCACTTACTGGCCTTCACCACTGAAGGCCTGCACTTACTCATTTATGTATTACAGCTGAAAGTCCCATAGCACTTCCTACTCTGGGCACTTGCACCTGCTGCTCACTCACACGCACGGACACACCAGCACTTACCCCCTCTCCCTCTTCCTCGCTCCTCTCTCTGCACTTGCACGCTCTGAATGCTCACAAGGCCTAGTAGGTTTGTCTTTATCCTCCAAAGTATTCATTGTTTTCTATCCCATGTTCCCTCCCTGTTGCCCCTTGGGCGCTTTGAAACACAATTTACTTGTTGTATAAGCGCCTAACAAATGCACAATAAATAAATACATTCGATCCATTTCGAAACGGGGAGCCAATGCAAGGATCGAAGAACTGGGGAGATGCGAGAGACATATGGAGTAACGGTAGTGACTCGAGCTGCAAGATGTTGAAGAAGTTGTAAGCGATGAATCAGGTACAATGGATGAGCTAAAAGAAGGGAGTTACTGTAATCAATCCGACTTAAAACCAGAGAAGCAACCACCGGAGCATGTAAGGAGGAAAGGAAACATGGTAGGATCCTACAAAGAACTCCGAGATGGAAATGGCCAACTTGACAGATAGAACTGACCTGGCCCTCTATAGAGAGAGAAGAGGACATATTGAAGCCCAGGTCTTTTACGGCTGGCACAGGGGTAGGAAAAGAGCATAAAGTAAGGGGCCAAAAAGGAGGAGTCTGCAAGGAAGTGGTAGAGGGGGGACCAACCAACAGCATTTATGTCTTCTCCCCATTCAGCTTAAGCCAATTGTCACTCATCCAAAGACCTGCAGCCTCCAAGCAACCCCTAAGCTGAGTGGTGGTATCTGGCTGAGAAAGGTTAAGCCGCACAATCATTTGTGTATCATCAGCATAGGAGTAGCAAAGCAGGCCATGGGAGTGAATGAGTTCAACAAGAGGCTGAATGTAGATGTTAAATAAAGTGGGAGGCAAGGCGGAGGCCTTGGGGACCCCCAAAAGAAAGAGAACAGGCAAGAGAGCGAAAAGAAGACAGTGAAACCCCTATCAGTCAGAAAAGATGTAAACCAGGAGAGGACCTGGCCGGAGAGTCCGGCCAGGGCCAGGTGGTCCATCAGGAGTGGGTGGTCCACTGTATCAAAAGCAGCTGAGAGATCTAATAGATTTAAAGCACCAACTCCCCCCTGATCAGACATCCAAGCCAGACTGTTCATCACCAAAACTATGACACTCTCCATTCCATGGCCAGATCTAAAGCTGGACTGACAGGGGTCAAAGAAGTGTGAATTTTCCAAGAAGGAACTAAGTAAAGGAGAAATCGTAGATTCTAAAAGCTTCATAGAAAAATTACAGGGTATCTCAGCCAAGGAGCCCTTCACAGTGTTCCATGACCCGGATCCATCCTTTCTTTGTTCCTAAACTCATGTCCGAATTTTACGTCAACCAGGAGATCCGGCTGCCTTTCTTTCCAGAATCATTCCTCTGAAAGTGAACTACTTAATCTGGATTTTCTCACAGCCCTCAAATTTCACTTTGGACCACACAAAGAAACTACAATCTACTGACCGGCTTGTTGTCTGCTATGGAGTCCTAGTACATGCAGGAGAGCAAGTATCAAGTGCCGCCATTTATCGTTGCATTGTTGAGTGTCACAGGGTTCAGAGGTTGATGTCCCATGTACATTTAGTTCGGGCTAAAGCAGCCTTAGTTGCATTTTAGAGAAATGTTCCTTTCAAAATCACATCACATGCAGAGCAGTGATGTGGGCCTCTGCTTCCCCCTTTTACAAGTAGTACTTATTGGAATCCAGTTCTGCATTCTGAATAACATTTGATTGAGACCCTTGCACATTCCTCCTCCAAGAGTAGTAAACACTTTCGTAGTGTCCCATAAGTAAGGAGGAAAGGGACCTGAAAGTATAAGTTCGAGTTACTCACCGTTGAGCCCATAGTCCCCTTTCCTCCATATGATTTGCCCTCATAGAAAGTGGATAGAAAGTACCCTTTTATTTTCCCATATGGGCAAAAAGGATTGTCACTCAAGGACGGATAATATGAGGGGTGGAGCCGGTAGCATGGCTTTGCTTGCCATCCCCAACTTTGCATATATTTTTGAAAATAAGTGTGGCTGTGCAATGCTTGGGTACTGTCCACGGGGGATTTATATACAAGGACATGGGATTGTGGACTATGGATACAATAATCTCTACATTGTGGAACTTGCACTGCGTGGCTTATCACTTAATGTGCATTTATACAAGTTTACTTTTACTTTAATCAATTTGTAATCTACACAAGTGACCCGGGGGCCTAAGGGAGCAGACAGATAACAAAAAAACAAAGTAGGCATCACAGGATGGACAAACAAATGTGACATTCTGATTCCAATGGGAGGCAGAGAGAGGAATAACATAGTAAAAATAACCAATAATTATCTTAAGAGAAGAGTCTTCAGTTAATTTCTCAACTGCTCAGTCGATGTCAGGGTTCTAATGTCTGGGGGTAAGGCATTCCATGTCTTCGGAGCAGCAAGATAAAAAGCTCCTTTCATGGCCTGTGTCAACTTATAAATTGGCATTACCAGATGATTAGTATGTTTAGACCTCAATGATCTTGCACATGATTTGTGAGTCAGCAACTCCCTCAAAAGGGCACACACACCAGTCAAGCATTTATGAGTTGTCAGTAGTACGCGAAAATGTCATCTTGCATCAATGGGTAACCAATACAGACTGCGCCTCGCATCTGATATGTGATCTCGCTTTTTTAAGGCAGTAATCATCCTGGTGACATTATTTTGAATTGTTTGTAATCTTGCACACTCAAATTTGGCTACACCCACCAGAGGGCCACTGCAGTACTCTATTTTTAAACCCCCAATGGCCCTGTCTAACGTCTCACAGTTGACACGCGATATGTAGGGGCGAATCTGTACCAAAAATGTAATGTAGTATGTCATGGAGGAGACTAGGCTACTAACCTGGGCCTTCATGTTCAGATTCTGATTCAGATAGACACCAAGGGTCTTTACTTTTATTTGTGTTTTAATACTACAGCCTGCCACAGAGAAATACTGTTATTTCCTACTCAGTTGACGCGTTTTGTTTTCAGTGCCTACTATCATCAGTTCTGTTTTTTCTTTGTTGAGTACCAAGCCATTAGTCACCATCAATGTTTGAATGAGTTCATACATTTTATTTACAGTGTGGTCATCTTCGGCATGATTACCAGACAGTGTGACGACACATTGCGTGTCGTCAGCATAAGTTGGTAAAGGTCACTGTGAGGGAGAGAGACACGCGCCTTGTGGCTAACCAAACTTGAGACAAGATGGTTGGGCTTCAGCCTCCTTACTGCACACTCGGAATAATAGATTACTAAAGAAGGAGCTAATCCACAGTGCAGCATTATCTGAAAAATGGGCTACTTCCTTTAGGCTGGCGGCAAGCAGTCAGTGGTCAACCAGATAAAAAGCTGTGGATAGGTCCAACAGCATGAGTAAAGCAGATTGACCCTTATCCATTGTCTGCAGCAGTCTCAAATTTAAATCAAGGAGTGCAGTCTCTGTGCCATGACCCTGCCTGGAACTGGATTGCCATTTATTTAAAATCACATGCGCATTCAAATAATCTGAAATTTGCTGGTAGGCTACCGATCTAATTAAAAAAAAAAAAAAGAAATGGCATATTGGTGATAGGCCCATAGTTTGAAAGTGTATCAGGATATAAGCCAGGTTTTTTTTTTTAACAGGGGAGTAATCCAAGCATTCTTCAGGACATCTGGGATGTAATTTCCATAAAAGATGCATTTATACATTTACAGATTGCCCTGATCAGCAAAGGAGCACAGGCCTTAATGATCACTGCCGGGCACGTATCCCCTTTAAGAGCTAGTTGGCTTGAGGTTAGCAATAATCACTGCTAGTTCAGACTCAGACACAGGTTTGAAATTAAACTGCTGAATGTGCGGTCTGCAGTCCCTCTGGTCTTGGGGTATTCACAAGCAGCCCCATAGATTTCTTAGAATTATCAATAGTCTCTTTTATCTTGTCAAGCTTCCCTAGCATTGCTTCCTGAATCCTATTAAACCATGCTGCATCTTTGACCGGGAGATCAACATTATGAGCACAGGGATTTTCAAGTTCCCTCAATATTTTAAACAGTTCTTTTGAGTCGGAAGAAGCATTCATAATCCCATTATCAAACATACATTTTTTTGCTAATATGATAGCTGTCTTATACGCTTTAGCAGCCTCCATGTAGTGCTTCTTATCAGAAGTAACCTGTGAGGATCTTCATACACGAAAGCATTTTGTTTTTCTAGCTTTAAGTTCTTGTAGATCTGTGGAAAACCAGTCTTTCCCTTTCCTATCAACAACACATTTAGTTTTAAGTGGTGCAAGAGTATTAATAGCTTCTTGTATAGAGTGAGTATACTCGTTAATAATATCATCAGCCAATTTCAGCTCATCAGTCTTCCTAACCATAGACACAAGCATAGACTCCATAGCAGTTGGCGTGAGTCTTTTCCGATTTCTGGCTGTGACAGTAATCTTTTTTTAATAGTTTTGGTCCTAATAGCCTTATCACAAGTGATCATAAAAAGAATAAAAAAGTGGTCAGACCATGGACAGGGTGCAACTACCAGGCCTGTTGTGTTAACGTTATGTACAGATACCCAGTCCAAAGTGTTGCCCAAAATATGTGTGGGAACCTTTAACAACTGCTCAAACGACATATTGTCAAATGCCCCTGCAAGATTACTTGTCAGTAGTATTGGCCAAAATTTAAATCACCAAAGGCAATGGCCTTAGTATTACATCTGAGGATGGGTAGCAGAATATTAGATAGAGAGGCCTGAAAGTCGGGCATAGACATAGGCGATCTATATACCAACACAAGATTGAAAGTTGTTTCCGCATCAGTCCTGATTTTCATCTGCAGAATTTCACTCCCCTCAATAGCTGGTACAGCAACTTCCCAGTCCTCAAGCTTCGCTTTAAAAATAAAGCCAGCACCCCCACCTCCGCCCACCTGTCTGTCCTGGCGCAAAATGTTAAAACCATGTGGAATAGCTAGAGATATGGTGGGGCCTGCAGCAGCATGCCACTATTTCTCGGTCAGAGCACATATGTCAACATCTTGCTCTATAATGTATGTAGCTACATCAAACGCATGCTTTAGAAGTGACCTGGTGTTCAATAGTAGGAATGTTTACCATTGATATAATTTGTTATTAGACGAATACAAACATTTACATTATCAGGTGGCAACAGAAAACAGTCCAGCCAAAGGTACAGGAGCATGTTTCATATCAAGACTATTTTAAAAAAGCCTATATTTGAGCACAGACAACGGAGCCAATATATCCAATTCATTTAGCTTATGGTACAACAGCCTTACTTCCAGCATTGACATTAGTTTGTATTCCAAAAGTGCATAATATGTACAAAAGCCATTTCAAAATAAATGTCAGTGGATCCAAGTTTCAGTTTTCCAATCAAGCATACATACACCCTTATTTTAATCGGTGCAAATGTGGGGAAAAGTACAGAAATACACAGGCACTCAAAGCAACCTTTTTAATGTTAATTTATCATCGTTTGTCAAAAGGGGGCGGCAGCTGGGCGAAGGTCCAACTCTGTATTGAGATGGCAAACAAAAGGACTTGCCTAACAAGAAGTGATTAAGGACTGAAATGCACTTATCGAGGGGCAGGTTGCCCCACAATAGCAGACTGCGTACGTGACTTGATTAAATGGGCAAACACAGAGTTGGTGACGTTGATTAGGATCTCAACAATTTGTTGGTGTGGACACAATGAATAGGACAGAGTGGGCTACATTATTGAGTGGACTGTTGTATATTTCCAAAGAGAGGTCCCCCTTGAGTGATTAACATGACTTTGCAATGGTGATTGATGGAGTGATGTAGCTGTGTAGCAGTGTTAATTATCATTTCTTCTTTCCACATCTTTTGGTTCCCCTTGTTTTAAGTACACAGGGCCTGTAGGTTGTTGGGGTGGGGTGTGCAGGGGAGGTTTGGGTGTAGAAATGGGGGAAAGTTTGGAAAATCTGATATGTTGATGTATTTACTTTGAAAGATACAACTTGATTCTGGTTGTATAAAACTCAATGAAGAGATTTCAACTAACCGACCTATAAGAATTCATCAGTTACTAACGGTTTTAGTGAGTTGTAGTGTCCCACATTTCTTTCTTGGCCTGAGTGTTTGTCTTTCTTGACAATTGCTATTGTCCTTTTGGATGCAGCCATGGTTGGTCTTTGCCATGGTTTCCCAAGAGGTGCTGAATTAGGTTTCCTGGCGCAACCATACTAGGTGCGCTTGACGGCGGTTGGGGGACATACTCTTACGACAGCAAAGGAACCCAAGGTACTATGACTTTTGCCTTCATTGATGGCCTCGACTACCTGGGTTCCCCTGGAGCATCCACCACACCGATCATGTGTGTGCCCCAACACAATGGGACCATGGATGAACAATGTCTTTGGTGCCACAGTCTCCAGAGCACCTTTCTAGGCTCCTTTTCTATCTTTTTAATTTCATGATTTCTTGACTCTGCTTTTGGAATGGGAGTTCTAACTCAACACACATCACCTTATCTGCTTCTTTTGACCTTTTATGGGTTTTCCAGTTTTCTTTTATCGATTCCCCATCCCTATGCCCAAATATTGTCTGAAACCATTTTTTTGCACCTCCATTTTGCACCTTACCCTCCAGTACCTTGGTTTTCCCTCCTCGTACTCAGTCAAGCATTCCTTTTCCTTAGGTCCTCTGAAGAAATAATCTTACATTTGTCTGCTATCTTCTGGAGCTTGCCTTTCAGCAAGCCGGTAAAATATGTGAGGGTGCAGAAGTAAGGCTCAGACACAATGGTGGCATGTTGTTGAGTATAAACCTTTATTAAACAAGGAAATGTTGCAAAAATGCCTCTCTATCCCTAAAGCTAAGAGGGATTCCCTTCTTCAAAGAAAACTAGTGAAATTGTCAAGATGTCTGAAACTAAAATGTCTGTCACTGTCTCATCCAAAAAGCTGCTTCTGTCCCTAACACTAATAACCCAAAGCAACTGTGCAAGGATGATCTCTTGTTGATGCAACGTGTTCTCTGTGTTTTCAACCAACAGAAAGGTTCCCAGTCTCTCTGATAATATAAATTGATGAAATTAACAATGTTCATAAATGCAAGATTCCCATGCTAAGGTTGTGCTACTTTCCCAGTAAACTTCTGCTCAGTTTCTCTCCTTTTGGACTCATGAGCCCCTTTATCCTCTTATGCACACGTCACTGGACAATTCACAAGGATATGTTTCTTAACTTCCCAATTGTTGATTTGGTGTTTTCTCTTGATTTGGTGCTTTCTACTGAATCCCAAATTACCACTCTTCCAGTGGAACCCATCATTTGATCTAATCATTTTCTAGTGCCATTTACATTTCAAATTCACACCCTTCCTTCTAGAGCTCCCAACTTGTCTGTGATGCGGCGCAACTGACGTTCTGTGGATCGGATTGCTCTCTTGACGAATGTGCTTGAAGAATGCCATAACTGTCTGCACATCAGTTTATCTCTACTGACCAACTGCTTGAAGAAAGCAGCAGATTGAGTCGCTCCCCTAAAACCTACTCGCCTTCATAATCTTCCATCTAACCTTTGGTTTATGGTTGAACATAGAGCTGCCCATCTTGAGGTTAGACGGTCTGAAGGCAAATGGCGGCATTCCTATGGTGCAGCTGAAAAGACAGCGTATATGCTTTTGGCCAAAACCTATCATAAATTCATCAGAAAGTTACCAGTGCTCTTAATCAACCTAAACAGCTGTTTGCCATTGTGAAACCATTGTCATCTACTGAGAATTCTTCACCGACTGTGACTCCTATGCAATCTCTCTGTGACTCTCTGGCTCAATTCTTGGTTTTAAAATTGATATTATCTGGACTAATATTTACTGGCTACATTGGTGTTCTGCTAATAATAATGTGCCAGATGCCGGAGTTAGTGGCCCTATGCATGTGTGGTCCGAGTTCCCAATATTCTCTGAGGACGTGGTAGAGAAGGCTGTTCTTCAGCTCAAATCAGCCTCTCCCTCTGATCCTACACCCCAGGCAGTTTTCAAGGATATTATCCCCGGTATAATTACCTGGGTTTCCCAGGCAGCTGATCTGTCTTCCCAGTCTGGGTTTATTCCACTGGAGTTAAAACAGGCCATAGTTATTCCCCTCCTTAAGAAGCCTTCACTGGATCCTACTGTGCCTGCTAACTTCTGTCCCATTATTTCACTTCTACCTCTGTTTATGAAACTCTTGGAAGCTTTGGTCTCTCCTCTTCTTTCTTTCTTCTTGGAAGGCACTGGGTTTTTTGACCCCTTTCAGTTAGGCTTTCGCACGGGACGTGGCACAGAGAGTGTCCTGGTTTCTGTAGTCGACAACCTGGCCAGACTGGTGGACGGCGGTGGAATGGCTGCGCTGATATTGTAAGATCTGTTGGCTGCCTTTGACACCGTCGACCACCCAGTCTTGCTTTCTCGTTTGGCTTCAGCAGGCCTCTCCAGGTCTGTTTTAGCCTGGTTTTCTTCCTTCTTGAATGGCAGGGGCCAATTTCTCTCACTTCCGCTCCTTGCCCTTTATCTTGTCGTGTCCCGCAGGGCTCTCCTTGTACCCTTCCCTTTTTTACATCTACATACAGCCTCTTATCCACCTCATCCACTCCCTTTCGGCTTCAGGTGCTACTCTTATGCTGATAACACCCAGATCCTGGTTCGATTAGATCTGAACCAGGCAAAGTGGTCGTCGTGCTTGAGTCAGTGCTTGGAGGCCATCGGGGATTGGATGGGTAGGAACTGGCTGACGCTGAATGGGAAAAAGACTGAGGCCTTGGTGGTGGGCTACCCTCCTAATCCGGCTCTTTGGACTCCATCTTTATGACTTGCTGCACTGGGTGACTTCCCTTTCCCTGTATTTTCTGTTACAAATCTTGGGGTTACTTTATCATCTACCCTCTCTACGGCTGTTCAGGTTGGAACAGTGTGTAAGGCCGGCCATTTTCATCTGAGGATTCTATGCAGGGTTCCGTATAGACTATTGTAACTCTTGTTTTTGGCTCAGGCAGTGGGGCTAATCCACCGGTTGCAGTTGTTTCAGAATCTGGCTGCTAGGGTGGCCACTAATAATCCCATATTACTCCAGTCCTGTTACCTCCATTGGCTTCCCGTCGTCAGGCGTATAGAATTTAAGGCCCTCTTTCTAGTTCATGAGGCCTTCTATCGTCAAGGTGCAGACTATCTGTGGGATAAATTCCCTCTGTACCTTCCCACCCAAGCCCTTTGCTCTGGGGGTGCCAGCTTGATCTCCGTACTGAGGATCCACCTATCTTGAGTGGTTGGCTGTGCCTTTTTTGTGGCACCTACCAGACTCTGGAATATGCTCCCTCTGGCCTTGAGATGTATTTCTAATCATGTGCAATTTATGCGTCTCTTGAAAACGTTTCTTTGTTGAAGCATATTGAATTACCCAGTTATGTTTGATGTCCTAGTGCCAAGATGCCTTAGGGCCTATGAGCGCTCTACAAAACTTTATAACGTAACAGTTCTTTATCTTTGATACAGTTAGTTTATAAAATGTAGGATTCCTTTTACCAATTCCGGGGTCCTTGACCCTTTCAGTCTCTCACATAGGTGCAGGTCCCAGACTCGCAATATAGCTTGGTTCCCTCTCCTGCCAAACATTTCATTCTGCTATCTTGCTTACTCTCGGCATCTCATGGGTGCGGGTCCCAGACATGCAATATCCTTTCAGGGTTGCATGCCCTCCTTTTCTAGACCCTCCTTTTCCAATGTTCGTATTCACCCCTTTGATTCCCCCGGACCTCCAACGCCTCCTGGAAAACCTGCGTACCTGTTTCCAGCTTCTTGGAAGGTACCAGCATTTCTCCAGCCACTGCGTTGTTCCTTGAGGCTCTGGCAGCTTTTGGGTGAATGGCAGGGTTTGCAGCAGTTCGGCAGGTGTCTCTCTCTGTCCAGCAGCACATCGTTCTTCGCAGGCGGTTCACCGGAGCCTGGGATGCCCAGAGCTACGTCTTGACAGCAGCCCGTGTTGTCCTGACAGCTTGGACCATGTTCAAGCTCACCTTCCCCTCAGCTCTTCGGCTCCCCATGTGGCTTTTCTTTGCCTGCCTGCAGTTCCTTCTCAGAGGATCGTACTCTCTCTGTCACCCAGCTGAGTTCCTTTTGAAGACCTGCGCTAGCTTGCCATATTTGTTTCAGTAAATGACATCTCATGAGAAGCTAGACCGCTCACTCTGTTTCTCCCGAGTGATCCTCAGACTCTCAATGATTTTCTTCTTCGTAGTACTCACTTTCAACTCCGAAGCAAGATACTTAGTATTCTCTTGTATTTTAGGTTTGTCAAGTATATTAAAGTGACTGACCTGGCAACAGAGTACATTTGCTCTACCTATGGGGGGGAGGATTTGGTATAGGAGAAGGGGTTGGACGTCTCAAGCCGGTGGAATACCACGTTCCCCTGAGAATAGCTTTCCCCAATCCCATAGGGGTCTTCCCTCCCCATGTAACGCTCCAGGGGTTGGACGTCTCAAGCCGGTGGAATACCACGTTCTCCTGAGAATAGCTTTCTCCAATCCCATAGGGGTCTTCCCTCCCCATGTAACGCTCCCTCGGTGCACCACCCACAGGGGTATTGTACTGTGGTCCAACCACCATGGCCTCATGAGAAAGGACTCCCCTAGGGAAGAAGCGACAACATCTTCAGACTCGTCACAGATAGCTCAGCGAGTTGAGTGCTTGCTGCTGTGATCTATGAACAATCTGCAGGTTACAGGTTCGGATCCCGGCAAGGCCAACTTAGCCTTTCATCTTTCCGAGGTCGATAAGAGTACCAACTTTGGATGGGTGATATTGTATGCAAATATGTTCTCTCTAAAGCTCTTTGCCGAAAATGCTATATAAACAACACATCATTATCATTATCGTTCCACTCATGTATTTTTCCTCCTTTTTCCCCCTCTTTTCTTCTCTTTATTCTTCCGGTTATCTTATGCAGATGTAGTCTGAAACAACAAGTTGGTGCCTAGCACTGACTCAAGAGTGATAGGAGACGGTTAGAGATTGACAGCAGAGGAAACAAGTCAGGTTTTCAGTTTACGACGAAATTGGGGGAGCGTTTAAATAGAATTAAGGGCGGAGGGAGTTCCAAAGAACAGTAGGGGGAGTGAGTGGCAGGATGTTGACACCTAGGTGATTTGGGAGGTAAATGTGCAGGTGGTGTCAAATGTCATGCCAATGTGACAACAGGAGTATGGTTCAAGGATGAGGGCCTGAAATAGTAGGCCCCAATGCGAGCTGAAGGTGCCAAGAAAGAGATCTCCATTTTGTCTGAGTTGGGTTAGAGAGAGTTGGCATTTATTTACGAGGCAGTGGATGACCTGCAGTGTTGGAAAGGGACAGCAGAGCATCCCACGTACATGTCCAGATGTATAAGGAGCTGGGTATCATCAGCATAAGCGATGAAAACAAAACCCAAAAGTGGAAATTAGAGAAACGAGATGTTGGACATAATGACTGAATTAAATAGTTCAGAGCTGTGTGGGACATGTTACAAAGTCCCTTTTCTAATTGATTCCGTGGATGGTGGGACTGGAAAGGGTCCTGGGTTCACCGGGAGCGATGTGATACCAGATCTAGGGGCATCAAAGGGATGATCCCCGGGCTACCACTCCATACCACACACAGAAGGCAGGGGCTTGTCGCATTTAAATGTAGCAACTTCTTCTTAACGATTTTGTTGTGGTGTCTTCTCCAACCCCCTTTCAGAGGATCAGAATTCACTCTGAGCTGTCAGTGCCTGTAGACTCTTCTCCCCTTGTACGGGTGCAGAAACAGATCCCAAATAGTTCCAAAGAAAGTGGGGGACTAGAGGTATGCCAGGGTACACCAGAGAAGATAATCACTGAGGGGCCGATTCTGAGTAAGAAAGGGTTCTTCCATGAAGGAGGAAAAGAATGTGGCTTGATAGCAGCCCTAGCAACCATCCACATGGAGGGGATTCCTCCCCAGCAGCTCTGGTTTAGCACGACAAAAAAAACTCCACTGCACACTTTTTCCCTTTATAAATATAGCATTCCTTAGACTGCAGAACCACTTTTCTAGTTTAATGAAAGTTTAAGAAAACATTCTTCAATTAGAAAAGTGCCAGTCTTTTAATAAATGCTTGCAATGCCACTGGAGAACATGTTTCCCCCACAAAGAGAGATTTTAGCAGCTTTTGCTGGAAAGCACATCTCCCCTCCAATACTTCCACCCACTTCAGAATGGTGGTGCTGGAAACTGGAGGGGAGAATGTTGTGTTTCCACACTTGTCATGAGCTCAGAATCAGCCCCTTAGTCCCTATCCCAGCAACATAAAGATAAAGAGGGAGTTAGGAACTCCAGTATGGTGGATGTGATTCTTAGAGATGCAGTCCTTACCCAGGCCCAGAGGACGATGGTTGCCAAGTTCCCTACACTGAACTAGTATATCTGATTTCCATTAACCCAAAAAAGGGCTGGAAGGCAGAGCCAAGTTTTGTCAGGCAGAAAGCGCGAAATCCGTGATTGCATCAGCCAATCCCATGTCCCACACCAGGGCTGTAAACTATCCCCAAAAGGTAGATCCCGGCAGCCAATCCCCATCCAATCTACAACACCTGAGTACATCACACCAGAGGGAGGCTGGAAGGAGGGGCCAAAACCCTATAAAAACCTAATGCTTAGTCAATAGTTGCTAAGAGCAGGAAGGAGAGCTCATCTGGAGCTGGTGTAGTCGCATGGCACAGCCTCAACAAGGAGTCTCTCCTGCTCTTCGGCAAATCTTAATGAGTCTCCTTTCCTTCGTAGGCCTATCACTGATGCCACCACCTGCTTAGGAGTCCCGCAGAGTGATAACCTATCCCCGGCACTCTCCTTCCTCCAGTCTTGTAATGGCACTCAGCGTTTCCTCCAGCAGTTTGGCAGCTGTGCCTGGGCTATTTTAATGGGTCTTTCAACCCGTTGAGCACCCAAGTGTAGTCCCTGGACAGGGCCCCCAATCCTTCGGTCCTTTGGGGCGTCAACTCCTTTTGCCTGCCATCCAGCCAGGGGTATGGAATCGGGAACTTGGCTATGTCGCAGCTATCTAGGTTGGCATATTAAACCACTGCTAATGCCAGTCTTAATTGTAAGAAGGAGCACCATTCCAAGCAAATCACCAGTGTTCGAAAGTGAGGTTAAAAAAACAAGCTTCCCTAGAAAGAACTACATATGGTGCAAATTCAACACAAGTGGCTGTGCTTCTGGGTCAATTGAAGTTATGTATGTATAGCAGATTGTTAAAGTAGAGTCCAGAGAGAAAAGAAAAACAAAATGGCCACCACCAAGTGTTGTACACATACGTTTGATCTCTGACAGGCATACTCTAGCTGTCATGAGGAGAAGGCAACTAATAGCCCTGTCGGACATGCAAATCTCAAAAGAAAAGATTGTCTTCTTGAATACTCTTGGAAGTCTCCTCTGGTTAATCAGTAGGGCCCACACTGTTGCAGATGCTGAGGTTCTTCTCCAAGCGTCCTGATCGATGACTTATCAGCCCATAAACCCCTCCCATCCCCCTGAAGGCAGGCACTCGGCAGTAGGACTCCAGTCTTTGGAAAGACCCAGATATAATGGAGCACCCTTTGAACTTGATTGCTGCTGACAGACATCCTTCTCATCTCCAGGTAGGCTTAGAGCACCACTAGCCTCACCACTGAACAGCCACTGGGAGGACAGTGTACACCTCCTCAATCGAATGCTGGCTGTTTGCATATCCGGTGGCGGGCATGAGCAAAGCTGCTTTCACTACCTTCAAAGGAACACATGGGTGCTGCAGTGGGAGCAATGTTGCCTGCACTGCTTCATATATCAATATCTTCAGATTAGTCTCTTTACTTTGTAGCTGAGTATTATTCTTGGACATGGACAAGGTAGTGCTGGGATTATGCAGTGATTATGTAGGCTGCAAGCCATGGCCTCAGTTCATATGTTTAATCTGATAAGATCCATGTTATGAAGGGTGTCTCGTAAGGACAAATAACAAACATTGTGTCTATGCAGGTCATAGTGTATGAATGAAGATGAATATTGCCATTAATAGTTTTATTATTTGTAGTCTCCAGGTAGCACTTCGGTCAGTGAAATCACATGCTTTCTCTCCTGGTTTTTATGTACCCTTTAATGCTTTGTTGCACTACAAATATCAACCACAAAAGGTATTGCAGTAATGCGCACATAAAAGCTAAGTACACCTTAAAACATAAAAGTGAATATGCGATGGGTGTTCAGTTGTTTCATCAAAGTGAATTAATTTGTTTTAATTCACTTTGTTGTATTTACATCGTGGGGAAGATATATATATATTTCTGAGGCTTGTGGAATCTGCTTAGATCACATGCTCTGCATAGGCCGACATCTAGTGGAAGCTGCAGAGTATTACAGTTTGTTTTTAGAAACTCGAAAATGGGCGTCGACACAGGGCGTGCCAGTAATACTATCCCTAGTGTGACGTCCACTGTACCCAAGATACCTCACGCGTCTAGGATCCTCAGATTGTTTTTTTCCGCCATACTGGTCGGAAGCATCTTGCGGAGTCCCCTGGCCTTAGCCATACTTTTGCTAAAATTTTAAAATATTAATCTATTGACATCCTTCCCCACCCCAACGTCGAACTTTGACACTCGACGCCGGCTGGAGAAGAAATCGACCGTCGGCTGCTGCACGACGGATTTGGGCCTCGGAAGGCCGCTGGCCTCGGCCCGGGCCTGGTAGGCCGCTGGCCTCGGCCCTGCAAGTAGGGAGAGTGGGGGGTGGTACATACTCTACACTCTTGGTATATAGGTACACCTTATACATTTCCTACACTTAACAGCCCGCTGCCTCAAGGTGCGTATGGAGGGTACCCCTTTTCAATTCTGCCCCAAGTGCAACCGCAAATACCCTTTGGTCGACAGGCACACAACGTGCAATCTCTGCTTGCCGAGGGACCACCCCGAAGCGAACTGCAGAGCGTGTAGTAGGTTTAAACCTAAGACACTTAAGGACCATTCGACGAAGCGTTGGGCCCACCACGCCAGGCAGGCGGCCATGGCAGCGGAGGGCGCCTTCAGCGATGGCAGCGACGCCGTACTTTCGGACGGCGAGGGCATTACGGCGTCGAAAGACAGCCGAGCGCAGGTCCCCGACCTCGGAAGGTCGTCCGGCAGGGCGGCTATGGGGAAGACCCCCGGCGACGCAAGCGCTTCACATACTACACACACTAAACACACTAAGTCCAATCATCCACTCTTGCCAAGAGTGCCTCGCTCCCTAGGCTAACAGAAGTTCGATCGTCGGAAGACGACTTCCACCCCCAGGCCGCGCTCCAGGAGGCAGAGCCCGCAATTAAAGCCAGCGAGGCCCCACGCTCGAAGGACAGGGACACCTCTCCCGATCCTCGACGCCAGGCGTCGAAAAACTCCGGTGCCACTAAGGGACAGGGAAAACATTTTTCTACACACGGGGAGGGGGAAAAACAGCAGAAGAAACTACCTGTACATTCTTCCACACCTGTGAAACACTCCACCCCCCCTAAACAGACAGACAAGCCCAGGTCTGCTGATAGGTCCACAACCAGCAAAGCTACTCAAGATAAATCCCATAGACTTGCTGAGAGAGTCATTCCCAGTTCCAAAAAATGATCCAGTGAAGACATAGATAGGGTCATGTCAAGAATGTCTTCTTTGGCTGATTTTTATGATAAAAATCCTGAACATTTCCTCTCGTATGATCCACAAGGGGCCACACCCTCAGGCTCTACTGATCCTATCCCCCCCGAGTAAGAAAGCCCGATTTGAAACTCGGATGAGGTCTGAACCCTTTGAGGTACAACCTTACGCAACACCATACTCACGGTATCAAGGAGAGGCTTCCTTTGTGGAGACCAAGAATTTGGTATGATAGAAGAGCAAACCGGGACGGGCTACTATGGGGATGATGAGGAACAGGAAGAAGAAGAGGATGACCCGGAAACATACAGAGTAGATTCCCCGGTAGAGAACGAAGCCCCGGTTACCGACTCCCCGGTCGATAACCAGCCCCTCCTAAATGAGGTTCTCGCTCGCGCAGCAGAACATTTCCACATTGACACCCACGGTGTACAGGAGGAAAGGGACTTCGCAGAAGAGTTAGTGGGAGAAAGGAGGCCGGTTGCCCAGACCATCCCTATCCTTAAATCCATTCAGCGGAGAATAGATCCGTCCCTGGTGAACCCAAACCTCACCAGAGCAGTCAATCCCAGGGTTGAAAAACTTTTCAGGGCAGCTGAGTCTGACCCTCTCTATATAAGAGGACATCTGAAGCCAGACTCCCTAGTTGTTACCAACACTCGTAAGAGGGCTGGCACACCCTTGTCTTCGTCAGAAGCTCCTCCCGACAAGGAGAGCAAAAAACTATACGGTTTCGGCAGGAAGGTAGCCTCAACGTCCGCCTATCAAGCAAGGATTGCTAACTCCACCACCCTGTTGGCCAGCTACAACTGCCATCAGTGGGAAGAAGTCGCGGCTCTCATAGCCTCTGCTCCTGAACCGTTAAAGGGCCAATTAGCTCGGATTTCCGCAGAGGGTAGAGCCATGTCTGGTTGCATTTTGAAAGCAACCTCTGACGCCGCGGATAACGCAGGCAGATTGATAGCAGAAGGTACTGTTATCAAGAGACATGCGTGGTTACGGCAGTCTGGTTTTAAGGCAGAAACTCAGGCATCATTGTTAGACAAACCGGTGGAAGCCGATCTGTTGTTTGGTAAGGCGGTCGAAGACGCACTGAAAAATGCCAAGGACGAATACGAGACACTCAAATCCCTTGGCCAGTTAACCAATAAACCCCCTAACCAGAGAGGGAATAGTAATTTTCGCCGCCCACGCGGCCAAAATTCCCAGAGAGGATCTAACTATTTCCCAGGGGCAGGGTACACAGTGGAACAACAACCAACAGTCTACCCAGGGTTACGCCAGAGGTAATAGGAGAGGTTGTGGTAAAGGCAGAGGCAGCCCCAGCAAGGGAGGCGGCACGCCTCCACCAAAGCAGTGATGCTCAGTTCAGGGTCCCTTCTCACGCAACCCCAGTAGGGGGACGCATTTCAAACTTCACCCAGGCTTGGGAAGGGATCACATCAGACAGATGGGTGCTGTCAACAGTATCCACGGGATATTGTATAGAGCTACTGCAGCGTCACCGGAACCATCCTCCACGACAAAGAGTACACTCCTTAGAACATCAGAAGATTCTCCTCGAGGAGATCGCCATTCTTCTACAAAAGGATGCGATAGAACTCGTCCCGGGACACCAGGTAAACAAGGGTATTTATTCAACTTACTTCCTTGTGCCAAAGAAAGACTTGACAATGCGCCCAGTATTGGACTTACAACAGCCTGCCAACAAGTATGTCAAGCCCCAAAAATTTCGTATGACCACGCTACAAGAGGTAATCCCCCTCCTAAAAAAGGGGGATTACATGGCAACCTTGGATATGAAAGATGCTTATTTTCATATTTCCATGTTCCCAGCGCACAGAAAGTACTTGCGCTTCAAGGTGGACAGTCGCCACTACCAATTCAAGGTACTGCCCTTCGGGATAGCTTCAGCACCAAGGGTATTCACCAAAGTACTGGCGGTGGCGGCTGCACACCTACGCAGGGAGGCAATCCCAGTGTACCCTTATATGGACGATTGGCTCATAACGGGGGAAACCCCAGGAATTTGCAGGACAAACATTCAAAGGACTATCGACCTCCTCCACGAGTTAGGCTTCTCAATCAACGAGAAGAAGTCAAGCCTAGTGCCAAGCACCTCAAAACAATTCCTAGGAGCAATCCTGGATACCCAGGAGGGGTTGACCTTTCCTTCAGAAGAAAGAATTCGGAATATACTACTGCAAATTCCGCATTATCAGTCCGGTCAACAAATAACGGTACGCAACGCAATGCGTTTACTGGGCATGATGGCGTCATGCATTTACCTGGTCCCCCACGCGCACCTGCGCTTGCGTCCCATGCAGGAATGGTTGGCGAAACCGTGGTCTCAGGCAAGTGGTCAGTGGGACGATCTAGTGGTCGTTTCGCCAACACTGGTACAAAGCCTTCACTGGTGGACAAGAGAGAATCTCGCAAAGGGGAAACCCTTTTACGATCCCGAAGTACAGGCAGTAGTCACTACAGATGCATGTCTGACGGGGTGGGGAGCCCACCATCTCCACCACACAGCTCAGGGTCTCTGGTCTCACTCAGTGGCCAAGAACCACATCAACCTGCTAGAGCTTCTGGCAGTATTCAGAGCGCTTCAGGCGTTCGAGCCCCATCTACTAAACATGTCAGTGCAAATCCGGACGGACAGCACTACAGCCATGTTCTACCTGAACAAGCAAGGAGGGACTCGCTCGCCAAATCTGTCCAAGCTTGCCCAGAAAATCTGGATATGGGCACTCAGACGGAACATCTTCCTGTCATCACAACATGTTCCAGGGGAGCTCAATTCCCTAGCGGATGCTCTGAGCAGAGACTCCCTCCCAGAGGAACACGAATGGGTTCTTCACAGAGAGGTCGTAGAAGATCTCTTCTCTCAGTGGGGTTTCCCCACTATAGACTTATTCGCCACAAGCGAAAACAAACAATGCCCAGGATTTGCATCCAGGTTCCCCCAACCAGACTCCCAGGGGAATGCCCTGTGGATGAACTGGTCAGGGATGTTTGCGTACGCTTTTCCACCAACTCCTCTCATCAGGAAAGTGGTGAACAAGATGAACAGGGAATCGATGACGCTCGTCCTAGTTGCTCCCATGTGGGCAAGACAACCGTGGTTCCCACACCTACGCAGGATGGCGGTGTGTGAGCCCATCAAACTACCAGCCTGGTACAACCTACTGTCCCAGCACCAAGGTCAAACAGTGCACCAGCAACCCAACTCAATGAACCTGGCAGCATGGCTCCTGAGGTCATAGAGTTTGGACACCTCAATTTGCCACAGAGGTGTATGGACATCCTAAAGGAATCTAAGAAGCCAAACACAAGGCACTGCTACTTTGACAAGTGGAAGAGGTTCGTTATCTGGTGCCAGAGTAGACAAATCAACCCAGTTGATTGCACTCCTTCCACTATTGTTAGATACATGCTCCACCTGCTAGATGCAGGATTGGTTTTTAACTCACTGAAAGTACACCTGGCAGCCCTCTCGGCTTACACCACTTCCCATAGCAAGGTGTCGTGGTGGAAAGTACCAGTAGTTAAAGCCTTCATGGAAGGAGTAAAGAGACTTCACCCTCCTATTTCAAACCCACCGCCAGGGTGGGACCTTAATGTGGTGCTAGCCAAGCTCATGGGCCCCCCCTTCGAACCCATGCATAAAAGCAGTCTCAAACACCAGACTTATAAAACGGCCTTCTTAGTAGCTATTACTTCTATAAGAAGGGTCAGTGAAATTCAGGCTCTGTCAGTGCAGGATCCCTTCTTTACTATCCATAAAGACAAACTGGTTTTACGCACACACCCTAGGTTCTCACCTAAATTCATATCAAAATTCCATGTAAACCAGTCCATCGAGCTTCCGGCTTTCTTCCAGAACCCGCAAAGCTCGGCTGAGGTCAAACTACACACCCTAGATGTGCATAGGGCGGTCCTCTACTATGTAAATAAAACAAGACCGCTAAGGAAAACAGATCAACTGTTTGTCTCCGTAGCTACAGGCAGAGAGGGGGATCGCGTCTCTAAAGGTGCCATCTCGAAGTGGATTATTAACTGTATCCAGCTGTGTTACTCACTCTCTGAAAAGACTCTGCCTTTTACGCCAAGGGCCCACTCTACTAGAGGCATTGTGGCCACTCTGGCTTTCATTGCAAATGTTCCCCTTGACACCATTTGCAAAGCAGCTTCTTGGAGCTCTATTCACACTTTTACTCAGCATTACTGCATTGGCACCCATTCCAAAACAGATACACAAGTGGGACAAGCGATTCTAAGACACTTATTTGCTCATGACCCTTCTCACATCCCACCTCCTTCTTCTGGTACTGCTCGCTAATCTATGCACAGCATGTGATCTAAGCAGATTCCACAAGCCTCAGAAGGGATACATTACTCACCATAATCGTATTTCTGATGCTTGTATCTGCTTAGATTCACATGCGACCCACCCTTCCTCCCCTCCGAGAGAAGGCGCATGATTGCTTGTAGTCTTACCTTTCTGTCTATCTGCTTGGATTATCTGTACTCACGCTACTCCTCATGCTACCTCATGTCAGAAAAAATACAATCTGAGGATCCTAGACGCGTGAGGGATCTTGGGTACAGTGGACGTCACACTAGGTATAGTATTACTGGCACGCCCTGTGTCGACGCCCATTTTCGAGTTTCGAAAAACCAACTGTAATACTCCGCAGCTTCCACTAGATGTCGGTCTATGCACAGCATGTGATCTAAGCAGATACAAGCATCAGAAATACGATTACGGTGAGTAATGTATCATATATATATATTTTATATATTTTCTTTTGGGAAGGGTAGGTGGATGGGTGGATGTTAGGTGAGTAGTTTGCTTTGGGAGCCCTCCCCCCATTATAAAAAAGGAATCAAATAAATTGATAAATGCATCAAAGTGAATTACAACCCATAATTCACTTGAATGAAACAACATAGAACCAGAGCACCTGAGCTGATTTACCAAAGAGGTTCAAATGTCCAAGCATGACTTGGATGTCCACAGTTCTGAAAGGCACACATGGTTGACTCAAAATTCCATGATTTATTTTTCATACACTTAATAGAAATTGTTTCAGGCTTTCATATATTTCTTTTACAGAATGACAAGCTTCCCCTCTCACTTTCTTCGTTACCAGACAATGCAGAAAAAGCTATCCAGCTAAAAGATGAAGGTAATTTACAGCATAGGGACTGAGCCTAAGTGTGTGCACGATACTGTGCTTATGCCTATTTTACAAAGGATCAAAGCTTACTTATTTGTATTGTGTGCCAAATGAGGTTTCTTGATTTCCACTTGCTTTTTACCATGTGATTATTGCACGTATAGCTTTGACATTGGTGCCCATTAACATATTTCTTTCATTGTAACCTGTGAAAATATTTTGGGCAGGGGCTGTTGTATGAATGAGCAGTGTTCATTTCACCCTCTAAAGCACGTTGCATGTTTTTGTAGGTCTGAAATTCTGAGATAGGCTTTATAAGATACATTCTTCCAAAAATGTTGTGATTAAGCCCCTTCTCCTGAGCTCTGTAGCTTCAATCTGGGTGATATTCCTGTAATCATGGGGCCTGAACAGGCAAACCACCTAATCTATAGGTAATCTACATGGGAAGATTCCAAGAACTATCAGTGGGCACCATATGAGTGGGCCAGTTCACCTGCATGTGCCTCTTCCACCAATGATGTCTATTGTCTTTTTGCTTTAAACAGTTCATTGATTTTCATGTTATCAAATAAACCGAGGAAGCCCCCTTCGGTTCAGATGATCAATAAGTCAATCGGTATGCCTTTCTGACCAGTCCCCACAAAGAAAATATGTCTTGTATCACACCAGCAGTACAATTATCAGTGTGAGCCGCAGCAATTCTTCATTGTCTTTTTCCACTTCATCAGCATCGTTAAGGAAAGAGGACAAGTTCCTTGATAATCTGTGGTGCAGATGTACCAAAACTCTGCATTACATCTCACAAACGCTAAAACGGATGCGTTGCTGGTTGCATGCAACTTTGGTGGGAAATGGAAGAGTTTGAAAAAGGTCTTCTCTCTGGTTAGCAGGGGATCTTTTGCACTGAAAACACAGAAGTTAAGAAACTAGCTAGAGACATGATGAAGCGATGAGAAACTGTGGCATTGTGCATGGTGTCAGACATGAGGAGGCGGGCCTGGATGAGGAGCTCAAAATACACCAATAATGTACTGGATAGTTTCCATTGCCCTGGATTTTTTTCCTCTCCATAGCAGATGAGGAAATAACAAAAAAAAAAAACTTCTGTTCAAAATGCCAAGTCCATAGTCTCGGTCCCAGAAGGTTCTTTCCATGTGCTCAAACAGATATGAAAAGTCTAAACAGTGTCTTTTTCCATTTGTGGGAGGGTGGTTCTGCACCTTTTGGAAGACTGGAATACCATCAGCAAACACCCATGGGTTTGTTCGATGGTGGACAGAGGATACCAATTTATCACCCCACCCAATCCACGTATTCAACGTCACCTTTGTCAGAGAGATTAAGGTACTTTTCTCAGAGGTGAAAAAACATCAGGAGATGGATGCCTTTGACGCAACCGAGGACGGGGCTTTTCTCCAGACAGCTGGCAGGAAACGAAATTGTGGGCAGACTTACATCAATACATTTCTCAGTGAAGAGATGTTTAAGCTGATGTTGCCTGCGCAGAGCCATTTGTGCCTGTGTCAGGGATACAGGATTTGCAGCATGGATCAGAATGATGCATACCTGTCTGTTCCAATTTGCCCTCCTGAGCAGTAATTAACTGAGATTCTCCCCATGGTACTTTCAGTTTCAACGCATAATGCTCCCCTTTGGCCACAATGCAACTTCTTCAGTTGTTCCTAAACTGTTGGTCGCAATAGCTGTTAACTTTTAACTGATCAAGGGGTGCACGTTCACACTTAAATAGACGACTAGTTTCTGGTACCTCTCCTCAGAGGCTCCAGGATTTGTTACAGAACCTTGTGGATCTCCTTTTCGAATAGATTGTGTTCTTCCACGTATTCCTCATCTTTGATTCTCAAGTCTGCTTGCAGCTTGCTTCAAACTTTGCATTGTCGGGTGCCGTGTGACATCGAGTCATGGTCCCCAGTGGCTTCCGTCCTGTCCTCGGCCGTGATGTTGACGCTGGTATAAGTACCAGGCACGGCAACCATTGCTTCAGTTCCATTTTTCCACATGATAGCAAGCTTCGGTCGGCTCTTTGCCTCAATGAAATCAAATTGTGTTTCTTCAGTCGAAGTCAAATGAGGACAACACTGAAGACTGGATTCAAGCGGTGATCCGACTGTGGAGTGAAAAATGTCCATAAACAACCAGAATCAAATCTGTTTGTGGTGCCTGGGGGTGGGCCATAGAGTTGAGGACTGCGGCACCTGTCAGTCAATGGTGGTGAATTCCTTGAGAGAGAGGAAGGGGAAACTTATGGCAGGTAGAACCCCTTCAAAATCTCTTTCTGTTACCCCCTCAAAATGGAGAAGGTCTTCGGAGGACTCTAGGGAGGTTTCCCCACAGGAAAAGCGCTCAAAAACCAAAAGCGCTCGAGGTCTAGGTCTCGACACTCATCCTCCTCCCATAAAAATTCAAAGAAGCGACGCCTTAGATCGCCGTCATCTTCATCCTCCTCTCTCGACAGAACAGTCACTTTCCCAAGTAAGTCACCATCACCCGCTGACTGGGAAAGATTTTGTGTGAAAATGCTGGAGGTCTTTTAAAAGCCAGCTCTGAGTGCCCCTCCGAAAGAGCCTAAGAAACCGAAGTCCACTGCATCTGACAAGACCGGCAGGACGCCTGTTGAGTCCACCTCTCGCGGCCAGTGAGCCCGGGAGGGAAGGCTCCTCAACATGTGTCAAAGTAGTTTTCTTCGAAACACAGGCAAAAGTCAAAATCGTTCTCCTTGGGTGCTGATACCTGAGCCCTCAAGGCCCCTGTCGAAGCATTTATCGAAGTCTGTGAGACTGTCAATGCCTTCAACGCCGAAATTGTCTTCAACGTTATTGTCTTTCGATACCCATGGTCGATGCTTCGAAGTCTTCTAAGCCTATACCCAAATCTGAGTTTTTTCAGAACCATGGGATCCATTTTTGAAGAGGAGGAGGATCAGGATGTGCGTTTTGGCTATCAATACATTACACATAATGTACCTGAAGAACTAATTTGTGAAAAATTCAGAATAAAAAATCTGGTGGAGACTTTAGAAGAGGCAGGTGGCCTAGACACTTTACTTGAAACTGACTTTGCCACCCCAGAGGTGTAGGGTCATTCTGATCCTTCTTACAGGACCCTGTGAGTGGTCAGTAATGCGAGGTGGACAGCTGCTTGTGTTTTCCTCCAGATTAGACATTTTATTAAAGACACATTTAGCAAATAAATCCTCGCCAATCCTACGCAAACAGGGAATTCCATACCTGGTCTAAAGGCTAAGGGAATAAATACAAACAAAACATTCAAAGAAAATCAATAAACAACATAAAAGAATGAACAATATTTAACCAGTATTTTGGATGACCTTCAGATGTCCTAGGTAGATCCCTTCCCCACAGTTTTCCAAAGTCAATTCTCCAAATGTTCAAAGGAAAAAAAAATTCTTGAACCAGTTTGTACGAGTTCCAAGTCAACACAAAAGTTCATAAAACAAAAATCCACTGGGTACAATTCTTCAGCTTTCAGTGGAAAGTGGAACAACTTATTCTATGACTTTACAATTGATTAAGACCTCTGCAATACATTTCGTATAATTGTCAGGATGCTTCTCTTTGGGTTGTTGCTTTCCTCTTGACAACCACCCTTCTTCTACTATTACTGTGGGTACAGTCTCCTTTGTTCCACAGTATGCTACTATTTTAACCAACTTCAATGCAACATCCACTGACAGTTTATACACCACCACAGTTCAGGTACTTCTGCTTCTTCTTCTACAACTTTCCACTTCAGAATTATTAGGCATATAAAGACAAGACACTTCGAACTCTACAGGTAGGCAAAGCACTCTTATTTCCTATACTGCAAGAAAGGGGCAGCCTCTGCTTCTTCTGTCTGCCTCATTGCCACTTCTTCTTCTGCATGACTCTTTTATAAGCACCCAGCTCCCTTCCCCAGCTTTGTTCACACCTTCTTGGTTCCAGTAACAAACCTGAGGCTGTATTGCCACTCTTCCAGCTTCCGGTAACAATGCCACACTTGTATCAGAGGACACTGGACCTTTACAACCTTGCAGATCAGGTGTATAGATCTTAATAGGACTGGTTTAACTATGGACAGGGTTCACCTCTTGCCTTGGGTAATGCTTGTTCTTCTAGTCAGTACAACATCTGAATTTAAAGAATACTTGTTCTGAATACTAAAAGGTGGTAATGTGGTGCTTTGAAACACTTGTGTATAGGCGCGTTATAAATGTCATATCATCAAATCATAAATAAGTTTGTCTTCAAAAGGAAAAACAAAATTATTCACATACCTGTATGGGAACTTGGTGCCTACTCGAACTTAGTTCATCCGACACGATTCGGATTCTGAATCGCTAAGAACCTCGACCTCCAGCTCAAGTCCTGGGATTTCCAAGATGGCGACCGCTGGGACACCTTGAAACCTGCTGGGTCGCTGTGGCTTAACATTCAGCCCTACTGTTGGCTACCTGGAGGGTAGTCATGCCTTGCTACCTCCCCTTGTCGGCCGTTGCCTGGGCCGTGAAGCAGGACAGTTGTGGTGCCCCAATATACAGCAATATTAGGAGAGCAGACTACAGAGATTGCCTCCACCCCACTGAGGCAGCGCCAGAGATCATGAGTGGCGCCAGTAGTTCCCTCGGTGAAGCAGCTTCCCCTGACCCGCTCCCTTACCACTCATATTTGCACGCATAGCAGGGCTGCCGCTAGCATCATGCGTACCTGGAAAGCTTTACTCCAATTGAACTGCGACCTCTCCCTTGTGGAGCCTCATCTACCCCTTAGAACACCAGCGGACACAGCCAGGTGGCCCCACAGTTTTGTCCCTCCCTTGCCCAACCTGCCGCCAACACTGTGACTGCTTGATTGGTGCAGGACGCACACTTTGCTTTTTTGTGTGTGCTCTCCACAACCTGCTGGGTCTAATGTCTGGCCTGCTCAGGCCCAACACACATACCTCAAAAGCACTTGCAAGCGCCGCCTGGTTGGCCCGTTGCTCTGGACCTCTTTTGCCACGTCCTGTCTCGTACACACGCCACTTTGGCGGCCGTCTGGTTAGTGCAGGACAAGCATCTACAGCCTGGTGTATGCACTTTATAGATTGCTGGAAACTGTCGACTGGCCTGTTTAGGACTTTCCGAGCGTTGTGACACACGCTCGCCTCACCCCTCCCTTGTGCCTACATGTTCATTTGCACTTCTGTGCTGTTACATCCAGTGTCGTGACCTGGGGACCTCACCCCGAGGAGGTGTCAACAACGATTAGGACCGCCTAGCATTACATTCCCCCAGGCTTGCTAGAGACAGTTTTTGGTTTGACACTGCAACAATTGGTCTGATCCGCTGCACTCTACCTTTATTCACAGAAACTCTCACTGCACAGCGTGTCGTCCCGTCTGACGGTTTGCCCCTGCCCTAGTTTCCCAGAATGTCGCCTACAAAACACAAGGGCAAGCCGTCGATCATGGACTCCTTTGATGGCCAAAATAGGCACTGTGAAGTCACCCAAACAGAGGAGGGTGCACAAACTTGGCCACCTACGTCTGCACAAAATCCCCAAGGAAGACCAGGTCCTTGCCGCAATTGCTGCCCTGCGATCATCACTTGAAACCTCCTCTGACAGGGCGTCGGGCAACTGGCAGAGAGGCTCACAACTGCCGAATTGAAAAACTGCGAAAAGAAACCAGAGACACCACCAAGGATCTTGTGACTCGAGTCAAATAACTGGAAATGAGGAACACTGTACTGGCATCATACGCAGAGGACACCCAGGGAAGATCCTGCAGGAACAATATTTGCATACTGGGTCTTCCAGAAGGAACTGAGGGACCAGACCCTGCAACGTACATTAAGAACATGTTGCTGCAGGAAATTGGCTCTGGCAGCCCTTCACAGGGCTTCGCTGTTGAGCGTGCTCACCGCTCACTCCAAAAAAAAAAAAAACACCCGGATCCCACCCAAGGCCGGTCATTGCCAGGATCCTGAACTTCCGTGACAGGGAAGTGATCCTGAAATATATTTTAGGGAAGGCGGTAAAATACAGAGGGATCGCTCCAGGATTGCTATATACCTGGATTATACGCCCATGGTCCAGAGAGCCAGAAATTCCTTTGTACCGATAAAGGCGAGACTCAGGCAGCTGGGTCTCAAATACATGCTCATCTACCCTGCTAGGCTGAAGATCCTTTACAACAGTAAATCGTACTTCCTTGACAGCCCTAAGGCAGCCATCATGTGGTTGGAACACAATAATCTGGTTGATAAAAATGGCACTGACACCTGAATGTATGCTCAATCCCAACAGCTCCTATTACACTCTGTGTAAATTACATACATGGCATCCCCTTACTGATGTAGTAAAGTGGGGGGTGATATTGTACGTATGCTGAATCTGGTTATTGCACTATTTCTGAGTGTAATACACTATCGACATAATTATAACTCAAACTGCCTCAACTGTTTACACTTTGTTCAGTGGGAGCAAGGAGTCCAGTCATCCACTGCTGGTCTTTTGCCCGCTCCAAGTTGTCGATGGGAGCCGGCCTGTTGCTGGTTACCCGTACATGGTACTCAGTGGCCGTCTCTGGCCTTGGTAGTACAGACATGCCTGAGCAATACTTCTATGCTGGGCAGTGTTACACAGTTTTGTTACTACTGTTATTCCTTTTTTGTTTACTCCGTACATTATGGCTCTTAAGGTGTTGTTACTGGGAAAGTTGTGGGGGTGGGAGTGAGCACCCGTGGCTGATTTGTATTTATGCTGTGTATAATGTCAACCGGGACACCAGCGACCCCACGCTATTGGTAACCTTGCTACACAAGATAATTACGATTTTGTATTTGTTTTATTTGTATAGCGCAGACCAGGCCCAAGGGCAACCGGGCGCATATATTAGTGGAACATTATATTACAGGTAGTGGAACATTACATTACAGTAGTATACATAGCAACATAGAAGTCCCTTTACATTACAGGTAATGGAACATTACATTACAGTAGTAGACAAATCATCATAGAAGTCCCAGCAGGTTGTACACAGAGTATACAGATGACGTTACAAAATCAGGGCAATAATCAGGGCGGAGCAGAACAGAGCTAGGACCCAGAAGGCCGGTCCAAATAGAAGAGCGGTTGTTAGTGGGATGTTGCTAACCAAAGCTTGGCTTTGTGTTTGAATTGGTTAAAGGAAGGTAGCGTTCTGATCATGAGTGGTACAGTGTTCCAAAGCTTGGCTGCCAGGACAGGGAAGCTAGCGCCCCCGGCAGAATGAAGCTTGAATCTAGGGATCGCAAGACCTTGAGTTTGTGCAGACCTGAGTGCACGTGCTGGAGTATATTGACTGAATCGCGAGGCTAGGTAAGAGGTGGCCTGGTGGTTCACACATTTGTATGCGAGGGCCAGTGCTTTCAGGGAGATCCTTTGGGCAACTGAGAGCCAATTGAGGTTCTTCCTGGTTTCTGAGATGTGGGCTGATCGGGGGATGTTGAGGGCTGCTCTAATGGCATTGTTTTAGGTTGTCTGAAGTTTGTTGAGATTACCCTGGTTAGTGCCTTGGTACAGTGCATTGCAGTAATCCAATTTGGACATAACCAAGGTCCTGGTCAGGGTAATGCAATTTTGGCCAGTAAGGAATGGGCAGCAGGCCGAGATCAATTTGCAGGTGTATGCAGACGCAGCAGCAACTGCATTGGTTTGTCTGGTGAGTGTCAGGGAGGCGTCAAGGTATATACCCAGAGTTTTGGTGTCTTTAGATACTTTAATCCGATTACCGTCAATGTTAAAGGAGCCAAACAGGGGACTCGGTTTGTTAAGTCTCTGTTGCGTGCCTAAATTGAGAAGCTCAGTCTTGTCATCGTTTAGGCACAGTTCGTGCTGGGCCATCCAGGCTTGTATGACAAGGTAAATGTCATTAAGGGCTTTAGAGTCAGCAATGTAGTCACCAGTGATGGGTATGAATATCTGGGTGTCATCAGCGTAATTCGTGTAGGTGACACCCAGATAATCAAGCACATCAAATAGAGGTTTGGTGAAGACATTGTAGAGGGTTGGGGAGACACAAGATCCTTGCGGGTCTCCACACGGGACTGATGTGGGATCGGCCGATGCAGTAGGGGAGAAAACTCTCATGTGCCTGTTGTCAAGGAATGACCTAATCCAGTTAGAAGCGTTGTCAGAGAAGTGTGCCGTTGACTTCAAGTGCCGACAAAGTATTTGGTGATTGACCAAATCAAAAGCAGCTGATAGGTCCAGAAGTAGTAGTAGGGCCAGTTTACCATTGTCTTTAAGGTCCTCAATTTGGGTTTTGAGATCAAGTAAAGCTGTTTCCGTCCCGTGCTTAGGTCTCTTGAGCCGAGGAGGTTATTGGTCTCTAAGTAGTTCTGAATCTGCAGGTATGCTGCTCTGTCAAGTATTTTGAGTAGGAACGGTACAGTGGTGATCGGTCTGCAGTTAGTTGGTGTTTCAGGGTCTAGAGTCGTTTTTTTAGGAGCGGGATAACCCACGCGTCCTTTAGGTTGTTGGGTACCGTACCAGTTAGGAATGAAGAATTGATGAAGGTGGTTATAAAAGGAGCGAGCTCATGTGCTGCTTCCTTGATGATAGATGCTGGGCAAGAGTCACCTTGGCAGTTAAAGGGTTTTAAATTGTGCATGATGTTTTCAACCTCAAGGATGGTGAGTGGGGTGAAGCTAAAGGGGGTGTGAGTAAAAGAGGCCGTCTGAGTATTGGAGGGTTTGCTGGTTGGTTTAGTAAGGGGGTTGGTGAGTAAGGTAGTTTGTTTTGCATTAATGTTCGATTGCAAGGTGGTGATTTTGTTGAGGAGAGCGTTTTGGATATTGTTGCACCATTTGCTGTTTTTAATGCAGGTGTCAGGCGCAGGGGATGGGGATTCCAATTCTTTAAGGATTTTAAATAACTCCTTAGTGTTAGATTCCGCTTGTAAGATACGTTTGTTGTAGGTCTCCTTTTTGGCTTGTAGAATCGCTTCTTTGTAATTGTGGGTGGTGATGATGAGGCGATCTTCACGGGTGGCTCTTCCAGAGTGATTCAGCCTTACGTTTTTCTTTGCGTAAAGTTCTTAACTGCGGGTGAACCAGGAGTTCAAGTGGGCTTGTTGTTTGGCTTTCCGTAATTTGAGCGGTGCTATTTTGTCAATGGCTTTAAGCAGTGTTTGATTGAAGATATCTACTAAGACTGTAGGGTCGTTATGATGGGACACGCATTTATTCAAGATGGGAAGGATGAGTGGGTGGAGTTTATCCTTGGTGATGTCTTTTTTATTCCTTGTGGGAATGGCTGGAGCTATCGTGGGAGTAGTACGAGGGTTTGTCGCTGGTGAGTGGAAGATGATGTGGTGGTCGGACCAGGCACAAGCGTGGTTGGAAGTTATGTATGTGTTGCAATTAAGGTCAGTGATCCAATCGAGCGTCCTTCCCTTAATATGGGTAGGTTCGTCAATGGGTTGTTGGAAGCCTAAGTTAACTAATGTGGTAGCGACCTCAGAGGCCAGGTGATCCTTGGTGTCGAGAAGGCCCAAGTTAAGGTCACCTAGAAGCAATACCTGTGAGTTGGGTTTGGTATTGACAGTCAAGATGGCCGTGATGTCATCTATGAAGGAGCAAAGTGGACCAGGAGGTCTATAGATAAGGTGGAGAGTAGCAGTGTTAGTTGGAGATAGGGATTCTGCGGATCTGAGCTCAGTGTTGGGGATGATTCTAAGTGTAATATTATTTCTGTGTATGAGTGAGACTCCACCTCCTTTGGAAGTTGATTGACGGTACGCTCTAATGATAGAGTAGCTGTTGGGGATGGCGAGGGCAAGGAGTGGGCCAGAGGCTGCGTGTAACCAGGTTTCGGTAATGGCTATGAAATCGAGGTTTTGGGTAGTGATGAGGTCGGAGATGTCCAACGCGTGGGCCGTGATAGATCTAGCGTTGATGAGGGCACCCTTAAGTTCTTTGGCGGAAATGGTGCTTAAGGGATGGTGGTGCCTTCTGTGTAGTATTGATGTTATGTGTGTGCTGAATGCCAGCGGCATGAGGGGCACGGGGAAATCTGGATCCAAGTCTAAGATTCCTGACTTGGAGCGTGCACGATGATTTGGATTGGTAGCGGTGGAATTTGGCAGTTGAAGTTTCCCATGCTGTATTTCCATGGCCCTATTAGATTACCAACCAGGAATGTGCTTGGGCTGGGGTCGTATCTTCGCAGGAACAGAGTGAAATCCTACATGAGATGCAAAAGAATATCCGTAGCGTTGATACAAGAGACCCACCTATTGAAAGATGAACAAGAGGTGATCCTGATCGCTGGGGCGCGATGGGATACGGGCCACTTATTCTAAATTTGACTGTGGGGTGCTTACATGGATAGCAGGTTCGTTCTCATTCGAATTACTGGAAGTAGTAAGAGTCAGAGAAGGGTGGTGTGCCATTCTCTGTGGCTCCCTTGAGCACAGGGAAATCTGCATATTGAACTCATACTTCCCGAACCACAATATCCCGTCACATGTACGCACCTTGAGTAGCTTTATTGTGTCGAGACGCAAGAGCTTCTTCCTGTGGGGCGAAGATTTCAACTGTGTCAGGATGTTGCACTTGATCGATCCTCCCTTCCCCACAGGGGCCCATCCCCAGCCACTACTGCTTTAAGTGTTGCACTAAATCACCTATCTGGAGAGAATTGTAACCAAACACAAGAGGCTATTCCTATTACTCATCACCTCACAAACTACACACCAGAATTGATTACCTTTTCGCTGGGCTGGGCCAGGTGACCGAACTATGCAGTGCAGAATACATAGGCCTCTCGATATCAGACCACTCCCCTTTGGTGATCTAATGGAGCGCCATGTGCCCTCGATTCCCCCATTATGCCGGTAGGATCCCAAACTGATTCGGCCTTCAGGAAGACGCTCCAGGACTCCCTGACTGATTTCATGGAGCGCAATGTTGGGAGTGTAAAGGAATGGGCACTGTTTGGGAAGGCATGAAGGTGGTGACCAGGGGTGAGGTGATAGCAGGTTCTAGCGGCATATGCTGGAAATTGTGGGAGGACTTGTAAGTTATAGAAGAAGAAATTTGGACACAGTGGCTTGCCAAACAGGCCTGTGGTGTGCTGAGATAGAACTAACCGAGATCCAAACTTGGTGCCTAGAGGCATGGGAAAGACTCTCCAAATTTGACTACACCGTACAAACTGCCCATTCACATGCAGATGGGGATAAGCCTGGGAGGCTACTAGCCTGGCTTTGCAGACGAGAATACCCCAGACCACATCAGTCCATGACGAATGTGGGCCTCTGTGGAGATCTCAACTTGCAATAAAGGACATCTTCACTTCATACTACAGCCATAACAAACAGGTGCCCCAGAGTGATATCACAGAGGCGCTCTCGCTAATTTCGCTCCCAAAGCTCACAGTGGCTCAATGCAACCTCTTAGACCAACCCATCATTGCAGAAGAAATCAGCAATGCAATCACCTCCCTCTCTCCCAATAAAACGCCTGAGAGTGTTGGACTCCCCCCAGAATTTTATAAGACATACAGCTCTACCTTAGCTCCTCTGCTGCTCGAGGTTTTCTGAGGCATATGACAAAGGCATGCTCCTGGCCAGAATGAGGGAGACCCTGGTTTTACCCATCCCTAAACCCGGCAAACCTGCAGATAGGTGCGACTCATATCGCATCTTAGCCATGTTAAACTACGATGTGAAAATACTCACAACAGTACTAGCAGTGCGTTTCCGCAGGGTAATTGCCGCCTTGATACACATGTGCCTAACTGGCTTCGTTGTGGGACGCAACACCGTCTTAAACCTTTGCAGGCTACAACACATTATAGATCAGACTAATTCCCATGTCGCGAACTATGCAGTAGCTTCCTTGGATGCAATTAAGGCCTTTGATTCTGTCTACTGGAAATGGCTGCTTGATTCACTGCAGAGCTTTGGGATGGGGGGGAGAGCTTTATCCGTGGGTGACGCTGTTGTATACGTCTCCAACTGCAAGGGTGAAGTTGGGTCAACAGATATCTAAAGCATGGGATATACAGCGCGGAACTCGCCAGGGATGCCCTTTGTACCCCATGCTGTATATATTAGCCCTGCAGCCCCTGGCAGCATACTGGAATATTTGGATGCGGGCATCCTGATTGTTGGCTCCTGACACTTAATGTCATTATAAGCAGACAACGTTTTACTCCATCTGTCTGAACCACAGCATACCTTACCCATGGTTCTGGACGTTCTGGACAGCTTTGCAGAGTTGTCCGGGATTGTCTTCAAGTGGAAATCCCATCTTTTCCACTTGCCTGGTCTCTGCTGGGTGGCGGATGCCTCCCTACCAGACTTGGATCTCTCCTGGGAGGTGCACTCCTTTAAATACCTGGGAATCCATATTACGCATACCCTGGAGGACACGCATAAACATGGGAGGATAGCTTGGGGGCAAGGTGCTCGCCTTGGTAGCAAGACACGGAGCACCACAGGTTTGTTCACTGGGTCCGCGCTTAGAAACCTCTGGGTATTAGACGCGTTATAAATAACACATCATATCATATAACACCCTCAAGGTTCTGGAGGGTCTTTAGAGGTTTATGCCCTTTTGGACAATGCTGCCACTGCCACTCATGAGTAGAATCGCAATAGTGAAAAGGATTGTACACCCTAGATTCCTGTAGATACATGTACTGTTTCACAAATGGGTATCATTACATTGAGGATTGAGGCCCAGTTCTTTTGACTTCTTGATATGTGATTTATTGACTTTCTCTGGGGCCTGAACCGTCACAGGCTTTCCCTCAATGTGCTGTCCCTACCCCATAAGGAAGGCGGTGCACAACTACCCCGGCTAGAATTTTATTATCTGGCAGCTCAGTTAAGCTTTGTCTCAAAATGGTTGTCCGATGACTCTACTTCTGAGTCACTACTACTTCAGCACTTGGTGGCGCTGGTCCGACTTAAAGAAATCCTATGGCTCCCAAGCAACTGCATGAACACAGTACCACTTCTTGTGGCCCTAGGCAGGAAGACTTGGGCCAGAGTGCTGAAGGTACTTCGGGTGCATTACCCCAACTCATCTGATGCTCCCATAGTGGCACATGTATGCAAAACGAGAGAAGACCTGACAGCTATCCGGTGCTGGGAGATATGGCTATGGGGTATGCCTACATGGGGCGACATGTATGAGGGCAGGATATTCAGGAAACTAGATAATTTAACTCAACAGACAGGGCTGCCCAACAGACAGTTCTTACGATACATGAAAGTAAAGGGAGTGGCGAGCTGTGGATGGCAGGGGTGGCCTGCCGAGCCTAAGTAGACAGAGCTCCTGGCCTCAATATACTTGCTTGAGAACGGCTGGAGGCCTATAACTAGACTGTACAGTTGCTTTCAACAGCCAAAACCCCAAACTAAAGGTGCAGTTGGAATCAGATATTGGTGCTGCGATTACTGAACATGAGTGGGAACTTGCACTTAAATTCCCTAAAAATGTGTCCCGGAATGCCAGATTTAGGCTGCTTCAAATTAACATACTACATCGCACATACATGACCACCAGCAGAATTTAACAAAAACAAGCGCTCAACCTGCCCGTGGTGTAACTCAGAAGATGAAAATCTGATTCACGTGTTCTGCAAATGTCCCAGGGTGCAAACTTTCTGGTCCCATATTGAACACGCCTGCAGAGCAGCGGGAATTAGTAGATAAAACTGGAACCCGCTGGAATGCTTACTTGGAGCATACCCTAGAAGAGGGAAATTTAAACATGTCACCAGGCTTATGGATTTGGCTTGCATCCTCGCTAAACGTCGTATTGCCATATATGGAAACAAAAGGGGGGCCCACAATACAAACTGTGGTATCATGATCTTGAGATTTGGTGTGATGCAGAGACAAAGGATTAGGCTGGGTCCTTACAAGGCCTGGATGAAACCCAAGCAGTAACCTATGACTCTTGGAAAGCACTTGTTTCTACTATGTTCCATACCTCTGATGACAACCTCCCGTGAACCCCCATTTAATGCTGTATTACTTGTAACATGTTAAATGTGAACCCCGTCCCCCAGAGTCCCCATTTGATACACTGTTTTGGTCTCATTGGTTGCCTCACTTTCCTGACTTTTCAACTCCTACTAATACATCGGGCACTCTTGTGACCAACACCCTTCTGCAGTACAGGTTTCTCTGGTCCGGCCACGATAATTAGGAGTCTCTGTTATTCCTCAGTCCGTCTGCCTGGCTTCTGCTACAGGCATCCAGGCTTCAGCACAGTCACAGCTCTGCAATCACAGCCACACGGCACACCTGGTGAAAGCTCCACTCTCAGCACGTCTTTTTCAGTGCAGCACGGCAATGCAGGGTTTGAGACACAGGACCCTCTCAGAACTTGCAGGTGAAATTTGCTGTCTCCACGCTCGGACATCCTTTCTAGGCTCACACTTCCTCGTGAATCGCTAGCCTCATGCTCTTATACTGCTGCTACTACTGCCAGCCTTCTGACTCCTGCTCCTTCCTTCTCCCCTCTCCTGCTGCAGCCTTTTATGCCTCACGGGTTTTGCAATTAGCTTCAGGTGTGAGCCATTGTTTTCAATTGCCTAACCCTTGGTTAACCACGACATCCTGATCGCACGTCTCCATGACACCCTGGGAATCACAGGTTAGGCGATGGCGTGGTTAACCTCCTTCCTCTTCAACCGCCCATCCCAGGTGGAACTCGGTGTGTTTCAGAAACAGAGAAGGACTGTTTCTAGTTTCTACAGACCAAACGTTCATCTACCTGCTGCCTGTATTCCAGCACTGCGAGCTGCCAAGGGCTCTTGCTGAGCAGCGCTCGCTTTCAGCTGGAGGCGGAGCTTGCCCACGGTCACGTGACTGATCACTTGACCCTCTCTAGACATAAAGTACAGCCCCAACCACCCTTGCGTCGTTTAGCCCGACGGTGTAAAGGGCGCTGACTATTTGGCGGCTGTTCGGCTCTGGAGGGCTTCGGAGGAGCGTGTCTAGAAGGTAACTGTGCGGCGGCTTTCCCATATTGTATTAAGCACTAACAGCTGCTTGAAGCCTTACCTGTACTGCAGTGGCCCCCTGGCTTGAGCATAAGCAAAGTGCTCTTATGGGGAAGTGGGAATCTGGGGTGCTAAGGAAGGTTACAATCCAAAAACAAATAAACCTCACATCAAACCCCATATCGTGCCAGCACCCTTTGCCTTGTCTGGTCCATCTTTCAATATACTTTATTACCATCGAGGCAACAAATGAGACTCCGCAGCTCTCCCTTTGTAGAAAACATGTCTGATCAGGAAGGCTCATACCTGGGCCGAGGGGAGGAATCGGAGATAGTAGCCCCAAACACTCCTGTTCCAACCCCAATACAGCCAGCTCCTTTTACCGTACATGCTCTCATTCACACGCATGGTCAGCAAACAATGGGGGAAACTGCCCCTATCTCCCTCATCCAGAAAGGATGGAAGCGGGGGTTGGAATACACAATCACGACAAAGAAGATTCAGAGCAGAATAAATGATCATTTCTCCAGGAAAAGAAACAAAAGTGTGAATGATATGGCTGACATAATTGACAGCACATGGAAGCCTCCCGACTGTGCTCAAGAGGGCGAAGAAAGGGCATCCTCCTTCGAAAGGCTCCAGAGAAATCCTCTGCCACTAGATGCAAGCACGCAAAATGATGCAAGACTGCTCACATCTCAGGACCACCTTGATGGTTCCACTGTTGCCTCTACTAGTGGTTCTTCACAAGCTAGTGATGGCACACTGGCAGCTCTAAGCTTTGTGTTAAATTCTTTGGTTTCAGTCTTCGAACTTTTAAAATCGGAGGTGCAAACTCAAGCCGACTTACTGTTGGAACTATCTAATGAGATGTCCACGAATGAATCAGAAATGGTGGCTCTACGCAACATTATGAACACCATCCTGATCCCTACTCTAAAAGAAACACAAGTGGAAAGAGTGAAACAAGGGTTGGACATTGCTCAAATCTTCAGCTATCTGAAGGAGGGGACCAAGGGAAATGTTGCTACACAGGAGCTCCTAAAAGATCTGCCAATGAAAGTCCTAAATCTTCAAACCCATGGACAGTCCATCAGTGAAGAGGTACTTAAGGACAATTCAATCTTCGACGACACTCCGTTATCAGAATCAATTTTGGAAGAATTCAGGAGACTAGCCAACGTACACATTGATGAAGTTGAAGAGATCTCTGATAGCTCTTTGAAAGCGAAGGATAAGGCCTCTAAAGGTCTTTCTCCTAGTGAAGCAAACTGGAATCCAGCGGCCTCTCAAAACTTTAAAGGAAGAAAGAGGCAAAAACGGAAAAAAGGGCGCAGCGCAAAATCTACAACTCCATTTCCGCAGTCGAAAAGAATCCAGAAAAAGTCAAAAAATCAGAAAAATTCAGTTACGAGAGGGCGCTAGAGGGCCATCCAAGATGGCCGCTTAAGTATCAGCTCCCGTGTAGCCCCGCATCAATCCTGCCTGATCCTGCGGTTCCTGGCTCTGCTGTGCCCCGGAACCCCTGCTCCTGAAGCGCTAGCCTCCTTAACAACACTCTCACGAAATTTGGAGGAAAATCGGCGCTTCCTGCCCGAAAATCGGCCCAAGCGGCCCGACCGCCGAACTACGCAGGGCCGGCCCACTCGACTCCACGCTCCCAGGGCCGGCCAGTCTAACTACATCGAGCACCTCCCGCACTGTCTTCGGAGAGTGTGCCCAGAGAGAGGGGGACTGGACTGCCTCATCGCCCGCCCCCATCGGCTCCGGCAGCCGGCTTCCGAGCCGTGGGCCTTGGAGCGTAGCCTCACCCCCCTGCTGAAGAAGGCAGTGATGAACCAGAGGGAGCAGCAGCGACACGAGGACATCTGAACCCGGCCTCCTCCACCGAGCCCGTCCGGCGATCGGTGCCCGATCAAGAGAAGCATTGGAAGTGTGTGCCCAGTGCAAATCGAATACAGTTGGCGGCGTCCCAGGGCTGCCGGGAGGAAAGGAGGGGTGGAGAAACTGCGACTCTCCCCAGGAGCTACCCCGAGGGGTGGGGACCCGCTCCCCCAGCTAAACTTTCACAACAGTCCCCGCAAGTCAAGGATTGCCGCTCGGAGCCCTTGAGGTACCCTGTACTACTACACAAGGGTAAGGGCACTAGACTATCCCCCCCTCCTCCTCCTGCGCTAGATTTACCCAACGGTAAACATCCCGGTCATCTATCAAAGGCACCCCATGACTGTCGGCCCCACATTCTAAGAAGCCCCTGGGCGGGCATCCCTCGTCACACATCAGTCCTGCAACGAAGCTCTTTGTGGAATCTGCGCCACCGGAGGAGGGCTCCAAATCCTGTATTGCCGCTAATTCTACGCCCAAAGGTGTAGTCCCCAAGAGAGGTGAAAGGACACAGCAAGACCTCCCGCATCCCAAATTTATGCCGCTTCGATCCCGCAGCCGTGATGGGGAAATACGATAAATCACAGAGGAAGCTGAACTTCGAAAGTGGCACGACCCCTAAGGCTTTACCCCCCCAAGAAGACCAAGCTTCTTCGTCTGTTTGCCCCCAACAGGAAGCAATCAAGGAGAACCCCTTTGAAATAAAAGAAATCCTTCTGGACCTGAAAGCTGACATCGGCAGTTTGAGTAACAAAATGGACGGCCTAGCGTCCAAGGTCGATCTCCTACAACATCGCATGGACTCCCATGCCGAACGCATGAACGAGATGGAGCAAAGGGTGTCGGATCTCGATGATAGCTCGGCAACCCTGACCAACAGAGTCTCTCAGCTGGCAACACAGATGAAACTAACCACTGCCAAGTGTGAGGACCTAGAGGGTCGATCGAGGCGGAACAACCTGCGGATAATCGGAGTGAGAGAACAGCAAACGCAGGAGAAAATGGAAGACTTTGTGGAATCTCTATGCTCCAATCTATTTGGCCGGGAGGCCTTGTCCCAACTATTTATTATTGAGAGAGCACACAGGATTCCTGCGACGAGACCAGCACCAGGCGCTCCTCCCAGGCCAATTGTAACGCTCACCTGATTCCCACGGAGGCTCTGGTCTTGGCAGGAAGGTGTCTGTGACCCGAAAAGTGATGTGCAGGACTCGATTTGCTTCTGGGGCCGAACCTCTTCGCACTGTGTGTCGAACTCGAAGAGTGAGATTTCTGCAGGTGAAAGAATATGGGGGTTAATGATCTGGGTTGTTGAATGTCCCTCTCTCTCTCTTCTTAGCTTCTCCGTAGAGCCCCCAGGTCAACGTGCTCACCTTAGATAGGTGAATGCTGGACTCTCCATCTGCGTCTGGTGTAGGGTGCCGTTGCCAGTTCCTTCACTGGTGAAACATAGGCCTCTTGACATCAGAGGATCGCTACCGTCGTTAACTGCACGAGCAGTGAGTTTCTGGACACCTTTTTAGTCCGCGGGCACATTAATATAGAACAGGACTCTGTATAATGCTTTTTCCTATTTGTCTTGCAGGGCTCTCGAGATAGGAAATGGTGTAAATGGAGCCGAAGTTGGAGCCAGAGCCTTGGAATGAAGCGCTTGGAAATGTGTAAGTAAATGCAAGCGCTCTAACTGTCTCTTTTCCCTTGCAGCTGTGAGTTTGTGCTGAAGAGATGCTGGAAAACGCCGGAGTATTTGCAGGCGTTCTACTGTGGCGAGCGCGATGGACGTGAGTAAATACCTGTCTAATGTCTCTTCGTTTGTCTTTCAGATGCTGGGTTGCAGCGTTGAAGAAATCCGGAATTCGCGGAGTGCCGGTAAGTAATAATGATTTTGTCTTCACAGGCGGAGGTGCAGCGTGAAGAAATGTTCGCTGCCGATGGATCAGGTGAGGAAAGCGCTGCGTGTAAAGGCTGCAGTGCTAACCTGTTGTTTCTTGTCTTTGCAGGTGCTGCTGAATACTGGATACAGGAGTGGTAAGTATTGTTCTTGCAGGTTCAGGATCGGAAGGAAGAAAGGCTGGAACAGACTCGGTGAGCGTTCTGCTGCAGATGCAGAATAACGCTAAGCACGTTTGTTCAATCGGGTGTGGTTTAAATAGCCTTGGAGTGATGAGGCATCTTCCTCCACGGCCCCGCCTAGGTAAGAAAAGAGTTCCAGTTCCAGAAGAGTTCCCGTGTTGTATCCAGGGAGTGGAGCTTGCCCCACCCAGGTAAGAAAGTAGTTCCTGTTCACAGAGGATTCCTATGTGGCTGGTAAGTAAGCAGCATGGTCTGCTGCAGGTAAGTCCACCCAAGCATCTTCATACATATTATGAGCCCGGCGCTTCCAGTGCCGGGACCGATGGTTTTGATGAGCCTGGTGCCACCGGCGCCAGGACAAGGTCCAAAAGGTCCCAGTGGGGCCCGGCTGGTGCCTAAGATAACGGTTAGGGGCCTGCTTCCAAGGACGTTGGGCTGTTCCTGACTCCTTGGAAGCAGTGATCATGACAGCACCCCCCCCTCAAGGCCCCTCCCAAGCGTGTCTTCTCCGGGGGTTTTGGCTTGTCGGGGTGATTCAAATGGAATTTCTTGACCAGACGAGGTGCGTGGACATGCTCTGAGGGTTCCCAAGACCTTTCCTGGGGGCCGTATCCTTTCCAATCAACCAGGTAATATAATTTAGATTTGGAGATTTTGGAGTCTAGGATGTTCTTTACTTCGAACTCAAGTTCTCCATCTACTAAAACAGGTTCCGGGAGTTCGGTCAATCTGGTTCCTGGTTGCACTGGTTTTAGTAAGGAGACATGGAATACTGGATGTATTTTCATATGCGAAGGCAATTCCAATTTAACAGCCACCGGATTAATTATGGTAGAGATAAGATAGGGTCCAAGGTATCTCGGGATGAAAGTGCGGGGTCCTTTTAGAGGTAGGTGCTTAGTGGATAAACAGACCTGATCTCCCACTGCGTAGTGAGGGGCCTCTTTACGGTGCTGATCTGCTCCTTTCTTAAATTGAGCTTTAGCTCTTTGCAGATGGGCAGTGGCTTCCTTAAAGCACGAGTGATCTCCGAGTGCAAGTGATCCACAGCAGGTGTTTCGAATTCTTGGGGAGGATCCAGGTTAGAGGTTCTAGGATGGTGTCCGTATAATAGGAAGAAGGGAGTCTTCCCGGTTCCAGAATGAGTCGAATTGTTATAGGCGTATTCAGCGATCCAAAGAATGTCCTTCCAAGGGTTTTCAGTTTGTTGGAGCATGCAATGTAGATATTGCTCTAGAGTTTGATTTGTCCTCTCGGTTTGTCCGTCAGTTTGGGGATGGTGACTGGTAGAAAGTCTCGCATCAATTTGGGCTAAACGACAGCAACTTCGCCAAAAGTGAGAGATGAATTGACTTCCCCTATCGGAGACCAAAACCGAGGGGAAACCGTGTAACCGAACGATGTTTTCTAAGAATTCTCGGGCTAATACTGAAGCTGAAGGTAGGCCCTTCAGGGGAATGAAGTGAGCCATCTTGGAGAATAGATCCACGACTACTAAAATGGTATTATACCCTGAGCATGGAGGTAAGTCCGTGATGAAATCCATGGACAGGGTATGCCATGGACAGGGAGGGATGTCTAGTGGGTGTAAGAGACCGGCTGGTTTCTCCTTCTGACTCTTATTCTGGGCACACACACCGCAGGAGATTACAAAGTCTCTAATGTCCTTCTTCCATGATGGCCACCAGAAATGTCTTTTGACCTTTTCCATGGTTTTGGTTATGCCAGGGTGACCCTCCATTAGTGAATCGTGATAACAGGAGATTACCTGTTTTTGTATTTTCTCACTGGGCAAGTACAATCGTCCTCGGAAATATGGTAGGTCTCGATCCACTGAGAATTCTTTTCCTTTTAATTGCCAGTCCTGTAAATCGACCGGAGTTAAAAGTGATTTGACTGTAGTCTTAATGTCTTCAAAGGATTGAGCGCTGACCAAGCCCAAAATCCTTTGTTCTGGGATTATGGGTATTGGTTTTGGATTGGTCAAATGTTCATCTATTCCCATCCGGGAGAGGGCATCTGCTTTTCCATTTTTACTGCCTGGTCGATAAGTAATTATAAAGTCAAACTCAGCCAAAAACAGAGCCCAGTGAAGCTGCCTGGAAGACTGAGCTTTGGCTGTCTTCAGATACTGTAAGTTGCGGTGATCAGTCATTACGGTGACTGTGTGTCTGGCTCCCAAAAGATAATGCCGCCAGGCTTTAAAGGCCGATCTGATAGCTAAAAGCTCCTTGTCTGTAATTGAATAGTTGATCTCGGGAGCCGAGAATTTGCGGGACCAAAAGGCTACAGGATGTAATTGGTGTGTGACCGGATCCCTTTGTGATAAAACTGCCCCCATAGCAAGACTAGAAGCATCTGTTTCTACGATGTAGGGGAGTTCTGGGCGAGGATGTTTTAGAACAGGTGCAGAAATGAATTTAGTCTTTAAATCCTGAAAAGCTTGTTCTGTCTCGGTAGACCACTCAAAACGTTTGTTTTTCTTTAACAGAGCGGTGATGGGCTGGACTATTCGAGAGAATTCAGGGATGAATCTGCGGTAAAAGTTAGCGAAGCCTAACATGCTTTGGACTCCTTTTACAGAGGTTGGTGAAGGCCACTTGATGATTGCATCGACTTTCTTTGAATCCATATGGACTCCGTTAGGTGACAATATGAATCCCAGGAACTCAACTTTAGTTACGTTGAAAACGCATTTTTCGAGCTTAGCAAAAAGGTTATGTTGACGTAATCTCTCGAGGACCTCTCTAACGTGTTTCCGATGTTCTTCTTCAGATGATGAATAGACGAGGATGTCATCAACGTAGACAACAACACACACATCAATGAGTTCTCTAAGGACATCATTCATAAAATACTGGAAGGCGGCAGGAGCGTTGCAAAGTCCAAAGGGCATAACTTGATATTCAAACAGCCCATACTTGGTGCGGAAGGCCGTCTTCCATTCATCGCCCTCTTTTATTCGTACCAAATGGTAGGCTCCTCTGAGATCCAACTTTGTATATATACATGCGTCTTTGACTTGGTCCAGGAGTTCAGGGATCAAAGGTAACGGGTATCTGTTTTTAACGGTGATTTGATTCAGGGCGCGGTAATCTATACAAGTCCTAAGGTCTCCTTCCTTTTTCGGAACGAAGAACAAAGCCGAGGAAGCTGGAGATTTTGAAGGACGGATAAACCCGTTAGCTAGGTACTGGTCCAGATATTGTCTGAGGTGAAGATTCTCTGGCTCGGTGAGGGCATAAATCCTACTGCAAGGAGGAGTTGTTCTGGGTATCAGATCTATTTGACAGTCGTAAGACTTATGAGGAGGCAGGGTGTTAGCTTGGTCCTTCCGAAAGACGTCTTGGAATTCCTGGTATTCGGGAGGTAATTTGGGAACTTCAGAAGAGATTGCCGCCAGTGAAACATCAGGCTGAGGATAACAAGTGGTAAAACATTCTGGAAACTGAACCGTCTTTGCTCGCCAATCGATCTGAGGATTGTGCTTCTCTAACCAAGGGATTCCCAGAATGATCTGGAACTGAGGGGCCTTGATCACATCGAACACTATTTTCTCCCGGTGTCCATCTTGGCTCACTAACGTCACTTCTTGGGTGGCGTGCGTTACTGGTCCGGAGGCTATCTCCGTGCCATCCACTGTAGTAATGACGTCTTTTACTGCCTTAGGGACAAGGGGTAGATTCATCCTTGATACCAGTTCACGGTCCACATAATTACCGATTGCTCCGCTGTCGATGTAAGCTTCAATTGCATGCAAACGATCCGGACATTCAGGACTAATGAGGACCATAGGCACCACGAAATGCGAGGTCACGAGACAGATTTTAACGCTCGGCAAGAGGACCTCTACACTTGTCGGGCTAGGTCGTTTCCCTGCTCAGAATTTGTGGTACAGGTATCTGCGGCTCCTACAGCCTTCTTAGCTGGTTTCACTGGACAGTCTCGAAGAAAGTGCCCCGAGTTTCCGCAATAGAGGCATAATTGCAGCTGTCTTCTTCTTTCCCGCTCCTTTTGGGTTAAAGGTCCTTTCATGCCCCCTATTTGCATGGGTTCCACAGTGTCAGCTCCCCTAGTAGAGGTCTGTGGTTTAGAAAACATTCGGGTATCAAATTTGGAACGATCAGCCTTCCTGTTCTGTAATCTGTGGTCCAATTGGACAACTAAGCCAATATAGTCTGAGCATTCTTGTGGAGGATTCACGACTTGAGCTAACACATCCTTGAGCTCTCCACGCAGGCCTCTGTAGAAGAGCGTTATTCTCTTATCCTCAGGCCATTGAGTTTCCACTATAAGTCTGTTGAATGAGGCTATATAAGTCAAGAGGTCTTGATTACCCTGTCTTAACGAAAGAAGTTCATTGTCCAAGGCCTGCCCTTGTGCATGTCTTGCGAACAGTTTCTCCATGCTGGACTGGAAGGCCTGGAAATCATGCAGAACCGGATCATCCTGAGTGACTAAAGGGATCGACCAATCTGCGGCGCTGCCACTGAGATAAGAAAGCACGAAAGCCACCTTGGTCTGATCTGTTGGCAAGGCAGCTGGTCGACATAAGAAGTGTAGGCGGCACTGGTTAATGAACACTGCAAATTTCTTTGGGTCACCAGAAAAGCGTTCGGGCGGGGCCAAGGGCACATTGCCGGGTAGATTGATTTGCACAGGATTTAAGGATGATGCAGAAGGATAACTTCCTCCTGGAGCGGGCAAAGGTGTCTGTCCTGCCTGCGTTTGTAGCAATTGCCTAGCGAGGTCCTCTGTTCGCTCCTTGGAAATTATCAGCTCTCTTCTTAGAGAGTTTGTTTCCTGACGAGCTGCATGTACTTCTGCTCTTAGTTCCCCAAGCAACTGGGCTAATTGATCAGTGTCTGAGGTTTCCATTGCGCCTGGGTAGGAGTTTTGCGGTGGGCTTCGCGTTCTGTAACGCTCACCTGATTCCCACAGAGGCGCTTGTCTTGGCAGGAAGGTGTCTGTGACCCGAAAAGTGATGTGCAGGACTCGATTTGCTTCTGGGGCCGAACCTCTTCGCACTGTGTGTCGAACTCGAAGAGTGAGATTTCTGCAAGTGAAAGAATATTGGGGTTAATGATCTGGGTTGTTGAATGTCCCTCTCTCTCTCTCTCTCTCTTCTTAGCTCCTCCGTAGAGCCCCCAGGTCAACGTGCTCACCTTAGATAGGTGAATGCTGGACTCTCCATCTGCATCTGGTGCAGGGTGCCGTTGCCAGTTCCTTCACTGGTGAAACATAGGCCTCTTGACATCAGAGGATCGCTACCGTCGTTAACTGCACGAGCGGTGAGTTTCTGGACACCTTTTTAGTCCTTTTAGTCTTTAGGTGCGCGGGCACATTAATATAGAACAGGACTCTGTATAATGCTTTTTCCTATTTGTCTTGCAGGGCTCTCGAGATAGGAGATGGTGTAAATAGAGCCGAAGTTGGAGCCAGAGCCTTGGAATGAAGCGCTTGGAAATGCGTAAGTAAATGCAAGCGCTCTAACTGTCTCTTTTCCCTTGCAGCTGTGAGTTCGTACTGAAGAGATGCTGGAAAACGCCGGAGTATTTGCAGGCGTTCTACTGTGGCGAGCGCGATGGACGTGAGTAAATACCTGTCTAATGTCTCTTTGTTTGTCTTTCAGATGCTGGGTTGCAGCGTTGAAGAAATCCGGAATTCGCGGAGTGCCGGTAAGTAATAACAATGCTTTTGTCTTCACAGGCGGAGGTGCAGCGTGAAGAAATGTTTGCTGCCGATGGATCAGGTGAGGAAAGCGCTGCGTGTAAAGGCTGCAGTGCTAACCTGTTGTTTCTTGTCTTTGCAGGTGCTGCTGAATACTGGATACAGGAGTGGTAAGTATTGTTCTTGCAGGTTCGGGATCGGAAGGAAGAAAGGCTGGAACAGACTCGGTGAGCGTTCTGCTGCAGATGCAGAATAACGCGAAGCACGTTTGTTCAATCGGGTGTGGTTTAAATAGCCTTGGAGTGATGAGGCGTCTTCCTCCACGGCCCCGCCTAGGTAAGAAAAGAGTTCCAGTTCCAGAAGAGTTCCCGTGTTGTATCCAGGGAGTGGAGCTTGCCCCACCCAGGTAAGAAAGTAGTTCCTGTTCACAGAGGATTCCTATGTGGCTGGTAAGTAAGCAGCATGGTCTGCTGCAGGTAAGTCCACCCAAGCATCTTCATTCATATTATGAGCCTGGCGCTTCCAGTGCCGGGACCGATGGTTTTGATGAGCCTGGTGCCACCGGCGCCAGGACAAGGTCCAAAAGGTCCCAGTGGGGCCCGGCTGGTGCCTAAGATAACGGTTAGGGGCCTGCTTCCAAAGACGTTGGGCTCTTCCTGACTCCTTGGAAGCAGTGATCATGACACCAATAATTGCGAGGGTGTTGAATTACAGGGATCGCGACGCCCTGCTCCGCCTCGCCAGGGAAAAGGGCGAGTTATGCTACGACGGGGACACAATCCACCTCTATCCCGACTTTTCCCCAGCAGTACAGCTACAAAGGAAAACATTTGCTAGTGTCAATCAGAGACTCCGTAACAACCAACTGCCGTATTCAATGCTCTATCCAGCACGCTTGAGAATCCAGCACGGGGGGAGGGTCCAGTTCTTCCAAACCCCGGACGAAGCAAATCTGTTCCTCGATCACCTAGGTCTCCCAGATCAGAACCAGGCTCGCCCTAGACCTCAAAGAGACAGGAACCCCAGGAATCCTCCTTAAAAGGCACTTCAAAGCTACGCACAAAATGCGGCACAGCAGCGCAGAGTAAACCAGTTCATTTACAGCAGTACGAGTCGGGGCAAGGCCACTTGGGAGGCCGCAGGTGCCCCCAGCACAGCTACTGTTCAGTTACTGTTTGCCTACGTTGAGTCGATACATTCGAGGTGTGATTTAACGCCTCGGCATGGTGACTCCATGGGCCTTTTTGGTTTTGGGTTGGGTAATGCAGAAACTCCCGGCGGGCCAGTTTGAGGTTGCCCGCCCAGGGGAGAGTTACGTCTCGGGCCTGTTGAGGTTAGCCCGTTGTTCGAGCCCCTCGATACCAAGGGGAAAGTTAAGCGCCACCGGATCGCGTCTGTCCGGCTCCTCGCCGGCTCCCTACCCGCTGCCGAACCCGTCGCCACACCGAGGCCCACAGCCCGGAAGCAGGGACCCCAACGAAAGCTCAAATACCGCCAGACCTCCGCAACCCATGAATCCTGAAACACGGCTCGATATAAAATCTAAGTCGCCCCATTCAATGTTCTAACATGGAATATAAGAGGCGGCAACATTCCGGCTAAATCCAGAAAAATTCTGCAATACCTAAGGTGCCACGAAGTGGACGTAGCATTGATTCAAGAGACTCATTTTGCTCATGGGAAGGACCACCAGTGGGCAAAAAGCTGGGGCTGCCACAGATACTTTTCATCTTACTCCACATACTCGAGAGGAGTCGCTATCCTTATACACAGGCGGCTCAGCTTCCGGCTACTACACACAGCAAAAGACGATGAAGGCAGAGCACTATTGGTGAGCGGCATTATCGCAGGTCAGAAAGTGACATTTGTTAATTCGTATGCACCGAATATAGATGGCCCCAACAACTTTGGCTGGGTGCTAACACAGCTCTCGTCGCTCAACCCGGCAACGATTGTCTGGGGCGGAGACATGAACACGGCGTTAGATCCTGTAAGGGACAGATCGACGACCACTCAACATCCACCCTCCAAGGCCAGTCTCCAGATAAAAGAAATTTGTAGAGCATTTGACTTACAAGACTCGTGGAGAGTCTCCAATGGAGAACAGCACGAATACACCTTTCACTCGACAGTCCACAATACAAGCTCCAGGATTGACTACTTTTTCACCTCAACAAACACCCCCCTATCATGCAGCCAGTGTTCCATCCACCCGAGAACACTCTCAGACCACTCACCAATCCTTCTTCAGCTCAAACCTGCCAACCCCGCTCCACTGCTACAGCGTTGGCGCTTTAAGCAGGGATCACTAAGGGACGAGGTCTTGGCCTCCGAGCTAAGAGAGGAGATCGACGTGTTCCTGGAGGCCAACCTGGGGTCAGTCCCCTCAGCAGGCACAATCTGGGAATCCTTAAAATGCTTCATCAGAGGAGTCTGCCTCGCCAAAGAAAATGGCATTCTCAAACTTATTAGAAGCGAGCTTACAACCAGCGAAAAAAAATTGAAGCAACTCGAGATCCAGAATCCGAACAAAACCAACCCGCAGTCAGCAGCCGCCATAAAAACGGAACTACAGAAATTCAACGCAACAGCGGAACGTGAGGTTAAGTTTCTATACCACACCAGCCAACTCTGTCAATATGGTGAGGGCCAGAAACCAGGAGCTCTACTGGCAAATCTAATCAGAGCCGACAACAAGCAGTCCCAAATAGAAAAGATCAGAACCAGGCAAGGAGAGGATGTCCACACGGATGAAAAGATAGCAGAAGAATTTAGGCTCTTTTATCAAGATCTCTACAGTGCCAGGCTCCCGAAAGACTCGACCTCCCACTGAAATACTTAGAGGACACCGAACTCTACTGGGTCGAGCACCAACTACGCGAACCTCTGAATGAACTGATTTCACAGGAAGAGATCCGAGCAGCTATAAAAACCCTACCATCCTCCAAGGCACCAGGCCCTGACGGCCTAGCGGGTGAATTCTATAAAGCCTTTGCAGAAACCCTGGCCCCCCTGTTGGCAGCTGTATATGAGGAAGCATTGGAGCGTGGGTCCCTTCCTCACTCCTCCCGCGAAGCCAATGTCATCCTACTACACAAATCAGGAAAACCTCCGGAAGAATGCGCCTCGTACCGCCCGAGCTCATTGCTTAATCTAGACAATAAAATCCTTGCCAAAATCCTAGCGAATAGATTGATGCCCCTGATGCCTGCCCTGGTGCTAGCTGACCAAGCAGGCTTTATACCAGGCCGCAATACGACCTTCGGCATCCGAAGAATGTTTGGAATCATCGAGGCTCTTGACCCAGCAGACCAAGCAATTGCAGTCCTGTTAGACGCAGAAAAGGCGTTTGATTCGGTGGAGTGGCCGTTTATGTTCCTGGTTCTCACCAGGATGGGTGTCATGATCTCTGCTTCCAAAAGATCAGGGTTTTCCCAACTCCCTTGGAAGCAGATCCATAACCCAGGTTCCGAGTGCCAACCAGTCCCAATTGGGACCTTTTGGACCCAGTCCTGGCGCCAGTGGCACCAGGCTCATAAATATGCCCAGTCCCAGCGCTGGAAGCGCCGGGCTCATAATGCTTGGGTGGACTTACCTGCAGCAGACCATGCTGCTTACTTGCCTGCCAGTTGAACCTCTGATCCTCTTCTGTTTGGAACTACTTTTCCTGTTGGGTGGGGCTGGAGTCACTCCCTAGATTCAGAACACTGGAACTCTTCTGGAAGGCAGGAACTCTTTTTTTACCAGGAACTCTTTTCTTACTTAGGCGTGGCTGTGGAAGGAGACACCTAAGCACTACAGGAGGCTATTTAAACCACACCCGGTGGATGAATCTTGCTTTGCGTTATTCTGCACCCTCTGCAGCAGAACGCTCATCGTGTCTTCTGCATCCGGTCCTGGGCCTAAGGAAAAAGGCTTACCATCCTGAATCCAGTCTTCAGCAACACCTATAAAGACAAGAAAGAACAGGTTAGCATTCCGGCATCTGAAAGGCAAAGGCTTACCTACTCTTCGTGCGCTCCGGAGGTCTTCACACTGCATTCCGGCATCTGAAAGACAAAAGCTTACCAACTCTTCGCACGCTCCGGAGGCCGTCGGCGCTGCATCTCGCATCTGAAAGACAAAACAAGGTGCGTTTAAAGACATTGGGGAACTTTAATACTCACGTGCCATTACTCCTTTCCACATCTAACCCAGTGGGTATCCCGGCACCCTGCAGCCGCTCCGAACTTGTACCTGCAAAATAAAAAGACAGTTAGAGCGCTTTGTGAAGCTGGCAACAAGCGCTTACTTACGTGCTTCCAGGCGCTTCTATTCATCACACGGGCTCCATCTTCAACTCACTTCAGCCCGTCATCCGCCATCGCCGGAACCCTGCAAAACAAGAGACATCATTATTAAAGACTTTAAAGACCTTTGAGTTACTCGAAACTTACCGTTCGTGCAGTAAACGACGGACAGCAGTCCTCTGAAGTCAAGAGGCCTGCGCTACCTATCCAGTGAAGAAACTGGCTACAGCACCCTGCCCCGAGGCAGATGGAGAGCTCGGCATTCACTTACCTAAGGTGAGAGTGTTAACCTGTGGGGGTCTACAGGAGAGGAGAAGAGGAAAGAGATAGGGACACCCCAATAACCCCAGTTCATTAACCCCGTATTTTCTATCTGCAGACATCTTACTCTGCACGTCAGGCATACAGGGCACAAAGGTCCAGCCCAAAGAGCCAATCGGGTGCTGCACATCACCTTTGAAGATACGGTAGTCGCCCAGTCAAGACCGGCGCCTCTGCGAGAATCAGGTGAGCGTTACAATGGGGTTGGGGGCTCGCTTCATCAAGCTCGTCTCCTTCCTATATACCAATCCACAAGCTAATATCGTAGTGGGCTTGGCAAAATCATCCTTAATAAACCTACAGCGTGGCACGAGACAAGGTTGTCCTCTTTCGGCACTAATATTCGCTCTGGTAATGGAGCCACTAGCCTCCAATCTGCGGGAACTCTGTCAACAGAGGGGTCTCATAATCGGCCCACACAAGCTCATAGTATCCCTATACGCCGATGACGTGGCCCTATATATACGAGACCCAGAGGTTAATCTGAACCCAGTCATGCGGGAAGTCATCAAATTTGGGGCGGCCTCCGGATTGAAAATTAATCATTCAAAATCAGTCGTCTTCCCACTGACCCGAGACACAAAACCGTTTGCCGACGACTTCGGACTCACGTGGAGAACCGCTGGGGTTCGATATCTGGGGATCCAACTGTCACTAGACCACCAAGCAGTGTTCCGGGATAACTATGAAGAGGTGCTCAAATCCCTGCACGACAAGGTCTCTCGCTGGAAGACACTCCCATTGACACTCTGGGGCAGAACCTCATTAGTCAAAATGGTAGTATTGCCAAAACTGCTGTACCTCTTCAACAATATACCGCTGTTACTACCACAAACCTTCTTGAAAAGGCTCAAAAGCTTGGTTCTTGAGTTACTCTGGGCAGGCAAACCAGCTAGAGTGGCGTATACGATACTGACACTCCCCGTGTCCAGCGGCAGCCTGGCCCTCCCCAATCTTGAAAAATATTTTTGGGCAGCCCAGGCACAATACCTCAGCCACTGGTATGCAACGCAAACAATCCGTCCTCAAGTACAGGTGGAACGAGCCCTGGCGACTCCCAACTTCCTAACTGCAGTGGTCTTCGCCCAGCTCCCCGTTTCCATTCGCACGATGAACGTGATGCTCACAACTTACAAGGTCTGGAGGACCGTAGCGAAGAAGTTGGGGGTGCACACAAGGTACTCTCCCCTCTTGCCAGTCAAATTTATCCCTGGGATCCCTCTGACATCAGAAAAAGTGTTTCACCAGTGGGTTGATAAACTGCACATAAGATCCCTAGGGGACCTATTCACAGAAGAAGGTTTCATGACACCAGACCAAGCCAAACAGAAAGGGGGCAACACTGCGTTAGATGTGTTCCTCTACTTCCGAACTCGCTACACCCTGCAGACCCACCTGCCAGACTTCCCGCGTCAACCACCTACATGGCAATTGTTGCACGATGTCATTCAAGCGCAAGGAGACGGCAGGTTGGTGTCGCAAATATACAAAACTCTGACCACTGGAACACCCCCCGTCAAAACTGGTGCGAAATACAGATGGGAAAAAGCGCTAAACACAAATATACCAGAAGCAGACTGGAGCTACATATTGAATCAGACTCAGAAAATTGCACTTAATTCCCGGCTCAAACTTATTCATTTCAATTTCCTTCACCAAAAATACTACACACCGGAAAAAGCTACCAAACACCATCCCGACATCCAGTCAGAGTGCAAGAGATGCGGAACCATAGCCGCGAGCTTTATACACATGGCATGGGAATGCCCCGAGGTAGCCCCCTTCTGGAACAGGGTGCTAGATACGTCAACAGCAATCCTGGGAGAAGCAATACAACCGAGATGCACGGCAGCCCTGCTGGGGATGACCAGGCTGCTAACAGCTTCTTCGAGGAAACTGGCCGGAGTCCTACTAACAATAGCCCTACACAGCCTGGCGAAAGGATCTACTCTACTACCAGGATGTTGAGGTAGACTTCATTAAACTCCTTCCTCAGCACGCGCGCCCGCCCGACATCTGGGGCCCGCTGATAACTTTTCTGATAAATGAAGATGAAACCTCCTCAACAGACACTTCCGAGTCAGGCAACGCACCCTGATACAGCCTGAAGTCAGGCCAATAATCCCCGGAGCGAGGACCCAGTGGGGCGAACTGTTGCTAACCAGTATATCTGTCTTGAAGCGGCGGGGGGGGGGGGAGCGGGTGGGGGAACATGGGGGGGGATGGAGGGGATCTAAGTTAACGGCGCAAAGTTGATAATCCACCCTAATGTGGGTGTGTATTTGTTCTGTGTGTTAAATACCAAAAATAAAGGTTTTAAAAAAAAAAAAAAGAAAAATTCAGTTACAAAAAATACAGGAACAAACTCATTTCTGAAAAACTTGCCATTACCAGCTGACGAGAAATAGCCGGAAACCATTGCACCTGTCATATTAGTCCCTGAATTGTCAGAGTTTTAGCCCAAATCAAACCACACTAACCAAACCAGCCCCTGGAAAAAAAAGGCCTCCCGCATCAAAACATAGGTCTTCAGGGCCCCAAAGCGCAAACATCAAGTATTGGTCTGGAAACAGATCCTGCAATCTCCCCGAAAAAGGTTTTGAATAATCAATGTCAAAACATGGGTCATGTAAACGTTAAGACTGCCCCAATATTTTTAAAAAACAAGGCCCGAAAGGCTCAAAAAGACTATCCCAGTCCGGAGACCCCAAAAGTGGCTACAAAAATTGCTGTGAAATTGGCTCCTATCTTCTTGAAACCAACGGCAAAACCAGTGTTATCCACGGCCCTGAGTGTCCCCTGTCACTCCACTCATACCCAAGAGGAAGAGTTGTTAGGGCCCATACCAAATGAGAACGACAGTTGGAACGGCATGGGGAAATTCAGAAATCTTGTGTCTCCCCCTCAGGGGAATGGCGTATAGGGGCAAGATGGGATCTTGCCCATCACACTTGCTAAAAAAAATGAATCTGATGTGGCCGACTTCACAATCCCAAAGGCGTGGCTTAGGCTGGTCAAACAAAACAAGAAAAAATCACTCTGTAGATCAGTGTTATTGACTGAGATAAAAAAATCATGACCTGTTTCTCTTTACATCAGAGGATATCGAGTATGTAAAATTCCCATCTAAAGAGGATAGGTTCTTTGTGGAAATTGGATTGAACTCAAGAAAATCCCAACAAGCCCTATTTAATAACAAAAATGAACTTGCCAGAGATGGCCTGATGGTCTATAAGTCTGGGGAGGAGGGCAGTTTGGAGAAACCCTTCAGTTTAAAACGAATGGGGGCAGAGGAAGCTGCAAAAAATGACGGTCTAGCTGGAAAACCGAGAGAATCAGACAGGATCACAGTGGCAGGGTCAAGCATAAATGGAAATCTCATAGCAAAACTCCCAGAGATCATTTCCCAAATAATACTGAAACTAGGAGTGGAGGAAAATAGCCTTTAGACAAAGGGTCTTAAGAGTAGTTTCCTGGAATATGAGAGGCCCAAGTTTCTTGAAAAGGAAAAAACCGAAGGAGGAACTTTTAGGGCAAAATGACATTCTGCTACTCCAGGAAACGTGGCTCGTCAATCCTATAGAGATAGAGGTCTTCACAACGTTAAACCTAGGGGCCTCACAAAAACTAAAAGGGAGACCAGTGGGAGGGATGATAATTGCACTCAAAAACTCCAGTATAAAAGAGATCATACCATTATGCAACAGCGACGTGGGAATTCTCGCTTGCAAAGTAGAACTGGAAATGGATATCCCACATTTCATCGTGGCAATTGTCAATATTTACTGGAATCCCGCCAGCTCAAAACTCCAGCACTTCTTAGAAACTTTGGACTCCGTCCTAACGGCGGTGAAGACCGACTATGAGGGAGCTCACATCCTATTAGCAGAGGCTCTAAATGCAGATCATATTAACCCTGGGAGTAGAATGCCTGTGCAACCAAAGCTGAGTATATTGCGAAATGGAAAACTGTGGAGGGACTTTCTGACATCCTGGGATCTCGAAATGATACACGGAAAGCTCGAGGGAGCTGAAAAAGTGGGAGCAACTTGGCGTCAAGGGACCCTTGAGTCTACTCTAGACTACATTTTTGTTTCTCCCGGTCTCTCAGTTCTCTGCTCCAACTTCACCTTAAACTGGGAGGGGGGAAGTGACCACTTAAGCCTAGAACTCCTGTTCCCCGATATACAGAAGTTTCGGCATATCAACAATACTCAGGAACTTGAAGGTCTGAAGGGAAAACTGAGAGTAGTAAAATATAAACATGGGGGAAAAATGCTGAATAAATTACTCGAAGTAGTTCCTCCCTCATCCTGGAGTGATGAATTCCATCCGGAGAAATTTGGGAATTTTGTTTGGTCTATACATCCTCCAAGCAAAACAAAGGTTGTAGGTAAACAAGAACATCTTCATCTCTTTGACGAAGAAACCCAAAAGAAAAAGAGAATCCTGCGACAAACATTGCGTCATATAAACAAAGGGCAGGACGATCCATCACTCGCAAGGAAGAACTAAGATTGGTCAAACAGACCTATAGAAACTGGTCAAAAAACCATAAACATCAGAAACTGCAAGAAGATGGTGAGAGAATGCTCTATTTACTCAACGCAAACAATTGTAGAAACTTCTGGGCGGCGTTGAGCCAATTAGAGACTGGTCACAACAGCTCTTTGTAATCTGGTCCCAGAGCATAAATGGGTGGCTCATCTGTCAGACAATTTTAAACCAACCGGGTCCACAGATTTCATTTTGCCATCAGACCCATGCTGGTCCCTCACATTTGATGAACAGGACATCGTGGAACTTATATTATCTTCTTCCACATCGAAAGCGGAAGGCACCAATGGTCTTGCCTATCAGGTTCTAAAAAACAACCCAAAACTGTGGGCTAAGCTGCTAAATCTCTTCTTCCAGGAAATCCTCCAGAATAGGGTTTTTCCTCCATCATGGAAGAATGCATTAGTAGTTCCATTTTTTCAAGGGGGGCGATCGGTTAAGCCCGGCAAACTATCGCCCAATCACCCTCCTTGATATTGACAGCAAACTCTTTATGCGGCTGCTGCTAAAAGATCTCACATTCTGGGTGGACTCCAGGCAGATCCTCTCACAGCACCAAACAGGTTTCAGAAAAGGGCTCTCTACCAGCCTTAATGGGCTCATTCTGAACCTACTCAGTGAAATAACAATTGAGAGGGCACCCCCCTCTAGGCACCCCCCTCTATGGGGCTTGGGTCGATCTGTCCAAAGCATTTGATCTAGTGGACAGATCCCTTGTTTGGCGGAAACTCCATAGTTGGGGGTTTTCAGCTCCCCTGCTAGCAATGCTCATGGAGCTCCATAAGAACACCACCATAAGACTGAGGCTGGACGATTTGGGTCACCTGTCAGATGTAATACAGGTATTTAAAGGGGTGCAGCAAGGATGTCTTGGAGCCCCCCTATTTTTCAATATATTCCTGTCAGACCTAGGAGACTTTCTGGCTTCATCATCACTGGCCAGCCCCAGGATAAATGGCAGGAGAATACATTGGCTGGCCTATGCGGACGATTTAGTTCTGCTGGACAGTTCAGCGATTGGTCTGCAGCGGCTGTTGTCCAAACTAGGGGAATATGCCACACTAAATGGGCTTCTAATTAATCCTCTGAAATCCAAGATCCTTATATTTAAACATCCTAAAAGGAATCTAGGCTCCAGAAACTGGGTTTTGGATGGAAAAGCAGTCCCCCGTGTCGAAGAACTCGCTTACCTTGGCTATGAAATATTTGCCTCTCCTGCCCAGAATAAAGTGACTACGGCCATTTTGGACAAAGCCACCCAGATCATCTCGCAAATGAAGAAACTGAATGAAAAATTGTGTAAATTCTCATTACTCCCACTCATCAAATATTACATGGCCAAAGCAGTCCCGGTCCTTTTGTATGGTCTGAAAGCGAAGCCTCTGCTTTGGCATTTCGACTGGAACAAAATCGAGGGTCTCCTGTGGAAAAAAAACATCTCTCCCAATGTGTACACCACTCGTGAGCCTCCGGTTTGAATTGGGATTGACCTCACTGGGTTATCGAGCAGATTGGAAACTTTTATCTCTTTACCGTGAAATAATAACAGCGGGCCAGTCCTCCCTCTACTTTGATGTAAATGAACATCTTAAAAAAGCTAAATCTAAGCAACTCCTTGGTCTGGAGAAGAAAGTTGGAGGCATCCTGTTCGGGCTTGAACTGACACCAGAAACCCTCGCTCTCAATCCCATGAAAGTAAAAAAGCTATTAGAAAGAAGAGACTGGATCACTACTATCGACGGAGTAAGGAACCTTAAACCCCAAACCTTTTTCTTAAGGTGGACAGAAAGCTTGGTTCTCTCCCTCGTTATCTCCAAAAGTTTCCTGAAAAAGGTATAAAACAACTATGAGATTCAGACTCAACATAGCTCATACGGGGGAAATTTTGGTGAGAAGAAATCGAAGGGACAAAGCAAAAAAACTCTGCAGACAATGTGATTCTCCAAGACAACAATCCCTTAGACACTTGCTAATGGAGTGCGAAGGCACCTGGGAAACAAGACTGTTGTTACTAGGAAGATTCGTGGCTAAAGAAGAGAGCCTTATGCATGATCTTTTTTGGGATAGACTGATCGCTGGTCAAGAAAGTATGCTCACGGTTACAATAGTAAATGTTTTGGAAAAATGGTCCATACTTTCAAGTTCATAAGACACTTGCCACTTGTATGAGCATAATGAGGGCCACGATCGGTTCCCCCTTGTAGCCCCTGGTTTTCTTCGCATCTTTTCCTCGTTTTATTTTTTTTGTATGTATTTGTATATTCCAGTTTTGCTTAATGTATTACTGTGGTTTTGTAAAGATTTTTCATTTAAAACCAAAACAAATAAATAATAAAAGGTGGAACTCGGAGCCTTTCACTCGACTACCACTTTCTCAACCTGTGGCTTTCCCCAGGGATCTAACCTATACCCCTGGTTCTTCAACGTTTATATGGCTGCCCTTTGACGTTTGATTTCCACTTTCACTTCTAACTTCCAGTGCTATGCAGACGAAACACAACTATCTTTCAGGCTAACCTCAGCCGCCTCCTCCTTCTCCCTCATATCTGACTGTCTGTCCGCTATTCAGTCTTGGTGAGCTGAAAACGTCTGCCTCAACGCCACCAAGACTGAGATCGTTTGCATTGGGAGCCCTGCTCCTGCTTTCCCACTTTCTCTCTGGCCGGCCTCTCTTGGCCCTGTGCCCGCCCCCACCTGCGAAGCAAGAAACCTTGGGGTCATCTTTGACTCCACTCTCTCCTTCTCCTCTCACATTTCAGCCCTCTCAAAAAAAGTCTAGCTATTAGCTTCACCTCCTCAGAGGTACTCTACCTTTTCTCACTTTCCCCCAGAGGCCCACTGTCTCCACAGCCCTGGTCCTCTCCAGGCTGGACTATTGCAACAGCCTCTTCCTCAACCTCCCTTCTTCTGTCCTGAGCCCTCTACAACTCATCCAGAAAAGAACTTCAAGATTTATCCTTGGCCTCAAGCCCAGGGACTGCATCTCTCTGGCGCTGAAATCCCTTCACTGTGGCTGCAAGAATCAAATTCAAGACCCTTTGCATTGTTCACAAGACCTTCTGGGGCCTGGGACCTACCTACTTGGCAACGCTGCCTACCTAAATACTGTCTCTCACGAGCCATCCGCTCCTCTACCTCAAACCTTCTGTGAGTGAGCTGGTTCTCCAAGCAGAGATTTGTAGGGAGATCCTTATCCTCAGCAAGTGCCTCCCTCTGGAATAGCTTCCCTGCTGCCCTCCGTCTTGAGCCGGATCTCCTTAAATTCTGGAAACCCCTCAAGACTTACCTCTTCTCCTCTTCCTTCTCTCTCCCTCTACCCTGCTAACCCAGTTCCCTGCTTTTCCCTGCCTCCCTCCTCTTTCCCTACAGCTCGCTGACTGGCCGCCGGGTGTACCTCAGAATCTCACTAGTCTGTGGCATCCCCCATCAGTTCTCTTTCCCACTTGCCTCAGGGCCTTACAGCCCACCCACACTCAATGCACTTGAGAAATTAACCCAAGAGAGTGGCTCTCCCCGCACTTACCCCAGTCTCTACCAACCGGGTGCACTTGATCCTCCCCCTCCCTTGACTCCTTGTGCACTTGCTCGATCCTGACGCTCTGCGCCGGAAGATTGTCTGTTCCCCCTTGTCATCGCGCCTTAATTGTACTGTTTTAAACTGCAGAATCGCCGTCAGGCCTATTTGCTGTCGCCCAAACTGTTAATTGTTTTTTAGGCAGTTACTCTGCCTGTGCAGACTATTATCGTCTCAGAAATTCAAGGGCTCTGAGTGGCTGTTTGTTTTGCCCATGTTCCCACCCTCCTTGAGCGCTTTAAAACAGTTGCCTGTGTATAGGGGTTATATAAATAATCAATACCATACCCTTGCAAAGGATGTTGGGCCTAATTGCCTGACTACTACATTTACATGCTTCCTTAGTCCTCTTCTTTGTCTCAGTCCCTATAGGATTCTGGGACATGTAGTTTACTTCATCAAAGTAATTTTTTTCTACTTCTTGAGTAATTTTAAGGGTCTATTTAATTCCCTTAGAAATTATAACAGAGGAGCTGTAGGTGTTAACTGTGCTAGAGGGAAATGATTTAGAGAAGAGATTTCTGCCATTCCTTGTAGTGTACCTTTGGTATCGAGGAGGGCATTCGATTTTAGGAACCAATATAATTCTTTCCTTTGGTATAACATGCTTTGGTGTTGCAACCTTAGGGTTTACCATCTTAGATTCCATAGGAGGTTGAGAGACATTAAATTGATAGTAAGCCATAATCTCTTCTGTTACAGTGGTAAGAGTCTCCCAAATAGAGGAAAAATACTCCATCTCACCCCACGGAATCTCCCCACTACCCTGGGCCTTGTCTCCACCCAGGTGATCCTCACGCAGTACACCATCCCCAGGGTTGGGATCAAGAAGCATCTGCCTTCCTCTGGCCACCTGGGAGGAAACTTTAGGCAGTCTTTCAATGAGGGATCTGCAAGATTTTTCACAGCAGTCATGAGTAAAGTCACTGAGTATCTAGGTTGAGGAGAACCAATAATCATAATAGAAAAGGATGATCTCAAAGACATCCTTGACAGTGGACCCCAAGAGAGGTTGTATTGCTCTTTCATACAGCTTTGAGTACAAGAGTATTGCAGAACTGGCTTAGGCCAGACTCCACACCTGCTGTGAATAGGAATTTATTTTACAAGGAAATATAGAGCTGACTCCATTGATCCAGAGTTCTTAACCAGGCACCCTATACCAGAAAGTCTGGTGATGCAGGCAGCAACTTGGGCCTCAAAGGCCACGGCCTATCCATTCATCCCTCCAGATAGGGATGACAATAGAATTGATACCTTGGGAAAAGGGGTTTTCAGTGCAGGTAGTATGGCCCTCAAATCAATAAATGCTATTTGTGCCTTGGCCAAGTACACCCACACCTTGTGGGATGTCATTACCTTAGCAGTGAAACACATTCCTAAGGGCGAGGAAAGAGAAGGCTTTTTGAATCTGGTGCAAGATGGCAAGGATGTCATGTGCCAGTCACTACAATCTGGCTTAGACTCGGCAGATTCAGTCAGCAGAGCAATGGCAGCTAGCACAGTAGCCAAAAGATTTGCATGGCTTAGAAAGTCGGGTTTTGCACCTGGTGTTCAGGCTTGCTTGATGGATATGCCTTTTAATGGTTGCCAGCTCCTTGGGTCAAAAGCGGATGAAAGCTTAGAAAAGCTACAAGCTTCTAAAGCTGCTGCGAAATCGCTAGAAGCGGCAATTCGTCAAACAGACCGAAACCAGGGGTGCTCCCATAGATGGAGACACCGACCCTTTTGTTTTTACTCATCCATCACAAGGGGAAGGTGCCAATATTCACAGAAGGCCCAAAGGAAAGCTCCCTGTGGTTCCAGAGGCCGAGGAGATAAAACCTCCCTCTCGGCCTCCGCTGCTTTGCCTTCAGCTGCAAAACCACTCTGAATCCTTTGCCCACAAGACTGCGATGGGAGGCAGGCTGTCTTTGCATCTGGAGAGTTGGCAGGGCATAACCTCAGATGCTTGGGCACTGCAGACAGTAGCCCACGGTTACTGCTTCCCATTTTTGACAAGGCCCCTAGATTGTCCCCCAAGTGGCCACTCTTTGTCAGGAGATTTTTACCCTGTTGGAGAAAGGTGCGTTTGAGTTAGTACCTGCAGAGGAGAGGAATCAGGGTTGGTACTCTCCCTATTTTATAATCCTCAAGAAGGACAGAGGAGTGCGACCCATCTTGGACCTGATGCGCTTCAACACGTTCCTCGGGAACGACAAGTTCAAGATGGAAACTCTTTCGCAGATCCATCAGGCCCTTCGTCTCTAGGATTGGTTGGTGTCATTGGAACTTCAGGATGCCTACTTTCATGTACCCATTCATCACAAACACTGAAACTGCCTGAGGTTTGAAGCTGGCGGTTCTCATTATCAGTTTCGGGTTCTACCATTCGAGCTCACCTCTGCCCTGGGGGTCCTCACCAAGCGTATGGCAGGGGTGTCAGCAAGTCTAAGGAGGAACGGAATTCACATCTTCCCCTACCTGGACGACTGGTTGATCAGGGCTTGTTCTCCCAAACAGGCTCAGAGACCTCTCAGTCAGACTTGACACTTCCTCCACAATCTGGGTTTCTCCCTGAACTTCAATAAGTCCCTCCTGACACCATCCCAGAAGCTTCAGTTTATTGGAGCGGTCCAGGATTAATCCTCGGGGGGGAAAAGCCTTGCCTCCCGAGTTGAGGGCTCAACATCTCTTGCAGATGGCCCAAAAATGTCAGTTTGCCCAACATCTTCCGGCGTTGGACTTCCTAAAGTTGCTCAGCCTCATGGCATCCTGCATTTTTCTGGTGCCAGAAGCCCTTCTGAGAATGAGATCCCTCCAGTTAGCTTTCGCCTCCCAGTGGCCTCAATTCTCTCGCAGAATGACAGACCTTCTTCGGTTCTGGAACAAAGTCGCCCAGGATCTCCTGTGGTGGGCCTGCCAAGAGAATATAATGAGAGGAGAACCCTTTTGGCAACCATGACTGGATATGATAATTGTGACAGATGCCTCCCTTACAGGATGGAGAGACCACATGAAAGACCTCTCAAGCAGCGGTCACTGGTCTCATTAGGAGTCCAGACTTCACATCAACCTTCTGGACTTGAGGTAAATCAGACGAGCGCTGATGGTCTTTCTGCACTCGGTACAGGGGAAAAATGTCCTGATAATGACGGACAATACGGTGGCCATGTGCTACCTCAACAAGAGAGGGGGTCTAGGGTCCCTGCCCTGTGCAGAGAGGCAATGCAGCTCTGGTTCTGAGCACTAAGAGAAGGAATCTCTCTACTGGCAGTTCATGTGGCCATAGAAGAAAACACAGCAGCAGACGCTCTGAGCAGGCAGATAATGATTTCCCACGAGTGGGAGTTGGCTCAGGAAGTCTTTCTGGAGATCTTCGCCCTTTGGGGAACCCCTCTGTGGATCTCTTTGCAACCAGTGTCAACAGGTAGTGCGACCTGTCCTGCTCCTGTGAATTTCCTCAAAAAGAAGCTCTAGGGGACACATTTGTGGTGGACTGGGGATTTCCACTTCTGTAGGCGTTCCTGCCAGTCCGTCATTCCTCATGTTATCAGGACGTTGAGGAGATTCAGGAAATCCATGATCCTCATTGCTCCCAATTGGGCGAGGAGAATAGCTGGGGAGGATAGCTCAGCAGCAACGTGCTTGCCTTGGAAGCAAGACGACACAGAGCAACACAGGTTCGATCCCCAGGTCCGTGCTTAGAAACCTCTGGGTATTAAGCACATTATAAATAAAGAACAAATTGGCATAAAAAGTCACGATCCACAGTGCTTGTAAGTATAAATTGACAAAGAGGGTCAAGACTGCAGGTATCTGGGTAGCGTGGATATACTGCCAGTATAATTCCACTGAGGTAAGTACAATTGAAAAAACGGGGAAATTTAAGCTGAAGGGACAATGCCCAAAAAGTACTCTGAAGGCTTCGCAATTACGGTTAAAGCTGGTCGGCTGTTTAGACAGACTTAAGAAATCAATGGACATTGTCCCTTCAGCTTAAATTTCAGGCTCTATCCCTGTTAAGCCTCAGATGAAGAGCTGTGGAAGGCTCGAAACACGTGTTAGGCTGTTGCTTGTACTAAACCTTGGACTTTAAAGGCTGTTCTCTCATACAAATCACTTGGACTCCCGGTTTTTATTTTGCTATACTTGGCGCAGTGAAACTGGGACTTGTTTGTGTTGCACATTATAAATAACCTATCAAATCGTATCATATCAGGAGAACATGGTACCCGGATCTTCTAGAAATAGCCATCTGCCCTCCAATAAGTCTTCCCCAAACAGAGGACTTACTCTATCAAGAGGGGGCTCTCCTTCTTCTTTTGGATGTGATGGAGGTGTTGCTTTCGGGCCAGAGGCCATTAACAAAGTCTCTGTACCGCGGCCATTGGAACAAATTTTGCATCTAGTGCAAAAGAGTTTTGTTCCTTTCACTTGTAATATCTCTACTGTACTATCCTTTTTGCTCAATCTAGGGCTCCAAGTCTCCTCAGTAAAAGGATACCTGGTGGTGATTCCTATTTTTAACCATTCTCCGGATGAAGGCCCCCATTTCAAGGTTCCTATTGTAATGCAATTTTTGACAAACCTTTTTTTCCCCTGGTCCCTTTTTTTGTACAGGTTTGGGATTTAAATCTGGTAGTAAGACATTTAGTGGGCACGCCTTTCGAACCTCTGCATGCTTGCCCTCTCAGAATGCTAACTCTTAAATCTATCTTTTTGACTGCAATTCAGCTCCAGGATGAATGAGTTGCAGGCTCTTTCTGCCGAACCACCTTTTACGACCTTCTTTAAGGACAAGTTGGTATTGAGAGTGCGTCCAACATTTTTACCATAGGCGGTATCTGAATTCCACCGAACACAAAAAATAGTGCTACCTACCTTCTATCCACCACCTCACCCCTCTAAAGAGCAGGAGAGATTGCACCGTTTAGACCAAAGAAGGGCTTTAAGTTTTTACATTTGAAGAATGGCAAAAGTCAGGCAGGATTACCGACTTTTATAGGCTACTTGAGCTATAAATTAGGGTTGGCTGTCACAAAACAGACTATTTCACGTTGGATAATCTTGTGCATCTTAGAATGCTATTCTCTAGCCGGCAAGGACCTGCCTAATGGATTAAGGGCACATTCCACCCGAGAAGTGGCTACTTCTTCAGCGCTTGAAAGAAGGGGTGCAAGAAATCTGTAAAGCGGACACTTGCCCATGTTTACACAACTTCAGTAGATACTATTGTCTTGACTCTGTGTCAGGTCAGGAGGCCAAATTTGGCAAATCTGTACTACACAGCATCAATCAATAAACATTTTCAGCACCCACCTCCTTACTCTGACTGCTTTGGGAGTGAATCAAAGGTGAGAAATATGTGGAAGGACACTATCCATTCGAAGAACAAATTACTTACCACTGGTAAGGTTCTTTCGACTGGATGTTCCTCCCACATATTCCTTATCGCCCTCCCACCCTTCCCCTCTTATTTGCAAAGAATTTCCATGCTATACCTTACTCTGTTTCAACGCTGAATCCATCAGTAAGATCGGCAGAGCATGGAGAAGAAAAACTAGAACTGGGGCAGCGGTCGCCGCGCATGCCTCTTATACCAACATAAACGTCACGGCCGGCACAGGACGGCGGCCATTGAGGACCATAACTCAACGCTGCACGGCACATGATACTACAAAAGAAAATTCCAAAGCAAGTTGCAAGCAGACTTGAGTAACAAAGATGAGGAATATGTGGGAGGAACATCCAGTCAAAGAACATTAACAGGGGTAAGTAATGTGTTCTTCTCACTGGGTCTGTCCATTAGCAGAAATTCAGATTCCTTGATGCCACATCAGACGTTGGCATATTTAGGCCTCATCTGGGATGCTCAGCAGGAGACGGTATTACCCATTTGTGATCTTCAAGCTATGGCAAATCTTCTGTTGACCAAGATAGTTACTGCCGCTCATGTCCCGTTGTGTTTGGGAAGTGCTCCTACCTAGGTGAATCTGTGTCTGCTAGTACTCTCAGTGGTCCTCCCTCAAGTTGGAGATTATTGCCCTTATCACAGAGTTTTAGGAGTTTGTGGCTTGACCTCTTATCTCCAGGGATGAGATGCTCCTCATTTAGCGTTCTGCTCCATGGCCAGGTGTAGTTTGAGGAGTACGTGTGTTGCTACAAGTGCTGATGTTTTTGTTGCTTTCTTGGTTTTCTCCGTTGTATGTTGGTCGCAGGGAAGGTCTTGGCTCGCACTCCTATTAACTCTAAACATATATCATCAATATGATGGTAAAAGAAAGGGGCTTGTCTCAACATTAAGAGATTCATTAATTAATTATAAAAGATTTGCATAGCTAGTGAATAGATTTGAAGCCATTGCCTTTCCCTTTAATTGAAGATGAAGTTGCTCATAGAACCGAATATAATTAAACTTCAACACTGCACTCGGGGTTTCATGATTAGCCTAGTCACTTGGCCTTCTAGAAGTGTTTGTATAATGAGTTTCAAACCCCCATTATGTGGTCTGTTGGTGTGAAGACTCATTTGTATGCTGATGGAACAGTGATGGATCAGACACACTTAACCAGTGAAACGCTTGACAAAGAAAGACACTGCAGCGTTTGGCAATGTTTCAATTCAACAAGCAGTGTGACCATACATGCCCTCAATAACGATCGAGTTGAGACCATCAATGAAACAATATAGATGTAACTGAAAATCAATGACGCACTCCATGCCACAATGGTATTATAACTGAAAAGTATGTCATGGATACACTATTTCCATTTAAGAAGTTCACTTTTAAACCTGCTCACCATTTCGTTTCCATGACTAACAGAAGCTAGGTTCTTATCTAACGTGCATTGGTAGAAAGTCAAAACCTTAAATCATTGCATTTGGTTTGTTCCAAATAAAACAAGGCTGTTGTAAATTAAACTCATTATATTGATGGGTGGTTGTGTCTGTTGTGAGACAGGCATGGTTTCAAGAGAGACACAGACTCAAAGGTGTTTCTTTTAAAACCTTTATTTACTATGGTTCCTGGGTTGGTCTAATGCCTGACTGGCCCTAACTCTAAAGGGATGGTTCCCTTAACTGATGTTTCTAATGGCCGTTGCTGTCTAATAGTCCAAAATAAATGTCTGTCTGTATCTAAACCTATGCTTGCTCTCACTCTTTACAAAAATGTGATAGTAAGTCTGTAAGAAAAAAAGAAAAATAGTGGTTCAACAGAAAATTGGACACCAAAGTTGGTTTCAGGTTGTCTTCTCACCAGATGTAGGTTGATCAATGTCACAAACATTAGTTCAATCAAAAAGGGCTGTTTGTAAGAACTTTTCCACAGAACCCTTACAGTGGTTTCAAATACCTGGAGTCTCTTCGGATTCCTTGGGATTCCCTTCCCCAAGCTTCAACTTGTTCAAGTTCCAAACACCAAAAAAGAAACCTAACACAGTTCCTTTTTAAGCTTTTCAGGCCTCCCTTTCCTAAGCTCAGGCCCCTTTCAGCTTCCAACACAAATTCAGTTTTGTCCAAATGTACTTGGCTTTCTTGGTTAGGCCTCTAAGGGTTCCCTTCCCCAAGCTTAGGCCCCTTTCAGTTTCAAACACCAGTTCAACTCGTCAGGATGTACGTTTTTCTTATATACAAGTTCTCTCACGTGCAATCCTTTCATGGGGTAGAATCGGAGGCTTTTGAAAACGCCACGCTATTTGTTTATTTATTTAAATGTATAAAGCGCACACACAGCCCTAAGGCATCGAGGCGCTGTTACAGTACATTCACTTAGATACAGTTTAAGAACAAATTCTTGAAACAAGATTGCAGAGGTTAGGAGACATTGTTGTGGAAGTGTTGCATGGTACAGGGGAACATTGTTAGAAACATTATAACTTGGTTTTCATCGCCTTTCTGAACGCCAAGAGGGAGTCTTCCTTTCTTAGGCTGAGTGGTAGGGCGTTCCAAGCTTTTGGGGCTAGCACTTCGAAGCTGGTGCCGCCGGCTTTGTCTCTATTGAACACCGGGATTGAGAGTAGGTGGGAGTATTGGTTTCATTTTGGTCTATGGTTGGGCACTTCATGTATCCGTTCAGCTAGGTAGGAGGGGGCGGCCCTGGAGTGGCATCTGTGTGCGATAGTGAGGGCCTTGAACATTATGCGCTCTTTGATCGGGAGCCAGTGGGCATCTTTCCTGGCCTGAGAGATGTGTTCTCTTCTAAGGATGCTTAGAGCCAGTCTGAGCGCGTTATTTTGCGTGGTCTGCAATTTGTTGATTTTATTGGCAGATGTGCCTAGGAGTAGGACGTTACAATAATCCAACTTCACGCCAATGGTAGCTCTTGCTATGTTGAGGCAGTTTTTGGCGAGAGGTGAGTTTTTACTGCGTTGATAATTTTTGTTGTTTGAGCAGCAGATGATGAAATGGCGCTGTTGTCTTTCCATTGATAATGTGGAGTCCAAGTATACACCCAGGGTTTTTACTGCAGCAGAGGCTGTAATACCAGTGTTCTCAGTGCTGAACAAGCTGTATTTGTTGTCTAGTTTTTTTAGGAACTCTTTGAGGCCTACCAGAAGAATTTCTGTTTTTTCCCCATTTAAACATAGGCCATTTGCTGCCATCCAGGCCTGTATACAGGCATATGTCTGTTGGAGGGTGTTGAGGTCTTGCTCATAATCGCCTGATAGCAGGAGAAGAATTTGTGTCATCAGCATAGTTGGTGAAAGCTATTCCGAACTCTTCTAGGTTGATGAACAAGGGTAAAGTGAAGAGATTGTTGAGCGTGTGGGATGTGCAGGATCCTTGTAGGACCCCACACCCAATGGGGGTAGGGTGGCTGATGCGTGATCAGAAAAGACCCTCATGGCATGGCCCTCCAAGAAGGAAGTCATCCAGGTGGTTGCTTCCGGGAAGAAATGTGCAGTATCCGAAAGGTGTTTGCACAGGATCTTGTGGTACACCAAGTCAAAGGCGGCCGAGAGATCAAGGAGTAGGAGGAGTGAGGACTTGCCTTTATCCATGGATTCAAGTAGCTGATTCTTAAGATCAAGCAAGGCTGACTCTGTGCCGTGACGAGGACGGAAGCCAGATTGTCTTTTACCGAGGATGTTGTGTGCTTCCAGGTATGACTGGATCTGGAGATAAGCCGCCTTGTCCAGAATTTTCAGCAGAAACGGGACCCTGGTGATTGGACGGTAGTTGTTGGGCGAGTCAGGATCAAGGGTAGTTTTTTTTAGCAACGGGCGAACCCTGGCTTTCTTAAGGGAGGATGGGTCGGTATTCGAGGCGAAGGAAGCATTAATAAAGGTGGTGATAAAGGGGGCCAGAGCTGTCACACAGTCTTTAACTAGACTAGTCTTTGCTCTTCTTAAGCGCAACCTCTCTGATCCTTTGCCCCTCTTTATTTCTTACTTGCTTTCCTTTGTACTTTTTATCTTCAGGTTCTTCCTGCACCCCTTTCATCTATCGGTGTTCCTTTCCTATTGTCGTGCACATGTGCACCTTCCTTTACTTTACTTTTCTTTCTCTGTGTTGTGCCTCTTTCACGCTCCCCTCCTTCTGCCTTGCACACTTGCACCCGTCCTTTTCCTATCGTGCCTCTTGCACCCTGCTTTCACTCTTCCATGCACACCTGCAATTGTTTCCTCCGCTCTGGGTTGTTTGCACCCTTTTCTTTTACTCTGGACTTGGCTTTCACTTCTGCGCCACTAGTGTCCCTTTTCCTTCCTTCTGTGCCACTACCGCACTTTCTCCTTCTTTCCTCTTTCCTTGTTCCTTCTTTCTTTCTGGTCCTTGCTGCTTTACAAATCTTTTCTACCTTTACCGCTCCAGCCACCCGCACGCTCCTGAGTTTCTTTCTCTCTCATGCGAAACTCACTGGGTAGAGAACAGCTGGTGAGCGGTCTCTCCTGGTTGAGGTTAGGGTCTCACCACCTGTCCCCCAGACATCCTTGGGCCCGGCCTGCGGCCCATGGGAACAAGTAATTACACGGACACCGCCAGCCGGATACCGGCTGCCTCATTCCCGGCTCTCTGGAGATACGTATGCCTCCCCAGTTCGCTCATTCACCTGTGCCGAACCACACCTTTTTATCGTTCCAAGTGAAGTCAAGCAGAGTCAGGTGTAAATGATTAGTGTAGAGTGCCTGACTCTATTAGTATGACAATTCAATGGTAGTTGGTAATAGTAGGCCTCTCACTGCCTTCTCATGTTAACTATGGGGGAAATCATCATTGCTCTCGATCACCTCTTCCTCGTCCCCGTACTTGTTGAAAACAGGGAGGGGGAGTCAAGGTAAAATGGGAATTGGCATTTACAGGCTATATTATTACAAGGTTATTGGTAAAGGATAAGGTGATTCTCTTTGTATTAAATTACTCCCTATGTTACACACCCGGACATGCAAGCACAGGTCGGTACAACACTTCCCCTGATCAAAACTAGGAAAGGACAAAGAAGTGTTGAGATTGAGGTTATGCCTTTGGCTTACCTTGCTTTCCCCTTTTCCGGGGATTGTTCTGGGATGACCCGTTTTTTCTCTCTCTTGGGTTAGGGACAATGGGACCTGCATAACCCATAAAGGATTCTGGGATCTCTTCACCTATCCTGTTGCAATACCATATCTCTCCTAGTGTAGTCTCCTGAGTGCAACCCCAGACTCCCCTACCCAACTGATCCTCCCTCGCTTGTCCACCGCCAGCGATGGCCCTCCCAGGCAACCTGAATAGAGGATTCTCGGGGTCTAAATGGGAAAATACCCCTAGGTTTCTCACATAATTAAGATAGAATAAACTTTAAATTCAATTGACTGCCAAAATAAAAAGATGACTTTATGAAGACATCTAGGGTGGAGAAAGCTGGGTGTCTATGGTCTGTGTAGTTTTGGGAAGAGTAGTCGGATTAATAATGTTAATTTGTGTGAATCCCAGGGTCCTAACAAGATGCACAAACTCAAGCAACATATTTTATTAAATGACTCGTAAGACTGAATGCAACAGTTCCATCTGTAACTGACTTCTCAGCAAAAGCTATGTGGGGAGGAGACAACAAAGAAACACCATATGCCAAAAAGGTTATATGGCAGGAAGACAATGCAGTTGGTGCACAATAACATTGAATGGGTTGCGGAAAAACAGTTAACCAAAAAGCAGTATTGAAAAGTTGTGTCCAAATAAAGACAGAGTTTTAAAATAGAGATTGCATCAAAACCGTATTTTTGATATATCTATATATATATATATATATATATATATATTCACTGAAAAACTTTGTTAAAGGGACGTTATGGTTCCGGACCGCTTGCTCGCTCCCCCTGTTCCAGGTCCAACTGTAATAAGTCGGCCCCTTCCTGTGGAGAGGTTATCCTCTTCTGCCCCCCTTGCCACTCAAAGAGGAGGCCGAAGGGGAAGGTCCATTTGTACCCGATTCCTCGGTCCTTGAGACATGTTAATATGGCGTTCCTTTTGCCTGCGCTTAACCAGGGTGCTATTGGCTAGATCTTGGTATACCTCTATTCTGTGACCATCGTGATTTAGAGGTTCTTGCTGCCAGGCAGCCCTGTAAGCCGCTTCCTTCTGGGTGTATCTTGTAAAGGCGGCTAGCACATCTCTTGGTCTGGCATGTACCCCCTTGTTGATGCGGCCTACCCTGTGCACCCTGTCCAGTTCAACTGCCCCTGGGGCGGTTTCTCCCAACAACTCTGCAAAGATGCCCTGTAACGTGCCCTTCAGGTCTTTGTCCATGATTGTTTCCGGAAGCAATTTCAGGCGAATGTTGATTCTTCGGGACCTGTTCTCCATGTCCTCCATCCTCAGTTCTGCTGTGTCCATTCTTTCTATTGCTTCACTATTCACCACTGTTCCCTTATCCACTTCTTGCGGGCCTTTTTCTAAAATGTCCATTCTTTCTCCTAATTGACTCACCTCTTGCTTAATTTCTGCCATGGCCTGGTTGATATCTGACCTAACCAACTGGATCTGTTCTTGAAAAGTTTTGGCCAAGTTGCCTTCAAGGCCAGCATTTGCCTGTGGAGGTCCTGGCGCGACATCTGAGCGAGTGGGGCATCCTCTGACTGAAGACCTGGACCTGTCCCTTTTTCTTGGCAGCACCCCTGGTCCTCAATGTCCTCTCTTAGTTGCCACATTGTTGGGAGGGTCCCTGGGGCGTCTCCCTGCACCTGGCCCCCTTTAGTCTGCCTGCTTTTGTTTTTCGAGGCCATTTCTGTGTCTCTCCCATTTGCCTGTCCTTCCCCTGTGTCGTCTGGCCTTGCTTTCCTATACCCCAGTGCGGTACTCCCGTCTGGTGTCGTTGGGCCCTCTCTCCTTCTTCCCTTTCAAGTGTCCAAATACGAGAGTGATGTCTGGGTTTGGTCCACTGACTCACTTCCCTGGCGTCCTTCTTTGGTACGTGTGCCGCCATTCCCTTCCGCCCCTGGAGGTGTCTCTTTCTTCCCTTCCCGTGGATCTTATCCTGTCTCCTGTGTCCCCCATGTGGGTCTACCTTCCTCTTGTTCTAGTGCAGACCCTCGGCTCCAGCCCAGCCGGCTGCCCGCTCCCTTGTGGGGCCCATGGGGCCCGGTGCCTCTCCTCCTTCAGTTTATGCTGGGTGCGTGTGGCGCTCGTAGGTCGGCTCACCTGTGCGTAGTGGTGAGGAGGCATCACTGCTGTCTGGCTGCTGCGTTCCTTGTTCGGGAATGCTTCGGGAGACCCAGTGTGATCAGGGCTGTGTAACTTAAGGCATTCCCCCTGCCCTGCAATCCACTGACTTCTGTGATGGCTGCCCGACCCGATTGTAGGGCTGGGCTGTGCTCCAGGACATGGCTTCCTTGCCCAGCAGGGACCTGAGCACCCCGCCATCATTGGCTGCGTGATGCCAGCGACCGGAGGCAATGAGAGCCTATCTCACCTGCTGCTTCATTCACTGTTGCTTGCCTGCCCTCTCAGAGCCTCCTTCGAGGGTACCCTTTCAGTGTTGGTTGTGTCCATGCTCGACGGTGCTCGGGCGCACAGCAGTCATGTCCTACTCGGTGTATGGATCGGGCCGGGCTCTCCTACGGATGTAATTACCCGCTCTATACTCCTCGGGGGGCCTGTGAGCGAGGCCTGATCTCTGTCCCACTGCTCGCCTTTCAGAGTTGCTGCCGCCTGGTCTCACCGGACCGCTCCTCCCTGCGAGTTCTCGGGGGCGATTCCCCTCGGCTCACGACTGGTCCGCTTGCCTCCGATCTCACTTTTTCGGCACCTGCCTGGTGCCACTGTGCGCTGTTTTGAGGCTGCCACTCCGCTTCCCTCTCTTCTGCTCCTCCCTTCGGGGGACCGTTGTTGGCCTTTCCCCTCTCCTCCATCATGGCGCGGGCCTGTCGTCGTCCTTCTCCCCTCTCGGAGGATGGGGGCTCCGTTATTTTTTATTCTCTAAGCTGTAGCGGGATACGTACCCTGGGGTTCCACTCCTTTCTTTGCCCCGTTCGGAAGTTGTAGCCGGGTGGTGGGACCGCTTAACTCCGCTTTGGGGCTCAGGAGCGTCGTTGGCATGTCTAGTCTGTGCCGGCGGCCATCTTGGAATCCAATATTCTGACTGTCAGTGAACAAAACCACCTGGCCTAGATATGTCAGTGAACAAAAACAAGTGGGCCAGATTTGTGATGTCATTAGTGATGTCTTCAATGTCATTTGTGATGTCATCTTTGATGTTGTGGTTGTTAGTCTTAACAGTGCACGGTGGTGGCACAAGTTATGGTTGCTTAGCTTACCATAACTGGTGAATTTCTGAGGTTTTTCGATTTTACTTGTAACCATAATGTCCCTTAAAGTTTTTTCATTGAATTTCATATGGTTACGTTGCACTAGTAAAAACCTAACGTCCCTTTAACAATGTTTTTTCAGTGAATTTCATGGATTTTTACCAGTGCATTCTATTTTCCTACATGATGTGTCCGCAAACGCGTCTGCACTTCACAATCGGGTCTGTGCTTCGAGGACAGTTAATAACTGCATTTTCTACTGATCTACGAACTTTGAAGCTCAAAATGCACCCTTGCAAAGCTCCTACACCTATTCTTACTCATTATGCATTAACAATCCAGTACAAAGCACATACTTGGAAGAATATTAGCAAAACTGCTATTTATCTTAAAAATGGCATCAGCTATTTCCATCCCTCCTCCCCAAGAGCCACCACCACCACCAGCTGGAGGACCTACACAACAAAAAAAGCACAGTACTTCTAAAGACAATGAAGAGGACCAAGACGATGAGGTAGAAGAAGTGCCCACCTCTAGCACCGAGAGAGAATCATGGGTGGGGCAGTTCTTTATCACTGTTGAGAATATACCAAAGGCTAAAGCTACCAAAAGTGAAATGGACTGAGTACAACTTTGTAATTAGTCGAGGACTACCTGGACAGTACTCCTACGGGTCCACCTCCATGCGCCGCCACACCAAATCCAACCACTGCAATTTTCTCAGAAAGGTTGTTCATTTCTTAACACGTAGTAGGCTGTCTTCCTCCACCTCATCTTCCTCAACCAATACTGTAACCACACAGCCTACTTCTGTGGGACACAAAATCCCACCAGCTACCTTGCAAGCAATAAAAGAGGCTTTTGATCCTCAAAGAGAACAGTCCTCTGCATATACTGCAACACACCACTCTGCAGGGGGAAGCAATTTCAAAGTGCTTTTGAAGCTGTAATCAAGGAGCATGAGAAACACTGCCCCCTACCTTGGAAGTAACACACGCGCAACATCTTCCCCTGTCCACCTGCCCCTCGATATTAGTGCTTGGTGCCTCTTCCCTTATTTCCCTCCCCACCTTACGTTCTAACCTCTCCTGCACAAAAGAAATACATCAAAAAACAACAAAAGAAAGCTTCCTTTAGGAACCACCTTTCACAGTTAAAGAATACAACAACAAAACATCATATAGACTCCATCTACTTTACATTTCTCAGTAAAGAACATAGACTCAATAAGATTTTCCAACATTTCCATTAGCATGTCGTATAATGCTAATGGGAATAATGTGGCATTCATCCCTGGGATCTCGGGTGCTAAAATAAAAATGATTTTTCTTCCTACACCAGGACGCCTGCGGCGTTCCGCTGTAGGAAGGAAAATCCTTTTCCAAGATGGCCACCATGGAAAGGGAAGGCGAGGCTCTGTACAGAGGCCTCTTCACTTTCCATGCCAGCCTGCAGAAGGCAAAGAGAACCCTATGATCATATTACTGCAAGCACATTTCTTTCCCTTTTCAAACCTATCCCCACTTTCGAATAACTTTACCACATAGCCGGTCCCAGGTGGACACGGCCACTTTAACCCGATTAGTCGTCCCTCATGGTCATTGCCATTAGCCAGATTGTCCGGGTCATGACCTCATGCCATGACCCAGACAATTTGGCCACTGCCTGTGGCCACAGGCTATACCTCAGTCACCAAAGGTATATCACTATTTTTTGTATCTACATTATGACACGTGTCAAAAAATAAAACACGGGCACATTTGAAAAACCATGCTTTAAGGTCCTTACCAATGCTCCTTACACTAGTTTTCTGGAAATCCGCCCATATTTTATTTTTTCAAAAGTTTCAAAACCTATGTACATACAATAGTCATTTAACTTAGCCTCCACTTGTCAAAATCCATTCAGACTTTACACAAACATTCAAGGTTGGGCCTATAATCTTTCTGAAAACTATTGTCCACGTTCGTCAAACGGCAACAAAGTTATAAGCCATCTAGAAAATGCTCAAACCCCCCCTCTAATTTAGCCCCCTCTTGACAGAATCCCACCAACCATTGCAAAAACATTTATATCTACATTCAAAATCATTTTGCGAACCTTTGTGCAGATTCATCAGATGGCACCACATTTATAAGCCTTTACAATATTTTGGGACCCCTCCTCTAATTTTGTTCCCTCTTGACAAAACAGCTCCACATTTTCCAAAACCATTCAGTATCCGGTCTAGAATAAAATTCCAAAATGTCATGCAGTTCCATTGAGTGGCGCCAAAGTTATAGATGCCCCTGAACATCTGAAGTGTTCGTGAACATCACAGGACTGCACCGAACATCCATAATGTTCGCAGACTTTGGGGATGAAATACACCTGTTTTTTGGCTTCGTACGGCCATATCCCATCCCATCCTCATCACCCCTTACGTCCCCAGAGACTGTTTGACGAGTTTGACAAGTGGAATGTGGTGTTTTTTTAATAGGTTTTTGCCACACAGGCGGATGTCCGCAAAACCAACATTGCAGGCATTTCCAAAATTCTGACGCACTTCACGCTTTTCACCATCCAATCAGTGGGTGCGTCCGATGTCCGCGGACATCGTGTTGCCCTCTCGGACAATCGGGGGCCCATCCGCGGACCGAACATGGAAGTGAGTCAGTGGACCGAACCCAGATATCACAATTCTTTTTTTTTTTTTTTTTTTTTTTAAATTTTATATTTATTGGTTTTACAAATAACAGAAAAATGCAAACATTACTTAAACACAGTTGTACATCTCTCAGGAGGGCAAGTCGGGCACGAGATGCAAATCAGAACAAGATGCCAATAGTCTCATTGACGTGCGACAGTCCCAGTTACCTGAGTATGTTTCGTTGGCTGTTTGCCGTACTTCCCTCCCACCCTCCCCCCGCCCCCACTTGGTTTATTGTACATCACAAATACAATCCTCAAACATTAGTATCGGTATCGTGCAGTTGGCACAGGGCTAAGCATTGTAAGATGTTAGCGGCCGGGCTTAGGTGGCTCGTTTTTTGTATTTTGTATTGTCCTTTGGACGTGGCATCATTCGGTCGGGTTTTGAGGCTCCTCTGATTGGGAGGCAATAGGGGGTGAGATATACGTGTTCTTGAAGTCCATCCATAGGGTTTCACATTTCGCAGATTTATTGTGCAAGGAGGCGGTGATCGTTTCCATCACATAAATATTTGTAGCAATTTTGATCCACTCGGCCTTCCCTGGGATCAGGTGGGACTTCCATTTGGTCGCTATGAGGGCCCTTGCCGCCAACAACAGCTGGGGGGCCAGGCCTTTCACCCGGAGCCACTCTTCCTCATCTCTTTCAAGGCCAAACAAAACCAGGTGTGGGTCGGGTTCCCTGTGAATATCATCTATTTCCTTAATCCATCCCAAAACCTCAGTCCAGAACACCCTGATGTGCGGGCAGCTCCACCACATGTGCCAGTAGTTGGCATTTTCTCCACACCTCCTCCAGCATTTCGGGCTCATGGATTGGGACATTTTAGAGAGACGTAGTGGGTCATAATGCCATCTATGTAGGAGCTTTATTGCATGGAGTTTGTACTGGCTGGAGATGGAGGATTTGGGTGCGGCTTTGCACATCAGGTCCCAGTGGTCGGGGAGTATCTCTTCACCTAAGTCTTTTTCCCATCTGGCTTTGAGGGGTTCCGTGTTGCCACCTTCTGCTGCTAGGAGTGTTTGGTACATTACGGATATGAGGCCTTTCATTTCTGATCTGGAGTCCAGAGGTTTCTCAAAGGCGGTGAGGTCTCTTCTCAATTTTACTCTCCATTCAGGTTTTGTCAACACCCCTTTTAGCTGGATAAAGTGAAATGTCGATAAGGTACCTATCCCCAGCGCCGTTGTCAGGTCCGGTAGTGTAATGAACGAGTCTTTTCTCTGAAGTTGTCCTACTCTTTCAAGGCCCGCTTCATACCATGACTGGAATCGCTCCAGGTTCGGAATATGGTCATTTATGCCAGGAGACCATAGGTGACTGAGCGGGGATGGCCAGGTGGTGACTTCTCGCATCTCTTTCCCAGTGCGCCATATGCTCCATATAGTAGTCAATATTGGATGTTGTCTGATTTTCCTCTGTACCCGTTGGTATGGGGACCAAAGCCATTCTGCCACTGTGGCGGGGGACATATAGTGGTTATCCATCTGGACCCATTGCAGGTGTTTGTGGTCCCTAAGGTGTGGGATTAGGACGCGCAACTGGGCAGCTTTATAGTAATTCCTTAAGTCAGGAAGACCCACCCCTCCTTTTTCTGTGGGGAGAATAAGCGTGTTATACGAGACCCTCGGTCTCTTCCCCTGCCAGATGAACCGCAGCATGGTCCTCCGGACTTCGACAAAGAATTGTTTGTGTATCACGATCGGCAACATCTGGAAGGGGTATAGAAAGCGAGGGAGGCACACCATCTTGACGGCATTAATACGCCCCAGCCATGAGATCGTCAGTTTACTCCATTTCTCAAGGTCTCTTTCAAAGCTTCGGAGAAGCGGGGGGAAGTTGGCCTCGTAGAGGTCATCTAGGGTTCTAGTAATCTTTATACCTAGGTATTGTAATGTCACGTGTTCTATTTTAAGCCCAAGGGAGAGGAACTTTGCCTCATTTTCAACCGGGGTACCTTGGAGGGGGAAGAGGATGGACTTAGACATATTTACTTTGAATCCGGAGAACCAACCATATTCTTCTATTAGGGCTATGGCATGAGGGATTGAGGTCATAGGTCTGGTTAGATGAAGGAGGATGTCATCAGCGTACAACGCTGCTTTGTATTCAGTCTCTCCCAGCCGTATTCCCTCTATTCGGGGGTCGTCTCTGAGCTTTTGTGCCAGAGGTTCTAGGGAAAGTGCGAACAGGATCGCTGAGAGCGGGCATCCCTGTCTGGTTCCCCTTTGCAGTTCGAACCACCTGGAGTATTCTCCATTAACGAAGACTGACGCTTTGGGAGAAGCATATAGTGCTCGTATCCCATCACAGAATTTGGGTCCTATTCCTACTTTCTGGAGGACTGCACTCAGGAAGTCCCATTCCACTCTGTCGAAGGCCTTCTCGGCGTCAATCGAAAGGAGGGCCGGGTCGTCTGGAAGACTGTGTCCGGCGTGGACAAGGTGCAGAGTCTTACGCATGGTGTCAGCGCCCTGCCTGCCAAGAATGAATCCGACCTGGTCGGGATGGACTAGTTTGGGCATTAAAGTTTCTAGTCTGGCGGCCAATACCCTGGCATAGATCTTCGCGTCCAGGTTGAGGAGGGAAATGGGGCGATACGATCCACACAATTTGGGGTCTCTACCTTCTTTAGGGATGACAGATATGAGGGCTTTCTTAAAGGAATCTGGGGCGGTCCCAGAGCTCACTATCTCGTTAAAGAGTTCCGTGAGGAATGGTGACAATTGGTCGGCGAAGGTCTTATAGAAGCCGGCCGTGTAGCCATCTTCGCCCGGCGACTTTCCTAGTTTAAGTCGTTTGATTGCATCTCTCGTTTCGCTTTCAGTTATGGGACTATCAAGGAGTTCGGCTTCCGTTTGCGTTACTGTAGGGATGGTGATTGGGGACAGATAGGATGCTATGTCAGAATGAGCCGATAACAGCTCGGAGGTATAAAGATTTTCATAGAAGGTGGCAAAACGCTCGGGTATTGAGCAGGGTAGGTGAGTCGTGGGGCTAGTGGGCTCTGATATCTCCTTAACCCTGCGTTCCTCTCTCCGTTCTCTGAGCCTGGCAGCTAAGAGTGCATCGGCCTTGTCACCTTTTTCATAGTATGTCTGTTTCAGAAATTGCAATTTCCGCACCACCTGGCCATGTTCCACCAGTCGTAGTTCTTCCCTTTTGCGGTGGGCCATGTCCAGTTTGGTGGAGTCTATTTCTGTTTCATCTCTCAATTCGCTCTCCAGCTGGTGTATTTCACTGCGTAGCTTGTTTTCGACAATCCTCCGCTCTCTCTTTTTAGAGGAGCCCTCGCGTATTAGCACGCCTCTCCACGTAGCCTTCCCAGCTTCCCAGATCACTTGTTTGGAGACCTCTCCATTGTCATTTGTCCTGAAATATTCTTCAATCTCGGTCTCCAATTCTCCTCTGAACACCACATCAGTCCAAAGGGACTCGTTGCAGCGCCAAGATCCTCCGGCGACAGGCAGGTCAGCCCAATCGACGTCAGCCAGTACCATATCGTGGTCTGTCCACGTAATCGGGACTATATTGGAGTGGCTTGTGGACTTCGCAAGATCAGACGAGAGGAATATATAGTCTATGCGCGTGAATGTGCCATGAGGGTTCGAGTAGAAAGTGAAGCCCTTTTCGTCATGGTGTTGTGTTCTCCATACATCACGTAGGTCATACAACTCCATCAGGGCTGCGAATTCGGTGCGGGCCCCTCTGTGCTGGTTCCGCGTGTCGGGGTTACCTGGTCTCCAGTCTACAAATGGGTCCATCCACTGGTTGAAGTCACCTCCTAACACGAGATGGCCTGCAGTTTCCAGCACTATTTTGGGAATCGTTTTCCTGAGGAATGCGGTCTGTCCGGTATTGGGTGAATACACGGTGGCAATCGTGACCTGAATCCTTGCAATTTTCCCCACAATCAAGAGGGCTCGTCCGCTCACGTCGGACCAGGACTTCTCTAACTCAAACCCAACTCCTTTCTTAATGAGGATTCCAACTCCTCCTTTTCTAAGCGGGCCAGAGCCCCAAAATTCCGTGCCTCCCCTTGTCCCCAGAACTGTCCGCTCCTCACCCCTCGCAAATTTCGTCTCCTGTATGAGGAGAATGTCTATGCCAGACCTTCGGAATTCTCTATTTACCAGCGACCTCTTGGTAGGAGAGTTCAGTCCCTTCACATTGATCGACCCAATTCTGAGAAGGCCCTTGCCCTTGACCTTCTCATGTGATGCCATTGGTGGTTTGTAGACTGGAATCCTTCGCCACCAGAGTCCGGAAAGACCTGCTGGTACCCTGTGTCATCGCGTATACGACAACCTGAAGCGAGTGCAGTGATATTTGTACATTTCCCAAGTGTTCGTTACCTCTCTCCCCTTCTCTCGTGTCCCACCATAGTCGGTGGCGTTCGTTTGAGCGTAGGAACAGGGTATGCTGCGTCGGCAGCCGTTGACGGCGTCCGGAACGGACTAGGTGGAAACGTATGGTCCGTTGGCGGACCATCAGTGGGGATCGTCGTCCCACGGTCCCAATCAGATTTCCCATCGCTACTTAAGGGTGAGCCCCCATCTCCTTTCCCCCCCCCAAACATTTTACAGTTTCAACAACAGTGACAAAAAGCAAGAGAGAAATTTCAACGTTACGTGTGGTGCACTGGTCCCTCCGCGGAAGTTCGCATCACTTTTCGGTCCGGAGGGATGCCCCGCCAGCGGCGGCATCCATTCGGCGGGGTCCGCCATGTGACGATCTCCGCGGGAGACAGCGTTGCTTACTGTGGCTATGGCTGTGGTCGGTTCAAATTTCGCCTGGGTCCCTTGGCTCAGGCCTGCTCTGGTGTGTTGTTGGGACGCCTATATTTTCTTGATCCCTTTACCCTCTTGCGCCTAGGGCCCTGGAGTTCCCACTGCGTTCTCGGGCGTTCGCCGTCGTCACCCTCTTTGCTTCCCTGATTCGCTTCAAGGAGATCGGCGATACAATCTTTGATTTCTTCTTCGGAGCGTAGGATCAATCTCTTGCTGCCGTGTTCGAAGGTAAGCGAGAAAGGGTATCCCCATCTGTACCTTATGTTTTGGTCTTTCAGCCATTTCGTCAGGGGGCTGCAGAGACGTCTCAGGGCTAACGTCAGCGAAGACAAGTCTTGGAAGATGGTGATTTGCGCGCCTCCCATCGTGAGCGGGCCACCAGACCTGGCTTTTTCAAGAATTCTGGCTTTGTCTTGGTATCGGTGGAATTTGGCCAGTACTGAGCGTGGGCCACCAGGCGGTCCTCCAGCTCTGTGTATGCGCTCAGTCTTAGGTTCATCGATGTCTTCATCAGCTGTTAGTATTTTGATGATGTCGTGAATGGTGTCTCTGAGGTCTTTCTCAGTTTCACCATCACGTTCCGGAATGCCGAAAAAGCGAAGGTTATTTCTCCTTTCCCTGTTTTCTAGGTCATCCATCTTAAGCCTTGCCTCGACCTCCCTTTTTTCGATGTTGCGGATTCATACATCCATCTGAGTTTCAAGGATGTCAATTGAGGTCTGATTATTCTCCATGCTTTCCAATCGTTCCTCGAAGCTCTCCATTCTCTGGGTGATTTTGTCGATTTTGCCGCCAAGGTTGGCACTCATGTTTTTTATTTCGGACAATAGGGTGGCAATGTCTCCTTTGGTGGCCGCAGCACCTGCCTCCGTTGGGTCCGTGGCCATGGTGTCTATGGTCCAAGAGGGTGCGGGGGATGGTCCGTAGGCAAATTTGGCTAGTTTGTGGCGCGGGTCCATGCGCCGACTTCCGGGTTAGAGGAGGCACACGCCCCTGGATAGGGGGCCCTACCCTCTGGGAGGATGCACAGGTGGCAGGCTCAGTGTTATCGTTTGTTCTCGGCACTTCGTGTGATGTGGGGGGTCACGGGGTAGGGTGTTACTGCTATGCTCACCCCGAATTGGGGTCACTTGTGCGTTCTAGGCGGTCTCTGTTGAGGCCTTCCCTGCCGGATTACTGGGAGTCCGCTGCACGTAGAGCGCGACGTTTAGGCGGTGTTTGGTGTCCCCAACGCAGGATTCACATGGTCCAGAAGCGTGTCTAGGCGGGGGTTGCTCCGTATGTAGTGCTGGGCTAGCGGGTTATCCTTGTCCCTTCAGTGTGGCATTTGGCGCAGGGAGCGTATGGCAGGGCAGTCAGCAGTTATGGGCAATGATCATGTAAAGATCAGTCTTTTATGCAGACTGTGTTATGGGTTGTGTCCTTCCTGGATGTGGCGTCTCGCGGCCTTCCAGCCCCCGGGGGGGTCGTCCGCATCTCAGCAGCAAGGAGGGAGGGTCTGGGGCCGTGCGCCGTGATTCGGGGTTCACCGCCGGGATCTGGCGCAGCCCGGTGCGTAGAAACACCTCGCTACCCCCGGTGGCGCCGGGGGCAGCAGCACCAGTATGGGGGGTCCGGGTCCAGCAGGCAGCAGCTGCAGAGGTCGGCGCCCTGCTTTCTCTAAAGCGTGTCGTAGAAACACCTCGCTATCCCCGGTGGCGCCGGGGGCAGCAGCACCAGTATGGGGGGTCCGGGTCCAGCAGGCAGCAGCTGCAGAGGTCGGCGCCCTGCTTTCTCTAAAGCGTGTCCAGGAGCGTGTCCAGTTCCCGGGGCACAACTCCCCACACGCACCTCCAGCAGTGAGGAAGGTGCGCGTGTCATGCGGCGCCGCCGGGGCACGGGCGCTGGCGCCGCGGAGTCTCGCGGTGGGGGTCCTCACTTACCCCGTGCTCATATGCCGGTCCTGGGGGGTGTCACCTTTCTGCGGTCCCGCGGCTGGCCTTTTCCATAGGCCCGGGGTGCGAACCGTCGCCGGCAGAGAGGCCCGTCACAGAGGCCGTCGCGTTCGAGTCTCCTGTTATGCAGCTGGTGGGCGTTCCTGGAAACACCTCGTTCTCACTGAAAACGGGCCCGATTTTCGTCGGGTTTCGTCTCCGCGGCGGGGGGGTCTCCTCAGACCACGAGATTTCTCACTTTCGGAGTGGGGGGGGTCCGTTAGCGGGGGCTCATGCCGCTATTTTGGGACCATGGGGGCGGTGCTCACACGGAGAGGACGTTCATCCGTGCGCCCCCTGGTGGCCAGTCACAATTCTTTTTTTTTAACCTACTTTTGGCCCGTTTTTAAAAATCTACTGGACGGATTTACACCAAATTTACAAAAGCACACATTCGGGACCAAGCCGATGCTCCTGCAGAAAGATTGGTGAAAATCCGGCCAGCGGTTTGGGCTGTAGACATGAGCAAATGTCTATGGAAAAACCAGACATTTTGGGACCCACCCTACAACTTTGCCCCCCCCTTGACGAAACCTCCCCAAACCTCCCCAAAAGATTCTGACGGGACCATATATTTTCTTTGCAAACTTTGGTAAGGATTCGTCCAGGAAGGGCAAAGTTATAAGCTGCCCAAAAAGTGCTCTTCCAATGGGTTGAGCAACTTAACCATAACTACAGGGCCGCTACCGCAGGCCCTGTAATATGTTACATTTGGTTTTTCTATATGTCTCCCTGGCAAGCACTTGGGCTTCCCGTGCTTCAGTAGGGCTGAATTAATAGGGACACTGGTTCCTTGCGACTGTACCAAATATGGTACAGCGAAGACAGAAGTGACATAAGCATTTGGGTTTGATTCTTCTGAATATAACTAACTGGATCTTAAATATATGAAGCTTCACTGTGCAGGTGGTGTCTGGTAAAGCTTATGATTACTCTGCACTTCATTATAGTCGGATGGTTTTGATTGTTTCGGATGCTGGTTAGAGATGTCTTTGGCTCATTTGTGTGCATGTTCAAGAAGCCGATTCCTGGCTGTCACTCGGTAAAGGGTGTACATAAGCAGAGGATTATTTGGTTTGTGATTCACCCGCTTTTCAACACAGATACTGTTTCGCATATTTTGCTCAATTTCGTTTGTGAAGGAAGACTGGGTGGAAAAACGTATTTCATTAAAGATGCAAACATTTTTTCCAATAGTTAATATCTGTGTTTAAAGGGGAATAGTGTGTATGCAAATATGTATCTGTGTAATCAGGCACTTGTTAATTGACTCTCACCTGCAGGCAATAATCACATGAAGGAGGAAAACTATTCTGCAGCCGTTGATTGTTACAACCAAGCAGTGCAACTGGACCCTAACAATGCTGTTTACTATTGTAACAGGTAATCAAAGTCATTTAAAAGGGATCAAGGCTAATAACAGTGAGCACTTGAAGCACATAATGTGTGAGGTTCCATTTGTTTGTGGCTTGGTTTTGGCTTTAGAAGTGCTTTCCAGGGCCGGTGCAATAGTTTGTTTATGTATTTTGAAACTTATATAGTGCGCCGAGCCCGAAGGCCCGAAGATCTTACAATTCAAGCGTTGACATCTAGTAATAGTAAGGGTTGCCCTTATATTAGCACTGTTCTCTGTTGTGTTTTGCAGCATATGTCACAAAGCCGAGCAGGATTAACATCACACAGCTACACAAAAGTGGGAATTTAAATAGTTGCTTGTTAATGAAGACGGCCATTGTGCCCTGTCTTCTACTATTCCTATTGTATACACTATCAAAAATCGAAACAGAATTTAGAGGAAAGACCATGGATTGTGTTCTCCCGCAGATCCTTCATCTGATAGATATCCTTCTGGCGTCAGCTGCTCAGAAACATTTTTCACAGAGTGCGCAGTACATCAACCGTCGACTCCTTTTGACTTGACGGTGCCACTCCTCGACTGCGGACGTGACATCGGCTGTATATACGTCACTGCCCCCCGTACCTCTGCTCTGTTTTTCCATGCGCTCAGAACGTTGTCTTTTGGAACATTCTCTTTGTGAGAGAAAAAGGTTTTGTTTGAGGATTTGTTGAGATGTCGGGCCCTAAAGCTTCGGGGTTCAAACGTTGTTAGGACTATGGCTCAAATATGTCAATCACCGACCCGCATGGTATCTGCGTATGGTGTCTGGAGAGAGATCACGATGTAGAGCAGTGCAGTTCTGGGCAGCAGATGAATCCAAGTCTATCAAGTCTATCAGGAACGGTCGGCCTAGTTAGCACTGGGGTGGCCTCCGTTGAAGTTCCTGGCCTGTTCAGCCATCATGTCATCAGATGCCGAAGGCTCCAACCCTGAAAAGGAGGTCAGGCACCATAAGAAGGTGAAGAAGCATTCACATTCCCAAAGCGGTTCACGCCATTCGTCCTCATCCTCCTACAAAAAGAAGAGATGCCATTGGCACAAACACGACTCGTCCGTCCCAGCTCTGGGTCCCCAGAGGGAAGTGGGGGGTGGGGGGACATTCAAGGAGCAAATGCTCCAGCTTTTTCAAAAATCTGCAGCGGGTATGGCTCTGGTCTCGATGCCGAAGGCTAGTACGGCACCAGTTGCACCCAGAGGTTCCGGGCCATGGTGTCCATGTCAAATCTTATGCCTTCGTGCTCGACCACGACAACTCGAGCAACGTTCTTGAACACTACAAGGTCAATTTACGATAATGGGGACCAGGTTCCTTTAGACTTTGAGTCAATGATCGGGTAAGCTGGAACAGCTGATTTTATTTTTACATACAAGTGGATTTGCTAGCTTTAGCTAAAGGTTTGCACGAGGCAAGTGGACTTTATACCTACCTCCCCTGATCTTGATTTGTAACAGGCTCCTCCCTAGGGCCACCCTAATGCCCAGTACAGGAGAACTGTTGATAAGGTGGTCAAAGCCTTACATCTGGGCACCCAAGCCAAGCCCCTTGAGGCATATGGATTGACAGACACCCTGGATAAAGAGCCACAGACTGAGAGGGCATTACCATCTAATGTTGCTATCTCGGATCCCATTATCACACTGTGGCAGATACCACTGTGGCAGATGCGCCGGCTGTGGATGCTGACCTCATCAAAAAATACAAGACAGCTGGGGGAGATTTACCCTTCAAATCATCTCACCCTACGCCAGAAGGTCTGGTGGTCCAAGCCGCAAGAGTAAGCTCTAGTCTGGCCACATCCACCTCAAATCTTCCCACAGACAGGGAATCCAAAAGAACAGATGCCCTGGCCAAGCAGATCTTCCCCTCAAGGACCATTGCCCTGAAGGCAGTCAACACTTTCTGCACATTCACAAAGTATTCCCACGGATTGTGGCAGATCATAGCTGTAGCTGCAGAGCACCTCCCAGCTTGAGAGGTGAGAGATGGCTTTTTGAAAAAAGGAGGTGGCATGCCAAGCACTACAGGCAGGTCTGGACACTCCAGATTGCATAGGCCGCGCCATGGGTACATCCACGGTACTGCAGAGGTTGGCCTACCTCCACAGTTCTTCAGGGTTCTCACCTAATGTCCAAGCCAAACCTCTGGACATATAGCGTTGGATGGTGAACACCTGTTTGGCCCGAAAGCTGACACGTTTTTGGAAAAGTTCAAGGACTCCAAATTAGCTGCCAAGTCGCTAGGTCAATCTGTGCAGCAACCTGCCAAGCAATCCTTCAGTTTTTCTTCTAGGGTAGAGGTTACAGGTAGCCAGTCATAAAAATAAACAGGGGGGCTGGGGGGGGGGGGGTAACCCCCCATTCCATTTTATTTTTAGAAAAACATTCAAAAAAATGTTTTCGACATTTTTGCATTCGACTTTTTTGAATTCGACTTATTCACTATAAACCGAGGTTACAGACAGTGGGCCTCATCACGGGTCTGGTGGTTTCCCGGCAGTAATACTCCTGGGATGGTGCAGTATAAATAGCGCTACTGCTATTCGTTCCGGTGCTATTAGCGCCGGATCACGGGTAGCGTTTCAGCGGTTAGTGCCCATTCCCCTTTGGGGGGGTGCTAATCCCGCCGGCAGTAAATGCGCCGCCGGTAATAGCACCTAAAATGGTCAAAAACGGGCAGTAAGTGGCCATTTTTACCTCCAGCCTTATGCTGGAGGTAAAACTCCAACTTCCCGCCCAATTCATAATAGGGCCAGCCCTTAAAGGCATGGTCTAGTAAAAAATTTTATTTAAAAAATAGATAGGCAACATAAAAAAATACTAGCATTCTCTTTTTTTAAAACTTCCTATGTAAAATTTTGAGCTATTCAAGCTCAAAATTCGCAAAAGCAAGCACATGGGCGCATCCATTTTGTGAAATGGATGCCCTCCTGTGCTGGCTTTTGCTTTTGCGGCACTAATGAAGGAAAAGCCAGCCAGCTGTAGTAAACAAAAGCTACTGCTGGGTGGCTTTCCCTTCATTAGTGCTGTACGCGGAGGACGGGGACCGGAGACCAGAGCAGGAAAGCTGCAGCTGAATCTCGGTAAGTGCTATTTATTTAAAAAAAAAAAAATAAGCACTAGCTACGGTTTTTTTTCTAGGTTTTCCGGGCTGGAGGAGCCCAGAAAACTTAGAAATAAAACCGCAGCTTTAAAAACGTTGTTTTTATGTTTGTGGTCGCTTTTGAAGCGACCGCAAACATAAATACAACGCGGTTGTGTTGGAAAACGCTGCGGTTTTTCTTTCCGAGTTTCTCAGGCTCTTCCGAGACAGAGGAGCCTGAGAAACTTGGAAAGAAAAACCGCAGCGTTTTCCTACACAATAAAGTTGTATTTATGTTTGCGGTCTCTTCAAAAGCGACCGCAAACATAAATACAATGTTTTTAAAGCTCCTCCAGCCTGGAAAACTAGCTAGTGCTTTTTTTTTTTTAAATAGCACTTACCGAGATTCAGCTGCAGCTTTCCTGCTCTGGTCTCCTGTCCCTGTCCTCCGCGTACAGCACTAATGAAGGGAAAGCCACCCAGCGGTAGCTTTTGTTTACTACAGCTGGCTGGCTTTTCCTTCATTAGTGCCGCAAAAGCAAAAGCCAGCACAGGAGGGCATCCATTTCACAAAATGGATGCGCCCATGTGCTTGCTTTTGCGAATTTTGAGCTTGAATAGCTCAAAATTTTATATAGGAAGTTTTAAAAAAGAGAATGCTAGTATTTTTTTTTTTATGTTGCCCATCTATTTTTTAAATAAAATGTTTTACTAGACCATGCCTTTAAATGCGGCAGTAATAGCGTTGCCTCCGCCTTTAAGGGCTACCGCACAACTCAGTATGTCCTATTTGGCAGAAAGGCACAGATCATGCAAACCAGGCAAGGGAAGAGGTGTTTCTTGCGTCCCGGACGGGGCAGAGGGACCTCAGACAGACCACCCCTCCCTCCACAACAACCGGAACAGGAGTTGCAGGGGGAACTGAGGGCCCTGTTCTTACAGGGTGCCGTGGAAGAGATGCCACCCAAGCAGAGAGGATTGCGCCGGTACTCTTGCTTCTTTCTGTTACCCAAGAAAGGAGGAGGGCTCTGGCCCATACTGGACCTGAGGGCCGTGAACAAGTTCCTGAGGAAGGACAAGATCAGGATGGTGATATTGAGAGAAATTCTCCAGGCTCTACAACTCCAGGTCTGGTTGGTGTCTCTGGACCTTCAGGACGCTTATTTCCATGTGCTGATCCATCGGAAGCACAGGCAGTTTCTGATATTCATCATCAGGGACTCTCATTATCAGTTCAAGGTGCTCCTCTTTGGCTTAACCTCCACGCCCAAGCTGATGGCAGTGGTTGCTGCGCACTCACGAGATCCGGGGTTCATGTATTCCCATACCTGGACGGCTGGTTGATCCGAGGAAGGTCTCCGGAGAAGGTATCGACTTAGCTCGATGAACTCTACTCTCTGCTTCAAGGTATGGCTTCTCCCTGAATTTCTAGAGGTCCCACGTAACACCAAGGTAAAAGCTACAATTCATCGGAGCATTCGTGGACACATGGGTGGGAAAGGCTTTTCCCCCGAAGAAAGAGTTACCAGTGTCAGGAAAAGGGTCGCACTTTTCCAGAGCTGCAACAGTCTTCCCACAGCTTCCTTCCTCTGCCTCTTGGAGCGTTGCTTCCTGCATTTTCTTGGTGCCAGAGGCCAAATTGCAGATGCAATCTCTGGAGTGGCTGCTTAGGGATGAGGGGTCCCAGTACTTTGACTCCACATTAAGGACATTCGCGTTCTTTCTTGGTGGGCCACCAGAGAGAGCATGATGGCGTGGGAACCCTTTTTGCCACCATGGCCTCATTCCCTGGGGTCATGGATGCGTCCCTGTAAGGTTGGGGCGCTTACTGAGGGAATCTGTAGGAGAGTGATCTTTACTCACCAATGGAATGCCAGTGGTATATCAACAGACTGGAGTTGCAGGCGATCAGGTTAGGCCAAAAGGCCTTTGAGCTTTCCCTTAAGGAGAAGCATGTCCTCATGCTGACAGACAACACGCTGACCATGCACTACCTCAACAAGCAGGGGGGTGGGTACAGTCCCTGCCTCTATGCAGGGAGGCGCTACAGCTATGTTTCTGGTTGCTTGAGAACCAGATCTCTGCTTCGACTGCTCATCTGACGGGAGCGGAGAACAAGCGGGCGGATGCTCTATGCAGGCAGAGCATGGTCTCCCATGAGTGGAAAGTGTGCCAGGAGGTTCTTGAAGAGAGCTTTGCCCTTTGGATTATCCTGAAAGTAGATCCGTTTGCCATGAGGGCCAACGGGAAGTACAGACCGTTTTGCTCAAGGGAATTTCCAGCGATGGGTGCACTAGGGGACGTGTTACTGGTGGAGTGTGTCTTTGACCTCCATTATGTGTTTCCTCCAGTACCTGTCATCCCGTGGGTTCTCGGAAGGTTGCAGAGATTTCAAACAACCTTCATCTTGAACATGGTACTCAAGGTGAGGAGAACATGGTAGTCAGTGCTCCTGGACTTGACCATCTGCCCACATCTCCGACTGCCTTGGCGGCCGGACCTCCTTTCCCAGTCGGAAGGTCGGGTACTCATGCATGGCTCCTGAGAGGATGTGATATGATGACTAGGACTCTCAGAAGAAGTACTTGAGGTGTTGTTTGCTGCAAGCAGACCTTCTACGAGATCATTGTACTTGTGCAGATGGAAAATGTTTGAGACATGGTATAGGGAATGCATATTAGACCCTGTCGCTTACTGCACTGCAGTGATGGAGTTCCTTCTGTCACTGGCCTCATCAGGCCTTCAGATAGGCACAGTCAAGGGCTACTTGACAGCTTTGTCTGTGTTCAACAGGTTACGGAATCAGGGATCCTTCTTCACGGTTCCGGTAATGACCCAATTTCTAAAAGCTGCAAATAGGTTCCCGCCTATTCCGTTTCTGGTTCCAGACTGGGACCTCAATTTGGTACTAAACGTTTGGATGGTGGCTCTGTTTGAGCAAATTCATTTGTGTTCTGTCAGGTTACTTACCCTAAAAACAGCTTTCCTGGTGGCAATCACATCAGCAAGTCTTGTGCGTCACTCCACACGTTTACTAAACATTACTACTTAGATGTGGCATGCGGTTCTGGCGTTCAATAAGTGCTGTGTTGCAGAGCCTCCTATTATGCTGGCTTTCCCCCGTATCTGCACTCTGTACTGCTTAGGGAGTCTATCAGATGAGGAATATGCAGGAGAATTCAATCCATTGAAGTAGAATTTACCAGTAATGTTGTTTCTATGGATTCTTCACCCGCAGATTCCTGATCACCCTCCCATCCTGCCCCTCTGAGAAAGTGGTACATTGCCAATTCTGGGTTGTTCACTGCTGAAAGAGAAGGTTGTAGAGAAGCAGATGTACAGGTCACTCATGGAGCCCACCCCCTCACCTCCATCATATTGGAAAAGCAGCAAGAAAACACTGTGCATGACACCTGGTATTGTCCCAACACCGCATCGAAGATAAGAAAGACGTTATGCGCTCATACAACTGTACCGAATGTACCCTTGAACTGAAGTGGTAGAAAGAAGTCTGCGGACAGCACAGGACATAGAAGAACTATTTTTTATTTTTTAAATTTATTTATTGAATTTAGTTTGATAAGAAAAACAAACTTTTTTGTCACAACTTTCATCATTATTTACATCTTCTAGAAAGAAAGAGAGCAAAGACACGGAGAAAGATAAGGGAAAACACCACAGACGAACTTTGTCCTCTCCTGTTAATCAAAAAGTCATAGTCGTCTGATTCTTGAATCTCGTTTCCCTTCCTCTTTGCATTTGCCTTAAACTCAAATCTCACATTTCAGGATTATGTCCTTATCCACCTGTGACAAACCACTCTGTTGAACGTGGAAGGATCATGTCGACGAAGTTGATGATTGCACATGTTAGGTTGGCGTTTATCCCCGATATTGCATAGCTCCACCAATCAGCCATATTTCCGTTCTTTGGAGCAAAACGCACTAAGTGCAGCGAACGCTGGTTGGCAATATTAGTGCATTCAATTATCAAGTGCTTTATTGATTCTGTTTCTGTTTGACAGAAACGACAGATGTCACTCTTCGTCGCCGAATCCTTTCTTTTCATCAGAATCTCTCGTGTGTGATACAAATTAAGACGCATTCTCAGGAACTGATTTCGGTGGTATTGCGACGGAAATTTGGTGAGATATTTTGGTAGTTCTCCTACTTTTTGTGAGGACATTCCGAAGTCTACTGCTGTCGACAATGAAGCTCTTGTATTGAGGTTGGTTATCCAATCCCATTGACTGAACTTTACCTTCGCCAGTTGTGGAATTTGAAGCACTAGTGACATGTTTACATCTGCCGCTGCTAAAATTGACAACAGTTTCTCTTACCATCTATTTAGCAAAGAATCTGAAGGGTCAATGCTTTTATTATTTAGAATTAGGTAGGGTTTTGCTCCAGGTGTTAATCTAATTTTTCGTAGCAAAGTTATGGATTTCCACAGTACTGAGGCATATAAAGAGTTGAGTCCCAGCTCATGTCGGATTGCCACCATTGAGAGACACTGTGGTAAATTGAGTACTTTACGCCAAAATGTGCATTCTAGTTGGGTCCAAAATTTGGTATCAATGTTCCAGCATGCTTCACTCCCAAAACATACTATTGGAGTCTTTTTGTGGGTATAGAAAGTAATTACCGGCTCTAGGGAAAACTTCCCATATTTTGCATGCAATTTTGCTCCTTGTAGTGCAAGAATTTTCATACGAGACAACAACTCATTTGTCCAACTCTACTCACTTATCGAGTTATTGAATACGACCCCCAGATAGCGAATTGAGTCCGATTTGGACAGGGCTTCATTATTCACTTTCCACGTGAATACTTTATTCTTAGTGTTCGTTTTTGGACCCAATGCAATGACTTGAGACTTCTTCACGTTTATCGACATCTGATTGTCTGATAAGTATGTTTGAAGACGAGACAGCAATCTTTGCAAGCCAATTTCTGTGCTATCTAATAGTACCACATCGTCTGCGTAAATTACGTGGCTTAGATGAATTCCATTGACTTTCGGGGGGGAAAAGACTTTCTTTGTGCTAGTGCTAGTGGAAGATCTGCTATGAATAGTTTGAATAGTAAAGCAAATTACAGCCTTGTTTCACTCCCTTTGTCGTTTGTATTGCTTCTGTTAGGGATCCTTCTGCGTTTAAACACACTCAATACTCGTTTTTGCGTATAATGCCATTATTGGAGCCAAGAGCTGGTTTGGGCAGCCCCAGTCTTTTAGTTTTTTCCAAAAGAGCTGGCGGTTTATGCTGTCGAATGCTTGTTTTAAATCGACAAATGCTAAAAACAGCCTTTTCTTCTGTTTTAATGCATTCAGTTTAGCCAAGTTTAGTAGCACTAGATTTAGTTCCACTCCAACCCCTTTTGTAAAGCCTGTTTGTCTGTTGTCAGATAAATGAGCGTCTTCCGCCCATCTCGCAATTTTCTTTTGGAGTAAGGTAGCAAATATTTTCCCCATGGTATCTAACAATGCAATGGGTCTGTAATGCTCCGGTTCGTCGCGGTTACCCTTTTTGAAAATTGGTACCACCACCGCATTATTCCATGAGCCTGGGATCTTCTTTGTCGAAGCTATGTGCTCGAATAGTACTTTAATAAACTGTGCCCAGTTTTCTTTATTTGCCTTTAGCATGTGATTTGAGATACCGTCTGGTCCAGCGGCTCTTGAAGTTGTCAGTTTCTGGATCGCAAGTTCAATGTCCTCGATTGTTTCGATCACATTCCAACAACTTGCATGTACTATCGGGTCAGCTAGGTTGTTGGCATCATACTTGTTAAAGACTGAGTAGTGCTTTACCCAGCTAGCAGCATTCACTCCATTTGATAGTGTACTCATCTGGTTTACCTTACCCGAATGAATGATTTGCCAGATGTTCCGACTATCCTTTTGGATCAGAAGGTGAAGCATCAATTCCGCTTGCTCCTGTGCTCGTATACAGTTGAAAGATTTCAGCCAATTACGGAATCGCTGACGTCTTTCTATAATCAGCTGTTTTGAGTTTTTCCCAGCTACTTTCTTTAATTGCCTCAGATCTTTTTGTAGCAGTTTTTTTGCATCATATAGTATCGGGCTAAAAGGATGCTTGTTCAAGGTGCATCTTCCCTTAGACTTGTTAGTGCACTTGAATCTCTTTAGTAGAGCTACATATTCTACTTGCTTGTTCCACTTCTGAATATGGGCATAGTCGGTTGTCAAAGTATCAATCTGCTTGGTATTTATTCATAGTCGATTCTGGCCATTGTTGATGCTTAATGGGAATAAGTAGTTTAGATGCTGCTTTTTATATGGATTCTCCCACGATAGTACTAAAGGGTTGCGATTGCTTTTACTTGACTTCCTTATCGAGAGATTTGAGATGTAAAATTGAAGATTTTCCGAGGCCCAAATATAGTCAAGGGTTTTTGAGTTTCACCTGGATGCCACGTGTCCGCTGCAGGAATATCACCACTGGTAGAACCATTCAACATTGCACAATGTCGCAGCATTAGTTGATACTCCCATTTAGTACCTCGGTCTGCGGTATCTGATGGAATTTTGCACGTCTCACATGGATTTCGTCTTTTTGATTTCGCGAACCAGGTGAAGTTTAGATCTCCACACACTATTATAAATGGATCAACAAAGGCTGCATGGCATTTGTCTATTTCAGTTGTTAGTGAGTCTATAAACTCCGACTCCGCAATCATCGCAGGATTCCAATACGTGTTTATTAGCAGTAATTGTTGTTTACATGGTTTAACATCATGGACATCTACGATGGTTTCCAGGGTGAGGGCCTGGATAAACAAGTTCGAGTTTTGGCTATTTAACACTTCCCACCCGGAAGAATTCTTTACCATCGTTATTAAACCATGTTTGGACGTCCGTTTTCTGTTTTTACCTGCCGCATTTAGATGTACTGTATATCCGTCACATGATGGTATCTCACGTAGCCACGTTTCTTGTAAGCAGATAAAGGTGCTTTTTAGGTCTTCAGTGTCACCATCTTGAAATAGGTGGGCAAATCCACGGGTATTCCAAGATGTTAGTAGTTGGGTCATACCTTCTGACCCTATCTGATCCTAAACATGGATCTCTGAAACTTGTGATTCAGTTTGCTGTGCAGATTGTCGTTTCATCTGTTTCCATAGCACATCTCTTTTGAGGTTGTTTGTGGATCCCTTCTGCTTGTGCTTATGTGGATCATCAGCCGCAGCTTGTTGGTCATCACATGTTGTGAGTTCAAACCCAAAAAACAGTAGATCTTCTTTTGCCTCTAAGAGTGGTCTGGCTAGATTCTTTGATTTCATGTGAAGTACAACCCAGTCAGACCTTACTTCGGATTTATATTCGACAATTGCTATGTCGTCTGATCTTATAGTGCGTAATGTTGGAACGTGGTGTAGGAGCCTCATTACGTTAGCTCTGTTTAGATTTACGTCGCTGTTGTCTTCTAGTATATTTTCCAATTCTAATCTCCACCAACCGGGTCTTTCTTGTGATTGCGGTTCAGACTTGTCACCTGCTCTTTGTTGCTTTTGTTTTTTAGATTGGGCTGTAGTACATTTTGGATTGAGCTTTATTGGAACACTTTCCACTGCTGGCTGCAGTTTTCTGGTTGCATTATGACGAGCATCTGCAGAGGTGGCGTGACTCTTCACATTCGCTGATGATCGCACTTCTTGTTGTCTCTGCGGATAGCGACTCAACCACATGTTTTTTCTTGTATAGTCGTTATCAGACTTTTCCTTTCTTGATGTTTCACACTCATCCCCCGCGGTTGTTGTCTTTTCACAATTGGCATCTTCTTCGATTGTGTAGGTTGATAGATCACATAGATCTATAGAGTTTGTATCCGGGTCATCGGTGGACATTGTATCTTATCGTGAACGTTTTGAAGCACAATGTTGACTTTCCTCTGTTGCCTTCGGCATGGTTAATAGGGAGTTTGTGATCTTGCTTTGTTTTTCTGTTGTCAAGGTCACTTTGATGCCTCTCGTGCTTTCTAATCTAGTGGGCGTTGTCCAGTTTCGTATGAACTTTTTTGCACCATTTGTACGAGGGCGTTCAGAAGCTGGTCCCTTGCCTTTCGTTTGTATCACTTTTGCTGGTTTGCCCTTTTGCGGTACTGACTTAACCATTGATGAATTTATTGATTTTGCCGGGCCAGAGAAAATCCCAAAAGAAGCAATTTGGTCGTCTGCTGTGGCCGGGTCCTTTTGCTTCGACTGCGTGGCAACTTCATCCTTGTTTGGAGCTTTGCTTTTCTGTGTGGTCGATGCGCTGTTAGGGGCCACCTCTTCCTGTTGTAATTCAGGTAGAGTGTTGGCACTCACTGCTATGGCAGCCGCGCACCATTTCATTATTGGTGCTTTGTCTGTTGCTCCTGCCTCAAAGGTTATAACTGTTAAATCGGTGCTCTCCTTTCTTTCATGCACCTTTTTTGAAGTCGTTACAACTTTAGTGGTACCACCATTTGATGAATATACTGATGTTTTCTTTGATTGGTTGGCCAATTCTGGGTTGCTACGGTCTTGCTGACAATTGCATCTGGTTCTCTCATAGCCACTTAACGGTTGTACCGCAACATTGTGCCTGATCCACTTCGTACACTCTATAATTGCTTCAGCAAGTTCAACTTTTTCATGGGCCTCGCGTTTGGTTATTTCATTGAGGCGCGAGTGCCATTGTCGTGAAGTTGCTGCTTTCAAGTCGATTAATTAGGTGCTCATTTAGTTTTTCCATTGCTAAGACTTTCCTGTTCAAGGTTGCAAGAACCTAGTTCGGGTCTCGCAGTGCATCATTCACTGATTCATACAGTTTCATAAACGGCATTAGAGCGATGGAGGTAGCCGCTAAATCGTTGTTGTGAATCTGAATACCCGCGGCTATGGAAATATTTCCTTTGGAATTTGCCGTCTCTTCAGCTTGGTTATTAGCAATCTGCTTGAAACCGTTAGAGCTTGGCGTTAGGGATTCTCCCCCTGTCATGGATTCTTCAGCAGTTGTCATTGCAACATTACTGCCGTTAGTTTCATGACTTCCTTCCGAAGTATCAAGGTTAATAGGTCGTACTGTAATCGACAAGTTTTGTAGATCGATAGCTTTATTGCTCACACTTGTCGATTCTTTTGTCAGGGTGCTCACGTTATGTCTGTTTCTGAGTTTCATATCCTTTTTGTTGACAAAGCTTTCACTTAGGCGCTCTCTCATCAAAAGAAAGTCAGCCTTTAGCCTTTCGGTAAGACGCACTTCGCGGCCCGCAACATCAAAGTTTGTCGTGACATTTGCCCGGCATTCAGCTTTGTCCTGGGTAAGGAGGAGATCGCCAAACTTGCGGGTGCCGTTCTTTTCTTTTCGTCTTTCGAAAGACTTTCACTGTCTGAGTTAATAGCTCTTGAATCGATGGCTAAAACTTGAGTATTAAAACCATCAGTCTTTTTTTGCTGGATTTGCGAATGCAGTTGCTCATGCGTATCCTCATTCGCAACTTGTATCGAGTGGACTCGCTCAGTTGATTTCCGTTCCTCTAGTGTTTTGCAGTTTCTCTGAAGGTCTTCGACTGCACTCGCCTGATTCTGCTGCCGATTAAGGCTCACATGCGGGGCCAACGAGGGCAACACCTCGTCAGAGGGAGACCTTATCGCTAGTAGATCTGCATCAGTAATGTCAAAGGAGAAAGTGGTCTCTGAGGCATCTAAGTATACCGTGGATGGCGGCGGTGTACTTTTTTCTTGATTTACTTGATTTTCTGGTAAATGTACACAAACATCTAGTCTTTTACGTTGCCTCAACAGCTGGTCACTTGCTACGGGTAGAGGAATTGGGGTCACTATTGCCATACATGACAACACTGGCACTAGGTCTGATCCCGTTACTACTCCCTGCAAGTGTTTTTCACTTTTCGACGGCAACGTCGCTTCACTCGGCATGATCGATGTAGGAACAGCAATACACGCTTGCTCAACATAAGTTTGTTGCTCCGCAATTGCAACAGTCACAGCGGCTGGCAAACAGTCATCGCTTATAACGGTCTCCAGGTGCTTCATGCTAGAGGGGGAAGCATCTACCGGCACACACAAAACGCTTACCTTTGGCTTGGATGAGATTTTAGATTGCAGCCGCCGTGGCCGGTTTTTACATGTGTGGGCCGACCCCCGTTAGAGACCCTTCAATGTCATTGGGCACAGGTTCCATGTGTCGTCCTGTGGCGTCCAGGGGCGGAGTGGGCTGACTGGAACTCAGCACCGAACTCCGCTCCGCGCCGGAAGTTCGTTTTTATAGTTGAGTTGCAAGTTTAAAGGTACACCGTCCAAATTTCGTCACTGCAGCTCCTCTCTGGGAAGAAAAGAAAACAGGTCTGGGCTCACTGGAACTCCGCTTCGCGCCGGAAGTTTGTTTTTATAGCTGAGTTGCAAGTTTAAAGGTACACCGTACAAATCTCGTTGCTGCAGCTCCTCTAATAGGGAAAGAGATGCCCCAAAGAGTCAGGAGACAAGTGCAGCACACTAGAGGAACTATTAGTAAAGTCTGACAGGGGTAAAGTGACGTCATGAAAAGAAAACACGATGGCGCACTGAGACAATATAAGAATTCTTCAAGAATGAAGATGTGACTGAAGTAACAAAGTAAACGTACATGTGGATACGGAGAAATCGTATATACTAAGAAAATAAGTGAGAAGAGATGCAGTAGATGTGTATACGCAGGAACGCAAGGTGGATGAGACGTATAGACGCTTTCTACAGTAGAAAATATAACACCGGCAAAGCAGCCATGATGACAAAATGGGCGTCGGCTTCGTATAATAGTAAGCTAAAAACCCCAAGGAGAGAGACCAAGGCTGTAGAGCTAACGGGCACTGAAATACAAATTTGTGCCAGAACAAAGAATATTTGTTTGGCTTGGACCAAGGATGCCACAGCAAGAGCAGGGTACAAAAGGAGTTGAAGAGTAAAAGCTATGTAGGTAAGGCAACTTTCTCTTAGATTAAGCAAAGGAGTAAACATCTGTGAATGCCAAGAATTGATCAAATTAAAAATGCAGACCGCATATGCAAGAGTCTCCAGAAGCCAAGAAGAGCAATAGCACCCAGTATAATTGAATCAAATAGCAGCAAATAAGAGGACAAAATGGACAAATCATGGGGCTTCATTACAAGTCCGGCAGTAGCCGTGCCGGAAAATCCGGCAGGCTGCCGCCTGACTGGTGATTCCATTCCGCCTCCGTGATTGCCAGAATCACCGGGGCATTACAACCCCGGTGACCCGGTAATTCTGGAGGCGGAATTCTGTTGAGCCCCATTACCATGGAGTCCCATAGGACTCCATTGGGATGGGGACCATGGAAACACTGGTTCCGTCTATGGCAGAGCCGGTGTTTCCATGTCCGCCTGCAGGCGGGTGGTGGTACTTCCGCCAGGTCAGACCTGGCGGGAGTGACACCTCCCGCCTGCAGGACTCAGAATTAGCCGGTCCGGAAACAACGGTGTCGGCGGATTTACCACCATCGTTGTTTCTGGACCGGCTGACTTGTAATGAGGCCCATGGTCTCTTTGCATGGAGCAAAAACAGAAAACCAGGCCTATTCAGGCTCAAGACGAAGATAGCAATGTACCTTCACTCCCGTTAAAGTTCCAGAGAAGAGAACAGTCAACAAGGTCATCTACAAAGAAGAGGCTGTGGCTTTGGGCCTAACTGATGAGAGATGGTAGGCTAATTGGCCAAGTGGGCAGGTGTCCGACATTGTTCCCCCACCTGGGTTTTATTTTGCTTACTTGCTGCTAACAAGCCAAATGTCCAAGGTTGGAAGAGGGTTCCAACCAATCAGTATGGCCTATTTGATGATGGACTATACATAGTTGTAGAAGCCAATCCGCTGCTATTATTCTACTATTATATGTATTATACATAGTTTGAGGTTGTTCCAGGCATGCCTACTTGATAAGGGGCAGCAAATGAAGTTACTAACACTTAAATAAGCTATAGTTATATATGTTCCCTTAACGTATGGCTCTGCCCGATAGGTTTTACTATTTCCCACATAGGATGACATCATAGCTGACGTATATTGAATTATAAAGTCTTTGTTTGAGTGAAATGTTTTCGAGAGTGTGTGAGCTACAACTTGTTATGCTTGCCCGATTTCCCTACTTTATTGAACTGATAATAAAGTAGTACTTTGCCATATTCTTTGATTCTGTCCAGTTATTTGGGCCTGAAATCAGTTATTGTGGTAATCCTGTCCAGCACTTGATATGCTCCAGGTGCTACTGCACAAGGTGTTAGGCATGTTTTGTGTCTTTTACATTGGCCACTGTCAGCCGGTTGTTTTCAGTACAGTGTCTTTTCCTCACACACACACACACACACATACTCCGCGGCTCCTGAGCTTGGGAGAAAATGTTGGGGAACTGAGGGATGGGGGCGCAGTGACATAATATATTTACGGCCAATGTCATATCCGCAGTCGAGGAGTGGCATGGTTGAGTCAAGAGTCGGTGGCCAATGTTGAGTCGTACTGCGCCCCCTGTCGAAAGTATTTCAGAACTGCTGATGCTGGAAGGATATCTATCAGATGAGGAATCTGCGGAAGAAGAATCCATAGAAAGAATATTACTGGTAAGTAGTTTCTCCTTCTTGCTCAAGCAACATTCTGATATCACATTCCCTTACAAATTAAAATATTCTGAATTCATTAGATCGCCTATGACCTGGGCAACTGGCTACAAAGCTCTGTCTCAATATTAATTAATGATTGCAAAGTTTTGGGTTGGCATGTAACTAAACTGGGATAAAACATTTTAACACCACACCACTCCACACCACTCTATTACTCCACTTTGGTTAATGCTGACATCTTTCAAGGACTTGTGACACAGTTCTTGTTGAAGGACGGACCCCTTTATGAAAAAACTCAAGCTTAAAAACTAGAATTCTGTAATTAATTTTGTTCTCCTGTGATTCCATCAAATTATCACATTAGACCAGGCAAAAAGATGTAAACCTTTAATGAAACAGTATGTCAGCTGGTCTGGATTTTGCAACTTAGTTTGGTCGCATTTCTTTCAATCTCGGTGCAATAGATGGCTAGAATTCGCAGCAAGTCTGTCTCTTTATCAGAGGTGTCTGGGAGATGGGACTTGAATTACCAGTTTGCAATTGCCCCCCAAAGCAAGTGCGAAATGATACAAAGTCTGCATTCAGATGTTTTCTTCCATTCCTGTAAAGGGCAGAAAAATGTATTGTTTGAAGTGTCAGGGACATCTTAATATACAAGTGTTAGTTTATTTATTACAGGATAACCAGACCAGCAGACCCGTGGAGGTGATCAGTCAGTAGGGTGAAGTATGTTCCAGATAAACAATAACAGCAACATATAACAGCCCACTTGCTAGCTAGATACTCATGTTCGATGTTGGAATAACAGGTCTGATGGAGGAACCATTTCCAGATATTATACAAAACTGTCTTCTCTCCATCTCAGGTTTAGGATAGGATGGCACACAGACCTATCCTTCTGGCAACATTGTGTAAAGTAAAGGGCTCTTTGAAATCTAAACTGTGTTTTGTGGAAATCAAACATGACTGATACATTGTTTAACCTTTATCTAGCCAAAATGATAAAACGATTAGAAAATAAGGCTAACTGCCCAGTTTAATTTTAGAACACAATGGTCACTACATTACTCTATGCTAACGACCTAGTTATTGTCGACCACACATTCAACGGCATGAGAAATGTGTTAGAAGAACTTGGACGCTTTGCTAACGAATATTCTCTTACCATCAATCTAAAAAAGACGCAAATAATGTTGTTCTCTGCAAAAAAAGTCAATAAACCCAAAATGGTTGTTTCCTGGGGCATATCGAATATACAGATTATCAATAGTAAATCTGACTACAGTCCACTTATTGAAAGCAAAACTCGACGTGCTATGCAAATTACGATGCTTGTGCAGAGTATTGTAATCAATTATGCTGGGCACTCCCTTAAAGGGATTTTTATGCTTTATAGGCGGTGGCTGGTTCCTGTGGTAGCCTATGGTTTAGAGGCTTTATCCATTAAAAATCTTTCCTGGTTTGATAAAATAAGGTTTTTTAGGCAAACCATTATGAGATTACCTCCCTCCTGCCACATCCAATACATTAGGGCTGAATGTGGGCTACTATAATTAAAATCTTTTGTTTTACACCAAAGAGGTATTTTGCCATTCAAACCTATCTGTCATCCGGAAAGCCATATGCTCTGAATTATCGGAGCTAATGTTTTCAAATTGAAGAAGCTTAACTGTCTAAACATCTATGACACAGCCTGTTGTGAATTATGTACTGATTAAGGCTGATCAATGGATTGTGCCCGCTGTGGCAAATATCAATCCGTTATATATTTGCCTTTGTGGAAAAACTAAATAGAAAAGATTGGGAGAATAACTTCAATCGCATGAGCGAACTTCATAATTATAGGCATATTGAAGGAATGGTGCATAATTTCTTTCAGCCACAAACTTATTTGATACACTGTCCTGACCCATTGGTATGGAAATTCCGTTTACTTATGATAACGAATCAACTGCCAGTAAGGGCAACTTATGGGGCACAATGGAAATTATCCCAAACCCAATGTTATTGTCATGTATTGTCGTATATGTAAAGTGATAGATAATCATGAAACACTAAGTGCTGACTTGTTGCCTGAAACTAGCAAATCAATGTATGATCAATTATGGGCATTATGTGCAAAATTATATGTCTATCCAAGTTGACGATTTCTGGCATTTTTGCCTGAACACTTCTGAATCTATGCACATTGCACTTTATAGAGTCTGGTTTGAACTTGTAATAACCTTTGAATTACTGTAATGTACTGACATTTGCTGGAATAGTTTAATAACTGTCTAGAATGAATGAATTTGCTGACTAATTGCGTACACAAAATCAACATCGACTAAGATCAGTGTAGATCGATTGTTTGATAGGTCTGTTTAAGAGCGACGGGCAGATATATAGGAAATTATTGTATTCATTGTGTTTAATTGTATTTTATTGTAGTCTGTGTCTAGATTATGGATGGTTTAACCACGGTCTAAATTAAGACAAACATATTGTACTGTATTTGTAATTGTAATTATATTTGTGAGCTAATGTCTTATTTAATTGTTATGTGATATGTTTTTTATGTAAAAGGTATTTGTAACAGTTGTATACGTTCTTCGAACTAAAGACAACTATAACAATAAAATAAAATAAAATTGGCTATCAAAATAACTTGTCACAATGGTACTAATCAATCTGTATTGGAACCCCTCTAGAATTGATGCTTTCAAGTCCATGCAGGCACTGACACTCATCTTAGGCTCCTGGTTTATCGTCTCTAACAGTGATATATTAGTGGCAGGAGATTATAATGCAGATTGTGTAACTAACTTCTTCATGCCCTCCCAAAGCATCCCAAAACAAAGACTCCAAGATACGAGGAAAAGACATTTTAGACTTTATGCAATTTTGGGGACTTCAAATGGCCAATGGTCAACTAGGTAATGATATTCCAGCACAGCCTACTTGATCAAGGAGCACACATAATTCTATAATTATGTGTTTCTATCCAAGGCACTTTTTGAGAATTGTTTATCATTTGAGGTTTCCCTCTTGAAGATGGTGACCATGCCCTGCTTCACATCACGATAAACCTAAACTTGTCAAAGAACAGATCCTTTTCTACCTATACTTCATTCGAGATAAACTCCCAGTAAAACTGAATATTCTGGGCTCCAGTGAAGGCATCATGAAGTAAGACACAGACAACAGATTCACATTCCTAAAGTAGAGCTTTTTATTTTTCAAATGTCAGGATGGAGTAAGGTCTATCTAGCCCTATGTTAAGGTGGGATTTCTCTACCTAAAGAAACTAAGGATAGTCTGTGTCATGAAGTTCAACTTAAAAGTCTGTCTGTGTCCAAAACCTATGCTTCCCTTCACAACTAAATCTACACAATGTGGAGGGATGTCAGCAACCAAAGAAATAGCGTTCAAAGTAAAGTTCTGAGCTTCTTTCAGCGCCTTGTATGTTTTTAGTTTCTTCTTCCTTAGACTCAAAACAGTTACACAAAAAGGTCTTGGAGCACCCTTCCCCAAATTCAACAAAGTTCCAACCAACCTCAGGGTTCCCTTCCCCAAGTTCAACACAGTTCACAGTTAATTCCACGGCGTTAGCTTTCAGTACGAATGGTATTCTTTTAGGCTTCCTCACCATTCGCTTGGCTTTTCTTTCTCGTTTAGTCACTTCCAGACTGATGAAACAAAAACAAAACAACTTCGATCTCCTTGTTTTCCTTGGCTCACTCCAAGTAGGGGCGACTGTGTCTAGGCACAGTTGTCGGACCACTCGTTCCATCCATAACGGGTCACGCAACTGATAACCCTAAGACCTTATTAATCTTCCTTGATTCTCATTGGACTACATTGTCACCATACATTTCCTTTCTACACTTGTGACATTAGTCCATTTGCACCCGTGTTTCTTCTTGGCAGTTTCTTGACTCTGAGGAACCAGCAGATGTCCACACACTTGTGGAACCCTCCCGTCCTTCGCACACTCAATGTGTGTTGGGAGAAACAACCAAAGATTTACTATTTACTGTAAAGAAATGTTACTGCAACCATTTTCCTTAATAAAAGTCATTTGTACTATTCCTGTGTGCTGGTTCGCCTATAAGCAATATTGCATCATATTCCATATATCGAGTTCCATTGGTATTCTCAAAACAAGTTAAATGCACAATTCAGTTACAAAAGAAAAATACATTTCTATTACTATACCTCCAGAATATAGAACACAATTGATAATCCAATTCTTCTCAACCACATCCTGTACAATTTTTCACATTGACGGATTTCATGGTAACTGTAGTTTCCCAATTCCTTGAACGTCTGCTCTACGCATTTCTGGAAATCATTCCCTTCTTCAGGAGCTGTTAATTCAGTCTGATGCTAAATCTTTTATGTTCTGGAATTCATAATATAATCATATATTAGATTCCAATCAATCATCTCATTGTCAACAATAGTTTTCTCTGTCATGTATCCTTATGTCTAATAATCACCTGGATGATACTGTGTTTACAAAGGAATTGTTCAAAATATTCAGTTTTCTTATCTCCGGATTTCCTTAAGTGAACCCGCTTCCTCCTGTAGATTGGAAAGGTGCAATCATTAAAAAGGAGAGGCTGTGCCGTACTCAATTAAAAACTAAAATCTAAATGTTAATCAAGCCTCGTGCTGATAAAATCAATAAGCTCAAAGCTGGAATTAAAGTTTAGATATCATTTAGTATACCTGTTAATTGCAGTGAAGAGTACACCGCTCTGTGTTGACAAGGGATCACCCAATGTGTTGCTTGTGATCTTCAATTTGCACATTCCTTAGATATATTTCCAGTTTCCTCCTGTGGGTCAGGTAAGGGAACTGTGTCATATATGTTGACCTTGCCATAATCCCCCTGTTCTTAATCAGTTCTAACTTAAATGACTATTGGTGCATAATAGTATTCTTACCTACTCGGAAGGCTTGTTATTAATCCATAGATTTAGTTCCGATAATAGTATTTGGCAAACATTTTAGAACAAGCATCTGACATGGCTAGCAATCTATAGTTATTGGGTTTATCTCTTGCCCCCTTTTTTAAAGATTGTTATCAAAATAGATGCTTTCCAGCTCTTTGGTGTTATTCCTGTGATTGCAATTGTAGTGAACAATTGTGAGAGTATGCTGGATCAGTATTGAGGTCTTTGCTTATAGATCAGATTTGGGATCCCATCGGGACCTGCTGCTCTCGATGGTTTCACTTTATCAATTTCTCAACATTTTCCTTTGAAAGATCCAGAGTTATATCTGTGTCTAGGTCAGTTTCCTTTAGAGTAGCAATGTTATCCTCTCTATAATATAACTGGTGGATATGCATTACCCAATTCCTCTCTGGTATTGAATTTTTCTCTTTTTTTCCCCATTGTACATATTACAGCGGGACTGGTATAAATTCCAAAATCTGCGTCCATCAGTGTTTCTGAGTAACCTTTGCAACTGAAACCACCTTAATGACGCCTCTGAGGCCTTGTGTCGTTTAACATATTTTTTATATTTCGTTTTTTATATTAGTTATAATTTTATTCCTTTCCAAATCTGTGCAGACCCTCCTCATTGCACTCTTTATTTCTTTCTGATGTATCTTTTTTTCCTTTGCAATCCTTACATATGATTTCCTCTTAACTATAGTTTTCTCCCAGTATCTAGTTTCTAGGTTGTGTGTAAATTGCTTAGCACTATTTGAGATTTAACTAAACATAGCTGTCCCAATATTATCTTCCAGGTGATGTACCTTCAATAGATGATCAAAAAGAGACAGATATCTCTTAATGTTCTTAGTTGGCCAGGTTATTCTATTGCCACCTTGTTTAACTATGCATCCATCTAGGACACCCACCTTTTTTATTGTTCCAGATTGAATACTACATTTCGGGACTATGTGATCGCTTAGGTGTGTGGGGTGAAGGGACAGTTGTCCCATAGGTACCGTCATTGACTTGGACAAAAATATGTAATTTATCCATGCATGTATGCTTCTAGCGGACTATGTGTATGAGCACTTTTCCTCCTCCACTTTATCTATATAGAGTTGGATCACACCATTGGCCAACTCTAACATTTGGTTCAACATTAATCTCTCTCTCTTGTATAATGATGGCTCCCTAATGATTCACTGTTATAAATAAGCTCTCTTGAATTTCTCTTTTAAAGTACTGTTCAACCAGTTTTCTAACATTTTATTATCTAAGACAATGGGCCTCATTACAAGTATGGAGGTAGCCATGCTGCTTTTAGCAGCATGGCTACCCCCATATCGGGTACTGGGTCCGGGTTCCTTGAATGGGGAAATACCGGGCCATTCCGACCATGGAGGGCCCGGTATTTCCCCATTCAAGGAACCCGGACCCGGTACATCCCCATTCCCATTTGAGCCCCCATAGGGCTCAATGGGAATGGGGACGATGCTAACAACGGGCCCGTTAATGACGGGCCTGTTGTTAGCATCCTGGTCTGCTCGCGGGTGGCGCTAAGGATGCCTGGTTTTACCAGACGTCCTTAGCGGGGTCCCGCGAGCAGACATCGTAATGAGGGGGTAGAGGGTTAATGAGGCCGGTAGCTCTACCAGCGCTGTTAACCCTCTATCACCAGGGTCGTAATGAGGCCCAATTACTGATTCCTGGAAGACTTCAATCCTTGTCCCCATCTTTAAAAAGGAAGACTGAGGACTCCTGGTGAATTGTAGACCTCTAGCTCTCCTTGATTGCGCGAGTATGATTTTTTTCAACTCTTATTCTTAAAAATCGTAATAATTGGATTAAGCATCATGCAATCAGAGATGTTCACCAATCAGGATTTAGACCAGGTTTGCGAATTTAGGCACAACACTTATTTGGCATTTGTGGACTTGTCACAAGGTAGGGACAGTAAATAGAACTTTATTATGGCACAAACCATTCATTATGAGTTGCCCACCACCTTTTATTAACATCTTAAGTTACTTACATGCAGACACATTTTTAAAGATTTGCCTCCATTCTCGGGGCTCCTTGTCCGATGCCATTCTCACCTTCCGTGACCTCCCACAAGGATGTGTCCTGGTGCCAACACTTTTCAGCTTCTATGTTGCTGATCTAGGCATTGCATTGTCTCACTGTGACTCCTCCCCTCCTAAGTTGGGGCATCTTCTAATACGACACTTGGTTTACATGGACGATATTGTGCTGTTGGACCAAACACTCAAAGGTCTTTAAAGATTACTTACCTTGTATAATGACATCAGGGAAATTGATCTGGAAATCAATTAATTAATTAAAAACTAAAGTATTCACTTTTAATCCTAAAAAAGTATCAATTCAAATTGTACCTTAAAAAATACACAAGTGGATGTAGTGAACAAATTGAAATACCTTTGTATTAACATCGATTAACACATCTTCTCCTTAGCAGCCTTATACACTAAGGGCCTCATTAAACGGATGGCGGTAAGGATTTACTGGTACTGGTAAAATACCGGTACCGGTAAATCCTTACCGCCTTACTACGAGGTCCCTTTGCGGGTTGGGGGATTTAACTCCTGCTTTTTGCAGGCATTAAAAACCAACCCGCAAAGGGACCCACGGAGCTAATTACGGTACCGCAATTTGCGGTACAACAATTAGCGCCTTCCCCATTCCCATTATGCCCTATGGTGCAAAAATGGGAATGGGAAAGGGCAATGGGGGAAGGGGGAATTACCGCCCCGCCAACCTTGGAATGGGGCGGTAATTCCCCTTTCCGCCAAGGCAGTGCCGGTATTTTACTGGCATGAACCATGGCGCTAATAGCGCCATGGTTCTCCGCCATCCGTGTAATGAGGCCCTAAATCTTTAGTTTATGCATTTCAAATGAAACAAATTGATACAAAATATGGGGGGGAGGGCCCTCATCCAGGACCGTTGGTGTTGGGGGCAGGGCCTCAGGCCAAGGTCCCAATCCTTTATACATCCCCAAGTTCCAGTGTCGTGGAAGCGAATTTGCCCCCCCATGTAAGAAAATGCTGTGGATAAGAGGATATGAAGCCCGACTGGTGCGGGGCTTCCTGAGCTGGTTGCCCCCGTCCCCAGCATTCATTCCTGTTTGCAACTAGCGGCCTTGAGTGTTAATCCATCAGGCGCTAGGGGAGAAAACGAGAAGCTGGCGAGTAAGCTGGCCAACGATCTCTCGAACCTCACGGTCACGATTGCTAAACAAAAAAGACTAAGTCTGTCCAGGTTGAATGAATGTTTAAGACTCTTGGATAAATCCCTCCTGGAAGCAGAGGATCTGGTGGATAGAGAGGTTGACGATATATTAGAGTCCGTCTCACCGAAGGAAGGGGAGTGCCATGTACTGTCTGAGGGGAATGATCCTATGAATGTTGCATCAGTGGGAGCGGCGGCCAGTCCTATTAACAGTTTCAATATACCCCCGGTGGAAAATAGCCTGCTGTATAGGAGGGAATTACGGCAGACTACCTCGGGAAGTGAGGTGATATCGGAGTCCTCCTCATCAGGGAGCATGTCTCACGATTACTCCCCCAGGATTCATGAACAACGAAGAAGAAGAAAAAGAAGAGTCACGGATGGTGGGCCAGGAGTAAACCTAATGCAACTGCAGCAACTTGTGATGGCCTCCCTGTCTATTTCCCTAGGGCCTTTCACGAAGCTGTATGAGAATTTAATGAGTCCATTCAAACCCAATCAGCTTTGACTGGTGGACTCTAAGAGAAAATGCAAAACATGGAAGCTCTGGCAATGAATGTTGATAAGAGACTCAATATGGAAGCAGAAACCTCTTTTGTGGCAAAATAGACTATGCGATTTGGCTAGCCGTGAACCAGTAGATAAGGCCCTCATGATGGAAGCCCTCTTACAAGATTGTAAGTGGATGAGGGCTCAGATGAAAGGGTTGACCAGAATGCCATCTCTCGTGAAAGAAAGTAAGGTCAAATCCTCTACGATTCAGCCATCTGGGCCTGGCGGCAAGAGCCAGTGGTAGATCTGACAGGGGCTAATGAAGCTCTGCAGCAAAGAACGTCTTCTCTGTCTTCAATTCAAAGAAGCACCAGAAGGCCGTGGGGATAATGGAGGAAGGCCCGCAACAGGATACTTTGGAAAGTGCCACTGGTGTTCCACAGGTGGAGCAAACATTAAAAGTGGCGAAAAAACCCAAAAATATGCCATCCAATGCAAGAAAGAAGGCGAAGGGCTCTTGAGCCTTCCTTAGGAATATTAGATCTCCCCCCATGCAACTTAGCCTTCCGGCTTCTAAGAAACCTAGGCGCGATCTGCCCACCCTACCAGACACCTCGACAGGGGAGCTGAGCCTGCTGGTTGAAGAACTTGTGAGAGCAGATGAGGATGCCCAATGGAAAGATGTGAGTAATTCAGAATGGGAATTAATTGAAGGCCTCTCGGAATTGAGGGCCCCTGCGACGCATCTCGAGGACCAAATGATAAAGGAAAAGTCCTCACGGGCGGCAGCCCCTGAAAAAAGTCTGCCGCTGGGCCATAAAATGGAAGAAAAATTGAAGCTCAGTGAAGCATCAGCTCTTTTCAAAAAGGGCGTGAATAAGTTGGAAAAGGATTTAGGGATCTTCAAAACACTTGAACAAAGAAGGATGGCTGCGCTTAGTGTACCTTCTAAAACTATGGAGAGATTGGACAAAGCCAGCCAAAAACCCATTGGTGAAATGGGTCTTGGTTTGAGATCCCTGGAGGAAATGAGAAGAGGTGGTTTGGGGGCCAGAAATAGGAATCGGTCAGCTAAGACCGGTAAAAACAACGGCCCAGACAAGGAACTGAGATGGGAAGTGGCCAGGAAGGGGGGGGGTTGAAAAGCCCCGGCTCTCCCCTAAAAAGGAAGAATTGAGTCCGAAGGTTTGTTTGGAAAGGATGGAGAACGACTCCAAGATGTTCTTGCTGAACAGAGTAAATGTTGTGCGGTTGGTTAACACCATAACCCCGAACCTTAAAATTGTGATAGAGGATATTAAGATCGTGGAGTTTGTTGAAGAAAAAAAGACAGACTGGATCATATTGCATCTATCCTTCCAAGTTAAAAAGGATTCCTTGTTGGCACTTAGAGATAAATTCTTACCCTTCGGATTTGAACTAACGGATTTTCATGCCCAATTGAAAAGGAACTGGAAAATGGCGACTTCAACAAGGGCTCCGACACTGGAAATCCAACTCGGGGTTGAAAAGAGGAAAGAAAGTAGTAATGAAGGATCCAGGAAGCAATTTAAAGAGTTGGAGCTGGAGGTTAATAAGAAAGATGTACATTCACAGAAGTTTACAGTTGCGTACCATGGAGTGTTGAAGGATTTAACTTCTGCTACCGCTACAACATCCTCCTGGTCATGGTTAGCCGGGGCATTGGGTCGTCCTGGAGGGCGTTAGACTGTTAGGGAAAAGGAGCTGAACCAATTGAGGATAGGCTGCTGGAACACTAGAGGGTTTTGAAGTTTGTTTGGGGGTGGGATGCTGGCTCATAATGATCTTGATATCCTTGTGTTCCAAGAAACTTGGTTAAGGGATGGGATGGTTATGTGGTGTTCTTAAACCCAGCACCAAAAGGGCTGTTCGGCCACCCTTTTTCTGGCCTATTAATGATGATGAAGAACGACTTGGGATGGTCAGTGACGGCCACAAAATGCCCCAATCCCTATGACCAGGCAATATACCTAAAGAAAGAACAGGAGGGTGGGAACTTTTCTCCAGCATGGGGTCTGGCATGGATTCACATGCTCATGAATATTCCCCGTCGTCAGGTTGGGAATCCTCAGTAAAGAAAAAATCAGTATTAGTTTCATTTCTGATCTGTGTTTCTTAGTAGTTACCAATCACTGGTCTCTGGGTCATACTGCCCCCAGCCAATGATTGCCCTCTCCCTAAGCCCCGCCCCTGGCAGCCATCCTCAGATATTTACCGTTCAAGTGTTGGGAGTCCTCGTGCTATAGCTCTCGAGCTTTTACTGAGTTTTGCGCTTTTTCAAAGAGATTTATCTCATTTTTTCGGTTAATCGAGCCTCAAGCTCCACTATTTCTACTTCCGATCAACGGGGACCCGTTTCGGATTTTTCTACGCCCCTCCAGGGTGAAGTTTTCGTCGAGTTACGCTTCTTGGAGGATTCCAGAAGTTTTCTGAGGTCTACCTCGCGGACGAGAGGAACATGGCCCAGGAGAAGGGAAGCTCGACTCCCGGCAAATTGTTCAGGATCTGCCCTGGATGCAATCTACAGAATGTGTTCAAGGAGGACGAGCATTCGAAATGCCTTTACTGCCTCCACGAGGACAAAACGCACGTGGAGTAGGACTGTGCGTTTTGCATGAACATGTCGGATCGGACTATGAGGGATCGTCGGACCAGTCTCTCCAACTGGCTGGAAGGCAAGAGCCCAGCAGGTGAGAAGAAGAAGAAGTCCAAGCGGTCTTCTAAGTCCTGTGAGGGCGCCCCGGCGACGGGGGCCCAACAGAAGGCAAAGCACTGTGAGTCCGTGGGCACCAGGAGCGCCGAACGGTCTGGCTCCTCAGCTGCCAGGCAGGGCGCACCTTCACCGACGCCATCAACCACGAGCCAACGCTCTGGCTCGGGGAAAAGAAAATCCGAGAACCCGGCTATGCTTCAGGAGAGGCCCCGGTCGATCTCGAAGCAACTGGCCGAAGGGGAGCGAGGCGGTGACCCTTCCCCTAAGGTGAAGGCCTCAAGTGCACCCAAGGTGGTGAAGGCCTTGATCCCGGCCAAGGCTTCGATTGAGGGAGTCGCTGCGGCCCTGGCAAAGCCTGTGGAGGCTACCCCAGTGGAGGCGACCTCTGGGCCCAGAGTTTCCCTGCTTCCGCAGAGGGAATCCTCTTTTAAGCCCATCGTGAAGACCCCCGTGAAGACCCCGGTGGAAAAAGAGGGGGGGCGGTGGCCATTTCAGACACAGACACAACCTCTGAGGAGGAATTGACTGAGAATTTGGAAGAGGCCCGGTCCCACGAGAGCAAGCCCGACGAGGGGGGCGACGAGAGCGAGGGTGGTGACGACGAGGTTCCCGTGGAGGAGGAGCAACCGTTGCGCCAGTCATGCCTGTCACAGCCCGAGCCGCAGGACAACTCGGCGGCCATTTTGACGGCAATCCAAGCCTTATGCACGGAGAGAAGGACGAGACTGCCTCTACCCCGGACGGACGACCCAGCTGAACCGGGTCTGTCGGGAAGCCCTCCAAACAAGAGGAGGAGAATTCATCTAGCCTTTGTTGCCTTCCCCGGTCCCGAGGGATGACACGGGAACAGACACGGCTACAACGGGGACGGATGACGACGGCGGTGATGACGGCGGTGACGACGGGACTGACCTCCCGTCTCCGATTCCTCAGTCGTCCTGGCCTGAGGAAATTGGCTCCTTCCACGCCATGATTGCAAGGGCGTCCAAGCTTTTTCAGCTCTGCCGCGAAGAGTAGAAGAAGGAAGGCTTCCTCTGCCAACGGCGCAACGCCAAGAGGAAGACGGTCCTTGCGGTGCCGTTGCTGGATGACATCTGGGACGAAGAACCCGTCCACGACGCCTGCCAAGAGGGACCGGTACGAGAAGAAGTACCGGGTCCCCGACGCCGCCCGTTGTGCCCTAGGGTACAGCCGACCCCCGGATTTGGTCGTCTCCGCAGCGGCCAAGAAGAAAGCGGGGGGCATCGGCTTCATCTTCAACTTCGCCACCAGATGGCGAGGGAAAGAAACTGGACGCCATGGGACGAGTCATCTCGTCGGTGGCGACGACGATCAAGGTGGCCAACGCCCTAGCGATTGTGGCCCGCTACGACAGGGAATTGTGGTACAAGATCGCCCCCCTGTTGGACTTCCTACCGGACGACAAGAGGGCAGAGGCCCTGGCGATCCTACAGGAAGGTGAGGTGGCGTCGGACCACGCCATAACGGTAGCCACGGACATTGCCGACACCGGTTTCCGCCAGTTGGGCAACGGCGTTTGCCTTAGATGGCGGGGGTGGCTCAAGGCGACGGATTTCTGCCAAGACATGCAAGCCAAGGTTTTGGACATGTCCTTCGACGAGAACAATCTGTTTGGAAAGACAGTGGATGAGTCGCTGCAGGCCATCAAGACCGACACAGAGACGGCTCAGGCCCTGGGAGTTCTGCAGCAACGGCAGCCGCCCTTTCAGAACTCCGGAGGCAAGCAAGGTGCCTCCAAAGGATTCGGCGGCGGCTCCTCGACGTACCGTCAAGCGGCCCGCTCCTCGTCGCTAGAAGCTTACAGGGGACGAGGAAAGTCAGGTGGATCTCGCCATCGTCGCCATGGAGGCCAAGGCAGCAAGACTGCTTCCAAGCAAGACTGAACCGGCTGTTGCGTCGGGCCCCCACCGAAGTACCCCCGGTGGGAGGCCGGCTGACGAAGTTCGTCAGAGTGTGGGAGTCCATCTCCACTGACCGTTGGGTGCTGGAGGCCCTGGCCCACGGGCACACGCTGGAATTTCTAAAGAAGTGCCCCCGAGTTACTCCCGTGGCCAGGAAGGAAAACCACGTCCCTCAACTGCTGTTAGAGGTAAGGGCGATGCTCAAGAAAGGAGCCATCGAGCTTGTCCCAAAGAGGCTCCGGAGTATACTCAAGATACTTCCTCCTCAGAAAGAAGACAGGAGGGTGGCGTCCTATCCTGGACCTGTGTTGACTAAACAGATACATCAAGGCACAGATGTTCCGGATGGTCACCCTCCAGCACGTGCTGGGCCAGCTGGAGGAAGGTGACTTCCTATCGTCGTTGGATTTGGAGGATGCGTACTTTCACATCCCTATACTAAAAGGACACCGAAAATGTCTCAGGTTCGTGGTCCAGGGACGGCACTACCAGTTCAAAGCCCTCAAATTCGGATTGAAGTTGGCGCCTAGGGTATTCACCAATTGCCTAGTGCCAGTGGCAGCGTGGCTGCGCCTGCAGGGGATCCACGTCTACCCCTACCTGGACGATTGGCTCATCCGAGCAAGAACAAGGGACATCGCCGTCGAACACACAGCAAAGACCGTCCGGCTGCTCACGGACCTGGGATTCTCCATCAACTTCCCCAAATCCCACCTGGCTCTGTCGCAGGTCGCACTGTTTATGAGAGCCAGGCTCGATACAGTAGCTTGATTGGCCTCGCCGTTGGAGGAAAGGACGAAGGCCATCCTGGGCAAGGTGCAGCGTCTGCTGGCCACGGACGTGGTCAGGGTGAGGTCCATCAAGTCCCTTCTCGGGATGATGTCCTCATGCATCTACCTGGTGCGCCTGTGCAGGCTTCGGATGCGCCCTCTACACGAGTTCCTCGATGCCCGTTGGATGCAAGCGATGGGCAGCTTCGAGGACAAGATCTCACTCAACAAGGTATTCCGCCAAGCAATTCGGTGGTGGGGCACCCGCGCACATCTCGTGGCGGGCACAGACTTTCAGACCCCTGCACACCAGGTGACGACGGATGCCTCCCTGGAGGGGTGGGGAACGCACACTGGAGATCTTCACGCGAGAGACCTCTGGCTCCCGGAGGAGAGGACGCTCCACATCAACGTACTGGAGCTCCGAGCAGTGTTCTGGGCCCTCAGGTCGTTTCTCCCGTCCCTCAAGGGCAAGGTGGTAAGGATCTTCACCGACAACACCACCACGATGTTCTACATCCGGAAGCAGGGAGGAACAAGATCCCTGTCCAAGGAAGCCCAGGATCTGTGGCACTGGGCCGTTGCCCAGGGGATGTTTCTGGTACCCTTTCATCTGGCAGGGACAAACAACACAATCGCCGGCTCGCTCAGCAGGGAGCTGCGCTCGTGCCATGAGTGGGAACTGCGTCAGGATCAAGTGGATCGACTCAACGATGGGGCAAACCCCAGATCGACCTGTTCGAGACGGCGACGAACTCCATGTGCCGGAGGTTCGCCAGCAGGTTTCCCCAGCCGAGGAGCATGGGCGATGCTTTCTCGTTCCCCTGGGACGGCCTGTTCCTGTATGCGTTCCCTCCGTTGCCGTTGCTACTGCGACTCGTCAACCAGCTCAAGAGGTCCCGGTGCAGGATGATCCTCGTCGCACCAGCGTGGCCGAGGCAGATCTGGTTCCCGGACCTTCTGGACTTGTCAGCGTCCCCACCAGTCAAACTGCGACGGATGCAGATCTTCTCTCCAGAGAACGAGGCACCATCCTTCATCACGACCCGGAGTCGCTGAACTTGCAGGCCTGGCTCCTGCAGCACTAGAGTTTTGAGGATACGATATCCCGGCGGACTGCAGAGAGGTTCTTGCAGAGGCCAGGGCATCCTCAACTCTCAAGTGCTACGGACACAAGTGGAAGAGGTTCTCTGTCTGGTGCCGTGCACAGAAGATTAACCCTCTTCGGATTACGGCCCCTCAAGTGCTACCGTACTTACTGTCGCTGGCCAAAGCTGGACTAGCTCATGCTTCTATCAAGATACATCTGGCAGCGATTTCCCGATACACCAGAACTGCAGGACGGTCCTCCCTGTGGTCTCATCGCCTGGTGAAGGAGTTTATGAAAGGACTGTTCCGATCGTTCCCGCCGGTGAAGGCTCCAGCCCCGGCGTGGGAGCTCAACGTGGTGCTGACCAGGCTCATGCGCCCCCCCATTCGAACCTTTGAATTCGGCTCTGTTGAAGTTCCTGTCGTGGAAGACAGCGCCTCCTTGTGGCCATCACCTCCACACGACGCGTGGGAGAGATTCAGGCCCTATCCTACAAGCCTCCATACTTGACTTTTCACGAGACGAGGGTGGTGCTGAGGACGCACCCCTCCTTCATGCCCAAGGTGCCGTCAGACTTCCATCTCAACGAGCCCTTGGTGTTACCAGTTTTCTTCCTGTCGCCGGCCGAGAGGACTTTGCACTCACTTGGATCTGTGAACCAAGGGAAGGCTCTCTCGAAGGCTTCCATTTCCAGATGGCTCTCTGGCTGCATCATGCACTGTCACCGGTTGGCAAACCGACCGTTGCCGGCCGTCCGAGAGCCCATTCGACCAGAGCGATCGCTGTTACCACAGCGTTCTTGTCTGGTGTACCCCTGCTGGACATCTGCAGGGCTGCTACGTGGAGGTCGACGCACACCTTCACAAGATTCTACTGCGTCGACTGGGATTCCAGGGAGGAGTCCAGAGTCGGCCAAGCAGTGCTGCGCAACCTGTTCGCCTAAAGGTGGGCCTGGTGAGGAGGTAAGAGTTGCTTAATGTTGAGTCTATGTAATGCTTAATGTTGAGACTTTGCCAACTCCCATGGTTGTGCTTGTGTGTACTGCTATGTATTCTTATATTCATGAGCATGTGAATCCATGCCAGACCCCATGCTGGAGAAGGAACAAGTTACTTACCTGTAACTGTTGATCTCCAGCATGGGTCTGGCATGGATTCACATGCGAACAAACCCTCCTACCCCTCACTTGGTCATACTGCCACTTTACGTGCTACCAAATCTGAGGATGGCTGCCAGGGGCGGGGCTTAGGGAGGGGGCAGTCATTGGCTGGGGGCAGTATGACCCAGAGACCAGCGATTGGTTACTACTAAGAAAGACAGATCAGAAACGAAACTGATACTGATTTTTTCTTTACTGAGGATTCCCAGCCTGACGGGGAATATTCATGAGCATGTGAATCCATGCCAGACCCATACTGGAGAACAGTTACAGGTAAGTAACTTGTTCCTTCTTGGGTATTGCTCAATGTTTATTGGCGATTCAATATGGGGAAGGACTTCGACTTTACGAATTCTATAACTAAACTGCTTGATGAGGCTGTGTGTGAGGTGGAAGGAGTTAAGATAGTGTTGTGTGGTGACCTCAATATTAAATTGTTGGATAAGACTGGGACAGTGTGTGATAAGAAGGAATGGAAGGAAAGAGAGAATGAATGGATGCTGAGCATGAAGCTGCGTGAAATGCACTTGGTAAATGGTCAAACAGAGGGAGATATGCCTGGTCGCCAGACATGGAGGAGTGGATCACTGACATCATGTATTCACTACTGTTTTATCTCGAAAAATCTTAAGGAGAGTCTTGAGAAATGTGTGGTTAGTCCCCAGTCCATCAGTGATCATGACTTACTGACCATATGTTTTGGGGTGTAGGAGTTAGGGGTTTGAAGGATGTAATGGAAGAGGTTGAATTGAGGAGCTGTGGGCTTCGTCTAAGATTGAAAGATTATGAGGTTAGGAGGATCAATAGAGACTATAATAGCCAAGTGCTGATGGATCCCGGGAATACGGACTATAGGGGTCTCCTCAAAGAGTTCTCTAAGCCGGAAAGGGGATTTGCCATGGTCAAAAAAGCATGTATATGACTAGGATCTAGTTACAAAAAGAAAAGGTATGCACAGAGCATTGAAACAGATAAGGGGTGACTCCTGCTCTGGGAAAAAAGAAAGGATAAGAAATATTCGTCAGACCTATAAAAATTGGTTTAGAAGCACACATTTGCGTCTCCAGCAAGACGCTGAGTGTATGCTTCAAGCGGTCTGTAAGAAAAACTCCAGAGCTACATGGGAGTTAATCAGCAATGGTGGTGTATTCCGCCACGAGAAGTCCTTGGTGATGGTGGCTGAGAGAGATTGGATCAGCCACTACAAATCCCTGTTCTCTGATCCGGGTGAGGGTCTGGCTACTCCCAAAGTCATGGGTAGGGATAGATGGAATTTTGCTTTAGATGACCATGATGTAAGCCTTATGATTGGGACCTGATGGGATCTCGAATTATGAATTTAAAAAGAACAAAGACCATTGGGCAAGTGTTGTTCTAACGATGTTTAGACAAATCATGATTAATAGATCCATTCCTGAGTCTTGGAAGGAGGCCTTAATTGTGCCCATTTTTAAAAAGGGCGATAGGTCTGATCCCAAAAACTATCGGCCTATCGCCCTTTTGGATGCAATGGGAAAGCTTTTTGCAACGCTTCTTCTGCGCAACCTGAAAAAATGGGGGCGGAAGGGAATGGAATTTTGGACCCTAGGCAAACGGGTTTTGTAAGGGGAGTGGGCACCTCCTTAAACCTCTTCCTATTGAATTTACAAAAAGAAAACAGCTTGGAGAAGGGATCAACACTGTTCTTGGCCTTTATGGACCTCGAACAGTCGTTCGATAGTGTATTGAGGAATCATCTGTGGGTGAAATTGCGTATGGTAGAAGCTATTGAAGCGCTTTATACCAACACTTCGGTCCAAATTAGGCTGTGTGCAAAGGGAACATTATCTAGTAAAATGTTCACCTATCGAGGCTTGAAACGGGGGTTGCTCTTGCGCCACTCCTCTTTTGCCTATATATTTCTGACTTGGGATTGTCTCAGGTGAATGTTCGTGCCTTTCCGCCGACAGTTAACGGAGCCCAGGTACCGTGGATTCTCTTCGCGGATGACCTGGTCTTCCTTGATTGTACCCCCACAGGACTTCAGCGTCGTCTCCAAGCTTTTGAATTGTACCTCAAAAGTAATGGTATGAAAATTAATACAAGGAAATCTAAGATTCTGCCGATGAAGAACGCAAGACGGGTAAAGAAAGAGAAATTTACCTGGAGTGTGGGAGGAATCCCCTTAGAGAGGATGGATTCAATAGTTTACTTAGGGGTTACTTTCAATAGAAATGCTAATGAGGTTGCTCACTATGAATACCTATGGCAGAGAATGATTCCTTTGGTCAATCAGGGCAGGTTACTCCACCGGAAATTTGGTAAATTCACGTTAATACCGATCATTACCTTTTACAAGCAGAAGGTGGCACAGATCCTAACCTATGGAGCTGAGGCGGTTTTCCGCCTCTCATATGATTGTTGGGAGAAATTGGAGGGTCATTTTTGGCGTAAGATATTACATTTGCCAAATGATCTCCCAATGTGTCCAATTAGGTTTGAATTGAGACTACAATCTTTGGAATCATTGGTAACTTGGAAGACGGTATCACTATACAGGAAATGTGCCTTGGAGAGTGTTGAAAAACCATTGAAGATCTTGGCATTGGATAATAGGGTGGTAAAAGGACCATTTGAAGAATGGCATAACAAGGTGGAAGCCCTTCTGTGGGATAAGGATGTGTCCGTAAATATGTTACTGTGGAATCCAATGAGTGTGAGAAAGAAGTTGTTGCTCAGAGATTGGATTACCACTTTAGATCATTGTGGTGGTTCGGGGTTCAGACAATCTGTCCGTTGAGTGGGGGAGAGTTAATAAACTTCCGAAGTTCATGATCAAATTCCCTTCGTCAAAATATTCTGACCTTCTTCTCAGGTGTCGTCTAAACATCCTACACACAAGAGAGATTTTGTTTAAGAGGAAAATGGCGGGGGTGGAAAATGCAAACTATCGGTATTGTAAGAGTATCTTCCAGGTGTAAACCTCAGAGCATCTGGTAATGAACTGTGAAGCTCTGATTGAGACCCGAGCTTTCTTTCTAGATGAACTCTTATGGACAAAATCAACTCTTACAAGTTGGGAATGGTGGAACTGGGTGTTAATTGGTGATCAGCCCCGCTTGGTTATTGCTGCGATGAAAATGCTTGATGCTGTGCTATCCGATCAGGGGGGAAGAGGGAAGGTGTTAATGGAATTTTGAATGGATGTTGCTTATTTTAACTGTCTAATGGTCTGTTTTCTGGGGAATTAGTGGGATGGATTTTGCTTTTGCTCATGGATGATTTTTGAAAATCGAAAGGCTAAAGGTTTATTTTTTTGGTGGAGTGGATTTTGTTGTAGTTTGTGGATGTTCTTTTTGGAACCGAAATGTTAAATGGTTATTTTAAGGTAATTGTTTTATACATATTTGACTTTTAACCAATAAAACATATAAAAACAAATTAAAATATGGCACATTTCCCATTCTTCCACTCTTAAGGTTTTATAAGGGGAAAATTGTGGCAAGTGTAAGTTATGGTTCTGAAACTAAAGCAGCTAAAATTGAGTGGCAGAAAGTGGAGGGTTCTAAATCTCCCTAGAGAAGTCCCTGTTGCTATTACCCAATATGAACTTTGGTGAAAATCCTTTTATGCTTATATCAATTGAAATACTTTATTCCTCTCCTCTAAAATACAACCCCCCCATTCCCTATGTCATTGTTTACAAATTTGTTGGAATTAAAGGAGCATCAATCTTGCTCTGTGTTAAATAAATGGGTAAGAAAGGTACACAATATATTAGAAATATCAGACATTACGGATCAAGAGTTGGTGGAGACTCCTACAAGAGCTAAAAAGAAACTGAACCTGATGGACTGGATATAGACAAGATCCTTAAGTGCGAATTATAAACTGTTCAGACCACTCTTTTGAAGAAAAGTCATTTTCTTGCAATATTGCATTATTCTTTAGGAAATCTCCCTATAGAAGGTGAAGGATGAACATCTTAAGATTTAGACTAAACGTACAACCTACACATGGAATTACTGGAATAGGAACCAGAGCTCTCAGAATCTTGAGAGTTTGTAGATTTGGGGGGATGATTCTATGATTAAAAGTCTAGAACATTTACTCATGAATTGTCCCCACCTTTACTTAAAAATGGTTGGTCCATTCCTCAAGATTTCTCAAGTTTTTTTTAATACTATGTCACCAAATAGTATTTAGTGCAATATTGTGAGTGGAAGTTTGACCTCCCCGAGTATTGCAGTATTGACCTTTTGTATTAGATATTTTAGATTTGCAATAAGTCACATACGAGAGTGTCTATTTGTCTGCCTTAATAAGTGATTATGCTATTTTATGTGGGTTTTTTTTTTTAAGTATTTACTAAATTTCACTGCTATTTTTACTATTGCTTATGTGATTTGTGATAGGTTTAAATGAAATCATAACATAAATAAATACATCAATAAAAAGTAAAGGGTTCTTTGAAATCTGGAGAGAGGGGTTGTGCTTGAATACACAGCACACATTTTAGGTCCTGGAAAGCATTCATAGCAACTTTCTCCATCTTGAGTTATAGGCCTTGCCATGGCATGGTTTGAAAACTGATGATAAACCTCCAAACATAATCTGTCAAGCTTCTAAATGATCTCTGGTCTAACCTTTTTTGGAGAAAGTGATGGTTTTCACAGGTTGGACCTTGGTGTTCTGATGCGTCACCATTTCCCTCATGATATTCTAAATATCTCACTGATGATGTAGTGAGATTACACTTAGTCAGGTTGGCAGTGAAACTAGAAATTCTGATGGAACGAAGAAGAAATGTATTTTAGAGTGCACAACTGCCACTTTGGTAGCTATGTGGCTCCACAAGGAAAGGGGAGCAAAATATGAGGCGAGGATGAGCGCAGTCTGGAAGTACCAGCGTATGGAGTGTAGGTTTGATTCTATATTCTTTGAGGGGATGACGTCTGTCTGTCCTGTACAGAGCTCGCCCCCATGAATTTTTAAATGAACAGTATACCTTGGACCAGTAGAATTTCTGGAGTGAGGAACAGCGGGATTAAAAAAGGGGTGAAATTGTGAAGCGAGGTAGACCTTGGGAAGAATAGTATAGGCCCAACCAGAGCTGCTGGAAGGAACAATGCATTTCACGATGGAAGCATTGAAAAAAAACAAAACATTATTCATAGGGCTGTAAAACCCCTTAGTCTTTGGGCCTCATTACACGTTGTGCGGTAAAAATCGCAAATTACCGGCATGGCACTATTAACGTGTCCGCCCTCGCAAGAGGGCGCTAATAGCGTACCATTACGAGTACGCGGACACGAGCATAGCGCCATGCCGGTAATTACCCCACCGCCATGCCGCTAAAGTCCCCAAAAAGTCCTTTACCAGCTTCCACGAAAGTGCAGATAGCACCTCCGCCCTCACGCTACATGCAAACAGCGGTCACCGCTATTAGCGGTGACCGTTAAATAGCGGAACCGCTAATAGCGTCATCGCACAGGAACAGGAAAGAGCATGGCGGCCATCTTTAAAAACACAATCCATTGCCATTCTCTGCCCCCTGGACCTGTTCTGAGTAGTGTGCAATAGGAAATCCACAGGGACACCCTCGACATGCCTAAGGCTGTAAAAAAAACTACCGACCGGCAGAGGAAGGAAAAATTCACCACGGAGGAGCTAATGATGCTAACCCAGACCCTTGCTGCCAATGCTGCCGTGGTCTTTGCCAGCGACTTGCGTCGGGAGACACTAATCAGAAAGAAGGCAATCTGGGCTGATGTTGCCTTGAAAGTCAGTGCTGTGGGCACCACCACCCGCAATGTGCACGAGTGCAGAAAGCGGTGTGATGATCTCCGCCTACGTGTTAGAAGTATCCTATCAGCAAACCACAACATTGCCACATAAGGTGGATCTGATTCCCCTATTAAATTTAAGGAATGGGAAGAGACCTGTGCCAACCTCATTGGAGTGGAATCCATAGAGGGAGTCGGGACGATGGAGCATGGCGTGACAACCACTTCAGATGGAGGTGAGTGTACACATGAAAGTATGCAATGTGAATCTACTGGTCCCCCCATATGTGAGGCCAGAATCACCTCATGAATGGCCAAACATCCACAGATGCATCCAACCCTGGCTATGTCAGTGTCAAACCCAAACACACACACATGCACACATCACCAGAGAGAAGTGCCACACACAACCATGCATGGATGAGCCACTGAACTGACACATCACCTGCATCCTTAACAATGAAGTCAAAATGCCCACAACTGCATTATTGATGTATACTGCATTAAGTACATATAACCGTAACCAATGCCATCCCCCTCTTTGTCCCCGACAGGCTCACATACAGACAGTGAGGATGCTGGCACTGCATCTCAGGCACCCCCTGTGAGTAAGAAATCAAGGGCACAGGACACAGAGGACACCCCCACAACATCAAGGGGCAAAGGTAGAAGGGTCCACATGCAGAGTGGCAAACATCGGTGGAGCGCCACTGCCAAGACGCAAGTGTCCACACCACCAACAACTGCCCCACCTCCGGAGGTGAACCCACCACCACCGATCCCAGCCATGGAGGACCCACCCTCAGCTGCAGCTAGTTCCGCGGGAGAGGCAGCAGCCACTGCACCACTCTCTGATGTGGAGGATACGACCGCTTTCCACATGGAGATGCACACCCCAACCCCCCCTGGAACCCCCGAGGCATCACCACAGCAGACACCTGGGTCTAGTGTCACTGGTGAGGACAACGTGGGAGGTTTTAGTAGCCCTCCGGTGGCTTCACCTGTTGACCTGGGTGCATCCGAGGGCACAGAAGCCACACCACCAGAACGCAACACTGCCCTCGACCTGGCCAGCAACAGCCAGCGGCAACAGGAAATAACTGTGCTGGTTGGGCAGCATGTGGAGGAGGTTGCCCGTCTCAGGGCTGAGATTGCAGAGACAGCAAGGCACTCCAGGGAGGGGATGGAGGCCTGTACAGACAGGCTGTGTGGGGAGATTGTCCGATTTAGGGAGGTCCTCACACGGATAGCGGACGCAATGGACCGCCAGTTCCCACCACCACCACCACCTGGACAGTCAGCCACTTCCTCATCCGCCAGTTCGAGGCAGACAAGCCCCCCCCCCTCCGCCGCTCCTCACGCACCACCAGGCGCACGTCTAGGCAGCCTCCCAATGCTGGTGGTGGCAATGGTGAATAGGGAGTGCATGGTCCGGCTTCCGCGTGTATGGCTGGACGAAAACATTGTGGCAGACACATGAGGAACTGTTGTGGGGAGTGGGGGGAAGGGTGTTTTTGGACTGTTGTGGGGGGTGGGGGGAAGGGTGTTTTTGGGCTGTTGTGGGGGGTGGAGGGAAGGGTGGTGGGATGTTTGGGGACATGCACTTTTACAACTTTACATTTCTCAATACACTGGTGTTTGATCCATACACAGACTTGGACTTCTTCATTGTGTGTGTGTTTTATTGGCGACAGGGTCCATTGTGCGCTTCCAAACAGACACCAGTGCATAACTGCCCATATCCATTCCCACAAAAAGAAAAAATGTAACTCAGAATATTTGGTTGATCAGATGCCGTCTCACAGCACGTCCCTCCTGGCCATCCCATCTTGCATGACCTGCATCCCCGTCAACTCCGTCCTTATCACCATCATCATCAGGTGCTTCTATTTCTACGTCCGAGGGCAGTGGCACATTCCGTCTGATACACATATTGTGCAGCATGACACATGCCATGGTGATCTTGGCCACCTTCTCATGGCCATACTGGAGAGCGCCACCAGACCTGCTAATGTACCCAAACCGTGTCTTCAAATGGCCATAAGTCTGCTCGATCACGACGCGGGTACGGGTATGTGCACGATTGTAGTCTTCTTCGTGCCTGTTCTGTGGGTTCCATACAGGGGTAAGCAGCCACCTCTTCAGGGGATAGCCAGCATCACCTGTATGGGGGGACGAATGGGGTCTGGTTACTGTTCACCTCAAGAGCGGCCCGTTCATATCACACAAATTGACTTTGCATTGTGATTGAAGCCCCCCCAATCACACCCAGTTAGAGTATGAATCTCCCCCCCCAGTCACTCCCAGTTGGAGTATGTATCTCCCCCCCAATCACACCCAGTTGGAGTATGTATCTCCCCCCCCCAATCACACCCAGTTGGGGTATGTATCTCTCCCCTCCCAATCATACCCAGTTGGAGTATGTATCTCCCCCCCCATTCACACTGCCATGTGCTTGCCCTGCTACTCACCAAGTAGCCACGAACGTTGTCCGGCTTGTCGCTCCATGTAGCGAGGGATGGTTGAGTTCCGCAGCACCATGGAATCATGGGTTTATCCGGGGAAACGGGCACAACAACGTGTGATTACCTTGTTGGCGTCACATACCATTTGGACATTGATGGAGTGGAATTGCTTCCTGTTTCGGTAGACCACTTCATTGTGATGTGGGACCACCAATTCCACATGGGTATAGTCGATGGCCCCAATGCAACTTGGGATGCCTGCCAGTGCATAGAAGCCAACGTTGGTGTTTGCAATCTCCTGGGCAGTCCGTGGCATGAATATGTGTTCTGGTGCATGCCTCAGGAGGGCATAGAGTACCTGATTCAGCGTGCGTGAGAATACTGGTTGTGAGATGCCACGCATGTGCCCCACTGTATGCTGGTAGGTGCCTGTGGCCAGGAAGTGTAGCACGGTCACCACCTTTAGTAGAGGGGGGATGGTAGTTCTGATGTCTATGAGGCTCACAATGTCATCATGTATCATGTCCACAATGCTGGTGATGGTATCCCGGTACAGACGGTACAGGGTGTGTATCTGCTCAGGGGTCAGGTTAAATGGACTGGCTCTGTTCCTAGGGATTGGTGGCTGCCTCTGTGGTATGACTAGGTGCCGTGGTGGTGCTTGCTGTGCCTGTCTTGCCCTCCTCCTCCTGCGTCTCCTCTGTGCTGCCTGTTGTTATTGCTGCTGCACTGCAATCATGTCCTCCAGCCCATGTAATGCTGCTAGTATTGGGACCATCTTGGTGTGGGAAGGGGTGTGGTGTGCTCCTTTTGTGCTGCCAGAGTCTCCATTGCCTCCACCTGTGCTGATTGTGTCCACCTGTGGCAGGTGGGAACACTGCTCCGTTCTCTTAACGGGTGCTGCGCCATGGCGGTAAGGGATTAGGGGGGCTTTACCATGCCGCTATTGGCATGTCAGCTCGGATTCTGATGGTGTGCTATTAGCGGCATGGCATTATTTACGGGATGGAGGGTCGCGCGCACGCGGACTGCCCGCTATTAGTGGCACCGTACTTAGCGGTGCCGCTAATAGCGGTGAGCCGGGTCGTAATTCGCATGGGGATTTAACGTTGCCGGTATTCCATTACCGGTAACGTGAAATCCCTACCGCCTACCGTGTAATGAGGCCCTTTGTGTTGGACTGTGGCAAAGTCAGGGGAATCGTTAAAAAAATCTTTCTGGAATTACAGAGGTATGGTTGTGTCCATGTACGCTTGAGGAACCAGGTCTGGAGTTTGCAGCTTGTGGTTTGTGTCTGAAGAGTCACTGGAGCCAACAATTGTTTCCTAGCTCGGTTGTCCCATAGCTCACTACCCTGGGTAACATATTTGTCCACAAATACTCGGGCCACCTTATCTCCTCTATGCACTTTAATGTAGCATCCCCAAAATTGATGAATCGAAATCCCACATGTCCTTTTTCATTTTCATTCATATCCACTGCTCCGATGTCTATGAACTCTTCTCTAGCAGCTTGTGACTTAAGTGATCTGTATATTGGTTTGAACCAACTTTCGTCTTAAAGTGAAATTCTTAAGCTGTATGCACTCTATAAGCTCAAACCAATATCTTATTCTAACCCTCTAGTAGGGGTGTGTGCCATCAGTGTATGTTTGGTAAAACTCAGCATTATTCTGCTGTAGATATCTTGGTTGTAGGTGTGCCCTTCCTTTGTTTCGGGGTGAGACTTTGTGTCCAGACTGATGGTATACCACTTGTAACACCATGTGGCAACTATGTTAACTGGTGATGTTATATAAGACAAAGTTTAAAAACTTTACTGAAATAAATTTGGTCATGGGGTCTGGATCCCTCAACTTTGTTTGATCAATAGTCACATTCATTTACATCACATTGCTACAGGGTGCTAGGAACCTGGTCTTAAATTCTTAATAAGTAATGGTTCTCCTCTGAGTCTACTTGGGGGTGTCTGGGACCCTTGACTTCAATTCCCAAATAGCAATGGTTCTCGACTCAGTCTATTTTCAGAAGAATCTTGGAACTTCGATTTCATATTTTTGTTCTGTCTCTTTGCAGAGAAAGCTGGGAACTTAGGCATCAGTTCCTAATATGCAATGTTTCTAATTTCCTTTACTTTCATAACGGCTCTAGGAGTGTTTCCTCACAGTTCGAAAGGTGACAGTTTACCAGCGCAATGACACTTTTCAATATGAATATGGACTTGGTCTTCACATCCCAGAAGTCAGGTGGCGCTGTTGCGCGGCTTTGAAGATGGCTGCCACCTGAGAGCAGTACACCTTGTTTCGGCTCCGCCGGTTCGGCGCATGCCGATTCGCCATGGCCAGTTTGGCGCGGCCAGTTCGGCGACGGGATGTTTTGGCGCTGGGATGTTTTGGTTCGCCATGGAATTCTGTTTTTTTGCTATTCGGATGGTGTAATGAATACTATGTTTTTGTGGTACACTTCTGCAGTCGAGTGGGTCTGGTGTGGCCTAAGATTCACAAAACATTAACAACCCTTCCAAACGTGTTGCTGATGCAAGAAGAGCCCTTCGATACTTAGATACTGGTCTCCGGTAATTGCCGTGTAATTGACCAGTATTCAAACAATCTACTAAAATAAATACATTCACTTAAAAAAATGAAATGAACATAGGTCAAGGCAGAGTTCATTCCCTGTGGGCTAGCTCAGGGCATTAAAGGGCCAGCTGTGGAAATATCCGTATGCCCTGCAGGTCACAATTTCCCATCTAAGTAGCTGACGAGGTAAATGCACCTGCTGCAGTTATACCTATATCTACATCAGAAGAAACGTAGCCCCGCTCCCCCTAAAGAGTAGCCTATCGATTTATAGGCAGAAAGGAAACATAGCAGGGGGTCTGGATGCGATGTCACATAGTACAGAAAACCGTCTATGATGGAAATATGGAAGAGGGAAGTGAAGAGAGGGCGCCGCATATGGAACAGGGAAGTGAAGAGAGGGCGCCGCTGCCGTGTGTTATACATAGTTGCACAACATTACACGTATTCACAGTTTGAGCATAGGAAGATCCTTTTCCAGAAACACACATTTTTTGTGCTGTGCAGGATGGGGTGGGGGGGGCGGGACAGAGGTCCTCAACATGCACAAGAATGGTTTCCGAGCTCACCAATAACCGAACAGACACTATTTCCGAGTGGCCACACATATATTGTATGTGATACTGGCTTGAAAATGAAGGCTAATGTTTAATTTCTAAACTGTCAGCTCGGTGCTTGGAAGACGATACTGATGGAACTGTTCGGTATTCCAGGCTTTATGGCTGTAGAATGCACGCTAAGCCACTGCAACCCGTCCTCCCTCGGTGCGGCCCCCCTTCCTTAGTAATGGGGCAGTATTTATGTAGCTTTATATTGTAGACTGTCCAAATAAGGTACCGTAAAAGGCATTTTAATCGCAAGCTTCATGGCAGAGCACCCCAGCCTACAACATGCGCAAAGTGCCCCTTTGATAGCCGCTCTCCCTCAGGTCTCCATTTCAGAGCAGGACATTTATGTGTGGCCAGTTCAGCAGGACATTTCTGTACGGCCAGATCCGGCCTCGCCAAAATGTCATGCTCAGCCTGAGAGAGCTCACTCTCATCGACACCAATATTCCTCAAAAATCATCCTTCATACGGCCCGCCGAACGATATTGATGCCAGCACGCGTTTAGTGAACTTGCAGTGCACATTTTGAAATACCCGCTGGAGCCCTCAGTGACTGCCCTCCACATACGAGCCCCTGCGGTCTGAGGCCACGTTGTGGCCGCGCAGGGTGAAATTCTGTGCCGCCGGTCTAAGCACTCGGGAATCCGCCACCCCTTCTCCCCCTGTGTCGGAGGACCTGCCCTAATGGGACGAACTGCGGAGATCTGCCTGCTCCTGGGTGCCTGCACGGCTGCATCCTGTGGGGAGCCTGCTGCTACGCTGATGGGGGTCGGCCCATTCATACAACAGCTCCTCGTCTGCTGCATGTGGCGGGGTTGCCTGGCGCACGAGGAACGCTCGCGGGGGATCAATCGACCCAGTGACTGCACCCTACAGAGAGTCCTGTCCGATGCGGACGGGGATCAGCGCTTCCATCCACTGTTCCTCCTCATCTACATGAGGCGGTGCCGCCTGAGAGCCGGGGGATTGCTGTGCGGGCTGTCCCCCTACACCGCCTGCGGCTCCGGCAATATTAGCTGTGGTCAGGCACTGTAACCCGTTCCCATGCCGCCCAGGGGAGCCGCAGCGTTCTGACATCGGATGCCACTGCTGGGTCCATCAATACTGGATAACCTCCGGTGAGTCTCTCCGGCCCGCCTCATCTTCGTCTATACCTGCTGCCTCGCTGCTGTTATACGCTCTGATTGGTCACCTAGCGGGCAGCGTCGGGCTGCAGGGGGGACCCCCTGTAGCGCCTGAGGAGGCTACTGATTGCTGGGGGGATCCCAGGAGTGCGTGGACACCTTGAGGCTCCAGAGGGGAAGGCTCCCAGCGTTGTTTACTCCCCTGCTTGATTGGGCCACAAACTCCTTCCAGTGCACATTGACCATCCCCTGGCTCGGCCCCCACTATGCCCCCCGGCTGCATGCGGGTGGTTGGCTCGGAGTTGGGGGGCGCAGCCCTCTCTCCTTGTCTTCTCATTGCAATCCTCCCTAGACCACCGGAGGGAAACCTATCCGGAGTCACTCGGGTGACCTGTCACCCCAAGCTTGTACAGAAATTGTGGTGTCACGTGCCCTTACGCACAGGACCACGTGACACGGAATGATTAAAGGAATCACCGGAACTGACGTACCCAGGCCAGTCCGGGTTTATGCACCCCAGCGACGAGTCGTGTCTTATTGCGCGGCGGCTGTTCCCGCGCCGCGCCCCTGAACCAGCCCGCCTCCGCGTATCAGCGGAGGCCAGAGGATAACGCTGGCGTTCCGGCCTACACCAACATCACACTGGCGACGAAGGTAATCTACGGACCCGACGCGGACCCGCACCCCCGCGCCTCCTCCTCACGCGGAGCCGCGCACCGACGCCCGCACCAACGCAACACCCCAGACACAGACACGAGTTACAGAGGTCACGCAGCTGAGCATAACGCTGCACACAAGGTGGTTGAAGCCCCACCAATGATCAAGACAGGGGCTCCCACACGCAGCTGAGACAAGGCCGTTGAACGCTCCTCCTGCACCTCCTGGAGAAGTCTAGCAGTCTTAAGCAGGTACTGCGCAGCGGCATACAGGCTGGCCGCGTTAACCCCTACGACGTTGAAGTGCCACTCTCTGCACCGCCACCCTAGGCCCACGCTCCAACGCTAGGGAGAACGCGCAGGGAACTAGCATGTCCAGCCCAAGCACCAGCCCTGGGAGGGCCAGCATGAGTCCATCATCCAGGAGGAGCCTCTCCAATGAACATCCCGACCCGACACAGACATCATTTATGCCGCCGTTTGACCCATTCACCACGGGCGCTGCCATTAGATAGGAAATCTGGCTCCAACAATTCGAGATGCACCTCGAAGCCAGAGACATTACCATGCCAAAGAAGATGCGCACTTTCCTTCTACTCAACATCAGAGCAGCGGCCCTGCGCCTCTTCAATGCAACACCCAACCACGGCAACGCAGACAATTATGACGCAGCGAGATCTGCACTCACAAATATGTTCAAGCCCGATCTCAACCCAGACTACGAACGTTTCCACTTTTGCATGGCGAGGCAGCGGGAGAAAGAGACAAATTTCACGCTCGCCTTCGCGAAATGGCTATAGGCTGTGAGTTCCCGGACGAAGAATTCGCCATCCGTCTCCAAATCATCAACGGGATATCCTCTGAAAAGCTGAGAAGGGCCATACTATCGGAACGAAACATACGCCTATCGCGCATCCTTGAAATGGCGCGTCTCCGCGAGCAAACGGAGGACCAGGTAGCGGTCATGGAAGCAGCAATCCAGAAACTACCATTGGACAGCCCTGGACCTGCGGAGGACGTAGCAGCCATTTCCAGACGCCAGAACACTCGCACGAGGCAAGGTTGGAAGCCCCACCCACCACAAGGGCGGGACAAAAGCTGCAAATGGTGCGGAGGCCCGTAGCACAAAGGCGATTCCTGCCCCGCATGGGGGTCCACGTGCAGGAAATGCAATCGCCTCAACCATTTCGCCGCGGTCTGCTTGAACCCGCCGGACAAAGACTCTGCCCCGCGCCAGACACAAGAACGCCGGAAAAAGTTTGCGCCCAGAGAATCCTCACACCAACAAGCACGCAAAGGTAAAGCCAGAGCCGTCGACGAATCCCAAAGGTCCCCAGACTCGAGCGACAGCGACGACAGCGATAGCAGCACGTCCCCCGAAAGGAGAGACAAAGGTAGACGGAAAAAGGGAAGCAGACGAGTACACCGCATACACCTCATATCTGCAGTTGAACCACATCGGTCACGACAGAGGAAAAGACCGTCGTGCACCGTTCTCTCCAATGGAGAACCACTGAAGGTGGTCATCGACACTGGCGCAACAATGAACGTCATGCCAGTGGCAGCATTCAACAGCATTCAACAGACTTCACCCGAAACCCAACCTCCAACTGAAAAAAGTCAGGCTATATGCCTACAGTTGCAAGAAACACCTCCCCGTGCGAGGGTCATTCAAGTCAAACTTCGCCCACGAAGACACCAACTGCCGTGCGCGCATATATGTAGTGGACGCCGGCTGCTAATACACTTCGCCTTCAGCCTCCAACAAGACGAACTCAGCAACCTACTAAAACGACACAAAAAACTATTCCAGGGCATCGGGTGCCTCAAGGGGAGAACCATCAAGCTCCACATAGACCCCACCATTGAACCGAAAGCAGTTCGACACAGACGGATCCCATTCCACCTGAGAGGCGCAGTAGAAAAAGAACTGGCCAAGCTTGAAGAGGAAGGGATCATTGAGAAAACATCCGGACCAACTCCGTGGGTCTCACCCATGGTTGTAGCACAAAAACCCAAACAGCCGAACGCAGTAAGAATATGCATAGATATGAGGCTTCCCAACGTTGCGATCGGGAGAGAACGCCATGTAACCCCCACGATCGATGAACTCATCGTAGACCTCACCGGAGCAACCGTCTTCAGTAAACTCGACCTCAGATCAGGCTATCACCAGCTACGACTATCCAAAGAATCGAGGTACATTACCACCTTTTCATCTCACCTCGGCCTGATGAGGTACAAACGGCTACATTTTGGAATATCTTCTGCCGCAGAAGTGTTCCAACATGAAATCCGCAAAGTCATCACGGGATTGGAAGGGACCACCAACATCAGCGATGATATCCTTGTATACGCCCCAAACAAAAGTGAGCACCATCGACGCCTAGCGGCAGTCCTGAAAAGGCTCGAAGATGCAGGCCTGACACTCAACGCAGAGAAGTGCGAATTCAACAGGAGTGAACTGGGCTTCTTTGGCTACATATTCAGCGCGGAAGGGGTATCCCCTGACCCATCGAAAGTGCGAGACATAAAGGATTCCAAAGCACCACAATCAGCCTCCGAGGTGAGGAGTTTCATGGGGATGGCTACCTACTGCGCACGCTTTATCCCCGACCTCGCAAGCGTCGCAAGTCCGCTCAGAGAGCTAACAAAGAAAGACCAGAAGTGGGAGTGGACCGCAGATCATCAACAAGCGTTTCAACAAATCAAGGACACTCTATCTACCTCCACCACCATGGCCTTCTTCGACATAGAAAAGCAGACCGAACTTCTCGTGGATGCCAGCCCAGTTGGCCTAGGAGCAGTGTTGACCCAAACGGACAACGAAGGCAAAGTGTTCCCCATCGCATTTGCCAGCAGAGCCCTCACAAAACCCGAACAGAACTATGCGCACATAGAAAAGGAAGCTCTAGCCATCTTGTGGGGATGCCGACACTTCAAAGTGTACCTGCTAGGCAAGCAGGAAAAAGTGTTCACGGATCACAAACCCTTGATCCCGATCTTCCGAGGCTCTGCCTCCCACCCACCTGCACGCATAGAAAAATGGATGCTGCAGCTACAACCGTACAACATTGAGGTGGAGTATCGCCCAGGATCGGACAACCCGGCGGACTACCTGTCCCGTCACCCGAGGCCAGCTACCGACAGTGAACAACACCACCCGAAGGAGACCGATGAGCATGTCTGTCAAGTAGTTGCCTGCGCAAGACCGAGAGCCCTGACTCTGCATGAAGTAGTGCGCGAAACAGAAGAAGATACCGTCCTACAGCACACAGCAGCAGCCATCCATTCCGGCAATTGATAAAACTATCTCATGTCAATAGCTCAGCGCACAACATCGGCACAGACCAAACTCAGAGCGCTGTTTGGGATCAGGCACAAACTCTCAATAGCCCCAGAAGGGGTGCTGTTAAAAGGACACCGAATCGTATTGCCAGAGTCCCTGGAGGAAAGGGCTCTCAGGTTAGCCCACAGCGGGCACCAAGGGATCATAAAGTTAACAGCCTACCTCAAGTCTAGGATGTGGATGCCAAACATGCAGCAAAGAATAGTGGAGTTAGTTGAATCCTGCGCAGCCTGCCAAGCATCCAGGAGGCCCGAAAACCCTGAACCAATCAGCAGTACCCCAAGGAGCTGCACACGCTGGGACGCAGTCAGCATGGACCACTGCACCATTGCCGGAGAAGGCTACCTGTTCGTGATAATCGACGAGTTTAGCAGATACCCGGAAGTAGAGCACGTAGCCTCGACTAACGCCGAAACCACCATCCTCGCGCTGGAGAAGATATTTGCCACCCATGGAATTCCGAGGAAAGTAAAAAGTGACAACGGACCCTCCTTCACCAGTCAGGAACTACGCGACTACTTTAAAGAAGTGAATGTCAAACACCAGCGGATCACCCCGAGATGGCCCCAAGCAAATGGAGATGCTGAGCGATTCATGGGGTCACTCAACAAAGTTATCAGAATTGCCAAGGAACAAGGGAACCCATGGCTGAAGGCCGTATACCGGTTTTTGAGGTCACACAGACAGACCCCGCACTCGGCCACCGGAATCAGCCCCGCCGCCCTCATGTTCGGGGTACCCATACAGGCGGAACTCCCTGTACACCCCCACTGGACAGCCCCAGAACCTGACATCCCAGCGATAGACGCCAGACGACTAAGGAGAAACGAACAAGAGAGCATCGCCAGGCGAGCCTGCCACCGAGAACTGACCCCAGGAGACACTGTCATCGTCAAGAACCACGCACCGCCCAAGAAAAGGTCCCTAAACTTCGAAGTGTGACCATGGACAGTCAGTGCGACCAACCACAGCATGGTCACCGCCACCCGAGGGGGAGAAACCGTGACACGTAATGTGTCGCACTTCAGGAAGGTACCTCCAGAAATGTGGGAAGAACCGTCAACACCCCCAAGAGAAGACGAAAGAGAAACACCGCAGACACCTCGAGGACCGACACCAACGGATAGTCTGGCCAGACCAGGAGATATAGACAGACCGCACCCGCCCGATGAGAGAACCGAAGCGGAAACCACCAAGAAAGACATGCCCAGGGAAAGAAGCACCCGCTACCGCCTGAGAGAAAAACCCAAACCGTCATGCCGTCTCCAGGGGTATATAGTAGACGGAGTTTATAGGCGGACACCCATGCCAAGATGAACTCCAAAAAGGCAGCGAATGAAAGCAGGTGCATTACGTTGTGCGTTACTTCCTAAATCGGACCAGTTTACAAGATCCAGTGTTAATTGCCATGTTGTTAATTGTGATGCATATATATCTCCAAGTTGGGGAGGAATGTGGTGTCACGTGCCCTTACGCACAGGGCCACGTGACACGGAATGATTAAAGGAATCACCAGAACTGACGTACCCAGGCCAGTCCGGGTTTATGCACCCCAGCGACGAGTCGTGTCTTATTGCGCGGCGGCTGTTCCCGCGCCGCGCCCCTGAACCAGCCCGCCCCCGCGTATCAGCGGAGGCCAGAGGATAACGCTGGCGTTCCGGCCTACACCAACATCACAGAAATCACTCCTGAAAGAGCGGCTGGAATCGGGTCATCCAGTTTCTTCTGGGGAGGACCTTCCTGGAGTGTGAGGGGGGGTTCCACTGGAGCCCACTGGAGTGGACCCTACCAGTGTCTTCGATGGGGGATCCCACTTTCCTGGTTCTGATTGATTCGACATTGTGGGCTCAGGGGCAGCACCCGGCATCCTGGTGCTCCTCTCATAAATACATACGTCGTTCCAGAGCTGATTCCTACACGAGGGCGGTGGCCTCCTACTTGTAACACGTGGGGTGTGCGGGAGGGGTGCACTACCGATGGTCATATTACAACGTCACTGCTACACTCCGTGTTGAAATGGGAAACAACCGGAAACGAGCAAAAATGGACCAATTCACGAGACAAGATCAACCCCAGGATGACCCCCCTGCTCCTGCCCCCCATGCGGCAGTTGATATGGCCACGCTCAATCAGACGCTACTGAGCCTGAAGAACAGTACCGACTACCTTGGTTCAAAAATTGACACGCTGACCTGCAGAGTGGAGACGTCGGCCATACAAATCGATAAACTATGCGGCCGGATGACGGCAGCGGAGCAGTGAATCGGGGATTAGGAGGACAGAGTAACATCCCTGCAGAGAGAGGTTGTGGCCCTGCAGCAGCCGGTAAAACGGGTGGAGGCAAAGAACGAGGACTTGCAGGGGAGGTCAAGAAGGAACAACATCCACATTGTGGGGGTCTCTGAGTTCACTCACAGAAAATATGGAGCTATTCATCGAAGAACTCCAGGTTATATGATATGATATGATAGTTTATTTATATAGCGCCTATACACAATGTGTTTCAAAGCGCTTCAAGGAGGGAGGGGAACAAAGGAAAATACAGTTACATTCGGCAAAAGTCCTTGAAACAGTACAGAATGTAAAAATAACTATCATAATAGGCCTGTCGACATTTCTGATAGTGCAAGTGCATAGAACAAGTAAGGCAAGAGGTAATGGATAGGAGGAGAACAAAGCAAGCAGTAACATTACTATGTCTGACGACAATTTACGCAGTGCAGGTGGTAACAAGAGGAGGGGTGGGAGGGGGGCAAGGGTACGGAGGGGAAAGGAGAACAAGGCACGATACTGAACAAAAATGTCGGTGACAAATTTGAAAGTAGGGGAGGGGGGAGGAAGAAAACAAGGGGGGAGGAGGGGGGGCAGACAAGCTGCTATCGAGAGTCACGGAACAAAAGATAGGAGTAAGTGCTAGGAGGGGGAAGTCTGAGAGGAGGGAGAAGGAGTGGGGAGTAGGAAAGGTAGTAGAAGAGGATGGATGTGAGGAGGTGGGAAGGGAAGGAGGCAGGAAGGGGGGTGGAACGCAGAGCAAAGAGGGTGGAGCAGGCACTCAGGGGGGAAAGGGGGGCACACAGGCACTCACGGAGGGCCAGGGGGGGAACACGGGCACTCACGGAGGGGCAGGGGGAACACAGGCACTCACGGAGGGGCAGGGGGGCACACGGGCACTCACAGAGGGGCAGGGGGGCCCACGGGCACTCACGGAGGGGGAGGGGGGCACACGGGCACTTACAGAGGGGCAGGGGGGCACACAGGCACTCACGGAGGGGGAGGGGGGGCACACAGGCACTTACAGAGGGGCAGGGGGGCACACAGGCACTCACGGAGGGGGAGGGGGGCACACGGGCACTCACGGAGGGGCAAGGGGGGCACGTGGGCAATCACAGATACTGGATACCTCCCCTGTCCTCCATGTTCCTGGTTGAGAGGGCGCATTGCTCCTTGGCGCCCAGACTGCCTCCCCGGGCTCCGGCCAGGCCTATTATTGCTCGGATTTTCAATTACAGGGACAAGGGATGCCCTTCTCTGAGCGGCCAGGGACAAAGGTGAACTTCTACATGGCTCCTCCACTATTAGACTTTTCCCAGATTTCAGCCAAAAGGTACAGGAACAAAGAAAAGCTTTCCAAGCTGTCAAAAACAAACTTGGAAAAAAAAATATACGTTATGCCATGTTATTCTTGGTTAAACGCTTGGTGGTCCACGAGGGGAAAACCTGGTTCTTCACTACCCCTGCCTCGGCGGATCACTTAATCTCGGAGCTACCTGAAACTGCGGAGGCACAGGCCGCACCACACTGATTGCTGGGCTATTGTTGTAGTTCATGTGGCTGGGCATCTCCGAGAGAGGCTCCCTCCTCCGCTCTCTGGTGGCCAGACCGAAGGCTGAAGTATTTATTGTTGTGTCACAGAGAGGTTAGAGCACCTAGGCTGTGCGACTCACCGCCCTGTTGGCGGAGTTACTACATCTAGATTGTTACATTAGTGATTAGTTGAGTTGGGATGGGGTATCAACCGCTATGTTTATGGTTCTGGCGTGGATGGTGGGGCTTGGGGAAATTGCTTATTGTTTATGGTGCACTGGTAAGTCTGGTTGCTCACTGCAATGTTACAATACAACTGTCCGGGATGGTATGATCGTCAAGGGTTGTCCCTGCTTGTTTCGACCGAGTTAGCCGATTTTCACCACTGTGAATCACTATGTCCAGTGACTCATTGATTGTCATGTCGTGGAACATTAGGAGGATCACTAATCATAATAAGCTTAGATTAGTGTTGAATCTCGCAAAACTACATGGGGTCAGATGCATCTCCCGTCGGGTGGTCCACTCCCAGTTGTCAGAGGCTGGGGGGGTTCACAGATACGGGGCATCGTACTCATCACAATCCAGAGGGGTAGCGATTTATGTACACCAGTCCCTGCAGTTCCGCTTCCATGAGCAATTGGCTGATGCAGAGGGCCGTATTTGTTTGTGGCCGCAGAGTGCTGGGAGTGAGGGTCATGTTTGTTAATTTGTATGCCCGTAATTCGGATTTGCCAGACTTCTTTCAGAACTGTGCTGCATTAACTCATAAGTTCCCCTTATACGAAGTCATATTGGCAGAGGACTTTAATATGGCCCCGACGGTTGACAAGGACCGGTCCGCCTCCACACAATCGATGCCCCCTAGAGCTGCACTCGCTTGGCGAGATATAGCCGAGTTCACGGGACTGGTGGATATATGGAGGCATATGCACCCGGAAGAATGCAAATACTCTTTCTACTTGGGGGGAGGGGAGGTACATGGATCAGCCTCTAGAATCGATTACATTCTGCTCTCCCTCTCCCTTGCCCGTTTCACACAGTGCACCAAAATGCTACCCAGGACCCTGTCTGATCACTTTGCGGTCGTGGCCGTCATCCACCTCCTGACATTCGTACGCCATCCTTCCCATTGGCGCTTTCGCCCCCGCAACCCTGAGGATATAGTTTTCCACGATGGGCTTAGGGACGACATTGATGAATACTTCCAAAATAATGTGAGTTCCGTTTCGGACTACCAGACAATTTGGGAGGCCTTTAAGGTTGTGGTTAGGGGTAGTTGTATCTCCAGGTAGAGCGAGGTGTTGAAATCCCTTAGGGCGACTCTCCAATGGCTGGAGGCTGAGATAATAGATTTGGAAATGAACAGCCCTCGAGCACAAATGCACACCTCTCCAACAGACTTGAGGATAAAAGCCATGAAAATAGGGAGACCGCGCAAAGTGAGGATAAAGTTGTGGGTGACCCAGCTCTGGCTTTTAGCTACGCTGAAGGAGACCGACCCAGCCGCACCCTGGAGTGGGCGATTCGTAGGGAGAGTGCTCCGGTGGGTATACTTGAGATTGCAGACTCCAAAGCGAGGTTACTCAGAGACTCCTCCGAAATAAATAATAGCTTTCGCAATACTGTGCACAGCTGTACTCGTCCCAACTATCTGCTTCCTCAGAGGATATCCAACGTTACCTAGACTGTATCACCCTGGGTTGGTTAGATCCCTTCAGACAGAGCTTTTTAATACTCCAATTACTGTGGAAGAGATTAGCAGGGTTATACAGGATCTCCCTTGTGACAAAGCCCCAGGACAAGATGGTTTCCCCGCTGAGTTTTACAAAGAATACGTAGGGATTTTCGCCCCCCACCTGTGTCATATGATTGAGGCATCCCTATCCGCAGGTGTGCTACCGGAGTCCACCAGGACTGCGGTAGTCACATTGTTACTCAAGCCCAATAAAGATCCTCAAAATTGTGCCTCCTATAGGCCCCTTTTGTTGGTCAATACAGATAACATTTTGGCTAAGCTGCTTGCGCACAGGCTTCTCCCCCATATGAACGCGATGGTTTCTCCGGATCAGGCCAGCTTTATTCCGGGCAGGTCCATGCAGAATAACCTACGCCGCCTCTTCTCCATGATGTACAACATCAACAATGAAGTTCCTATAGTAGTCGCGGCCCTGGTTGCGGAAAAGGCTTTCTACTCCGTTGAGTGGCCATTCCTGTTGGAGGTGCTTCGCAGGTCTGGACTGGGGCTACGATACATAGAATGGATCTGTCTTTTATACACCTCCCCTCAGGCATTAATTCTCTTAAATCAACAGACTTCGAAGACTATATACCCCACTATAGGGACGCAGAAGGGGTGTCCACTCTCCCCTATTCTATTTGCCCTGGTGAATAAGCCCCTAGTATTATGCGCTATCAGGGAGTTCCATTCTCATAGGGGAGTACAGCTACGATCACATATTTCCACTATCTCACTCTATGCAGATGATATGTTGCTGTACGTTAAGAATCCCAGACAGAATCTTCAACCGTTGATGCAGAAAATTATGGAATTTGGGGGCTTCTCTGACCTAAGCATTAATTGGACTAAGTTCGAGATCTTACCGTTGACTCCCTCTGTCTCTCCTACTGATGTGGGCAATGACTTTCGCTGGTCCCCCGGGGGGATGAAATATTTAGGGATTATGGTTTCCACATCCCCGACCCTGCTGCTCGAAGACAACCATGTAGCAACCCTTTCTCAGTTGGAACGTAGAGTAGAGGTCTGGATCCGTTTGCCAATATCCCAGGCTGTCCGACTAGCCCTAGCAGAGATGGTGGTGGTGCCCAGAATGTTGTATATATTCAACAACGTCCTGCTGGTTCCCCCATCATGGTTTTGGAAACGTGTGCGCTCTATGTTGATCAAACTGGTTTGGGTGGATGGTCACGCTCGGGCCTCACTTGAAACATTATCTCTCCCCTATTAGCTCGGGGGGCCTGGATTATCCCAAAATGTATGCCTATTATTTAGCTGCCCAACTCCAATAAGCGGTCTGGTGGTGACACCCTTTCGCGGAAGCCCCCCATGCCAGGCTAAATAAAGCAGTAATTCACCCACTTGAAGTGACAGGCAAACTATGGGGATCCAACCTTCGGAAGTAACTCGCATGGCATGGGACAGCCTACACGCGGGGCCGGGAACACAGGAAATTACCATGCGGATTTCGCAATATTTGGGATACACAGTATTCCTCTTACCTCTGAGAAGTCCTTTAAGAATCGGCTACAGAAACTAGGGGTTAATTCTCTAGGGGACATTTTGCGTGATGGGCAATTTATACAGTGGGGTCTCCTTAAGAGCTGTGGTACTTGGAATGCGGTATCTCTCCTATTTTATTACAGGCTGCGGGAAACACTTTGTGGTGTATGGACAAACTTCCCAGCTGCCCCCGACCCGTCTCCTCTGACACACTTTGGGACCAACCCACCTACCTTCTCGAATATAGTGTCTGCCCTTTATAAATTAATGAGATCCGTGTTACCCGCTTCCGGGATACTGTACAGAGCTAGGTGGGAGGGCTCCCTGGGGGGTCCCCTCCAAGAGGAGACACGGCTATACATCTGTAAAATAACCAGGGAGATCTCCATGAATGCCAGGTTCCGCCTGATCCACTTTAAATTCCTGCATCAGTTCTACCTTTCCCCTACTCGATTGCACAAATTTTACCCAGACAGAACAGTGGAGTGTGCAACAGGGACAATACAGACTTTGTACATATAGTATGGAACTGTCCACACATACAGTCGTTTTGGGAGGGGGTTTCTGCTATAATGGGGAGAATGGTTCCTGGGTGCCCACGCCACACGCCTTTAGCCTGGCTACTAGCGATGTTCACCCTCCCAACTAAATCTGAAAGTGTTAGCCATGGCTTCAGTGGTTGCAAGAACAATGATTGACAAATCCTGGATGAGACAGACAGCGGCCACTGTTAATGACTGGATGAAAACAATGAGAGTGTGAAATGTGAGAATCTTCTTATGCATCATCCCTGCCCCCGGTAGCAGACCCGTAGATTACTGGGCTTCCTTTCGATTGTACATTAGAGAAATTCTCCTTCTCCTCTGTCTGCTCATTAAACCAGCGTTCGGTCTCCTATGCACTCTTCCTCCCTGGCTTTCTTGCCAGTGTTATTTCTTTGTGCTGTCTGGGCCTGAGTGCACGCTTCTCACTGCAATGCCCTTCTCCCTGGTGTCAGGTATGCAAGAAACAAGGTGGAAATTAAAAGAAAACCAGAAAGGCTGTCTTTTGGTCAAAGGATCTGGAAAATGCATCATAAATGGAAGCACTTGGGATGTAATAGGCATACTATAATGTATCTATACAATGAGTTAATACCATTCCAAGATGGCTGAACAGTTGAATTTGAATTTGAAGCTTTTGTAACGCGCTGACAACGAACTTTATCGAATCCTGGCCCAGATGGTACCATAAAATGAAAGGAGAACATTGATCTGGAGAAAATGACATCAGAAAAAGAGGATGCAGAACGAGACCACAGTCACCCAGTTTACTTGAAAAGATAGGTTGTTAAACCTGCTCTGAAACTTAGCAGAGAAAGTGCCTGTCTTAGGCTCAAAGGAAGACTATTTCATAGTCTAGGTCCAACCACTGAAAAACACTGATCTCCTCTTTATCTACAGTTTGTCCTAGGAATAACAAGAAGGAGTTGATCATAAGACCTAAGGGTCTGAGTAGGTCGATAGCGCTTCAGTTTATTAATCAGGTAGACTAGTGCCAATCCATATAAACATTTGTAGACCAAACACCCGATTTTAAATTTAATCCGGTCTTTCACCGCTAACCAATGTAGCGATCAGCGGAGACCTGAAATATGGGTGCTCTTAGCTACACCGAAAACCAGCCTTGCACCCGCATTTTGCCAACTAGACTTGTTGAAGGCAATGCATCTGTTTGCTCGGCGCTCCAGCCAAAAGTCCATTGCAATAGTCTAAGTTGGCATTGACTAGCGCCCCGACCACATCACGATCAGTAGAAGGAACGTAGGGTAGTGCTTGACGCAAAAGGCGGATGTTGTAAAAAAAAAAAACGATTGGACTTTGGCTGAGACCTGGGCACTACATCCCAGGTCACTCTGCCAAATACAACCCAGGTTCTTTACTTTAGTAGAGTACTTAAGGCTAGTTCCCAGAAACTGGGGTGGAGGAGGACATCTATTTCTTTCAAGAAGGTGCTTTGGTCCAAACAGAATCACCTCTGTTTTTTTGGGGTTTAGTTGTAACCAGGTTTCTTCCATCCACATTCCTGTTTCTTCTAAGCACCTACTGACCAGGGCAAGAGCTTCCTCCACATCATTGAGCCTAATGTATAGCTGGGTGTCATCAGCGTAAGAATGAAATCTGAGTTAATATATCTTCAGAATATTCATTAAGGCACAAATATAAATGTTGAAAAGGAGTGGGGATAGCGCTGATCCCTACGGCACACCACAGCAGGAGGATTTCTGAAAGAAAACCTCCAACCTGGACACGCTGTTGACAACCAGTGAGGAATGATGTAAACCACTGTAGCGCGCATGGGTCCGCATTTACAAGATTTTTCAAACGGTCCAACAAAATGCCATGGTCTACCGTATCAAATGCGTCGGATAGGTTGAGCATCACAAGCAGGGAGAGTTTAACTGCATCCCCTGCCTGTAGCATCTTGTCTCAAACTACCATCAGTGCTGTCTCTGTCCCATGTAAGAGGCGAAAGCCCGATTGTAAGGGATGAAGCAAGCTTTGGCCCTCAACGTAATCCTGAAATTGTTTGTCGACTACCTTTTCCAATATTTTACCTGGCCAAGGAAGACCGGCAATTTGACAATAGGTATTGTAGTCCTCAGGGTCCAAACTAACTTTTTTCAACAGCGGGGACACAACCGATAGTTTCAAGGCATCTGGAACTAACCCCTGGGTAAGTGAGAGGTTAACAAACAGTTGAGAGGCAGTCAGGCAAACAACACTTCCAGAGCAAGATGAGCAGAGGACCAATGAGCATGCAGTTACGCACTTCCTACGTTTCCATTTCGGACCCTGTTCTGAGGTATAACTTTTGCCACCTTCATTAGACACCTCATTTAATAACTAATTTAGTCTTATTCAAGATTACTGCAATTCAGATGCACAGGCTTTAATGTGAAAGAATAGGGCTAGAAAACCAGGACTGTTTATTACCACTCTGACTAATTTACAAACTCATTTTTACAATGAATCCAAGTGGGTACATTATGGATCCACTTCTGGGTCTTCCATTCTTACAGAAAATACAATCACGATGACTTACAGTAAAGCTATTTTTTTTTTAACAATAGTAGAACATGATGCGGACACTCATCAATCTAGTCTGTCTGATTCCATATAATACATCCTGGCCTCTTGTAGTTAAGTAATCTCTCACATTGGTTGTCCTCTTGAATGTGTCAGCTGCTTCCCCCTAGGTGCCTTCCAGTGTGAGTATTGCCACGTCTGTGTTGTTGGCCTTCTGCCCCATTTACAACTCTTTTTTTCCCCACAGTTGTTGGTTCTTTACTGTTTCTTTTAATCCCATTCTAGAACTCTCCAGGACAGGTTCTCTCGATCCACTCATCTTTCTCTTCACACCTAGACTTTCCTGTTTTCCCTTTCCATGGGTCTGGGGCTTCACATATTTTCCTCTTGGGCGACTGCCATTACTTTTCACATCCAATCATAGCACTACAGTGCTCCGGCCAAGCTTCTTCATGATCCAGGCCCTTCCATCATGATCCAGGCCCTTCCAACATTCCACTGTACACCACCCAGTCCCTAGTGGCATCTGCTGCACCCACAGTGCAACAAACTGTTGAATTCCCTAGTGTGCGAACACATTGTCACAGATGGCTTCAATCAAGAATTTGGTTAGGTAGTTCAGTTATTTCATAGTCAGATTTCAACTTCACTGATGATATAATACAGGAAGGCCAGTATCATGCAAGTCCCTTGTTTTGCCCTGAACAACCCATCCATGGACTCCCTCCACCCTAGCCCAGGCTTCCATACTCCCCAGCCAGTTGTAAGGCAAGACAGGTGATGGGTAACACATACTATCTGGTACTAGCCTGCACTACAGATGACAGCCTTAAAGCCATTTAAATGAGAGCCTTAAAGCCAAAGCCTTTTTTGTCTTCCTACCTCTGGGATTTTTGTAAGGAAACCCTACTCTGTTGATTCCAGACAGTATGATTTTCCAGATGTGCCCCTCTCTCTCTCTCTCTCTCTCTCTCTCTCCCCCTCTCTCTCTCTCTCGCTGTCTCTCTCTCTCGCCCTCTCTCTCTCTCGCTGTCTCTCTCTCTCTGTCTTCTTGCCTCTCCTCCTCTCTTACTCTGCTTACACTCCCTCCTTCTTTCTTTCTCCTCTCCTGTCCCCCCTCTCTCCCTCTGCATCATATTATCTTGCTTCCTCCCTCCTTATCTCCTAAAACTCCCTCTGCTCTCCCTTCTCTCTCCCTCCCCTGGTCTTTCCCACTCTCCTCCCTGCTCTCTCTCTTGCTCTTTTATTACTTCCTCCTGTCTCTCTTCACCTCTCTGTCCTTTCCAATCTTTCTCACAATCCCCCCTTCTCTCTCTCCTCTTGCTCCCTCCTATTCTTCAAACGCCCCCTCTACACTGGTATCCTCTCACTTCCGCTCTATTTCACTCCCTCTTTCTTTCTGTACGAATCGTGCTTTCTAATAGCTGTCTTCACCCCCTACTCTCACTCTCTCCTATCTCCAAGACCCTCCCTCTCTACTACCCTCATCCTAAAAACCACAATCACAACAACCATCCCATTCCCTCATGCTTTTCACCACTATCTCTCACACACAACACCTTGCCTACACTTTTCCAATATCTCCAGAAAACCTTCAGCACTTGGCTGTAACTTGGACCTCCCATTGGTCTCTCAGGCGTCCAACACTCCTCCTGCCCTCACCCAAACACCCTTCATCCACGCTTGCGAGCACGGGTCTTTTATACTCGAGCCTCCCTTTGCTTGCTCGCCCATCCCGTTTGTCCCTACTAGCACCCAACTGATGTGGTCCCTCTATCCCTATGTTTTCCCCGAAGGCCGGGTTACACTGGCGCATCGTTTTAAAAACCCCATTTGGCCCTGCCCCCTTTCTGTTCGTGGAGCTTCTGTGGCCTGGTCTCGTTTGCGTCTGCTGCGCACGTCAGTGTCCTGCAGCCCATGGAAGTTAGTGTTCCCGCCTTTAGTCTGGATGGTGTTGAAGGAATGATACTTGTGTTGGGCACCCCAGTTTCCTCCTCTCGCAGGGTTCTCCATCGCTGATGAACTAGATGCTGGAGCCTGTGGCACTGTAAGTAATAATTAAGAACTCTGATCAGACAAGAGGCTGGAGGGAATGGTCAGACAGACAGTGGTACAAACATTAAAAGCATGCCAGGCACGTTCATTGTTAGTTGAGATTGGTTGCACACGGGGGCATATGATGGCAGGAGAGTTTGGCACAGGAGGGGGCATGCACCTGACTAATATTGTGTGTCTTTGTGTGTGCACAAGGAAGCTTGAAACGGGTGGACTGGGAACCAAAAGAGGCCATGGAAATAATTTTCAAAGTGGCACCATATTACACATTTTCATCAAGGCCAATCCTTTTACTGTGAGAACAGTTGGTACTAAAATAGATTACCACATAAGAGGCTCACAGTGCAGAGGCCTACCGGGAAATTTCCAGAGTTCCCTATTGGCCAGTCCACCCCTGATTAAGCCGCGTTCCTCCAACTCATTTAGCCCTGGCAGGAGACCAGTCTGCGGCCGAGTTAAAATGGATGCATCTCAGGGTTAACCCATATACATGCTCCTATACCTAGAACTCTTAAAAACAAATCTTGTTGATTGGTTTTAGGATGAGTGAATTAGGAAGTAGAGATTCATTGCCAAGGTAAAATAGGTTGTGGTTATGTTGAGAGGAGAGTAACATTATTGCTTGATGGACGGCAAGGCACACTAACTATCAGCGCTGGCTGATGATGAGATGATTTTCAGAAAAGCTCGAGTACTACAGATTGAAATGCAAATGAATTCGCTATGTATTACAAATATGTGTTCTGTTCCTTTCAGGGCAGCTGCTTATAGCAAACTGGGCAAGTACATTGAAGCAATAAGAGACTGTGAGACAGCAATATCAATAGAACCAAGTTACAGCAAGGCCTACGGAAGAATGGGGTAAGCTTTTTAGTGCTCCTCAAGAGGCGTTTGGCATTATGTAATGCTTCTGGCACTTCTCCATATTTCTGGCAAATGTTTCTTGCTTTCAATACATTTTCCAAAGTTAATATTGATTACCAAAATGGATGCTTCCTTTTTTAGATCTGTCTCTCTAATAGCACTTGTGCCAGCTGAGAGGCAAAATAATGATGTATGTTTACTCAAAGGGGCTCGTGGAAGTTCTGGAAGCGGGTTCTAGGCAGAATTGCAAAGATTAGCATTGCGTCACTTCTAGACAACTGTAATACTAGCTTGCGTCACATCTAGACAGAATTATGAAGATTAGGTCTGAACATAGTCACTAGCAATCACCGTCCCCCATTAGGCTGTCTGGCCCTATCATATCTCCTGTCTCCAATAGCATTTAGCCTGACTGTGCCAGATAGCTATACCTCGTATTTAGCCTGATTGTGTCAGATAGCCATACCTCGTAATGTAGCCCGTTTGTGCCAGATAGCCAAACCTCATATTTAGCCTGATTTTTGTAATATTGTGCCAGAGTGAAAGACCCATTTAGGTATTTTTCTCCCATTATCCAGGTGTCCCAAACCTAGGTCCTACTGTAGTTGACTGTCTGAACAACCCATTAGGCTTTTTCACCCATTATTCAGGTGCCCGCAAACCCAGGTGCTACTGTATTTGACTGCTGAAAGACCCATCAGGCGTTTTCTACCATTATCCAGGGGTACCAAACCTAGGTGCTACTGTATTTGACTACTGAAAGACCCATCAGGTATTTCTCCCATTATCCAGGTGCCAAAAACCTAGGTGCTACTGTATTTGATTGCTGAAAGACCCATTAGGTATTTTCTCCCATTATACAGGTGTCCCAAACCCAGGTACCACTGTACTTCACTGCCTACAAATCTAGATGCCAATCTATTTAGTGTCTACTGCTGTACCCCAGTAAGGCGTCCCTCCCACCACCCAGCTGTTCCCAAATCCAGGTGCCACTGCATTCAACCATTTATTGTTACCCCATCCCAAAATCCAGATTCTAAAGTGCCTTATTTCCTACTGTAGTACCCTTTGTTAGGCACGCCTCCTCCCCCTTTGCTTTCGCAAAGGCACTCCACAACAAACGTTTGCCCTCACAGTTGTCTTCCCTCTCCACCTATCGTCCTCCTCATACCCCCATGCCCTCCCCCCTTCTGGACTCACCCCGCTGCTCAGACTTTCGCTCCTGAGAGACCACGAATAACGAGACCATGCTGTCCACATTGGACAAAGAAAAAGACCGCTGCCGCCGAACTACATCAAACCATACGGTATGTATACCTTAAACCATGTCTGTGGACCCAGGCCGCAGGCACGGCCATCCATCCATGCACCATAGAATGCAGCTATGGCTATGCCATTCCGGTCTAGCAGCACACATAGCCGTCCACACTGAAGCCCCTGACGTACTTCACACCTCTGCCACGAGCATACAGAGACTACCAACGAAAATAAAATTTGGTAAAGCTGGGCAAACATCGAATCATCAGCAATAGCACTCTTTCCTGAACCACCAACAGCGCCCACCCATGTGCCTGACCTCTGGGCTGCTTACTGGAGCCTAGCCAGCCACCCAAGTCCTAAATCGGCGAAAATGCACACAAGCATCTCTTAATCTAAACTCTTAGAGCTTCCTACACATTGACTGCTGTCACTGAGGGCATTGCAACCACAAAGCGCACTGAGGTCATACAAATGGGGAAAGAGTATTGTATTGTATTGTATTGTATTTATTTATAATGCGCACCAAACCCAGGGGTAGCCAGGCGCAAAGGCAGCAAGAGGGTTGCAAAACTTAGTTACATACAGTAGGGTGAGGTCCAGCTGCGGTTACAGTGCCGGACGTATCACGCCAAATAGGAAGGGTAGAACATATACACTATAGGCAATACTATATACATATTTACATTCAATGAGGTAAGGAGCCACAGGGTAGTGGCGCATCTGGGCATCGGAAGGTCATTATGAGTCGAGAGATTTGAGCCAGTGGATAGTCCTTGCTCTGAACTGTTGGTAGGGTAGGTCCTCCCTGCAGGTGGGAGGAAGGGAGTTCCAGAATTGCGCTGCTTTTACTGGAAAGCTATTGCCTCCAGACATTGTACGTTTGAACCTGGGCACCAGAAGGAGGTTGGAATTGGCCGTTCTCGAGGGGCGAGAAAGGGTGGGTCTAGTAAATCTGGCGATGAGGTATTGAGGGGCTGCTTGGTGGAGGCATTTATGAATCAGAGATACCGATTTAAGGAATATCTTGTCCTTGGTGGATAACCAGTTGACAGATCTTCCGGAATCTGAGATATGGGCTTTCTTCGGGATACTGAGGGCCGGTCTAAGGGCATTATTTTGGAGGATTTGGATTTTATTTGAGATATATTTGTTACAACCTACATATAGAGCGTTGCAGTAGTCCAACTTGATAGGATCAGTGCCCTGGCCAAGGTGGTACAGTTGGAGGGGGAGAGAAAGGGTTTGGCTGCCCTAATGAGTTTGCAAGTGTAGGAGGTGGCGGAGGCCATTGCATTCACTTGTTTTTTGAAGGTAAGGGTGGAATCTAGATAGAAGCCGAGGGTTTTAACCTCCTTAGCTACCTTGATCTTGTTATCGTCAATTATGAACAATGAGTATTTGTGCCCCAGCTTGTTGAGGTAGTGTGTAGAGCCTAGAATAAGGAGTTCCGTCTTGTCATCATTCAGGCATAGACCGTGTGAGGCCATCCATGCATGGATGATGAGGTACACTTTATTAACGAAGGCCAAATCCTTGTCGTAATCCCCCGACAACAGGATGAGGATCTGGGTATCATCGGCGTAATTAGTGTAGGCGATACCGAGATCGTCTAGATCATCGAAAAGGGGCTTCGTGAAGATGTTATAAAGTGTAGGGGAGACGCAAGATCCTTGAGGCACGCCGCAAGTGATAGGTGTAGGGTCGGCTGCTGCTGACAATGAGAAGACTCTCATCGGGCGGTTATTGAGGAAGGATTGGATCCAATTGGTTGCTTTTTGAGAGAAGTGGGCAGCTTTTTGTAGGTGGTTGCACAAGATCTCATGGTCGACCAGATCGAAGGCCGCAGAGAGATCAAGGAGTAGCAATAGTGCTGTCTTACCCTGGTCTCTCAGCTCGTCTATCTGTGCCTTGAGATCTATAAGTGCAGTTTCGGTTCCATGCTGTAGCCTGAAGCCCGATTGTCGGACGCCTAGGAGATGGAAGTGCTCAAGGTAATGTTGGATCTGGTGGTATGCTATTTTGTTGATGATTTTAAGAAGGAACGGTACTGTGGTAATGGGGCAGTAGTTAGTTGGAGTGGATGGGTCTAAATTCGGTTTTTTAAGCAGAGGGAGGACCCAGGACTGTTTTAAATTATTAGGTACGGTGCCTGATGTGAAAGACGCATTTATTAGTTTGGTAATAAATGGTGCGAGATCACGGGCTGCATCCTTAATCCGTTGAGCGGGGCATAGGTCTCCGTGGCAATTTGAAGGTTTGAGGGTGAGAATAGTATTTTCTACCTCTTTGGTGGATACTTTATGGAAATTAAGGGGGGGGGTTGTGCGCTGGGGGGATGATTGAGTCAGGTGAACCTTTTTATGGGAGGCAGTACTCGGCTTAGTAGAGGAGAGCAGAGATTCTTTTTTAATGCTTATCTTAGTCTTAAGGGAGGAGATTTTGTTCGCTAGGGCATTTTGTATGCCCGTGCACCAGTTTTTATCTTTGATACACGAGTCGGGCACTTGGATCGGGGATTAAACCTCTTTAAGTATTGTGAAAAGCTCTCTAGTGTTAGATTTAGCTTGTGAGATTCGCGTACTATAAGACGTTTGTTTGGCCAATATAATTTCTTTTTTATATTGGGAAGCTAGACTGCTCAAGTTTTTTTTGTTATTTTCTGAGGGGTAAAATCGCCAGATTTTTTCACAGCGTCGCTTTTCCTGTCTGAGGGCTTTAAGATGAGGCGAAAACCAGGAGTTGATGTGTTTCCGGGGCTTGCTCTTTTTTAGCTTCAAAGGGGCTATGGCATCAAGGGATGAGAGCATGATTTTATTATAGATGTCCACCATCGTGAGTGGATCTGTAGGATCCGGGATGGCATTCAAGGTTGGTGTGATTAGCGGGATCAAGTTTTCGGGGGTGATGTTTTTTTTATTTCGGGATTGGACAGCTGGAGCTGTGCTGTTAGCTTGTGCTGGGGTTGCCTCTAGGGTGAACGAGATCAAGTAATGGTCTGTCCAAGGCTGTGGAAGTATGGCAGAGACTAGGACTGGGCAGTTGTGCACAGCTAGCCAGTCCAGAGTTCTCCCTTTGATATGGGTGGGCTCAGTGATCTTCTGGGTGAAGCCCAGTTCCTCTAGGGTGTTATTGATAGTACTGGCATTGGCGTCTGCAGGGTCGCTAAATCCTAGGTTAAAGTCTCCTAGTAAGACGCGTTGTGAAGAGTTTTTAAGATTGTTTGATAAGATGTCTGTGAGGTATTCTTCAAATGACCTTAGAGGGCCCGGTGGTCGGTAGATAAGGTGAATGGAGATGGATTGATTATTAGATAGTGTTAACTTGGCGGTTAGAGATTCACAGGAGCTAACATTAGTGGGTGATTCAATTGTAATAGGGAATTTAGTTTTGGCTATGATGGCAAGACCTCCGCCTCTAGAGGTGGTACGATCAAGTCTTAATAGCGTGTAGTCATCTGGTACCGCTAGCATAATTGCAGGGCCTGCTGTGGGGTGAAGCCACGATTCGTTGACCGCTAAGAAGTCCAGGTCTTCGTTGTGTAGCAGGTCGGCAATGTCTGATGCATGGGCTACCATGGAGCGGGCATTTATTAGTGCACCCTTAGTCCTGAGATCTACTGGGTTTAGGGGTGGTGGCACAGATTCGTGCGTACTTTTCTGGTCACGGATAGGCTCACGGTGGAGTCTACTGTTCAATTGAAGAGTGTGTAGGGATGGATTCCTAGTCACCTTATTGTGGGCTGGTTTAGATGGAAGGTCATAGAGCCTTGGGAGCCTGGCACGTAATCTAAGGTTCCTCATGAGAACAGGGCAAGGTGTGGAGGTCATTTCAGTTAATGTGTATGGGTTATATGCGGGCTCAAGTGCTGGTAAATTGGGTAGCATGGTTAGGTATTGGCTGTTCAAGATGTGCAGTATTGATCTCAGTAACACGGTATAAAGCGCATGGAGATACATTGTGATATTGGGCAAGATAGGGCTAGTACAGTGTAGTTGTTGTCCGGTAGCGTAAGGTCTAGTCTAATGGGTCACTTAAATTGGATTTTATCAATCAAGGCACAAAGGCATAGGTCACTAGCAGGGTGCATAAGCAGAGGGTCATCTGAATTCGATTTTAGCAATCAGGACACAAAAGCATAGGTCACTAGCAGGGTGCATAGGCAATGGGTCACCTAAATTCGATTTTAGCAAACAGGACACAAAAGCATAGGTCACCAGCAGGGTGCCTAGGCAAAGGGTCACCTAAATTCGATTTTAGCAATCGGGACACAAAAGCATAGGTCACTAGCAGGGTGCATAGGCAAAGGGTCACCTAAATTCGATTTTAGCAATCAGGACACAAAAGCATAGGTCACTAGCAGGGTGCATAGGCAAAGGGTCACCTAAATTCGATGTTAGCAATCAAGGCACAAAAGCATAGGTCACTAGCAGGGTGCATAGGCAAAGGGTCATCTGAATTCAATTTTAGCAATCAGGGCACAAAAGGAGTGTCATGTATGAGGCAAATGTAAGGCACAGGCAAGTAGGTACAAAATTAGGCAATACATATGTGCTAAGGCTGGTAGCAATTGTGGGCGAACAGACTCAAGTTCAAGTTGTGAGGCACAACGGAGTTCGGCTATACAGATATCCTAATGTTAGCGTCAGATGTGGGCCTAGTAGGTAATGGACAGTGCAACGTATACAGGCATAGTTCAAGTGTCGTTGCATAGTGAACATTAGTGGGCAGAGCAGTAGTTAGTTAGCGGGCTGGAATGCAGTGATCAGTAGGACAAGCATTTCAGGTTATCAATGAAAGCTGGTTTTAGGCATAGCGTCAACAGCAACTGACTTGGAATGGCAGATGCAATATTACAAAAGTTGCGGGTCAGGTACAGTATAATGATATGAGTCCTGCAGTAAATGCCCCTAGGGCCTTACCGTGAGAGTCTCAGTGGAGCCGGAGAGGTAGATAAGGTGCAGCGCCTGTGCGCTACCATTGCGCTAACAGGCGCAAACATGGCCTTTGTACGGCCTTTGTGCAGGCCGCAATACTAGTACAATACAACCTTCAGAGTGCTCAAAAACATCAGATAGAGTCCCTTGTAGAAATTATAATTATCTTCTGTAATTGTTCCCCCTCCCCGACACTTTTATAAAGAAAACTGTTTCTGCTGAAATTCTTCTCAGGCTTTATTTTCAAATGTCCACATCTCTTCAGGATGACTTGGCAAGACAACTCTGTCTCCCACCTTTGGGTATTGGGATTTAACCGGACTCCTGTGGTTCTCTCGTGGATGTCTTTATATCACAATTGCAATATTCACCAGCCAGATCAGCTATTTTAGCCTTGGCATACAATTTTCAATCTCTTTGCCTCTGTTATCGTGAGGCCATGTGCCCTATAAACTCTCTTAAATTCTCATAATCTTGTCAGCTCTTCCAGCTGTGACATGCAAGGGTCATAACCTTTTCGCTTTGTTTTCGTGGGGCTGTGTGCCCAGTAAACGTTCTTAAATTCTCATACTCTTGGCCGCACTTCCAGGCATGACATGCAATGTACATAATGTCTTTCCTCTGCTTTCGTAGGGTTGTGTGTGTGTCGGTAAACTTGCTTAGACTCCCATACTCTTAGATGCTCTTCAGCCGTGACATGCAATGTTTGTAACTTTTTCCCACTTCTTCTGTAACTGCCTCGATTTCCGTATGCCGTGAAACCAACAATTCCAGGACTTCCTGGCATCTCCAAATCAACAGCAGCTGTGTTCCGGACAGTGCTACTTCCACCTGACAAGCGCCTGTTCCGCTGGAACTCTGCGATCCCAGCTCCTCTCCAGTCTTTGGTCTCAGCATCTGTTTCAGGGCCCCAGGCCCACCACTGTTCATCAGTGGTCGCACCACCAGAGAAGACGTCGAGTCTCGTTCCCTATCTGGAGCCTCTTGCTCAGTCAAGGCCCCCGCTGTCCACCCTCCAGCTAGCAGGTCTCTCCACACATGTTGCCGCTGGCCCCATGGCTCGATTTGGCTCTGCTCCCTCCAGGACGGCATTGCTACAGAGGCTTGCCTCTGCATAGCGGTTCTTCACCTCCCTCTGTGGGGAAACTTTCTCTCTTCATACACGTCATTGTAACAACAAGAATTGTCTTCATCTTCTTTGACTATGGTATTCAGGCGGTGTTCAGCACTACCTGAAGTCAATAGAGACAAAGGGCCTCATCACGAGTTGGCCGGTACCCAACTTTATTTGCGTTAGCGCCCACCCATCCAGCGATATTACCGCCGGATCACTGGTTGGGCGCTGTTACTCCCCATTCCCCATTGGGTGTTACTGTGCAGTAAAATGTGCGAAAATTGGCATTGTTCTGGCGGTAATACAACTGGATGGGTGGGCGCTAACGCAAATAAAGCTGGGCGGTATCCCAGCCGGGATACCGGCCAACTCGTGATGAGGCCCTTTGTCTCTATTGACTTCAGGTAGTGCTGAACACCGCCTGAATACCATAGTCATAGAAGACTCGAGATTGGGCGTCCCTTAAATGCAGCGGTAACACCGTTACTGCCGCATTTAAGGACTACGCCCCAACTCGTGATCAGGCTCAGTGAAGGATCTTTGTTGAATATAGTCTTTACTGGAGAACATAAGAAGAAGAGGTTTGGAATGTGAGTTCCATCGTGGAATGGGAGTCTTTGTCCCCAAGAGGGGAGACACTCCCAGTGAGGTCCCACTCGCCCAGACCCCTAGAGAGGGTCTTGTTTAGCAGGATCACCTTCCTAGCCTCAAAGGGGGTGGCTCCCTTCTGGGGAAAAGGGACGAATTGTCCAGATTCATCACTGAGATGTACCAGGATCCGGTCATGGTATCAAGGCCTGATAGGCCCTATCTATCTCCATCTGATCCTGTATTTCCAGCTGTAGTGCAGAGGCCAAGAGCTTTAGTATGAATGGCTTCAACGCTCACCCTTCGGCAACCAATGGCCCTCTGAGGAATTCTATGTTGTTTAGTCTTTCTGTAGATTCTTGGTCATCCAAGCAATCAGAGTAAATTAATTTGTCTGATGAGCCGTTGATCTTCTCCCTTCAGTGTGTACTTCATCCTGTGGTGTAGAGATGCAGCCTTCTGCTTCATCCAGCCTGGAATACATCGTGCTTAGGCTGAAACATTTCTAGCACATCGTTTTTGATTGAGGAGAGATCTTTCGACATCGATTGTAGCAACGAGTACACGTTCCTGGAGGTGGGGTCTTTGTCAGTCCTGATCTAGTCCACGGAGTTGTCGGACAACTCCTCATCTGAGTATGGTTTTTTGAGGAGTCTGGAACGAAACGCTGACACATGTGAGCCATGATTTTGGTTAAAGACTTTTATTGAAAATAAGAGGTTGGGAAAATGCCTCTATGACCCTGCCCTAAGAGGAATTTCCCTACCTAAACCAAAAACGAAGGATCTGTCTGTGTCAGAATGTCCAAAACAAAACTGTCTGTGTCCAAAGTTCTAAGGGGAAGATGGTAATGTCTTTAGCCTTGGGTGGTTTAGAAAAGTGTTCAAAAGGGAAGAATAAATAGCTGCAACACAAAGGTTCTTCAAGGATAAAGATCCTTGCTCCAGAGGGTGGTTCCCTTCCCCTGGATTCCTCTTTACTTTCTGATATTATCACAAGTATCAGTTATTTGTGCCTTTCTTGACCAGCAACAACACTGATACACAAACCTGTCTGGTTTTGTACTTGTGTCTCTTTCAGGATACCTGGTATACTCTCCTGCCAGGGTTTTGCAACTTCTCTTCTGGTTAACACAACCCATTTTCTAGTCCTGATATTTCTTCCCGGTACTTTTTTAACTTTTGCACATTTTGTGTGCCTGCCTGGTTTACTCTCCTGCCATGGCTTCTTGTATTCACACACTTGTAATTGCCTGGTATACTCTCCTTCCCAGGCTTCTTGTATTCACCACTTTATCATTGCCTGGTATACTCTCTTGCCAGGGCTTCTTGTATTCACACACTTGTCATTGCCTGGTATACTCTCCCGCCAGGGCTTCTGTTCATAGCTCTCTGCCCTCTCCCAGACTTGCACAATTACCTTGTTTGATAATGTATCTTCTTTATTAAACTTACATTTTATTAAAGTATTGACCATATACATCAAATAAATCAAGTCTTACAGTCCAACGTTTAACCCCCAAAAAGGACGCCCCCGCCCCAAAAGAAAACCTTAGGTCCTGTCACTTCTGCTCAACTGATGGTCTCTGTATAGCCGGTTATGCTCTTCCTCCACTCCCTGCCCTCCATGTAATCAATGGTCCACCGACCATGTACCACTAAGGGGCATTGCCTCGGGTGTGGCCGTTCAGGCCCTATCCCTAGAGAACCCCCAACTGTTCCCACACCCTCAGCTCTGCATCTCTTTGAACCAGTCACTCCCACCTCTGCTAACTTTGTCATTTCCTCAACGCTTCAAATTCTGAACTCTCAATTTCCGTACAGCGGTCCCCACTGTTCCAGGAAGGATCCCAGTCGATCATTAACAATTGCTGTAAGCTTTTCCAGGACAAAAATATCCCTAAATGTAGCTTCCCAATAAGACTTCACCGGAGACTCCTGTGCTTTCCAATTCTGAGCTACTGTGATTCTCCCTGCCTGTAGCATAGCCTCCCCCACATCTTGGGACACCTTGTTTCTTCCCTATCCTCAGGGGAGACACCCAGCAGCATCTGGATAGGCCTCAACAGGAGCACTTCCCTCATCACTTCCTTCATCCAGCTCAAAAGTTCACTTGAATAGACCTGAATCTTTGGGCGGTACTACCACATATGAAAGTGTGACACGATTTGCCCGCACTCCCTGGGACACAGCAGGATAGAGCTATGGAAAAATGTCGAGAGCCTAAGTGGGTCTCTATGCCATCCGTGTAACATTTTAAAATTATACAGAATCGAGTGACTCGCAGAGACTTGCGCAAGTTAGTATAATATACACAAAGTCTTTAATCACACATTTAACAAGGTGCCCTTCCCAGTGACACGTGTTTTGGCTGGATCGCCTTTATCAAATATGGGTAAATACTATAGAATTGCATTGTGATCGTACACATCATTGTTCATTGAGAAATTAATTATGTATGTAAGTATCATCACATAGAAACAAAAATGTAATATTTAAATTAATACGTTTGTCCACATGCACAGTGAAGGATAAAAGAAAAATATTATATGAAAAATAATATAAAATGCAAAGAGACCGATAATGAGGGTTGGTATAAGGAAGGGTTGTAATGGGCAGTGAAAAGAGGGAAACAAAATAAAGAGAAACTAAGTCAGTCAGAATGTCACTCACATTCAATTAAGCTGACTAGTTTCAAATATGTTCAAGAAATTTTACCATCAGTTTGTGTTTAAATTCCTTATTTACTTCTGGTTGTGACTCCCTTAGAGGAAGGATGCCATTTCATTGTCTGAGTTTAAACCTGTGACTGTAGTGTTCAATTTACAAATAGTCTCGCCTCTGCTTTACCTGGCCTAACAAATCTACCACAGGCTCCCTGGAGAATCCGAAAGAAACTATCCGGCAGAACAACAGGCAATGGTGTAAACAGGTATAGGAAGCGAGGGAGGATGTTCATTTTTATAGACAGTACCATCAAATAATCAACAGCGCCCACCGTTCGAGATCCTGCTTTATGGCGCACATCGCAAGGTCAAAAAATAACTTTGCTCAATTTAGTGAGGTCTCTCGAGAAAAAGAATGACCACATAGACAATTTCTTTATCCTCATTCCATACAGACTTGGCCCAATATCCCACCCAGCACTGCCCATCCGGATCGGCATAACCATGGACTTGTCTACATTAATGTTTTTTTTTTTCTTTTATTAAGTTTTAAGACAACAGAAACAACAACAACTGGGCAACAACTTTGGTATACAAATACTCCCCTCTTATCCACCCACCCCCAAAATCACACCCTAACCCCTCCCGGCTTTTCACCCGAACCCCCGACCCCTCACCCCCCCCCCCATTGAGCGGAGTCTTCTTCTGCGTAAATAACAGTCCGCATAAAGTTTGGTTGTGGCATGTAAGGTGCCTTTTCTTTGTCTGACCTTCTACTTATGACTTTGGCCGCCTCTCGGGAGGCTTCCACCAATGTGCGGCAGTATCCAGCTTGGGCGAGTCCTACCTAGATTGGATTAACCCCTCTCAGGGGTTCCAATAATTGTAGGCTCTCAGTTGGCCATTTATACAGCCCATTCTTTTAGTTCTTATTCACATATTTTGCCTTGAATTCACCCCACATTATTTTGTGCGGCACTGGAGCGCAGCGGTTATCCTCTCCATTGTACATATCTTTATGTCGACATTAATCCACTCATTCTTACCCAATGTTTTAGACCCTTTGCATTGATAACTAGACAGGCCTTTGCGGCCAGCATAAGGGGGGCTGCGAGCCCAGGCAACCTAGTGAATTCACCTTCTATTTCCTCTATCCCAAATAGAATCAGAAAAGGCGTATTACTACGATGGATCCCATCGAGATCCTTTATCCAGCCCAAGACTTTGTCCTAGAACACCTTGATGCGGTGACAGCCCCATTACATATGCCAGTAGTGGGTCCTGCTGCCCCCAGATGCGCCAACACTCCGGGTTGGCCGATTGGAACCTCTTTGAGAGCCTGAGCAGGTCATATTGCCATCTATGAAGCAGCTTAATGGCATGACATTTGTACTGCCTGGCAATGGAGACCTGTGAGGCCCCTTTACATATTCTCCCCCAAGGTTCAGGGTCTGTATTCACCCCTGCGTCTCTTTCCTACCTTTGACTCAAAATTTCAGTTGTCCCCTTCCCAGCATTCACCAGTGCACTGTACATAGCCGAGATCAGGCCCTTCGTTCCCCTCCATTTGTCTAGGAGCCCTTCGAAGGGGGTTAGGTCTCTCTGAATCTTCTCCCTCCATTTCTCATCCGTTAGGACCCCTTTTAACTGAAGGTAGTGGAAGACCGAAAGGGGACATATACCCAGTGTCTCTCCCAGGACGGTTATTGAAATAAAGGTGCCCGCTTTCCATAGTTGGCCTACCCTCTCCAGCCCTGCCTCGAACCAAGCTTGGAACCTGTCTGGGTTTGGTATAAACTCACGAACCCTGGGTGCCCATATATGGCTCAGCGGGGATGGCCATGTGGGCACTCCTTGCATGTCCGCCACACCTCCCATATGGTGCCCAAAATCCGATGTTCCCTGACCCTACGTAGGAGCTTCCTTCTCGGTATCCACAGCCACTCCACTTCTTTGGAAGGGGCTAGATTATTGTTGTCCAAATCCACCCACTGAACCCCCTTCTGCCCTCGCAATTGGGGTATTAGGACCCTCAGCTCTGCTGCTTCATAGTACTTTTTCAGGTTAGGCAGCCCCCCCCAATCTTTGGGCAGTGTAAGGACGTTGTATGCTACTCTCGCTTTCTTGCCATCCCATAAGAACTTCAGCATCGACCCCTTCACCTCACGTAAAAAAGGACTCAGGAAGGTGGATCGGGAGCATCTGCAACGCATACACAAATTCAGGGAGGCAAACCATCTTCAGGGCGTTTAGTCATCCCAGCCAAGATATGGTAAATTTCCCCCACTTTTCCAGATCGGCCCTCAAACCAGCAACTAGAGGAGGGAAATTAGCTACAAATAGGTCCCCCAGTTCCCTGGTGAGATTAATCCCCAGACATCGCATTGTTTCCCCTCTAACTGTTACTCCCAATGGGACCAATCTGTCGTCATCGCCCTTTGGCGAAAGGGGGCAACCCTGCCTCATCCCCCTGCTTAGATGGAACCACCATGAGTAGGCTCCATTGGCGGCCACTGATGCCCTGGGTGAGATGTACACAGCCATTATCCCCTTCTTGAGCTTAGACTCCAGCCCTATCTTGTCCAGAACCTCTCCCAGGAATCCCCATTCCACCCGATCAAACGCCTTTGCAGCATCCACTGAAAGAAGGGCCAGGTCTCCCCCCATTTTCTGACACTCGTAGATTAAGTGCAGAGTTTTCTGCATCGTATCGGCTCTTTGTCGTCCCATTATAAAGCCGACCTGGTCCGGGTGTTTTAGACGGGGCATATGTTTCCAGTGTCACCGCCAGTACCCTCGTATAAATCCTAGTGCCAATATTCAGAAGCGATATCGGTCAGTAGGATCCACAACTTTTGGGATCCCTACCTTCCTTGGGAATCACCGTGATTAATGCCTGCAGGAATGATTCAGGGGCTTCCCCCGTCTGTAGGATATCATTAAAGAGTTTGACCATGAATGGGAGAAGGGGGAAGAAATGATTTGAAGAAGCTGGCCGTGTACCAATCTTCCCGGAGCCTTCCCCAACTGCAGACGTAAGACTGCCCTCTTGACTAAATTCTAAAGTATTCGCCTATTTCCTCTACCATCTCCTCTCGGAAACACAGGGTCCTTCCACAGTGTCTCATTACATCTCCACCTCGACCCTTTCCGCGGCAGACCTGACCCGTCTAAATCTATTTTTACCATATCATGGTTGGACCATGAAACAGGGGGAGATCTCCGAGCCCAGTGCCACATCCAATAACCGACCCGAGACATACAAGTAGTCAATTCTTGTGAACGTACCATGTGGAGCCTAGTAAAAGGTGTAGCCCTTCGTATTCGGGTGGTGACTTCCCCAGACATTCCTGAGCCTGTACATCCCCAACATCTCCATGTCCTCCACACCCCCCTTTCCCTGGGGTTCCTGTGTTCCAGACCCTCCTCCCTGCCTGTGTAGCTTAATATCTGTCCATATATTAGTCACCTCCCAGGATAACGTGGCTAGAGGCCTCCAGCATTATTTTCGGGATAGTCTTTCGGAGGAACCGCTGCTTGTCCGTGTTAGGACAGTACACTGTGGCCAGCGTAAAATTCACATTCTGTACCGAACCAACAACCATTAGGGCCCTGCCTTCAACATCCGCCCATACCTTGGACACCTCCATTTTCAGCCCTTTCCCGATAAGAATGCTGACCCCCGCCTTTCTCAGGGCACTGAATCCCCAATATTCTTGTCCCAGCCCCTCCCAGGAACCCTCCTTTACTCCCCCTTGGCATATTTGGTCTCCTAAAGGAACATCACATCCAACCCCGTTCTACGAAATTCTCTTGCCACTAACAACCTCTTCATGGAGGAGTTCACTCCGTTGACATTTAGCGTACCCACCCTAAGAAGGCCACCTCTCTCAGCACATGGAACTATCGCCATTCTCATTTGCCTGCACCCTTCTCCTCGCTTTCCACCCCGGGCGGCCCTGTCCCATCCTCCAACTCCCCACTGCCACTTGCATTACACTTAAAGAAGACCCCATTCCTGGACCTAGTCCACCCCGCGCCCCCTCCCTTGACGGCATCCGACCCCACCAGTAACATCACCAGGTCGAATTCGAACTACCAGCAGGGACCATCTACTCCACAATCCCTCAACTACGCAATCACCTAACCACTGAGCCCCCCTCCAAACCGGCCAAGGCCCCATAGGTTTCCAATGGCCCCATAATCCCCTCCATAAGGCACTGTCATTTTAGGACCTATCTAAATGTAAACCCCTTGACAACCACTGCATTCGAATTAAAGACTTTACATTGTACCCCGTGTCTTTCAAGGGTCCACCACGGGCGAAGTGTTCATTCTCCTATGCTTCCTGGAGCCCGGTATTCGCCTCTGTTTCGGGCCCTGGATGCACCACTCCCTGTTGTCCGCCCTTTCGTCGTGGTTCTGTTCGCTTTCGGGGTCCCCCAAAAGCTCGGACATACACGTGCTGATGTCCCTCTGTCTTCAACCTCTGTTTGTGTCAATCCATTTCAATATCAAGGAGAATGGGAAGCCCCGTCTGTAGCACACTCCTTTATCCTACAACCACTTCGTCAAGGGCATGCACATCTTTCTCTTGGCCGGGATTAGTGCGGATAAATCTTGGAAGATCGTCAGCCTCGCCGTTCCGTAGGTAATTGGGCCCTTCTGCTTCACCAATATCTTGGTTTTATCGCTATAGTTATGAAGCCGGGCAGTCTGAGGGCCACTGGCCGACCCCCCCCCCTGCTCTGTGTATTCTCTCAACCTTTGCCTTGTCAATGGAGTCGTCATCAAAGACAAATTTCGTAACTTCGTGGAGCATTTATTTCAAGTTCTGCTCTGTCTCTCCTTCCTTGTCCGGGATGCCAAAAAACCGCAAGTTGTTCCTTCTTTCACGGTTTTCCAAATCGTCCATCTTTAGGCGGAATTCTTCTTCCCGACTTTCCATTGCTATCGTTCTTAGGTCTATTTGTGTTTCCAGGGTACTAGAGGGTGTCTGATTGCCTTCCACTTCCTCTATCCGCTCCTCCATCTTGTCTATTCTCTTCGGAATCTTATTGATCCTGCCTCCTATGTCCGTCCTCATGTTCCTTATCTCCTCCAGTAGCTCTGCCACATCCCGTTTGGTTGCAGCTGATTCCTCCACAGATGCCGCCATTTTGTGCTGGAACGGGGCCTCAGGCCCGAAATGGTGTGGCGTTTATTTGTAGGTGGCCAACCTCTGCCTCGCTTCCATACACACCGTGCCGTCGACCTCTGCGTGGTCACCAGTTCGTTTCGTCTGCTTTATCTCCCCTTGGCAAAGGTATTGAGACCTCTAGATCAATGCTTCCTCCTGTGGCCCATTGTTCTCCATGGTCTCATATCCAGCACCTCTGCCCCAGTGGCGGGCACACGCCCCTTGGTAGGGGGTCCACACCACTCAGGAATTAGGGCAGGATGGCAGACAGGCTGCTCCTCAGCAAAGGAAGTGTCTATCTCCGTGTTACCCACTTGATGCCGTATACTTCCTCTTTGTTTCCAGTACAAAGGGTCTGTGCTGGTCATTGCGCTACTCCAGACATTTCTAGGCAGCAGGTCTGGTAAAATGGCCGCACCTATGCCCAGGACCCAGGAGGAGGGAACACACCCCCGGGATTGGGGGCCCACCCCTCCCGGGGTATACGGGTCTTCCTCGCGCCACTTGTTTTAGGTCTGTGACCGGCCCTACCACTTGCGCTGGTCCACTGGGCTTGCAGGATTCTATCTCCCGAGTGTGATCAGTCTTTGAGAAGTAAGGAATCTGGGACAACCAATGGGCCACCTGGTCCGGTCCGCAGAGCAATGGGCCTCTGAACGCTGTGTTGTAGGGTAATTTGTCCCCATTCTGTGTTCCCTTTCAATCACCTTTGTTGGGTGAACTGTAGCGTAGCCCTCCAATTTGGGGATTCCAACATGTGTATTCAGGACCCTTTCCTGCCGTGATCACAGTTATGACTGGCACAGGCCTCCTCGCCCCTCCCAATGGTATCAGCAGTGTCCCAATACTCCACTTCACTCCCTGTACCTATGCGGCCCAGCCAGGCTGTTCATTCAGGTCGGAGTGTAGGGAAGTCGGCCTGGGACGGATCAGGTCTACAGCACAGGGGTCTGGCAGCGCTGGTGATTTGCCCCTCAGTATAAACCCCTTCCTTAAAGTCGGGCGGTCCAACCTTAATCTGCTCTGCAGGCGGGCCTTCACCTGGACCTCCCGAGACTGCACAGTGTCTGGGGCCGTATGCTGTCCACTAACGCAGCTGCCCCCCAAGTGCTCCTCCCCACCAGTTCTTCTGAGGGTCTACTTTTTCCCTCGTTGCGACCTCTGCCGTGGTGCTGTGTACTGCAACAGTGCTCCGCTGCGACCTCTGTCGACTTGGAGAGCTGGCCCCTGCTGTTCCACGGGGTTCACGGACGCCGCGCACCTCTCGTATCCGACTACTCAGCTGGGGTCATGTAGATACCTTAGACATGGGGAAGGGTACGTGGGCCCAACACATCACTTTTCCACCATTCTCTGTCCCTCCTGGTCATCTCCGGGTCACGGCAGGCGAACGCAGGGCCATTAGCTCCACCGACGAAGTTCCTCCTGAGGCGGGGGATTCACTTTTGTTTTCGCCTCCATACTCCAAGGCTGTTTTGTAGCGAATCCCGGGCCACGTTTTGCTGCTTTTGGGACTGGTGGTGCAGGGGAGGGTCACACACCTCCCAGTCCGATCTGTTCATGGGGGGGGGCAAAAAAGTGAGGGCTCGAGCACTTTCAGGGACCTCGGGACCGGAGGATTATGCAGAGGCTGCCTGCATCTGCGCACCCCTTGCTGGCCACCCCTACAATAATTTTAACCCAGAAAACAGTACAAAACGTGATATTTGCGCCATCAACTCCGGCAGGGAGATGCTCACCTCGTCCACATATGCCAAGATGTCCTCCGCAAAGAGGGAGAGCTTAAACTCTACCTCCCCACACTGTATCCCTTTGATACTCTGGTTTGATCTCACTGCAATCGCCAATGGCTCCATCGCTAGGGCATACAACAGCGGCGATAGGGGCACTCGTGCCTCTCAACAGTAAAAAGAGGGATGATAACAATCCATTCACCTGGGCTCTAGGTGTCGGGGAACTATACATGGCTGCTATCTTTTTCCTACAATTTCCTCCAAACCCCATTTTACCCAGAACCTTGGTCTTAGAAAGAAAAAGCTTTCGATAGGGTTGAATGGCTTTATGAGTCCAGCGATACCAAGGATACATCCAGATCCATTCTCTGCGTGACATGCATGAGGTCTAACATCCTCCTAACATTATCTGCCCCCTAATGAAACCCACCTGGTCCCTATGGACCAAAGATGGTAGTACTCCCGAAATTCTCCACCCTAACAGTTTAACCAGGACCTTCACATAGGTGTTTGAGAGAAATTGGTCTTTAGGAGGCACAGGTGGTCGGATCTTTACTCTCCTTATGTATAACGACTATTATTTGCCCCAGCATTGTTTCAGGGAGGAACCCCCCTTCCTGTTGTGAAAACCTTCGACAAATGCGGCACCTACAACGAGCAATAGCATTTGTAGAATTTTATAGAGAATCCATTGTACTCCCTTTCATGTCCTTAATCGTGCTAACCAACTCTTCCACTGTTATAGGCTCATCTGTCTGAGCAACTGCCTCCCGGGATAGGCCCAAAACCTGTATTGAATCGAGGAACCTATCTATTTGTGGCTCACCCACATCATATTCCGAAGAATAAAGTTGCTCAGAAAGCCCCGTCATAAACCATACCCCCCTTTGGCTGTCCGGATACTAACCACCATCCTGGAGTTACGGCGCTCTCGTAGTCTACATGCTAAGAGTTTGTCGGCTTTATCCCACTTCTTGTGGTATTTTTGCTTCAAGAAGAGGAGTTTCTTTTCAATATCATGTACCAATAGAGCCTTAAACTGGGTTTTATACGTCTGCAGCTCTGCGTCTCGCTCTGGCGTCCGATAGCTTCCGTGGGGACCTCTGGGCTGAGCTGAATAGCTGCAAACTTTGCCCTCAACTCTGCTTCCTGACTCGTCCTTTCTCTCTTCTTTTGGGCCACAATACGTATTAAGACCCCTCTTAAAGTGGCTTTAAAGCCCTCCATTACAAATCGGGGTCTTACTTCGATGTTATCGTTGGTCCCGAAATAGTCTTTAATTTCCCTAAATAATTCCAGAGCTATTTCCCTGTCCCGCTATAAGTAGTCATTGCACCACAATCTCCCTCTCCTTATACCATGCCCCAAATCTCCCAAGATTACCAGAACTAGGTCATGATTTGGCCAGGGAACCGGGACCACAGTCAAATCAGAAACCAGCCCTTTCAGTGTAAGGTCTACCAATATAAGATCTATCCGGGAGAAGGACCTGGGTACTTGCGACAAATAGGTAAACGGTGGATCCCCACCCCATCATATCTTAGAGAGCCTGTCACTCAGAGTTCTAGATTAATTTTCTGGAATTTCTTGGCCCCTCCCCTCCTCAGAGGGGATTCCCCCACCTCCTTAAACCTTGGTTCCCTCCCCCTAGCCTAGTGGGTCTCTTGCAGGAACATCAAGTCTAGCTTGGTCCATTGAAATGTCCTCAATACGAGTGAACATTTCGTAAGGGAATTAACCCTTCGGGCATTGAGAGAACTCATCCCCAAACTCGCCCCCAAATTACACAACCTGCGAAGGGATAACTAACCCCTAGCGCCATTACAGGCTGTTCAAGCCCACTTTGACAAACAAACCAAATAAACCATTGAGAGACCCTACGTTTCCCCATTGAAGCAAACAGTACCTTCTGCAAAAACCCTTGACAAAAAACAATCCCCAAAAACCCCATACCTTCCCCTCACCCCTCTTGCCCCCAGGCGTCCAGTCACCAAACAGTGCCACTCTTCACCCCGGACTGGACCATCAGCCATACCCTGACCAACTGGCCAAAAAATCCATAACACCCTCATAAGACCCACCCCCTTCCCCCGCAAATCAACTCTCCTAACAGAGATCGCCACCATACCTAGCACCAATCATAGACACTCTCCAACTGGTTTCTTATAATATAATCTCAGAGTTCCTAGTAACCCTCTTACCCCCTAAGAAACCCTCAGTGAATAACCCAACACAGTCAAACCCCACACATTGTAACCCTGTTCCAAACTTTCAACAGGCCTAATGGCCACCTGCCCACAACCATAACCGGATGCTCAAGTCCCTAGAACAGATCAAGTGTTGCCCCTAGGAGGGGTATTCAGCTTTTTAAACTTCCTTGAGCCAGGCATTCATCATCTATTTGGCCCCTTGAGATTGCCTTCCGGGTCTTTATTTTTGTATGCTCAGGATTCCCTAAGAGTTCCGCTATGACCCTCTGAAAGTCATCTTCGGTAACCAGTTTGGAGTAATGACTTTCATATTCAAACAAGAGGGAAAATGGAAGCCCCCATCTGTATCGCACCCCCTTCTCTGCCCGACATTTCATCAGAGAGGTGCACATTCTGCGCCTCACTAAAGTGAACAATGAGAGATCTTAAAAGACCGTTATCCTGGAGGAGCCAAGCTGTACCGGGCCAACTGTCCTGGATTCTCATCTTCTCAGGTTAATTGGTCAAGCGGACCAAGACAGAACGTAGCCCGCTAGTGCTGCCTTCGGCTCTATGTGCCCTGTCTATTTTGGGTTCATCGACGGTGTCGTCGCAGAACAAGAGCTTGGCCACATTGTGGATCAATCGCCTAATGTCCCTTTCTGTTTCCCCATCCTTCTTTCCCTGTTTGAAAGTCATCCATCTTTAAAGTTATTTCTGTCTCTCTCCTTTCTAGATCCGATAACCTCATGTCTATCTATTTGAGTCTCCATCGTGTCCAGGGATGATTGGTTGTTCTCCAGGCCCTGGATTCTCTCCTCCGTTGTGTCGACCTTTTTATCGAGTTCGTCTATTCTCCCCCCTATGTCGGATCTCATGCCCCAAATCTCATCTAGCAGGGCAGCGATGACACTTTTGGTGGAATCGGCATCCTCTGTGTCATCTGCGATGTTCTGCAACCCTGTAGTAACGTCTGGCGTTACCTAGTGCAAATAATTAAATCTCTCCAGAGAGGATTTCCAGTCCATAGGGCGAGGGTGTGTAAAGGCCAGGTACCTATTGCCAGTTTAGCAATGCAGTGTATTGTGCTCCGTTATGTGTGTGTTGGGGGATCACCCACTAGCATAGTCCAGGGGGAGCAAGCAGACAGAGCCAGGGGCGAGGCTCTTCTGCACGCTCTCCCAGTGGACAGGGGCAGAGGCTGTGCCTGAATCACTTGCACTGCTGCGTGGCTCTCTCGGTTGCCTTCTCACCTTTATCACACCCATGAACTCTTTACATCGGGAGGGGGGTGAGTCAGAGAACCCATGCAACCAGCCCGTCCGAGCATGGGGATCTCTCCTGGAACCCCACGCGCACCTACCCATGTTAACTCCACCAACCGGAGCTGGAGGGGTTATCCCGCCTGGGCCTGTGGCTGCCCCCACTGATGAGACGACCCGGGGGTCAGGCCCTGTTTGTCCCGGCCTTCCCCGCTGAGGCGCCCCCCCTGTTAGTTAGGCCCCAGGACCTGCCCCAACCACGTTGCACCGTAGGATCCTAATCCTGATGATTTCCAAACTGGAGATGGGGGTACCCCATTTCTCTACAGTCTCTCGCCTCAAGACACCCTCCACAGAGCTCCCACACCCTCTGAGGCGAGGCCCAGAGTCCTGGTGGGGTACCATACTTACGGCAATATCCAAAGAGCTATAAATGTCATGCTTTGGACGCCACCAGGGCCTTCGACAGCTTGCACTGGAATTTTCTACAGCTAACACTGCAAAAGTTTGGGTATGGGCCAGTTTTCCCCTGCATGGTTTTAGCTAATTATTGTAACCCGACTACTGGTTAACGGGCAGCTCTCGGACTGCATCCCCATACATAAAGGGACTCGTCAGGGATCCCCACTATCCCCACTAATATTTGCCATGGCCATGGAACCGTTGGCACAGGCGGTCAGGGTGGATCAGAGGATTCAAGGGATATCCACTATACAATTGGCACACAAAAATGTGCATTATATGCGGATGACGTCCTATTGTTCCTAAAGGATACAACACATTCCCTTCCAAGGGCCATCACACTATTAAATAGCTTTGTGAGGGTCTCAGGGTTCCATATTAATTACACTAAGTCTAAGGGCCTCATTATAAGGCTCGCACTCCCGTAATGAAGGGGGCAGGTACGGGACCGGCCCCCTTCATTCCGGGAGTGCCGATTACGAGCTTCCCATCGCGGGACCCGGATCGCACGCCTGGTATAACCAGGCGTGCTTTCCGGCTCCCGCGAGGGGAAGAGGGAGGCAATAACGGGCCAGATGTAATCGGCCCGTTATTACCTCCCTCCCCATTCCCATTGAGCCCTATGGGGGCTCAAATGGGAATGGGGCTGGTTTCCTGCAAGAAGGAATTACCGGGTCCTCCTATGTCGGTGTAACCCGGTAAGTCCCCAGTGCAGGAACCCGGTAATGGAGCCCAGAACGGAGGCAGCCATGGAGCTAATAGCTCCATGGCTACCTCGATTCTCGTAATGAGGCCCTAAAGCTCTTAATATCATGGAGGACCCAGCGCAGGTTGAGAAATGGGGTAAACGCTACCTGTTAAAATGGGAACGGAAAACAATAGAATACCTGGGGTTGAACCTAACACCTACATATAAGAGGTTATATGGGGCTAACGTTCTGGGATTATTTGAGTCTTGATCGAGGACCTCAGGAGGTGGGACATGAAGGAACTGTCTTGGTTTGCATGTATAACGGCCATAAAAATGTCTTTACTGCCAAGGTCCCTGTGCGTAGTGGGCTCACTCCCAATACGGATCCCAAACTTAGCGATCAAAAATGTGCAGAGGGAGATTATGCTCTTTATTTGGAAGAAAAAGAAACCCAGGTTGCCCAGAAAGGTCTTGTTCCACCCTCCTGCACTGGGGGGCTTGGGGTTCCCCGACTTTAGCTGATAACTAATGGCTGCACAGGTGGCCCCGATGCTTCAATGGTCTCCAAGGGAGAACTTGAATGGGTGGTCCAACATAGAAAGAGACGCGACTAACATACCTCTGGAGAACTTAGGTTTGCTGACACCAAAACACAGGGGTGTGGGGGGTGTGCTGCAAGACACCACAAAAGCCACCCTCTGGTACTTGGACAAAGCGGTGCAGAGGAAGAAAGTAAAATTGGAGCGAGGCCCACTTATGCCAATGGCTTATAATCCAGGCTTCACACCCAGAATGCAGCCCAATTTTTGGATACATTGGGGGGCTGGACAATCCCTGACACTGGGGGACTTTTATCCAGGCGGGAACCCATTGACGTTTGAGGAATGTAAAGAGAAATTCCAGATACGCGAACGTTTTCATTACACCCAAATAAGATGTTGGATCTCAAACAAAAAAGTAAAAGAAAGGGCCAAAAGAACTCCACTGGGGTTGGAACTCACAATAAAAGAAGGGGTAACTGAGAAAGGGGTCTCAAGGCTTTATCGACTGCTACACGGGTCAAATCCAGGAGATGTCCTTCCGTACATGCAAAATGGGAACATGACTTTAGAGAACCTATTATGGAGGACATATGGGACCAGAAATGGCGCTGGGCAATGAAAAGCTCCAAATGTGTTCCAATCAAGGAATCATATGAACTATGTTTCCGGTGGTGCATGACACCACAACGCATGCACTCTATTAACCAAGAGTATTCTTCTACATATTGGTAGGGTTGCGGACAGATTGGAGACTTGATACACATGTAGTGGGAACGTCCTTTAGCAGAGGTATATTGGAAAAAAATTCTAAGTCACATTAAAGCTGTAACAAAGGTACAATTTCCCCTCAATCCAGCAGTGGTGGTGTTAGGGGTCACGGCGGAGGGAAGTGGCGCCACCCTCATCACCCATATGCTGAGGGCGGCCAGGATCACCATGGCACATTCATGGAAGAACGAGCAGGGGCCCGTGGTAACCATGTGGTGGGTGAGGCTATGGGGAGTGATGGCAATGGAGAAGGTGACGGCTCTGGCTAACAGCACCTATCAAAAGTTCCTAGCGGCTTGGCTTCCATTCCATGAATTTGTGGCATATAGAGAGCAGTACTACTTTAAGCCAACATTGCTTCGTAACTTCTCCATTCTCTGACAACAGACCATGCTCAGCAGCAGTGGCCCTGACCGGTAGGAATAACCAGAGTGAACTAACAACGGAAGGCGTGTCACCTCAACCTTAATTTAGAGAGTTAAACGGAGAAAGGGGGAGGAGGAGTTATACAAATGTTATGAGCACTAAAGTTGGACATTGCAAGGATTGGAACTGAAAAGGGAAAATGCATGTGCGATAATGTATGTTCCTGATCCGAGTTTGTGGCTCATTTTCCAATAAATAAAGTTTTTGTAAAAAAAAAGTTAAACGAATACACGGGGCGCGCTGCGGGGCAGCCGGCAAGATGGCTGTTTAGTTTCCGAGCTCTGTGTCCAGCCGCCTTCAATCCTCCTGTATCGGCAGTTTCCAGCACCATCCGACTTCTGTACCTTGCCCGGACAGTAGCCAGCACCACAGCCTGCACCTGTGTGAAGTTTGGGGGAGATTGCTCCCTTTGGACCAAGTTGCGGCCGGCTTCTTTTCCGCTCTGCGCCCGTCTGGGAGGAGGCGGCGGGTCCACCTGGGGCCGCGCTCTGGGGCTCTTTGCTGTGTACTTCCGCTGTCTTCTGTGCCTCCGCGGAGGGGGCTGGATCCTGAAGCCTGACTTGGACTCGCCCCACGGGGCTCATCGTCCTCTGCCTGCCTGTACCACTTCTTCCCCGTGGCGGCCGTTTACTGCGGCATGTGGGGCTAGGCCGCCTGGCGCGGGGTGCTGCTGAGCTCCTCCTGCCTGGCTGGTTTCCTGAGCCGCGGCCTGCATCTGTATTCCGCCCCGAGACCCGGACTGCTGCGGCTGTTGGTAAGGAGTCGGGGGCTGCCTGTGTAACTGCTCTAATTCCCCCCGCTGTCGCCTTGTCCCACGGACCTGGGCTGCTGCGCTCTGTGCCCCGCCTACATGACTGTTCTCCCGCGACGCGGTTCTCCGTGCCTCCCGCCCCGTGAACCGGACTGCTGCTGCTCTTGGAAGGGAGGCTGCCCGTGCATCAACCCTCACCCTCTCTGCTGCTACCTTGCCACACAGACCTTTGGCCCCTGCTGGCTCCTACAGTGCGGGCGGACACGCCGAGTTAGCTGCTGCGGGAGGCTGTGTCATTTTTACTGCGCCACTGCCCTGAGCGCGATGCCTTGCGTTCGGGCTCACCTGGGGTGCGTTGGTTCTCTCCTCCCCGGTGCCCGCTTTGAGGGGTGGGCTGCTTGCCGCGGGCCAGGGAATTGACACTCCCTGCAAAAATTGATTCCCGGCTCCCCCTGATCATCTTTGTGGACCCCTTGGCGGACCTGCGCCCACATCTTAATCTGCGTCCACGTTGCTAGGTGTGGCGCTCCCATAGTTGGTCTGACTGGATTGTGCCATGCTGTCACTCTGAGACTGTTACACATGCAAGACATTGGTCCCAAAACCGGCTATGCGGTTCACTTTGGATCGGTACTTCCAAGATGGCGGACCGCTGTACGGTCTGGCCGGAGAGCAAGGTTGCAGTCTCTACACGTTCGCCAAGGACGCTGCGAACGCCTCACGTGATCCCTTCTACTGCACAGAGTTTGACCGCTCTTCGCGTCGCTACTGTTTTAGCTGATGCTTCGTGAGTTCGTAACTAGGTGCTCTCTTACACACTATCCTTGTTATAACCTTTCCTAAAAACGTACCTTGCTAATCCTGTCTTCCTTCTGATTCCAGATCCATTTCTCAGCCCTTCCTGCTCGCCCAAACTCAGGGGTTACTGCCTCCACGTCATCGGGAGCCCCTGTTCCCATTCCGTCTCTCATTATCCTTCTGGGTAAATATTTCTTTCATTTCAGAACGATATCCTGTCCTTCCCTTCGGACTCGATATTTACCCTTATCCCAGTGCGCGTACTTACCTCTCTTTTGTTCTGTAGACTTCCCGTCCTCTAGCTCTCTCCGGATTCCACCTACCAGGGTTCGGTTCAGGTATCCAAGAAGTTTCAGATTAAGAGGTTAGGGGTTCTTCTTATTTAAACCATCCATTTCTATTCTATCCTTTCTGCTCTCCCGCTACATATTTCATCCCGTTGTTTCTTTACCATCAGAAGAAGCCTTCCCGCATTGAACTTCCATTGCCATCGGCGACGCTGTCCTCACGTTTCGCTCGAGACACTGGATTCCGCTTCCTACCAGGGTTTTCTACCCCAGAGGGTTTCCCTGACGGGTTTCCCTGACGGTCGCGTACTTTCTCTCTGGGTTTTACTTACCGGGTAGAGAGTGATGCGTCTGTCAGGGAAGTCTTTTCACTCAGAATTGGCTTTCCATTGAGTATTTCCAGTCTGCCAAGGTCAGACTTACTTATTTTCCAAATTGTCTGCCCTCTGCGGTGCGGTTTGTGTCCGCTCCGTGGCGCTTGCCGTGGCTTCTCAGTTTGCACGTATTTACTCCCGCTGCTTGGCCTTCCCTGGGGTTGGGGAGGGGTTCTCCCTTCCCCTCTGCGGGCGTTGGGCAGGGGGCTGCGGCAAGACCCCCTTTCCCACTCGTATAGGGGCTGCATACTTGTGCTCCGGCTCGTATTGGAAATGCCGAATAGATCATGTGGGACTGCCAAGACTGGAGCCATGGACAAATTCACCAAGTCGACCCTCAGGCCCGAGCAGGGGGCCTCTTCCTCGGACCATGATGTCATTGACCCTCGACCAGACCCCCCTCAGCCTGACCTGTCATTGCTGATAGAGTCTATGGCAAAGAACTTTGCTTCATTTTACGAGAAACTTGATGACATCAACGCCAACGTTTCTTCTTTGCGTACCAAGCTGGATCAACACGGCGCCAGGATAGCTGAGGCAGAGACCAGGATAGGGGCCAATGAGGACGGGGTGCTGACCCTACTGACCACGGTGGCGGAACTAGTACGAGATATGAAGTCAGTGAAGTCCAAATGCGATGACCTGGAATCCAGGTCCCGCAGGAACAATATCCACATCGTGGGAGTTCCGGAATCCGCCCTCAAGGGGAGAATGGACATTTCTGTTGAAAACCTCCTCAAGAGCCTATTGGATACCTCTCAGCTCTCCCCATTCTTCGCGGTGGAGCGTGCTCATAGGGCGCTGGCCCCTCGTCCCAGGCCCGGTGATTTCCCCAGGCCAATAATCGCCAGGATCCTCAGCTATAGGGGCAGGGACCACATACTACGGCTGGCCCGGGAGACGGGAGAGCTGAGATTTGACTCGCAGACCATTAGAATCTTCCCAGACTTCTCAGTGGGGATCCAAATGGAGCGTAGGCAGTTTAATGGGGTGAAGAAGCTACTTAAAGAAAGGAAAATCGGGACTGGCCACCAGGGGGCGCAGAGACAACAATGCTCTCTGCGTGAGCTCCGTTCCGAGGCCCTCGAAGTGGATTGAGCCCCCACTTGTTGGACCCCCCCCACGGCTACAAAAGAAACGCTGAGTGTCGAAACATCCCCCTGCCAAGTGGGCGAAAATTTGGAGGAAAAACGGCAAAGGAATCGCCGATAAATCGACGTGACACCAATTGGCCCTAACGAGCTGACGAACGTGAACGTGAAACCAGCGAGGCATATAAGGACTAAAGCGTGCCACACACCGAAGATACGCCCCCCAGGCACGGCAACACGCTGCCCTCACATACGGGGAGAGGAGGAATAACAGCGGAGACTCCGGCACCCCAAAGAAACGAAGAGGTGGGTGCCCGGGATCGCACACTGCTTGCTCCCCCTGAGGCATCCCACGCAGGCTGTGTACTCCCGCTCCCTAGAGCAACCCGCTCCGAGGCCCGGACACAGGAGCGGTGGAGGAAGCGACCCGAGGCCCCCCACCTCATTGACCCTCCAGCCAGACCTGGGTGACACCTGCTTTGCCCCCAGACACCCCGGGCCCAGCGCGACGGCAGCAGGCTGTGGGGACTGGCCAACGAGCACGCGGAATACAGATGGAGCCTTCCGATCCATGCACCCTCCTGAACAGTGGGCCCCATCGCCACCACGATACGTGTGCAAAGCATCCCTCAGTGACTTAACCATAAGAGGCAGCGGACCACAATACTTTGTTAACCCCATGCGGAGGAGCAAGACATTAACTAAAAAGGGCCGGGCGACCCCCCCCCCCCACAGAAGGTGAACTAACCCCACAGGACACACTAATACCCACTGATCGGCACTCAGCCCAGCGGAATAGCTCAGAGTGAGGAATACAACACTAAAAGGAGCGGGCGACGGGCCAGGGGCCACGGCCTCCATGGACCCCAAATACGCTGCCCCTATCACAGAACTCAGACCAGCTTCATACGCCAAGAGAGGTGCCCCGAGGTGAATCGCCAAAAAGAAAGAAGCCAACTGCTGCTGGGTCTCCAGTCCTGCACAGTACAACACAAGGTGAGCGACGCGAGGCGTTTGTACCCCCTCCCCTCAGTTTACAAAGAGTGGGTCTACTCTTAGCTCACGAAGATTGGGTCTCTCCTCATCTCCTAAGGACTGGACCCGGAATAGATTAAACAATTATACACTACGCCCTCCGGCCTGGCCCAACTAACAGCAAAGAAGGAATCCCGACTCACCATAGCCCATACCTTGGGGAGTCTCTGGATCTCGCTTCGCGGAAGGCACAATAGAGCAAACTACGAACTCAGATACCTGACCATACAACAGTGTACTCCCCCAGCAAACCCTGCAGGGCGCACATAAAAGCTGAACCAGAAAATCAACCCGTAAACCGCCCCCCATATAATCGCTGCAACGCTGACCCAACCTCGAATGCATATCACCTCCGAGATTCACCAGATCCCATGAGCATAAAAGAGAAACTAGCTCCATTCGCCTACGCCTCTTTGCCCTCTGGAACCAGCAATCTTAGCATGGCAAACACAGACACAATGGCAAGTGAATTAGCGGCCACCAAAGGCGACATTGCTGCCCTACTAGGAGAAATAAAGAACCTGGGGACCAACATTGGATGTAAAATAGTCAAAATTTCGAATCGCCTAGACAGTATGGAGGAAAGGCTGGAAGGAGTTGAAAACAATCCAGCCTCTATAGACACTCTAGAAGCGCAGCTCGACCAGAGGATGACGGAGCTAGAACAGCGGGAAGAAGACTTCAAATTAAAGCTCGATAACCTGGAAAACCGGCAAAGACGGAACAACATGCATATTTTTGGAATCCCGGAACGAGATGGGGAAACAGAGAGCGACCTGCGAAATATTTTGCATGACCTCATCAAACTCCTAGTCGCAGATGACGCAATTGATGAACCCAAAACGAAAGAATACATAGAGCTGGATGCCCCCCAGGTGGACCACGATCGGTACTAGCCCGATTCCATCGCTTCCAAGACAAGGCCAGAGTCCTAGAAAAGGCAAGGAACACAATTTCGATCACACTTGAAGGCGCCCAAATCTCGATATATCAAGATTTGTCATCCATGACACTGGCACTCCGACGGATGTGCGGACCCGTTACGAAGCACCTGAAAGAGAAAAACATACCATACAGATGGGGATACCCCTTCTCCCTCTCCTTTGAATACGAAGGCAACAGAATACGGCTGAGCTCGGAAAAAGAAATCAAAACATGCATCTCCGAACTGCTTGGACCATGCTCAGAAGGGGGAGAACCCAGAAGGACCATGACGGGAAGATAGAGAATGGCGCTTACAGGGTCCCAGGAGAAGACGTGTGAAGGGCTCGAGGAAATACCGAAGAGGTAATGCCTCCCCAGAGGTAGCCAAATGACCACCTACAAATATCGGTAAGATGGCATATGTTTCAGTATATAAAACAGTGATCTGATTGGACACATTATTTCATATCTGATTGAGAATAAGGTCCAGATTAGAACATGAGGGGGAGGGACATTGGGGGCTCAAGTGAAATAGAGAAGTTATATTAAGCAAGGGGGCCGTGAAGTAACGGTCCTCATCGGTGGTTCGATGCAGAGCCAGAGTAACCATCTAGGTTCAATCGAACGCCATCAACTCAGGGGGGGGACAGACATTCTGAAGAGGTTGTAGCAACATCTAAGGTTATCAGAAATATTAAAGACGCTGTGGGACTTGGTGATCAAAGGATTTTGGGGTTGTGGAACATAAATGAATCCCCGATGAAGAACGACAATGGCATCACCTGAAGAGCTGAAGGGGAGAGACTCTCTCAGGGTAGGGACAATCAATGTGAAAGGATTAAACTCACCAGCCAAGAGATCATTGGTAGCTAGGGAATTCCGGAGATCCAAAATTGACAATCTCCTCCTGCAAGAGACAAAGTTTGCAAAAGTTGAAGAACGAGGTATTCTTGGGAAGCGGGGAGGAATGGAATTCTGGGGCTCTGGGCCACTCAGGAGGGGAGGTGTCGAATCCTGCTCAAGAAAGGAATTAACTTCGAGGTAGATAAAACTTGGTCTGATGTGGGAGGACATGCCCTGCTGATAACAGGGAAAATTGCAAAAGTAAAGGTAACAATTGCTACGGTATACTCCCCCAACACTGGACAAGCCAAATTTCTTGAGAAAACAATCCCCAAAATAATGTTGGAAGCCTCAGGCCATATTATCCTGGGCGGTGACTTTAACCAGCGGGCAGACCCGACCAAAGACTGGAACCCAGGTAACCCCGAAACGAGAAACCACAACAAAAACGACCGTACTGAACTTTTAGAAATCATGGACATGTATGAAATGAAAGATGTATGGAGAATCCTACACCCCAACGATAGAGGATACACCTTCTACTCGAGCCCACACAACACATTCACCCGCATTGATTATGTATTCCTTACTAGAGACCTCCTTAACACCACAACATACTCAGAAATCATTCCAATTACATGGTCAGATCATGACATGGTCTTGGCAGACATTAACTGGATAGATTTACCTGCTATGTGGGGGGAAATGGCGGTGCAATGAGAGCCTTTGGAAAGACGCAGTGTTTAAAACAGGTATGGAGAATGAAATTAACAAATATTTTAAACTGAATGATAATGGGGAGGTATCCAAACAAACAATCTGGGAAGCTGGGAAAGCCACATGGAGAGGCATCCTAATACGTGAAGGGTCCTCGAAGAAGAGAGAGCGAAATATCATAGAACACAGACTCAGAGCTTGAAATAAGCCACTTAGAAAGAGATATAAGAAAAAGCCCGAAGTAGACCCCGATAAAATGAACACAGCACAACAAAAAAGGGAGGAACTACGATTGCTAGAACATGAACAAGTAGTGCGCAAATTACGATTTCTTAAACAAAAAGTTTACGAAAAAGGGGACAAGGCCGACACACTACTAGCCGCCAGACTTGGAGAACAAAGGGCTGAGCGCAAGGTGCAAGAAATAATGGAGGACAATCCCTCCCTGAATCAAACCCCTCACACCATCCCAGAGTGCTTTGCCAACTTCTTTGAGATCCTATATACCTTGGAAGTAACCCCTGACCAATTAGACACAGACCCCTACTTATCCTCTATCCAAATGCCCAAAATAGCATATCCGGAAACTGAATTACTTGACTCCCCAATAGTTGAACAAGAAGTCCAAGATGCAATAAAGAGACTAACCTTGGGCAAATCCCCAGGAGAGGACGGCTATACGGCCGGCTTCTATAAAACCTTCAGCAAACAACTAACAGCATTTATGACATGCCTATTTAACGAGATACTAGAGACAGGAGAAGCCCCAGACTCCTTAAAAAGGGAACTGATAACGGTGATTCCCAAAGAAGGGGGGGGGCCCTAAACACTGCGGATCTTACAGCCCCATCTCCCTACTCAATCTTGATGCCAAAATCAAGAGTATTGGCTGCGAGGCTGGAGATACTAATGCCTCAGATAATACACTCTGATCAGGTCGGGTTTTTATTGGGAAGACTAGGAGCGGATATTATGCGCAAAACGCTCCACCTGGTTCACGCCTCGCATACCCTACCTGATGACCCTGCCCTCTTGTCGATAGACGCAGAGAAGGCTTTCGACAGAGTGGAGTGGGAATTCCTGAGAGCGGTTTTGAGGAAGGTGGGCATAGGACTGAAATTCAGAAAAGGGATACAAGGGGTGTACACATCCCCCAAAGCATCAGTATTCATAAACAGAGAATACTCCAGATGGTTCGAATTGAAACGCGGAACCCGACAGTGCTGCCCCCTCTCCGCAATCCTCTTTGCGCTCTCCCTAGAACCCCTGGCCCAAAAAATGAGAATCGACCCCATGGTAAAGGGTATGCGACTTGGCACAACGGAATATAAGGTGGCACTCTACGCAGACGATATACTATTGCACATAACTAACCCGTCCGTATCCACTCCCTGCATCCTACACCTATTGGAAGAATATGGACGACTCTCGGGGTACAAGCTGAATAGGACCAAATCGATACTATTCCCTCTCCAAGGATCCAAAGAAGAGAACGAAACCAGATTCCTCCCGCTAGGCCTCAAAATCGAGCACTCTACACTAACTTATTTGGGTATACAGATCACCAAGACTCTGATCAATCTATACAAAGCCAATTTCCCTCCCCTTATCCAGCGTTTCACTGCCGACCTGAATAAATGGAGTAAACTTATGATCTCCTGGCTAGGGCGAATTAATGCCATTAAAATGGTTTGTCTCCCCCGATTCCTATATCCCTTCCAAATGTTACCCATCGAAATCCCAAAGGAATTCTTTATCGAGGCCAAAAAGATCATGGTAAGGTTCCTCTGGCAGAGAAGAAGGCGAGAATCCCATACAACACATTAACGCTTCCCAAAGACAAAGGTGGGGTAGGGCTCCCTGACCTACAAACTTACTACAAGGCTGCCCAGTTACGCATCCTTATTCCACATCTCCGTGAACAGAAAAACTCCAATGGATCCAAATGGACAACCATTACCTATCACCAGCCACGGTATCAGAGTGGTTATGGACCCCACAGAAAAGGCTTCAACGTAAAATCAAAGGCCACCCAATATTAAGCACCATATGGAGCATATGGCGAACAAGCAGGGAAATGCGCAAGATCACCACATGGCCGTCCCCGCTTAGCCATCTATGGTCCCCGGCATAAACGACCACATCCCAAACGTAGAAAGATTTCAATCATGGTATGAGGCGGGCCTAGAAAGGGTGGGGCAGCTACAAAGAAAAGACTCCTTCATCTCCCTCCCAGAACTGACCAAAGCCCTACGAATAGGTACACTATCCACATTCCACTACATTCAAATAAAAGGCGTCTTAACGAAACCTGAATGGAAGGATAAACTTAAAAGAGGCCTTACCCCATTTGAGAAACTCCTAGACTCCAAATCTGAAATGAAGGGCCTCATATCTGCAATGTACAAAGAACTAATAGACGCAGGAGATGGATCCATGGACCCTCTTAGAAAGAGATGGGGAAAAAGACATAGGGGACGAGATAAGCCCCGACCAATGGGAAACAATGTGTAAAGTGGCATCGAAAACATCCATATCCAACCAATACAAACTCCACGCTATTAAATTACTAAATAGGTGGCAATACGACCCACTCAGACTCTCCAAAATGTCTCAAACAATGAGTCCAAAATGCTGGAGAAAATGTGGAGAAACAGCAGACTACTGGCACATGTGGTGGAGCTGCTCGCACATAAAGGTCTTCTGGAATGAGGTCCTGGGTTGGATCAAGGAAATAGACGGTGTACAGAGAAGTGCCGACCCTTACTTGATCCTATTTGGGTTGGAAAAAGATGAAGACGATTGGGTCAGGATTAAAGGACTGGTCCCACAATTAATACTAGAGGCCCGGGCCTTACTAGTGATGAAATGGAAATCCTTAACTGTCCCGGGGAAAAATGAAGGGATCAATATAGCTTCCAACATCTATACTATGGAACTGATCACGGCCTCCCTGCACAACAAAAACTCACAATGGGAAATCCTATGGATGGCATTCAAAAACAAACACCTAGCACCATCAGAAGAACCTTCTGATACTTATGACTAACTGGAAGGATCAAAACACGAAATAGGAAAAACGCCCAGATCTCTTAACTAAGTAATCGCCAAAGCAGTAGAACTCTGATCAATCTCTTCCCACAACATGTACAGCATTTATAAGATGTCGGCTCAACCAACGGGGGGCAGGGGGGAGGGTGAGGGCAAAGTTCTCTCTTTTTTTTTGTTAACTGTTACGTTTAGAGAATGGAGACAAGTGTAAAAATATCTATAAGTACAACAAGGCAACAAGCTCGGCTCTCCTCATGTAAAATATTCATGTATAAAAAAAATGTGAATTTGTTTCTTTTAAAAATCAATAAAAACCAAATTTAAAAAGAAAAAAAGAAAGGAAAATCGAATATGCAATGCTTTTCCCAGCACGCCCGAAGTTTACTTTCCGTAATAAATTATACTTCTTCACGGTCCCTGACGAAGCTGTTAAATTCATTGGAGCGCAGATCCCGCTTGTTGATCCGGGGGGGACCTAATAGTCATGACTAAGTGCTGGAGTTCATGCGCCATCGTCTTGATCAATCAGCTTGAGCCATGCTCATAGCCAGCAGTCCCTTCTTCTCCCGGTTCCTTCATTATTGCTAACTATCCACGCCCTTCGCACTGGGAACTGTGATCATCCTGGCCAGTGGCGGGGGCCGCCCATCTCCCTGCTAACATTTCTGCGTCATTGGATGGCGCACCTGGGGCTCTTCCCCTGCTGCTGGCCTCTCATGCCTGCCCATGGCACGTATTTCTTCATTTCTCCTACTCCTACTACTATGTATTGTGATGGTACTTCTACAATGTTGTTATGAATGACCGCTGTATGTATGACGGTGTCGTCGGCACCAGGTTAGACATTTGGCTGGTTACACAGTGGCAGTGACCCCCACTGCAGTTGCAATGCCGTGTGTGGTGTTCGGTTACCTGGTTTGCCCCTGTTGGGCTGGAGGGTATGTTTGGCCCAGTTGGTTTAGGCACGCTGTTGCCCTGGGCTTGGGTGGGTGTCATTACACTGCTGGTTGGGGGTGGGCAGTGAGGGTGGGGGGTGGCACGTTTGGGGATTGTAGCAATAAAAGTGGCAGGAGTGGCGGTTCTGGCTCCGATGTGGCACGGCGGCGTGTGTGTGGGGTGGGGGGCACTGAAGGGAGACGGTTCCCAGGTTTGGGATGTTCCATAAGGTTATACCATGAGCGTTAAATTGATGACATGGAATGTCCGGGGGTTGAGCAACTACACTAAATCCCGTAGGATAACCGCATATGCCCAAAGACATGGTATCAACATACTCCTTCTCCAAGAAACGCATACTCTAGGACACCTTGCAGCATCCATTGCGCCTACCTGGGGGCCCAATAGGTTCTATACCAAATTTTCTTCTCAATCCAGGGGGGTGCTGACTCTTATCCATAAGCCGCTCGCATTTTCACTACGTGCTAGCTATATAGACTCTGGTGGTAGATTTGTAATTCTACATTGTCTTTTGGCTAATACTGAGTGTCTCCTGGTCAACACATACGCTCCGAATGTTGATGCCCCCACATTTTTTGACAAAGTCACCACCCTGCTCATGAAGTACATTGGAGTCCCTGTTATATGGGGAGGGGATATGAATCTAATCCTCGATACTGCACTTGATAGATCTGGCGTGGCTCGCCGGCACCGTGACCCTCTCGGCTACCAGCCTGCGTAAGCACATAGACGCTAGGGCTGTGTGATGTGTGGAGGGCGCTCCATCCTAACGCAAGAGACTTCACGTTTTACTCGTCGGTACATGATAGCTTCTCCAGGATAGACCTATTCCTTGTATCAACTGAGCTTATGGGTGGGATTGTGGGAGCTGGATCACATTCAGGGAGGCATTTAGACTTCAAAATTTTTTTCCCGAAGTGTTATTCAAAACAATGTTTTTAGCACACAAAAACACTTATTGGGGTCCACCTTTTCAGTGTGGAGGCTGATCCTTATGTTGGTACCATTTAATGGGTGACCTCAGAGGATGGATTTCACAGAAGATTCCTCATAATGTATGGGGGCTCCTGTCCTTAGGCATGGGGTGCCTGGGGCTGTTGTCCATTTCAGAGACGATTGTGTGATTTCATAAAAACTTGGGGCCACATTTCAGTGAGGAACTATTTTTACTTTTTATTCGACCTTCATAAGAAGTGTGTGGTCCCTGAGTTATACGTCACTCGGTAGTATTTCAAGAGTGAGGTTTTTGTAGGAGAAATTTAAACTTTAAAAGCAACGAACTTCGTCCATGGTGCAGAGTTATATGGTGTTGTTCACAGGGTATCCCGAGTTGGTTTTTGGAATATCCTTAGTTAAAAAGTGGTCGACCGGTTTCGATGAATTTAATTGATCATCTTCTTCAGGACCTTGATTTTGGCTTGTCTCTAGGAGATCGGGGGTATGGAAGGGGCACCGTCATCCCTTTTACCTAAGAGAAATCAAACCGAAATGGTTTTTAAATCTTGAGGTCACAGTGGTTCTTGAAGTTTTATTCTGTGGTATTTTCTATTAACTTAATACAATTAAATTGATATGCTAGCATTTTTTGACAGTCATTTGGCTATTTAGGCTAAAATGGACATAGAAGGCAGCTGGTGATTACCTCATATATAGTAACTGACAGCCGGGTCTTTTTTGTCATGCGTGACTCCAGTCCTGTAAGACATTAACAAGGTGTTTTTTATAAGACAAAAGCCTACGTGAGGCTGTATCATAAATGAGTCGTAATACAATTATAGGAGTGTCTAGTACCGTCTGATTTGGGGTTGACAGACGAAGCGCTGGTGTGCATTCATATCTCTGTGTTTACTTCCAAATGCGGTTCGCGGTATAGTGCGGGGAAACCCTTTGTTCTAAGAAGCGCCACTTTCTTGTAAAGAGGTGCTGTCCCAGTACCAGGCGCTTATGCCGTGTGGGAATACATCTGCCCACATTCATGCATCTGCCCACATAAAGACTCTACATGAAAAACATGTACATGCGCGGTGAATAGGTCTACATCCCAGTCCAAGATACCGGTCGCGGGCGCGGCTGGTATCCCAATAATAGTTCGCGGTCATGCGCGAGTGATCTTAATTCTGAAAGGGCCACGAGTGTTGACGCGTAAATCGCGTTCGACTTGGAATTCACTCACCGTGTGGCACAAATGCTTGCTGGTGTCTGTGAGACGCCGAAGGAGTTGTTCAGTTTTAGCAACCGTTGCCCAGCAACGGCGGCATTTATACGTTGGCCGTTTTTGCTGTTGATGATCCTCATTTTTGGGGGCCATCTTAGAGTGACTAGAGTTACATTTAAGGGGTATGCATTTTTGCACGGGCGGTTTAAGTGCGGGCTGCAAAGTAGCTGATGCAGTAGCCTTACTTTCTTTTGACTCCTGTATTCATTATGACAATCCTTTTTTTAAAAAAAATATATATATACAGTGGTCTCATTCCCTTATTAGTTTTTAGAAGGGGGGAAAAAAGCAAAGACAGTTTGTTATTCTAAGCAATATCCAAATTGTATTTTTGCCACCTACATATGGTTTGATTTCTCTTAGGTAAAAGGGATGACGGTGCCCCTTCCATACCCCTGATCTCCTAGAGACAAGCCAAAATCAAGGTCCTGAAGAAGATGATCAATTAAATTCATCGAAACCGGTCGACCACTTTTTAACTAAGGATATTCCAAAAACCAACTCGGGATACCCTGTGAACAACACCATATAACTCTGCACCATGGACGAAGTTCGTTGCTTTTAAAGTTTAAATTTCTCCTACAAAAACCTCACTCTTGAAATACTACCGAGTGACGTATAACTCAGGGACCACACACTTCTTATGAAGGTCGAATAAAAAGTAAAAATAGTTCCTCACTGAAATGTGGCCCCAAGTTTTTATGAAATCACACAATCGTCTCTGAAATGGACAACAGCCCCAGGCACCCCATGCCTAAGGACAGGAGCCCCCATACATTATGAGGAATCTTCTGTGAAATCCATCCTCTGAGGTCACCCATTAAATGGGATTGTGGGAGTACAGTTGTTGGCGCGCACAATCTCAGACCACTCCCCAGTGATATTACACATCAAATTGGGCCACGACCGGCAGACTCATTCCGCCTGGCGCTTCAAACCTGAGGCATTGCGGGATATTGTTTTCAAGGCTGAGATCCTTTCTGACATAAACACCTTCTTTGATTGCAACAAACGCCACAATACCACGGATGGGACCCGCTGGGAGGCTTTCAAAGTGTTCATTAGAGGAATGTGTATTGCTAGGGAGGCCTGTGCCCTTAAAGATATAAAGAAGAGCCTACAACGATCCGAAACCAGACTCAAAGAACTGGGGCGGATCTATGTGTCCACACCTACCCCGGCCAATCTAGCACAGATTAGATTGGAATTGGAGGCCTTCGAGTCCCATGCCCTTAGGGAGGTCCAATACTACGTTCGACCTCATGCTGCGCGGAAGAACGGTGAGGGGAACAGGCCGGGGAGGACCCTGGCCAGGCTGGTCCGGACGGAGGGGGGGAAGATCCCGCATTACTAACGTTGTTGATTCACAGGGTGTCCGACACTGGTCGGATCAACACATCCTGGAGACATTTGCAGACTTCTATGCGTCCCTCTACGACCCCCAGCGCGAACATAACGCTCGCGTTCTGGACCTCCTACTAGATCAGATTCCCATGACCTATGTTTCTCGTGCTACCAGAGAGCAGCTGGACGCTCCTATCGCTCTCGAGGAAATTACGGAGGCCATCTCTTCCCTCCCGAAGAGTAAGGCCCCTGGCCCGGATGGGCTCACCTCAGAATTTTATCAGGAGTACGTTGCCCTCTTGGCCCCGAGACTACACGAACTCTGGTCCGAGTCGCTTCGTTTGGCATCCCTCTCCCAGTCCTTGCGTGAGGCCCTTATCACGGTGCTCCCCAAGCAGGGTAAACCCCCTGATGACTGTGGATCCTACAGACCCCTCTCCTTAATAAATACCGATACCAAAATATTTGCCAAGGTGATAGCGAATAGATTCCTTCCCATTATGTCGTACCTAGTCCACCCTGACCAAAGTGGCTTTGTCCCCGGGTGCTCCACAGCCCTCAATATTCTTCGGCTTTTCAATGTCATGTCTAGAATTGACCCCGCTGCGAAGGTGGTTGCGGTTACCCTGGATGCCCAAAAGGCATTTGACATGGTGTCTTTGCAATATATGTGGGCTGTTCTGCAGAAGATGGGAATTGGCACGGGCATGATATCATACATCAAGCTCCTATATACAAAGCCTACGGCTAGAGTCCTGATCAACTCCTTAACCTCTGCTCCCTTCTCGCTCCATCGGGGCACACGCCAGGCATGTCCGTTCTCTCCGATCCAGTTTGCGCTAGCTATTGAGCCCATGGCTGACTGCGTCCATGATAAACGCTCGCAAGGGCATTCTTTTACGTGACACGCCGGAGATAATATCACTGTATGCGGATGACGTTCTCCTCTACATCAGAGACCCCTCCACACATTTGGACCCTATCATCCGTGACATAACAAAGATTGGCAAATTTTCGGGATTTACTATCAATTATTCCAAATCGGAGATATTCCCCCTCACCGATGCAAAACACCAGCCGACATGCAAATTCCTTCCACGCTGGTCCCCAGAGGGCATCAGATACCTAGGGGTTCAAGTTTCCCTTTCTTGGTCCTCGTTAATAGCTGACAACTATGTATCCGTTGCGCAAGCAGTGGACTCCAAAATGGCGAGATGGCGTAATCTCCCGCTCTCTTTATCAGGCAGGCTAGCTCTCATTAGGATGATAGTGGTCCCTAAACTCCTTTAAATTTTTGCAAATGTCCCAATCTGGCCAGGGAAGCACTATTTCATGCGTCTGCATTCTACATGTGCTCAATGTTTATGGCATTCCGGTGCGGTTCGAAAGAAGTGGCTGCACATGACCCCTCCCCTGGAGAGAGGGGGATTTAGTGCTCCTGATTTCATCTCCTACTGGACTGCCGCACAAGCCCAGCATGCCACTTATTGGTACAAACACTCCAACCCCCCCCTCATTTGAAACTCAAGAAACTTGCTAGCGAGGAGATAAACATCTTGTCTCTAATCCTCCATCGTACGTATAGGACCGGAGCCCCGGCGGATCCCGTCGCCACCACGATTATGGCATGGCAGCGACTTCTGCAGTCCCACTCTGAACATCGACCTTATTATAAGTGGCTACCTATCTGGGACTTTCCGGGTCTCGCTCTCACACACAAGCTCCTCATGTAACACTGGGTCAACTTGGGATACCTGGCACTGTCTGATTTATACCCCGATGGGAAATTCATCACCCCTCAGACATGGCGCCCTAGCCACTCTGGGTTGGCTTTGGAGCTATTACTATATTTTACGCTTAGAGCGGCGGTCCAGGCTATGTGCCCCTCGTACCCAGATGAACCTCCTGAATCACCTGAAATTTGCTACATATCCAACTCCGCCGAGGGCAGGGGTATAACTTCTTCCTTGTCCAAAATGCTGGTCGAAAAGTCGGCATTTACATCTTGTAAGCCGCGAGACATGTGGGGGGCTGAACAGGATCTGGATATCACGGATGCCACGTGGGGTAGGATGTGTTTGCATACTCGCACGGTCTCCCTGAACTCCAGATTCAGATGCATGCAATATAAGCTTCTTAACCACCTCTATTACACACCTTACAGGTTGGGTAGATTTGCACGGACTGGGTCCCACCCATGCCTGAGATGTGGAGACACTGCTGCCGACCATTTCCATATGTTTTGGTCCTGCAGGGCGCTGGCCCCGTTCTGGGAAGCAGTGACCCAAGCTCTCTCAGAAATAGTGGGGATGCATATTGACCCTGATCCTTTGGCAATGTTGTTCGGGATATGGGAGGGGGCTGGGATGCATAAGGTTTCCAGGTTTCTGAATGTGGGGGCTATGGTGGCCAAACAATGCATATTACAGCGCTGGAGGCGCCACACACCCCCCTCTTTTGAGAGGTGGTTGAAGGCCCTTAATTGGACTCAAAGGTCTGAGGAGGATTATATTAATTCTCTCCCTAGCAATTCTCACTCAAAGAATGTGTGGACGGACTTCTGCAGCTACCTCAACAAAAAGAATGATTTAGAGCTCCTCTCCAACAGGTGGTTTAAGAACTGTACAATAAACTATTCAGATTAAGGCCTATTGTACTCGGCACTCCTCTCCCTGTGTAAAAACCCCCAGGCCCACCTTGCATCCCGCTGTTATGTTATTTTCCAGTATTGTGCTGTATTGTTTGCCTGCTGGTTTTCTCTTGCCAATAAAGAAAGTTTATCATTAATGGATATTGAACAAAAACACATGACGGGTTTCAAAGAAAAAGGGAGGGCGGTAGAAGCAATTGTTAGGGGCAATCCTAGGCAGGTAGGTCTTATAATTGTACTCTCAATCCTGTTGGCGAAAGTGTAGCATTTCCCTGAACTATGGGTGTAGTCTCCAAAGTGCTTTTTTTTTTGTAAATCGAATTTTATTAGTTTTGAGCACAGATGTGCATTGAATAAACAACAATACCACATGAGGGAAGCGCCCACTGCCCGCAACCCATATAACGCCACCTTTTCGAACACCCTACCCTCCCCCGTCTGGTAGACCACTTCTTTGGCAAATTTGCATGAAAAAACTGTGTCCAATTATCTCAACAAAAGTTTGAGTGGTCTGAGGGCTTTCAAGTCACCACGTACAATGGTCCATAGTGCACTCCAAGCTTTTAGTGTCCATCTGGGCCGGGCATGACTTCTCGTTTTAGGTCATCTGCTCTCTCTCCCTCCCCCAAGTGCATTACAAAACTGTATCCAATCTGTTTCCACGGGCGGCACTCCGTCCATGGACTGCTGCAGTGATCTCCAATAAATATGTATCCTTTCCCGTGTCGGACCACTCTTTCACTGTGGGGAGAGTCGTCCGTTTCCAATACCTGGCACTGCACACTCTCACCGCCAGGAGAAGCAAATGCACCAGTGGTGAGGGGACATGCCACTGGTCCCCCGCCTCTCCAGCCCAACCAATATCAACATGGGGTCTAATCTGGCCTCCCTCCTCCCGCATCCTTACTCCATCCCAACACCTCTGCCTGATACGCCTGCACTTTAGGGCAGCCCCACCACATGTGCCAGTAGTCGGCCCTGGCCTCACAACCATGCCAACAGTGGGTGTCCACCGTGGGGAACATTTTAGATAAGCGCACCAGGTCTCACTGCCATCTATGTAATAACTTCATGTCATGCCATTTATATTGGCATGAAATAGATGTCTTAAAGACCCTTCTACACATCAGCTGCTATATGTACCCTTTGAGTTCCATCCCCAGGTCCCTCTCCCATCGTGCCCGGAGCCCCCGTGTTGCCCCCTCCTTGGGTTCCAACAGGGCCCCATAGAGGCGTGAAATATGGCCCTTCATTTCCATGTGTCCGTCGAGGACCCTCTCGACGGGCATTAGTTCCCTTTGGAGAAGCTCCTTCCATTTTCCTGCTGTGAGAATTCCTTTAAACCTAAGGTACAGTAGCACCAATATTTTACCCACACCCAGAGACTCTTCCAGGTCCTGAATACCCACAAACGCTCCTCCTTTCCACAGCTGACCACCCGGGTTAGCCCTCCTTCAAACCATGACTCGTACCGTTCGACCTCGGGTATCTCGTCCCTTACCGTAGGGGCCCAGATGTGGCTCATTGGGGAACGCCATGTGGTAATCGCTTCCTTTCTTCCTCCCATACTTGGAACCTCCCAGTGAACCCCCAGGATTCAATGGTCGCGAATTCGCTTCAGAAGTCTACTCCTCGGGACCCAGAGCCATGCTCCCACCGTTACCGGGAGCAAGTGTTGGTTCTAAAGATATACCCATTGCCTCCCCTTGTCCTCCCTCAGGTGAGCGACCAGTGCCCTAAGCTGAGTGTCCCTATAATACAGCAGCAAGTCTGGCAAACCTACGCCTCCCCGGTCTTTGGGCAGTATTAATGTATCATACCCCACCTTGGGTTTCTGTCCCTGCCAGAGGAACTGCAAAATATGCGATTTGGCTTCTTTCAACAGTACTTCTGGGGCGCGTATTGGCAGCATTTGGAACAAATACAAAACTCGCGGGAGGAAGTTCATCTTAATAGCATTGAGTCTTCCCATCCATGACAACTGCCCCTTGCCCCAGGTACACATCTTTGAGGATAGCTTCTCGAAAAGAGGGGGGTAGTTAGCAAGGTCCAGATCCTCCCCTGGTCTCACAATGTTAACACCTAACTATTTGAACCCTTCCATTTGTACCTGCAAACCCAAGGATCTGAGCACCTCTACTTCCCTAACGCCACCTGAGGCGAAGGGAAACAGCACCGATTTTCCTCTATTCACCTTGAAACCGGAGAACCTCCTATACTCATCGATTATTGCCAGAGCCGCCTAGACCGACTCACGGGTTCACCAGGGGCAAAATAACATCATCTGCGTAGAGACCTAGTTTAAACGCTCTATTTCCCACCCTGATACCCTCCACCCGTGGGGATCTTCTTAGGTGCTCCGCCAGAACCTCCATCGCTAGAGCGAACAGGAGAGGCAATAGGGGGCAACCCAGCCTCGTTCCCCTTTACAGTGTGAAAGGTCGCAACAATCTCCCATTTACTGTGAACATGGCTGCTGGGGCTGCGTAAAGGGCACAGATTCCCCTCTTTATCCCCTCGCCAAACCCACATTTCTTCAGTACGCCATAGAGGAAATTCCAGTTGACCTGGTTGAAGGCCTTTTCGGCGTCCAAGGCTGCCAGAATCGGGTTCCCCCCCTTCACTGTGGCACCCATCAGATGTAGTGTCTTATGCATGATATCAGCCCCTGTTGACCTTGTTTAAATCCCACCTGGTCCGAGTGAATCAGTTTGGGCATGAGGCCCTCCATTCCTGTGGCAAGGATTCTGGTGAAGATTTTTGCATCGACATTCAGTAGAGAGATGATCCGCTATGACCTGCAATTCTCCGGGTCTTTGCCCTCTTTTGGTATAACCGCAATGAGCACCTACCCAAAGGACCGGGGGCTTTCCCCATGGCCATGAAATTGTTATATAGGCCTGCCAAATGCCCCACAAGGACCCCCGCGAAAGTCTTATAGAACCCGGGTGTGTACCCATCTTCCCCCAGAGCCTTCCCAAGCTTTAGCCCCGCTATCACTTTCAGCACTTCCTCTTGGGTAATACGTTTTTCCAGGTCCGCCCTCCCCGTGCTCCGGAGGCTCAGCAGGGGAACTACCTCTAAATAAGTGTCCAGATCCTCCTGCTCCATCTTTCCTTACCTCCTATAGAGGTGCTCATAAAACGTGGAAAATTTGTGCGCTACCTACCCTGCCATTGAATGGAGGCGCCCTACCCCACCCACCGCTCTGCCCTTTGTCCCCTCATAATATCTTTTTTTCAGAAACTGCAGACCGGCCAGCACCTTGCCCATTTCAAGGTCCCTCAGTTCCCTATGCTTATCCCTCACCACCTTGAGATCTTCCTCTCTCATCTTCTCCCCATTGCCCTCAGCCCTTTCAAGTTGTCGAATCTCCCCCCTTAATTTACCCACTTTCAGGGCCCTCACTCTCTTTTTGGAGGCTCCCTCTCGGATGAGGATGCCCCTCCATGTTGCCTTTGCCGCATCCCACATCATGCCCTTCTCAACCTCCCCCTTGTCGTTAAGTCTGAAATATTCCCCAATCGCCGCCTTCATTTCATCCATAAAAAAGCGTCCTTCAAGAGGGCATCATTACACCGCCATAGGGATTCCCGGGATCTTAAACCTTTAAGGGATATGCCCAATTCCACCATCTCATGGTCCGACCAACTGATCGGTAGGTGAGTGCACCCAGTGACCCTACCGGCATACTGCTGGGGGATAAACCAATAATCAATTCTTGTTCTGGAACCGTGTGCAGAATAAAAGAAGGCGAATCCCCCTCTGTCGGGTGACAGTCTTGCCACAAATCCACCAACCCCTGTTCTGACATGTAGTCGAAGAACCCACCCTCGGAGTGATTTACCCCGTCTCACAGGGGAGTCTGCCCACCACTATGATCCAGTTCCCTGTCTGCCCTCATATTAAAGTCCCCCCTATCAGCAGAAGGCCCACGGACCTGTCGAGTATCTTCCCCATAGCTTCCCTCAGGAACTGTAATTGTCCCGTGTTCAGGCAATATATAGATGCAAAGGTCAGCGGAGAGCCCTCTAGTGTCCCTGAGACCACCAACGCCCTCCCGTCTCTTCTTTTCCAGACCACCGGGTTGCGATCCTCACTCTCCGGTTAAAGATAACCCCCACCCCTCCCTTCTTGAGAGACCCAGAAAACGTGTCCTATATGGGTGCCTTGGATACGCCTTTCCTCTCCCCGTACCATCCTTGTCTCCTGCACCAACAGCACATCCAGATCACAGTTCCTCATTTCCCGCCCCAGCAGCGAACATTTGGTAGGTGAGTTCATGCCCTTAACATTCAAGGAACCCAACCTGAGCACTTCCGCCCGGTCCCTGTTCTCAGCGTGACGTGCACCATTTTGAAACATGACATCCCTTCCTGACCACTCGATCACATTTAATTCAAATAGCTCCATGTGAACTTTACACATGCCTTCCACTCCGTTAACCCTCCCCCCCTTACCCCACCACCCCACCCTGCATCATGAGCGGAGTTGTATCTGAGATGCCCACCCTAAGGTGTGCCACTAAGGCCCATCGTCCAACTCTCCCAGTGTCCTCAATATCTCCTCCCCTCCCCCTGGTGCTGTTCTTGCCCAGGTATCGACCCCTGCCCCTATGGGAGCTTGTACGCTCCCTTCCTTCACTTGTGATCTCCAGCCCCCTTCTGCAGGGGAGTATTCAGCTTCTTGAATTTTCTGCCACCCAGCATCTTCTTTTTAGTGCTCTGTGAGCCCAGCGGTCCACGTGGCTCCTAGGGCGCCTCCCCCTCTCCTCCCTGACTCTCCGTCAAATGTTCACCTTTAAGAACCTGGAGCACTTGCTGTGCCTCCTTTCCGCTAGTCACTCGGTAGTCTTCTTCTTCTCATTAAAATGTCAGGGCAAAGGGGAAAGACCAATGATACTGAATGCCCTTGTCGGTCAGCGACTGCGTGAGGGGCCGACAATCTCTGCTGTGTTGCAAAGTCAGACTAGAGAGGTCCTGGAACACTTTAATTGTGTCGCCATCATACTGGAAGCTCCCCAGGTGCTTTGCCTTCTCAAACACCTCCATCTTCTCCCTATATCTAAGGAAGCGGACCACTATGGATCTGGGGCCCTTGCCACCACCACCTCCGCCTCGGTTGGCTCTTTCCAGTTGTACTTCCTTACCCCCTTCCAGGGCAAACAGCTGGTTGATCAGCCCCTGTACTTTCCACTCCACCTCAGTTGCAGACTCTCCCTTCTGCACCCTGACTCCAAGAGTGCGCAGATTATTACGCCGCTCTCCATTTTCTAAATCGTCCAGCTTCAGCAGGCTTTCCTCCTCCCGCATTACCAAATTTGTCAGCCTTGCTTCATACTTCATATCGAGGAGGTCTACCTGTAGATGATTGTTCTCCATCCAATCCATTTTGTCCTCAAGCTTGTCAACTCTACCTCTAAGATCACAAATGGATGCCTGAATATCCGTCCTGATTGCCTTGATCTCATGAAAGATATCTCTCAGATCTTCCCTTGTCAAGATCGGGACAGGCGTACCCTCCCCGGTCACCATCTTTTGTTGGTCTGCATGTGTTTCTTTTGGGGGACTCTCTGGTTGTCTCCGGAAACGTTGTAGTGACTGGACGCCTGCAATGACCCCTCCTACGTGTCCAAGCTTCACTCTTGCATCCTCCAGGGCATCTGTCAGGCCTGCCCGTTGTGAGTGACCCACCCCTAATATGAGCTGGGGGTCAAACACTCTTCTCTCAGTGTCAGGGGTGGTTATATTTATTTATTTATTTGCATTTTTAAAGCGCAGCAGCTGCCCTAGGGCATCGTGGCGCTGTTACAAGAAAGTTTACTTGACATGTTGAATCGGTTACAGGATTGGCTGTGGTTCCAAGGTTAAGGGAGCCGTAATCATGATACAGTTGTAATTTACAGACATTGTTGTATGCGATAGAATTAGAAATGGGTTTCACTTAAATAGGGTGGTTTTCAGAGCTTTTCTGAAAGCTGTTTGGGATGTTTCAGCTCTTAGTTTGGGTGGTAGGGAGTTCCAGGCTTTTGGTGCTAGGACTTCAAAACTTGAGCGCCAGCTTTGATTCTAGTGAAGTTAGGGATTGCAAGTTGGTTGGCATATAGGTCCCTTTCAGGTCTGAGTGATTGGACTGGTTGTATCCGTTCATTAAGGTAGCAAGGGGCAGTTTGGGATATGCATCTGTGTAATTGTGAGAGTCTTGAACTGGATGCGCTCTTTAACTGGGAGCCAGTGGGCATTTTGTCTTGCTAGGGTGATGTGTTCTCTCTTTGGTATATTGAGGGCTGCTCTGGAGTCTATGTTACGCTCACCTGATTCCCACGGGGCGTCGATCTGGACTGGCCCGCTGTTGCTTCCACCAGAGTAACACGTAGAGCCGAGATGACAGACTGGACAGACCCACTTAGCTTTGTTTGTTGGACTCGTACTAATATCTTTCTGCAATGGAGAAGAGGAATTAACCTCCTGTAATCTGAGCGTTAACCCGCCTTCCCGCTCCCCTTGTCTGCCCACAGAACACTCCTGAAGTCCCCTCTTAATCTCACCAGATGATTTGGAAAGATGAGCTCTCCATCCTGCGTCGAGCGCAGGGGCGCGTAGGCGACCAGTTACTTCACTGGCGTGGAGGAATTGGCGAGTTCCAGTATTGACTCTAAAGTCCAATCGTTCGTAAGAGTTCAAAAGTCTGATCTTCACTCTGCCAGATTCCTTGCAGGTTGCAGATTTAAACCACTAGAAGAGTTCCAAGTGGCAATTGGTAAGATCCTGGTAAGTCTATTGTGGTTCTCCCCTTTGGGGCCGGGGTACAGTGATGATGCAGAATTAACTGCGCCGACCCGAAATGAGGTGAGTACCCCCCTGTGGTAAATCAGGTAAGTCTTTGGGGTTAAGTTGTATTGTCCTTGTTTTCCCCTTAGGGGCCGGGGTGCGGCGGTGATGCAGGATTGACTGCGCCGACCCGAGATGAGGTGAGTAACCCCCCCTGTGGTAATCAGGTAAGTCTTTGGGGGTGGTTTGTATTGCCCTTGCTCACCTATTTGTTCTTGTCTCCCCCAGGTGTTGAAGAATGGCCTGGAGATGCTGGGTTCGCGATGGAGTAAAGGAATGCAGCCCCGGATGGTGAGTTCAGCGCGGCGCTGCGAGATGCGTGGCAACGCACCTGTGAAGGCTTCTCTCTTCCAGATCGACGATGTGGATCAGGATTCAGGTAAGGGTTTTGTTCTGATCTCTTCTTCTCCTTTTCTTGTTCCAGGTGTTCCAGGACTGAAGCGGGCGTGGCTGAAGACTGGAGCTGCTGAAGACACGGTGAGCGTTACGCTGCAGCACGCAGAATAACGCGAAGCACGTGTGGCTGTCCGGGTGTGACTTAAATAGCCTTGGAAGAAGTCCCAGGTAAGTATTCTTCCACAGCCCCACCCGAGAGGAAAGGAGTCCCTGAGGTAAAATAGTCCCTCTAAGCCCCATTTGGCTTGTGGCTTCGTGCAGCATGGTCTGCATCAGGTAGGTATGCAGCATGGTCTGCATCAGGTAAGTTTTCTGTAATGAGCCTGGCGCCATAGGCGCCAGGACTGTAGCCAAATAGCCCCTAACTGGGGTTTTTGGGCATGCTTCAAGTGGCATGATGCCTGCTTGCAGGGTTGCTGGGCCTGGTCTGGCTTTCCGGGGGCAGGCATCGTGACAGTCTATTAATGTTTTTGGCCGAGGTACCTAGCAGGAAGACGTTGCAATAGTCCAGTTTCGCGCATATGGTGGCTCTGGCGATGTTGAGGCGGTTTGTGGTGGACAGGTGAGGCTTTACTGCATTGATTATCTTGGTTGTAAGAGCTGCTGAGGAGGAGATGTAACTGACATGTCTGTCCATGGACAGGGTAGAATCTAGGTATACCCCCAGTGTTTTTACAGCCGGGGAGACGGAGATTACTGAGTTCTCGATGAGGAAAGTACTGTATTTATTGTCTAGCTTGTTGAGCGTTTCTTTAGGGCCCACTAGTAGGATCTCTGTCTAGTCTCCATTGAGACAGAGGCCATTGGCTGCCATCCATGCCTGGATGATGGCATAAGTGTTTTGTAGGGTTTTCATGTCTTGCTCGTAGTCACCAGTTAGTGGGAGAAGGATTTGAGTGTTGTCGGCATAGTTGGTGAACGTTATGCCAAATTCTTCTAAGTCGTTGAATAGTGGGAGTGTGAATAGGTTGTATAGAGTCGGGGAGGTGCAGGACCCTTGTGGTACTCCACAGTTGATTGGGGAGGGGGTGGCTGACGCTTGGTCTGAGTAGACCCTCATAGCTCTGCCTTCCAGGAAGGATGAGATCCAGGCTGTGGCTTAAGTCGAGAAGTGGGCTGTGTTGGTGAGATGTGTACTTAGTGTTTTGTGGTCGACTAAATCGAACGCGCCGACAGGTCAAGGAGTAGGAGGATGGCGCATTTGCCTTTATCCATGTTTTTTAGGAGTTGGTTCTTAAAGTCGAGTGTGCTGACTCTGTGCCATGGCGTGAGCGGAAGCCAGACTGTCTCTTGCCTAGGATGTTGTGAGATTCAGGGTAAGCTTGTATCTGTAGGTATGCGGCCTTATCAAGGATTTTCAGCAGGAATGGCACTGTTTTAATGGGTCGGTAGTTGTTGGGTGAGTCTGGGTCTAGCGTAGGTTTTTTTAGTAGTGGGCGAAATCAAGCTTCTTTGAGGGAGGAGGGTACTGAGCCGGTGGCGAATGATGCATTAATAGAGGGAAGCAATGAAGTGGGCTAGGGGTTAAGCGCAGTATTTGATAATGTTAGCTGGACAGATGTCCCCCTTGCAGAGTGAGGGTTTGATTTGTTTCATGATGCGTAGGACCTCAGAGGCAGTTATCTCTGTAAAGGTGAAAGGGGGTGGAGGATTGTTGTTGTTTGTTTTGGGGGTGGTGCTTGGGGCTGGGGGCAGTCCGCGTTTTGTGAGGAGACTTGGGTAGATTGTCCAGGTTGGCTTTGATTTTCTTTTTGGAGTAAGTCAATTTTGTCGAGCATGGCCTTCTGGATGTCGTTACACCAATTCTCGTCTTTGATTGTTTGGTGTTTGGAAGAGGGCGGTATGACTAGTTCGTTGAAAATCGCGAATAATTCTTTAGAGTGTGATTGGGCATTGTCGATTCTAGTGTTGTATGCGTCAGCTTTGGCTTTGGCTATGGAGTTTTTGTATTGCTTGGTATTGCTTGACAATAGTTAAGTATGAGTCGCGTGGAGGGGTGTGATTGCCATTTTTTGAGTGCTTGTCTTTTGAGTGTTTTTAGGTCACGTAGATCTTGGTTGAACCATGAGTTAGCGGCGAAGAGTTTTTTTGCTTTTTTTGTTTCTAATGGGGCAATAGTGTCAATGATCTCTTTAATAGTGGTGTCGTAGAGTGCGACTAGTTCTTTGGGGTCGTTGGAGGTGGGTGATGTTAGTGCTGAAACTTCTAGGAGTGGGCACATCCTTTCTTTGGAGAGTAGCTTTTTAGATCTAGCTAGAGCAGCTGGCATAGGAGGGAGTTGACTAATAGCTGTCTTTGTTGGGATGTAAAAATGGATAAGATGGTGCTTGGTCCATGGTTGTGGTGTGTTTGAACTGATGTCTACCCTGCAGTTATGGTCAACTAGCCAGTCTAGTATGCGGCCTTTGGTGTGAGTAGCAGAGTCAACTCTCTGGATGAATTTTAGGTCTAGAAGGGCTTTAGCAAGGGTTTTGCTGTGTTTGTCTTTTGTGTCATTGAAACCGAGGTTCAGGTCTCCCAGAAGTATGGCTTTAGTGTTGGGTTTGAGATTGTTCCCTAGTAGGTGTAGGATGTCGACTTGGAAGTTCAGGAGTTGGCCTGGTGGTCGGTAGATAAGGTGCATTGTCATGGTGTCATTAGGAGAGAGAGAGATTTTTACTGATAGGGCATCGAAGTTGTTCTCAGATGAGATGGGTTTAGTTTGTCTAACCTTCAGTGTTTCTTTGACTTTTAGGGCCACGCCTCCGCCTTTCTGTGTTGGTCTATCTTGCCAGAGGATGATGTATCCAGGGGGAGGGCCTGGCATATGGCAGGACCAGAGGCTTCGTGTAGCCAGGTTTCTGTAATGGCTAGGGCTTCTAGCTCGAGGTCAGAGATTAGGTTGTGTATTTCTGTGGCGTGCGCTTGTAGGGATCTAGTGTTGATGAGGGCTAGCTGGATTAGGGGGGGGTTGTCTGTGCTTGGCTTGGCAGGGTTGTGGTTGGTGGTTTTGTTGTGGAGTTTGGTGGAAGGGTGTTAGGGTGTGGTGGGATGAGAGATAGTAAAGGGTGTGGGGTGTGATTGCAGTGTGAGTTTGTGGTGGGTATTAGTGTGGGCTGTGGTGGTGCGGGCTCCTAGTCTGGCGTTTCTTATGAGCACTGGTAGCGTGTGGGCTGTGCTTCTGGCTGTGGGTTTGGGGTAAAGAATAGTGTTAGTGGATGGGGACTGGTGGATGTGGCGCTCTTGTGTGCGTAGAGCAGGTAGGAACGGAGTAGGGCAGATGGAGTCAGAGCATGGGAGCTTAACGGGGTGGCCGGGGGCCATGTTGAGTATAGTGGGTGTAGCCTAAGTGTGGGTGTATACAAAAGGGGGCAGAATCGACTTTAGGCTAAAACATAAAATATGCAGATTTGACTTTGGGCTAAAACATAAAATATGCAGATTTGACTTTGGGCTAAAAACATAAAATATGCAGATTTGATTTCACGCTAGGTGTGCATGCTAGTAGGTGCTCGTTGACGTGGAGCTCAGTGGCTGTGCACAGTCGTGTAGCAGAAGAGGGCAGTGCGCGTGGGTGGTGGGGAGTGTGCGCAAGAGTATGATGCCTGGCTAACATGCAGTAAGCTCGCAATTGGGTGAGCAGTTATAGATGTAAGGGGAGGGCACGGTATAATGTAGGAGGCACGGCAAGGGGAAGTAGCAGCGGTCAGTGTTCAGTAGGCAGCATGGTAATTAACATGGCATAGTATGCTTACTGGTGGCCGAGGACGGCGGGCAAGTCTTGGTACGGCGTGTGTCTCATTCCAAGTGTGGTTCAGGCGGTGTAGGTGGCCTTTTGGAGCACCAGGTATGAGCTACTCAGCGTGCCGTGTGGGAAAGAGAGGTCTCATCGAGGGAGGTTGCGACGGGCAGGGGTTGGCGCCTCGCGGCGAGACAGGCAGAGACAGGCTCCAGCCTTGTCGTGGCGGGCCGGCTCTCGCCTTCCAGTGCTGCTGGCTGGGGGGAAATGGGCATGCGGAGCCAATCAGAGCTCTCCGCTCAGGGATCAGCTGGCGAGGTTGCTTAGCAACCGAGGACGCCAGATAGCGTGGCAGCCATTTTAAAAGGCGCTCGCACGCTTGTTGCTCCGGTAGAATTTCGGGGCTTTTTTAAAAAAGTGGATGTTGCACTGCTTGGTCATCAGAGGTGGAGGCAGAAGCAGGGCAAAGGCAGGGGGTGCAGTTGCACGGCCCTAGTACCTTGGGTGGAGCGTCGTCGAGGCGAGGTGCTCCATTGATTCAATGTAAGCGGATGATGAGGGGCAGGGCTATATCTCTCCCAGTCCTCTTGCCGCCTTTCTGTACCTGGCCTGCACGTGGGTGCTCCAGTTCCTTCTGCTACGGCTGGCAAGGCAACGCCCAACACGTCCAAGCCCCCTCATTGCAGACTCCAATCCAGGTCAAGCGCTTTCCTTCAGTGGTGTATCCTCATATGCGCCCAAGGGGATGCCAGGCCCTATGGCCTCCTTCCACCCTCCGTTGAGGAGTGCGCACCTGGATTTCCCAACTGGGTGTGTGACCCGCTTTGGGCTGGGGCTCGGTTCCTTCTTCCCACTCCAGGGTCGCTTTGTCAGTTTAATTTCACTGCTGCGGCCCAGGTCCCCTTAGTTCTGGGGCCTTTATTGATGTGCTTGGTTCCTGGGCCAATTCGCACTACAGTACCAGTCCGGGGGGCCCCCACCATGTGGTGACGTGTACCTAGGCGGCAGTCAATATACAATTTTCACCCTCTGGGCCTGGGTTGCTGGCACGCTGAGACTTACCCTCTAGGCCCCGTGGGGGACCTTGCCCCAGTTGGTTCAGACCCTCTGGGGACTCTCACCTCGTGGCGTCTCGTCCCGCTCTTCTCCTGCCTTCCCTACTTTGCTGCCCATGCTCCTCCGGGTCCCAGGCCCCTGCTCTTCCTCCCTCTGGTCTGCGCACCGTCCTGGGCTGCTGTGTGTTAATTTGCAGGCCACTCGTCCGCCTGATCTCTATGCCTCTTAACTCTGCTCCGGGCGGGGCCGGGGCCAACTGGCCATGGAATAAGACCTGCTCGAGAGAGCTGCTCCTGGGATCCGACAATGATTCGTTCTGAACATGCACTAAAAATGGATAAGCTGCTTCAGAAATAAAGGCACGGGTGTCTGAAGGGGTCTTCTACCACAACTGCAAAAGTCCAGCAAATCGGGCTAAACAAAAGAAGTGAAATCAACTTTAAAGTATCTAGCTGCACTGCAACGAAGTATCCAAGATGGCGGAGAACAAAGGGAAAGCGGCCGCGGCAACGAGGACAATGTTGCAGCCCCGATCGAGACGCGGATAAAGGAGCACTGCCCCTTGGATTATGTGTGGGTCTGTGCGCCTGGGGCGGTGTGCGGACTGCTGGCCAGGACGCAGAGCCATTGTAAAGGGCTCTGTGAAACGAGTGGACCCGGGCTGCGGCTACGTTGGCTGCATGCTCGGAAAGGGGAGGACCAGCGCCCGAGGACCGAGCGAAGGGGAGGACCAGCGCCCGAGGACCGAGCGGCCCCCCCGGCTGTGCAGGATCATCGGGCCCGTGGCTCCCCGCCGTCTGCGGGTAGGCGAGCCGCGGCACATGAGGAGCGGAGGTGAGTGGCGAATCCAAGAGAGAGCGACCGCAAGTCGTGGGGGCGGCGGGGCACAGTAACCCCAAGATCGCGCATCAAGCGCTACACGGATACGGAGCGCCCGTGCGTGTGAGACCCGGAAAAGAGACTTGCTGCCTCGATGGACCAGATATAATTAAGTACTGCACGACAAGAAGGACCAGCGCTGCTGGCTGGGCATTTCTCCCACGAGAAAAGCAGGATCAGGCGAAAACAGCCAAAACAGAGGTTGCCAGCATATAAGTGGGGGCATAATGACATGAGGCATATAATGAATCGCCCCTTGCTTTGTGCACCCAACACCATGTGTCGGAATTATTGGGGCGAGGAGGAGCACGCACTGACGGACAGCTGTGTGTAAAGGCTGTTATACCGCAAGGCTAGTGGCGTGCGTGGTGCATACGAGTGGCACTCCAAAAGCAAGATGGGGATTTGCTGAGTGAAGCAACACTGGAGCTGTGTTGAGGGTGGAAACCAACGAGGCCCACTGGAGATACCCTTGCCCATAGGCACATATGGGACTTGGGACCTGAGGCCGAGTACTGACTGTGACAGCAACCCGCTGTGGAGGGTGCCCTTAGAGCACCTAGTGCAAATGGAATAATACCACTGCGTCCATAATATAACAGTGCCGGAGGCCGACGGAGAGAGGAGGATTTACCGCTCTGTCTGAGGCACATGTCGGCATGGACACTGCGCCACGATCCCCAAGGAACCAAGCTAAGGCAGTTAGCCCGGAAAGGGCACATGTTGCGCATCAAGTATTGACACAGACGAGCACATAGTATTACACTGCGCTGAGTGGCAGACAAGCCAATTGGAAACATGGGAGGACATAACCCACTTGAGTATGCAGCTCAACGCACACGAATCTACACGGGGCACCCCAAGATAACTGCCAGGGCCGGTGGCGACTTGCTGACATCACAGCGCAGGGGGGTGATAGAACTGCTGCGCCACGAACAGAGCGGCCAGGGACATTCAATTCAGACCACAAGATAGCGAGGAGAGTGGTCAAGGGTAAAAGCAAACAACCCACGATGGATGTGTTTGCCAAGTCACAGCAGTCTCCAACGATGTTGGCACACACGGGCGCAAGTGTACCCACGGAAATCTCCCAGGGGACTGAAAACCACCAGATATTGACGGCCATAATGGAACTAAGAGACTCTTGGGGTATAGCAATGGCAGATCTAAGAACTTCCCTGGAGGCCAAGGTAGACGCGTTGGGGATAGAAGTCAATCTGCTGCGACAAGACGTCAGGGCGCTGGCAGACAGAACGAGTAGCCTGGAAAGTGCGGTCAAAACTAACACGACCACCAGCACTGACAATGCAAAGGAAGTCCACATACTAAAGCAGCAAGTGGCTAACCTGGAAAATCGTGCAGAGGAGGCCAAAGGAAGGGCGCGACGGAATAACATTCGTGTGGTTGGCTTGCCGGAAGGAGAAGGCCAGGACCCTACGGATTACGTGGAGAATATGATCCTGCAGGAAATGGGGGCCGATAAACTCTCACAGGGATTCACAGTGGAGCGAGCGCACAGAGCCCTCATGAGGAAGCCAAAGCCTGGAACCCCTCCCCGCGCAATAATTGCCAAGATACTGAACTATAAAGATTGTGAGAAGATCTTGGAGTACTTCAGAAAAGGGGGAACGATTGAAAGAGCCTCGGCTACTATCACAGCTTCTCCAGCATTGGATCTTTCATGGATTCACATGCTTAGAATATTCCCCGTTGTCAGAATGGGACCCCTCGGTACACATATATAGCCTTTTCCTATAGAAAAACTTCCGATACTTTTGTGTCCTATCTACGTCCTTTTGGGGCCCGCATACGCATGCCCCGTAGGACGTCGCGGTATAAAAGCCCCGCCCCCGCGGCTCCCTTCAGATTTCAACCGTCTCCAAAGTAGTGGGATCTCCTCGCGTCGTCTTACTATTTTGTACAAGGTTGTGTACTTGAAGTTGGAGTTAGGTGAATTTGTTCCTTCATGTCAGGAAAGGCGCTGTTCCGTCCGTGGGCGACGTGCGGCTTGAAAAAAGTTTACGAGGGGAATGGACATATGGATTGTATATACTGTCTCCACCCTCATCATTCGGCTGATAACTGTGACATATGCAAAGGGTTTTCTCAAAAGACTCTCAAAGACCGAAGTCGGCGGCTGGTGGCATGGTTGAATGATGGAGCGGGGGCATACCCCCTTCGGAGGTAGGCTCCACACAATCGGCAAAAACATCACACCGCGGTGTATCGTCGGAACCACCGGCGAAGAAATCTCGACCGGCGGAGAAAGAGTCAACTCGGAGTCATTCAGCTAAAGAATCTTCGACGAGAAAATCGTCATCTTCGTCAAAAAAGCATGACAAGGAAAGGCCGAAATCCTCCTCGGGCGATCACCATAGATCGACCACGAGTCGAGAGTCGGGTAAAAGCAGGCCAAGTGCAGAAAAGGCGGGACCGCCTAAACCACCTGCTAAGCCACCGTCCTCGACGGCGGTCCAGTCATCGGCCTCCTCCCTACCACTGACGCACGTGGTATCTACCGTGCATCACCCCTTTTCGGAACCGGCGGTAAAAGGTCGCCTTGAGAAAAAATGTAAGGCTCCAGTCTACCCCCAAGTGCTTATCCTCCCAACCAACGCCTGAATCGGTGGTGTCGGCGGCAGCGGCGAGGAAAGCTAAGGCCCAGCACAAGTGCACGACTCCGTCTGAAAACGAGGCAAGACGTCAGGATGCCTTCGGCAAAAAAGTGCTATCTGTGGGAGCAACTACAGTGAAGGCTGCAAACTCTCTGGCTATTGTAGCCAGATATGACAGAGAAATGTGGCACAGGCTGGCTCCGTTGCTGGATCATCTTCCGGAGGAGCATAGGAAGGCGGCGATGTTACTCGTCCGAGATGGTGAGGAAGCCTCCAATCACGCAATAAACATTGCGGTGGAACTCGCTGAATCGGGCTTCAAGCAAGTCAATAATGGGGTCGTGTTACGACGACAGTCATGGCTTAAGTGTACCTACTTCAGACCGGAGGTACAATACAAAGTATTAGATATGCCCTTTGAGGGAGACCTTCTATTCGGAGAGAAAGTAGATGAGGCCCTGAAGGGGATGAAAGAGGACTCTGACACGGCACGTTCATTGGGTGCCCTTCAGAGTGGCCGAAGCTACAAGTCTTTTCGTCCCTTTAGAGGGGCTTCAGGTAATTCCAGATTCTCTGCGTCAGGAGACAGATCCTTCAGTAGGTCGGCCTACCCCACCCAGGGATACAGGCGTGCTTCTCATGCAGCAAACCGACGCTGGAACTTCCAGACCTCCAGGAAGAGACCATCCTATCCGTCGTCGTCGAGAGAGAAGCAAAACAAAGATCAGCAATGACGAGCAACACACCGTTCTGGGAGGAAGAGTATCAGCCTATGTCGACGAATGGGAACGAATAACGACAGATCAATGGGTGCTGGACACAATAAGGAACGGACATTCTCTACAATCCAAGCGCAGCCCTCCGCACATTCCACCTGCGTTCGTCGCTCAATCCCATCTGAGGGTACTGCAACAGGAGGTAACACTCATGTTAGCAAAAGGTGCAATAGAATTAGTTCCAGCATCACAGAAAGGTCAAGGGGTTTACTCAAGATACTTCGTCGTGAAAAAGCCAAACGGAAAATGGCGTCCCATTCTAGACTTACGCGATCTCAACAGGTCCTTAAGGAGCCTAAAATTCAAAATGCTCACGCTCCAGGAAGTGATCCGAGCCGTTCAAGAAGGGGATTTTCTGGCGTCCCTGGATTTGCAGGACGCGTACTTCCATATTCCAATGTGTCGGAAGCACAGGAAGTTCCTGAGGTTTGTGATAGGGCGGACTCACTACCAGTTCACGGTTCTTCCTTTTGGGCTCAAAACCTCCCCCAGAACGTTCACGAAATGCCTGGCCCCAGTTGCGGCCTGGCTAAGAAGGCAGGGCCACCATGTATACCCATATCTCGACGACTGGCTGGTAAGGGGATCCTCCCCAGCGTCGACCAACACAAGTTTGCAAGCCACCATGCAGCTTCTACAACAGCTGGCATTCGCCATAAACTTCGAAAAATCCTTGTTGATGCCATCGAGAACGTTGGTGTTCCTGGGGGCACAGTTCGAAACCCAGTCGGGGCTAGTGAAGCCTTCCCTCGACAGAATCTCAAAACTCAATCAACTGGCGGGGCGACTACGGTGAAACACCAAGCTTTCAGTGAGAAAATACTTTTCGGTCCTAGGGGCCATGGCATCCTGCATCCATCTGGTGGCCAACTGTCGCCTATTCATGACGCCAGTTCAGGAGTTCCTGGCGGACCGGTGGACACAGGCCCAAGGATCGTGGTCAGACAAGATAACCATCGACGACGACAAACTGCTCCGGACTCTTCAGTGGTGGCAGAGTTTCCACAACCTGAACAGTGGTGTACCCCTACAGGAGCCGGAGTTCCAGCTAATCATAGTCACGGATGCATCTCTAACGGCTGGGGAGCTCACATGGGCACTCTTCAAACGCAAGGTCGTTGGTCTCAAACGGAGTCACTCCTACACATCAACGTGTTGGAGCTCAGAGTAGTGCGATGGGCCTTGAAGGCGTTCCTACCACACATCAAGGGATCGAGAGTACGAGTGCTGATGGACAATACGACGGCCATGTTTTATGTGAGAAAACAAGGGGGGACGCGATCCAGGACCCTTTCCATAGAGGCCCAGAAATTGTGGCATTGGGCATTAAAGCACGAGATAGCCATTGTGGCTCACCATCTCCCGGGAGTGAGGAACTCGCAGGCGGATTCCCTCAGCAGAAGGATGGCCCAGATACACGAATGGGAAATGGACACAGTTCAGCTGACGAAAGTTTTCGAGAAATGGGGTCATCCCCCACTGGATGTCTTCGCAACGAAGGAAAACAAGAAATGCGAGCAATTCGCAAGCAGATGGCCTCAGGAGGGTTCCATGGGGGAGGCGTTCTCCTTCCCATGGACGGAAAAGTTCCTTTACGCTTTTCCTCCGTTCCCCCTCATACGGAGGACGGTGCAGTGGATACGCAGGTACAGTTGCCGGGTAATTCTAGTGGCACCGTACTGGCCGAGGCAACCGTGGTTTTCCGACCTGCTTCACTTGTCGCTGGAACAACCAATAGCGTTTCCGAGGGTCCCGAACCATCTGTCCTGGGACAAAGGTACGGTGTGGCATCACGACCCGGACAGTCTCAACCTCACAGCCTGGCTCCTGACTTTTCGGAATTTGGTACCTTAGACGTTTCGGAGGATTGCCAAATAATTCTGCAAGCGGCTCGGGCCCCTTCTACCAACAAATCTTACACCTATAAGTGGCAAAGGTTCTGTGAGTGGTGTCAAGGACAACAAGGACTACACCCGTTAAGGGTGACTCCGGAGCAAGTTCTGCCTTATCTGCTTCACTTGGCAGAGGGGGGTTTATCGTTCACATCGATAAAAGTGCACCTGGCGGCCGTCTCTAGGTTCACGAGGAAGAGACAGTTGTCTCCTTTATTCAGCGACAGGTTAGTGAAACACTTCATGAGGGGTTTATTTCGAACTTTTCCCCCAATAAAACGTTTTCCACCAACATGGAGTCTCAACGTGGTGCTGGCAGGCTTAATGAAACCACCTCGGCCATGAAATTCGTATCGTGGAAGTTGGCGTTCTTAATAGCTATCACGTCAGCTAGGAGAATCTAGGAACTGCAAGCGTTGGTCGTAGACCCTCCATACCTAAGTTTCTTTAAAGACAAGGTGGTTCTGGCATCTAATCCTACTTTCGTTCCGAAAGTTCCTACAGTGTATCACAAACACTTGTCCATTGTGCTCCCTACTTTTTTCGCGACCCCATCATCGGCAGCGGAAAAAGCTCTTCATACCTTGGACGTTAAGAGGGCCCTAAAATTTTACCTACATCGTACGCAAAAACTCGGGTCTACTCGACAACTGTTCATCGCGTATGGTCCGTCGACGAGAGGAAATGCAATTTCTAAGCAAGGACTGGCTCAGTGGGTCTCGTCGACGATTGCGTTTTGTCACTCCAAGGCCGGTAGGCCGCTGCAAGGGCATCCTAGAGCCCATTCTACAAGATCAACGTCCTCTTCAGCAGCATTATGGGCAGGAATTCCGCTAACGGACATATGCCAGGCTGCGGAATGGTCAGTGCCCCACACGTTTACCCTCCATTACTGCCTTGCGAGGCAGCATGCGGACGAGGTGCAGATGGGAAGAGCAGTCCTGCGCCATCTGTTTCAATAAGGTAAGCTCTGCACTGTGGAGAGTTTTTTCTACCTGTTGGTAACCGTATGCTTTATAGAGGTACAGGTATATGGGTAAACTTATTTCTTGTGTACCTATGCATTATGTATTTTTTGTGGATGTATGTTGCATTGCATTCTCACCACCGTCTTCCAGTTTACTGCTATACAATCTTTTCTAAGCATGTGAATCCATGAAAGATCCAATGCTGGAGAAGGGAATAGTTTCTTACCTGTAACTCCATTTCTCCAGCATTGGTATCTTTCATGGATTCACATGCGCCCGCCAGCCTCCCCAGGATGCAATGTATATGCTTGATAGGTTTAACCCTTCCTACTTTGGAGGGGCCGAAATCTGAAGGGAGCCGCGGGGGCGGGGCTTTTATACCGCGACGTCCTATGGGGCATGCGTATGCGGGCCCCAAAAGGACGTAGATAGGACACAAAAGTGTCGGAAGTTTTCCTATAGGAAAAGGCTATATATGTGTACCGAGGGGTCCCAGTATGACGACGGGGAATATTCTAAGCATGTGAATCCATGAAAGATACCAATGCTGGAGAAATGGAGTTACAGGTAAGAAACTATTCCCTTATCCTGACTATACAATGCTGGTCCAGAGGTATAGCTATGTTGCGGTGAAGAGGAGGCTGCGCACAGCTGGCATCAAATATATGCTTCTGTACCCCGCAAGATTGAAAGTGTTGTACAAAAGCAGAATGTTCTTCTTTGATAGCCCAGAGGACGCTGCTGCATGGATGGACCTACAGGGCTGCCCGGAACAAGATGCGGAACGGGCCCAAGGAGAGCAAGATAAGTGACTAAGACACTCTATATATGCTGGCACATCACACGGCGAGGCATCCCAGTAGAGACTTGATGGAGAAATTGATAGAGGTGCAGGGATGGGTAGTGTTGTAGCCAGGTTAAGATGTCCCTGATTCTGCTGGTGTGTAATGGACTGGAATATATAGAACATTAAATATATGAGCAAACTGGATAGTAGCATGTAGCGGAATTGTAGCATATAGGAGCGGCAGAACACAGGCACCTTATCCCCCAAGTGGCAGTAGAAGTAGCTGGATAGCCATTAGGGCTACCTCACCCTGCTGAGCTTTGAGTACAGGCTATTGCCAGAAAGAGCTAGATGCGGGGGTGCCTGAGATCCAGGGATGGAGCTGGGCAACAGTTGGGGGGGGGGGGTAAAGTTGGGGAAGGGACGGGAGGGGGGAGGGAGAAGGGAAGGGGAGGGATGTTTGGGGTGTTTGTAGTTAGGGGAAGTTTGAAAGGGGGAACAAGCCTTTATAGACGGAGATGGAAGTGTGATCTGGACTGCACCAGTAGGAGAGGGAAAGGAATTCTAATGAGCCATGGGAGACCTTAAAATAATTATGTGGAATGTCAGGGGACTTAATAGTTATCTAAAGAGGAACAAGGTTATATTGTACCTGCGCAGACAAGAGATAGACATTGCATTATTGCAGGAGACTCACCTGACACGGGAAAAGATGGAGATGGTTGTGAAGAAATGGAAAGGGGTGGTGGCGGGCTCGACATACTCTGCTTATGCTAGAGGAGTGCTCATTTGGGTGGCGCCGCATGTCGCGTTTCAACTGTTGCAGGAAAAAGCGGAAACAGATGGGAGGATGGTCATACTGAGGGGATTGTTGGAGAATAGGGAGGTAAACATTGTAAATACATACGCCCCCAATCAGAATACGGCAGCATATTTCAGAACTCTGTGTACTAACCTCAGCATGTGTATGGGGAGTGCGGTGATCTGGGGTGGGGATTTTAATTGTGTATTAGACCCCAGGATAGATAGATCAGATGGGAAGATTGATAGACTTGCCCCAGCAGATAAAGCGTTGCAGACACTACTAGACGACTTTGGTCTGGTAGATGTGTGGAGAACGAGACACGCCCAAGACAGGCAATATTCACACTATTCTGTCCCGCAGCAGTTACATACGAGACTGGACTATGGGCCTCATTACAAGTACTCCGGTCCGGAATTCACACTGCCGGTAAAACCATACCGGCACCGTTTCCATGTCCGCCCAATCATGACCCGCGGCCCTGGTAATAGCACCACCCTCAACCGCCACCGCAGAAATAGGGGTCCCGTTAAGTCCGTCTGCACGGAAACCCCTCCGTTACCGTCAACACGAAACACCGTGAGCATCACAACTAGCGCGGACATGGAAATACCGGCAAAAAATGGCGTAAATACCGTGATCACGGTTGCGGAACCGCCGCCACCGCGAACATGGCGTTATACACTGCCTGCTGAACTGAATCGGGGCACAGGTGCACCAAATCAGCCCAGTTGGACCTAGCAGGCCACTGGGAGCCTACAAAAGGGTCAGACCCAGCCCAACACAACACAGAACCATGCAGGCAGCAGGTCTAGTAGCACTGGGACTGGGCCTACTCAACCAACAGGCAGCACTGCACATGGTGGCAGTAATGGCGCAGAGGAGGAGGCGTAGGCGGAGGAGGCGCAGGCAGCCACCAGCCAACCCTGCAGCTATGGCAAACCCCATTGCCCAGCCAGCCCGACCCCGCCGCCAGCCAGCAATACCACGCATCAGGGCCTCACCCTGGAACCTCACCCCAGGACAGATCCACGCACTATACCGGCTGGACCGTGCAACAATCCTGCACATCACCGCCATGATTGAGGACAACATCAGCAGCCAAATTGACACCCCCACCGCCATCCCCCCCTCTTGAAGGTTGTCTCAGTACTGCATTTCCTTGGCACTGGCACCTATCAACACACGGTTGGTGAGCTGCACGGCATATCGCAACCCTGTTTCTCAAAAATCCTGCTACAGGTACTGGATGCCCTGTTGCGCCATGTGTCGGAACACATAGCCCTACCCCGCACCCTCCCCGAGGTCATTGCCACCAAGTTGGCCTTCCATGCCATAGCAGGCATGCCAAATTGCATAGGCGCAGTTGACTGCACCCCCGTTGAGCTGACAGTACCACGTGCAATTGAGGCGGTGTTCCGCAATAGGAAACAGTATCACTCTTTGAATGTCCAGATGGTTTGTGATGCCATGCAACTGATTACACACTGCTGCGCACGTTTCCCAGGCTCATCACATGACTCAATGGTACTGCGGAATTCCACGTTGCCACGGTACATGGAACGCTATGCCGGACAAAGCACATGGCTATTGGGTGAGTACAGCTGACAATGCCACAACCCTGTCGAAGTGGTGTGTGTGTGTCCAGGCCAATGAGCATTGCGATTGTGCCGCTGTGACCGCACATGCATCACCCCCCTTCCATCTACCAAATACACAGCGGATCCCAAACATCATGAAGGAAGACATGACAGGGCACCACAATGTGCCCGTGCACACGCTGGCACAGCCAATCCCGTCACTGTCCCATGAACCTTGTGCCACTGCAGACACCCACCCTCAATTGAAACACTGCCACAAAAGGCACGAGAGGCGTGTAAATGAGACGACGTGTATTTACTACTTCCGTACAGTGGAGTCACTCTGCCATGTGTGGACAGCACTGCACCGTGACATGCACACAATCAAATGTCACCCGCAGGGCACAGTAAATATGCAAGTTAATGTGTAGGCCCATATCCAGTTAGCGACATAGATCGTGATGCCCAAAACATACCTCCATACACTGCATGGTACATATGCATGAATGAATGATGATACAAGAATGCACAGCAGCAGATGAGGACATGATGCCACAAACACTGACATGTTCCCCCATCTACATCCCATGTAGGTGATGCGGGATATGCACTCACGCCATGGATGATGACACCTGTACGGAGACCAAGGAACAGGCATGAAGAGGCATACAATAGGGCACATATCCGCACACGTGGAATGATTGAGAGGACATTTGGACTGCTGAAGGCCCGTTTCCGCTGACTGAGCAGATCTGGCGGATCACTGCTGTACAGCCCAGTGAAGATGGGTAAAATCACGCTCGTATGTGCCATGCTGCACAATATATGCCTGCGCAGGAACATCCCAATGCCACCAGACGCAGATGAGGAAGATGGGGATGGGGATGGAGATGGGGATGGGGATGGAGATGGGGATGGGATGGCACCGCCTCCCCCTGGGGGTCCACATGATGGTCAGAGAGCACGGGATGCCCTGATTCGCATTTACTTTTGAGTCACAGCACATTCACAGAAATGCACGAACATGGTGACGACAATGAATTAATAGTTGCACTGCAAAATAAATGATCAATCTCCATACATGTATGTCTTGATTCGAAATGGTGATGTATTGATGTAATAACAGGGAAGGAGGTGCATTGGTTAGGGAAGCTGTACACCCGGTTCCACCCACCACCAAAACGTGCCCACCCCCACCCAGGCCCCATTGTTCAAACCCCCAAAACTACCTACCCCACCACCCAAACGTGCCCACCCCTCTCACACCCTTGTAGTCCATATGTGTCCTGCACTGCCCCACACACATGCCATCACTTCTGTGTGCGCTTCTGTGCCTGTGCAACCTTGCCAGAGGGACCCGTTAGCCTACTCGAGCGCCTCCTTGGGCTGGCAGTAGTGGAGCTGGATGGGGTGGTTGTATTTGATTGCGCAGAATCTGGGATTGAGGGCATCCGTGCCAGATTTGCCTGTTGGCCAACCAACGTGGCCTCTACAAGCCTGGAGGTGTGGTCGTTGCCCTCCCGCACATGGCGTGCAAGGGTTACTATAGTGCTTGCGAAGCGCCCGATGGACCTCGACAGGCGACGCACTGAGGCGCTGTAGCTCTCCCTCTGCAGCCTGGATTCCTCTAGCTGCCTCTCCACCAGCTGGGTGAGGGTAGCCTGCTGCTCCTCCATCCGCTGCATGCGGGCATTCAGTTCGGCCATGGATGGGGTGGGCGACCTCATGGGACTCCACAGTGATGTGGGGCTGAACTCCAGCTCATGGAAGGAGCCCAGGTCTTCCAATGTGGGCATCTCCCCCTGTGGCCCCATTTCCGAGTGCTCTTGCGGGGCACTGTTATCACTGCAGGCCGCCCCCTGTGCAGTGCTGCTGCCTTCAGTGTTGTGTTGGGTGGCCATGATAGGTTCCCGTGGCACCTGTCTAGACTCGGGCAGTGTGGAGACTGTGGGGATGTCGGTGGTGGTGGTGGGCAGCACATCTGTAGTGGCTGGTAATGTGGCCAGAGGTGCAGAACTGCCGGCAGCATCCTCCTGTGTGGTGGCGGTGGCTTGTGTACTTGCCGGTGCAGATTGGCTGGCCTGTTGTGCAGTATCACTGTCACTTGAAACGGCTGTGGGGACACAAAGGGCATGCAATTAGTGTTGTTGTGGTGGCAGATGGGTGCATCACATGCGTCATTAAGATTGTACATTGAATAGTGTTAGTCACATGCATCTGATTGCTGGTGTATGCATTCTGTGATATTGGTTGCCATACGGATCATGATGGGTCCTTTGGCCCACACATGCACTGCCTGGGGGGGGGGGTTGTTAATGGGTCCTTTGGCCCACACATGCACTGCCTGGGGGGGGTTGTTAATGGGTCCTTTGGCCCACACATGCACTGCCTGGGGGGGGGGGGGGGGTTGTTAATGGGTCCTTTGGCCCACACATGCACTGCCTGGGGGGGGGGGGTTGTTAATGGGTCCTTTGGCCCAGTACTCACAACTGCATATTTTCATGTGGCATTCATGTTTGGGCACTTACCGGCATCTGCAGGTGGGCTCACTCCTGCCTCAGCCTCCCCAATCCCATGGATTCCCTCAAGGTGGAGGACGCTGCTGCAACGCTCCTCCCATGCTTGCAGCCTCAGTGGGGAAGGGGGTCCTCTGCCTGTCCCACTGCTGCGTTGGCGGTGCGTGGAAATGAGGTTACGTACCCTCAGCCTCAGGTCGTCCCACCGCTTGTGGCAGTCCTTCACGCTCCTCACTGTCACGCCCATAGCGGTGCACTTCAGTGCAGCTTCGGCCCACACCTCCTTCCTCCGCTGCTGTGTGGCACGCCGTTGGTCGGCGCTGAACAGCATCTCCGCATTGTCCACAATGTGCTCCACCAAGACGGTTAGCTCTGCCTCACTGAAGCGCTGTTTGCGCTGCCTCTGAGCAGGAATCCTGGCAGACATGCTGGTGGTCCCTTTTGGCTTCTCAGAGTTAGGATTGTGCTTGTGCTGACTCTGGATGGCAATGGATTGTGCTTTTATATGATGGCCGCCTCTCTGTTTCCTGTTTTGGCGATCGTGGTATTTCCGGTTCCGTGTCCGTGGCGGCGGAGGCGGACACGGGTTTTGCGCCACTTGTGGCTGCATTATTTCCATTTCCGTGGGGTTTTCCTTGACGGCGGTAACAACGTTTCCGAGTCCGTGTGGTGCGCGCGACCGACAGCGTGTAATCGGACGGTTTTTCCGCAACCTTGCGGACACGGAAACGTTTTTACCGCCATCACAGATTTTGCACGGTCCCGGACTGGCAGGTTGTAATGAGGCCCTATCTCTTTGCTACGTCGGAGGTAATAACAAATTACTCAGGCAGAATATAAAGCGAGGGTCCTCTCGGACCACTCGCCCCTGGTGCTCAGATGGCAACACTGCCCCCCAAGAGAAGGATTCCGACATGGCGCCTCTGGGCAGAGGCACTTAAGGATCCCTTCTTTAGGGAAGATATAAGGGAGATTATTATAAACTACTTTGAGACAAATACAGGTAGTGTGGACTTGGCGAGCACATTATGGGAAGCCTTTATGGTGGTGGTGCGAGGTGTAGCCATAGCGAAATCAAAGGGCCTGCAAGGTGGGATCTTGGCTGACCTACAAGAAACAGAAAAGGAACTGGAAAAGGCATTGAAGGGGGGAGGTGACACGGAGAGCGACATGGAGCTGATACTTAAACTGCAGCAGAAATGTGCGGAGCAATGGGAAAGACTGTGCAACCTCAACTATAAAAAGTATATAGAGAGGCAGCATGCGGGAGGGGATAAAACAGGGAGGCTTTTGGCATGGTTATATAAGAGCGAAACTCCTAGACCCACGATTAGAACGGTAACAAGAGAAGATGGGAGTGTAGTGGACACCCAGGAGGGAGTTAACCAGGAGTTCGCAGATTATTATAGGTTACTATATGGAGATAAGGAGGGGAGTAGTCATGAGGAGATAACAGAAACACTAGAGGACATAGGACTGCCCACGATAAGTGATGAGGAAAGAGAGGACTGGATGCACCGATTACATTGGAGGAGTTGGGAGAAGTGGTGAGGCAGCTGCCTACTAGTAAGACTCCATGGGCGGACGGGCTCCCAAGTGAATTTTATAAAGTATATAGGGAGGAAGTGCTCCCCCCAATGTTAGACATGCTAAATGAAGCGTTTGAGGTGGGACGGTTGCCGGAGTCACTTATAGAGGCGATCATAATACCGCTTCCCAAACCCAGCAAGCCTGGGCATAGCTGTGGTTCCTATAGACCTTTGTCGATGTTGAACCAAGACAGCAAGATATTGACGGCTGTCTTGGCAAACAGGCTGCAGAGAGTTATTGGCAAACTAATACACCCCGACCAGACGGGCTATGTCCAGAATAGAAATATAACTCACAATCACAGACGGCTCCAGCGGGTTGTTGAATTGGGAAATAAGAACGAAGGCGAAATGGCAATTGTGTCCTTGGACGCGATAAAGGCTTTCGATTCGGTTATGTGGCCATGGCTGCTGGCGGCCCTGGCGGGCTACGGTATGGGGCCTGGATACATAAGGTGGGCAAATATGCTATATAGTGAACCAATGGCCAGGGTCAAAACAGGATCAGTGATATCCGAAAGATGGCAACTTGGTAGAGGCACCAGACAGGGGTGCCCATGGTCCCCAATGCTCTGTATACTAGCTCTGGAACCCCTAGCAATATACCTTCGACAACAATACGATACTATGGGCATCGAGATAGGAGGAGAGCGACACTTGATCTCCTTATATGCAGATGACTTGCTGCTGTACTTGAGGCACCCGGAGGAAAATCTCCAGTACATCCTGGAAGTGATGGAGAGATATGCGGGGTTGTCTGGTATAGCGGTGAATCCTCAAAAATCCAGTATTTTCCCGCTAGGCAGTTATAAGGGAATCCCTGTGGGATGGTTGCCGGTGCTACAAACACCATGGGCGGTCAGTACTTTCCGCTATCTTGGGATAGACGTGTACCAGACAGTGGAAGAAGAGCATAGGCACAATACCAAGGTAGCTATTGAGAAAATCGGGAAGTGTATGCAGTTCTGGGTGAAGTTGCCCCTAGCAATGATGGGACGGGGAGAAATGCTCAAGATGGTGGTCCTACCTAGGTTCCTACATTATTTTGGGAATATTCCATACCTGATACCCAAGAAGTTTTTCAGTAAACTGAATAGCATGTGTAGGGATTTCCTGTAGCATGGTACCCGGAACTGTGGAAACTGCAGAACTTGTATGAAAGAGGGGGATACAACTGCCTAATTACGAGGTTTATTATGTAGCGAGCCAGCTGCAGTATGTTGCCAAATGGCTCTCAGATGAACAGACCCCCGAATCCAGGTTGTTTGGACAGGATTGTGGCCCGTTTTATTTAAAAGAGATGATCTGGCTGCCCATGACAGAAATGGAAGAGCGCCCTTGAGTGATAAAGTTTGAGAGGTGATGGGAATTATGATCGGAGGTAGGGATGAGTAAGTAAGTGAAAAGCTAGTAGAGTTCGGACATCTTGTTTTGTTTGTTGGCTCTATTACTCCTCATTTTAAGCTGTATATTTTCTTAAAGTGATTTATTGACTTATTGAAATTGTAATTATGGAATTACTGCTATATATACATTGTATAATTGTGTGAGTTATTCTATATATAATTTATATTTTATAATATGTGTAAAGTTTGAGTTTTCTCTGACTAAATCACATTAAATAAATAAAAAAAAAAAAAAAAGAAGAGCGCCCTAAGATGATGATGCTGCGGTGAAAGATGTGGCGCCGGGCATGCCAGATGATGGACAATCCATTCCAATGCTCCCTGCAGGTACCACTAGTTGTACTGGCAGGGGGAGATAAGCAGCTGAGGATGATAATCAGGAACCCCTGGGAGTCGGTGGGGTTAGTGACGATGGGAGATATCTTGCGAGAGGGGACCACTATAGAGTTTGGAGTGCTGGGGGAGGAGATGGGGTTACACAGGGGCCAGTATATAACATATCACAGAATGGTGCAGAGAATTAGGAAGACATGGCCCGAAACGGTACTGGGAGAAGAATCAGATGCTAACATAGACACAATTTATGATATAACGGAGGGGGGCACGAGATCTCCAGATTGTACGAGATGATGTCCAAGGTTGGGAAGGAATTAATACAACTAAGACTAGACTGGGAAGCGGAGGTGGGAACTGCGATAGAGGATGGGATGTGGGAACGTGCCCTGGGGTACCACAAGAAGGTGTCAAGAAATGCGAGACTAAACAGATACAACTATATATCACGCACAGGGCATATATGACACCCCAGAGGATATCTAGGTTTGAAAATGCTGGAAGACGAGCATGTCCTAAATGCAACGAAGAAAATGCTGGCATGGTACACATGTTTTGGTCATGCCCAGTAATTGAGCGCTTCTGGGGCGAAGTAGCACAGAAACTAGCGGAAAAGGGGGTCACGATTGTTATTGATACAGCTTGGGCATGCTTGCTGGGGGTTCCCTAGATTGCAGAAACTTAAGCATGTTAGCAAATTGAAGGATCTAGCATATGTGCTTGCAAAAAGGATTGCCATGGGATAGAAGACATGTCACAGGCCACGGGTGGATGTGTGGTGGAAGGAGTTGCAGAAATGGGCACAGGCAGAAACCATGGTATGGCAAGAGGCGAGCATTGTCGGGGGAGAGGAAGAGGCGGGAACCCTGATGGCATGGAAATCATTAATAGCGGAATTGTTTGGAACAGTACAGGATCTGACAGAATCCATGGAACGTGAGACCCAACCACGCGAGGCAGATGCAGAGAGCGTGGAATAAATAGGCTCGTAAGGGAGGGTGGGATAAGGGGAGCAGTGACCGAAATTAAGCAAGGAACAATTGAGCTGTTGATATTTGGTGTTTGGTTTGTATTGTTTTGTTTGAATAAACCAATAAAATTATTATTTTTTTAAAAACCTCTGCTCCGGCTCTGTTACTGCCGTGGGTGTCCCCGCGAGAGGGGTTGGCCACCTTTTCAGTTCAGGCACCTCGAGCCGCAGCTCGGTCTGTCCCTGACTGCTGCTCCTCTCGTTCCCAGTGAATAATGGGCGATCCCGCTACCACTCACTGTGACTAGGAGAAGGCTTGGGACCGTAGTGCTTATGTGCTCGGCAGCGCCTTCCTTGCCTTGAACTGCAGTGTTGGAGATGCTCTGTCTGGGAAGCCCCCCTGCCCGCAAGCTTGATGCCGCCCTGACACTGCCTGCAGGGCACGCCGCTGTGAAGGGCAAGGGGGTGCAGTGATGGGGTGATCACATCTCTCTCCCTCATCCTCCTCACCTGTCGGTATCGGCCGCAGCAGAATCACGGCTCTTCCCCGCTTGTCACAGCGGTCTAGTTGGCACTCTACCTGCCCTCTGCTAGTGGCAGCAGGGTCTCAGGCTGTGGGTGTTCATCAGGGCAAGTCTGTTCCTCTCAGCGTTCTGAGGCCTGCTTAGAGGACACGGTTTATGTCCTCTAAGCAATCTTTCTTGAAACGTATATTGCCATGGATTTCTCTGTGCTACCAAAACTGGTAAACACAGGGTTAATTCAATAAAGGAAAGTCTATTACTGCCTTACTGAGAAATGTCCTTTTTACCGAGATTTGCAAAGCTGAATCATGGAAATCTAATCCACATGTTACTATCTGGATTTGGGTGCTAGAGTAGATGGAGAAGTAGGCGAGGCATCCTTCACAACGATGCCAGATACGATTAGTACAGGAAAGCATTATCTTTCTTCTCCTGCTTGCCCAGCCCCCTCCCAAGGTTGGGGTGAGGCTGCTGTCCTGTTCAGGGCTTAAGGATATAACTGAAGATCCCATGATGGAGAGGAAATGTCATTCACTTGTAATCCTAGTTCTGCATCATGAGTGTTTGAATTAAATCACAAACGTCCCTCTCTCACCTCGTCAGAGAATCTGTGACACAAGAGAAGGTATAGTCTACTAGCGGGGTGTTACCTTTCTGCTTTCTTCACAAAAAAAGTACATTTAGATCCAAAAGCTGCCATACTGCATGGTGAAGTAGGTTTTGCAGTTTGACTGCCTTAAAATGACAAGTGTCTTTTTTTTAGACCACATCTAGCTGCCTCTACGTTTCCTAGTTCTTTTTTTCTCATTGCAGAGGAATATGCAATTTTGTGTCTGTAAAAAAGCAACAAAAATGAAGGAATAAAAAAAAGTACAATATATTAATTGGGAATAGCTATATTTTGTTATTGTTTCTTACACTTCCAAAAATATATATTCTCCAGCATGGGGTCTGGCATGGATTCACATGCTCATGAATATTCCCCGTCGTCAGGCTGGGAATCCTCGGTAAAGAAAAATCAGTATCGGTTTCGTTTCTGATATGTCTTTCGTAGTAGTAACCAATCACTGATCTCTGCGTCATACTGACCACAGCCAATGACTGCCATCTCCCTAAGCCCCGCCTCTGGCAGCCATCTTCAGATTTTTACTGCACGTTCATGTGTTGGGATCCTCGTGCTATTGCTCTCGAGCTGTAGTGCGTTTTCGCGCTTTTTCATAGGAAAATATCTCTTTTTTCGGTCAAAAAAGCCTCAAGCTCCACCGTTTCTTTATCCGATCAACGGGGACCCGTGTCGGATTCCTCTACGCCCCTCAAGGGTGAAGATTTCGTCGAGCCACGCTTTTGGAGGACTTCAGAAGTTTCTCAGGCCCATCTCGGACATGGCCCAGGAGAAGGGAAGCTCGACGCCCGGAAAGCTGTTCAGGGTCTGCCCTGGATGCTAGCTTCAGAATGTCTTTAAGGAGGACGAACACTCCCTTTGCCTCTACTGCCTGCATGAGGACAAGACGCACGTGGAGAAGGACTGTGCGTGTTGCGGCAATATGTCGGAGCGGACCATGAAGGACCGCCATCTGCGTCTCGCCAGCTGGCTGGAAGGGAAGAGCCCGTCAGGCGAGAAGAAGAAGAAGAAGTCCGAGCGGTCTTCTAAGACCTTTGAGGGCGCCCCGGCGACGGGGGCCCAACAGAAGGCCAAGCACCGCGAGTCGGCTGGCACCGGGAGCGCCGAACGGTCGGGCTCTACGGTTGCCAGGCAGGGCGCATCCTCCCCGGCGCCATCAACCACGAGCCAACGCTCTGGCTCGGGTAAGAGGAAGGCCGAGCACCCGGCGAAGCTCCTGGAGAGACCCCGGTCGAGCTCGAAGGCCCCATCGGAGGGGGAGCGAGGCGGTGACCCTCCCCCCAAGGAGAAGGCGGTGAGCGCACCTAAGGTGGTGAAAGCCTTGATCCACCCTGCCAAGGCCTCTATCGAGACAGTCGCGGCGGCCCTGGCTCAGCCTGTGGAGGCTACACCAGTGGAGGCGACTTCGGGGCTCAGAGTCTCCCTGCCACCGCGGAGGGAGTCCTCTTTCAAGCCCATCGACGGGACCCCCGCGAAACCTCCGACGGAGAAGAAAAAGGGGGGGCAGGAGGGCGTCGTGGATTCGGCCTCAACCTCTGAAGAGGAGCGGATCGAAGTCTTAAGCCACGGCATTGGCGTGGAAGAAGACCAGCCCGTCGGGAGGGATCCCGACGTAGGAGACAACGAGAACGTCGAGGGTGCCGACAAGGCTCCTGACCCCCCGTCGGAATCCCCTCAACCAGTGCCGCAAGACAACTCAGCGGCCATTTTGTTGGCTATACAGTCCTTATGCTCGGAGATAAGGACGAGATTGCCATTACCACCAACGGAGGAACCGCTCCCGACCGGGGACCCGGAGCCAGGCCCTTCTGGGAGCCTTCCTCCTAAGAGAAGAAGGATTCATCCTCCACCTCCTTTTCAACCATCGCGCCCTGCTCAGCCCTCCTCCCCGTCCACGACCCGTGGGGATGATACGGGAACGGACACGGCTGCGACGGGTACAGACGACGAGGTTTACGACGAGGATCTTCCATCGTCACCTCCTCCCCGGGCTTCCCCGCCCGACGAGATTGGATCGTTTCATGCCATGATCGCCAGGGCATCCGAGCTTTTCCAGCTCTGCCCGGAAGAGAAGAAGGAAGGTTTCCTTTATCAACGGCGCAAGACCAAGAGGAAGACGGTCCTCGCTGTACCTCTACTGGACGATATCTGGGATGAGGGTCTCGCCCTCCTCAAGAACCCATCCACAACGCCTGCGAGAAGGGATCGGTACGAGAAGAAGTACCGGGTCCCGGACGCGCCCCCTTGTGCCTTCGGGCACAGCCGACCCCGGACTCGGTCGTCTCCGCGGCGGCCAGGAAGAAAGCGGGGGGGCTTCGGCCTCTACGCCAACCTCCCCACCGGACGGCGAGGGAAAGAAATTGGACACGATGGGACACAGAGTCATCTCATCGGCAGCGACGACGATTAAGGCTGCCAACGCCTTAGCCATCGTAGCCCGCTACGACAGGGAGTTGTGGTACAAGATTGCCCCCCTGCTGGACTTCCTCCCGGATGACAAGAGGGCGGAGGCCCTAGAGATCTTGCAGGAAGGAGAAGTGGCGTCGGACCACGCCATTACGATAGCGATGGACATCGCTGACACTGGTTTTCGCCAGTTGGGCAACGGCGTGTGCCTTAGACGGCGTGGATGGCTCAAGGCAACGGACTTCCGGCAGGACATGCAGACCAGAGTTTTGGACATGCCATTCGACGGGAGCAACCTGTTTGGGAAAACAGTGGACGATTCCCTACAAGCCATCAAGACGGAGACGGCCCGGGCTCTTGGTGTTCTGCAGCAACGACGGCCGCCCTTTTGGAGCGCCGGAGGCAAGCAGGGTGCCACCAAAGGTTCCGGCGGCGGATATTCCACCTACCGTCAAGCGGCCCGTTCGTCGTCACAGGAAACCTACAGGGGACGAGGCAAGTCGGGCGGACCCGCCGTCGTCGCCAGGGAGGACAAAGCCTCGTCGAAGCAGGACTGAACCGGCAGTGGGGTCGGGCCCCCACCGATGCATCCCGGTGGGAGGCCGGCTGGCGAACTTCGTCAGCGTGTGGGAGTCCATCTCCACCGACCGTTGGGTGCTGGACGCCCTGGCCCAGGGTCACGCGCTCGAGTTTCTAAAGAAGTGCCCGCGCGCCCCCCCCCCGTGGCCAGGAAGGAACATCACGTCCCTCAACTTCTCTTGGAGGTAAAGGCGATGCTCAAGAAAGGCGCCATCGAGCTCGTCCCAACGAGGCTTCGGGGCTCCGGAGTTTACTCAGGATACTTCCTCGTGAAGAAGACAGGAGGATGGCGTCCCATCCTGGACCTACGACGACTGAACAAATTCATCAAGGCACAGAAGTTCCGGATGGTCACCCTCCAGCACGTCCTGGGTCAGCTGGAGGAGGGCGATTTCCTGTCGTCGTTGGATTCGGAGGATGCCTACTTCCATATCCCCATCCTAAAGGGACACCGAAGGTTTCTCAGATTCGTGGTCCAAGGGCGTCACTACCAGTTCAGAGCCCTTCCCTTCGGATTGAGGTTGGCACCCAAGGTATTCACCAATTGCCTCGTACCGGTGGCGACGCGGCTGCGCCTGGAGGGGATCCACGTCTACCCCTACCTGGACGACTGGCTCATCCGACAAAGACAAAGGAGCTCGCCGCGGAGCACACGGCGAGGACCGTCCAACTACTCACGGACCTGGGAATCTCCATTTGAAGTCCCACCTGGTGCCCACGCAAGACGCACTGTTTCTGGGAGCGAAACTCGACCAAGTGGCGCTTCTGGCCTCTCCGTCGGAGGAAAGGACGAGGGTCATCTTGGGCAAGGTGCAGCGGATGCTGGTTGCGGACGCGGCCAGGGTGAGGTCCATCAAATCCCTCCTCGGAATGATGTCTTCTTGCATTTATCTCATCCGCCTGTGCAGGCTTCGGATGCGCCCGTTACAGGAGTTCCTGGACGCTCGCTGGATCCAGACGACGGGCAGCTTCGAGGACAGGATCACACTCGATGAGAGTTTCCGACGAGCGATCCGGTGGCATCTGACGGCGGTCATGGACTTCCAGACCCCGGGCCACCAGAAGACAGTGACCACGGATGCCTCCCTGGAAGGGTGGGGAGTGCACTCCGAAAACCTGTACGCGAGGGGCCTTTGGCTGCCGACAGAGAAGTCCCTCCATATCAACGTCCTGGAACTCCATGCAGTGTTTTGGGCCCTCAGGTCCTTTCTTCCGTCCCTCATGGGCAAGGTGGTGAGGATCTTCCCCGACAACACCACCACCATGTTCTACATCAGGAAGCAGGGCGGTACCAGATCCCCAGCCCTGTCCAAGGAGGCGCAGGATCTGTGGCATTGGGCCGTCGCCCAAGGGATATTTCTGGTGCCGTTTCATCTGGCAGGAATAAAAAACACCATCGCCGACTCGCTCAGCAGAGAGCTGCGCTCGTGCCATGAGTGGGAACTACAACAGGATCTAGTGGACCGCCTCTTCCGACGGTGTGGCACACCCCAGATCGATCTGTTCGCGACGGCGACGAACTCCAAGTGCCGGAGGTTCGCCAGCAGGTTTCCCCAGCCGAGGAGCATGGGCGATGCTTTCTCGTTCCCCTGGGAGGGCCTGTTCCTACATGCGTTCCCTCCATTGCCGCTGCTGATCCGGCTCATCAACCAGCTGAAGAGGTCACGGTGCAGGATGATCCTCGTCGCACCTGCGTGGCCGAGGCGGATATGGTTCCCGGACCTTCTGGACTTGTAAGCGTCCTCGTCAATCAAGCTGCCAGTGGACGCGGATCTTCTCTCCAGGGAAGGAGGCGCCATCCTCCATCACGACCCGAAGTCGCTGAACTTGCAGGCCTGGCTCCTGCAGCGTTAGAGTTTGGAGGTTACGACATACCGGCCGACTGCAGAGAGGTTCTTGCAAAGGCCAGGGCGTCCTCAACTCTTAAATGCTACGGACACAAATGGAAGAGGTTCTCTGTCTGGTGCCACGCACAGAAGAATAACCCTCTACGGATTACGGCTCCTCAAGTACTGCCGTACCTGCTGACGCTGGCCAAGGCTGGACTGGCGCACGCTTCCATCAAGATTCATCTTGCTGCGATCTCCCGATACACCAGAACCATGGGACGGACGTCTTTGTGGTCTCATCGTCTGGTGAAAGAATTCATGAAGGGACTGTTCAGATCGTTCCCGCCGGTGAAGGCTCCGGCCCCGGCGTGGGAGCTCAACGTGGTGCTGACCAAGCTCATGGGACCTCCGTTCGAGCCTCTGCACACGGCTCCGTTGAAGTTCTTGTCGTGGAAAACATCGTTTCTTGTGGCCATCACCTCCGCACGACGGGTGAGAGAGATCCAGGCCCTTTCCTGCAAGCCCCCGTACTTGACTTTTCACGACACAAGGGTAGTGCTTAGGACGCACCCCTCCTTCATGCCCAAGGTGCCGTCGGACTTCCACCTCAACGAACCCTTGGTGTTGCCTGTTTTCTTCCCGTCGCCTTCGTCGCCGGCTGAAAGGACTTTGCACTCGCTGGATGTGGCTAGAGCGCTGAAGTTCTACGTGGACCGCACGAAGAGTTTTCGGAAGACGTCACAACTTTTTGTGAACTTTGGACCTGTCAATCAGGGGAAGGCTCTCTGGAAGGCTTCCATTTCCAGATGGCTCTCCGGCTGTATCATGTACTGTCATCGGTTGGCAAACCGACCGCTGCCTGGCCGTCCGAGAGCCCATTCCACCAGAGCGATCGCAGCTACCACGGCGTTCCTATCCGGTGTGCCCTTGCTGGACATCTGCAGGGCTGCTACGTGGAGGTCGACGCACACCTTCACGAAATTCTACTGCGTCGACCGGGATTCCAGGCAGGAGTCCAGGGTCGGCCAAGCAGTGCTGCGCAACCTGTTTGCCTAAGGTGAGCCTGGTGAGGAGGTAAGAATTGCTTAATGTTGAGTTTTGGATGTAATGCTTAATGTTGAGCCTTTGCCACCTCCCGTGGTTGTGCATGTGTGTACTGCTATGTATTCTTTTATTCATGAGCATGTGAATCCATGCCAGACCCCATGCTGGAGAAGGAACAAGTTACTTACCTGTAACTGTTGTTCTCCAGCATGGGTCTGGCATGGATTCACATGCGAACCCTCCCACCTACCCCTCTGCGGCTCTTCACTTGGTCATACTGCCACTTCACGTGCTACTAAATCTGAAGATGGCTGCCAGAGGCGGGGCTTAGGGAGATGGCAGTCATTGGCTGTGGTCAGTATGACGCAGAGATCAGTGATTGGTTACTACTACGAAAGACAGATCAGAAACGAAACTGATATTGATTTTTCTTTACCGAGGATTCCCAGCCTGACGACGGGGAATATTCATGAGCATGTGAATCCATGCCAGACCCATGCTGGAGAACAACAGTTACAGGTAAGTAACTTGTTCCTTTTTTAACTAAGTGCTCCATAATGCTGCCCATAGTTGGAGCCATTCAGCATCAATGAATTTAATGGTGATGCCCATAATGGCGAAATAGTATTACAAGTAAGTACCTTTTTCATATTGTAATTTTAATCAGAAAACATGACCCACAAGCGAGAACCTTTTTGTTTTTATTTTACAGAATATACATTAATGTCAACACTTTGCATTCAGCCTACACAACACATGATTTAAATAGAAGTGGCATAATTAGAACAAAACGGTATATGCAATTTTATCACATGTCAGGGCAGGACAATAGAGGTGGACTCTTTGTTTAAAATGTTATTAGAAACCAAATCATCCTCAGCTTTTATCCATTTTCATTCTGGCTGCTGTCTAGTTATCTACACTTAAGCATAACATAGGTCTACTTTTTTTGGACCATGAGATAACAATTTCACTTGCGTATTCATCCCCTGTAAGGAGATGTGTAGGCATAACAGTATATGTACTAGCACGGGTGTGGCATATACTCCTTAAAAATGTGCCTGTACACAGTCGAGTCTGATTAAACCATGTTCCTACTAGACTCAGTTGAATGAAATACTATTAATGGGATTGACAAGATTAATTGGTATCCAATCAAGAATCCTTGGTTGATTAACAGCAGGGATGAACAAAAGCAGTCTGCTCTCAAAATCACAAACCGGGTAACCTTTTCATAAAACCAAATACTGCAAACACTCATGAGTGACTGGGAGCATTACACATCTCAGAAATCTTTACGACATTATAATGCCAACAGATCAAAGGACTAAAACATCTTACCTATCGAAATATGAAAATTAAGATGAATAGTCCAAGTCCTGAGTAAGCAAACATGAGCAACTAAAGGATTAAACCGGTCACAAAAAAGGACATAAATATTAGGCAATAGATTAACTGCCAAAAAACAAGCTGCCAAAAAACAGTGCATATTACCATACCCTGCCACCTACCGAATAAGAGGGTGCAGATCTATAACTAATATCTGTAAACCTTTCCATAAGTCATTTAATCCTGAAGGTTATCAGCAGCCATACTTTGGGTATGATGGAATGTATGCAAATGTTATGTTGGGGAGATTTTATAATGCAAAAAATTACCACTGCAGTGGCTTCACAGTGCTGAGCCTTTTCATGTGTTAGTGCATTATGCCCCTGCCAGGGGTATCCAGACAGTGGTCTCTGGAGAAGAAAAAGGTGAAAAGAGAGTAAGGGAGGAGTAAAGTGGTGAGTCGACTAGCTGGATGTGGCTGCTTTGCTCCACCTGCTCCTGCTTTTTATTGTATTTCTCTTTTATCCCAATTTGTTTATTTATGTGTAGTTCCTTTTAGAGGTTGTGTCTCATCTGCGCCTTGGGTGTTGGACTGGGTGCCAGTTTCACATTACTTCCTCAGTTCCATGTAACTGCACTTGCGGTCCAAGGTTGCCTCACGTTTTTAAAAAACTGAAAATAAAGTTGGTTAAAAAAAAAAAAGATAATGATTCTTACGAATACACTTTTTGCGAAGTCTACTCTTAAAAGCTGGGCTGTGCGTCTCCAAGTTAGTATTAAGGGTTTTGATTTCACGTCAGTAATAGAAAGGCCAAACAAAAAAGCCTCCATGCTACAAGGGTTCATTTGAGCACATCTCTAATTCATCTCATAACCACTTCTACTGAAACAAGATTATTCGATGGGAACATGTTTTATCCAATGGAAACATTCCCTCATCAGCGCACGCTCCCTATGACTGCTACTCCGAATGTTTTATTCTTTGATCTATCTATCCATTTGGACAACATGCATCCAAAAGATTACAAGCATTAACCTTGCTGTCATCCTGTCACGTCTTTCTACAATATCTCTGTTTGTCTAACTCTATACCCACAGTGTTAGGGAGAATTCTCATTCTATGGCTAATTTCCCTTACCTAGTGAGTCCCTCAGCAACTTTGCTGGATTTCTGGGGTCTATTTTTTCCAATTGGTAAGAGTGTGAGCTTTTCCCCCACTCTTACCTGTGTTTTGCCATGTGTATTTCAGCTGTGATTGTGGGCTCTGGCGCACACCACTTCAGTAGCCCCACTCTTTTGTGTGTTACACACCACCTTCAGTGCAGTGACACAGGGTTGTCTTTTAGACTTCCCACCGACTCCATTTCTGGGGCTGACTACTGTCCCCTAGAAAAGGGTAAAGTTGCCATTAACTTTAGTCATTGAACCACAGATCCAGTACACCCCATTTTACATGGAGTATTGGAAAGGGTTAATCCTTAGCCCTTTTTATCTTTACATCCGAGAGCATTGTTTTGCTCTTTTAACATTTAGACTTGGCTGGTGGCAGTGGTATCTACCCTAACTTTTCTACCGCGATTATACTATATAAACTTGGTATTGTTTTAGGCTATTATATTAGCCTCGAACATAAACCTGCTTGACCAAATACTCTTTCTTTTGGCTCCGGTTGGGTTTATTCGCCATTTCTTTTTGTTAAAGTCCTTCTTGCGTTTTACTTTGCGCAGGAATCCAGGTTTGCCTTCTTTGTTCACCGTCTTTTGGCAGGCTTCTGCCAAGAAGCCCTCCTCTAGGCGCCTGGTTGTCTAGGTGGGCGGAATGTGAGGGAGGGGTGTAGTCACCCCCTGCACAGGGTATCCTAGGAAACCCAAGTCGCACTTTGCCATGATTGGCTGAGGTGGTTGTCCGGGCTGGACAACCCCCCCTGCTCCATGATTGACAGCCAGGCTGTGTGAAAGGGGGATTTTTGCATAAAAGGCAGGACTCTTGGGCTGGAAGTCAGAGTCACCACTGGAACTACAAGGATCCGAAGATAAACGGAGAAGACGGCTGCTGCAACTACCCTGTCCCGGTGAAGCCCTACTGCAGTCCTGAGCTATCTACCCTTTGACGACCAGAGAAGATCCAGTCCGGAGTCTTCTTCCCTTGAGCCTGGTGGGGTCAACCAGCCCATCTTCCACAGCCAGAGGACCCTTTTCGCGGTCGAAATTGGTGCACACTGATGTAGTGGTCCGGATAGCCATCTGAAGAGCCTCTCCTGTTTTTAAAGGAGCGCACCTTTTATTCACCGTCGCTGCTGCTGGCTTCATCCCCGAGTAGTGCAGACCGCTCCAGACGTCGTGCTTCCCGTCTCCACGACCGAAGCACCAGGAACCCTGGGTCTGCAGGAAGCTACCAGGAACTGCCGTGGCACTAGCTTCTTCCTTGAATAAGGTACTGTGTTCTGCTTCGAGGAACTAGGGTGAATCCTTTTTCTCCTCCTCCAAGACTTGCCCTCGTCTTTCTTCCCTCTTATAACTTTTGCTTCCTCTGTTGACAATATCCAAGTACTCCTGGCAATGTTGAATCTTGAACTGTCTAACTGTGTGATCCTCGACAACAGGAACCCGGTTCCACTTGACACTGGCTCTGGCCTATTGACTTCTGTATTTCTGTCAGCGAGTGTTCTCTGATTCTGTCTGCCTTGACAAAAGTATTGCCTATGATTTTTGCCCCCAACTCTCTGGTTAGCCCAGGTGCTAAGTGTGTTTTTGCCCCGGTAACATTTCTTACCGCGGATACGCGTTTCTTTAATACGACCGAACTGTCAAAAAGTGATCGCATATGTATTCCCGGTAACGTCTTTTATTTCACAACACCGGTCCGTCAAAACATAAGGTACTTACCTTGAGTTATTCTGTGCCAAGAGAATTGGTTGTTTGTAGTGTATTTTACGTGTGGTTTTGAATTTATAGAAGTGTTGTGTTTTACAGATGGTTTAAAAATAAATGTACTTGTATTTTTTACCTGAAACCTTGAGTCAGTGTTTGTTTGAGTCACAGTAATGGTGGTCCCTTTGTGTAATCTCTGCTACTGCTTATATACTCTTGAGATAAGCCTGGCTGCTCCGCTACTGCTACCAATTTAACATAGTAGTACAGGCTTGTACCAAAGGTGAACTTGTATTACCACTTGTAGTCTTAATTGTGTGTACTGGTCCCTAAGGGCACTGCACAAGATTCTGCCTAACACACGTTATGTTAAAACATTTCTTAAGCGCAACATACACCAGCGAGGGCATCTTAGTGCTGTGGAGACCAGTTGAACAGAAATAGAAGAACTAGAAGAGGAGAAATTTAAGAGCATGGTGAAAGGACAGATGATCCTGCATAACTCCAAGTGACAAAGCTAAAGTGTTCCAGAGCCGTGCAGCAGCAACAGAAAAGGAGTGCCTACCTTTGCAGGAATGCTTAACGCGAGGGACAGATATACAACAGGCCGCCAAAGAGCAGAGGCAGCGAATAGGGACATTAGGGCAGAAATATAACTGCTTGGCTACCGGAAACCAGTGAAGGAAGGCTGGGATGGGGGTGGCCGAAGCAAAATGGGAGGACCCGAAGGCCACCCTGGCAGCAGAATTCTGCAGAATCTTCAGCCGTTGAAGATATGCTGGCTGTGCCAGATAAAGTGCATTGCAATACCAAAGGGCGAGGGTGGAGGGGCAAGTATGGTAGAACCTGGTCCAAAGTTTGAAATGGACATCCTGGCAGACGGCCCTCACCTGACCTGTGCCTCCATGGAAAGAGAAGCAGAAAGTTTCACTCCCAGGTCATTTACAACCAAGCTTTGGATAGGCAGGTGACCCAACTCTAAAGGCCAAAAAACAGCAGGTGGGGCATTCACAGCCGTCCCCATCAAAATCACCTCAGTTTTGTCGCTGTTAAGACGAAGCCAGTTGATGGACATCCACGTGTGGACCGCCAGCAGGCGTGAATGGCAAACGTAAGCAGCAGGAGGAAGGGAAAAGGTCTAAGCACACCAGAATCTGAGTTGCATCCAGATAAGAGTAACACTGAAACCCAAAAGTGTGAATCAGTTTCACTAAAGGCTGTATATACACATTGAAGCGGAGAGGGGGAAGAGAAGAACCCTGAGGTACACCACAGCTGATGGGTATAGCAGATGACATTAAAGGAGAGAGGAAAAGAGACTTTGATTGGTCAGAAAAAAAAGGAGCGAAACCAGTTGAGGACCGAGCATTCAATGCCCGCCGAGGCGAGCCTGTCAACCAAGATGGTGTAGTCGACTGTGACGAATGCAGCAGAAAGATCTAATAATATCAGTGCACTGACACCACCCAGATCAGCGATCTGGGCCAGGTTGCCAACAGCGGAAACAAACACAAACTCAGTGCCCTGTCTGGGTTGGAAACTGGACTGAAAAGGATCGAGGAACCCAGAGTCCTCAAGAAAGGAACGCAGGCAGGAGAGGGTTAACCAGAGACTCCAGAAGTTTCATAGGAAAATAAAGTAAGAAGATAGGATGAAAGTTAGAAAGAAACAGAGGGTCCAAGTGAGGTTTCTTGAGTAGAGGGATAACCAAAGGTTGCTTAAGAATAGAAGGAACCAGGCTAGAAGAGAAGGAAGTGTTGACTGCCAGGGTCAGAGAAGAAGAAATAGAAGGAATTACCTCTTTAAGAATGGCGAGTGGAATAGCATCCGCAGGAGAAGCTGATTTCAGACCCTTGGTTGCTAAGATAACATCCAAAACCACAAAACTGGGAAATTTGTCATAGACCAGGACAGGAGCAGGGGAATTTAGGAAGGGGGCCCGTCAGGTGGACGGAGCACACATGTCTGAGATCTTCCGGTGGATGGCAATGACCTTATCCTGGAAAGGAGGAGGAAAGGGAGTTGCACAACTCTTGGGACGGCAGAACAGGATTGGAAGGAGGGGCTGAACCAATTTAAACCGTTTGCGAGGCAAATTTACCACCAGTTCGACCTGTGAGGTATAATGTGCACACTTGGTATCGACAGTGTCTCTGTGGTAGGCAGCAGAGGCTTTACGAAGCAACAGGCGGGCAAGAGTTCCGCCTGCCTACGAAGAAGCTGGAGAGCTGTGAGCTCAGGTGTATACCACAGTTCAGAAGGATGACTCTGAGGTTTAACTGGCTTAAGAGGAGCCAGTAGAAAAGATGTAAAAGTCAGAATGGTGGAAAAAGACACGAGGTCAGGCGAGCAGCAATAGGCCATAAAGCCATTGATGTTGGACGAGATGTCCTCCTTGAGAACAGGGAACCAGCGGTGAGAAGTGGGGTGGGGCAGAACCGGAATGGTGGCTAAAGGAGGTACATTAAACATGAAATGGATGAACATATGATTGGAACAGGTCACAGTTAGATATGGAAAAAGAGTGAATGAGGCATGAGGGGCAAACACGAGATCCAGGGTGTTGCATGGGAATGGGTAGGGCCCATTGCCTGTTAAAGGAGGTTGAGGTGCTACAACGCCGAGACCAGCCGAACAGCCTGGAGGTCAGTGGGGACATTAGGATGCATGTTAAAGTCCCCCAACACGACCAATTGGAATAGCGTGTTTTCAAGTCAGTCACAACATCTAGAAAAGACAGGAATAAAGAGGTGTGTGACCCAGGTTGGCAGTAAACTAAAAGCATGTAAAGTGTACAGGACAAAGAAACCACAGAAGGATGGAGGTCTTCGCGTCAGAAAGGCCTCCATGCTAACAGAGGGGGAAAGCGCTATCAAGGAGCAGAG